>NC_060038.1:1250000-2500000 GCF_905333055.1 Maniola jurtina | reverse complement strand
GGAATCGAGCAAAACTCGTCGCAAGGTGTTTCGATTCCGTTACTTCGACATAATATAAATACATGCTTTATAAATAAATGGTCATCTCATTGCAATTTTTATTTTTACACAACCATAGAGCCGAATCAAGTAACGGCAACTTCATGGATGCCCGATTTACTGCCCCCATTCGTCATAAACGAATCTCGAATAAATCAATCTTACAACAAAAGGATTAACACAGCAATAAACGGAGAACGCAATCCGTGAACATGCTCCAGTTATCGCACGGAGGATTAACGATTAGTCATAACGAAACTTTCCAATATCGAGGAAATTTCGGTCGACCTATTGACTTGGCCGTAACTGAAGTATGGTATAGACATGAAGGTCACTATCTAATCCTTCCACCGACCCTCCGTGCGGGTGCGGCGCGGCGTGTTCCAAGGTATAACTCGTACGCAGTGGGGTGACGCGGCGTCTGCGGTGTCACTCGCTCAGTCGCCGCGTATCCGTGAACTTGGCCTGGTCCGATCACCCTGGCCCCGAGGCCTTATCAGAGGCGCCGCCCGCGGCCTATAATAGCTGGGCCGGCGTCTCCCTTTGCCTCCAGATTGGACTGTGACTCCGCCAGACATGTTCCGCGCCTTGTGCCTCCTACTAGCTGTGCTCGCGTCGGCCAGCGCCTGCAAGCCCTGCAGTGAGTTCCTCATCTACCCCATTATATTAAGGGTTGGAGTATCTCGCGATACTCGGTGATCGCTTACTCGTATGTGCATGGCAGTGTTTGATGGTTGATGCAAATTGATGTAGAGCAGGTTGTGTAAAAAAAATGTGTTTGTTTACATTGTGTTGGTCCGTTATTAGGTAAGTCGTTAAAATTTTTCTATCTTCGATGGATTTCTTACGACAACTTTATTTTTAAAGTCTTCCCATTATCGAGCGAACTTTTTTTTAACCTTCGAATAATCATTCAAAAAAATCTTACCAATAAGATGATTGTATACCCATCTAAAAAGATTAGGTATACGTGCGTACTTGACTCACATCTACTTAAATACAATATGTTAATGTTTGCTGCTACCCCTTTAAATATGAAGATTTCCACTCGACTTAAACCAACTTACCGTAATACCTTACAGGTTCTTAAACCTTAAAGGTTCTTAGGAGCACAAAGTGACATCGCGTAAATTTTTCAAGTGCAATTTAAGCAGATCTGAAGAAGTCCTCGCATGAGTACTTAATACTTATACCTACTCATTTATTAATTTTTATTCCTATCCCTCTCGATTCAAAACAATTTCGGTTCATGTGGTTATATCATGGTGTTAGCAGTGAAGTAAATCTTGAAGTGCTTTTAGAGAGCTTACTGAGGTGCTGTCGTTGCACAAACAATAAGTGTAAAGCAAGCAATAAATCCCATAGCTTATTACTTCAGAGTTCGTATTATTAAGGCGCGATTACACGTGGTCGTAGTCCGTGTTTGGGTACCCGCGTAGAATACCCAACACGTTTTTCATACTGGCAAACAGACCTACAACGTTTTAACCTGGATTCGGGCAAGTTTGAGCTTCGCTGTGCCGATACTAACATTGCAGAAGGTTGCAGTTTATTTGTCGCAATTCTCGACCTAAAGAAGCCGTCGTACTACGAGTATAGCTGTATTGAACTTGAATTTCATTTTCCGGAACCGAAAATATCTCCAATTCGGAGCATTGTTTCTCACGGATACGTGCAGCCTGCTATAAAATTTTGTATTTGCCAAATTAATTTGAATTTGAACCGAATCGACATTAACCATAATATTATGACTTGTATAAACGCTTGTGTACTGCATCCGATTCAAATCCGAGCCGTCATGCATTCGTCGAAACGGAAGGAGTGTAAAATTGAATATGAAATCGATCCCAGTTTTTTAGATCTGAATCAAATTATTATCCTACGAGCCTAATCCTAAATCCATGATTTGATTTTCTCGGATTAGGATCGGATGCAGTGCGTAAAGAGCCTAAGCATTCGAATAAGCATGCTTCATTCAAAGATTCAGGTCAATGGTAGTAGATTCACTTGACGATTCGAAAGCACTTGTAAAATATTATTGTACTGAAAATCTTTCTATTAATCTGTATAATATTTCTGACGATAAGCGACCTAATGTGATTACGCCACAAAGGGCTGTTTACGCTACAGATTAACAAGACTAAAGGGTTTACATAACAGCATAATAGTAGGTGAGTTGACCCATTTTGACGTTCGTCTTACATACCACTTATCGATGTATTTCCTAACACTTGATAGTGCACTCTTATATCTCTTTTCGTAACTCAGTTTCGTAAATAAACTGAGGAACGTACGTACCTACATACTATTTGATTAGGTACATTATTGAATCCTCACAATCCTCCTGACGGACAGACAGACAGACAACAAAGTGATCTTACAAGGGTTCCGTTTTTCCTTTTGAGGTACGGAACCCTAAAAATAACATAAAAACGTTCCTTATAGCTGTATAAGTAATTATAGCAAATAAATTAAGTTTGATTACTTTCTTTAGTGGGTTACTGGATAAGGATAACAGTTGTTCGTCCCAAACTCCGAAACTTTATCGAGTATAGTGGAACGAGCAAATAAAATAGCCAAAGAGCCAGCTCATGAAATAGTGTTACTTATATATAAATTGAACAAACAACTTATTTGCCTACCTATTTCAAACAAATAAATAGAGTTTGATTTTGAATCTGGAAAATTTCAGGTGTTTGATTAATAATTTAGATAATATTATGTGTGTTGCGTAGATAATATAATATAGACCAGGAAGTAACGAACGTAACCGTCACTTGCCGTGGTGCCGATGCTGAAGACTGGTTGATATTCTTGGAGTACCCCGTGAAGAATTCCATAGGTCTACGCCGATTCCAAGTATTGGTGGCGGTCAGACTAAGTTCTTATCTTTCTTTGCGTTGCCTGATTATGATTTGTGATAGACTAGACCTGCCACAAATCGTGTTCGTTCGTTTCGAATTTTTACCAAGTATTTTGAGACACTGATATTTTTTGCTAAAACAACAACTAAAATTGAAACAGGTGCTGCGAAGTTTACATTTTTTTCTAAATCTTCTCTAGCGAATTTCCGAAAAGCCTTTAAACGCGCCTACCACCTGTAACCCGACAGAATAGCTTGTTTTTAGATTTACTAACAAATACATTTGAATTAATATTTTCAGCTAAAATAATATTATCATTGACTTCTTTTTAATTTTAAAAATCTCTTTAACTTGCCAACCAATCGCGGTTCAGCTGGAAGGTCTAGATTAGGTGCCAGTAGCTTATACAAAATAATTTTACTCAAAAACTTTAAGCTTTTATAAAGCACTTCTTTAAAATTAACTACGAGCTCTCGGCCTAAATGTAATTACTATAATTTACAGCCAACTATAAAATGATTCGTGGATGATTCATTAACATTCGATAAGCTTCCGGTTTAAAATTGCCTAGGCTTTCTGACAGTGATAGCTTAGTGGTTAAATAGTCGAGTCGGTCTCCTACTCAGGGGGTCCGGAGTTCGGTACCTCTATCGTTTCGGAGAAACTCGTAGGTTAAAGACATGTGCGTTTAAAAATTATTTACTAAGGTGAAAGAAAACATCGTGAGGAAATCTGATAAATCTCCATAGATAGTGGGCCGGCGATGGATTGACTTGAGATAATAATGAAGGCTTTCTAGATTGGTATTGACTCATTGACCTCATTATATTTAGAGCCAAAAGCGCCGAATTAAAATAACCTTTTTCGAGGCAATTTCTTAATTTTCATATTATCCAAAACAATAAATTTGATCGAGGACCAATTGCCAATTAAACGTGAAAACTCAAAGTTTCCTTTTAGAAACTTTTTCTCTACTTACCAGAAATTATCGAAGACTAATAAGAAACAAACTACGGAACCCTAGATCGTCAATATTAATCGATGTAACGTAGAGCGCATCTTTATCAGTTTTTATATTTGCATGAATAAGCGCTAAAACTACTTTGGAGGAAATGTTTTCCATATGATTCCAAAAATTTTAATTTTTTTCCATGCGGGCAAAATATTTGGTATTTCTAGGTGATTGGAATTTATTAACCCATACAAACTCCAAGAGGAAAATCCGATTAATTTAAATAAGTAGGTACTTATTACATATCTAATACCTACAACTTTACAACAATAACTTTGGCACTTAGCCTCATAAGTAAATATCCCGACTAGTCAATAGGTCAGAGTCATAATAATTTCCTGTGTTTACTCTCCGCCTGCATCTTCATTTCTCAACACGATCGTAAATCTACGAAAAACTGTCAAATAAAAAGAAATTTCAAAAATTCGAAGATATTATTGCAAGTTTTATCCGCTTTGAATTTGCAAATTTTAGCAATATTTTTGACGTATATGATAAATAGCAAAAGGCCATACTTACTCTTAAGTACCACGAACATTTTCTTCCGGTCATCTGGTTTCAGTGATAAATAATTATATTGCCATCGAATATGTCTTTACGGATATTGTCGTGGTTATATAATTCTATTCTACATAGAAGAGTTAAAGTAGGTATAATAGAAAATTGGTTTTTGTTTGTACGTTTGTAAAAAAAGATCCTCTAAAATACTTTCTCCTTTTAAGAGGTTTAGAGCTAAACGGGAGGGGCATTTAATTTGCTTTTTACGATATGTTATGATGAGTTTTAAATGGTAATTATTTAGGAAATTAGGGCATCGAAGGCATATTCTAATGATTACGGACAATCAATAAGCCCTAAAATTTAAATTGCATTGTATAATTTTGTACGAGCTACATCGATAGCGCTGCCATCATAACCATCCAATACAAAGAGTTTTTAATATTATCAACACAACCCACTAATTAGTTTAAAAGTGAGAGCTATACAAGCTACGTAGGTACTAAGAAAGATGTAGGTCCTTACAGAACCAAATAATTCCAAAAAAGTAGATGCCTAACATTAAAACGTCTTCATTTTCTTTGTCATTAACCTACTTTTGTGCAGTAAAAAGCAACTTCGTTATTTTTGTCTTTGAACATAAAAGACCATAACCTACACAGTAAAATCGTTACTACTGTGTTGTACTAATGTTTAATATTCATATTTCAAAAGCACTTTGTAAAGTTTTCTTTAATAATTTTTCTATTAATTATACTTATTTTACATATTATTCGTAAGTTGTAACTCAAAGTGCTTTACAGCGATAATAATAATCAATTTTGCAGTCCAAGGTTCTCACCCTACAAGTCTCGTCCTACATTGCTTATTCGAATTGAATTCAATATCTTTTCAAGTTACTGATTCTTACACACATTAATCGACATTCACCGATACCGTAAAACTTTAACAAGTTGCAATTCTTGTACGACGCGTCTTTTCGTCCTAAATACTCACGTATAATTTTGAAAAAAAATCGGTCAAGTACGACTCGCACTAAAAAGGTTCCGTACCATCATACAAGAAATAACCTTGTTAATTTCTTAATTTTTATGGCAGCCATTTTGAATTTTTTATTATATCGGCAATAGAAATACACATCAAGTCTCTACCTGTTAGGGAGATACAGCCTTATAGACGGACGAACGGATGGACTAACGGACAGCAGAGGCTTAGTAGTAGGATACCGTTGGCACCCTTCCTGTGCGGAACTCTAAAAAATGATTATCATCCATCGCCCGTTTGCTGGTTCAATGACAATATTTCACTTGGATTCGAATATTGTTCGTTGCAAAATCCAAACAATGTCAAGGGAGATGCATCTTCGTTTTAATAAACGACTTTATGGAAAACTGTGTCATTGTCAGCTACCGCTTATGGCTTTTTATCGAGTGGGTCAAACTGTGGGGTCAAATCTTGTGTGACTCGCAAATAAGATAAAATATAATGCATAAAATTTGAAAAAGGACGCGCCATGTTCGCCACAAGTAGGTATATTTTTTAAACGAAATTATATTTTTATTGCCGTAAAAATCGACGGAGTAAAAGAACTTGTTTAAATATTCCTGAAGAGGACGTAGATATATTATATGCATATATTTTATTATCTTTTTGTTCTTTTCTTCCATCAAAGCCAAGGTGATAGAAATTTCCTGCCTCTCTTATTTTGACTTCTATTTACAAAGTAGGTACCTTGACCTAGAGGCACTTCTCACTGAATTGACTGGGGCATTTAGCTAAAAAATCATTAAGTACTTATAAAAAATATTACACTGTATAAATAACATTTTAATGTAAGTTGTTACGTCCATCTCCGGTAGAATAAAAACAGATGGGCCGCAAAAAGGTTAATAGATAGAAGAAAAATAGATAGACTTTCGGCTTTCGCGAAAGAGGTCGCGACCCACAGCAATGAGGACTACGACGCACAGAGAAGGAGAAATAACAGTATTTCCTTGTTTGCAGCGTGCGGGGTAGCGCGAGGCGCGCGCGTGGTGGGCGGAGGCGCGGTCACGCCGGGCGAGTTCCCCTGGCTCGCGGCGCTGAAGCGGGACGGCAAGCTCATCTGCGGTGCCACCGTCGTCGCCCGGGACCACCTCATCACCGCTACGCATTGTGTTTACGAGTAAGTCTTTCATATTCTACTTGATGATGCCCACAGCTTCGCGTGGATTGGTCAGATCCCTGCAGCATCAGGATTGAGGAGCTGGAATCCAAATTGTTTATGGAACAATGTCGAAAGTTCTTCTATCGATTAAAAAAAATTTTTGCAAATCGGTTCAGAAATCTCGGAGATATCAGTGCATAGGTAGAAAAATACAACTCCTCCATTTTTAAAGTCGGTTAAAAAAGCCTATGTTACTCCTTGGTTAATCCTCTACTTGTCTGTGAAAGTCCCGTCAAAATAGGCTCAGCCATTCGTAAAACCAACCATCTTGTAGTCAAAATAGCATAATTCAAATACTTACTTACCTATGCTAGTTACCTATATCGAAAGTCGAAACTACTATGACAAGTACATAATAAACACGCAACATGAACAAACGTTTATAAGAATTTGGGTCAACACGTGGGATTTTGACCCAAATACTTTCACGGGTCAAAACCAAATTGCCAATAATATAAAAGACCATTGAAAATTCAAAGAGTATCTTTTTATTCCTGGGACAAAATAACGCTGCCATTACCTCATTTATAAAGCAACGGCGTATAAGGCTGCTTTTTCACAGGATGGGTTGCGAACTGAAAAAGCTACTAACTAAAATCCAACAATCGAAGTGAAAATAACGGCCCATAATGAGAAATCCTAATGAGTCAATCTCAAATCAGGCTGATTTATTTAAATTAAGAAAATATGTCGTTATAATGAGGATTACTATTAAGACATATTTTATAAAGAATTTTGGTCGGAAAGGTCTAAGAGGCTGCGTGGAAAAAAGGTAGCATGTGCATTTTGTAAGATGACTGAGTTGGGAAGTAGATATCAGGAATGCTCGCTATATCACACGACTCCGGTGGAAACGCAGCCTTATCCACAGCTGCATTTTAACGGCACACGGTACAATAATTTAAATAATATGACACAAGTGATTTATCAATGTATTCGCTTAAATCGTCATCATTAAACATTATGCGCGTTTTCAATAAAGATGTTATTTAATGGTTGAAATTTAAATTAACGTCGCATTTTAATATACTTAATGATTTCTTCTTGAGAAAATCCTCATTCAAAAAACAGCATTTTATTTCAAAAAAAAAATCAAAAAATTCAAAAATTTTTTATTCAATTAGACTTTTACAAGTTCTTTTGAATCGTCAAAAGCATTTTCGTTCGGAATGCCTTTCCTACCGAGAAGAACCAGCAAGAAACTCGGCGGTTGCTCTTTTCAAAGATTTGATATACAATATTATAATATTCTCTACGTTATCTGCTTTACAACCACCAACAGTAAGTCATACGTAGATTAAAAAATTAAAACACGACTGCCCTGCTAAAAAGTAAAAAAATCACATTTGAAATTAACACAATATTATATACTTAGGTACCTTACTTCAAAGTTATACCTAAAAAAGTTTATAGCCAGTGTCACTCAGGATGTCGTAATGATTCTGACGATACCCCATACATTCAAATCTGTTTAAATGCATTTAGAAGGTATAGTGGAGTAAAGAAACCCACATAAATAAATACATTCATATAGTACATACATGAGACAACATTCCACTCCTTTTCTTGGGTAGTCGTGTAAAAAACGCAGAAGTTCAAAGTTCAATGCGTATTTCATAAATCGTCTAAGCATAGTAGGAATATAAAGAACAGCATTTTTGCCTTCTAGGCATCCGAAAAGTCAACAATGCTGTGTAAAATTAGTAGAGATACAAGCTCAGATGAGAGCCTCTTTCAGATTTATTTTAGAAAATATTAAAATCTCGTTTTATGCCATACCATACATATTTTTGATTAAAGTAGGTACCTATTTAATGGGTATTCATTATTGATCTAAGGCGAAAATCTCATTACGCTCGATTACTTTAAAAAAATATTGACGTTACAGCAATTTGGAGGTTTGCAAACAAAAACAATGGCATACTTGGGTGAACTGCCAACATGACACCGATACCTAGACGAAAGTGAATAAGTAGGTAATTGCTGTTGACTGTACAAATAACAATAACGAATGAATTAAAAAAACCGGCCAAGTGCGAGTCAGACTCGCGCACTAAGGGTTCCGTACTCGGGTATTTTTTCCAACATTCTGCACGATAACTCAAAAACTATTATACATAAAAATAAATAAAAATCTGTTTTAAAATGTACAGGTAAAGCCCCCATGATGTATATATACCATCAGGTATGATACCCCACTTGGTATAGTTATCTTACTTTGAAAATTGAAACACATTTTAACTTTTTTTTAATAATATAACCACAAATTCGCGGTTTTCAGACTTATTCCTTTACTTGTGCTATAAGACCTACCTACCTGCCAAATTTCATAATTCTAGGTCAACGGGAAGTACCCTATAAGTTTTTTGACAGACACGACGGATGGACAGACGGACAGACAGACAGACAGACGGACAGACAACAAAGTGATCCTGTAAGGGTTCCGTTTTTCCTTTTGAGGTACGGAACCCTAAAAACGGTGATAGCCTAGTGGTAAAGACGTCGGCTTCCTATTCGGGACCTTGGGGGTTCAAACCCGGGCACATACCTCTAACTTTTCGGAGTTGCATCTGTTTTAACGATAAAGGAAAGCATCGTTAAGAAACCTGCATACCTGAGAGTTCTCCATAATGTTCTCGAAGGTATATGAAGTCTTTCAATTTGCACTGACCAGCGCGGTGGACTATAGCCTAAAAACCTTTCTCATTCGGACAGGAGATCCGTGCCCAGTAGTTGGCTGGCGATGGGTTGATACAAATTAGTAAACGTAATGGTTATGGGTTGGAATGGGTGGTGGTAAATACCCCCTAAAATCAATGATAAACACACCCAGAACTATAAATTCCTTTGTTTTTGTAATAAATGTCGGCAACTACGGCCTAAACGCGAGTTAATTTATTTAACGCTTCTACAGAAATATTAAAACCCCACGCGTTTACCAAATATGGTCACATATTTGCCCCACTAACCGTATATCTTTAAAAAAGTGCAATATGACATTATTACCATAACCTCTAGAGACTGGAAAATAAATTTCAAAACATTTTTTACACACTTTCTTATCCACCTTCTAGGTACTTTACTTATTTCCGATTTCAAAAATGGACCGATAAAATTGTTACTTATTTTACTTATATTTTTATTTAAGTTGAAAAGGAAATTTAAAAATAAGTAAGTACCTACAGATCAAACTATAGCTAGGTACGAGTATAGTTTTCACAGATAGAAGTTACCTATATAAGATAGAAAAGGCTTGCGTTAGAAAGAGTAAATAAGTCATCAATATGAAATTAGTGTTAGACTGCATCGTGATTCGTGACCTTAGACCAGCAGGTAAGATCGCAGTCAAGGGCTAACTTGTCATCGAAGACACAGCTTTTTAATTAACCTGTTAATAATTATGATAGATGCTGGTATGTACTCGTAGTTATTTAATAGAAAGGCAAACAAATCGATTTAAAAATTAAAACTGCATATTAGTACTGCTGGCTGTGGTAGTCGGGTAAGTCACAGAATAATGTAATACGGTCAATTTAGTTTTTTTTTTTCAAACTAAGTTCATACTAAAAATGAATTTTCGTCACGCGAGCTTTCTTCCTTCGATGTAAGTAGCCTCGATGCAACAAAAAAAAAATTGGTTGTCTGTAAAGTCGGTATTTACTGACGATAGTTGAACGTGACAACAAAGGCCGATTGTGCTTCTTTGTCGCTCGTTCCGCGCTCTCGCTTGCACTTCAAGCCTTACATGGAACGCCTCAGAGCGAGGTAACGCCGCATGAGTCATGTTTTTTCGTGCGTTCAGCCGGCTCTATCGAATTGTAAGACGTTGTCACGTCAAAAATCGCGTGTAGATGTAGGTACTTATAGTTTTTCACAAACTCAAAATATTAGAATAAAATTTTTCTTGAAACTGCCTTCTCTAAATTACTGCCACCTTGATATTGCACAGTAATCGGTATAAGATAATATCATCTCAGGTGCAGAGGCAGCTAATTCAGTTTATCCACCCTAGAATAGCCACTCTAGGGTGTATACTCGGAGTCTTGTGTTCATCTTTCACCCTGGACGGGATGGATTAAACGACTTTGAACCTACCTTTTTTTTTAGGCCGAAGGGGATAGACGAACACACGTTTCCGAGTATACACCCTAGGGTGAGTGTTTTAGTGTGATTAAGCGGATTAAGCCGAGGGGTTCGAATAACCGCACTAATCGACAAGATACTTTTCAATTTCTGGGATAAGTTCTAACTAACTTTAGACTTTCTCTCTTAATTCGAAAAAATATTTTAAAGTAGGTACCTTCTTAATTAAAGCAATGCGATATCTGAATCCAAATATTTAATTTTTATTGACAGGTAAAAAATAATTTTATATTTTAGTTATCTTGCCTATAAAGATTAAAAGGGTGTGAGGCATAACTTCACTGTTAATGGCATCATTTAATTATATTTGCCGTCGATGCATAAAATATTATACAAGCCAAATTACTTTGATTATGTGCCGTATTATTTTTGTGAATTCGCTGTAACGTGCTGTAACCTACTTTTGAGAAAGCATGTCGATTGTCGGTAATGGTACTCATAAAGAGATGTAAGGTTGTAATTAGGGTGTTTAAATTGAATGCGTCGGCACAATTGCTATGGTACGTTAATAAATATAATTAATATTAATTCCTCATTTAAATTCGAGAAGAAAGGTTATGCTGAGTCAGTAAATAAGTATAGATAATTCGGTCAAGAATTTCATGAGGGCAATTGTTATTATGTAGGTACGCACAACTGTAAAGCTTTGTTTCAATTCACACTAGGTAGTTCGGGATTCCTGTTATCTTTTTACTGCTAAGATAAACTTATGAACTTTGAGACATAGAGATAGGTAGTTGTATCCTCAATAACTCAACGGTTAGCGGTCAGACTTAGTCCGGTGAGTCAAGTTGTAGATTCAAATCCCACTGGTGTATTTATTGTCCTAAATACTTAATGCATGTCAGCTGCATTCTGTAGATGTATGTCTGTCTTCAAAATGCTAGGTAGAACTGGCAACAAAGTTTCTTAGGAAAATAATATCTAGTCCTAGTGATACTCTTAGCAAGATTGTGACTATTGATTGAACACTTAAAAAAATAGGTAGGTACCTACCTACTCAATGAATATAAATAAAAGCTTTCTCTGAATTTTATATTTGTGATAATTGCAAGTTTAAGAAATATTACTCATTCGATGAAAAATATCGAACATTTTACGTAATAAATGGACTTTCAAAACAGCCCTTTGGCCTACTTGTCGGAGACATGACCTCTGGCACCCAGGGCCCTTTCCAGTTGTGAAACTGAGTGCTGACCTCGAGGAACGTATGCATACAAAACATTTGTCTTACATTGTTGTCTCATTTTGTGTGAAGATGTATTGTCTTAATATCTGAAACCTCTCATAAGTGTGTTTTGTAACAACCACAAAGAGAAGCCTCTTAAAATGTTATGGAAATTAATATTGAGTAAACAAATAGACAAAGTAATATTGCAAAATTAAATACGAGGACATAAACTTAAAGACTACATAATAAAGAGCATAGCTTAGTTTAGTAAAATACAAAATCAAAACTTTGAATAGTTGAAACTTATCTACTAAGTAAATCCTGAAGCTCTAGATTGAAAGTGTGTCAAAACCAAAACCAATTCAATTGTCAATTAAATTGCTAACTAAATCTTGAAACTAGAAAAAAATACTAGAAGCAATTCAAAACTATAACGGATTTTTGAAAATCCTCATAAGTATCTCCTACTATTTTACATCTGGTAATTTTAGAGAAAGAAAATATTTATAATCGAAATAAAACTATGGAAAGCGTAGTTCAAGGAAAAAATTGTCCTTGATTGATAAACTTCGTTCCATGACCGTGGCCATCACTACATTTAAGATAAGTGATACCTAATGATAACAGAATCAATTTAAAATTAAAATAACAAAACAGACTTACCTACCTAATTATTATACAGCCTCAATAAATATGGACCCAATTCTCAAAAAGACAAGAAAATTAAAAAAAACGTGGCTGTTTATTAAACTTTTTCAGAAGCTTTTACGTAAAATCACCCAAAATCTTATTCGGGGGCAAAGAAACTTACCTATCTGGTACTTACCTATCTAAACTTATACAGGATGTTTGGTGATTAGTATATAAAGACGACACGAACCCGTGCTACTTTGATCTGATAAATACAATGCTGAAGTATAATGACGAAATAAAATTATAAAAATTTCCATACAAAATTTAAAAAAAAAATTATGTCAAAGTTTTCATGACCCTAACGTGCCCTAACTCACTGAGATCGTTGGCCATCTTTAGATAGGCTAATGCCAACGATCTTAGTGAGTTAGGCCATGAAAACTTGGACATTAAAAAAAATTAAAATTTTATAATTTTATTTCGTCATTTTACTTCAACATTGTATTTATCAGATCAAAGTAGCATGGGGATGTGTCGTCATTATACTATACTAATTACCAAACACCCTGTATATCATTACGTATTTTGAATTTGTCTGTTTTACCTCGCCTAATGTTGGGGTATGTAGTGGCAAGGTCACACCTACCGAATTAGGTCTAGGTCGGTCGAGTTGGATGTGCCGACGCACCTATTCGTCGTTTCGTCACGGCATACAATAATTTTGTCTCGCTCGCTGTAGCGTGCTTTGACTTCATAATAATACTGACTTTTAAGTATAAACTCAGAGGAGTTAAAATATGATATGCATGAAGAAACACGTATATATTTTTCTTCTTGTTTCAAGTAATAACTTTGCCATTTATTAAATAAATAGAGGATGCCCGCGGCTTCACCCGCGTGGATTTCGGTTTTTTTGAAATCCCGTAGGAACTCTTTAATTTTCCGGGATAAAAAGTAGCCTATGTCCTTCCCCGGGATGTATCCTAAGTCTGTACCAATTTCATTAAAATCGGTTCAGCGGTTGGGCCGTGAAAACGTAGCAGAGAGACAGACAGACAGACACACTTTCGCATTTATAATATTAATATGGATTTATGCAAATAGAGTCGTAGGTACACCATTAATACTTTTATGAGTTAACATACAAGTATTTACCAATAGTATTTGAAATACAAAGTAGACCTATCCAAAGATTAGTTTGCTAATCTGGACAGTCCTTGAATAAGTATATAACATTAATGTCTTAATAAAGACCTTTGTCTATAAAGAACTCCATGGATGATTTGCTTTGTATTTACCCTTGTCTTAATTTTGTTTTTAATATCATGATTCATGGTTATAAAGGATTAGAAAACTATTAAATTTTATAAGCAACGTAATTTATTATTGCATAACTTCATTGAATCTGGTCTACTTAGGTGGGTATTATTAGGCGGGAGATACGACAAACTGTCATATCAGTAGATTAGTCTAAGATTAGTGTTGTTTCTTAGATGCTAGGGTTTCTCCCAAGGCAGAATATTAAGTACATTGATAGTTTTCCTCATTACGTTTTACTTTCACATTGGTAATTAATTATTATCTTAATTGTGTAACAGACAGCTGCTGATAAAACATGTAATTTGCTTGACATTCGTATCTCTATTTTAGTCAAAATTCGGCCATTAATCACGGATGCGTCACGCGTTATTGCCTCAAAGAACCGGTGTTTAATAAAAACAAAGTCAACGAATCTTTAACGCGTAGTAAAGTGACCGTGTTTTTTTTTAGAAAATTTAGAATAGCGAAAGTTAAGTATTAGCTCGGTGCACTCGGGGTTATTAGAAATCAAACCAAAGAAAAATATTTTTTCTCCAAAAGTAAAATAAAATTAGACTGATTCTTAGATATTGCAATTCAGAAAATAGAACTAAGCAATAACACTATTATTTATTAGATATTTGTCAGATGTAGCTTTTTTCACCTAAATTCGCTATAGCAGATTAAATTATAAATAGATTTGGAATCATTTTAAGATCAGACGAAAGCCTTTCGCTAAGCTTAGGCAAGCTTAGGCATTTCGTATTACACGGATTAAAAATTTACCGATATGACCCTATAGATGTGGGCTAGGCTCTTAGAGATCATACTAAGATACAGTCAAATAATAAAATTTGGTATGTTTATGATATTATATCTAAGGTAGGTATTCCATTTCCTCTTCAACCATGGCCACAGCTTATACTAGGTATAGAGTGGCACTTGTTAAAATATACCTACAACCTTTTAGATTGCATTGATTTCAGCGTGCTACAAAATTGTTAGCTTCGAGGCTCTGTTTTATAAATCCTTGTTGGTAGACGCAAATTTTTACTCGACTGCGGCGACGCCCAACAGGAGAGGCTAAGTGTTTGGCTTGTATGTATGTATGTTCGTGCCTATGTCTACTCGTAACTCTTTAACGACTCAACCGATTTTGAAAAATGATACGTCATTAGATTCGTTTTGATGGCGCAAGGTCACTGGGTGCCTAAGTACATAAAATTCTTAAAGAATCTAAATGGCGGATTTTATGCGCTTGAATGAAAATTGCGCGAGCTGTTACAAGATGGAGTGCAAACCACAACTTTGAAACTTTTTAAACTAATTTATTGATGACTACCTGATGCCCGCGACTTCGTTTGCGTGGATGTAGGTTTTTTAAAAATCCCGAGGAAACTCTTTGATTTCCACGATAAACAGTAGCCTATGTGCTAATCTACGGTATAATCTATCTCCATTCTTTTCAGCCCAATCCGTCCAGTAGTTTTTGCGTGAAGGAGTAACAAACATACACACACTCATGCACACAAACTTTCGCCTTTATAATATTAGTGTGAAGTGTGATGTGAGGCTACTAAGTGTTTTGTTTTTTTTCCGCAGGGTGGAAGCATCTCGTCTAACGGTGCTGGTGGGAGAATTCGACGTAAACAAATCAAGATCAGAGGGTTTCCCTGTGTCCCATGTATTCCAACACCCGGACTTCAACCGCTATACGTATGACAACGACATCGCTGTGCTAAGATTAGCTGAGCCTTTGCCTGATAATCTGTTCAGACCAGCGTGTTTACCAGGTCAGTGAGATTAAACTTAATTAAATCAATCAAAACTTGTTTTGGTTGGATTTTCGTCTTTCATCATTTTGTGATATAAATGACAACTATTATCCTATTGCAATCATCGGAGTTATTGATTTAGCCTGAATTTAGGATACATAATTTTATTTACATATATAATTACGTTAATAGGTACCTAACTGCGTTAGCAAAATACGTGGAGGCTATTGAATAGAATAGAAATACTTTTTATTCAAACAAACTTTCTCAAGTACTTTTGAATCGTTAAAAGTCTCTACTACTGGTTTGGAATACCTTTTAAGAAGAACCAGCAAGAAACTCGGCGACTACTCTTTCAAAGATTCGATATACAATGCTACATATGCCACATATAAAAATAATTGCAGATTTGTATTAAGTATTGGCATTATTGTCTCAACTTTTTAGATACTTTTAACATGTTTTTTTTACTAATTAGAGTGAGTAATAAATCTAGCCATAGGTACAAAGGTCTATAGTAAGTATTTGAGTTGCTGATTTACTAGCTAAATCAATTTAATGAACTAAGTGGTATCAGAAATATCTAGATATTATACTAAACTGCCCAGTGCTGCTCACTATATAATTCTTTCCCACGTTTGCCACGACTTTCTTAATATTTGAGATCATAGGATACTCGTATAATAATGCCTTGGTTACATCAATGCTTTTATTTCTAGACGATGACGATAAACTAGCAGGTGCTGATGCTATTGTCTCTGGATGGGGCAGTACCATTGAAAAGGGACCCCCTTCTAATGTTCCGATGAAAGTAAGTCTACCTATGATTGTACTTCATTACGTGTCAGGACACAATGCCGGCTCAGATTTATAGTTCGGGATTTTATAGAACTTAAATGAAGATCGGTTGAGTTCGAACAAATTGGTAAGTAAATAGGTAAGTAAGGCGATATAACTTTGGCGTAGGTGGGTAAGATGTAAAAGCTAATGTTGAACTAGGAATTGAGGCTACAATATTTCTAAAGTCTTCCGAATCACCATTCTAGCGCTTATATTATGTTACTTTTAATTAAACTTATTATTTTATTATCGAGTTCGCGCTAAACCGTACCGGGATTTTCTCGAACCATCTAATATTCTCTAAAAAGTTTGTATCAATCCAAGAACGGTTCTGGTTCTTTATACAAACCCAGAGACTTACTTAAATGATAAGGTTAGATGATACATGTCCGGGCGCAAATGGCCATATTCACACGTGGTCGGTCTGCCGAACTCTGGCGTAATGGAAATTCGCCGCAATCCCGGCCATATTTGCCTAGTAACCCTTCTCTCAAAAAATAACTTACCTATTTATGAAAATAATGCTTTTACAGGCACAAGTACAAATCTGGTCGCAAGAAGAGTGCACCGGCGCAGGTTATGGGCGCAGAAAGGTGACGCCGCGGATGATTTGCGCAAACGCTCCAGAACGAGATTCCTGCACGGGTGACTCTGGTGGCCCGTTGCTGATGGCTCAGCCTCATTTCACTATTGTCGGTAAGTATAAAATATTATACTATATTCTGATCACACGAAGAGTGCACTGGTTCAGGTTATGGGCGCAGGAAGGTGACGCTGCGCATGATCTATGCAAATGCTCTGGAACGCGATTCTTAGACAGGGCCCGTTGCTGATAGCCCAGTCTGATTTCACTGCTGTGAAAGATCTCATAAATCTGCCACTTTCATCCAAAGAAATAATAGCAGCAACATGCAACAAGAAAAAGTAAAACGCATCCTTACTGATTTGTCTGGTGTGGGTATTTCATCTTAGCTAAATTTTTTTTTTATGAAAACATTTTAACAATGTAACTTATGAACATCTCCTGGGAAGTAGGCACCATGAATTCATTGTGGGTGTTTATTGTAGATCCTGAAGCTCTAATGAGATTAATTGGTATTTTTCCTGCAGGAATCGTATCCTGGGGCCGAGGCTGCGCCAGACAAGGCTACCCGGGCGTGTACGCGCGCGTCGCCCGCTTCATGCCGTGGCTCAAAGTTGCGCTTCGACACGCCTGCACCTGCCTCCCACCTTCAGCGTACTAACAGTAATAGAGGCTAATGTAGAGGCTACAATACATCAATCTAGTTTCCTTAACTGACATAAAAGGGAAACAAATCGTATGATACCTACGTGGAGAAACGCATAAACAACTCGCGAGTTTTAGACTTGTTTTAAAAGGGAGTCGTTAACAACTTTTAATAAGGAACCGTGTCAGAATTCGTGAAAATATATTCACCTATACTTAATGCCATTGTCTTCCAGACTTGGATGAATTAAACAATCATCCAAGCTTTCTTCCAAGCATTTTTTTTGTAATTTGCGGTTTGATCCCTCAGTAAAAGTTGTTTGTAACAAACGTATTGAGTAACTAAGTACCTACATGACTTCCTTTCGAGTTAGAAGCCTCTTCTCGATTGACCTTGGAAAATGACTGGTCATGTACCTACTCAGTGAGTTAAAAATTGTATAGGCGTATTACTTTATAGAGATAAGATATAACGGAATCTACATTCGGAACCAACGTTTGACTATAAAGATGGCCTTCCGTGCATCTAGACGCGCGCGACGGTCGCGTCGGGACTCGCGGCTTTCGCGGACGCGACACTAATAAACATACCTAATGAAATGGTATGCCATTGGTCGCACGCATCTGACACAGCATACGTCCGCTCGGAAGCTGCATACATTTTTATAAGTAGTTTTTAGTAATATCGCGTCAGCCGCGACGTGATCTCAGCGCGCGTCTAATGGCTTCGATCCCAAAATCCCCCACACACGGAACTCTACCTTAAAGCAGACTGAAGACTGTGACTGATGATTTTAGAACCAAAGTAAGGTTGTTGAGTTGCACAGCACAAACAATCTGTAGAGGCCTAGGAAGTCTATTGTGTTGCAACTCGCAACGCAGTCTGATGACGTATATTTGCCGCCTTATATCGCATCGCGACAATGTGCATGCACCTTTAAATTTACCGTTTTTATATTATTTTGCAATGTGCACTAATTTATTGTAACGAGATCTGTTTAGTACAATACGCAATCATACGCCTCGTGTTCAGAATTCAGATTGAACTACTTATTTTGCGTGCACTTCATTTGCAAAGGTTTTTGAAAATATGTACCTTCTAAAACAGTGTACTTAGAATACAGGATATAAATGTGTAGTATAAGATAGCATATAGAGACTATAATATAGCAGGTACACTAAGTACTTATCATCAGCTTTAATAGGACCAGTAGATGTAGGTACTATACCTACAAAACCAATATTAAGTACATAATAATTCCCGTTCCTATCCCTTTTCTAAATGCAAATAACTTACAAGAACATGGCTAAGTACTATTTCACCCATGTTTTTCATTATAAATTATTCGCCTTTTTTCCATTGGCGAAATGCAAGAACATTCTATATAATTAAAAGGTTTTGTATCTAAAGTACCGCTTGACTGAAAGGGCTTGTGGGGTAAAGTGCGGATTGCGGCATTGATTTCCTTGATTTTTACATGAACTGACCCGCAACACGAACCCTACTCTCACAAGCCGTCTCAGTGAAACGGTTAACTTTTTATACCTATACATAGATTTTGAAGTTGAAGTAATATTGCCATTCTAACTTGGATTAATTCATCCAAGCATCCTAACCAAAGTACTTATTAATGAAGGTGTGTAATGTGTGTAGTTTTATTAAATGTGTACATAACAGTATTGAGATAGAATGTAGGTAATTGTAATTTTCGTTTATGCTTAATTTTATTTTACCGTTAACAGGGCTCTCTCCGTCACTCGTTTCATACAATCGTAGTTCCAATTTCATTTGAATATTAAGCAACCAAAGTCCATGAAATTTTGCAGACATATTCTAGAAACTAATATCTGTGTCTATGGTGTTTTAGATTTTTCTAAAAATATGTAGTTTTAAAATTACAGGGGCTCAAAGATTTGTATGAAAATTTTTAAGACCGCGTAACTTTGAAACCGAATATTTTAACAGAAATCTGGAAAACCACAGACATAGATATTAGTTTCTAGAATATGTCTGCAAAATTTTATGGACTTTGGTTGCTTAATATTGAAATAAAATTGGAACTACGATTGTATGAAACGAGTGACGGAGAGAGCCCTCTTAAAATTATGGCTGTGACTTAGAGTTAACTAATACGTATTATATTTTGTAAACTTGAATAAGATTATTAATAAATATGTTTACTTACTTTATTTATTTGGACCTGTTTTCACAATTTTTTACCGTAAATTATTTTGTTACCATTACTTTATCTTACATTGTTGTTCCTTCAAAAACAAATTATTGTTGTTGATGTATTTTTTTTGTGTATTGTACCTAATAAACGGTAAATTATTATGTTTTGTTTTTTCCCCCTTTCCTGAAATTCTCCCTTCAATATGCTCATAATACGATAATATATTATGTATTAACTAGAGGATGCCCGCGACTTCTCCGCATGGATTTAGGTTTTAAAAGATCCTGTGGGAACTGTTTGATTTTCCGGGATAAAAAGTTGGTCAATAACAGGGACGCAAGCTACCTCGGTACCAAATTTCATATAAATCGGTTCAGCGGATGGGTTTTTAAGAATCCCGTGGGAACTCTTTGGTTTTTCGGGATGAAAAGTAGCCTATGTCCGTACCCGGGAAATAAGCTAACCCTGTACCAACTTTCGTCAGAATCGGTTAAACTGTTGAGCCGTGAAAAGGTAGCAGATAGACAGACACACTTTCGCATTTATAATATTATATATATACATAATAGTATGGACTATACGAGCAAATTAACAACAATTCAGCAAAAAGCTTCGACTTTGCAATAATTAGGTATTGTGCATTGTGAGATCTACAATATTATGTAGGTATGAGGATGCTCCGGTGTCGGAGCGAAACGTACGTCGTGTGTTTTTTGTGGGATTGGAGGATCGTTGCGTATTGCTTAGTGGGAAGCTGGCTTTTCCTGGATGTTTAGCAGTGGGAGAATGGATGGTACATTATATCGCATGCTGCATATTTACCACAATACTTTGTCTGTTCCAGCGGATTATTTTGAAAATTAAGCTTTTGGTTCCTTATATAGGTACTTATATGGTACTTTGGGGGACGATGTCGCTCGCGTCCGTAGGATTTACCACCTTTTCCTCGAACATGGCCCACCCTACACGTGTCCCCTGGGTGGTGCAAAACGAGCAGACAACGCCGAGCAACAGGCGGCGGTTAACTAACCTGTCCACGGCTACCACGAGCCCTGAGGCACTAAATACCCTCAAAAATTGTGGCAGTAGACCTTGGGAAAGTCCTGCTGGTGATCTTTCCCAACCCCCCCTTTAATATGAAATGTCGAGTAATAAAGAATGCGTTTTGTCGTGCGACCCGGCTAACCCCCGGCGCTCTCCGGTACCCGGGCCTGAGAGTGTGAAATCTGCTACCGAAGACACCACTGGAGTGAGTAACCAGGCTCCAGTGCCTGTAAATGTTACTGGAAAAAGACTAGTGCAGCAAGCATTCCATCCTAGCTTGTTTATATCGAGAGCAAGGAGCATGTCTATGAGCAGTCTACCCTGCTCTAGTAGTGAGGAGCCATCTACCAAAGCTCCCCAACAGATCCCCTGTAATGATGCAGAACCATGCAAAGATACATCTGCACAGCCTCCTGACTGGCAAAGAGTGCCCCTGATTAGAAACCCAAAAAGAAAAAAAATGGAAAGCTCACCTTCACCAGACAGAATTGAAACAAGCAACAGCTTTAGTGGACTAGTGGTTGACCAAACAGAAGAACAGTCAAATGAACCGAAAGCAAAGAAGCCCAGCAAACCTCCACCTATTATCTTATATGGTGTTGAAGACCTCAATAAACTAACTGAACTCCTAGAATCTGTTGCAGAGAAATCTCAGTTTAACTACAAAGTTATCAACAGAAATCAATTAAAAATTTTGACCTTTGATGTTGATATATATAAGATGTTAATATCTGTAATACGAGAAAATGGTTTGATTGGACACACCTTTAATAGGAAGGATAATAGAAATTACCGAATAGTTATTAGAAACTTGCATTATACAACTCCTTTTCATGCTATTAAGGAAGCCATTGAGGAAACAGGTAATACAGTGACAGGAGAAATAATAAATGCGAAGTTTGGCTCTGAAAAGAAACCTACCACTACTTTCTTTGCAAATCTTCTACCTGGCCCTAATAATAAAAAAGTTAAAGAGTTAAAGGTCATATACCACCAGACGGTAATCATAGAAGATCCGAGAAAACGAAAAACAGTAGTTCAGTGTCAAAGATGCCAACAGTATGGACATACAAAAAACTACTGCATGAAACCTTACCGCTGTGTTAAATGTGCAGGAGCTCACAAAACCTCAACATGCACAAAAACTGATCGCAATACACCAGCCATGTGCGCTCTATGCCTGGGTCCTCATCCAGCTAACTACAAAGGGTGTGAGGTGTACAAAGAAATCCTCAACAGGAAAACCAAAAAACAATACCCTAAAAAACAAGGGCAAGACCACCAAACATTCAAAGACAGTGATAAAATATCTCATCCAATTAATTTAAATTCCGTCAGTAGCAGACCACCAGCCAATCGAAACCCAAAAGAAAAGAAAACATATGCTGAAGCTACCAACTCAAAGCCACAAGAGTCAGATACAGAATCAAATGCATATAAAACATTAGAACACATGTTTATCAAGCAATCTGAAAAAATTGATTTTCTCCTACAACAAATGAGTACCTTGCTTCAACTCATAACAACGTTAATTTCAAAGGCACCAAAATAGGTTTAAAAATAGGTACTTGGAACATTAATGGATTATCTCCCAACAAAGATGAAGTAGAAATACTACTTCATATGCACAAACTTGATATTTTCCTCATATCAGAAACTCATTTTGTTAGTAACAGTCTGATAAAGATAAAAGGGTATAATATCTATCACACTAATCACCCAGATGGAACTGCACATGGAGGAACTGCGGTCATCATAAAAGCAACAATAGAGCACTATGAACTACCCCAATACAGCACTGAACAAATCCAAGCAACTTCAGTATCTATTTCGGACAAAAATGGCCCTTTTAATATCTCAGCTGTTTACTGTCCACCAAAACACAGGATATCTGAGGAACAATTTTCAAAGTTCTTTGGTAGCCTTGGTAACCGCTTTGTTGTTGGTGGTGACTGGAACTCCAAGCATCTCCATTGGGGCTCCAGGCTAATAACCACTCGAGGAAGGGAACTAAAGAAGAGTGTGGATAAAAACGTCCTTACTACTATTGCAACACCAGAACCCACGCACTGGCCTACAGACCCAAATAGACTGCCTGATGTTCTAGACTTCTTCATTTATAAGGGATTGTCTCGACTCTTCTTCACAATCAGTTCAACCTTAGATGGTTCCTCAAATCATATCCCAGTGATACTGACCATGAGTGCCCAAGTAACAAACAGTATGAAAAGGCTACAACTTTATAACAAAAGAACTGACTGGGAGGCGTTTCGTGGTATAGTAAATGATGAGCTTCAACTACAAATAGCGCTTAAATCTGAGGAAGACATTGATAATGCTACTACTAAGTTTATGACTACTGTTCAGTCAGCTTGCTGGAAGTGTACACCAGAAATATCCAATTCTTTACCGAGACATAAATCAGTTCCATCCGAAATTAAACTTCAAATAATGGAAAAAAGAAGACTACGAAGAGTATGGCACATTAGTAGACACCCAGAAGACAAAACAGTACTTAACAAAGCAATTAAGGACCTTAAAGACGCTATAGCTAAATCAAAGGATACTCTAACAGAATCATATCTGGAATCGTTGACAGCAACAAGTGTTACTAATTACTCCCTTTATCGTGCGTGTAAAAACTTAAATAAGCCTACAGACCCCAAGCCACCACTTAGATTGGAGGGCAACACATGGGCCAGAAGCCAGCAACAAAAAGCTGATGCTTTTGGAAACCACTTGGCCCAAATATTCACACCAAATGAAACTGATCCAGACAGTGACGAGACAGATATAGAAGACGTCCTTGGTCAGCCTTTCCAGTTGGATCTGCCCATCACGCCAACCAACCCAAATGAGATTATTAACATAATAAAACGTATGGATGGCAAGAAAGCGCCTGGTTTTGATCTAATTGATAAAAGAGTCCTATCGGAACTACCGCGAAAAGGTATTATGTTCCTCACCATTTTATTTAATGGCATCATTCGTGTTGGTTATTTCCCAGCTCTGTGGAAGGTCTCGCAAATTATAATGATAGCAAAGCCTGGTAAACCCGTTCAAGAAATAACCTCATACAGACCAATCAGTTTATTACCGGTGATATCAAAAATTTGTGAAAAAGTTGTGTTGCAAAGGCTTATGAAAGAACTCTGCTCAAGATGTATCATCCCAGACCATCAATTTGGCTTCCGGCAGCATCATGGAACTGTTGAGCAAGTACATAGGGTATGCAGAACAATAAGAGATGCACTGGAACACAAAGAATACTGCTCTTCTGCTTTCCTCGATGTGCAGCAAGCATTTGATAAAGTGTGGCATACAGGACTACTATTCAAAATTAAATCGCTACTACCTCATACATTCTTCGGTCTATTGAAATCCTACCTGACTGATAGAATATTTCAAGTCAAAGAAGGTGAATACACTTCACCGTTTCACCCAATCACAGCTGGCGTGCCACAAGGCTCAGTGCTAGGTCCTGTGCTTTACACAATCTATACAAGTGACCTACCTCAAATTGACGATGTCACTGTGGCTACATTTGCGGATGATACAGCTGTTCTTGCTCGCAGTAAATCTCCTGAAGAAGCTTCAGCTAGTCTGCAACGTGGACTAAATGAGATCGACAAATGGCTGTCAAAATGGAGGATAAAAACGAGCGCTTCAAAATCAGTCCATATAACACTTACTCTTCGTCGAGGAAACTGTCCTCCGGTCTCGCTGCGTAACAATCAGCTTCCACAAAGCGACAACGTTAGGTACCTGGGAATGCACTTAGATAGAAGGCTAACCTGGAAGAAACATGTCCAAATAAAGAGGGATGAGATCTATCATAGATATAGAGGACTGTACTGGATGCTCTCAAGGAACTCCAGACTCTCTCTAGACAACAAGTTACTGATATACAAAGCAATAATAAAGCCAATATGGTCATATGGCATACAACTTTGGGGATCAGCATGCAACTCCAATATTCAAATTATACAAAGAGCTCAAAATTATATTTTGAAACAACTGTCCAACGCGCCATGGTTCCTACAAATATCGGAAATTCATGAGCACTTAAACATTAACACAGTAAAGGAAGAAATTCTAACTTATAGTTGCAACTACAAAACAAGGCTTACTAACCACCCAAATCGCCTGGCAGTGCAGCTGACAATGCCACAGGCAATCCGTCGACTAAAGAGAAAGCATATACTAGACATTTAGCTGAGACTTATGGAGTTTTCCCGCTGGGGAAGTTTTCTCCTAATGAACGCCAACTTCCTCCAACCAATCTGCTCATAGTCCACCGACTGATCGCATGATAAGGCAACCCCTCAAAAAAAAAAAAAAAAAAAAAATATAGGTACTTATAACGTTCTAAATGCTTATTGGTTTTTAAAAATATTGTTTTGTTCAAAAAGGTACTTATTACAAAAAAACACAATTATGCCAGAGTGTGCTGCCTCTGCAAAGACCAAGACTTAACCAATAGATAAGTACACAATCACAAAATAGGCTAGTGTGATTAGAGCTTTGTCTGCCAATCCGCACTTGGCCAGCAGCGTGAAGGAAACCCTTTTCATTCTGAGAGGAGACTCGTGTTCAGTAGTGAGCCGACGATGGTTTGTTGTTGTTGATGATGATGATGATTAGAGCTTTACAAAGCGTCAAATCTAGCAACACTGTTTTGCAGCTTTTGTACCATAGAGTAGAGACAAACCACAAACTCAATTTTCCCGCGAAAATTCGACATTTGATTTTGACGTTTACGGTTTTTTAGGACGCCACTGCCAGCTGATAATGTCGCTTGACTGAGAAAAAGTGATAAATTTAATTTTAATTGTATTAAACATAGTGATTTATTCATTTTAGTGTTATTAAAATTAGTTACATAATTGTATGAAATGAACTTTTCGGAAAATGAGGCTGTGAGTACGAAGTTAATACTGGATTCTATTATGACTCAGCAATGTGACTTTGTTTTCACATTGAGCATGTATATCAATTAAAAACCATGGATTTGTACTTATAGCTATATTAAGTAGTCGGTGAACTAGCTTTACAAAGAGTTTTACTAAAAATCGGTAAAATATTACTGCTAAGCAGTGAACTTTGGAAATCACATGTTTAAAGATTGCTAATATGAATATTATTGTCTTAGGATGATACTTCAAGTGTGGATAGTACTTCAAACACTGACAATACATCGCGTAGTGAAACTCCAACAAATACACGAGTAAAGAAAAGGAGACGTGGAAAGAAGAAAGTCACAAAACAAGTGAAACCCCCATACAAATTCAAGTAAGCTTCAGTTATATTTATAAAACTTTAATTACAAGTAGAACATAACTTGAGGGCTAAGCTACAATTATAAACCAGTATGTATATGTGTATATTAATTATTGTTACATAAGTAACTTTTAATACTTACTGTAATTACTAAAGAAGTTTTCTTGTATAGTTAATATGGCTCATATCAAGCCTAGCCTATAGTCATAGCAAGATGACTTGTGAGGGTATTTTTATTAGGTTTCAATCAATGTATAAAATATCAATAATATTGTTCAAATCATCATTGGCATGTTGAGTGATGTCCACTGCTCCCTGAATGAATGTTTTCTTATAGCCTAAGCAAATAGTCATAATTGGCAGCCTTATCTTCATCAACCCATCACTAGCTCAACACTGAACACAGATCACCTCTCAGAATGAGAAGGGTTTGGTCACAGTCTACCATACTGGATAAGTGAAGTTTGCCTCATGACGATTTCCTTCACCATTAAAGCAAGTGATATTTTTATGATTCAAATGCACATAATTTCCAGAAAGTTAGAGGTCTGTGCCCAGGATCAAACTCCCGACTTCCTAAAAAGGAGACAGAACTCTTAACCACTAGGCTATCAGTACTTTGGCAGCTTATTTAGCCACAATGGTTCTCAGTTGTAGTGCAAAAGAGGACCACGGGCAGCCTCTATTTGGGTGTCAATTCAACCACCACCTGGGGGAAGGGGAGCCGCAGATATTTGCTGTGGTGGGGAGCAACCGCGTCTCCATATATGAGTGCCCTGAAGCTGGCGGCTTCAAGTTCTTACAGTGCTATGCTGATCCTGATGTAAGAAACCTAAGTAAATCTTTTAAAGTCATTTAAAAATGAATGTGTCTTTGTTTGTTAGATTCTTATGCATTCCTTTGCCATTTATCTGATTGCAACGAAACTTTGTACAGTTGTTGTTGGGACTTGCGAGTATCATCCTGATATAGCACCATCAACGTGGCACTTATGTGATGTGATCACCATCTAATCTACCTTTATGAAATGTTTTTCTGAAATAAACTGCTAAGATGTGGAAAGCCCTTCTGGCATCCATATGCCTTCAAGGGAAGAGTGAATAGGCACTTTCAAGGCAAGTACGCTCCAACCTAGACAAAGACCTCATCAATCTCATCATTGCTTTTTACTAGTTAAGATATGATGATGTCAGGTACCTACCTACTGTACATCTGAGTCGTTCATACAAAGAGGCATTGCAACATGGTTTCATACTTTGCTCATCATCCTTTGTAAAACTAAACACATTCCCAGGTAGACGAAACATTTTACACATGCGCATGGTCATATGAAGAGGAAACACACTTGCCTCTCCTAGCAGTCGCCGGTTCCCGCGGCATCGTGCGGGTGTTCCAGCCCTCGACCCAGACCTGCATCAAACACTACATAGGCCACGGACACGCTATCAACGAGGTCAAGTTCCACCCGCGGGACCCTAACTTGCTACTGTCCGCTAGTAAGGACCATGCCTTACGTCTCTGGAATATCATGACTGATGTATGCATAGCCATATTTGGAGGAGTAGAAGGTATGTATAATTCGTGAATTACGCTCACTACTACAACCAAGGCTGAGTAATCATTGTGGAATAGAACATTTTTTTTAATTTAGATACAAGTTAGCCCTTGACTGCAATCTCACCTGGTGGTAAGTGATGATGCAGTCTAAGATGGAAGCGGGATAACTGGAAGGGGTATGATAGTTTTTATTGAACGATGAATCGCTGGGCGGCACAGCTTTGCCGTGACCATGTTGACCAGACCATGTATCTATCATTTAATGTGTAAACTAAAGTCTCATTAATTCCATTCAAGGCCACAGAGATGAAGTACTTAGCGCAGATTTCGACTTGAAAGGCGAAAGGATAATGTCCTGTGGGATGGACCATTCGCTCAAACTGTGGAGGCTGGACAAACCGTCAATGAACGAGGCTATCAAACAAAGTTATAACTTCAACCCGCACAGAGCTCTGAGGCCTTTCAACTCACTGAAGGAACACTTCCCGGATTTCTCCACGAGGGATATACATAGGAATTATGTGGATTGCGTGAGGTGGATGGGGGATTTGATACTGTCGAAGGTATGTATTTAACACCTACAATTGTACCCTGAGCATGAATGTGAATGTGAGTGAGCTCTCGGTTTGATTCTGAATCATCGACATCAAAGATTTAAAAATGTTATAATATTGTTTAAAACTCTTTTCCATACTGCTGCTGCCATGATGACCTATATGTCACATACTTAGTTTCATATCCTAGATACGGCGCCTGCCTGTGTAAATGAAGCCTCAAGGTGTCATTACAAGTTTAAACTGTTGGGAACTAAGTGACTACATCGTATAAGTTAGAGGACACTATCGCATTAGGACTCTTGTCCTGTAAGGACAGTGTACATTATGAACAAATAAATAAATAAACTAATAAACTGTGGGTATATATTTCCAGTCGTGTGAGAACGCAATAATCTGCTGGAAGCCGGGACGGCTGGAGGAGGCGGAGCTGCGGCCGGGCGACAACGCGGTCACCATCGTGCACCGCTTCGACTACAAGGAGTGCGAGATTTGGTTCATACGATTCGCTGTGGACTATAGCCAAAGAGTAAGTTTGGAACACTTATAGGATTGTTATTGGTGCCTTATTGATTTTATGCTTTGCTGCAGGTCATAATAAAATAAATAAAAATAAAAAGCCCTTTATCTCTTCTCTAATTTTACATAACATGAATATAACTTAAAGTGCTAGGTGATTAAAGTACATAAATATATAAGTTGGTAAGTATCTTAAATTTAGTAGGTACTATTTTTGCAGGTCATAGCATTAGGAAATCAATGCGGCAAGACCATGGTATGGGAGCTGGGCAACGTCGCGGGAGGATCCAGGGTGTCGCAGCTAGTGCATCCGCGATGCGTAGCCGCTGTGAGACAGGTGACCTTATTTTTTAAACTTATAGTCAGAAGTTAGTTGGCTAATCAACTCTAACATCTCAATAATGATGGTGGTCTCAAATCAGCTGCTCTATTTAGCGGCAATTAACCCATCGGTTTCTACATAGCTTCGTATATCTAACGCTTAATCGCTTGGCGGCACGGCTTTGCCGGTAGGGTGGTAACTCGCCACGGCAGAAGCCTCCCACCAGACCACAGATAATTTGGACTTCTGTTCGAAAAAAGATCAAGTCGCCCTTTAAGAAGAAAGCCTTTGAAGAAGTTTTGCTTAGAAACTTGAACTTGACTTAACTGAAATACTTGCACCACCTACCTCTAATATCTGTGTCTTTTGCACAACTTTGGTTGTCTGGAGGAGATCGCTAGGTAACGATAAGGCCGCCAAATTGTACTTACCTGCCTATATTTTGTTTTGCTTTATATGTGTTTTATCTGTATTAATTTTGTGGTGTACAATAAAAGTATATTGATTCATTCAAAATACCCACTCAACAGGTAACACTGTCCCGTAACGGTAAAGTGCTGTTGACGTGCTGCGACGACGGCACGATCTGGCGCTGGGACCGCGTCAACAACGGCAACACCTAGCCGTAGTGACATTCGAGCTTAGTGGAACCTACTATTTGTACAATGGGTCTGACCCATCAATTTTAGTTAGAAGTATCAAAATGATCTAGGAGAAAGAAGAAAACCGTTTTCATTTTTTAAATATCTTACAATTATTGAGAAACGTAAATTCTGTTGTAAGTTGTTACATAATCTTTAAACAAAATTAATGTCACAAGTCTAAACATATTAATGTCTTTTTCATAATGTTCCCGGCGGAAAAGGATAGCATTAGGTTTGGCCTGTCAGTTTAGTTTACTTCTGATATTTAATTAATTAGACCTATGTGTAATACTTAGTAACGTTATTATTTTGTAAAAAATGAACAATTTTTTGACAGTTAACAACGTCGCTTAATAAAGACAAAGATTGATTATTATTTATCAATTTCGGCCGTTAGAGATATAAGTACTGCAGAATTAGCTCCAATAACCTGTTAAAAGCAATTTTCTTTTAAACGGTCTATTTATTTCTAAAGACCTTAAACTGATTTAGCTTATTATAATTTAGGTACAATGCTATGTTAAAATTTATAAGGATCACAATAATAAGACTGCCTTTAGTCAAATTACTACGTTGTTTTATTTCATGAAATAATTTTTAACGGCCAATTGTATAACAGGCGGTTTAAGCTGCGTTAACGGTCACAGTCAAACTTTGAACTTAAGTTAAAACAATATTGGTAGCACAATTTGTTTTGTTAACTTCAGACTATTTCATATTTAACCTACAGGTATTAATAGATACTACCTTGTACAACCGATTTTGCTTTTTTGGTCGTCAGTTTCACCGCCTGTTACACAATTGGACCTTAAACCTTATCCAGACGGAGTAAATTCGCGCGACGCGGGTACGTTGCGTCCAGAAGAAGCGTGCAACGCGCGAACATTCATGCCGCTCCATTTTCCTAGATACGTGAACTCGCTCTAAAGTTCGCGCGTAAACTGGACGTAACCAAGGAGTTTCTCGGGCGAAGTCTGGCGTCATATACCTACGCGATTTACGTTTTTTAAATTCGCGCGATGCTTGTAGACGTCATGTATGGCGCAAACGCACGTATGAATTCGCCCGAAATGATTCTCAGTGAATTTGCTCCTGGTGAAGACTAGATGACAAAATAATCGGGATCTGTACTTCCAATTTAACTGGAGATGCAATCACCAGTGTTCTAATGTCGTGATGCGACGAAAACCGATTGAAGTCATATTTATGTAGCTATTTGTTAGCTATAGTCGTAGCGCTATGGCGTGTTACCTACCAGTCTAAAAAGATACTTCATACAGTGAGACGAAGAATATTAGGTCTAGATAGTAGAACATCTAATAGCCTGCACAGATGAAGGACAGTCTTCAGGGTACTTTTTTGTCCATCAAAATTGATCGCTTACAACAGCATCGAATAACGCACACGAGGGAAGGCTGAGATCTATAGAGCGTACCTACTTTGACTTTGACTTGACTGTTAAAACGAGACAGCGGTATACCGCTGGCATAAATCTATCTCGTTTTAACTGAAACTTAAGTCTAAGCAAAGTGTAGATTTCACTCTAAAAGTACCCCGTGCAACCGGTACGCACAAAAGTACGGGAGTCTTTAAAAAAAATAGAACTAACATTATATCTTAATTTTTTCGAGGAGCGTCAACGCACACAGCGGATTTTAGCCCGCGTTAAGCGCTCGAGTTTGTTCGCATTCGGCGAACAAATGATCGCATACTGAGTTCGTTTCAGTCCAGGCAAGATCTCCGACATATTATCTACGCTTCGGGTCCTCGGCGGGCACAAGTCCGTCGTCTGCCTCTCAAAATTTCATCTTATAATCTCGTGGAATTATTCTCGGGCGTACACAGTAATGTGTTTGCAGCTTAAACGTCTAAACGGAGAATGCATAAAAAAAACAAATGTTATATGACAAATCTTGTTTTATTGACCAACAAATTACGACTACCTATCAACAAAATGAATCACAGGGGCCAAGGTGTTATCTCGTGTACTACTCGCGATACATTATCAGCTATTTCACGTGTTCTACTGCATTTATACGCTTTAAAACCTCAGATGCGCATAACCACACAGTTCCATGAAATTGAGCTTATTTAAGCATCATCCAAACCAAAGCGGGATTTCCCACAATGTTAAATGGCGCCATGCACACTTGCGCGACTACAACAGTCGCGTAGGTAAACTCAAGTGTGGCCGTAGCTTTATGATGCAAGTGCGCAAATTAGAAAATTATAGTCTTGGCGCAAATTTTAGTAGATACCTACTCGAACCGAGTATTTTACATCAGAAACTTTAAATTTCAATCTGCACGTGTTACACAAAGTTTTTCAATACCTACCTACATTTTTGTGAGAAAAAATAGAATCACCAGTATAAATGGTACTCGTATAATAAATTCAGAATTTAAAAGTCGGTCAAAATACTTGTGGTGTGAAGTATGAAAACATGCCGAAACTCAGCAAGGCTAAACAGCCATTTTAGCTCGAGGTATGGCTTGCGATTTGATATTAGCTAATATTGGTGCGCATTTGGTTGTATTGTAGGTACACAATACTTTGAGGACTAAAAATAATACTTTTCATGGTACCTATATTGTCTAAGCTGAGTTGCATACTGTACTCTAGAGTTGGGTACAGTATGCAAAATAACAAAAACATTATTATTACAACAGCAAAATTCTAAAATATTCATATTATTACAAAACGCAACTGAGGTATTAAAAGACGGACATTCTATACGTATCTACAGTAAATTACATATATCTATTATCTAAACACCGATATACGTCCCTATAATTTGTATCTACATAGTACATAAGACATACATAAACCTAACAACCAATATACACTTAAATGTAAATGACAGCGTAATTGAATTTAGTCAATTTTTAATTAAATTCAGTCTTTAAATTTTCTAATTAAACGAGCAGTACATAATAACAACCAATAAAGAACATTTTAAGTTTCATTTTAACGAATTCGCATTTTTTTATAGAATGTGTTTGAATATTCAATACATTTTAATGACTTCATTCCTTTTAATACTGGTCGCACATTACGCAGGCGTCGAACATGCTACTACCAACCAGTAACAACGCAATCATCAAAAAGCTTCTTGTTATTTTTTGGGGCTATGCAGGTTCTTGAATATAACCCTGTATTGATCGCGTTCAAAGAACTTAGTAAACCGGAATTTACATTACGAAATTAGTGGCACGAAATTAGTTTCACGGCATTAATTTCATTACCAACGCACGTGTAAACGTCTAATTTCGTTACGAAATTTTCGCATCATGTTCGCATTACGAAATTAGGCGTTTACACGTGCAATTGATAATGAAATCAATGTCGTGAAACTAATTTCATGCCACTAATTTGTAATGTAAATTCCGCTTAAGAGTTTTCACGCATTGGACAACGTAGATTTAGTGATTAAAGTCGTGTTTTAAGATTCTAGTGCGTTCATACATCTGCAACTAGTGATCCAAGCAAAACTGTGGACTAATAAAATTAATAGCGCTGAATACCTATACGATTTTAAAATAACGTCATTTATTTCATTTCTAGTTGAAGTATTTCGATAATCAAAATCTATTAGGTACCATTGTTGAAATGTCCAAACTCTTACAAAGCCTTTTGAAGACTGAGTTGTTGGTAGGTGCATGTTCGCACGCATGCGTAATATGCGATCAGATTAATAGTAAAACTTAGCTAACCAATTATAATAAAACTAAGTTTAACGTGTTCATAACACAAACAATACATCTAGTGACTAGATTAAAATTATACAGAGTTTAATGTTTTGTACATATAATACAAATTAAATTATACAACATCTATACCTATATAAAACAAAACAAACTTATGTATCTACTTAAAACTACATTATCGAACATATCGAAAATTAACGACCTGCGACCACATCGCATTTGGACGAAAAATCAATAGTTTCTGTTACCCATCCAGTCATTTATACGTATTGTTATTTATAAACAATTTATACATTTGCCATACACATATAGCTTATTGCTGGCAGCTGGGAATTACAATGAACAATAAGCTTGGAGACAGCAAAATGTATGCGATTTCTAAGTCACGCTATTGGTTTGTCGCATGCAATTTCACTAGTATCTTGTAATTTGAATATTGGATCGCTACACGAGTGAGATCGATACAGCGTACTTCGACTTTGCTTAGACTTGAAAGATTTGTAACGAGATGGATTTTTGTGAGACATATTGACTCTGAGTAAGTCTGAGCAAAGTCAAAGTGCTCTCTATAGATCTTAGGCTGATATCTATAGAGAGCACTTTGACTTTGCTTAGACTTAACCTTCAGTTAAAACGAGATAGATTTATGCCAACGGTATAATGCTGTCTCGTTTTAACAGTGTCTTAAGTCTGAGCAAAGTCAAAGTGTGCTCTATAGATCTTAGGTTGAAATCTATAGAGCGCACTTTGACTTTGCTTAGACTTAACCTTCAGTTAAAACGAGATAGATTTATGCCAACGGTATAATGCTGTCTCGTTTTAACAGTGTCTTAAGTCTGAGCAAAGTCAAAGTGCGCTCTATAGATCTCAGCCTTAGCCTTAGATAGACCTCGTTCAGGGAGCGTGGGGCGTTGCGCGGGGCCTCTTGCGGTTATTCTGTTCCTGATGAAGTGTGTGGCCGCTCCGCAACGATACTTGCTGCGATGCGCGCAGCGGCATATGCCACACACCCACACCACAACACAACCATCCCCGCACTTTTTCCTGTCACGCCACGAGGCACACGGGCTTAATACATATACAAATCTGTATATGTATTAAGCCAAACGCGCGTGAAACCGCTTCTGCATGAACGCTTTCATATATAAACATAAGTGTAAATTCGTCGCGCCATGTTACGCACAACGCCCTGCGTCTGAATGAGGCCTTAGGTCTTAGGATATTAAATTCAGCGATATACTTAAGAAACGTATATTTACTATATCCTTGAGCATAGTTGTAAAAAACATTGGAGTGTTGAAAATGTGAGCTTAACACATTTAGGGATATCCTTCATAGAAATGATATTCTTTGGAAGATATTCTTAATTGTAGATTCTACAGTCAGAGATCTAGATTCCAGAGTTTTGTTTTGCATAGAAATACAATTTTTCTCGAAAAGTTCAATTACTATTTTTAATTACGATTCCTTGTAACATATTATGTATATTTCATTCAATAAAAGCTTTCATACTGTGTGGATATTCGAGTACTTATAAATTAAGATGATTAATATATTCGCTTAGAATACCATAGCCATTGTATTTGCGCAAATAATGATTTCAAAGCTAATTTATCAACTTGACAAAGATTAAATTTTACCTACCTCCATTTAGTTACGAACTGGAGTTTTGACACTATGTTTACGCAAAATATCTAACGAGGAAATCCTATTTGAGTGTAAAAAATTGCATAAATTTTTAAACTACTAAATTATTGCATGGGAAATGCGGTAGAGAAAGAAGGTTCTCTAGCTTGATATATTCGAGGGCACTGGTCCGCCATTTTTGTAGTCGGGTGTTCTAGATATTCATCATGCCTATATTTATTTACTTCTACATTTGAACGGCTCAATCCATTAAACCTCAGTCTTGGATACAATGTCATTATTCTCTCGTTTGCTATTGTTGTAGCGTTCCAACAATACCGGAAATAATAAATTAATCCAATTATGATAAACGGATATTAACAGTTTTTTTTAAACCGTTTTAAAAAACATCTCTTTGTATCATATCTCCGACTACTAAAGTAACTCAAGCATACCGACGGGTGTAAAATAGCCACTGTTTCATGTAAAAGTAATAACTTCACTAGCATGGAAGCGTAGGGCATACACGACAAAATATTATGTGAATAATATTTCTCGGCCTGAAGGCAAAGGATATTAAAAAACAAAAACAAATAAATATTACCTATACGAAGCTATTAATCAATGCATTGAGGGAAATTTTTGAAACCAGAGTGACTTAAGATTTAGGACGGTAGGAGAGGAGTCTAGAACTATCAAACTTCTACAGTTGTTCTATTTTACGAGATTCACCCAGTCTTGGTTGTAGTAGTGACGTGTACCAATAAGCATACGCATTAGTGTGCGTAACTCGGATCGCATCACGGTCGAAACTCCAGAGTACGCACACTAAACCAGTGTGTACAGTCAAAGGCCGTAAGTCGTTTAGCACCTTAATGACCATATTCGCACGGCACGGTTATGCACCTGCATTAGGTGTGTTTGGCGTGTTTATAGAAAAAGGTCATAAGTTCGACAGGTTTTTGATGCAATAGTTTCGCGGATTGCTACTCGAATACTGAGGCCGTCCGTACGTGCATGCACTACAACAAACAGCCAAGCGTTCTTCGTGAAACAGAACATCTGTACACAAAATGGAGGAACAGTGGCTCTCTAAACTGCCTAAGGACAGAGAAATATTTACAGTACTTGTAACATTTCTATATTTTCACTATCAATAATAATGGTGATGATGCCTATGTCAAAAATAAATTAGTTCTTACTTCTCGGTAATTAAAAAATAGAGCGTCTTCCAAAATTCCTAAGATCCACATTCAATGCCAGTTTTACAATTCAATGCTAGTTTGCAAATTTATTTTTATTTTACTAAGCAAATCATTTTAAACTATCGATTTCCTAAATAAGGGCTCCCCACATATTATACTATCCGGGATGTATTCAGTTATGGTTTTGGAATTATTATTAACCTCACTTCAGTTAACTTTTTCGAACACACGTTACAAGTTAATTTTGATATTAATATGCTTCATTGGAAAAATCTGTATTTAAAACAAACTAGAATATAAACTCCAAATCTATAAGTACGCTTTCGCTATTCACACACACAGTAGGAAAACTTTTCAAAGTGGAAATCTACAACAATCTTTATGTACTGCGCCCGAGACGGTCATTCCGAACAAAAATATTTCCAGGTTGCAGTATTATTATACTTACTACTATATTCAATACTCTCTCGCCCGTGTGCAAAATAAATACATAATAAAAAATCTGAAAGGAAATATAATAGAATTACATACATAAAAATAAATAATCCTACATACACATTACATAGGGCGGAGGATTACACCTCGGCAGGGGACACCAAACGGCCAGGGGTCGGTCAGGCGACAGTTTGAGAAATCGGCGGACTTATCGTAACCAAGTCTAGCAACACCGCTTTTTATTATACTTATTATTATATAAGTATATTAGGTAGTAATAACTGGTATGGACAACTTCATAGAACACGACTTTTGTACGTAAGGACCTATCTAGAGCGCAGTAACACAGAGGTCGTTGTCTTTTAAAAAAGATCTGAAAAAAAAATTTAGATATTAGTATTAGTATTTGTTTTTAAACAATGACATTTAAGTATGTGTATTATTTTTAAACAATTTGTAACAATTTACGTCGTAAAAATTATTACAATATAAAAATGACAGTAATAATATATTTTATTGGTAAAAATATTATAAACATTTTCAACTTTTCAAACCTTTTATGACTATCGACTCATAACATCAATAAACCGTAATGACACTTAATAATGATCCAAACACGAATAAGTAATCTTGTTATTCTTAAACAATGATTAGGTACAAGTATTTTCACTTTACGTTTATACCTGTTTTTTACGCATATTATTAAAATCCCCCAAAAGTTTATTAAGTCCCCAAAAATGTTTACTGATGAGTTTGGCATTTTATATAACAAATGGCGCAAATTAAAATAATTTAGGTAAAACTTGCCTTAATTTATTCCTATACCTACTTCACGGATACTGGATATTGTTCCTCCTTAAATTTTGGTGGTCAAAGTCTATAGGCATTATGCCTAAAATAGCATTAAAAAGTGGGATTAAATAGCAGATTGATTCAATCTAGCTATGTAAAGTTCTTTTTACGTCTAAAATTTCGAAGTGTATTATTTGACTTTCAGGGTGTTGTGGCAACTATGTATAACTGCATATTATAATTATTTTTATATACTTAATAAACGGGAATATTGATACAAAAGTGTTATAACAATAATTATTTTAATATATTGGGGCGTGTTTTAATATTCGTAATGCATGTTAATACTTTTAAAAAAACGAATTAAATTTTCGTTTCATATTTAAATATTATTAGTTATTTTACAGTCTACGTTTTGACTAGATAAGTGTATCAAAAGTTGGAAGCCAACCGTTAAATCTTTTAAAAGTATAATCCATACTAATATTATATAAACAAAGTATCAACAGTTGCTAAACTCATACTTATTACCTTCGTGCTGTGCAAGCTGAATTCTACTTTATTGCGTGGTAATTAGAATCGCTTTTAAGTTATTTAATCGTCTTTGCGGAGTGATCCTTCTATATCAAATATTCTGTGCCATGACTGGCGTGAAACTGGTCGGGCATATACCGACGGTAATCCACGTTAGTTTAGCTGTTAATAGTTTGTTTATTACACATATCACACGACAGTTTTAAAACACTAACATAATAATATTCATACTTTTAACAGATTTAATGCCTACGCTAACTACTACGTATCACAACATCGAATAGGATAATATATAACTATCTATATTTCATAATTTTATACATATTTTCCATATGAATATACGCTTGGTAATAGTGCTTTATAACGTTTGAGTCATCAATGTTTAGTGTCTTTATAATCAAGGAATCTTTTTTTAAGTGTAGTTTATTATTATTAAATTATCGTATGAAAAATTAGGCAAATCGTTTGATACATGACTGCTAATCACTTAAGGCTTTTTACAGTCTAGTACCAATACCCTAGAAAAATGAACCGATAGTTGAGATTCTTGACTATCAAACGTAGATCCAAGCTTCAGATCCGCCAAACATTGTGCTTCTTGCCAAAACTATAACTTACGGACGAATAGACACGTATTTCATTTTTCTTTCGGATGCTATTTATAAATTAAACGAATTGTAACAACTTTATGTATGCATAAGTCGAAACACTTGAGCGTTAATGTAAAAAGGCCCTTGATTTTCTTGTTTTAAAGCTTAAGTTTTGTCCATACGTCTTTACCTAAGCGGAAACGTTGCAAAATAAAACCTGTAGTACTAGATTTTTACTTTAAATAAAGGATTTAACGTCCATTTTATTTTGACGCTATTGTGCTTCGACTTACGAACTCTATCAACGCTTGTTTGATGTAAAATTTCATACTAAAACTGGCACCCTTAACGTTCAGTAAGTCTTATTTCTTAATATCGATTCTATTCCACCAATTTAAATTCGACAACCTACCCAGTAAAATTTAATTCTAAAAGATGGCAGAACGCCAGAAAGACTTAAACCTACGCTAGGCTATTTAGGAAATCGCATGCATCCGATAAAATTTTAAGAAATAGATTGGATACTACAAAACTGACTAGTCTTAGGAAATTGTTTAAAAATATTGAGATCATAGATTTTGTATAAAATAAACCTGTAGAGTAAAAATATATGGACATTCAGATAATATACTTATTTTGTCAGTCAAAAAGTGTAAAGAAAAATTTTTAGGACTCTAAAATATTATTATGTATAGTAAAATTGATATTCATTCTGTGTTTAATACAAATATATATTTTATTTATTGCTTCCATTGTTATCATTATATTATAATTTTTAGTAATTTAACTACAATATTTTTTTTTTTATTTTTTCGAATTCCATTTTTATAAAATCGATCTTAATCCGAAAAGAGGAATTCCACGATATTGCCTAATAAGTGCGTGAGATTGCATTCTATTTTAATATATTGTATAAATACAAATATTAATAACACTAAATCATTTTTGACTATATTTATTATTTTTTAGGTCGATATTCACATTTGATTCAAAGGTCCTGATTCTCTTATCCATACTAATATTATAAATGCGAAAGTATGTCTGTCTGTCTGTCTGCTACTTTTTCACGGCCCAACAGTGTAACCGATTCCGACGAAATTTGGTACAGGGTTAGCTTATATCCCGGGGACGGACATAGGGTACTATTTATCCCGGAAAATCAAAGAGTTTCCACGGGATTCCTAAAAACCCATCCGCTTAACTGATTTGTATGAAATTTGGTACCGAGGTAGCTTGGGTCCCTGTAATTGACATAGGCAACTTTTTATCTCGGAAAATCAAACAGTTCCCACGGGATCTTTAAAAACCTAAATCCACGCGGACGAAGTCACGGGCATCCTCTAGTAGCATATAAATCGGAAAATTGTTTTTTTTAGTTGACCCTTTTTCATACAAGATTTGCAAAGTATGTCACAATGGAAAATACAATTACAATGCAATTACGAATTTCGTCGATTAAAACGTGGCACTGTTTTTTAAAGTGCCCATAAATCTATTTACACAGCACCAATATTTTCGTTAATTCAGAAGACAATAACAGTCAAGACGACTTTTGACGATTCTGGAGATTCTTTATTAAAAGTTTGTTCTGTAAATAAGATAGTTAGATTCCTTTACCCATAGCTAATATAGTCGAAAATTGTGTATAGTACGACAAAGTAGGTTTCTAGAAGATTCCTAGTGTTGTCTAATCGAGATTATTATAGGTATAGTACATAACTGAGTAGGCTCCTGCGGTAGTGGAGCGGTGCGGGAGGGAGACAGTTGTCATCGCACCCCTCCCGCACCGCTCCACTATTTCAGGACACTACCAGTTATGCGTTATGCCTGTTATTGTAGATTTTCTGGACATTCATTTAGAGAAAGGTGGTCACAAGTTTGAAAGTTATTACACTTAACACCTTTTTACTTTTAAAATTACGCGCGCCCAAGTTATTAGTAAGTCGCAGCCAGAAGGCAAATGGTTCCAAGTTGGAGTAAAACTTTGCCTCTGACTCCTAAATCCGCTACCAAGGCCGAAAGTTTTGGTTTAGTAAGTGTCCTGAAGATTTGGGTCAGTGTTGTAAACTTGTGTGGCAAAAGGCCAGGACAATTGAAGATGCAAAAATGTAGCAGGTGAGGAAGAAAATCTACATTTTGTTGGCATTAGTAACACTCTGAACATTGTCTGTGTCGCGTATTGTGTGGCTAGGCGGTGCGTGGCTGGGCAGCGCGCTGGGCGGTCATCGGACTAGACTAGGAGGCAAATATGCTAGTAAGTATAATGAAGCTGGTTTCCTAAATCCGTTGCCAAGGCCAAAAGTATTTAGTTGAGAAAATATTAGTAATGTGAGCCGATGAGGAAGAAAATCTACGTTAAAGTTACTGGCATTAGTAAGTCCCCTGCAGATCGGTAGCGCCTGTATGGTGCGTGGCTGGGCAGCGCGCAGGGCGGTCACCGCACGCGGCCGGAGGGCGAGCGCAGGTGCGAGCGGATGTAGCCGGTGCGATAATCCACAGTGTCTCTGCTGCGGCCGCCATTTTCTGAGCCGCGCTGTCGCCGTCGGCTCCATCTAACAAAACGGAATCTAAGATCAAACCTCACTATTGCCATCTATTGCAATGCAGAAATCGGGTAAACCTATTATTATATCCAAACAGGGTATTAAACCCATACCCCTTTGGTTTCTACACGGCATCGTACCGGAACGCTAAATTGCTTACATTACGTTACCATCCTATCGGCACGGCTTTGCCGGTAGGGTGGTAACTAGCCACGGCCGAAGCCTCCTAGCAGACAAAGTCATTTAACTTTCAGTTTACAAAGTCAGATAACTGTCTCAGCAGGTCTCACCTCAGCAGTCTCATGATGTAGTCGGGCCAGTTGTCGGGGAACATGACGAGCAGGAAGCCGACGGTGATCAGTATGATGCCTGCCAGCTTCATCCCCTCGAACTCCACGCCGTACAGGATCACGTCCAAGGCTGACGAACAAATTGAACTTGAAACCCCGGTCAAGTGCGAGTCCGCTCGCACACGAAGGGTTTCGTACCATCGTACAAGACATAACACTTCTTAATTTTTAACCGACTTCAAAAAAGGGGGAGGTTCTCTATTCGATCAACTGAATGTTTTGGCTCAAATATTTTAAAAACCTGTGAGTTTCAGATTTTTACTTAACAACACCACATACAAGAGGATAGCGTGACACTTCACAAGATGGCGGTGTTAGTTCCGATTTTGGCCACACGCCAAAAAATCCTTGTCGCATTATATATTTCAATAAAAAAAAAGACAATACTTACTACCAGAAACAGGAACCGCAGTAATGAGCCCGAGCGACACAAATATATTGTACGTCATGAGATTGCCGAACTGGTACACCAAGTGGAAAACTGCAACAAGAAATTTTTCTGATCAAAATTTAAAAAAGTTAATATATTTATTTCATTAACTTTTTTCATTTGATACTCGAAAAGTATCTACAAGTGTGACTAGTCTAATCTGAGTGTGCTTGGGATTAGTCTCACTCGCGAGTTCATAACATCTTGACCTATATTCCCGTAAGCTCTCGTCTTTCAAACTGAAAAACTGACGCATTTATTTTGAACGTGCGAGACCTTGGCATACTTTGAACAATGGACATGTTGTACATGATTTATTCAATCTTATCTTCTTGGATGTAAAATAAAACAGACAGACAGAAAAATTATAGCAAAATCATGCGAGCTCAAATTCAACTCACACCCAGGGAGTCCAGATTTTTAAAAGATCAGGGAGGGGGTGGGTGGTTACGAAGTTTGCTTACGAGGGAGGAAAGAGGTATAAAATTAGTAAAATTCTGCTCGCTATAATTCTTGAATGGCACCTAAGAAGTTGGCGGGCAGTAGCTGAATGAGAAAGATCACTTACCAAGCAGTGCAACACTGGCCAGTAGCAAAGGAATCCACGGCATTTGATGCTCGGGGACCTGCTCTGAGCCCGTGAGGTAAAGCGCCAGGCACACGGGCCACAGCAGCGTAGCGTTTACGATGCCCAGAATCGAGAAGAACAGCGCGCGCTGGCCCGTGTTCACCTCGCCCATCACTTTTCTGAATAGCACCTGGGGGAACAAATATTTCTCCTTTAAACTGCCTGATGTAAGAATTTTGTTCTTGTATTGTTGTTGTTTTCTTCTTGTAATTCTTAGGGTTTCAATTCAGGTGCAAGGCCAACTCGCACTTGGCCGATATTTTATATCAGCGATGAAGTGTTTTAAAATTTAAATCATCCCCAACAGGTCAAGGTTACCATAGTATTGCATTGAAATCGGGATCGAGTCCATAGAGCAAATTCAATAATATATTAATTATAGTTAGGAGCTAACTTTCATGTAACAGCTATTTGAATTTGAAACAGGTAAAAAGCTATCGTTTTTCAGCTTGACGTTATCAGTGATTTGGAACGTGTTTATATAGGGGCCGCGTGACAATCGTGGCCCACATACAGTTTGACACGCGATGTTAACGATCACAAACTCGTGTTTCATTTCATTCGAAAAGAAATTATACATATCTACGCAACTAAGTTAACCTTAATACTTACTTGGGAGAAAAGATTCCTGACTCTTGTTACAAAGTAAAGTAAAAGTTAAATTCTCTTTTTTGTACACCTTTACATAGAAATATAATTATAACAAAATAGACGTTTGTACAAAATGCACCCGTATCGCTAAAATAGCGACCTATTCCAGACAACCTTAGGGTAATCTATTTATACAATAATATATTGATATTGATATTTCGACACAGTTGCATAAATCGTAGTCGTGACGGGACTATGACTTATACAACTGGTTTATGCAAGGTGTGTAGCATAGCGGGAAGCGGGTGGATGAGGAAGGTCGAGGACCGTTGGTGGCGCGCTCTCGAAAATGCATATGCCCAGCAATGGAAGTATATACAATACAAATTCATAGAATAGAATGGAATAGAATAGAATAGATTTTTATTCAAATAGACTTTTACAAGTACTTTTGAATCGTCAAATAATTTACCACTGGTTCGGAATGCCGTTCCTACCGAGAACATTATGAACTTCTTTAAAGGACTTTTTTCAACGCCCTTGAATGCATATCACTCACGCAGTCGTGTCGCGTGGCTATATCGCGTGTTCTTATGTAACCATTACACAAACTTTACTAAACTTAGCTAAATAAAAAGTTCACTGATTAAGGCTTATTACAAAACGTTATTAAAAAACAAGCGCCAAGAGCTATTAAGTAGATTACATCATCAGCTAATCTTAACCTGTACCTAGATATAGTATGTCTTGTCTGTATAAAACTCGTCTTAGGAGTTGGCGTACATCTGTCAACTTGAATACAGAGAATTGAGCTCCAGCGTAGAACGTCATATCTATCGTTAAGACTGAAAAGTTAGCGACAATATACGTCCCATAGGTATGAGTGACAGAGACGACGCTCTACGCAGCGGATGCTGCCGGTTCTCTTTCTAAAATTCGTCGTGTAATTTTTTTGGCGGTTATAGTATCCGGCCGCGGAGTAGAGGTGGTTTTACTTCCAATAGCTACTAGAAGTAAATACTCGTACCTACTTATCGCTATCCCACTTCGACTGCCAAGCGAGAGACTGGGGTCCGATGTCTGGCTCTCCAGGTACATATCAATGCTGGAAAGCGATCTGGTCGTACCTCGAAAAAACAACCGTGTAATTTTTCCGAGATACAACCAACTTCATTGATTTTTGTATGTATTCATGTGCTCGGCAAACAACTTGAACCTTAAGCGGCGTAGAAATAGTTGGAGAATCCAGGAAGCAAGGGTGATTTATCAGCCAATGGCGGATCATCCCGCGGATTGATCAGCCAATCGCATGCACCTGCCATTTGCCAGCCAATCACGTCTATGTTCAAGTTGTTCACTGTATGAAAACTTACGTCTTACCTTAAATATAGCGAAGCCGGCAGCAGCGCAAGCCGACAGCACGACGCCGCCGAGCGTGGAGTTGCCCGTGATGCCGTCCATGTACGCCAGCAGCGCTATGCCGGTGTCGCACAGGATGGCTGCCACTATCTGTCGACGAATGTCATAGTTATAGACAAGTAAAAAAAGCCGGCCAAGTGCGAGTCGGACTCGCGCACCGTGGGTTCCGTACTCGGGTATTTTTTCGACATTGTGCACAATGAATCAAAAACTATTGTGCATAAAAATAAATAAAAATCTGTTTTAGAATGTGCAAATAAAGCACTTTCATATGATACCCCACTTGGTATAGTATTATCTTACTTTGATAATTTAAAAACATTTTTTTTAAATGATGTAACCACAAATTCACGGTTTTCGGATTTATTCCTTTACTTGTGCTATAAGACCTACCTACCTGCCAAATTTCATGATTCTAGGGCAACGGGAAGTACCCTATAGGTTTTCTTGACAGATACGACAGACAGACGGACGGACGGACGGACGACAAACAGACAGACAAAGTGATCCTATAAGGGTTCCGTTTTTCCTTTTGAGGTACGGAACCCTTAAAACGTCTTACTGACGTAAGAGCGGCTAATGCTATAGCCTAAGTCGGTCTACCCTACTGGTTTCAAAAGAGTACGCACGCTATTTCTATAGGTAAAATTTTGAAGTTTTCATACTCCTAAACCAAACTTTTTTTGTTCTGTTTGTTTAACAATAAGCTAATGGAGCCATGGATATCATTTTCATAATCAGTAATCAGCTGTGAAGAGGTATAATTACGCATTATTATACTATATATAGCTCGATTACCACTGACTCACTGACTCATTGACATAATTGTTCTCCTAGAAAGAGACGGAAAATGATATAATGATGTAGGGGAAATGTGTTCGGATGCGGGATTCGACTGGGGAAAAATTATGACATTTCAGAAAAACAAGATGGCGGCCGACGTGATTTTTGCAGCTCCGTTGTTTTCCAACCGATTTCGTTGAATTTTGCAATCTTTGAAGAAAATAGTAAACGATTACTGGGAAATGTCGAAAAAATTGAAAAAACAAGATGGCGGCCGAACCGTAGCGTTTTCAAAATTTTGATTTTTCGACCCCGAACCGCGGCGCCACAGATCCGAAACGCGAAATCGAAAATAATAATTTTTTTCTTGTTTTGCTTACAATGATCCTGAATTTTGACAGAACGGGAGTGATTTTTAAAAATTCAAGATGGCGGCTGTCATGGCGGCCGTTAAGTTAGAGGTACGAAAAAACGCAATTTTAAAAGTCAAATATCTCAAAGTTGGCAACATCGGAGCGATTCGGCTTCTATGAAGCGATTGTACGTATAGACTCGAGGTATAGATCGGTGGGAAAAAATTACCCCATTTTTAGGGAAATTTCAAGATTTTCGGGAAATTGTAAAAAATCGAAATACGGACTTTGTGCAAAATCAGAGTATGAGCGATTATGTGTTTTGCTCGTACAAATGACATTTGGGTATTTTTGTCGCTGGAGACTGGCAACACTGGAATTTATCAAAAAAAAAGTGATTTTCGACACGGTCTTTTTCACGGTATCCCCTTTCGTGTTGGTGCGAGTGAGAGGAAAGATTGAAACGTCATCGGGCGCGGTATATCCTGTAGTTAATAGGAAAATTATGAAACCGTGTAAAATCTTCCTGTGAAACGAGTTGACGGCCATTTTGTATTTTTTTTTATTTTTCGAAATTTTGACCACGTTTTTGAGGCAGTTGGCAACATTTTGGAAAGTCAAGATGTATCAATCGATTGTGTGACTCAACCAGCAGTATCGAATTATGTAAACAGTGCTGCCACATTTGGGGAGATTTTCGAGATTTTCCCCAAAAACTCCTCCTGTAAAATTTTGTATGAAAATTTTTTTTTTCACTGATGGTTTCGTATAGAAAACAAAAAAAAAATCGAGGAAAAATTTGGAAATAGCTGATGATCGAGGATGTCGGAGACGGGTGAAGGGTCCGCTCAAGGTATTGAAGATAGGTGGGGGGTGCTCGACCAAATGTCATTCATGACATCATCCAATTGCCAAAAAGCTGAAAAAAAATTCAAAATGGCGAAGAAAAGATGGCCGCCATACAAATTTCGCCGGCGTCCAGCTCGGAGGGTATAAAAGATAGAGGTGCGGTTTCTTGGCAAAAGAGGATCAGGATCCAAAGGTCTAATTGATGAATAGAAAAAAAATTCAAAATGGCGGAATTTATTTTCCCATACGTTTTGTATGGCGAATATTGAATGTCTCATTCTCCTAGAAAGAGACGGAAAACGATACGATAATGTAGGGGAGATGTGTTCGGGTGGGCGAGGCGAGTAGGGAAAAATTATGACATTTCAGAAAAACAAGATGGCGGCCTATATGATTTTTGTGACTCTTTTGTTTTCCAACCGATTTCATTGAAACTCGCAATCTTTGAAGAACGTAGTAAACGATTAATAGAAAAAGTGGAAAATTTTGGAAAAACAAGATGGCCGCCGTACAAATTTCGTCGGTGTCTATCTCGGAGGCTATAAAAGATGGAAGAGTGGTTTCTTGGCAAAAGATGATCAGGGTCCGGAGGTCTACTCAATGGAACAAACTCTGCATGCTCGCGGACCACTTTAGTGGTCCGCGCACCCACGCACCCTACTTTATTAACCTCAACTACCCGGTTTTTATAAAAAATGATATGGATGTCGTTTTCAGAGTTTCCCAGGGTGCTGATTTTGATAACGACATTTATTTTGAAATCCAAGATGGCGGTCATGCATTTTTTAAGAAAAAAATCGATATGGGTGTCGTTTTATGGTGTTTTTGGGGTGAATTTTGAATCTTAATAAATAAATTTGGTTTAGTATAATAAAGTTAACCCAACCACGTCACGCGAGCTGCTTTAGCAGCTCGCGCACCGAGCAAAACACTAGTTATACTATATATAGCTCGATTACCACTCACTGACTGACTGACTCATTGACATAATTGTTCTCCTAGAAAGAGACGGAAAATGATATAATGATGTAGGGGAGTTGTGTTCGGTTTCGGGAACCCTCTGGGGAAAAATTATGACATTTCGGAAAAACAAGATGGCGGCCGACGTAATTTTTGCAGCTCCTTTGTATTTTTAGGGACTCCGTTCAAATTCGCAACTATTAAAGAATGTAGTAAACGATTAATGGGAAATGTCGAAAAAATTGGAAAAACAAGATGGCGGCTGAGTCGTAGCGTTTCAAAATTTTTGATTTTTCGACCCCGAACCGCGGCGCCACAGATCCGAGACGGGGTAGTCGAGGATAATTATTTTTTCGTGTTTCGCCCACGATTATCCTGTATTTTGACAGAATGGGAGTGGTTTTTAAAAATTCAAGATGGCGGCTGTCATGGCGGCCGTTAAGTTAGAGGTACCAAAAATCCCAATTTTAAAATTAAATTTTTTCCCAGTCGACGACGTCGGACCGTTTCGGTTTCTATGAAGCGGTTGTACGTATAGACTCGAGGTATATATCGGTGGGAAAAAATTACCCCATTTTTAGGGAAATTTCAAGATTTTCGGGAAATTGTAAAAAATCGAAATAAGGACTTTGTGCAAAATCCGAGTATGAGCGATTATGTGTTTTGCCCGTACAAATGACATTTGTGTATTTTTGTCACCGGAGACTGGCAACACTGGAATTTATCAAAATAAAAGTGATTTTCGACATTGTCTTTTTTCAGGGACGATCATTTCGCGTGGGTGCAAGCGAGAGGAGAGATTGAAACGTCATCGGGAGCGGTATATCCTGTAGTTAATAGGAAACTTGTAAAATTATCTAATTTGCTTCTGCAAAAAGAGTTGGTGGCCATTTTGTATTTTCTTCAAATTTTCCGAAATTTTGATCACGTTTTTGAGGCAGTTGGCAACATTTTGGAAAGTCGACATGTATCAATCGATTGTGTGACTCAACCAGCAGTATCGAAATATGTAAACAGTGTTGCCACATTTGGGGAGATTTTCGAGATTTTCCCCAAAAACTTCTCCTGTAAAATTTTGTATGAAATTTTTTTTTTCACTGATGGTTTCGTATAGAAAACAAAAAAAAAATCGAGGAAAAATTTGGAAATAGCTGATGATCAAGGATGTCGGAGACGGGTGAAAGGTCCGCTCAAGGTATTGAAGATAGGTGGGGGGTGCTCGACCAAATGTCATTCATGACATCATCCAATTGCCAAAAAGCTGAAAAAAAATTCAAAATGGCGAAGAAAAGATGGCCGCCATACAAATTTCGCCGGCGTCCAGCTCGGAGGGTATAAAAGATGGAGGTGCGGTTTCTTGGCAAAAGAGGATCAGGATCCAAAGGTCTACTCGATGAATAGAAAAAAAATTCAAAATGGCGGAATTTATTTTCTCATACATTTTGTATGGCGAATATTGAATGTCTCATTCTCCTAGAAAGAGACGGAAAACGATACGATAATGTAGGGGAGATATGTTTTGAAGCGCGATATGAGTAGGGAAAAATTATGACATTTCAGAAAAACAAGCTGGCGGCCTATATGATTTTTGCAACTCTTTTGTTTTCCAACCGATTTCATTGAAACTTGCAATCTTTGAAGAATGTAGTAAACGATTAATAGAAAAAGTGGAAAATTTTGGAAAAACAAGATGGCCGCCGTACGAATTTCGTCGGTGTCTATCTCGGAGGCTATAAAAGATGGAAGAATGGTTTCTTGGCAAAAGATGATCAGGGTCCGAAAGTCTACTCGATGGAACAAACTCTGCATGCTCGCGGACCACTTTAGTGGTCCGCGCACCCACGCACCCTACTATATTACCCTCAACTACCCCGTTTTTACAAAAAATGATATGGATGTCGTTTTCAGAGTTTTCCAGGGGCTGATTTTGATAACGACATTTATTTTGAAATCCAAGATGGCGGACATGCCTTTTTTAAGAAAAAAATCGATATGGGTGTCTTTTTATGGTGAATTTCGGGGTGAATTGTGTATTTTAATAACTCGATTCGGTTGAATACAATAAAGCTAAACATTACCACGTCACGCGAGCTGCTTTAGCAGCTCGCGCACCGAGCAAAAGCTAGTTTATAATATAAGTATAGATCGTAATACAACAAAAAATAATCAATTTATCAATGACTAAATTAATCCTAACGCAGGATATGTTGGTGTACGCTAGCGCTACCACGTCCGTAGAGACGAGGATCCTCAGAGTCTGTGTACTTTGGCATCAATACTTTACCCTAATACCATCACACTGCTCATGCAAGATGACTCAAGAGAGCAAGCATTATGTTGGTGGCGAAGAGCGCTAAAATATCCGTATATATCCATACTAATATTATAAATGCGAAAGTGTGTCTGTCTGTCTGTCTATCTGTCTGTCTGTCTGCTACCTTTTCATGGCCCAACAGTTTAACCGATTCTGACGAAATTTGGTACAGGGTTAGCTTATATCCCAGGGACAAACATAGGCTATTTTTGATCCCGGAAAATCAAAGAGTTCCCACGGGATTCCTAAAAACCCATCCGCTTAACCAATTTGTATGAAATATTGTAGTGAGTTAGCTTGCGTCCCTGTAATTGACATAGGAAAATCAAAAAGTTCCCACGGGATCTTTAATAACCTAAATCCACGTGGACGAAGTCGCGGGCCTCCTCTAGTATAGCATATTACATCAGCGTCAATACTTACCCTAACACCAACAAACTGCTCATGCAGGATGACCCAAGAAAGCAAGTATACGCAGGATACGTTGGTGGCGAAGAGCGCTACCACGTCCGTGGAAAGGAGGATCCTCAGAGAATATGTGTACATGTAGATCGTCACCACCCATAGCAGGCAGAACAAGCCGCAGCGGCTTAGAAAGCGGGCTGTGGCAACGATAAAGATTGTTAGTAAGGTTAGTCAGTTATAGCCACAGAATTCAGAATAGGTATAGAAGTGGTAAACAACAGTGAGCATATCTCCGCGCTGATGTCTAAAACATCAACACGCGTCTCACACGACATATTACACATCTAGAAGAGATAACTATCTACTTCTTTTTGACATAATATAAATGGTGTCTATTCTGATGTCTTTCCCTAAATTAAAAGAGTTCTGCATCTTTTTCTTTTTAATATTAGCAATATTAAAAAGAAAAAGATTAGTTTAGTTTTAGTGTTACTCAACAACTATTAATTTATCTACTCAAGACTAGAACCAGTCATGAGGTCTGGCAAAATATTAATTTAAGTTTATCTGTCCTTTTCTTATTATATTAGTAAGAAAAAGATGTGAATACTCTAAAGTTAGTTGCTATTAGAATCAGTACTAACTACCAATATCATTGTAGAGATTACTTTTTAAGCGATAAAGCCGTTAGTTACTTTTTGTTTTATGGTTTACAATAAAATATTAAAAATAGTAAAGTGTAATTCATTCATTCATCAGTTATAATAGCTTACCAAATGTAAATCCCTTATCTTTGAAGTCGGTGAAGGCGTCGGAAACGATGGTGTTGGCGGACTTGCACTTCTTGTGGATGAGCATGATGATGATGTAGAGCGGGTAGAAGAGGATGAGCCAGTTCGTGCAGAACCACGCCGTGAAGAAGGGCGCATTGTAATGGTGCTGCACCAAACATATATTTTTTATTTTATGTTTATTAGGGTACCTCAAAAGGAAAAACAGAATGCTTATAGGATCACGTGGTTATCTGTCTGTCTGTCTGTCCGTCCGTCTGTCATGTCTGTCAAGAAACCTATAGGGTACTTCCCGTTGATTTTCACTGATTGACACTGATACCAGATTAGTATCTACATTGCAACCGTACGAAGTCGGGGCAGGTAGCTAGTAATAAACTAACTCATACTCACATGTGTGCGAATCCTAGAAGTAAAATTATTATTAACAGTAGACTCTGTAGTTATTGAGCTGTCTGCATGAGAGTAGTTCTGGAGGTACATGTACTTGATGCAGTGCGTCACTGTGACCCAGGCGGCCACTACGGTGGTGGTGACACAGAGGCCATAGTATATCTGCAAAATCAAAATGAATGGGAGATGGTGCCATATTACCTAATTCAAATCCTAACAGCCACAGGTTGGCACCTCCCACTAATTTTGTACTCTCTTTGTGCATTGTATTGTGAATTGTTGAAGATTGTTACCCCTATTTATTAATCACAAAATGATAGGAATATTTTTGGGATAACAATGCGATTAGTTCCCTGACCCTTCCAAATACTCCACTAAGAGAATGTGACTCTTAGGTTTTGCAATTATTATCAAATAGCAGCTGATGATAATACCATAGTTTAATGTGCTCTCCAATGCATGAAGAAATGTAAAGGCGTAACATGTTAAAGTTTTTTGTTCTGTTGTGTACTTGGTTAATTTTCAGAATTAGTGTAGTACCAAATTGTATGCCATTCTCAGTCTTTTGAATGCAGAGTCTGAATTATTCAGACTGGAATTCGATGTTGAGGCAGTTTAAGAAAATAAGAATTAAGAAAATAAGAATTTAATACATGACATTGAATTCTTTTTAAATTTTTTGATGAAAAAACCAACCTTCTTGGCCACCTTCGAACAACAGGATCGCGGGCATTTTTTATCACGTAATTGGCGCTCCTCATCCTGACTACTGCCCGCAGACTCGCTGTAGGCTTGCTGGAGTGAAGGCTGAGTTGTCAAGGGAGGTGCTGAAGACACAGAAGTTTGGGGCGTGAGCGGTGCGCGGGGACTCAAGGGCGTCGGAGGCCCATTGGGGCGCTCCCTCTCTACATCTCCCTGGTCGCTCGCCACCTCGTCCGTGGTTATTATAACAGAAGGCGTACGAACTCTCTTCGGATTAAAAATAGTAGGCACGTCGCCATCCCTAGCCATATTTATCAACAACGGCTATGTACACATCTTTATCACCAGCTCTTCATCGTACAAAATACGTGGAAACATCAAACACTAAATTCAATTTACAGCTGGTCGAGCTGCAAATTTCTATGCCTAAGAACCTGACGATTTTTATATCTCAACCACATTTCGTATATATTTTAGTAAGACACAGCACAAAGTTTAATTTAATAAATTCGTGTAGAAGATACTTCTCCAATCAAGTGAGCGTGAAAATCGTGAAAAATAATACAAATATTTTCCGACCATTTTCTTCTTTTCCCGACCCAGCAGTGTTGCCACAGCCAGGGCCCTCTAAAGTCCCAGTATATACCTATAGTCTATGCTCTGCTCAAAAGTTCTAGTAATAAAGTATAAGGACGTGCTAGAGACTTGTGGCAAACAACAAACAGCAAACATCGGCAAAAAGTGTTGGCAAGTATACTTTTGACATGACAGCAATTGACCCTAGCCTAGAGTTAAAGTGGCGCGTGAGAAAATATAAAAAAGTAACTCATTATTCTAAAAAGTTACGACAAGGTTGGGACCTACAAAAAATGTAACTAATTCACCATCTGGCAACACTGCGACCCACAGAAAACAAAAAGCCACAGAGAACACAGGCAAAATGACACAGATTACAATCTACAGCGGTACACGTAACTTTATACCATAACTCGTAACTAATTTCAGGCCAGCCAACATAATGCGTACTGTACTTGCTTGACAGCTACATGCTAGATCAATGTTATTTGGTCTGTGATGCTAGAAAACAAAGGAACCTCTGTCTACGGAAGGAACGGAAAACCCTTGGATGAATAGGAAAACCATAAAACCATACGGAAAGACTATCTCACAAACATAGACAAACTGCCTATTTTTTTAATCATTTGGCTTTCCAGCCTACGATTCTTGTTTTTGATTCTTTAGGTACCTTAGAAATCTCACGATCTCTGAGAACGATTTCACTTTTACGTTGGCAGTTTCTTTTGATTTATTCTAGACCTAATTACTACATAATAAAAATTTCATTCCATGTCTAATTCTGGTCTACAGCAAAATTACATTTTACATGAAACTGTGCGATGTATTTTACTGTACTCGCTCACGAAATATTATATACCTAATTACTTGTAAAGTTAGGTCATAGTTACTATCTTTATTCTTTATAGCTCAATATCTTGGATTGGATGAATTGACCTCCTGTTGTTCATTTTTTTTTTCTCGTTCGTCTGGCTTTACAAAGATTAGCCAATGTCAAGTTTGTAGTTATTTGTAACAAGTTAGTTAAACTATATAAGTATGGACCCCGTCTGTGCCGGCGCTCGCCGACATACGCACGGTATAGTTCAGTCAATCTGGCGAAAAAAAGGCCTTAATGGGGAAAAAATAACCCTGTGACGAAACTTGGGGGACTGATAGAGGATGGTAAGAGAAAGTCTTGAGTGCGGTCGGCCACCCCCCACCTACTCAAGGTTTCGAGAAAACTCAAAAAAAATTTGAATTGCATTTATCTCGAAAACTACGCATTTTACAGCAAAATTTATTTGAAAAAAAAAATGTAGAGGCCATTAAGATCTACAATTTATCTCATTGCACCAATGCTGTACGACAAAAAATGCGCGCGCATTCAAAAAAAACCCGACTTCAAAAACCAGGCACAAACACTAAATTTCAAATACTATAGTTAGGCACATTTTTATAGGAAAGACCATAGACATTTTATTTTGCAGACCATAGACCAGTGAATTCCAAACCCGAAAAAAGTTAAAAATTGTCTATAAGAGGAAAGTGGAAACTCGCATTTTTTGGAGCAGATGGCAGCAGTGCAGAGTGCAGCACGCAGCACCAGCAGCACAAAAAAGTTCAGAATCGAATCACCAGAGGGAGATAATTGGTTAGCCTACTTGAAGCATCCGGGAACCTCGCCATAGTAGTAGACATGGCGGGTATCAGCCTGACTAAATGACGAAATAAATTTGTTTGATATTATAAGACCGTGTTAATTTGATAGAGAAAGTGTTTATACTGAAAGACTAATTAAGTTAAATTGTATTAGGACAAAAATGCAGAATGTCGGACAGTCTGAAAACCGAAATATCGATAAGGTGAATGTGCAACTTGATGTGGTAAAATCGTCCACTCCTCAGAGTTCGGCTTCGAGTCCGGCCAAATCTGAAACCGAAACGTATTCAGGAGCGCCTGCCAAATACATGACAGACTCTTCAGAAAGCGAGGATGACTCTGTATCCGAGGTAAAAACGTGTTTTGTTTTCGGCAGAGGCGGTGGCAGTCGTAAGGGATTGTGATTTTGTACCGCTAAATGCTGCAAGGGACATCTTGTAGACGAGTGACCATTCAATTTCTTTTCTCTACGAAATTATCTTTGCATCAGTTATAATTGCCTATAAAAGTTCGTAGCGCGCTGCTAAGAATTTTTTTTACTTTGTCGTTACGGTACAAGTTGCTTGCCAAATATTCCGTAAAACGTCAGAAAGTCATAGGTACATACGTCCTACTGAGTAATGCATGAAATTATTTATGCCAGCCGCTCCTAGACGGTATTCAATTGATTCTTTGTAATTCTACGATGCGGGCGAAGTCGCCGTAAGACACTTTTCATTGTCTATTTGTGTTTTGGATGGGGCTCGATCATGGTGGCCATGTTTCCTAAATCACATGCACTCAGTCGATCCGAAGTGCTGAATAGTGTTTTCGTTGCGTTTATGCGATACGATCGTGTGAATTATATAAGTAGTGTGTGGAATAGTTGCAAATGTCGTAGACGATGTTGTGTTTTGTGTCGTCACGCGTACACGGGTCGGTCGCGATTCGCGCAAAGATGTTGGTTACTGATGAATTACAAGGACCATTTTCAGTAACAATTAGCCGTAAGGTCGCCCTCGCGCACCACTCTGCCAGTATGTCTCACATATTTCTCATTGGTGTTGTAGATCTTGCTGGCTTGTTTGTGCCTTAGCAGGCCAGACCTGTTGGTAAGTGGAAGATGCCGGGTGCGGACACTGAGCTTCACAAACACCAATTGCTGTCGCAGTCTGAGTGGTCCTTACTGTTAACCTGCATAGTGTGTGCGAGATGGACAAATTCCAAAGTCACATAATGTTTTGTTTTAACTTTGAATGGTCCTTGTGATTCTAACATTTTTCATGTAATTGGATTTGTTTTTGAAGTTTTCATAGTGCTTTTTGTGCCCTTTATGTTTTCTAACCTATTTGTGTACTAAAATTCTCTGTCAGCTGTTTTACTGGCTTAGAAACTCAATTGGGACTAACCCATAAGCTATACCCAGTGAACAAAGAGTGATATTAGTGACTAGTACAGAGAAAACATTTGCATAGTTCACATTTGTTGATAAATGATAATACAATAATAACAAAATAAAGCATGTTTGTTTATGTTACTAACTGATTTGCTGCTGCAAATTTTGATTTCCTATCAAATAAACACATTTTAAAACTCATACTTAATTAGAGATTTATTATATTGCTACACACTTGCACTAGGTGCCCATATCCTACCTTTAAAAATTGACATTGTGTTAATATGAATACATACAAGTATATGAAATATGCATCTATAGAAAAAGTTATAAACTATGGTTATTTCTACATCAATTTGCATTAATATTCCTTAATTTTACTTTAATTTATAATTTTCTTATTTCTTATAACATTTTGTAATATAAATGCAGGCGGAGATGGAAGAAGAAGGTTGTGCTGCCGTGCCATCCGATTTTCTACTCTCCCACGATGACCCCGAGCGGACTGTTGATCCTGACATGCAGGCCCGACTTGAAACCCTCCTTGAAGTAGCTGGTAAGTCCTTGCTAATTAAAAGAAGCTAATCTTATTTCTTATTTAGTTTTATGCAATCTCTATACTAAATTGACCTATTATTATCACACTGAAATTAATAATCAAACTGTTAATCTGTCGATAACTTAGCAACATTGATAAAATGTCAAAATTTGTATATTGACATATAACAACATTCCTAAGTTATGGATTACAGATTGATTATTAATTTTGGTGGTATTGGTCTAAAATAGTGTTATCTCTTTCAAAATGTTGCCTGTGGGAAAGAATAGCACTACTTTGAGACCTAGACCTTGAATTTACATAATTGCATAAGCAAATCAGTACCAATATGTTATCTTAACATAACCCAATAGACAAAATATATTCCCTGTAAGCATTAAAAGTATGCAGAAAATAAAATGCTTACACTAACTCATTTTATTAAGCACTTTTTTTGTACTTCTATTCTATCCTATCTTCTGCACTTGTCTAAAACTTGTGCCTCCACGGAACACCAGCGCTTTGCCTGTGGTCCCACCACTCATATTAGAAAGTGCTGATTGGAGTCCATTTTAAGACTACATATTATCCATTTTGTGTCTATTTATTCATCTGTGCCTTTTTCTATAAGTGTGGTCCCAAAAATCCTTTTTCTTTCTTTCAAAATTCTTTCACAAAATTCACAGTAACATACTATATTAAAGCAGTAAATCACATTAAAAATAACAAAGTCATCTATGATAAAGCCTTCTATACAATTTGATTTACTGTACATACATCATTTAGGCACTTACATAAAATTGATTTTGAATAGGCTCTCAATCTCAATGAATATTAACACCACCTGAATATTATTTGGATGCCCAAGACCCTGCATATTTGATACTCAGTTTTAAGATAATTTTTTTTTAATTAAAAGTTCCATTGCGACTAATACTATTTATTGTACGTAATCTCTAAATTGAATGCTCTAAATCAGATGCTATCCTTTTTCACAAGATACACTATGATAGGGATAGCAACACATTTAGTCCTATCATTTTAGTTTGGCTTAGAAATTGTGTACATAACATAATAATAATAATTAGCCACATATTATTTATTACATTAACCTGCTAAACTTGTATATCCAATCAAAATGTTTGCCATCTATACAATCATATAAGACAAAATCTCAACACTTGTGCCTTATTAGTAAAAAAAGATATGCCAAGACTAAAGCATATCGCAGTAATTCCTATGGTGACCCTTATGGACAAGTGTTTTGTGAACTCTGAGGTTTCATTGAAAACTTGTAACTTTACACCAAAGCTAAATCCATAGGTTTTTGGTACTACAGTATCACATCAAAATGTAGAGTTTTCATGTCATCATGTGGATATTATGTGCTATATAATAGGAAATCTTAGATTTCATTAAAAAAACTTGTAACAGCTATACCTCAGGTCAAACCCAAACCCTGGGATAAAGATGCACTCACTTTCAACTATATGACCATCAAAGCTTCTCTATCTTATCAGATAAGCAACTAACATAGTTATTGTAGACAATCACTATCTGGTGCCACAAACCTTTTACCATAACTGTGCTAAGACCTTTCATATTTTAATTCAGTGACCTGTGACAAAGCAATAATAGTTTTATATTGTTGTGTTTATTATTTAGAGCTAAAACTTGAGTGTTTACTTGCAGTTTTTTTTAGGCTCCATATTATATTCATCAATTCATGTGTCATTTTGTGTTCACTTTATTTCAAGTCCAAAAATCTCTTATTAGGTAGTGTATACAAAAAAAAAATTACTGACTACAGCTCAAACGGCTTGGTTTAGGAACTTAAAAATTGGCAGTTTTTCTCTATAATTCAATTTTAATAAGGTAATTCCCTAGTGAGAAAAATATTTGAGATCTTAGAAAACCTTAATCCAAGTGAATGAAACTTCACAATGTCCCCTATACAAATGTTGTTAGGTATTCTTCACTAATTCAGTCCTTACCTTGCAATTCCCATCTTACCAGTGAGTACATAGGGCACTCAGCTATCGCTATTGAAGCAGATTTCTTGCTCACCAAACTCTAGATTATGGCTCCTTTTCTATTTAAATTAAATTAAAATTAAATTAAAATTTTATCTCCTAATTTATTTACAAAAATAAAATAACAGAAATGACAAAAAAAATGTCATTATACCATCCATGGTATGTGCCTTGGCTTGTTTGAAGAAAAGAGTGTATATGTGTGTAAGAAGTGTAAGATTTTATAAGACTAAAAAATATTAAGTACAGGTGCCAGATTTTTTTTAGTAGTATTTGCTTTTCGGTGTGGAATCATGTGATTCTGTTGCTACACTGAAAATATGCATTGAAAGTTCTTTGATCCTAACTTTCTTTGCAAGAACACAATAGATGGCGTTTAAAACGGTAGCGAGAGTAATATTCAAACCTCATACATACCTTATATTATAAAATGTGAAAGTGTGTCTGTTTGCTAATTTTTCACGGCCCTAGGCTACTTTTTGTCCTGGAAAAAAAGAGTTCTCACAGGATTTTTAAAAAACCTGAATCCACATGGACGAAGTCACAGGCATCATGACTAGTTTTATACCGTAAAATCGAAGAGTTCCCACGGGATTTTTTTTAAACCTAAATCCATCATACGAAGTTGTGGGTGTGATCTAGTTCTTTGTTTAATGTACTCCAAACTTGTTAGGTTGTCCAAGACAAAAATTTACTTGAAACATATCAAATGTCTAAACCTATAGGACTAACCTATGATGGCTGAAATTGGATTATAACTAGATTAGGGCCAGTTCTTAAAGTTTCTTTCAGTGTTGATTTTAAATAACATCTTTACTAATCTACTTAAGTCATTTGGGCATATGTAAATCTTGAAGTAACAAGTCAAATGCCATCCTGGTCTACTGGGAACATTATAAAATGTTGTCATTCAGTTAATACTGATTTAAGCGAGCATCTAATTGCTCACTGAAAGCGCAAATGCACCCTATATTATAGGGCCTATACCCAAACAGCTGGACATAATAATTCTAGGTTGATCCTTATTTATGTTGTAAACATAAACAAGTGGATGCGTAGTATTTTTGTATTTAAAAATTTAACCAATACATCATCATGTTGTATTAGTTCTGGAATGTGCGTGCGCCGTGCTACGTCACTGCTAAGCAACAACTAAGTATGAGTGAGGGCAAACAGTTCAAACAAATGGTCCAAGTCATAAGACATTCTGACTTCTCTTTGATATTTTAAATAATACTTGGCTGAGTTTGTTGTGGATTTCTTCTCAGACCAGGGTACGTTTCGAACGCTCCTAGCTTTATTTTTAAGTTTAACTCAATAATAAAAAATATTATTATTAGATACACCAATATTAGTCAAGTACCTACATATGTTAAAAGTGTTATTATAATCAATGTCCAAACTGGTTTTGCTACATGTGGTTGTTGTCATGGAAAAAAACGTATAAGGATCGATTAATTTTTAGATAAGCATGATATAACAACTAAAATGTTTTTTCGCTTCTATAGGGAATAGCGTAAACATAATGCTGGTATTATTTCATACCAAAAATTAATAAATCATATCTTTTGTTTATGATTACGAAGCTCTCAAACTGAAGAGGTAGGTATAGTTTTAATAACTTTTTCTTGTACCAGCTGTACCTACCAACTGCGCCCGCTTGGATTAAGGTTTTTAAAAATACAGTGGTAACTTTGATTTATTTGTGGGATGAAATGCCTATGTTCGTCTTCATACCTGTTAAAATTGGTTAACAGATGGGCCCTTAAAAGGTAACAGACTGACAAATGGTGTTACATTCGCATTTATAATATTAGTATGGTTGGAAATTGAATCGCTAGTGCTTATGTTTTGTTCGTGCGGCTTCCCCATACCAATTGACGAGCGGAGCGTCGAGTGGTGCCGCATACGTTCGACTTTAGGCAAGTCGCAGCTCGGCCCGTCCGCCAGCCAGATGTTCGTTGCGCAAACAACGCGATTTCCACTATTTTATGGTTTTAGATTATAATATCTAGAGTCTAGACAATATTTTACTACCAAATAACGGATTTTTAACACTCATACGTGTGTGGACTGTTTTTTGCTGTTTTCAGGGTGCATGTATAAGTATCTGTGTATGGTAGTTTCTTTATTCTAACCGTAACTTCTAAATGCCTGAAGAGATTTGGTGGTACGGGGTATCCTTAGAATCCTTACATCGCATCGTCCCGAATGACATTGGCTATATTTTTTTTGGAAAAATTAAATATGGTGACTGTATGGCGCCATTGGCATTGATAAAGATGTACATTGATGTGGTCTTGTATCTCATAAGGGTTTGGTATTTTCCAAATATCGGCTATGGAACCTGAAAAAAGTGCAAGTGAAAAATGCGTAGCCCGCGTTGAACAAGAACGAATTAGTCATCGACGAAGTAGGCCCTTCTCGTTTTGACCCAAATTATCTTCGTCGTACTTATAGAAACTTTTTTTTAGAAAGGCTTCTTTCGGAAATCTGAGTGAGAAACCCTATAAAGAATTTTAGAAAAACTGCTAAAAAGAACGTTTTTTGTTTCTAAACATGATTGTTACGCGTCAAAACTTGGATAATGTTTATCGTTAGAAAAGTTTGTACATAATACCTACTTTTATGCCTATATTCTTCTTTAAATTAGTTCATTTAACCTACCCTGGAACTGCACGTATAATTCGGTTAGCTAAATTGGCAAGTTTAAATGACGTCATTATCATCACAACCCATCGCCACTGCGAATGCTCTCTCTAAGGGTCATAGCAGACACGATGATTTTAGCATCAGCAATCGGCGATTTAGTTGCTTTTCGGAAGCTGGATGCCGCGTTTGAACGCTCCACTCCGCCCAAATCACCATTCAGCTATCAAGTCAAGCTTATTTATTACTTATTAGCTGATGCCCGCGACTTTATTCGCGTGGATTTAGGTATTTAAAATCCCGTGGAAACTGCGATTTTCCGGGATAAAAAGTCATATGTCCGTCCCCGCGATGTAAGCTAACTCTGTACGCATCAAAATTGGTTAAACTGTTGGGCCGTGAAAAGCTATCTGCTAGCAGATAGACAGACAGACACACGTTCGCATTAATATTAGTATGGATAGTATGGAAGTATGGATGAAGCCAATTTGTAAAGTGTAAAGTCATCGCTTGAACAATGATAGCGAACCTCCCCGCCTTGACCTTTTTGTGCAGTTCGTTGCAAACACGCTCGCCACCTCGCTGAAATCGATCGCTAATCCAAACGTTCAGGAGTCTTATTATAACTAAGTGCTATGATAATATTGTCTTTGTAAAGTACTGAGTATATTCTATTGAATATTTTTATAAACCAAGGCATTTTGTATTTACCTTAGTTAATTACTACTATCCATATTACAAAATACGAAGGTGTGGTAATTTGTCCTTCAATCACGTCGCAACGGAGCAATGGATCGATGTGATTTTTGCATGGATAAAAATGGGAAAGCTGACTGACTGACTGAACTATCAACCCTCAGATCTAACTGTACGAATCGGTCTGAAAGGCGAGTTCCTACTATTAATATGACGTAGACATTCGCTAAGAAAGGATTTTTGAAAATTGAACCCCTAAGGGTGTAACATAGGGGTTTGTGGTAGTCCACGCGGATGAAGTCGCGGGCACAAGCTCGTATTTAATAAAACCTCAGCAGCACATATCAATATTAATCGCTTGTACTGGTGAAGCAACATTGATTCATGTCGATAACCATAGATTCCTTGTTTGGCACATCAAACGCCTAGTTAGTAACATAATCCCGGTTTCCCCGATATACTCGTAACTCGTACGCTATTATCAGTCAAGTGTCACTAACTATTACAGAAAGCAATTTCTTCAATGTCATTTCACTCGTCTCAGATTACAAGAGACCAGTTTCTCTAACTACTAATCTCATAAAACCTAGACAGGTTCCAAAATACTAACTACTACCTTTTTCCCGCGGTTTCATCCGCGTGATATAAAATTTATTGCCTGCACTCGAACATAATGTACCTACACGTGGTTATCAGTGAAAGAATTTTCAGAATTCAATCATTAGTTCTGGATATTAACACCTCTTTACAATATTAATTTAAGTAAGTTACAACGTAAGGTATGAAACAAGTAAGGTACATACGTTAAAAAAAAATATTTTTAAAGGCGTTGTATGCTGAAATTCGATTTCTACATACGATATGCATTTTTTTGCTACATGGAACACGGTGAAGTAGTAAAGAGATAATTTTACGGGTAATATTATCTCCTTACTGCTTGAATAGTTTCATAGAACAATTAATATTCTCTTGTATACATCCTTGAAAGGTTTTATTAAAGATATATAATATTTCACCGGAACTATAGAACATTCCGAGAGCTCCTCTACATTCTGTGACGCTTTATTATCTATCTACTTAACTTATTTTTCATTTTAGCGTTAAGATTAATCTGTGATTTAGTATAGACGAGAAAACCGTTTTGTACAGAGGTTGCCTTTATAATGTAGACATAGAATAAGGTCAGATTTTCCAGTTTCCTACCGGGATAGGGAATAAGGAAGGTTTAGTAAAATCAACTGTCGGAATGGGGGCAGCGGGAACTAATTAATATATCAACAGCTTTAAAACCTGGGTCTTGAAACTTAAATTCTTTCATGTAGCCCGCAACGTAGACCTTTTGCAACGTAGACCTATTGCCGTGGCGGTTAAGATACTACTAGATTATAAGTATTTTTGAATTATTGTAACTTTTTAGAGTTCCGTACCCGATGGGTGCCAACGACGGGACCGTATTACTAAGCCTCCGTTGTCCGTCAGTCTGTCTGTCAACGGACTGTATCTCGTGAACTGTAATAGGTAGAGTTGAAATTTTCACAGGTATATTACTATTGACGTTATAACAACAAATAAAAAAAAATAAAAAAAACCGCCGAGCGATTTGAAAATAAAAAAATAAAACGTGTTATTTCTTGTAGGATGGTACGGAATCCTTCGTGTGCGAGTCCGACTCGCGCTTGGCCGATTTTTATAAATTATTCATTAGGGTCATATCAACACGTCCTTCAGTTCAGTGCTGGCCATTGTGTTCACAATGAAAGCAAAGTGCGATAACGTTTAGCCTTATTTAAAAAAAATACATTAATTGAAGTATTATTCACTTTATATACTTTGGATTGTTGTATTTTTAGTTCAAAACAAATAGCTTAAGGTTCCTTGCCAAGAGTTCACATGTCCACCAGACCCTATTTTCATACAGATGAAGTCGTCCGCAAAAGTTAGTTAGTTTTCTGACTTCTACATCCATACTTATCCATATGCTGTTGAACCCGATTAATTTGCTGAGCCTGAAATTTCGCATCAGGAAACGGACAAAGCATACTTTTTATCTAAGGAAAACAAAAATTCTCATATTGAACTTACAACAAAACTACTAAACACTCCTATAAGTGTGCATTTTCATTATCAATAATAAAGTTGTAAATTAATTAAGTAGGCTACTTACGTGAGTAAAACACACAGGTGTAATCGCGGCCGAACATTAGTATAGATCACGCGGTCTTTAGTACGAGAACGCTACGAGTAAACTTGCATGCAATGTGTGTGATATAGTCGATACGCATTAGTTAATAGTTTTCTATTCCTAGTTTAACATTCGTGCCCAAAGACGCCAGTATACCTACACAATGAAACGAGAGAAATCACCTCCTAACTTGGTACTTACATTTTAAGTTTTCTTTTTTGTAACCTGTCATTTGTATTTTTGGTGCAATAAAGTATAATAAGTAATCATACATACTGGCAGCGATTATGCCGAACTTTAAATTAATAGGATCATAGCATTCATTACTAAAGATGTGTCATTATCATGATGATGATGAGATATCTTCAACCCATCGCCAGCTCAGTACTGAGTACAGGTCTCATCTCAGAATGAGGGATTTAGGCCATAGTCTGCCACACTGGCCCAGTGCGGATTGGCAGACTTCACACATGTTTGAAATAAAAGCTCTCAGGCATGCCGGTTTTCTCATGATATTTTTCTTCATCGTGCAAACAAATGATATATTAATTGCTTAAAACGCACATAACTCCGAAAAGCTAGAGATGCGTGCACGGGATCGAAACCCCCCGACCTCCCTAATAAAAACCACTTGGCTATCACCGCTTTAAAAGATGTCTGCGATTACTACATTTTTATCATGTCAAAAATGGTGCCTACTGAACACGTTCGTACGTTCAATAACAAAGTTCCTGTTGAAGGGTTTATACAATTTTCTTCATTTTTCCAGTGCCTTCTCTTCAAAAATTTTCCCTACTGTTAGAGCAGGTTTACCGCCCATAGCTGCTAGCCCATAGCTGCTAGCCCATAGCATAGTTTGATAGCTACAGTTTTCTTTACGATTGCAATCACCTGTTATTGGCCGACACTCTTTCACTATTGGCTGGAATACATTGTTGCAGCAAGAAACCCGTAAATTATACAAATGACAATACTTTAGATCGTAGAAATGTTTGATGCAGCTTTTTCACAATCGCCCATCGGATCAATAAGCCATGAGGCAATGGTTCCAACAAATCTGTATAAAATAAACATACTCATTATGCAACCAGTTTCTAGTCAAAGCAATTAGTTCAAACGTGTACATTACAATTTTCTTCTCACATAACTTTCACACTTAAAAACGTTGAGTATTCTAAAAACTTGTTTATCACTGACTATTCCGCGTAGACTTTTACGTATTTTTCTGCATGTCACTGACTTAGATACATCACCAGCGGCGACTTTTTGTTGTGGTGCAGCCGCGCATATCTTGAACGCGATTTTGAATCGCGACAACAGCGATACAGATGGACAATCGTGGACAAAGGTACTCGGGCCAGCGACACATGCTATTGTATCGCGATCTTTTTACGGCTGTATCGGTGTAAAAAGTCGCGCTGAGTGAGCGATCTCCCATGGTTATGTTTAGCTACTACATATTTCGGGTTTCGTATAGTAAAACAAGGAACCCTTATAGTATCGTCTTATCTCTTTGTTAAATCCATTTTATTTAGTTCAACAAAAAACCAGCCGAGCATTTTCGGAAAATCATATTGCGTAGTGAGGTTCCGAGCTTCATTACCTATTCACTAAATTATTAAATAAAAAGTTTGAAAAACTTCTTTTAACTAAAAGGTTATTTTAGTGTACTAAATAGAATTGAACTCACGAAGACAAAGTACAGCATGTTCCTCGATAAAGTGCAAAAGGATGCAACTAGACCATAAATTATTTATTATTAAGTAGGTACTTAAAAAAAAAATAGAAAAAAAAAATTAAAGGCGCAAAGGCCGACCTCTGCTGACGTCAGGGAATAATCGATCTCCTGAAAACTATGTAAACGAACTCTAAACTTAGGTAGAATCTATACTAATAAATAAAATTAGAGTGTCTGTCTGTAATTTCGAAATAACTACCACATATTAAGGTCATATGGTTATTTGAACGATACTATAACTGAATCACACGTTTTTAAAATTTTTGTCTGTCTGTCTGTCTGTCTGTCTGTTTGAAAAGGCTAATCTTGGGAACGGCTGAACCGATTTTGACGGGATTTTCACAGACAAGTAGAGAATTGACCAGGGAGTAACATAGGCTACTTTTTTAACCGACTTTCAAAAAGGGAGTTGTGTTTTTCTACCTATGTACACCGAAATCTCCGAGATTTCTGAACCGATTTGCGTCATTTCTTTTTTAATCGATAGAGGAACTTTGCGACATTGTTTCATAAAAAATTTGGAGTCCAACTCTTCAATCCTGATGCTGCAGGGGATCTGACTAATCCACGCGGGCGAAGCTGCGGGCATCAGCTAGTAGATAATAAAATCACGTTGTGTAGGCAAACCAGCTTTAATAAACGCAACCCTTACTTCGTGTCGCATAAACGTGACCTAGCGCGACAGGGTAAGTAATAAAAAAAAAAATACTTTTTAATGAAACCGGTCGTAAGTATATAGTCGATTCCGAAAAACCTGCATTGTCAATCATTATTACAATCTCAATTGTTGTGATTAGCTGAACTTATCATATTCTTGTTGCAACAATGCACTGTAGTGTGTGTAGTGCCAATAGTGAGCTAGTGTCGGCCAATACACTAGCTGTCACTCTACCGTAATCGAGCCCACTGAAAACCTGCATCAATCATAATTACAATCGCAAAAATTGTTGGGACTTGCTGAATTTATGATATTCTTCTAGCAACACTCATCATAGTTAACTCTGCCTATAGTGTGCGAGTGTGGGCCAATCACCGCGTATTAAATCGTGCTTTTGACATGAAAGTTGAGTCATAGAGCAAATATAGCAGTTCTTTCACAAAATTCATGCACTATGCATATAATACGTCACAATTTCCGAACGTGCGCCTATAGCGCCAACTACGTTCAAAACATTTGAGTTGTCAAACGTCTTTCCACAACGCGTGTAACGCACATCAAATCTAACACTCTTATTAGTTTTCGCACATAATTAGGCGCGGTGTGAATTAATCAGTTTTGGCAAGTTAATTTTGAAAACCGCGATTACCATTGCCGCCTGTGATGTAGTCAACGGAGTACCCCAAAGATGCTAAGCATCTCCAGTACCAGCTAGCATCGGTAAGTGATTGTTACATTCATAACTTTCTGGCCAAAACTATATTTACGCTACATATTTTAGCCGGATATTGAATTAATCACCACGGCGTTTAAGGATTTGTGCTGGCTCTCATTATATTTATTGCTAAATTCCCATGCACATGTGACAAAAGTTTTCAGAACTACCTACATACTTACTAGCCGGGATCTCATCGTCATTTCTCTTTAACTGCGCAATGTTTTTCGATAAGACTAGTGTGTATAGTGTTTGTTTATGATATTCTAGCTATCTCAATCAATATTTCAACAAATGATATCATATTTTGCAAATTTTATTTACTTTTTAACACGCGGTTGAAATCAACTCCTGCGCTCGCCCGCTCCATGTTGCGGTGTCATAAAGGTAGGGCCACATCGGTGGGTTATAGTTGAAATGAAATGGTTGGTCTTGTTTCTTTGAACTAGGCAAGTAATAGTTTCAGTAATCCTAATGTTAACGCGTGAAAGAGAAGTTTCTTTCAACAGCATTTAACGCATTGTTGACTGCATTAATACTAATGAAACGGAGTTTAGAGTTCAATCTAGGGACTTGAATATGATTAAAAGACAATTTCGCACCGTCCACGGTAAAATAGAAAAATAACAAAAAAAAAAGGTGACTTCAACTCGGAACATCATTTCGAGATTCAAAATTAATTTGCATGGGATAAGATAAAAAATTATTTAAAAAAAAATGTTTGAATCATGTGGCCCAACCTTTATGTTAAAACCATTTACTTAACTTACCCTACTAATTCTATATCAATGGAACGCTTTTTAACCCCCGACCCAAAAAGAGGGGTGTTATAAGTTTGACGTGTGTATCTGTGTATCTGTGTGTCTGTGTATCTGTGTATCTGTGTATCTGTGTATCTGTCTGTGGCATCGTAGCGCCTAAACGAATGAACCGATTTTAATTTAGTTTTTTTTGTTTGAAAGGTGGCTTGATCGAGAGTGTTCTTAGCTATAATCTAAAAAAATTGGTTCAGCCGTTTAAGAGTTATCAGCTCTTTTCTAGTTTTCTTGTAGAAAAGAAGGTTAGATAACCGTTAGGTTCATAATATTATGTCAATAGACAAATGTCAAGCTGTCAAGATGGACGTTGCCTAAATACATAATTATTTATTTGAAAATGATGTTTTGGAAAACTCAAATACTTTGGATCGTCGGGGGTGTTATAAATTTTTAATTTACACTTGTTATAATCTATTCAATTCTTTAGTGCACCATACTAAAGAATTGTCAAATATTCAACGTCTTTACGTGACGAACCGTTTAATGTTATAAAATCTCTTCCCATATCATATTGAAACACGAAGGATTCCGTACGATTATACAAAAAATAATTATTTAATATTTTTAGGGTTCTGTACCTCAAAAGCAAAAACGAAACCCTTATAGGATCACTTTGTCGTCTGTCTGTTTGTATGTCTGTCCGTCCGTCCGTCAGTCTGTTGGTCTGTCTGTCTGTCCGTCCGTCCGTCCGTCCGTCGTGTCTGTCAAGAACCTATAGGGTACTTATACCTATAGGGTTTTCGAATTTATTCCTTTACTTGAGCTATAAGACCTACCTACCTGCCAAATTTCATGATTCTAGGTCAACGGGAAGTACGCTTTAGTTTTTGATTCTCTTGACCGGCCTTGACAGACACGACAAACAGACAGACAACGAAGTGATCCTATAAGGGTTCTATTTTCTCGGGAGGTATGGAACCTTAAAAATAGAAAATTTTAATACCTGCGCAGAACTCAGTGTTAATAAATAAAGTTAAAATAAATCAATAAAACGTGTTATTTATGAGCCCATATTGCTCTTAATAATTACCTACTTCCAGAACTTTCCTTAAACTCGTAACTACTAAGTTTGTTAATATCAAAGTCAGTATCAAGCTGGCTGTCTGATCAACCTTTCCGCATCTCTTCTTAGTAGTGGTACAAAATATACATTTAATAATAGGTATGGTAGTGGTCCGAACTTCGAACTACTAACTTTGCCTTTGCCCTTGTATCGTATTCTGAAATCACTACCCATATTATAAATGTGAAAGTGTGTTCGTTTGTTGGTTTATCTTTCAATCACGTCGCAACAGAGTAACGACGTATAGTTAAACTGTATAGTGACATAGGCTACTTTTTATCCCGAAAAATCAAGGAATTCCCACGGGATTTTTAAAACTCCAAACCCAAGCGTAGGCACGAAGTCCCGGGCATCAGCTAGTAAGAACCTTATATGGTAGTGGCGGCTCGGCAGATGTATCAAATCGCAGAAGCCGTGCTTCTAAGCCACAGAACTCCAAATATATGAAGTGTTCTAAGCATATGCAATATAGCTATTGCAATAACCAAATGTATAACGTGATAATGTTTAAATAAAGGAAAACAAGTGGCCAAACTAAGACCTAAGAAAAAAAAATATATGGTAGTGCTTCGAACTACAACTTTGCCTTTGCCCTTGTATCTGTTATTAGTAATTACTTTTTCGATATTTCGCTACTAGTTCAGCTTTAACGGTGATTGCTGTTTGCAATTTTAGAGGACATTTCCTTGATTTTGTTTATGGCCGGTACCTAACTGTCCTTTCTTTGATATTAAGAGGGGTTTCTCCGTCACTCGCTTCATACAAACGTAGTTCCAATTTCATTTGAATATTAAGCAACCAAAGTCCATGAAATTTTGCAGACATATTCTAGAAAATATTTATATCTATTAATTAGTTTGTAAAGATGCGTATTGTTGTCCCAGTGTACATCCTACAGAATCTGCATAAAATTTTCATAGCTTAGCATAAATCATCGTATTAGGAAAAGGGATCGATGATCTACATTAACTAAAGTATAATGATAAAGTCGCCTTTAAATTCGCATTTTCGAATATCTCTCAAAGAAGGAAAGACTTGTGCGCTGGGGCTAGATACTTGTAATTTTACACAGTTTTAATTTTTGCACAATTTTAAACAGTAGCTTTCTTTTATGACGTAGGTTCTGGGTAAAAACTGATTTTTGAAATTTCACCACGAAGGCGATGAAAGTCCTTTCAAATTCCATGCAAATAGATATTCGAGCTTTGGGTCAAAACTGATTGATGTTTCCCGATGTTCGGGAATTCCACTTTCAAGGGATTTTCAAAAGATCTACACGAGCGAAGCCACGGCGGGTCAGCTAGTATATTATAACAATAGGTATGTGCCTAGTCTTCAGCTTGAGGCCTGAGGAAGTGTTAGGGGCGCCGGGATAACCAAACCTTAACATTAGGTAGAAACAAGTAGTGATGTGTGGCACAGCATTCAAAGAATATATAACAATATGCACCCCTCTGTAAAGCTACAAAATAATATGACTGCAACGTGTTAGACACAGGAAACCACGTGTCAGCTCGACCAACCTGCGTCACAGATCCTTGACGGATTAAGTCCATTGGATATCCTGTCCTAAATCATTGAGATTTTGTACGATAAGTTTTACGTGTGACTTGTTGTAGTTAACCTTTGTATTGATTTTTTTTTTAATTTGAAATCAGAAATAAGTGTGTGGTAATCCAAACAAGCAACCGCCCAAACCACAGAGGAAGGTACCCAAACTCTGAATATATAAAGTTAATAAAAAGTAAAGTTTGTCATCCATTATTTTCTCTAAATATATATTTCGCTAGATGATGCCTGCGACTTTCCTCCTTGGATATCGGCTTTTAAAAATCTCGAGGGAACTCTTTGGTTTCCCGGGATAAAAGTAGCCAGTAGCCATAGCCGCGACTTCGTCCACGTGGATTGAGTTTTTTTTTATTCTGTGGGAACTTTGATTTTTCTGACAAATCAACAAACAAACACACTTTCGCATTTATAATATTAGTTAGGATTCGATTGTATATACGCGAAGACAAGTACAGTTTATTTTAAACTGAGCGTAACTTGGTTTATAAGTAAGTAACATAATTACTTTACAATAATCCCTGAAGAAAGTGCTAGTGCATATTGTTTGCTTCCTTGTATATGGGGGAAAGCCTTAATTGAATTTGTCTCCTTATCTGATAAACGGTTATCTTATCTCCAATTAGTCAGTTACTACGCAAGAAAACTAAACAACCTTTGAATAACATCGACATGTGGTAACTGGGTCCTCAAACCGATCATAGCTCGACACTCCACTCTGTTACAGGACTGAAAAAATAGCATCAGACCATCAAATCCTCCCGCATATAACTTTACTAACGGCCGAAATTATTGTTATTGATAATAATAAATGAATCTTATCTGTAATCTGTCGAGATGTTATTTTAGCAATAGGGATGATGACTAGTACTCAAATCATGGACTTTTTATCAAACTTCAGAAACGCTCAGGCATGGGAGTTTGTATGAAATACACGGATGCGACGTCTTACACATTTGACGGAGGTACTTACCTACTTTTTTAGTTACATTGATAATTTCAAATGGTTAGCAAAATGAAAACTACCAGTGAATGTGGGTTTACGAATTTTGGAAGACCCTATCACACTAATATTATAAAGGCGAAAGTTTGTGTGTATGTGTGTGTGTGTACCCATAAGTAGCAACGTTTTTATTGTCAAAAATTGTATGGTCTTTTTTGACAAATAACAATGTGAATGTTGCCTAGTAAACTTACGACGGATAGATTAAATTAATTACATTATTAATTTTGGCCATCAGACTACCTACGGGATTTCCTTTCGACAAACACTGTCAATCTCAAGTTTCGCGCTATTAGGGATGATGCAGCTCTCTTTTATACAAAAGAAATCATGATATCGATCTCAGTTTGTGACTCGATGCCACGAAGTAACAAGCAACTACAAAATACATAGACTTTGGGTTTTTGCGTCGCGAGTTTATAATAAACATGTTGTGAGTACCTACCATTTAAATCAATGTACAATTTTATCTCCAGGATTTCTCCGAAGACATTGGCATAAATGGGTATACGCAGATAAATAATATCTGCGTGGATGTTCTCAAAATTAAAACTACAAAACAACGTTTGTTTACTTTATGTGTTTGTTTGTTTTAATGAGGAGGAAAGCGGGTTTTTTGGAATACATATATAAGGAATTTTACTTGGAGATATTATTTTACACGATTTGTTTCCTTAAAACGTATCATTATTATCATCATCATCTCAACCCTTATTGATTATTATTATCAGACTTCACATAACTTTAAGAACATTATGAACAGTAGGCATCTGGGCCGGTATCCTGACGACGTTTTCCTTCACCGTTAAAACAAGACGCGATATTTAGTTACCTAAAACGCACATAACTTCAATAAATTATAGAGGTGCGTGACCGGAACCAAACCCCGGACCCCGAGAATAGATGACGTCTTGATCACTAGGTTATTATCGCTTTTTGACCTAAGTCATTTTGTAATAAATTATCTCGTAAAGATTGGCCTCAGAAATAGTTTCCCATAAAGTACCTATTCCCTTCTAGAATTTTCTCATGGCAAATTTTAATTTCGAGTGTTCCGCCCTCTTAGCACGACAGTTGTGATTATCATTGCTACATCGCAATTTTTGTGATTAGCTGAAAAGGTTTTCTTGATGCAAAAGAATGTTCATTTTAGATAATAGCAGAGTGAACTAGAGTGAGGTAACTCTCGGTTTGATCCTGAATCAACGATATGTCAAATATTAGGCTATGGTGACGTAAACTCATTCAAAAATAGGGGGGCTACTTTAGGGCTATCTACGTCAAATGCACTAAACATTAGACGCCTGCCAGAGAGATTTGTTTGAAGTTTCCTATCTGTGACAATAGTGAGAAATTGTCAGATAAATATATAATCAGAGTTGATTGAGATCATCTGCCGTGGTAGGTAATCGAGAATGCAGTCGATATTTTTCGATATTTTAAAATTACTAAGTAAGTAGGTATATGGAATGTTCATCAAAACAGTCTTCTATCTATTTGGGTTGTTTTTCAGAAATACAAAATATTAGAACTATAAAACGCTTTTTCCTCGGAACTACCTTTTCTGACATACTGCCACCTTGATTACCACGGCCAGTGTTGCTGTCCAATCACGCTGCTAGCTACTGGGTCTTCTAGTTCTAGATATCTAGTACAACCGGCCAGACTCCGTCCACGTCGCCGTCGTCACAAATGCCCATTCGATCCCCTCACATTCCTACGACCTGTGCTTACGACATAGTGTATTGTTAAGCTAAGTGTCCACTAGTAATAAAACTTGCAGAAGTTAACTCTCTAGTAAGTGACTGCCGTCATTTCTGATGATTTTCTTCTTCTTTTTAATATTACAAAAAAAAAAAGCGGAAAATGAATTTTAAATTAAAGACTAAGTTTTAATGCTACTCTACTAACAATAGGCTCACGACTGGCACCTAGTCGAGTCGCGAGGTTTGACAGTTTTAAATTAAATTGCCTGTCCTTTTCTTATTAGATTTGTAAGAAAAAGATGCGAATACTTTAAAATTTAGTTGCGATCAGGATCAAAACCAGTGTTTGTACACTCACAGTAAGTGAACTTCTGTAAGTTTTGTGTACAAAGTGACTGCCGACTCGCAAATTTTATTGCGAATGGACACAGCATTACAAATAAGTACCTATAATATGAGCTATACTTAATATGGTTTAAAATAAAAGTTATAATAACTGATAACATTGTTCGAAGTACAAATAAAAATATGAATTAATCCATTTATCAATTAAAAAGTTACTACTAGCATTTACATTGGACATGGTTTGTTCCGAACCGAGATATTAAATCATAAAGTCACAAGATATGGTTATTTTATTTTAATCCTTATGTGCATTCATTTAGGATCTATATTGATATTCAAACTAGCAATACTATGCACATTCAAAATCCCCTCGAAGGTCGTTACTGCAATGTAGCGAGCTTTAATACAGAGGTTTATTTTTTCAAATGTCATTCTCACTCTACTATTTTAATTGACATTTAATTATTAAAGCAGCTTACGTCAGTCGTCATGTGAACCGCGGAATACGACCCGCGAGCAAAGGGTTGGTTGGAAAAAGACCACAGAAATTAGAATAGGTATAGAAGTGGTAAAGAAGCGTGAAATAGTCGTAAAAACGGTATTTACAAGTTAATTTTCAGTTTATGGCTTTGGTATTTGGTATTGCGTGGACTCGCCATGAGTATCTATCTGCACTATGTGTCAACTGTCATATCAAAAGTGCTATTTCATACGGTAAACCGTACTTTTGACGTGACTGTTGACACTTAGAGGGCATATGGCGAGTCCACTTACGCATCATAATATTATGTTTCTTTGAATTAATTTTATTGCTTACTAGCGACCCGCCCCGGCTTCGCACGGCCCACGGGTGGACATTTATTTTTTCTATTTTCCGGGATAAAATATAACCTATACGGATTCGGAAGAATCCCTCTAAGTAATAGTAAAAGAAATTTTGAAATCGGTCCAGTAGTTTTTGAGCCTATTCAATACAAACATACAAAAATACAAAAATACAAAGGTTTCCTCTTTATAATATTAGTATAGATAGGTACTCTAAATCGGCGGCACCCTTCCCGACCTTAAAGACAGTAGATAGATACCATTTCTATTTCCTTTAGAATTCTGTGTATGAGAAAGGATGGAAATATTAAAACTTCACTGGTACACTTTAACTTTTTTACAATGGGTCGAAGAGTTCTTTCCTCGGTCGAGCTTTTATCAGAATATTCCGCCAGCGTGTAAAAGTTGGTTTACATTTACATAAGCCTAGGAGGTTATAGTATAGGTACGACAATATAGGTCAATGGGAAATTTGAACCTACGAACTTTTGACTTTTAGTAGTAGAACTACATCACAAAACCCAGGTGTGTGTTTCTTCGGGCTCATTTCAATTATCCACAGATATTATAAACTCTTAATAAGCAAAGCTCATACATTTAAATTCTAAAAAGTGAATACAATTCGTACGCTTGTGCGCGGGACATACATGCGCGTAACGGCACTGACTAGGTACATAGATACTGGCGCAGTGTTTACGCAGCTTGGAGTAAAAGGATCCCTACAAGCATGCCTCAAAATACGGCTATAGAAGCGGTTGCAATACAAGACGTCTTTACAATGCTCCCTTTTCTTGGCACAGGCATCGGCAAGCTATCGGGCGAAGGCAAGCACCTCGCGGACCCGGAGGTGTTGCGGCGGCTGACGTCTTCAGTGTCTTGCGCACTGGACGAGGCGGCCGCCGCCCTCACGCGCATGCGCAGCGACCAGCCGCCCGCGCTCCACCGGCACCACCACCAGGACAAGCCGTGAGTACCACCACCACTAGACCCACTGTAGCTAGTCGCATCGTCATCATTATCATCAGCATGCCATGAAAAATAAAACAGATAAACTGAGAGTCATGATGATCATGGCTATGGTTATCATCATGAACATCATCATAATTCTCAGTTTTTTATCTGTTATACAGTTCCAAGGATATTATTTAGGAATTGTATAGAATGCCTAGGAAATATATGAAATGGCAAACGATAAATTATATATTTTATACTTTGCCGAAACAGACTCTGTATTTCATGGAATGGCCTGGTATTCCAGAGAATGACAACTACATAACGTTGCCGGTAACATAATAACATGCAATTTTCATTTCTAAAAATATCCAAAACAAATTCGGCACGTTTTGCACATCACGATAGGTAAGAAGGTCTGCTTTCAAATATTACAGCGCCAATACATTGAATAGAAGATATATCACTGAACAATAGAAGGAGCTTTTAGATTGCGAGTCTGTTTTGTAAACATTTGGGATGTTTAACATAACAAACCAGCTTTGACCATATACGGGCGGACGACATACTGACGAAAAATGTAGTTTTATATTTCATTATATCAAGGCTTTTTGGGCAACGTCCGCTTTTTTTTTGATATCAAGTTCATACAAAACCGCAATAATATGTTTCTAATCAAATAATAAATAGAAACGATCTTAATTCATACTTCCTTGTACGTGTAGAAAGTTGACGCGTTCATGATGAATTTGAGATGAATCCCACAAGAAAGCGATGTCTCGTATCGTTCACGATTCAATCGATTCTAGAATCGATTAGCTACGACCTTGCTATCTGCAGCCTTTTTCGGATAATTTAGTAATATCATTTCCGACAGTATGTGCTTTCTGTATAATATACGAGTAGTAAACTAGATGATGGAGGATTTAGGTTTTTTAAAATCCCTTGGGAACTTTCTGATTTTCTAGAACCTAAAGTAGTCTATGTGCGTCTCCAGGATGCAAGCTTTATACCGATCTGTACCAAGTAGACGATGCCCGCAACTATGTCCATGTGGATTAAGGATTTTTAAAAGCCCTGTGGAAACTATGATTTTCTGGAACCAAAAGTAGCTTATGTCCTTCCCTGGAATGTAAACTATCGGTTAGACGGATGGACTGTGGAAAGCTAGCAGACGACGATGTACTATGATGACAATCCGAGATTGAGTCACATAAAAAGCGCTGTATACCTCTCGGATCGTTTACGATAGAGTCATCGATTCTCGTTTCGATTCGATTGAGGCGCAGCGCTGACAATGATTCGTGAAGCTTTGATCTTATCTGATCTAATCATTCTAATACCCAACATGCTTGTTTTTGCGTCATTTAGTAAAGGAATGTATCGTTTTCAGCACGCAGTGCGGGTCAACTGCGACGGGCACGACGCCCACGGTCGCGTCGTCCGTCGGCGCGGACGGAGCGCCTTCTTTAGCGGAGGCCTGTTCGGACGGTGACGTAGGCACGGTTCGGAAACTCCTCACCGAAGGGCGCTCCGTCCACGAGACCACGGAGGAGGGCGAGTCGTTGCTGTCGCTGGCGTGCTCGGCGGGGTACTACGAACTGGCGCAGGTGTTGCTAGCGATGCATGCGAGCGTGGAAGACCGTGGTATCAAGGTGAGATTACAAGATTCTCCTACTAATGTTGACTGACCCGTTAAGAACTAATTTTTATGACATGTATGAAACAAATATTCGATAATGCTTTTCGGGACACGCATTTTGCCGGAGGGTGAATAAATGATGGGGAAAATAAGGCCACGAAGTTGCTGCTGTGTCCAGATACAGCAACATTTTGGCATAAGAACTAATAGTGGAGTAAATAAAGCCGTAAAATAGCCAATCTTAGGAAGTCCTCAGAAACAGCTCCGATTTTGATGTTTTTTTTTTTAAATTCTTGTTTTTTATACATTATTTAAAATCAGAAAAGTTTTGAAGCGGGGAAATAATTTTTAGTATTTTTTTATCCATATGTGCGATATTTATTTACGAAGTCCAGAAAAACGCTACCTTCTCTTTGAGAAGTTGTAAAGGGGGTCAAATGCTACAAATCACCTCTGAACACTTATGGGCACAAACCGCCCGTTTTTGAGTTATTGATCGTTTTCAGAAAAATACGTATTTGTTTCTTTTAAAATTCATTAAAAAAAAAGTAAGGCATATTGACGACTTTTTATTTAATTTCTAAGTACTAGACATCTCAATTAATAATTGTGAATACTAAAATAAAAATAATCTTTGTAGGTTTCCCGGTTAGGGATCCAAGACTGTACCAGTTTCATAATTTCTATTGGGCTACTTCGCCAAAAATGCAATTTTTTTTTAAAGTTACAGAAATCTTTGGCCTGCAAATTATTTGCAAAGCTTCTACACATTCTCAGCTATCTAATGATGTACAAAACTTTAAAATAAGTTGAAAATTTGCTAAAAAAAACGATAAAATAATAGCACAAGGAAGAAATTTCTTAACTCTTAAATTTTAAACAAATCGTTCCTTTCGATCAATTGAGCTATCCTGTGGCCGATTTTATGATCAGACTTGACCAAATCACATATTCACAGTAAACTGTTACCTCTTTCTAAGTAGAGACTACCTCTAAACAAAGAAAAAACGATTTGAAAAAAATTTAAGCGTTAAGAATTTTCTCCCTTGTGCTATTATTTTATCATTTTTTTAGCTAATTTTCAACTTATTTTAAAGTTTTGTACATCATTAGATAGCTGAAAATGTGTAGAAGCTTTGCAAATAATTTGCAGGCCAAAGATTTCTGTAACTTTAAAAAAAAATTGCATTTTTGGCGAAGTAGCCCAATAGAAATTATGAAACTGGTACAGTCTTGGATCCCTAACCGGGAAACCTACAAAGATTATTTTTATTTTAGTATTCACAATTATTAATTGAGATGTCTAGTACTTAGAAATTAAATAAAAAGTCGGCAATATGCCTTACTTTTTTTTTAATGAATTTTAAAAGAAACAAATACGTATTTTTCTGAAAACGATCAATAACTCAAAAACGGGCGGTTTTTGCCCATAAGTGTTCAGAGGTGATTTGTAGCATTTGACCCCCTCTACAACTTCTCAAAGAGAAGGTAGCGTTTTTCTGGACTTCGTGTATAAATATCGCACATATGGATAAAAAAATACTAAAAAATATTTCCCCGCTTCAAAACGTTTCTGATTTTAAATAATGTATAAAAAACAAGAATTTAAAAAAAAAATCATCAAAATTGGAGCTGTTTTGAGGACTTCCGACGAAAATGCTTCGTTTACTCCACTATAATGAGACAGTAACTGAATGGTGATTACATTAGGATGACAATGGTTCGAGTGATAGATATTGTTAGTAAGCATGGATAGTCGTTATTTGGAGAAAATGGTCAACAAGTTGTTTCCGTGTCTCCAGGGCGACTGTACGCCCCTGATGGAGGCAGCGAGCGCGGGCCACGTGGACATCGTGCGGCTGCTGGTGGCGCACGGCGCGGACGTCAACGCCGTGTCGGGGTCGGGCAACACGCCGCTCATGTACGCGTGCGCGGGCGGCCACGAGGAGTGCGTGCGCGCGCTGCTCGAGAATGGCGCCAACGTCGAGGACCACAACGAGAACGGACACACTCCGCTCATGGAGGTTAGTAGAACTCTTATGAAGCAGGAATCCTGCGTAGGATCACAGAGGAAGCTGTCCTGTTAAGAAGTCAGAGATAGGCTGATTGCGTTATGAGCTGACTGACCCTCACTTATTGAATTACTTAGAGCACTAGCATGCTGTCACTCCTCAAGGCGGCATCATGCACTCGCTCACTTCTGAGCATCAACTGTAATACATCAATTCCTATTGCCATGCCATCACATTAAATCGAAGATCAATTTAAAATTCATCACTAATGAATTTTCAGTTTCTCAAATGAGTTTCTCCAAGCACAGCCCTTTTAAGAAGGTCAACTCAATTTTGTGTCACCAGGCGGCGTCAGCAGGCCACGTGGGCGTCGCTAAGATCCTCCTCGAGCACGGCGCGGGCATCAACACCCACTCCAACGAGTTCAAGGAGTCTGCCCTAACACTCGCATGCTACAAGGGCCACCTCGACATGGTGCGGTTCCTCCTCGCCGCGGGCGCCGATCGCGAGCACAAGACCGACGAAATGCACACCGCGCTCATGGAGGCCAGCATGGACGGACACGTGGAGGTCGCGCGACTGTTGCTCGACTCGGGCGCACAGGTATCTATTGTTGCTCAACCTCCATTTCAAAGAGTTCAAGCTCAGGGTATCAATGATCCTTAGGCAATTTTTTTTGTAATAGTGTTACAGAAGTTAGACTAATGTGATGTAACTGTAATCACTATGGCATATATTCTGATTGCTACATTAATTTCTACTGATTTTGTTTTGCCAATGTTCAAGGCATTTTGAGAAAGTTTTCTTCATCCTAGCTGGTACCTTGTAGTGAACCATCTCTCTCTACAGACCGTTCATTATAACTTCTCCCTTGCTGTCATGCTGGCAACATTGCTTGTCAGGTTTTACCTTGCGAAGTGCAATGATGCCAACATTCGCATCCGTCATTGCTAACGATCGTGACCTGTTTTCATCAATCACATAATATGGGTTTTCTTGAGATAATAATCCGCTGACTTGCTAGATCCACATACAACTCAACTAAGAGCACGATTTCGAGTATTGTTTTCACGATTATTATCACCATTGTGATAACTAGGGTTAATCCCAAAACTATATATTTTGACAAGCTGTTAGTGTACCCCCGGATACTCATATGCCGTTGTAACTATTGGTGCAGGTGAACATGCCCACGGACAGCTTCGAGTCGCCGCTGACGCTGGCGGCATGCGGCGGCCATGTTGAGTTAGCCATGCTTTTACTGGAGCGGGGAGCCAACATCGAGGAGGTCAATGACGAGGGGTACACGCCGCTCATGGAAGCTGCCAGAGAAGGTGAGAACAAGTACAAGACCCAAACACACCCATCAACGCACCCATACACGCATCCAGCACACATGTTATACCCACGGCAACATACGCACGTACAACATTGAAAATTGAAATGAATATTGAATAGCTGTTTATTTTTTGAAAAGGCTGGATAATTTTGTTCACTGTGTCCTCATATTCCAGGTCATGAGGAAATGGTAGCACTACTTTTGGGCCAAGGGGCGTCAATCAACGCGCAGACTGACGAGACGCAAGAGACAGCCCTGACACTGGCCTGCTGCGGCGGTTTCCTCGAAGTGGCAGACTTCCTCCTCAAAGCTGGCGCTGATGTAGAACTCGGCGCCTCCACTCCTCTAATGGAAGCCTCGCAGGAGGGACATCTAGAGCTGGTCCGGTGAGTTGCTCTATAAGAAACTAAGGAGTTGTAAATATGGAGCTCAAGAGACAACCCTGACGCCTAGCCTGCTGTGGCGGTTTCCTCAAAGTGAGAGATGTCCTCCTCAAGGCTGGTGCTGATTAGGAGATCAGTCCACGTCGGAATCTCCACTCCAATAGTATTTAAATCGTAAGATGCCAGCCGTTACTCTACGATAGCGGTGATGGAATTTTCCATGTGTGATCTCAACTCTCAACAACAGCGGTGGGTGGGGTGGGTGGGGTGGGGATTATTGCAAGCTAATAAGCCTGCGTGTGGTGCGCCTGGGTGACTGCCTTTCTTATCTGTACGGGAGCTTTGCTCATCTCTTCACGCTTCCTCTTGGCACTGATGTGAGTGCAAAGACAATGCTTCAGGAGCTTCAGGGCGCGCTTGTCCATAATATTTTATTAGTATACTATTATTGGCGTCACTCAGAAAAACAGGTATTATCTAAATATTTTTATCGAATTATTGGAATGTCCTCTCCAAAACCAACACAAAAAAAAACACAAGTTTAATGTGTAAGGTTATCCGAGAGTTTTAATCTAAACAAACTAATGCCAAAATAAATAATTTAATTAGAGCGTGATTGCTATCACAATATCTAATTATTCAGTTCACAATCCAAATACCGAAAATATGCGATATCGCTCCGAATCTCAGAAGGAGACTGAACTAAAACCTTCAAAACACCCGTATTTATGCAAGTTCAATCTTGTTGGCCTCCTAGCAACAGATTGTATGACATCGAATGAGCGAAATATCGATTTTATCAAACTACCTGCATTAGATAAATTAATAATTTTATATTATTTTTGACAACTCAAATCAATTTTTAAAAATAACCTTACAGTTCGGCCGTCCTGAATTTAACACGTCCTCGTGTTTCTAATCAATCTTGTCATGTCAGTCGCGGGCTTCCTTGCCCTAAGTCAAATCCAAATCATGGGCTATCCTGCCCTCCGTCAAATCATTAAAACCTACCCTTGAACTGCCGAACTCTCAGTTTTAATATCAAGTCAACAATAAATCCAAACGACTAACTTCCCATTCGATGTATACAAAATCTGAACCACTTATTGCAAATTACTTTCCAATTCACAAAATACTAAATTATTAAAAAAAACTAAAAATTTTAATCACCAAATCAAACTCAATAAAAATTTTAATCGAATGTGGGTTGTTTACAAAAAGATACCAAAGCGAAATTAAGACAACGTGAGACACGTCCCGCTTCTGAATTATTGGCGTCACTCAGAAAAACAGGTATTATCTAAATATTTTTATCGAATTATTGGAATGTCCTCTCCAAAACCAACACAAAAAAAAACACAAGTTTAATGTGTAAGGTTATCCGAGAGTTTTAATCTAAACAAACTAATGCCAAAATAAATAATTTAATTAGAGCGTGATTGCTATCACAACATCTAATTATTCAGTTCACAATCCAAATACCGAAAATATGCGATATCGCTCCGAATCTCAGAAGGAGACTGAACTAAAACCTTCAAAACACCCGTATTTATGCAAGTTCAATCTTGTTGGCCTCCTAGCAACAGATTGTATGACATCGAATGAGCGAAATATCGATTTTATCAAACTACCTGCATTAGATAAATTAATAATTTTATATTATTTTTGACAACTCAAATCAATTTTTAAAAATAACCTTACACTATTCATTTATATGGTAGCGTCCTGTCGACCGCACCGCTGTCATCCAGGACGGCACCATGAATTTGAAATTGTGTCCACCGCCCTCTTCAGGGCACAACCAACAAGCAAACGCACTAGCATTCATATAGTAGGATAAAACATGCCATTTTGGTTATTTACAGTTACTTGATTGAATCGGGCGCGGACGTGCACGCGCAGACGCAGACGGGCGACACCGCGCTGACGTATGCGTGTGAGAACGGACACACGGACGTAGCGGACGTGCTGCTACGTACGGGCGCAGTGTTGGAGCACGAGAGTGAGGGGGGTCGCACGCCACTCATGAAGGCGTGCCGCGCGGGACATCTGTGCACCGTGCAGTTCCTCGTTGGCAAGGTATGTGTGAAAAAAACACGCAATAATTTCTCGTGACATTCTGTGGCGTTTTTGGCAAAAAAGTAGCGTAGTGAGGAATTTTCAGGAGCTGCAGAACCGAGCGTTTATTTATTCACCTGGATGGAAAATTAATTACAATGAGTACGATAGTTATCAGATCAGCTTGCGTTTGGAACCCTCGTAGCTTCAGTTTTAAGTTGACGTTAAATTATTATCAATATCTATTTCATCTATTTGACTTTTAAAAAGTGTATGTACACAAGTAAGAGTGTCATACTTTGAAGTAAATGATTTGATTTTGACAAGCTTGTTTATTGTTCGGTCGAATTTGCTGCGTTTTGCAGTGCAGTCATAATGACTGCCAATTAATATCGTTAGGATTGAACTATGGGAAGCATCCCGACCAATGGAAAATTTAGCACCATCTGTATTGTACGTGTAGGGTGCCGACGTGAACCGCATGACGGCGAACGGCGACCACACGCCGCTGTCGCTGGCGTGCGCGGGCGGACACGCGGACGTCGTCAAGTTCCTGCTGGCCTGCGACGCCGACCCCTTCCGCAAGCTCAAGGACAATTCCAGCACCCTCATCGAGGCCGCCAAGGGGGGTCACACCGCCGTGGTGCAGCTGCTGCTCGACTACCCGCACTCCGTCATGTTGCCCAGAGGTGCGTACTCGGCATATCCTCCGCAGCTCGAGGATAACTCCGGCACTCTTCATTAAGGCTACTGCCGCATCTCTATCAAAGTGATCCAAAGATCGATGTCCTATCATTGTTACGAGTATGAGCTTAGAGTGTAATAATAATTGATTAAACAAATTTTTTTGAACCCTTTCGTTACACCTCACTCCAATTTGGTAAGTATAAATTGTGGGTTTTGTACCAGGTAACACTGGCACGGAGGAGAGTGGAGGTCTAAGCTCTGCGCAGGCGGCGGCGCTGGGCCTGAGCCACGCGCCTGCGCCCGGCGCGCCCACGCAGCGCGCGTTGCTGCCCGCACACGCGCCGCACCCTCACGTGCACGCGCACCCTCACCCCCACGTGCACGTGCATTCGCACGCGCCACCTGCGCACCCACCCGCGCATCCTCCTGCGCATCCACCCGCGCATCCGCCTGCGCATCCGCCCGCGCATCCACCAGCACCGCTCGCCGCGCCCGCCGAGATGCCGCCTAACTTCGCCAAAGTCTATTTAGATGGTGAGTAGTTACACGAACCATGCTCCGTGATTTATGAGTAGCTTTTCATTTTGCCCATACTATGTGGGGTCGCTGCAACGTGCAACTAAAAGGACATGATCTAAACTCATTGGTCCAATAAACAGGTCGGAAGAAGCAGGGCGGCGGTAACGGTACAGCGCAAGCCGCGCCGCCCGTGAACCCCGCCGCGGTGCCCGCGACTGCGGGTAGTGTGAGCGGTGCAGGCGCCGCGGTGAGTGCGCCCGCGCCCCCGGCAGGCGTGGGCGTTGCGGGCGTGAAACACAAGTGTGGGCGCAAGCAACGCCCCGCCGCACCGCACTCCGACCACCACCTGCCACCCCCGCCCGACATCCTGGAAGACCATGTGAGTATACAGCACTATTTTGTCGTTTACACTATATGCTTATAGGTGTACCGCTTGCCTGACGACTCGCGGAGTAGGTTGCAGGTTGCGCAGGCTGATAGCGATGCTGAATCCCTTGATTTTTCCCTCAACTGTCCTGCAATCAGCACTATCTCACTAGCTGTCTCAGTGAAACTATTCCTATAATCCGTATATAAATAATAAAAATATCCGTGGTGTCCACGATTAATTTTTCCATCAGCAACATCTCTATCCAACTTCTCAAATGATAGTTTTTGGGGAACATACTCTGCCCATGTTCACCGCGGCGAGGAAAACACCTGACTGACGTCAGCCAGTGTAACTTTTGAAGTCAAACTGGGTGGAATGTGTAACTTGTGCCAACAAAGAAACAAATCGAAAATGGAGAAGCTAATTATTTCCTCTCACTTGCACCTCTCACACAACTTTGAGTGACAGGGAATGTTTAATTAGCTAAAGTCCAGCTAAGAAAACTTAGCAAATAAGATAACATTTTTGTTGGTCACTTGTCATGGGCATCACAAAAGCAGTTCCCGAATCAATCAAACTGCAGTATACATATATTTTGGGAACGCACTTACCATTTTTGTTCTATGTCTAAGATTTTAGTCCTGAAGCTTAGGATGAACCGTACTTTTAATATGATAGTTGTCAGTATAGAGCAAAAATGGCAAGTACGTTCTCAAAATGTATGCATTATACCTATTAATATTTTGCATATATCACTTGCTTGGTTCGATTTGACTGCACAATCGCACGCATGCCGTATGCATTCGCTCTTCATTGCATTATAGCAGTCTTCAATAAAGCTGTATAGAGTTTGTGGAAAATCATATGGAGGTACTGGATATATGCTGAAAGTATGTGTTTTTTTACTCAATTACCCAAAGTTGTTTGTTACTGTGTAGTGTCTTTTCATTTGACCTGAACCCTAAAAATAAGCTTTTAACTTTTGTAAAGTACTTCCGCCTTCAATGGTTTCCACTCTCTCGAACTTAGCCGCGTAAAAGGTGATCAGCCACTGTGCAACAGGACTTTGTTTTTCTTATTTTTGATGGTGTTTATACATGAGTTACAACAAGTAAAGTACAACAGTGATAGTCTAGTGCTTAAGACGTCGGCGTCGTATTCTTAGAGTCTGGGGTTCGATTCCCGACACGCGCCTTTAACTTTTCGGAGTTATGTGCGTTTTAAGTATTAAATATTACTTTTCACCTCTCTAGCTCAAACAGGGCGCGTTTGCTGCCCAAAACCAGCGTTTTGCTTAGTCAGTGAGAAAAAGTGTTTTGAATTTAGAACGCTTTGGATTGGCATTTCTTCAATTCATCATCTCAAGAAACGTTCGGAAATGTTGTATATAATATTGCATATTCCATACATTTTATTTCGACAATTTACTCTCTATTTTATTATTCAAAATATTTACTTTTTGTTAATATGTGTTTTAGACATTCACAACATGAAACATAAAAGAAAATTAAAATAAATAATTAATATATGACACAATTCCGAAAGAAATAAAACATGGGAAAACTCAAAAAAAAAAATTCTACGAGGTCTTGAATCTTAATAACAACATACCAATCTAATTTCTTTGTAGATAATTGTTGACAACAAAATGAGTGATTCTAGTGATAATAATTGAAAACCATCATTTATTAAAAGAATCAGTGTCTAACACTGAATTAAACTTTGTTCCGGAAAAGTCGCGTGAAAAATACTTGAAAGCCTTTGAATTAATTATTTAACGATTGGAAACTTGCTAAAAGTGTGAAGAACTACTCAGAAACCGGTTTATCATATAAACACGTAATATACGTGAATATAAAAATTTCTTAGTGTTTCAATAAATAATTATTTTTCTTACATCTTGTGTTTTTTCGCTTTTGAGGTGAAAAGTTGTATGTATCAAACGATAGCAAAGTTTTTGTTTCTTGTGCCTTTGAACCCCTCGCTACACTCAGGATTCTAACTTAGAATTTTTGCACTTAACAATTACGTCCAATATGTGTGCCCCTTTTCAATTTCGAACTAATAAGAATATCATGCTTTTCTGTATTAATAAGTATAACTTTTATATCATCCTATGGGCGATGGTTAATTTGTATAATTTATTCTATTACATATTCTCTTCCATTATTTGTAAACATTAGAACTTCTTACCATCTTTCTATTATATTTTCCTTTCGTAGTCGTTTATATCGTAATATTAAATGTTTCTTTAGGTGGATAGTAGAAAGTTTTCCATATTAAAAAAAATATAATGCTCAATATGATTTATTAGCAAGGCAAACCATGATTTGTGCATCTATATTATCTATCTTTGTTTCAAACGTTTATTTTGAAAAGACTCTTTAATTTTTTTTCTCTCTGACCGTAAAAGGTACCCTTAAAGCAACACACAAGTAGGTTTTTTTTTTATTGGTTTGCCAACACTCAACAGATTAACTACTATACTGCCAAAAAAAGACAAAAAATTGATCCTCATAAGTATAAATTAACTTTCGCCCATAGTGACTCTTGGCTAGATCTACATTTAATCCATCATTTTGTGCTTGCTTTCCATGACCACGTAGATGCGCCACCACAACTTGGTGCATAAGCATAAGCTATCCCTCCCGCCCGGCTTTACCTGGAAGGATGTTAGCAAGAAATGTAGAACTAAAAACAAACTAGAAAAAAAGCTTAATGTGAGTTGTCATTTCAGATACCATGCTACGTAGTGTTGTGGCCAATTTCAGTTTTCCTTTATGATTTTTGTTATCGATATGGAATCAAAAGCCGTGTTTAATCGCCGAATCCATACTAAGATCTGACAAGTAGTCTTAAACAAAGTCTGTGCCTAACAAACTGTGATTAACGATTGATTATTATTTATTATTGGCCAATTCTAGGGATCCCTAAGCTTGTAGTCAAACAAACCAATATTTCTATGAGCGCTAGGTCTAGTGTCAGATTAGTCAATTTCAAAATAATGTACTATTGATTAGATTAATGAAATATAACTTTTTAATTAATAAACTGACCAAAATAAATAAATTGCGGTAGGTCTTTGACTATGACTTCTTGTCAGACCTGCAATAAAACTAGTCAAACTTAGAAGCTTTGCCATAATTATATGTATAACTAAATCAGAGTAGTATTTTATGCAATTTTATGAAGGCTGGAGTTTATTATGTAGTAAGGTTAGCATGCTCAGAAAATAAGTATTTAGTATTTTTCATTAATTAGTTCATTTTATACCTTAAAAGCTTTTCCCATTATTATTTGTGTATCTATTTTGGTGTCATAGTCCATGGGTAATATATTTATGTATATATACGATTATTGTATTTAATATATTATGTAATAATATTGTAAAAATTAGTTTGTGTATTCCTCAAGTGATTTGTGAATGAATGATGTTATATTTTTTGCAGAGAGTCGACATGCTAGCAAGTCAAGCAAGAAACGAATCACTGCCAGAGACTGAGAGGACTATGCTCGATTTAGCTGATGCCTCCGGTAAGAAAAGCTTTTAAAATCACAAAAAATAGTACAAATTGCCAATCACTATGGATTTTGTATCCAAAAATGAAATTAAAATAAATAATTGTTGGCCGAAAAAGCATTTAATTTTGAGTACCGAGTACGAGACAAGTTTTGAATAACAAGCGCCCGGTCATAAATTAACTGTCCTTTTTGGTTGAGTTGGGATGTGTTACAATAAATTTCATCTACAATATTATAAACTGGATGCCTGCGATTTCGTCGTCGTGGATTTAGATTTTAATAATCCTGTGGGACCTCTGATTTCTTTGGCATAAAAAGTAGCAGTAAGCTATCTGTAGTAAAATTTGGTCAAAATCAGTTAGGCGGGTGAGCCGTGAAAAGGTGACAGAAATGACGAAACGAAAGTATGTTTCGCATTTATAATAATATTAGTATGAATAATTATTGTGGGTGGTAAAGTAGTACTCTTGTACAAAGGTCCGCCGACGCTCGCCACGTCGGCCCTTCACGCCCTCGACCTACAGTTCTGCGCGCAAGGCAAGTCGTCACACATATGTCTACATTGCTAACTTGGTTTTGTTCAATACTTGTCCCATTTCTAATCTGTGGCAGTCTGCTAAACGCTTCAACATTACCTTTAACCCTGTGTGCTTAGTATGGGATTCTACATTTCACCAACGTGTTGATAGAATTCGAGCGTACGTCAAAGTAAAATGGACCTAAAGGTCCTACATTTGAAATCAGAAATTCAATACCATAAAATCGAATTTCGCAAGTTTTCGCTTGTAGCGCTGGCTGGACGAACTTGAGCTTTAAAACAAGATCATTACGGTCCATTTTACTTAAATAGTAAAGTATTTCGAAGCTCGAATTCTATCAACGATTTTGAGATGTAAAATCTGATACTAAGGCTTCTGATCCTTATTAATTAAATTTTATAAGTTCGGTGTTGTCTTTAATCAACTAATCAATAAAACCTTTCATAGACATATTGTAATGAAAAGGTTATCCATTGTAACACTCCAAATTGCTTATTTCGTTATGTATGCTGAGTATGTTATGTTAATTTTACAGTCTTCAAAACCTTGTGCAGTCGTTCTGTTTTGTGTAATATTTGTTTTTGTACATAATAAGTGCTTGGCGTAGTGAAAGGCCCTTTTAAATCTAGTCTGTAATCAAAAAATGGCTGCAAGGCTTTTTGTTAGTTAAAATATTAAGAAAAATTAGGATCCTTTGAGCTCCTTGATACGCAACAATACGTACTAATGAGTTTTTTTTACACTAAAGTAATAACAATTTCTTAAGAGTATACCAATGACTCCATCTTGGGCCGCATCATCACTTGTAAGCAGGTCAAATTACGCGCAAGCCAAGCACTTGTCTACAAATTAAAAAAAAGTTGATTACTGCTGATGTTTGGTTCCCCCATCTCTTTGGACATATATTTTTACCCATCCTCTTTTCAACAAGCATAATTCAATATCGGCTTTGGACGTTTATTTAATGGACAATGTATTTAATTTAACGACGGAAGTTGTGGTGTCAAGCTGTGCTTACAGTACAGGATGTAATTTGTTGCTTGTCGCAGGCGTGACGCTGCACTCGCCCAGCACGCCGCCCTACCCGCCGCCGCAGACGCTGTTCCCGCTACAGCAGCTGCCCACCAACCTCAACCAGGTATGCTCACTACCTAGCTCTAAGGCCGAGATCTATAGAGCGTACTTTGACTTTGCTCAGACTTAAGCCTCTGTTAAAACGAGACAGCGTTATATCGCCGGCATAAATCTGTCTCGTTTTAACCGAAACTCAATACTAAGCAAAGTCAAAGTACGCTCTATAGATCTCGGTCTTAGGCTTTAGCTGTTCACATTCCGTGCATCTCTAAAACAAGAGTTATTAGGCATCTTCTAGGTAAACGCGTCCCATCTTTGGCCACATCATCTCTTTCCATCAGGTGTGACTGTGAACAAGGCTGTGTGCATAAACTGAATTTAAAAAAAAGGCTTACTAAATTCGGATTCTGAAAGCCTCAGAAGAGGGATGATGACTACTAGTCAAATCAGCGACTTTTTATCAAACGTCAAAACACTCGCTTAGTAAGGGAGCTTGTATGAAATTCACAGATGTGACGTCATAACATTTGACGTAATTTAACTTTAACTTTTACTTTTTTGTTTTAATGTACTTTTTTATTTAAAATGGTTAGCAAACTTAAAACTATCATCGAATGTGGATTTCACGAATTTTGGAAGACACTTTATTTAATAATTACCAAGGAATAATTTATTTTTGACATAGGCATCATCCCCATTGACATCTGTACCAACTAAGTAGGTACCAATACCAACTAGCAGCTCTAGATCATCGTTGATCGTCGAGCTATGAAACTCATAAATATCACTATCCTTTGCTGGTGTAACTTCCGTCTCGATCACCGCCGTAAGGTTACCAGGTTTCAGTGTTTTATACAAACGATGGGGAAACGAAGTTCAGGAAAATTTCGTTCTTGTCACCCTTTCACCTTTATACCACCGTACCTTAATCTTATGCATTGTTTTAGTGGACTCAAGCCATCTTTACATTATTGCCTTTCTAATGACACCAGTTTGTGGAACATCGGTTTAATGGTTTCAATTTCTATAGTGGATATAGGTAGAACATTTTTGTGCTTTATATATTATTAGGATTATGCCAATAACTTCAAAATAAACATAGTATATCTACAATCTAGTGCAGTTCGATACAAGACCGTCCCCGAATAAAGGCAACTCGTAAGTGCACAAAGTTCGCCTGCAAGTTCCTACTTGTTGAAGCGTTACAGAGGCTCGGAGGACACATAAGCGAAGTTGCGGTAATTTGTATAGGATTTCATTCGTGTATTACTACCACCTTTATAAGTTACGCTGATGCACCTGCGCAGAAACCTATTTTCAATGTCGCGAAAGTATCTGACTGCGTCCATCCGTCACTATTGGTTATTTCCTACGCGCCGTGTTTTGTACGCCACGATTATGAAAGAGATAGCACGAGTCTCTAGTTTTCTTGTGTTTAAAATCTTAAAGTCAAGCAACAAGGTCTATATTTCATTGGTGTACATTCACGGTTTTAGTCGGCGTTAGGTTGCACTTTTCTGCGCAAACTAATTTTGCCGATGCGACTTATAAAAGTGGTAGTAGTGTACCAAAATTCTTGATAAAGTAGAAAAATCCTTACGTTTAGGTAATAGGCGTATTTAGTTAGCGGTATAATGAGAAAAATATAATTAGCTGAAACTTTAATTGCTACTCAAAATGATAGTTCATTAGTTTAAAATCCATTACTGGTAGTTTAAAAAATAAAAGCATTACAGCATTGTATTAAATAAGATTTATATATATAAGTAATGATCGTAATAAAAGCATTATATTAATGTACTCCTATTAGTCGAGAATCATTTAAAGACAAATTGTATATTACTGAAGTGAAAACTTCTTTAGGCGTTTAGAAATTTAATTTGCAATACATTGATATCGTTAAGGCCCGATGATTCAATCGTCAAATAACCCCAAAAAAAAAATGTAAACAAATGTAAAATGTAAAAAAATGTAACGCCTTCACAACGTTACAACAGATTTTTTTATCCCTCAGATGAAAGTTATTCGACGATTGAAAAATCGGCCCTAAGTATGTTACAATAGCACGTAATTTTTACCAGCAACAGCTTCAAGAACTCCAGCAGCAGCAACTGCAGCAGCTTGTCGTACAGCAACAGCACCAGCAAGCGGTGCAACAACAGCAGCAGCAGCTGCAGCAGATACAGCAGCAACAGCAAGCTGTGCAGCAGCAGTTGCTGCAGAAGAAACTGCAGCAGGAGCTGCAACAGCCGCCACAACTACAACAGCAGCAGCTACCACAGCAATATGTGCCGGATATGCAGCAAAGGCCCGAAGCTTATGTGCCGCAGGTATGATTTAGATTTATATAGGAGTTTATTATATTTTTAGTATTACATATTTATTTAAAAACTAGAGAATGGCCGCGTCTTCGTCCGCGTGGATTTAAGTTTGTGAAAAGGTAGCAGACAGACAGACCGACACAGTTTCGCATTTATAATATTAGTATTGTTTTTATCATACCTACTATTCTATATCAGTGCTCTGACTGAAGTCTTGAGGTAACATTATGACGTGTGTTCATAGACGCCGGCGAGCGGCGGCGCGGAGGAGAGCGGGTCGGTGGAGGCGCGCGAGCTCGGTGCGGTGCTGGCGTACTTGCAGCGGGAAGTGCCTTCGCTCGTGGCTCTTCCGCCCAACGAGTTGCGCTCGCTAGTGCTGCAGGTACGTACAAGTCGACGCGCCACGCGCTCGCTTGTTACAATTGTAAATTCAATGTACATATATTGAAACTTACTTAAAAAATTAGTAAATTCAATGTATATAGAAACTTACTTCGAAAATATTACAAAATAGTGAAAATATTCTTAAGAACCTTTTTTTCTTTTAAATCTGATGTTTTTACAAGGCTTTTATAGATGACTTATCGTTACACAATTTTAGACGATTATAGTTTGAATTTTATATGTAGTTCCAATAAGTTTTCTATGTATACTTCGTCGTGTGTAAAACATAAATTATGTACGTGCCGATAATTTCAAAATCGGAGCTCACTTTTTAAAATAGTATAAATTCATTTGTATGTAAACTCGGAATTTGAATGAATTTTATAGTTGATTTAACTCCAACGTAGTTAGTTCCATTGCCTTTATACAGATCGGTACAATGTCCATTGCAACGAAACGTTTGGACGCCACTAAAGAAAGCAATCTGAAGAAAAAGAAACAGTTTAGTAGTTCAACATTTTTCAAATTCAACATTTTGGGCTAGATAAGCACAAAGATCTATTCTTTTGAATGAAGTAACGTGCAGGTTATGGACATAACGAATAACGTGCAGGTTATGCAACAAAAGTCTCACGAAATTCTGTCGGGCAAGTGCTCGGAGGGCGCGGACGGGGCGGAGGGCGTGGAGGCGGACGACGCGGGGCTGGGCGCGGACGACGCGCTGTGCGGCGACGCCGACGACAACCCGCAGGCGCGCCGCTTGTTCGCCGCCACCGAGGAGGCGCTGTCCGTCGAATGGCCTCGCGACCACGAGCTGCCTGTGAGTCCTAAAGTTGGCCATTATTGCTACTTTTAATTATTATAAATTGTGATTTTTAATTTTTTTATTTATTCACACCACACTGTAGTTCAAAGTAACATCAATCATGCTATAGAAATTCTTGAAAAGAACGGGATATAACTCGACAGGCTGTCAAGTCATATCCCTATCGAATGACCAACTAAGTGAGCATTACAATGTTAGCAGGGTGGTGCGGGATGCCAGTACCGGGCGCGGCCGCCGTCGCCGTCAGGGCTACTAGACGCGCGGGTGGACGCCACGCTCACGCCCGCGCCGGCGCCTGCGCCCGCGCCGCTCGACCCGCAGCCGCACTTTGCGCTGCCGCCGCCCACCTTATCTTACGATGACTACAGGTATGTCAAACTGTTGATTTAGGTACGTAATTATTTATGTGTAGCTGTATGTAACATTCATATTCATTTATTTTGCTTTTTAATGTGATTCACAATGATTCCTACATTCATCCCATTTTATTGACTCAAAAACGGTATTAGCTTTAACACCAGAAGCGTTCATGTTTCTAATGCTACAGCTCAACAATCGCAATTCGGCAAATGCCGACTCAACACCGAACAACTACATTTGGGTTTGCGCAAATCATTGGAGCGATATGATTGTCAGCGGCTACGATACGGATTCGCGATACACCGAATCTAAAGTGATGCCGTGTGGATACCGATCAGGGCTATGGGTTTTATAAATCTGTCATACTCCTAAGTTAGCCCGCTTCTATCTGAGACTGCACATCACTTACCACTAGATGAGACTGCAATCAAGAGCTAACTTGTAATGAAATAAAAAAATCCTCAGATCGTCAACTTTCGGTCCGGCGGCGGGCGGAGCGACGGCGGGCACGGGAGCGGCGCCGGGCGCGGGCGGTGTGCCTGCCCCCGCGCCCGCTGCGCCGCCCGCGCAGCCGCATGCCAAGAGGGACCAACACCACCATGCCAACAACGCTAACCTCAAGAAAAAGGTATTAATTATAGCCTATGTTCTAATCCAGGGTATAATCTATCTCCATTCTAAATTTTGGCCCAATCCGTCCAGTAATTTTTGCGTGAAGGAGTAACAAACATACACACACACATACAAACTTTCTCCTTTATAATATTAGTGTGATTAATGAGTTACATCAGTTGAATGCAGAATCTTTTATCTGTACACAATCTACTGTGCGATGAAAGTTTGCCAAATATATTTAGGACTTTTGCAGTAAGTAGTATAATTTTAACCTTAATAATTTCAACAAATAATTTTATAAGGTCGGAAAGCCACGGTATGAAAGAACAGTATCTGTGCGCAAACACATCTCTATTGATGTCAGCGCTCTTTTTATTTGAAATTAATTGTACTCAAAATCTGTGAATATTTTCGAAATGTTTGAACTTAACTTGTACTAGATCAACTAATACATTTTGATGAATGTTAAAGTAGCGTTTGTGTGCCGCAGGGTCGCTTCGGCGGCGGCGCTCGCGGCGGGCGCGCAGAGGCGTACGGCGCGCATGCCACGCCGCCGCAGCCCGCGCCCGCCGCCTACTCCGCCATGGACGTAGACGGCGAGACCGACTCCAACCACGACACGGCGCTCACGCTCGCCTGCACCGGCGGCCACGAGGACCTCGTCGAGCTGCTGCTGTCGCGCGGCGCCGACATCGAGCACCGCGACAAGAAGGTGACCAATCTACGTGAAAACCACGCTAGCGCGGCTTATCATGGGTCTATGTTAAGTGGAGAAAATAGTACGAGACAATTGAAGTGGCGAAGTGACGAAGACAGTGAAAAATAGCGCTTGCTTGCGCTCCCAACGTATTTATTATGTTGATTGATTCAGGCTTATTAAAACCGGTTCATGTGTGGCATACTGTTTCAGCAAGCGCAGCGTCTTCATAATTTCTTTCCCTGTAGGTCACATACTTACTATTTATATTTTTGTTCTGCAGGGTTTCACTCCTCTAATCCTAGCGGCGACGGCGGGCCACGAGAAGATCGTGGAGATCCTGCTCAACCACGGCGCGGACATCGAGGCGCAGTCGGAGCGCACCAAGGACACGCCGCTGTCGCTGGCGTGCAGCGGCGGCCGCTTCGAGGTGGTGGAGCTGATCCTGAGCCGCGGCGCCAACAAGGAGCACCGCAACGTGTCCGACTACACGCCACTGTCGCTGGCCGCTTCCGGCGGCTACGTCAACATCATCCGCCTGCTGCTGCACCACCAGGTGAGGACATAGCCATGTGTTGGGAGATTACAGCCGTGGCTCGACTGTTATGTGAGCGTGACGGCATACAAACGCGAGCGTGTGCCTGTTCTTACGTGAAAATTTACGTCCTTAAAACCAAGATAGTAGTAAAATGTAAATGTTTTATATTGTTCCAGGCGGAAATCAACTCCCGTACTGGTTCCAAACTAGGCATATCCCCCCTGATGTTGGCGGCCATGAACGGTCACACGGCGGCCGTGCGCCTGCTGCTGGACTGCGGCTCCGACATCAACGCGCAGATAGAGACCAACCGCAACACCGCCCTCACGCTCGCCTGCTTCCAAGGTAAACCATTACTGACCCTAGCATCTCAGTCAATCAGCGTCCACCACTTCCCGCTACCTTCCAACGCGCCGGAGGTCATCCCACACTACGCCTGCTGGTACGCACTAGCATCTAGTTGATGTGGAAAGCCAAGTTTTTCAATCAAAAATAGCTGCCCTGTATTTATCACATTAACTTCTACGTGTCAATACTAAATACAACATAGTTAATAAATGTCAATATCCACATTCTCAGGTCGTCACGAAGTAGTGAGCCTGCTCCTCGACCGCAAAGCGAACGTGGAGCACCGAGCGAAGACCGGCCTCACCCCCCTCATGGAAGCGGCCAGTGGAGGCTACGTGGAAGTGGGCCGCGTGCTGCTGGACAAGGGCGCCGACGTCAACGCGCCGCCCGTGCCTTCCTCGCGAGACACTGCCCTCACCATAGCCGCCGACAAGGGACACACCAAATTTGTCGAGCTATTGCTGCAGAGGTGAGTGACTGTCTTCATTCGATGTCCTGTAGGGAACTGCCGCGTCCGCTAATATAATGTTCTGTTTCAAAATTTTAATGGTAATTTTTCAATAACCCCTATATACTCATTATATCTTCCTTAACATATTTCTGAATATTCATCAACTCATCCTCATATTCCTAGAGATTCCTTGGTTCATCCTCACATTCCAGATTTTTAACTCACCCTCCCATTCCTGAAGATTCCTCAACTCAATCTCCTATTCTTAAATACTTTCCTAATGATTATTTAAGTACTATTATTTATCAGATTTCAAAAGATAGACTTAAAAATTTGTCATATCAGATATAAAGAAGCACAATGTTCTCAATTGTTCATTATTCTAACTCATTGATTCTTCATTCCTAATGAAGGAAATGATCAAGATGTTCAACATTTTGTTATTAATTACCAGACGAGCAGCAGTAGAGGTGAAGAACAAGAAAGGCAACTCCCCCCTGTGGCTGGCGGCGAACGGTGGGCATCTCGCGGTCGTCGAGATGCTTTACGCCGCCGGCGCAGACATCGACTCACAAGACAATAGAAAGGTAACAGAGCAGCGCTAATCATTCGATCTCACTTACGCAGTGTACTGTGTAAAGTGTGTGAGTGAGATGGAATGATTAGCGACACTTCATTTCGATCAATGGGAATGGAATCGTCCCTGAAGTCGAGATTTAATTGTATATTTATTCCACTTGAATAAAAAAAAGGTAAAAAGCGAATGTTGTAACATTGGCGTCAGCTACTTCCTCCAAGAAACCTCAATAACAATACCAATATCATTTTCAAAAAATAACTACTTGTAATAGTCTGATTTATAGACTACACTTTTCATAGTCAGAAAATAGGTTTGGCAATATTTTAACATGGAATTCGTTTGCAGGTATCTTGCCTTATGGCCGCCTTCCGGAAGGGCCACACCAAAGTGGTCAAGTGGATGGTCGGCGTCGTACAGCAATTCCCCTCCGACCAGGAAATGAATAGGTTAGTACTTACTTTTGATTAATTATAGGTATAGCGCATGGCATGCGGCATTGGAGAGATTTTTTTAATATTTATTTATTTATTATAATGCACATGAATTACTTATAGCTTACATCTCGCCAAACGGCACAACATTTGTTGGACAGTTAGTGCTCATAAAAGATCGCACTCTCGCGTCGCGTCATCACATCCATCTCAGCTTCGTCTAATTAAAAATCTGACTGCAGAAGATTTAAAGCACGTCACCTCAGTTTCTTTGAAATACCAGGTTTTATAATAAAATGTCGATTGGCAGGTACATATGCACCATATCAGATAAGGAACTGTCAGACAAGTGCCAGGAGTGCGTGCGCGTTATCCGCGCAGCCAAGGAGACACAAGCCGCGCGCGCCAACCAGAACGCCACCATCCTCCTCGAGGAACTAGACGCCGAGCGCTGCCGCGAGGAGAGCCGCCGCCTGGCCGCCGCGCGCCGCCGCGAGCGCAAGAAGAAGAAGAAGATAGAGAAGAAGGTGAGTGAAGTACGTTGCATTCCAATTATATTACTATTATTAAGTCGCTATGATCCTTTTTGAAGAAAAAGACGCCGAACGCTGTCGCGAGGAGAACCGATGCCATGCCGCCGCGAGCACAAGAAGATGGAGAAGAAGGTAAGTAATCCATCTGGAAGAATTTAACGCCGAAGGTTGATGAGAAGAATGCCGACGCCGGAGAGAAGGAAGATGGAAAAGAAGGTATGTAAATAAGTTGCAATATGAATATATTTCTATTATTAAAAACCACCATCCAATTACAAGAATAATAATTCGTCTACTACTGACGCACATTTTACTGACTTGTCTATATAGTTTACAGATTTGTGCACAACCCAATAGACAATTTGATTAAATTTAAAAATTTTATATAAAATTATGTAATATGTAATAATACACTTCATAACTATAGAAATTATATGGATAGTGTACAATGTACACAATGTAGTTTGTATTATCCGTACAGGAGGAAAGGCGTAAACTCCAGGCGGAGAATGAAAAAAACTCATTGTACTGCGATAAGGCTCTAGGGGAGTGCTCCGAGGGCGGCGAGGGGGACGATGAACCCGTCGCCAGGGAGGAGGGTGACTCTGGCATCGACGCCAACTCGCAGGTACGTTCTATTCGACCGCGGAAGAGTTACTCCCTAGCTGTAGATTTGATAAACGAGGTATCATTCCTTTGCTTAAGTGTTATGGCCCTAGATAAAAAACACCCTGTACTGCCATAAAGGCTCTAGTGGAGCCTCCAGAATGCGAACTCGCAGAATTAAATTCCACTCAACTAGGAAAGGGTTTTTTTTTTCTTTCTTTGGGGGCTGGGCAAGTTCTTGAACTCTCCAAATTACTTCGACCGTCTCCGATCCATTATAATGCCCACCAATTTACGGAAGGATTACTGCATAGCTGTAGATTTGTTAAATGAGGTATGTTTGCTTCGTAAACGTTATGCTGCGTCCAACGTAAGCGATCTTGACCCGAACCTGAAGCGGTGCGGCGCATCGCGAAAACAACAAACAGAATATACCTGTTGAAGTAAATTACGTGACTGTGTATGTTGAAGAAAAACATCGTCAGGTGACGTGTGTGAGGCCTGCCAATCTGCCCTGGGCTAGCGTGGCGGGCATCACCTACCCCGGACTTATTCTGAGAGGAGATCCATGCTCAGTAGTGGGCCAGCAATGGGTTGATCATGATGAATATAGTTCGGTTGTATCTGTAGGGATCCTGTTCGTCGTCGGATGTGAAGGCACCACCCGCGCTGAGCGCCAAGTGCAAGAAAAAGAAGAAGGAGGAAAAGGCCGCGCCGCCCCCGCCGCCGCCCAAGAAGCAGCCCGACAAAGTGAGTCATTGTCACCGCACTAACCATCAGATATACATTTAGGAGCACTATGTACAAGGACAGTTAAACTGATTTAGTTTTTAATGCTGTCACTTTTAACAAGAGCATAATTGCATAAGAGCATAATAGCATAATGCGTCCACTAGGCGAGCTGGGTCGGGCCGCCACGCAAAAATCCGCCTGCTATACATTTTAAACTGCGTCAACTAGTGGCGCGGTTGTAGGGATAAAGCTGCCCACGCACTAGAACTGAACTGCAACGGAACCGCGTAGCGCGTCACTGCTGCGTGTCGCGGCTGGAGAGAATATCGTGCGGGGCGCTGCCGCGACGCGCAGTTCAGCTGCAGTTCAGTTCGAGTGCGTGGGCACCTTTATACATACATAATACATACAACCCGACTTCTCTAGTGGAAGCCTACCTTAAGAGTCTTTGTGCAAGTGAGCCTAAAGCTATCATACCTACAATGTCAAGAATGAGTGGCTGCACTTAGTCTCTTTTTACATGTTGATATGATTAATAATAATATTTTTGTAACAGGCCAAACCTAAAATAGAAACTAAACCAGAAACCACGAGCAAACCTGACAAGAAACAAGAGAAGGAAAACGTAGCACCCAGCTCACCGCCAGCCACGCCCGCCAAGCCGCTCGCGCCCGAGAGACGAGCTAATGAGAAGAAGGACAAGTGAGTTCACTGACAATATATTTACTGCTACAGCATTATCCCTCGGCCCGCAAGACTACTAAGCGCCGGGGCTCATAGCGGAATCCGAGATTAGCGATCTCAATAAGTCTGAAACCATAAAAACTAGATGATTACTACTTGGTATATACGATAAGTCCGCCGAGGACATCTTGTCCTGAAAATTTCAGCTTTCTAGCGTCATCCGGACCTAAACTATGAAGGTTTGAAAATACGACGAATGGCTTCTAGAAAAGGAAGCTAGTAGGCTTGGCTCGTCTTGGCTGGGGGACGGTAGTGAGTCGACTATGTCATCATCGCCTTCCAAAAATTTTATACCAGACTCGGTCACGTGAACCGAGAAATATACCTATGGTGGCGCGCCTTTACGCTACTCGCGCAACTTTTTATCTCATAGAGAAAGAGAGAGATAAGAGTTCAGCCGATAGAAAGAGAGGCGTTTGTTAAATTTTAGGCCGCTGCGCTGTGCCAGTTGAATTGAAGTTTATTGCAACAACAGACACTAAATATTTAAATGTCTGCGGAGTGACACTTCAGTATCATACGAGTATGGAAGATAGTTTTACGTATTCTGTAATGTAACTGTATAATTATGAATTTACATATGAGATTCAAAATACGTCAGAGTATGACTAGTAAGCGAGCATGAAAATCGTGTGAGCACTCAATCCACGCTTAAGGTTTACGAAATAAAAAATAGCAGATTAATTAAAAAATTCAAGTAGTTTGAAAGTGTAATATTTTGAGTTAATACATAAAATCGTATGTTGGTCGATTCGGATGTCTTTGTAATTAAGAGTATCCTCATTTTAATTTTTGTTTAAAACGATTAATAAATTAATACCTTCTAATGCTATATAACCTACAAATTATGCTGTACTCTACAAACTTGAACACCCTTGTTCTAGTCTGATACCTAAGATACAAGGTTTGAATTGTCAGGTTCTAAAATAAAATAGGTTTTTCTGTCCTTTTCTATAGTAACATTTTAAAGAAAAATACGTGAATACTCTAAAAAGTTGACATCCGAGTCGGTTCTATTGTTTGCATGAATTTGTATTATTATTTTATTACGTAACGCTTGATTCTGTTTTTATTTGCATTTCCTGTAGTAGTAACGGTGTACGGTAAGTGGTGGGGGGCTAAGAGCGAGTTCAGACCAGCGTTTTTTGTGAATAAATATTTTTTTTGGGAGATCGGTTAATACGCACGTGCGCGCATAAGATGGAAGCGGGCTAACCTGGAAGGGGTATGGCAGTTTTCATTAAACCCATACTCCTTTGGTTTCTACACGGCATCGTACCGGAACGCTAAATCGCTTGGCGGCACGACTTTGCCGGTAGGGTGGTAACTAGCCACGGCCGAAGCCTCCCACCAGACGAAACCAAATCGTATGCCAAAACGAGCAAAAATTGTCCAGAGAAAACGCTAGTCTGCAACCGCTCTAAAGCAGTGACCGTTGTTGCAGAAAACCCGAGGAGGATGCCAAGAGCACCCCCAGTGTACCGAATGTTAGCAAATACGGCACCAGCTCGCGTAAGAGCCAGGTGTTCGAGTCCAGTAGGCACAATGTGGACTGCGACTCTGTGGACCCCACTGACAAAAATAAAAAGATCCACAGCTCCCATCAGTAAGTTATTGTAATTATGATAATATGAATAAATACAAGTCCACCAACACATCAAAATCAAAAAGTTTCACTCTTAGATAAAGCATCCCATCTTTGTGAAAAGACCTCTCTATCTGACAGATAAACATATGCACAATCAAAAATTTCACTCAAAATATTCCACCTTTGTGAAAAGATCTAAATCCGGTAGAAAAACATAAGCACAATCAGAGAAGTTTCACTCTTAGATAAAGTATTCCGCCTTTGAAATTGACATAAAACACATGCCAAACAAAGTTTCCCACCTTTATGAAAATAACTTAATCTGACAGAAAACCACATGCACAATAACGTATTGTTTAACTTATTTTATCACTTATTTTATAAATAATATTTCAATTGAAATTGTTTGTTTTATTATTCCATAATTATACTGTATTTATTGCCTCAAAATGAGCTGTAATTTTGAAAATAATGAAAGAAAGAACATTTGTTTATTTTAGGCCATAAAATTAGTCCTTTTGTGTACTTAAACATATTCCAATGCACTGGGTCAGTATTGATATAGAAATGGGTTATTTTGATAGAACACTTTACTAATACTGTAATGACGAGCATGTTCTAAAATAGATGTTTTTTTTTTATTTTAATGCATGTTTCTAATTAACTATAGTTTGCGATTACAAATTAAAGCTTAGTGTTAATAAGATTTTAACAAATGCATTAATTTGATACGTAATATTTGGAAATACATAAAATATTATTGTCACAATAGACATGTAGACAGACAGTTTAGTTTTCGTAGGAGATTAGGTTATGGGCATAAATATAAATGTGTCTTTTATTATACTATCAAGATTACAGACTTAACCAGTCGATAGTTTAGTAGTTGTTAATGCATGAAGACTTCAAAATGTAACAATTTATAATTAGCTAACAAAAATATTATAAAAGTCCAGAGAGACAAAGCTCATATTGTATTTTAAAAATTGGATACAAATTCGTACGCTTGTGTGATATACGCGTAGCGACACAGACTACATAGGTATTGGCGCGGGGTTTACGCACCTTTTTACACCTTCGAGCGTGCTTAAAAACATGGCAGCCTGTTACCAGGGTTGTTAGCTGACCAAAAAGAATTAGAGGCCATTCTACGTCTTTAAACATATCAAATACTGTCACACTATAGTTATCAAGAAGTCATTAGTCATTACGTTGTTGTGTTTCGATTTTCGACGCTCGAATTCTATCAACGTTGGTAAGGTCCAAAATCTCATACTCAGGCTACGTTTTGTCCCATGTTCCATCAGTTCTTAAAAAATTTCAAAAGAATAATGAGTGTAAGACATGAGTTAGTTTTTAGATCTGTATAGGTTAAATCTTTGGGTAACAACGTCCAGTTGCATTTAGTTTTCAAGTAAGTAGGCTTATGTACAATTGTCACGTATGTGCAGATGGGAGGGCGACGCGAAGAGCACCTCGCCGAAGAGCGGCAGCGGCGGAGGGGGCTCCAGACGCGAAGAGGGGTGGAAGGAGGTCGTACGCAAGTCCAGCGTGCAGGCCATCTCCACACTTGAACCGGGGTAATGCGTCTTACTTACTAACTAAACAAGTAGATAAAATGCCTTGTTTGATTAAAGACAATTTTCGCGATAACTGCAGTACACATAAAAAATTGTTACATATTACTTTGGATGGTTTCAAAACGTACTTGTCATCATTATTGATTTTTAAATACAAGATTTTTAAGATATCATTTACTAGCTGGTGCCCGCTACGTAAAACACACTTTCGCATTTATAACGGATTAATTAATAAAAAAATTAAATGAAAATGATTGAGTTTTATACTTTGGTTATACCACAAAAACTAAAACACAGCTTGAGTTAGTAAAATATTTGTCCCAACAGTTGCAAGAAAGTGTCCGTAGCAGCACACGCCATATCGCGAGTGATCGGGCGCGCGGGCAGCAACATCAACGCTATTCGCTCCGCCACCGGCGCTCATATCGAGGTCGACAAGCAGGTCAAAGGCCAAGGCGAGCGCATCATCACCATCAAGTAAGTGACCTCTCCCATAATAACACTACTAAAGACAGGCCTACCACCACAGTTTGACAGAATTTAAAACATTCTTAGATTTAAAGAAACACTTATTTTAAACAAATGATTAAAAAGTGCTAACCCTGATTGATACTCCAACTTGCGCAAATGTTAACCGGATATTTTGCTGTTGTACAGGGGCGGATCGGAAGCGACAAAGCAAGCAGCGAACCTAATCGCAGCGATGATACGAGATCCCGAGGCGGACATCGCGCAGCTGCTGCCGCGCGCCAAGCTGCCGCCCGCGCAGCCGCCGCCGCAGCACACGCCCAAGCCCAAGCAGCCCACCGCCAAGGTACCCACTCTCATAGTCTTAACCTACGAGCACAGTCACACGGATCGGAGCAGTATGATTGGGATCCGAAAGCGGATATCGCATCATCTAGTTTTATATAAATCGGGTAAACGGATGAGCCTTTAAGAATCCCGTGGGAACTGTTTGAGTTTACGTGATAAAAAGTAGTCTGTCCGTCTCCGGGATGTAAGCTAACTCTGTATAAATGTCATCGATCGATAGATAGACACACTTTCGCATTTATAATATTAGTACGGATTTGTTTGGTATAAAAGCACCTTGCGTCCCGGAAATCGATGGCCTACATATCTTTGATTGGTACTTGGTGTAAAATGTTTGGATCATTTTAATATGCATTGTAATGGTATTAATGGCAACGTTGCATTGCAGACGAGCAGCGTGAGCGTGGTGGTGAGCAGCAGCGTGACGCCCAGTCGCGCGACGCCGCCCGCGCGCGCGGCTGCCAAGCCACACCCGCAGACGCGGCCGCCCGCCCCGCGCCTGCACTCGCACCGTGAGTACTAGACTAGAAGCTGAAAACAATTACTTCATCCAAAAGTAGCAGGAGCTGTAAGGGTACTTCGATGGTGCTAGTATTTAGTATAGTGGAGTAATATAATTGATATCATTTCGCGCATAGTTGTGCAGAAAGGTTATTATCTCCACTTCGCGATATGGTGGAGGTGTTGGGATACCAACCTACAGTACAGTTAGTAGGTACTTTACATAGATTATATAATTGTATATGCTGATACTCAACTCATAACACAAAGTTTTTGTTTTAGTATAAGAGAAAATGTGATTTTGTTCTCTTGTTGTAGCCAAAAATAACGAATTCATAAATAAATATAATAATTACCTTTTAGCCATAATCCTGCCCGAAAAACGAGTACCAAGCACTGCCACATCCAGCAGCGGCGCGCTGAAAAGCTCTGCAGCGTCACTGTCATACACGGGCGCCATAGTGGGCGGCGCGCGCAGCCACACCTTCGCTGCCAAGCTCACCGCCACCCCACCCGTGGACACCAAGCCCAGACCAGTGCCGCAGGTATGTGGTACCACAGTATAAAGACATACAGTACCCCGGATCTCGTGTTAAATGATGACCACGACGACATAGGGCCCTAAGGGCTACGTAAGTGCGAGACAAAGGCGCTCGATTGCTCTGTCTAAACGACTTCGTCGAAGCTCTGTATGTAGTATCATATTATCTTTACTCTGTGGGAGTACTTGAGCACTGCCACTTGTAGAGCCCCACAGCGTCCCTGTCGCACACGGACGCCATTTTGGGCGCTCCTCACTACATGCGTCCTAGCGCTCCGACTCCTCTTCGCCAATTCACACGCCGCAATTTCGGAAGTTCACCTTTGACGATACTTGGTCCTGGTAATGCAGACGTCTGCCTCCGCGCACGTCTTCGTCGGAGGTTTCTCAGGCAAGACGTGGTGCGTGGTTCCTTATTTCTCGATTACTGACGAAAGAATCCGGTGGCGCATAGCTGATAGACTAACGCGTATATAATGTCACAGGTGGTGCCTAGCGGCAGCAACGCGTCGAGTGGCGGCGGCGCATCGCCGCTCAAGGCGCGCGAGTCGCCGCCCGCACACGCGCTACATAAACTCGACGACGAGCCCCGAGTGCCGCGCCCGCACCAAGACGCGCTGCAGGTATTGTATTGCAATATTATATAGGAAATGAAGAGACCCGTAAAAGAACCAGAGTAAGCCATATAGCTAAACAGATTCCGAAGCTGAAGCGACAATAGGCAAGGTATAGATCGAAAAACGATAGGCGTTGGGGTCCCAAGGTGCTAGAATGGCAATCTTGCACCGGCAAACGCTATGCTGGAAGACCCCTAACTGAGAAAACATGAAACCAGTTCACTTTTCTTGATCAGCAAAAGTTATACTGGGCCAAATATGCAGTAATTTTGTTCAATTTTCATAAATTATTTTTGTTTTCAGCTAAGCCCAGATAACTCGAGCACATGGAGTAACGAAGACATCCCAGTGAATACCTCTTCAGCCCTCCACATTAACACTACCCCACAGGTAAGTCTAGTGTTTGTATTCACGCTACATCGTGCCACGGCCCATCCGTTTAACTGATTTTGACAAAATTTAGTATGGTGACAGCTGGCATCATGGAAATGGACATAGCCTAATTTTTAGCCCCAAAAATCAAAGGGATCTCGCAGGATTTAAATAAATATCTAAGCGAACTAAGACATGGTTCACATCTGGTTATCAATATTTTATGCCATTGTTAGGGTTCCGAAGGGTGCCAACTGCCAACGGGACCCTATTACTAAGCCTCCGCTGTCCGTCGCGTCTGTCTGTCCGTAAGCGGCCTGCATCTCATGAGGTATTTCTATTGCCCCTATAAATATAAACATTGCAAAATGACCGCTATTAAAAAATAAATTATAAATTAAAAAAAATATGTATTTATTAAAAAACTTAAAAAGTAATAATCTTGTACGTCGGTACGAAATCCTTTGTGTGGAGGAACAACTCGCACTTGACCACATTTTTTTTTGACATAGTTTTATCTACAGCAGGTGAACACGAGCGCCTGCTCGGGCGGCAATAGCGGCGGCGGCGGTGGAGGCGGCGCGCAGGAGTACTCGCTGTTCAACGACCTGACCGTCGGCGCCGCCGCCGTGTGGGGCTCCGCAGACCACAACGTGGACCCGCTCCCGCCGCAGGTGTGTCTCCGGCTTTACACTCATAGTTCAGTTTATCATCATCATCACAGAAATAATGCTTTAGATCATCACCATAATTCCAAAAGTAATCATGTGTCAAGTCAGTTATCAGAAGTGGGATGACACAAACTGAAATTACAGTCAGAATGATTGTGTTTACAATTACACAAATAAAGGCGAAAGTTTGTGTGTATGTTTGTTACTCTTTCACGTATTGTTTTAATTCATGATAGTAACAAGTGTTTTTATGTATCAGGTGGATGCCAGCAAGGCGCCGGGCTACCGCGGCGGCGGCGGCTGCTCGCCGTGCTCGCGGACGTCCTCGCACGGCTCCACGCCCCCTCCACCGCCTCCCCCGCCCTACCACCACCCGATGCCTATAGGTCAGTATCCCACGCCCCTTTGCTTAGTCATATAAATCCTTTTTAACCATTAGGCTAGCCGGTGATAGCCCAATGGTTAATGGTAAGGTGCGCAAAAGTTTGGTTCTCATTTAATTAGTACGCAATCACAAACCCAATGAATTTTGTAAATATGTTCTAGAAATTAATGTGTCTGTGGTTTTCAGAATTTCTGGAATAATGTGTCGACAATAGTTTTTTAGTAGAAACGCAACAATATCCTCTATATTACGTACTTATCATTTATCAACCCCGTTTTTAAAGAAAATCCCACGGATAAAGTCACATTATGTCTTTGTATATAATTTTTTTTAACTGTACACTAACATCTATAGTATATTCAGGAAAATGAAAAAGTACTTTAAAATGGTTTGCAGGCAATAATGTAAACACAATGGACATGAGCGGGCTGTCTCGGAATGGACCTATGTATCAAGACAACTCCAGAAATGGACACAACATGATGGTATGTGTGGTATACTTAGGTTGAAATATATAAAGCGCACTTTGACCTTGCTTAGATTTAAGTTTCAGTTAAAGATTTATGCCAGTTGTATATCGCTGTCTCGTTTTAACAGTATCTCAAGTCTGAGCAAAGTCAAAGTGCGCTCGATAGATCTCAGCCTTAATTAACCCTTTCATTCATACAGCATCATTTCTAGCAATAGAAAAGGAGTAATCTTAAGTTCAGTTTTATGTTTTACCCAAACATTTGGGGTAAAACATTAAACTGAACTTACACGACTTTCATTTGGCGTCATTTTGTTTTTTAATTATTGAACCTATTAAAAAATTCGCTTCGTAAAACTTTATCACTAATCTAACAAAATTGGTCAAGTGGGAGTCGGACTCGCATACGAAAGGTTCCGTACCATCATAGAAGAAAAAACACTTTAAAACCTCTTTTTATTGTTGTTTGTAGCAACAAGTGGGTATGTCTCCGCACGCGGGCGGCGTGTCGGGCGTGGCGATGGGGCTGGGCTACGTGGGCGCGGAGAGCGTGTCGCGCCTCAACCCGCGCGCGCCCGACTTCGCGCAGCGCCACCCCATGATGCAGCAGCAGCAGCCGCCGCAGCACAAACACGCCGCACAGGTGAGCTATGTCACAACAAGTGGAGTGTCAACGGACACGAAGTTATTTCAATATTTGGCTTTTCTAGGGTAGGGCATGACTCATGACTGCCAAAATATTATATTTCATCACCCAATAGTTGCAAATGGTGTAGTGTGCTATTCACACGCATCGCGCGATTTTTAAGCCCACTACTTATAATGACTTTGTATACTTACTCTTAATACACTACAATTCTTTGTGCGTCGGTACAAAGCTTAGTTAGGTTAAAAGTATGAAATTTCAAATATGTCATAATTCCACAGCAGATGTTCGGAGCCAGCAACAGCGCCGCCAACCTCAGCTCACTCCTCGTGTCCTACCAACAAAGTGCACCTAAGATGCCGCCACCACATATGCCTTATCAGGTAATTCACGTATAACTTTGCAACAAGATTATTGAGAAACGGCTTGCTCGCGGGTCCGCGATGGTTTGAGGTGATGATGATGATCATCTAAATATATATAAAAGGAAAAGCTTACTGACTGACTGACTGACTGACTGACTGACTGGCTGGCTGGCTGGCTGGCTGGCTGGCTGGCTGGCTGGCTGGCTGGCTGGCTGGCTGGCTGGCTGGCTGGCTGGCTGGCTGGCTGAAGGTCTGAAGCATAGCTCCCAACTACTGTACGGATCGAATAAAGTCGCGGGCATAATCTAGTCAATAATAATATATCTGATTGCTCTGATAAATAATCACATTTTCGCTTCGCTTCAATCAGTTTTAGTGAAAACTGAACGCCCTTTATTTGCTCCACGTTATTCTCGATCTATTGTAGAGTTTTCGGTACTAAATGATTACAGGGTATCGAATTGCAATCGCTGCTGGAGCGGGGCGTGGGTATGAATGTGAACATGGGCGGTGTGGGCAACGTGGGCGCTGTGGGCGGCTGGGGCGAGGAGGAGGAGCGCAAGCCGCGGCCCATCGGCACGGAGCGCGCGTGGAAGCTCACCGCGCCCGACGACTGGCACCACGCGCACCACCACCACCGCACCGACCACGACAGATACCAGGTACAGTCAAAGGCCGTAATATGTTTAGCAACTTAATGATAATCGCGTGGCACGGTTATGCACATGCGTTAGGTGTGCGTGTGGAGTGGGGAAAAAGGTCATAAGTGCGAAAAGTGCACGGTTTTTCAAGGGGCGTATCAACGAAATCTTGAAATATCAGAAACGCATTGACGGTTCTTCTGGTGCTGCAAATGTTCATGGGTGGGTCGTTTGCTCGCTATCGGGAACGGGCTGTGACGGAGTGTTTTGTAAAGTGGTGATAATAAAAACAAAGAATACCCGGCTGAGTTTGTTGTGGGCTCTTCTCAGACTTGGGCGCGTTTGGAATCCTTATACATATATCATTGTTTGGCATTCAGAAAGTGTACAATAGTACGCAATTAGAATAATTGACTTTGACTTGGATGGGATGAGGCGGACGAGTAGTGACGAGTCGCGTGATGTGTTACAGCCGCAGCCGACGGCGGGCATGGGCGAGGGCGCGTACGGCGCGGGCGGCGGCGGAGGCGGCGCGGCGGCGGCGGCGCTGTCCATGATCCACGCGATGCCGCTGCACTACCTGCCGCCCGCCGACCAGCACCACTGGGAGCAGCCGCACGCGCCGCACCACGCCGCTGACAAACAGGTACCACCGACACACACACCAACTACACACTCGCCATACAACTAGAAACACTGCATGATGCCCGCGACAATTTCGGTGTTTTTTAAGTCTGCGGGAATTTTTAACCTTTGGGGTTATAGAGGTAAACTATTACTATCTTTTTTTTATTTACTATAGGCAAGCGCTTGACCGCAATCACACCTGATGGAGAGTGATGATGTGGCCTAAGATGGGTCGCGTTTACGTAGAAGATGCCTATTCACTCTTTTTGTAAAGATACCCGGATTGTAATTGGCAGGAAATACAGATCGTGGAAGAGTATTCCAAACTTTAGCCATGAGGAGTGATTATCTACGGGATGCAATCTCTATGCTAAATTGATGATTCCCGCGACTTCGTCCACCTAGATTTTGGTGTTTTCAGAAATGGGAATTCTGGTTTTTCGAGATATAAAGGAGCCCTGTCACACACCAGCTATTTCCATGCAAAAGAATCACTTCACTTCACACTTCGATCCGTTGCGACGTGATTAAAGGACAAATCAATAAGAACACACTTGCATTTATAACAGTAACGGCAGTGATTTTTTAGGGATAGGAGAATCGTAGTATACAATATAGAAATGAAGCTGACTGCATATTGCGAAAGATTGTTATTTGAGTATATTTTAAGCCCCATGTGAGCATTACTTGTTTGCTTGGATGTCCACTTTACTGACGATACGTTTTCCCTTCCGCAGCAAGCCTGGGGCAAATGGAGCCACTAGACGCGCGGCGCCGCTATCCACGAGGATTATATATAATTGTAACCCTTGGAAATGGTGTAGATACCTACTAGTGAGAAAGATATATTATACAGATTATTATATACATAATAGAGAAATGTCCTATGGAGACCTTCGTGCGAGTAGCGCTTGGGGAATGTGATTCCGGAGCCTATGTTGCGTCGCGCCGTTCGTATTTTACACACATATTATAATACCGCATAATACGATATTGATTTCGAAGAGTACTGAAAAACCGCTTGTAAAGATTAAATATCATATATTGATGCACTGTATCCACTGGTGTTTTTAATAATACCACCTGTTTCTTTTTTTTCAATGATTCATTATTATTTTTATTAGGTTTATTTGGGTAATGTGTATATTTATAAGTAAATTATTACCGAGGACTCGCTGTGTCTCGAATATGATTAAAGCAGCATGCGCGGTAAGTTCTAGGCAAATAAACCGTTAATAAAATTGTTCTGAGTGTGTTCTTGAATAGGGCCTTTGTATAAGAAATTATTAATAATATTACCCTATTCAAATGCTAATAAGGATGGTTTAGGGTGCGTTTCCACTGAACCGGAGCTGGGCGGAGACTTGATCAATTAAATTATTGAGACGACGTGATAGAATTATCAAAAAAAAAACCGTTTAATTGTACCACACATATGTATACGGAGTTGGTTATCCCGGCGCTTCCTTTAGTTGAGCATGCCTCAAGCAAATGAAACGCCTGAATAAACTGTGTCATGATGATGTTTTATCACATCATCTCGTCGTTGTCTCCGCTCCGCTCCAGCTTCAGTGGAAACGCATCCTTAGGATGCCTGTCAACAGAGTGGAGACTGATAAAAGATAATTATGGTAATCATCATCTTTTAATAAAATCTGATAGATGTGCTTCACATGTCTGCTTCAGTGGACAGGCACCCTTCAATGGATCATGCTAACTTCTCTCACAAATGATATAATTAATCTGAACATATCAAAGTTGATGGTGAAGTTAGTAAGAACTGTCAAACTACTTAGTCAGTTCCAGCATTTAACATTTGAATAGGGTAGTTATTTATTGCTCTAAAACTTGATGCTCCATTGAATTATTATCAACCCTTGACTCTTCACTTAAAAATTGTGAGTTAAGATAAACTACTAGACCGATTGGGATGAATCTATTGTAGTTCTAAAACTGCAGTACTACTTAGATCCATAAAAACTTCGCTCAAACAACACTGAGTTAAAAAGAGAGATTTATGACAAAGAGTCATCTCTTTTTAATAGTCCTCCTTTTAATATAATTTAATAGTCTTAAGTCAGCAAAATGCCTAGGTTTGATCAAAATCGGTCCATGACTGCACGGCTTGGTGAAATGAGCGTCATTCTACAACCTACATAGGAGACAGAAAACTCTTAAATTAAACTTGGACTGGAATTTGTAGGGCTGGATAGCCTTGAGCAGTCCCAACTGTGAAAATACTTTGTCCTAAAGAAAAGTTTAGATGACATAGTCGTGGAGCTAAGGCTGACATCTATAGAGCGTACTTTGACTTTGCTCAAACTTAAGTTTCAGTTAAACTATGCCTGCGAATATAACGTCTCGTTTTAGCAGTGGCTTAGCTCTGAGCAAAGTCAAAGTACGCGTGTCTCAAGAGCATACTTTGACTTAACGAGACGTTAGCTGTATAACGCCGTCTTGTTTTAATATCTATCTACACATGAGTGCCGGCACGTGACCGTCCGTGATCCGCCAACTTGCACTGTGGGTCCCACAGAGTACTTTGTAAATAGGGGTCTGTGCTATCCGCACATGCCGCCAGTGCTACGTGTAGTGATTTCGAGTGCGTTCGAGAGGTAAGTCTTGGTTGCACATGCTAGAATGCCCAAATATTTAAGAATTTTATCAGCGATTCTTTTTTACCCAACTACGGCATAGCCAAAAGGAAAGATTTTGATTTTAGCAGTCTATGTAAGTATGGAGGTTTGTATTTGTGTTCCACCGTAGCGCCTAAGCTACCGAGCCGATTTTGGCTTCATTTTATACGAAAGAAATCGACCTGACGGATGTTACATCCAAAAAAACGGTCAAGTGCGAGTCGGACTCGCACGAAGTACCGTACCATCGTACAAGATATACCTTTATCTAGAACTCTGCAAGATAACGGTCTGCGCCATCTATATGTAATTTCATGATCAACCCATTTCCGCCCCACTACTGAGTACGGGTCTCCTCTCAGAATGCGAAGGGTTTAGGCCATAGTCTGCCACGCTGGCGCAATACGGATTGGCAGACTTCACACACCTTTGAGAACATGGATAACTCTCAGGCATGCAGGTTTCCTCACGATGTTTTTCTTCACCGCTAAAGCGAGCGCACATAACTGAAAAGTTAGTGGTGCGTGCCCGGATCGAACCCCCGACCTCCGAATAAGAGGCGGACGTTCTAACCACTAGGCTATCACAGCATATGTAATTTAGTAAATTAAATTTTTTTGGTCAGTTTTTTTTTGTATTGGACGAGAGATCTGAGAGCAATGCCAACTTCACGTCATCGGGTTGGCTGGAACGGGAGTTGGGGCAGACTTTATATACGTTATAGGGACTCGGAAGAACGTGTGTTGATTATTGTAATACGAAATAAAAATAATATTGGTGGAACCTAACTAGTGGTTTTTCTTTCTTAGTTCCACTCCTAACCTGATTTTCCTTAAAGTATGATATAACCACAAATTCACGGTTTTCGGATCTATTCCTTTACTTGTGCTATAATATGACCTACCTACCTGCCAAATTTCATGATTCTAGGTCAATGGGAAGTACCCTTATAGGTTTTCTTGACAGACACGACGGACAGACAGACAACAAAGTGATCCTATAAGGGTTCCGTTTTTTCTTTTCGAGGTACGGAACCCTGAAAAGAATATTAGCCATTTTAAATGACTAATAATTCCCTTTCCCCTCCAACTAAGCGTCAAACTAGTGCTAAGAAGGAATAGGTACCTTCATAATAATAGTGTCAAGTCAGAGCACAGTCAAAGTTCGCTCTATAGATCTCAGCATAAGAGCTTAAGTTTGACCAAAATTTTTGTATGTACATAACTTGCAAAATAGTCTACGCCACATCAATGAAACATTCTTAGATTTGATTATTTATTTATTGAAAATAAAAACGAGATTCATACATTACATAAAAACAATATACAAAATAATTTATGCAACAATTTCATTGTGATCACATAAAAACCAATTAGAAATCCAAGAGTGAAGCTCGCCCGACTTCATACCTAGGCACATTACAAGTGTAGCTAAACAAAAGTTATTTTTTACTTTTTAGTGTTTGTGGTTTTGAAGTCGGTTTTATTTTTCTTTTGAAAATTTTTTATTTCACAATTTTTAGTGGCCCCTCTGTACTATAATATGCTATGCCCAGTTAAAACCCTACTGTTTACTAAGCTATTACACTGATCGCGAGCAATTTGCTCCTATCCATTGAGGAGTTCTGTTCTCCATCTCCAAAGATATTCATCAGATCTTCACCAAATTTATATGGGACCACCTGCACAGTATACCCTTTCAAACAAAAAAAAAATATTTCCAAATCGGTCCAGGGGTCTTTGAGTAATCGGGGAACATACATGATTCCGACGAATTGAGAACCTCCTCCTTTTTTGGAAGTCGGTTAAAAAGTGAAGGAATTCTATTATTATCCATACAACTACTTACTAAATAAAAAATTACTATGTAATAAAGTACACGATATGCTTTTATGGCTATCTTCCATATACAGCCTTTATTAAAATAATCATTTGTGGGACATTTTAGTAGGTACCTATATAAACAATAATCTTAAAATTCTTTGGGAAAAGATATTGTTATTTCTCTTTTATGTATTATATATTTTTTATTATAAGTTACTCTGATTAGCTACTAAATGCTAGTGGAAAAAGTTATATTCAAACTTACAAAAAAAAAACTTTAAATTGCATTTGCCATTAAATGCCATTTTATCACTTATTTCTTCATAATTTCCCCATATTTGGAAGATAATTTTTATATGTGGAAGTTATGAAGAATCTTACTTGGAATCATCCCGGGGCTCGATTGCGGTAGAATGATAGTGTCACAATCGCAATCACCTTTGATCAATCATTGCTTGACGCTCGCTCAATATTGAGCTACATTGCATTGTTACAACAATAGCACAATCTGCCAATCATAACCATTGCGATTGTAATGATGATTGTCTTTCGGACTTAATGCCAATCGAAATTCTATCGAAACTATACAATTATTATGTCTAAATAGTCTAAATAAATGCTTTCAAGTTCGTAAGACGCACGCAACGCACGCACGCACGCACGCGTACGCAATGATCGACTGCTATCTAATAGAACGTGTTGGGATATATTTTCTCAGTCTGTGAGATACTAGCGATCCGCCTGAGGTTCACACGGGTAGCTTATTACAATTTTCGTAGGGATCTCTAACTTTTTAAAATAAAATATAGCCTATGTTACTCAGGAAAAATGTAGGTTTCTACTGGTGAAATTTTTTTTTACTAAATCAGTTCAGTAGTTCTAGAGATTACCCCCTACAAACAAACTTTACCTCTTTATAATTATTATTATTAGTATAGACTAGCTGGTAGTTGGTACCCAGCGTGTGCTACGCTAAAAAAATGTGCCATTGATTTAAGTGATCGAAAACCATCTTCACCTTTCTAATAAAACTGGTTTGGAGCACATCGGTCGGATGGGATCAACGTCTATAACACCATTTTGTGTTTTATATATTAGGATTACAAAACAAACAATGACACTAGACTATAAAAACATGTAACGTTCATAACATGGCGAATAAAATTCATGCTCGGTGATGAGTAAGAAGATACAACACACATATGAGAGTAGAAGAGATAGCGCTCTACAAATGTCGACGTGCGATCCAATTGTCGTAGAGTTGCGTAGTTCGGTCTGCTGCGGCAACGGTCTACAGCTCCGTGTGTCGCGCCAGTATGCGCCCCTCGAGGTCGGCGTGCATCTTCTCCACCTTGCGCGAGTGCTTCTTGATCATCTGCTGCTGGTCTGCGAAGTGGTCCATCTTATCCCCCGCCGCCGCCACCTGCAACGGAGTTATGGGTTTGTACGACCTCAACGTGTAAGTAACAACGTGTAACTCAATAAGATTATTAAACACTAGCGACCCGCCCCGGCTTCGCACGGGTGGACATTTATTTTTTCTATTTTCCGGGATAAAATATAGCCTATACGGATTCGGAAGAATCCCTCTAAGTAATGGTAAAAGAAATTTTGAAATCGGTCCAGTAGTTTTTGAGCCTATTCAATACAAACATACAAAAATACAAAGGTTTCCTCTTTATAATATTAGTATAGATGATGTGATAAAATTATCATGTCATCTAAATACAAGGTGTGACCAGAACCAGCAAAAACTTAGCGTTATTATTATACTACCTAAACACAATTCCAATGCCAATAACAATTTGCCTTATTTGTAGTTTTAGTGATTCAGTATTTTTCAAACCCGCAATGTGTAGCGTGCAAAACTAGGATCAATGCACTGACTACAACGCGGCATTGACTATTTGAGTAACGTTCGTTGACCTCTAGCGTCAGTCAGATGTTTATTTGCAATAATATGTTGCGAGCTTTTAAAATTACAGGATTTAAAAAAAAATTGCGTTTTTTTTGTCAGTATCACCAGTACTATCACCTATCTTCGTTTTTGCTATCGTTCTGGTTACACCTTGTATATAAAAAGAAAAGATAACTGACTGACTGATGTATCATAAATTCAAAATTTATAACACCCCCGACAAGTGAAGGTTACAGTAACTAGAAAAGAGCTGATAACTTTCAAACGGCTGAACCGATTTTCTTGGATTATAGTTAAGAACACTCTCGATCCTTTGAAACAAAAAGAAAACTAAATTAAAATCGATTCATTCGTTTAGGCGCTACGATGCCACAGACAGATACACAGATACACAGATACACACGTCAAACTTATAACACCCCTCTTTTTGGGTCGGGGGTTAAAAACACAGCTCGAAACTACTGGACGGATCGGGCTGGGCATGCAGATGGCTATTATGACGCGTCATAACGTACACATCGGAATCGGCTAAGAAAGGATGTTTGAAAATTCAACCCTTAAAAAGGTAAAAATAGAAGTTTGAAATTTGTGTAACCCACCACGCGGACGAAGTGGTTGACAATAAACTGATTGGTCCTCTCAAACTGGTTGGATACGTTTTCGCTCAGTTCTGCTCCAATAAAACCACAGCCTAAGGACTAAGGCTGAGATCTACAGAGCGCACTTTTACTTTTTTCAGACTTTATTGAGACTGTTAAAACGAGACAGCGTTATACCTCTGGCATGAATCTGTCCCGTTTTGACAGAAACTCAAGTCGACTGTTGTAATATAATAGAGTTGTAATATATTTTCTTAGTCTTTATTAGATACTAGCGACCCGCCCTGGCTTCGCACGGGTAGCAAAGCAAAGTCAAAGTGTGCTCTATAGATTCCAACCTAAGGGGGCGTCCACCAAGCGGGCTGGGTCGATCCGCATTTTTGTTCTACATGCAGATAAATTATCGTTTTGTGGTGTGTCCAATGAATCACTCACAATACATGCACTTTTGCGGTCTAATCTTCAAAATGTCTGAACCGATTTTCACCGAATTTTTGCTGACAAACAATATAAGGAATGATCTAGCTACTGTATAAAGTCGACACGAGTATGAATTTTAGAGCTTTAATAGGTCAAAGGTCAAAGGAGAGGACTGAAATCCGAAAGGTCGGCGGTTCGATCCCCACATGTTGCACTATTGTCGTAACTATTACAAGCTTAATTGGAGGGGAAAGGGGTATATTAGTCATCATGATACTTGGGTAGTATTTAAAAAAAGTATGTATGTTAAAACAAAATAAAATGGAAAACAACCTTACTATGATGCTTGTTATAGTTGCTTACATGGTCCGCGTGCAGCGTGCGCAGCTTCAGCAGGCGAGACTCGTAGTGTTTCAGCTCCACCTGCCCAAATAAAATGCCCAAGTTATCAATACTTGACACTAGTTATGTAGTCAGTACCCTTATGAGGACCCAGGCACTGTCAGAGGAGTTAGTATGTCTACGCACTACGTGTGGAAATTCGCCGATGCAGCACGTAGCATCATCGCCAATTCCGCTCGCAAGCTTTACGCTTAGTTGGAGGGGAAAGGGGAATATTAGTCAGCGCAATAAACCTGGCTAACTTTTGTGACGTAACCACAAAAACATGGTGTTCATGGTTTTCGGATTGGTTTGGATTGAGATGTCGCAAACTGTCATAATTCAAACCCTAACAATAAATCACAAACTCCAAATAGTTAATTACCTTTAAGGATTCAAGTTCATCGGCAGTGAAATTAGCTGCCGCCGCCATTTTCCACAGACCCTGCACTTTTGGCTCTATGAACTCCTTGTTAGTGGGACCTGTATGTTTCAAACAAAAAAATAAAAACATTAAAATCATACAGCAAACGGTTTTCAATTGATGTTGACTATGACGTTTAAATGCTTGACCTGATAATAATAAGAAAAAAGAGTTCTCATAGGATTTTCAAAGCCCTAAATCTATGCAGTCGCTGATATAAACGAATTCATAAATAAAAATCGGTCAAGTGTGAGTAGGACTCGCACACTTCATTCATGACGGCTATTTCGAAATTTTTATTATTGGTTGATATAGCGGCAATAGAAATAAACATTCTGTGACAACTCTGTACTTATTACGGTTCACGAGATAAGCCCGCTGACAGCAAGACGGACGGTCGAACGGACGGACAGCGGAGTCTTAGCCATAGGGTCCCGTTGGCACCCTTCGGGTACGGAACCCTAAAAATAGTATTTAATTTGTTCTACCTGGAAAGATTACATCGAACTTAACAGGGCTCTCTCCGTCACTCGTTTCCACTCGTTTCATACAATCGTAGTTCCAATTTCATTTGAATATTAAGCAACCAAAGTCCATGAAATTTTGCAGACATATTCTAGAAACTAATATCTGTGTCTGTGGTGTTTTAGATTTTTCTAAAAATATGTAGTTTTAAAATTACAGGGGCTAAAAGATTTGTATGAAAACTTTTAAGACCGCGTAACTTTGAAACCGAATATTTTAACAGAAATCTGGAAAACCACAGACATAGATATTAGTTTCTAGAATATGTCTGCAAAATTTCATGGACTTTGGTTGCTTAATATTCAAATGAAATTGGAACTACGATTGTATGAAACGAGTGACGGAGAGAGCCCTCTTAAGAGATTTCGTCATTGTAAAGCGTTCTCTCTCTCACTTATTCCTATGTGACGTTTTGTCGGTCTCAACAACAGAGACAACGCACTACGAAACAGCTATCTCTTTCTAAAGGTTGATGTACAATATTTGCTGCCAGGTATTGTAATCTCACTTTAGTGTTTAAAGCACTTTGAAACAACATTGTCTGGCTTCGGCCGTGGCTAGTTACCACCCTACCGGCAAGGTCATGCCGCCAAGCGATTTAGCGTTCCGGTACGATGTTGTGTAGAAACAAAAGGAGTATGGGTTTAATGAAAACTGCCATACCTCTTCCAAGTTAGCCCGCTTCCATCTGCATCACCACTTACCATCAGGTGAGATTGAAGTCAAGTGCATGTATCTGAATAAAAATAAAAAAACAGCTTATTTATATAATATTTCCCTATTTCTGCTAACCTCTGGCAGCGATCCTCTGCAGTCGATCATATCCGTCGCGCAGACTCCTGTGTTTCTCTCGCACCAAGTTGGCTTTGTCCAGGTAGTCTTTGCCTAAATCCTCTCCATTGTCCTTTTCCAAGTTTATTTCATTGAACTTATCCAATTCCTCATCGTTTACTGCATCTGAGAAATAATCACTATCCATTAGTTGGTTTGTCTTTCAATCACGTCGCAACGGAGCAACGGATTGACGTGATTTTTGATTGTTAAAGATCTGGAGAGTGACATAGGCTACTATTTATCCCGGAAAGTTTTACTTCAAAAATAAGTTTAGAGCTTTAAAGACGTACTCTTATAGCCATCCTTGGCGCCAGCCTCCATGTTGACCAGCAGGTCATAGTACTGGTCTATCTTGTCTTGGTGATGTGTGAACTCCTCGCGCAGCGCCGCCAGCTCCTCGCTGGTGAAGCCGGACGCCTCGGCCTTCGCCCAGAGCATGTTGAGCTTCTTGTCTTTGAACAGGCTTTTGTTGATATAATCATCCTTTGCTTCATTATAGGCCTGTCAAAAAAAAATTGCTAGTCTGATAAGCGCTCCAAAACCCCAAATGATGTTATTTTGCTGCATGGGCAAGGCTTGTGTGCTGGCTCATATTTGGTGCAGGTAAATCACTATGGAGCAACAGATCAATGAGATTTTTTGCATGTTTGTATGTTACTTTGCTTGGTTACTGCATTATTGAAGGACAAACCAACAAACAAATACACTTTCGCATTTATAATAACATATGGGTAGTGACAAGTGAGGTGAAACACATAACACCGCTACAAGTAATTTATGTTGGTAACAAATATGGCAGAAGCTGTGCAGTGTAAATTCATTCATAAAGTTCCATTTATCAACACTTGCTGCTTTGGATATGATGCCATTGCAGGCTGTATGTTTCAATTTTAAACATTATTTGCTTGTCAAAATATTAGACCCAGTTGGTTGCTTTATTTTTGTGCTTTTATATTTTTATAATCATACTGCTGCCAAAATAATGACTGTTATACATATAATAATGACTGTTATATATATAACATATATGTTGACATATAAGTGCAATATTCCTATTACATACTACTTTACTCTATGATGCAAACAACCCTGATGGTATCGGGGCAGCCTGGACTTTTGATATATATTTGTGTGCAAATACATTAAAAGAATGTTATAATGAAGTTAGAAAAAATGTGTTATTTATATTTGTTTTACTATACAATGGCAGTATTGTTATCAGTTAATTAAAACAACAATATACCTAACACTATGTCAATGACACTGAAAGACTTGTACAAGGTTTATCTCAACTCATTATCTGAATAATGATCCCTCATATTCCAATAAATATTGTGAATGATCCATTCGATAATATTAATAATTAAATTCGAATGTTTCACTGCATGCTCTTGCCAACATTTTCAAATACTAAATAAAGTTTCCTAAATTTTAATTCAGCACTTTTATTTACCAGATTCAGTACTATACTGCCCACCCAACCCTTAAAAACAGTAACAATGAAAATATGATTTTGAGAAAAATACCCCTAAATGCAAATCCACACTTATAATAATAATTAATTATTGATGCAGGTTTTACGAAATCAAGGTGCTTCTAAATACCATTTGGATGTCAAAAAAGCACCCAAAAAATAAACTTACAGGGTCCTGTTTTTGTCTGCCTACAGGTACATCCTCAAAATGTTCTCGCAGGCCATAGTTGGTCATAATATTGGTCAGTTTGCGGCGCAGGTCAGCTTCTCTCAGGCCTTCCTTGTCTCCCCCGTCAATCTGTATCCTCTTGTACGTTATCTCCTCCTTGTCTTGAATCATCAGGTCACTGTACAGTGACTTTAACTTTGGTTCCGTTAGCCTCTGTAAATTGTTTAACACATTATTCGCTGCTTGGCAGAATTGGATGTAGTTATGCAAATTGTAAAATGAATCTAATTCACAAAAATCACTGTGAGCTATGGTCCGTCATAAACAGAATATTTCCACATCAAACATATTGAAACAATATGCACGGAAAAATAAATATAGCCATTATTTAATTGACTATATCAAATCAAAGTTAAGACTTATTTTACTAAAACTTCAAGTTTACTAAAACGTCTGTATGGATTTGATCTATTTTGTAGACTACCCATTATACTTGTTGAACAGATGCGTAGTACACCCGGCTGGCAAGTCTACACTAAACTAAAATGACGAATCTAAATATTATAATGCCCTTTCATATTGCTCCCTGCAGAAAAGCATTTAATTTAGATATTATGTCAATTTAGTTCAGAGATTCTGTTCACCAGAATTAAATCTTTATATTTGCCCAAGTGCTATATTATACTGCAGTAAGCTGACATGCTATGCGAGTCGAAGTTAACTTGCTTTGCACTCTGTGCTTGCATGGTGTATATGTGCACTAGCATACCAGTAATATTATTACCTAATTAGCATTGTATTTTAGTGAAGAATCTTAATATTCGATAATGTAATCTAAGTATTTGTTCCTGGATATGATAGGATGCACTTATCATCTATGTAACTACATAGTTGTACCTACATTCTGAAGAATACATAATTATGTATGAAAATGAATACTTACCTATTCAATTGGAGCTGACCGACATTGGCTGTAAAACCTAGCATAAAAAAATTTATAGCACAAGAAAAACATTAACAACTTGCCTGTTGCGCTTTCAGCCAAACCATGTTTAGCTTATTCATCCTGAAAGGCTTTTCTAGGGTTCTGAAATCTACATCGCTTTTTTTCTTTTCAGTGTTTTCCTTTTCATTAGCTGAATGACTATATTTATTTTCAGTTAAAACATTAGCAATTAAGAAGGTTAAGATAGCAATTCGAAGTATTTGGTGCAACGACATTATTTGTTTTGTTGCTGAAATGTTAATTGTAAAACTATTGTAATGTTGAAATTCAAACAATGTTTACAAAAATTCACAAAAATATTCAACAAGTAGTCGTCCACCGCCCACTCAATTTCAAAAGTAGGGATGCAAACCACAATCCAGTTCCACATGCAAACGGTATATCGATGTGTGCTAAACTATACATCGATTAAGTTCATAAACATCGATGTTTTTTTATATGAACGATGACATCGACAACAAAAGTGTCAAAGATCGACATTGTTCATTCATTCCGTGTTAGTGATTTTGCCTTTTACGTGCCTATATACGAGTTGGTAATGTACGAGCAATGATATTATTTTATCTCCCCAGCGTTGCTACGTCTGTGTCAAGTGAGCGTTTGTTCTCGGAGGCTGGGCAACCATCACTCAGGACAGAAATGTGCTTTTGGGAACTAGATTATTCAAGCTACTTTTCTTAAACTCCATGCCACAGTTATAACATTGGAATGAATAAAATATTATTCCTTTCATTTTTAGCTTACCTGCAATAGGCATACGCGGTTTTGCCGCACATGTTGCCATGCCCGCAGCGAGCATACTACGTCTTACTGCTTACACCACATGTGACAGGATATCTTATACGTTGAAAGAGAAAGCATTAGATACTGCTCTAACTTCATAGTTTGATTATGGAAAGACTGACACGCAAAAGTAACAGGTCTATACCGTATTGGACAAAGACGATATGGAAAATAAAAGCTCTTTGGCGCCGTAAATTAGTTGTTTCGAATTTGGTGTCCGGAATCAGAAATCTTAATGGATTGTTTTTTTTTAAATTATAGGTTAAAAGATGTGTTGTGACGAAAATAAAACAGAATAATTAATAATGACCTTTTTTAACATCGATGCTTGTCGTGAGAACATTGATGTTTCCAAATATCGATATAAGAACTATGTTGCATCCCTATCCAAAATAATCTCTAAAATAATCTGTATTCTCAGTGCACCACAGAGTCCAGACCCACCCCGGTAATTAAGTATATTGTCTATGGACCTCAAATGATAAGTTGGGTCTAGATGTTGGATCATCTATACAGCCCATTACTAATAAACCTCTATAATTTACTCTTTGGATCCAAACTTTTTTGACATTTCATAAATGATAAAATAAGGCTGAGCACGAATGGCATACAGGTCATCATCATCATCATCATCGCGTGCCTTCTTTGAAACGAAGTTTGGCGATCAAAGAGAATATAATCACTATGTTTGCGATCATCATACGAAAAGCTTCTCTATTAAAAGCCGCCTCTTTGAACTTCAGGTAGCTAACCCCTGTCCACCCCCTTATATCGTCCAACCATTTGCGTCTTTGGCGACCTTGAGCTCTTTTGCCTGCAATTTGGCATACAGGTAACAGGTGTAAAATCTGTAGAACGTAGTATCTACCTAATTCATGGTCCGTGTTTAAAGCAAAATAATAATATGTTTTTAGTCATAGTCTAAAATATAGAAATTCCTTATTAAGTTGCGCAAACTTTGCCTATCCTCGACCTTTTGCATCCAATCGGTGCCAGCCACTTTTCGAATGTCATTGCTCACGAGCGGACCCATGGTAGTTAGGTACTCCAAACTTCGTTTGCAAAAACGCGGTGTCCATTCAAAGAGTGAAACCTTACCATTTAGCGGTCCGGTACGATACTGGTAGAGAGTGAAGGAGTATGGTTTTAATAAAAACTGCCATACCGAATAGTTCGCGACAGGTCGAGATGGCAATCAGGGTACGAGGTGGGGGGTTGCCCCGCAGACCTGTACGTCACCTGAGCTATCCCGCACGAGGTTAAGCGTGAGGATTGTATGGGTGTACAGGGCGTCCCCACCCCGATTGCCATCTCGACCTGTCACGTTCCAGGTTAACTTGCTTCCTTATTAGACTGCATCATCAGTCATCACTTACCACCAGGTGAGATTGCAGTCAAGGACTAACTTGTATCCGAATAACAAACAAAAAATCTAAATGAGAAATTCAGTAGTCTGTGATTGCCCTTCTCGTTCTCGATTACGATTTTTATATGAATGCGAGTAGCACAGACTAGAGTCTACAACTAATAATAATCGAGTAGTCGCTCTCGTTGGTTGAATTGTTGCGCTTGGGTTATAGTCTTTACTTTTTATCTTTTGTATAATTTTTTATTTTGTAAAACATTAGAATCTCGAACATTACTAAAAGTTTAGCTATAGTTTGTTAGATTTAATATAAACTCCTGCCAATCGTGTTAAAATCCCCGGAAAGCTTTTTGCCTGTACAAAGGAGTAAAACGGGATGCTGCTAAAAACTGCATCCGAAATTGTGGACGTGCCCGATTTCATCTACCGAATCTGACCATTGCCACTTTCTCTCGCTTGTGCGTCTCGTCGTGCCGTGAACTGTTACTCAAAACTTGTGAAAAGAATTCTAAAAATTCTGTTAGTACGTGACGTGATTCAGTCTTCAGATGGTTCGTAAAATCGTAACGGTAGTCTGTCTCTGACGCCTGCCGTGTTAACATCGGTTTAACTTGTGTTCAAAGTTAGTGTGATGTATATTTTCGTGTCGTGATGGTGGAACGCGAAGGGATGAGGCGCGGCGGCTGTGGCTGGGGCGGCGGAGTCCTCGGCCGTTGGTCCCTGCGCCGATTGCTCTTGGACAGCCCTTTAGTGGGACGGAGGCTGGCGCATTCAGGTATGTTGCTTTGTCAATATCCACTGTGTACCTTAGCCAAATATACTGAAGAAAAAAAAACAAGTTTGTAAAATTACTATCTTCTTCTAGTTAGTTTTATACTTATTATGGCTATACCAGTTGTTCAGAAAGATCTTATTTGAATAATCAATTATTAACTAAGTATGGTAATGGTGCAAAACAAAATTGTTTTTGTATATTAAGCATGCATTCTAGATGAAGGGATTGTAATAGATGTTGCCCATGACTTTATCAATGTGGATTTGGGTTTTTAATAATCCTGTGGTAACTTTTATTTTCTGGTTTTTTATACCAGTAGCCCATATTCACTCCCGGGATGCAAGTTATCTCTTTACCAAACAGATGATGCTGTGACAGTGTGGATTTAGGTTTTTCCTAATATCTGAAATCTTGTGGTAACTGGGAACTCTTTGATTTTCCCAGTCAAAAAGTAGGTTAGGTTGTTGGGTCATCCAACATCAAAAGTGGTTGAACAGATGGGGTTTGAAAAGCTAGTAGATAGACAAATACAACAGACTCAATTATATCCAAAAGTCATACTGCAGAGATAAATTGGCACTGGATATTAAAAATTTTTTATTATTTTAAATTGTAGTAAAATTTTTATAACCATAACCAATTGTAAGACATTGAAACAATAAGATCTCCAATCAAATAGGTCATTGCCATTAACTTGTATACTGTGAATGAATGTGGTCTTTATGTCTCATCATATAAGGTTGTAAATACTGTTAAACTCCTGAACTGAAGGATCTAAATATAGAATCATACTGACCTATTACAATATTAGTCAATACTTCCCGTCAAAATAAATCCTTGATATAATTTGCTCTTGTTGAAAGTTTTATATATATGTTGCTTTAGATAACAGGATGTTGATTGACTTAATTCAGGGTTGAAGCAACATTAATCTATTTAATGAAGTTCTTGAACTAACAGATTCTTCTCTTTAGAGTTGAATTCCTCATTGCTATTCATGCAATAATAATACAGTGGTTTCTCAGATCCTTCTGCATATAAAACTCAACTGGGAGAATTCACAACTCTAAGGTTGTACAGCTTTTATTAGATGATGTTAATGATAATAACCGGAACCAACATATCATTCTGCTCTCCAAGCCAAGGAGAAAATGAAAAGGCCAAATCCAAAGTTAGTCAGTTACCAACTTGGTTCAATGTTGTTTAACAATCACAGTCGATTGATATGTGGTGTTAGTTATCATCACGAGGTGCCATATTCCACTGACAGACAATTCACAACTTAAATCATTGGGTCCAGATGATTCTAGAAGTCTAGCATCTAGAAGTATGAAATTTAGCACAGGAATTCCTTATATTACATCATAGGTGAGCACTGAGAAAGGATTCTAAAAAAATACTTCCCTGTGATGATATGATGTGGTTTTTGAAAGTTTATTGCATTGATTTGTTAAAGTATGATATGCACTGCCACTACGCTAACCCATCCTCTAGAAGGCAATTTACAGGACATGACTTTTAGTTGCTCATATTTTATTCATATCCACATTCATACTATATCCATTAATTATGCATTCCAATATCATTCATCATTATTTTTAATAGTTTTTTATCACAGATCACATTAAATAACAATAATATAACTCTTTTAGTGTTTTTAAACTATGGCGGGTGATTTCCATTATACTATATGCATTGCCACAAGTACCCCAAAACTAGTCTGGACTCGAGCTTATGTCAACTGACCACATGAATACTGCCAGGAATATCATTATTAATTATAATGCTGGGACCATCAGGGCCCAGCCATTTTTGATTTATTAGGGAGAGTGTGATGTATTAATCTTTAAAGAAAACACTTACCTACTTCTTTAGTTTTTGGTACAATCAAATGAGCACTAGTATATTGTGTTACTCTCTCACATAGTATAATGGCATCTATTAATTATTTTTATTCACTAATATAACATCAGCCATTGTTCTTTGGGAAACAATAATGAGAAACAATTTCCTAACATTGATTAGGTTTTATTGTTTCTTATACATGGAAGTAATAATGGTTGTTCTACATAACATTCTATCATTAAACATAGCTACTCATATGACTCCAATGTTCCAATTGTATAAAGATCTCAAAATTACATTTTGAAACAACTGTCCAAAGCGCCATGGTTCTTGCAGATATCGGAAATCCATGAGCACAAATCCAGCACAGTAAAGGAAGAAATTATTAAAAACTAGACTTGCAACGAATATTCGGTTACTATTCAGTATTCGGCCTATTCGGCTGCTTTTATTATATTCGGCCGAATACCAAATACTTAAATAATATATTTTGTCATAGAGAAATAATTGGTAAAATGAAAAATTAAAATCGATTGATTACGTATACCTATATTCATATTTTCATTTCTGTTATAATCATTTAAGTAGTCATTGGTGCATAACACAGGTACATAATCATCTTCTGAATTGGAATGGAGGATTCCATGTATGGAATAAATGGAGGATTCTATGTATTTGAATTATTGTGGTAATCAAAAGTTAGAAGGGTAAGGTTCTCATTTCTTTTATAATCATTTATTAAGTAGTCATTGTTACATAAAACAGGTACATATTTTAATAAGGAGCGCGAAACAATCACGTCTGTACAAGTTTTTGGCGCTAAAATCCAGCCGAATACTTTTGCCTAATATTCGGCTATTCGGTCAGGGGCCTCGCCGAATATTCGGTATTCGGTATACTGCCGAATATACTATTCGTTGCAAGTCTATTAAAAACTGTAGTTGCAACTACAAAACAAGACTTACTAACCATCCAAATCGCCTGGCAGTGCAGTTGACAATGCCACAGGCAATTTGTCTACTAAAGAGAAAGCATATACATATATATTATACATAAGTATAATATATATGTAACATATATATTATACATAAGTATAATATATATGTAACATATATATTATACATAAGTATAATATATATATTATATACTAGACATTTAGCTGGGACTAATGGAGTTTTCCCGCTGGGAAGTTGCTTCTTGTCCTCCAACCAATCTGCTCATCGTCCACTGACTAATTGCATGATATAGCAACTAAAACAAAACAAAATTCCCCCTCCTCCTTTTCTCCTTCATCTACTTTTACAACACAAGCTTTTTAATTTAAAAAGCTTGTGTTAATATACATAATACCTATTTTCTTAGAAATATATACCCTCTACTGTTATTATAGTATATTATTGATGATATGTGCTAGATAATAGTGTATTTCCCTGATTAGTTATTTATGAAAGTCGAGCATCAGCTGAGAGATTTTTTTTTTCCTCTCTCGTCTGGCTTTACAAAGATTGAAATTACAATGTCAAGTTTGTAGTTATTTGCAACAAGTTAGATAAACTATACAAGTTTGGACCCCGTCTGTGCCGGCGGTCACCGAAATATGCACAACACCCCCTTAGAGCGCTTTCCGGTCAGTTTTAACAAAAAAAAAAAACACTTCAAAAAGGCAGAGCACGCCCGCCAGCTAACACCAACACAGACGAAGTCTTGAGAGATTATATCCGAAGGAATTGAAAAATAAAGGATGCCTTACTTTCCCCTCTGTGCAACTATAGGGTTGCCAGGTATAAAGAGGCAAGTATGCTTTATTTATATACCCTCATCTGTTATATATATTAAATGAAAAATTATTTTATTCCCAATCCAACTGTATTAGGTTGTGTTAACAAAAGTTCACCAGCTAACTACTTGATTTATCACACTAATATTATAAAGGCGAAAGTTTGTATGTGTGTGTGTGTGTGTGTGTGTGTGTGTGTGTGTGTGTGTGTGTGTGTGTGTGTGTGTGTGTGTGTGTGTGTGTGTGTGTGTGTGTGTGTGTGTGTGTGTGTGTGTGTGTGTGTGTGTGTGTGTGTGTGTGTGTGTGTGTGTGTGTGTGTGTATGTTTGCTACTCCTTCACGCAAAAACTACTGGACGGATTTGGCTGAAATTTAGAATAGAGATAGATAATATCCTGGATTAGCACATAGGCTACTTTTTATCCCGGAAAATCGAAGAGTTCCCACGGGATTTCGAAAAACCTAAATCCGCGCGGGCGAAGTCGCGGGCATCGGCTAGTTTAAAATAAATATAGAAGTAGGATGTATGTAGGTTAGGTACCTACTTTACTTGAATAATTAGGTAAAGTGGGTACAATAAAATAATCTTAAAATCCTACACAAATGTTTATATTACCCAAAAACGGATTGCTTAATATTTCCTTGCAAACAAACAATATTAATGTTTTTAGTATCATCTTCAACCTTGCGGGATTACATTTTGAAAGTAATGCACCTCATTAAACTGTTACAGACGACCTTAAAGCAATTGGGTTAAGGTATTGTGTGTCACCTGCATGCTACTTAATTGTTGTATGAATTATACATGTGGTTTATATGGTCACAAAATATTTTTAACTCCCGACCCAAAAAGAGGGGTGTTATAAGTTTGACGTGTGTATCTGTGTATCTGTGTGTCTGTGTATCTGTGTATCTGTGTATCTGTCTGTGGCATCGTAGCGCCTAAACGAATGAACCGATTTAATGTACTTTTTTTTTGTTTGAAAGGTGGCTTGATCGAGAGTGTTCTTAGCTATAATCCAAAAAAATTGGTTCAGCCGTTTAAGAGTTATCAGCTCTTTTCTAGTTTTCTTGTAGAAAAGAAGGTTAGATAACCGTTAGGTTCATAATATTATGTCAATTGACAAATGTCAAGCTGTCAAGATGGACGTTGCCTAGATACATAATTATTTATTTGAAAATGATGTTTTGGAAAACTCAGATACTTTGTCGGGGGTGTTATAAATTTTTAATTTACACTTGTTATCCATTTTATTCAGAAATACAGTTGTTAGGTATATCCTAACTATTTATTATAAAATAGCTAAACGCGACTTCGTCCGCGTGGATTTAAGTTTTAAAATTCCGTAGGAACTCCTAGATTTTCTGGGATAAAAAGTAATTCCCCAGGTCTATAATTCTATCCATGCTAAAATCACGCTGATCCGTCGCGACGTGATTAAAAGAAAATTAGAGTTGTATTGGGTCTTCGCTGTGCGTTGATGGATCATTCAGTCAAGACGTCTTTTTATATGTATCATCATCAACCCATGGCTGGCTCACTACTGAGCACGGATCTCCTCCCATAATGAGAAGGGTTTGGCCAAGTAAGATTGGCAGACTTCACACACCTTTTAGAAAATTATGGAGAACAAGCATGCAGGTTTCCTCACGATGTGTGATACTCAAATTGCTTAAGACGCGCATAGCTCCGAAAAGTTTGAACCCCAAACGACCCCGAGCAGAAGGCCAACATCTTAACCACTAGGGCCTAGGCTATCACCGCTGTGTGTGCATGACGATAATACTTAATAATTATTTATTTAAGAGTGAAACATCAAAGTGAAAACCAATTTCCGTTTAAAGCGGATATTGTAGAGACGACGGAAGCTTTGCCAGTTTTTCACTCGTCCAGAGCTCAGTTAACTAGTTAGTGTCAACAAACGGTTTTTGCATGACCTTTTTTCGTAGCCTGTAGATTTTTTTTCAGCTTTTCATTATTGTACTTATTACAAATCCATATCTATACTAAAAAATAAAATTGGAGTGTCTGTCTGTAATTTCGAAATAACTACCGCATATTAAGGTCATGTGGTTATTTGAACGATACTATAACCGAATCACACGTTTTTAAAATTTTTGTCTGTCTGTCTGTCTGTCTGTCTGTCTGTCTGTTTGAAAAGGCTAATCTTGGAAACGGCTGAACCGATTTTGACGGGATTTTCACAGACAAGTAGAGAATTGACCAGGGAGTAACATAGGCTACTTTTTTAACCGACTTTCAAAAAGGGAGTTGTGTTTTTCTACCTATGTACACCGAAATCTCCGAGATTTCTGAACCGATTTGCGTCATTTCTTTTTTAATCGATAGAGGAACTTTGCGACATTGTTTCATAAAAAATTTGGAGTCCAACTCCTCAATCCTGATGCTGCAGGGGATCTGACCAATCCACGCGGGCGAAGCTGCGGGCATCAGCTAGTATTATTTAAAAAAGATTTAGACTTCTGACTGCAAATGGATCTATCAATACACAAGCTTAAACCAAAAAGAAAAATAAAAACACGATTTTTTTTTTAGTCTACTCCCCGTTAAATAAGAGATGCAAGTCCATCATTTTTCAAGTTATTTTCCTGAAAATTGGTATAATTGTATTTTCGGTTACAAATGAAGAGGGTTTTTGGGAATTCAACCCACACACCAATTTTCTAAATTCCATGGCGGATGGTTCAGCTAGCTCTAGTATAAAAAATCATTAGGAATATCTGAGAGTAAACCAAGATCGCAGTTTATTTACCTTACACGTGTTCTTTTATATTTTTTCCGCAAACATGAGATTATCTTTGAGAGATCCTTGTTTTATAGTCGGTAACCGCACTAGAAACCTTGCCTACATAATTATTAATAACTGTGGTTTTGAAACAAAGTTACATCTCGTTCTATCGTAAACTATCGTGCTACGTAATCATGTCTACCTGGTTCCTATAGTTACTCAGATAAGTATACGAAAAAAATACAATCAAGTGCGATTCGGACTCGCACACAAAGGGTTCCGTACCATCGTTCTTTTTTTGTGATGTAACCACTAATTCCCGATTTCGGATTTCTCCCTTAACTTGTGCTATATATGACATTGCTACCTACCACATTCTATGTTTCTTAGTCAACGGGAAGTACCCTATAGGTCTTGATTCCCTTGACGGGTCTTGAGAAACACGGCCGACAGACAGATAGACGGACAGACAGACAGATGGACAGACAGACAGACAGATGGACAGACAAGAAAGTCATTCTATAAGGTTTCCTTTCGAGGCATGGAACCCTAAAAACAAGAAACGACATTATAATATTATTTAAAGGTCAAGTTGGTATCTTTCCACTTCAGTTCACACTAAAATACCTGGATCGTAAATAATTTGCAAATTCTATGTACTTAGGTATGTCCTGAATCTGGAATAAATTCAAATTCAAATTACTGACTAAATTATTGAGAAATTTCTATTAGGTAACAATAAAGTAACAATCCGCTTTAAAAGCATTTAAAGGTAAAACACCTCATGCATATTGAATGATGCATTGAGATTGATGACTAACATATCACCCGATGACGTTACTCAGTCGTGAAAAGATTTAAATTATTTATTACCTATTCTACCTATAAAATTGAATTTGGCCGATTTTATTTCCAATATAAGTGAAGTGATCTGCTCGACTTGATTTGGACATCTAAAGAGGATGTAAGAGGATTGTTCTGGGAAAAAGCAATAGGTAAATAAATACTTGGATGGTCAAATAACGATCGCAACAACTTTTAACATATTATTTGTTGCCCACGGGCAAGAAAGTATATGTGCAAGAGTTCAATGGGTCTTGAAAGAAAATAAATACAATGCTTAGCGAAATTCCCTGTTGATTTTCTCCTTCCAAAAGCCTTTCCTTTCAAAAAGAAGAACTTTTCCTTTATTAAATCGATTATTATTATTACGAATCGAAATATATACCTATCGAATCGAAAGACTGCGAAATTCCTACCGAAATCAGGAAAGGAAAAGTTCTGCATTTGGAAAAGAAACGCTTTCGGAAGGAAAAAATTTAAAGAAACGTCAGGAAACGCTCAGTGTATAAATGAAAAAAATAGATATATATTTACTTAATTTGGTTACGATAAAAAGTTTCTGAAAAACCAGGAAAAACGATGGCACAACTGCTCAGTTTTTCCGATAGTTTTTCATGGGTTTTCACAGAAGTTTATTAATACACAGTAGTTACTTAACTATGTATAATTACTCGGACATGATCGCAGGTTTTGTTAATAACTTCCCGAAATTCTACTTTACACACATTTGTAAAAACCACCATAATATGACCATTTTGCACTGTTGACTATATTCACGAAAACAGGAAAACAGTAACTAACTTACCAGTTCTATGTTAAACTGAGATGTTAATTCTTCGAAATCTCTTTGCCAAGCAGTTGAGCGGGCACAAAATATAACTGAATCTATGAATGTTGAAGAAATCAATATTTTTCTGTCGAATAACATGACGTTTCGTGAATATGATTTACCTACTTTTCAAAAATCCTTTCTTATCGGATGTTTACGTCATAATAGCTATCTGCATACCAAATTTCAGCCCGATCCGTCCAGTATATCTCCAGTAGTTTGACCTGTTGTTTGATACATCAGTCAGCCAGTCAGTCAGCTTTGCCTTTTAAATATATTTAGATAACAATAACTGTCCAATCATTCGTGATTCGCTCGCTTCTACATTATTTATTCGATGCGCGTTCATTGTAAGTAATGTAACCAAAGAAAGTGTAAGAGTAAACTCGTGTTTTCATACATATTCGTTTTTACGAATAGGCGACACGTCTTTAAGTTACTGATTGCGTGACTGCTCTTTTTATGCAGACCGATCAAATCAGTTGACAATATAAGCAGTCCCTGGCTCACTAGCATCATGCTAAGCCGAAAAGGGTGTATTGACTTTGAAACTCTCGATGTATTCTTTTCCAAATGTTTGGAAATATTATAACAAAAAAACCGGTCAAGTGCGTGCTGAACCTCGCTCTTTAGGGTTCTGTACATAATATTTTGGGTGTATGAAATATTTCTTTTCCGAGCTAGAACATCGCAATAAACCGTGAAAGAAAAACCCAAAAAATGTTCGTTTGTTTTAGGCACAGCTTACAAACTAAAAAATAAACGAACTATTTTATAAATCGTTGTTTTCAGTATTTGTTGTTTAAATACAGTCCGAAATTTCATATTCCTAACTAATTTAGTTTTTGAGATACGTCACAAAACTGGTCTAAAACCTGTGCTAAAACCGACAACTTTGACGTTTGGCACGCACTAATACGTGCTAGTACGTCTGTATGACAGCTGCCTTCCTCATAAGGGAATGTCCACCGCACCTCACTTGCTTGCTCATCTCATGGGCATCTACCGCGAGCTCGGATTCCATTGACTCTTCCTTGAACTACTAGACTTTTAATGGAAATATTATGTAACCATCAGAAAGTAAAAGAATCAGATATTTTGTTTAAGATCAGTGTGTCTTTGTATGTTTGTAGTACTGCACCACGATGACCTCACAGACATGACTGCGATACGCATTTTTTTTTTCCTATTCTTTCAACATAAGGCGCATGAGTCAATGTTATTTTAAATACCACTAGTTTATTTCCATACGTGGAAAGCGTTTCCGCTTCTGGCTTCCCAGATCATTACGGCACGAAGAATCGATTCTCGATTGCGCGGCATCGCGTCGATATATAGAGAAAACTGTTTTTATCAGTACGCGGGAGTACATGATGTACGTAACGTACACGTATGTACCGTCGGCCTCAGAATTCGAGTAGCTAAACTATTCCATCAAAAACCTGTCGCACTTATGACCTATTTCTATAACCACGCCACACACCTAACGCACGTGCATAACCGTATCACGCAAATATGACCATTAAGGTGTTAAATGACTTACGGCCTTTGACTGTACCTGTTTATTACAATGACATGCTAAATGTGAAACCCAAATTATTACCAGCGAGTATAGCATAGATTTCTTATAATGACAATGTGATAATGATTCAATTCTAATTATTCAAAAAAGTCAACTCATCTACTGTTACCTAAAATACAAATTATTGTTTTTAACCCCCTACAAAAAAGTGATGGGGGTCTAGAACATAGGTACTTCTAGAAAAAGTTTAGGCTTTGGTGTAGATGTTCGTTTGCTGTTTATTTAATTTAAAACTGACACAACAGATTAATTAATTAAAAATATATATACTTGAAAAAAATATTGTTCTACAATTTAATCGTATCGGGACGTAGTGCTTTCCAAAATCACAACTTTTGCCCTTTTCCACGCACCATTGCATATGTTTAAATTAAGGAAACCCACCATAGAAACTAACGAGGAAGTGTTTAAAAATTTTGTCAATGCCACAATTTGGCACTCTGCCTGTTTTCGTTTGTATACTAGAAACTGTAGTATTTTGTAATAGTGTCAACATCCTGTGATTCGTGATTCCATAAATTAAAAGCCAGTGTTTTGGAATAAAGCTTCTGGGCATTGGGTACTGCCAAAACATGCCAATATAACACAAAATTCAGAGAAAGATGAATTATTGTAAAATGGCAAAATGTTCTGCAATATAACGACTCTCTTCTACCGACAAAGTTATATTGAAGATCTTAATATGATTATTAAGGGCATTTTATATCAATTTCTATAAGTGCAAAAACAAATCTAAAACATCATCATCATCATCAACCCATCGCCGGCTCAATACTGAGCCTGGGTCTCCTCTCAGAATGAGAAAGGTTTGGCCATATTCTACCAAGCTGGCCAAGTGCGGATTGGCAGCTTCACACACCTTTGAGAACATTATGGAGAACTCTTAGGCATGCAGGTTTCTTCACGATGTTTTCTTTCACCGTTAAAGCAAGCGACATTTAAAACGCACATACCTAACTCCGAAAACATAACGTGTAGAAACCAAATAGGAAACGGGTTTAACAAAAACTGACATACCTCTTCCAAGTGAGCCCGCTTCCATCTTAGACTGCATCATCACTTATCACCAGGTGAGATTGCAGTTAAGGGCTAACTTGTATCTGAATAAAAATAAATAACCAAGAGGTGCATGCCCAGGATCGGACCCCGGAAACCCCTAAAATGGCCGCCATGAAAATTAAAAAAAAAATAGTGTTATTTCTTGTGCGATGTTACGGAACCATTCACGTGCGACTTCAACTCGCACTTGACCGATTTTTAAATCAAATTAAGGTAACCCAGTTAAGAGCGGACTGCGAAATACTTCTCAACGATACACACGTCACTTTCACCAGCATCCAGCGACAGGCTTAAAAACGAAACCGAATATACTCGTAAGTGTTGACTCGCACAAGACTTTCGAGGCACGAATATGTTACGCCTATTGACTATCTTATAGGTAATGGCCGTGGCGTGCGTGAGCATGTGACAAATCGAAATGATCTAGGTACTACTTTGTTGTCTTGTTTATTAGGCTGCTCTATAAAGTTGTGTTATATCTCATTATTATTGCGGTACGTAACCCAGCACTGGAAAGCGTTGGAAAATATTAGTGGACGGCATAAAAGTGAACAAGACAGTTTTCCTTGTAAGATACCTTTGTCCAGTTGTGGACACCGCTTGAAATTACAGCTCGATATTCACAGATAAGGCATTCCCTTATCTGTGTCGACATTAAATAATTTTCTTGGTCTAGCTGACGCCTGCGACGTCGTCGTCCGCGTGGATTTAGGTTTTTATATATCCCGTGGAAACTCTTTGATTTTTCAGGATAAAAAGTAGCCTATGTCACTCACCAGGTTTTTGATTATACCCATGCAAAAAATCACGTCGATCCGTTGCTCTGTTGCGACGTGATTGAAGGACAAACCAACAAACAAACACACTTTCGCATTTATATGGGTAGAGATTTGTAAAATCTGGCGTCCGTTGCGACAGTCGAAGGTTGTCAAGGGTATAAAGTGCAATCTTGGCAAGTGCAAACGGCTTAAACAGGATTGTATTTTTTGAGTTGGCTTATGTGCAAGGTCGCAATAAATACTGGTTAACTGGGTACAAACAGTACATTATTGTATTTGTTTTGTTCGTACAATTACGTAAGCCAGCCAGTTATTTGGCAACAACATCTTTAAAGTTTATCTTTTATCTTTTCCTTAAAAAAAAATTGAGTCTCATTGAAAGTTGATGTAGGATTGTTGATTTTGCGTTGCTTGATAGTACTTAATAGTTAAACTGTCGTAATAGGTAAATGAGATGGACAATTATTATAATAACTGATGGGTCATCGATAAATGTGGTAGAACGAGTATCTATCTGCCTGTTAAGATATTGAATGATAATAATTTATTCGTAATGTTGCTTATTGATACAACAGGTTATTATGTATGTCGGTTAGTGGTCCAACAAAAGTTAGATGATGTAAGCGTGTAAAAAATCTATCAAGTAAATCATTTCAACATATTTTGGATACTATCTTAATCTTATTTTACCTTTCGGTTTTACTTACTACTTTCCCTTTCCAAAGTATAAGTTATTTTTAAGGAATTTCTAATTAGGTGAATAGTTGAAGAATTTACTTACGTTGATGCGTGTGCTGAGATTTTTTGACTATTCAATGTACTTGAGTAATAGAACAGAATATTTTCTTATTCTAATAAACTTTAAAAAGTATTAGAATCGTCAAAATAATTTACTAGTTTGTTACATGAGAGCGGGATCTCTTGATACCTGTTCGGGGTGCTCCTCAGATGGTGTGTAGGGACTATGTTGGTTCCCTGAGGAGGGTCCTCAGCAGGCGCCGCTGGCTGGGTTGCTCGACCGTGTTTAGCCCCGTGGCCCAGCCACCGGGCGATGCGTGGAACACCGTAGGGATAGACGATAGATAGACGAGTCCGACATAACCTCCGTGCCTCCCCGGGCACGATGGTATCCATAAGGATTTCTCCACGAAAAAAAGGTACTTAAAGAGTAAGGTAAGGTAAGGTTTACTGTTATGGAAATAAACAAAATAATCTAGATCTAATAATCTAAATCTGAGCAAGTACCACAATCAAGATTAGTCATTTTTAGGGTTCCGTACCTCAAAAGGAAAAACGGAACCCTTATAGGATCACTTTTTTGTGTACAACTGAATTAGCAGCAATGTGCTGATTCGGCATGTGACATGTCTTACGACTATTACTTTGTCACTATATAAAGTATAAACAAATTCCTCTCTTAAAATAAAGACGAGTACTTTGTTGCGTTTAATTTTGTCTTTAATCTTTATAACATGTTTGCAGCGCATTATTATCAGGGCTTTAAAACTACTGCGCTTCATTGTGTAACATTGTGTACTTTTAAATTCAAGATCCCACCTAATGTTCTAATAGAAACACTAGAAACAGAAAATAAGATGCTGAGAAGCAAAAAGTAGGTCATCTCGATCCCGATGTCGAGAGTCCATTGTCACGGTATAAAACAGACTGTACTCGTAAATATAAAATGTGGGAGCCAAGTTAGCTAGATTTTCTCTTAAGAAATAGGTTACAATTTAGGCCCGCAAAACAGGGTCCGTTGGTAGAAATGCTAACCTGCCTAGTTACCTATTTCCAATGGCCTCCCATTTGTGGATATTCCACAGGTTATATCGTATTTATTTCTGTTTTTCTAAATTTTTGATTTTACTGGTACTTGTAGACGTGATGGAGAAATATCAACATGTGGAAAAAGGGGTGTCCTGATCCTGACAGCTAAGTTCTTTTATCACGTCATACGATATCAGTCTTTCGGATAAATTCTTACTTTATTTAATCTAATATTTTGAATTTCAGTTTCAATTATTTAAGTAGCTTTTTGCCAGATTTAGTGTAGTACGCGACAGGCTGAGATGGCAATCGGGGTATGAGGTGGAGGGACGCCCCGCATATCCGCACGTCACCGGCCCTCGCCGCAGCCGGTTGGCGCGGGGGATGTATGGGTGTGCGGGGCGTCCCCACCCCGGTTGCCATCTCAGCCTGTCGCGCACTACACTTATCCCTCTTGAAAGTTATGAAAGGCATTAAAAGTAATTTGCGTGTCAGTTTGAATTCGAATCATATAAACACTTTTTTAATTTCTAGGCATTCTATGATGAATCATGATATAATCATTAAATGATACACAAGCATAACAGACTATATTGTGCAGTTAATGATATAATCATCGGTCGATTTGTAGGTTTATTGCGCATTTCATTATTACGTGTTGTCATCTAATAATTTTGTAAGGAATAACGAGCCATAGTTGCAAATGCGCCAATTATCAGATTGAGTAATAGAGAAGTAACGAATCTAGTTGCCAGGAATAAGTTATTCGTATTTTTTTCTAAAGTTTTTATTCTAACAAATAGGAAAGGACCAACAGTAATTACTAGTATGACCACCGAATTTGACTAGTCAGACTTGTTAGGTTCGCAATTTTTATCTTCCTGCCCTTGAGGCTGATCAGATTGTCCATTTAAGTATCCATTTACCTACTGTTTTCCCCTCAAGGGTCTAAAATGTACAGATATTATACAGATCATTAGTAAACTTTAAAAAATAGGTACATATTAATATTTTGTATGTATGTTCATCTATATGTATCATCATAATTATGTTGGTTTATCTATAGATTCTTTAGCTAATAATAATTGTATGAATGCTATGTTATAGAATTAGATCGTCCGACTGTAGGAAATACCTTAGATTTTACCTTCTTGAAGTGTCTTAGTAATATTGTAGAATTATACATGTATTATGATTTATGATACATACATATTATATCCTGGTCGGCCGGGGTTTTACACAATATGGTATAATATATGATATGCGCGGGGAATATTAAACGCTTGAAAGCATTAGTGGCAATTAAATGGCAAAAAACCGGTCAAGAGCGAGTCAGACTCGCACACGAAGAGTTCCGTACAGACACGACAGACAGACAACGAAGTGATCCTATAAAAGTTCCTTATTTCGAACCCTAAAAATGACCTCTCTACCTCTTTGGCGCATTATTTAAGATTGTTACCAGACCCTGCCTTCAGACAAAGGCTTCGTCCAGCCTTTTCTGACTTCGGTCTGACCCTTCTTTCAATTTGGCCCACTGATTTTAAGATCATCTCCCGCCTTCTTTTCTGTACCCATCCGATTTAGCATCTCTTGGGTTACACTTTCTACTTTTGTTCTTGATAAAAATCTAGGTCTATTATATTGTACATTTATTCTGTATTATTTCTTGATATCTGACGCTCCCTTCCATCGCAATTTCGTAAAGCGTTTTGTCATCGAAAAAATGTTAGTCTCTAAGATCTGGGGCAGCATAATAATCCGTCCAGCTAAACAAAAAGAGAAAAAAATGCCGCCGATTTGAAATAGAAATTTTTCTCTTTAGAACGCTGTGAACTGTTAACTTTTATACCTATTTTTTAATGGCCTTAATGAATTCCAAGATGCAGGCGTGGGCGATGAGCAAATTTTCACTTTATTTATAACTCGAGTTTCTTCAAAGGCTCTTTGGTAGAAACATAACTAGTAGAGACGACTGAAAAAACTTAATTAGACTCAAAACAAATTTCTAACGCTTGGGAATGCTGCTAAATATTTCTTTCTTGTTCAAATAATAATGGCTGGTCTTATTCGAGAAGCAAGCTTCATAATAGAGACTATAGAGCATGGTAATGCTTGGTGTTGATTCCACATATTCGAATCTGCTTATACTTGAAGACTCAATGAGCCCCCACACAGTTAGATGATAAATGTTCGACGAACAAACTCATTGAGCATTGCACGGAATTAATTTTTAGACTAGGGAGTAGGTTCCCCTAATGTGCTACTGTTATACTGAAATGATGGGTTGTGTTGTTTGCGCTATAGCTGCGCCAAAGAAAAAATCTGCGCTTTTTTCGTGGAATTTCGCTAATTTTGTCCCTACTTTTAAACGTGATGCATGCACAAGGAAATATACCTAAAGCTTCTAATAATACATATGTTCATAAGAAAATAAAGAAATATTTAGTTAAGACGTTTACATTAAAAGCGGATACAACAAATACGTTGAATAAAATCAAATAACGCGTGTTACTTCAAGCATTTTCCTTGTTTGTTCATTTGTTGGTTGAGTTAACGTCAATATTATCTGTGATCTAATTCGAAAGGAGGCTTGTCTAAACTCTAAACGTAGGCCATGTCGGTATTTTCCTCAAGCCCATTCTTGTGATTGTGTTGATAAATTTGGCATTCAAACACCTTTTGTCGTTGAACTTATATTTCTCCTTCGCCAAGCCCCACGTCCGACTGAAAATGATAGCATATCATTTTCAGTAGTTTTTAGTAGTTTCATGAGGTATTTTTTTTTTTACCTGAGAGAAACTACTTTATGAATATATCGCATCAGAGGCATGTAGGTGCGTGGGCTTACAAAGCAATCGTAGTTCGAGTGAAAAATGCCGACCAATCTGCCCTAAAGCATTTAGGTACGTTGTGGCAACGCTACATCTTATAGGTAGCTTACTCTTGGTCGTCATCTCAATCGATTGAAGTGAACTGCTGGACAAAGTTTACGTTAGTAGTTAATATCTAAATTTTTGTTAGTGACACTGTGTCTTTCTTTCTTGAACGAATGTCTCCATTTTTCTCCTTCACCACTCCCTCTTTTGCTCATTATCGCTTTCGCTCTCACTTATGACTAGGAAAAAGATCCCGATTTCATTAAATCCCGAAGCTCCTTGCTAGAGATGAATATTCATAACTTCTATGACCTAAGTCCTAATCTATAAAAATGCTATGATATTGCTTGCATAAATTCTAAAGCTAAGTATTTCACATTACACATATCCCTCTGTACGCGTCCTTTCATACATCTGGTGTTAAAGCAACCATACTACCGGACGGGGTTTCATCACACCTTTGCCGGTGTAGATGTAGATTAGACCTTAGTAATGAAGCACGAAGACCATTATTATTTATAAGGTTAGTGTGTTTTTATTACACTTACGTTTCATAGATTAAGCACGTCCGCTGGTGGCGGTGCAAGGGCAATATTGCACTTAGGAATTCGATAAGCTGCTTTTATTATACCTACTCGACATGCTTGCCTATCTATAATGTGCTGCTTCTTATTCTACCTAGTCATTTTTGATATTTTAGATTTTCTGATTTTCTGGAAAAGAGATCTAGTTATGTGGCCTTTCTAAAACCTCTTCGAAGGTAAATTGGGATGATATACCCCTTGTGTTATTCCCGTATCTATGGTAAGCATATTAGTCTTAGTTTTACATACGTAATTAATTTTTATGTAACTTAAAATTTTAGCATTGTTTCTATCAGCAAAAGTCCCAGTTTAAGTTTATCAAAGTTACTGGAGTTCTGCTATACATTTTATAACGTGAGTAACTGGCACTGGCTTTGCTGCCGCTTTACTTAGATTAGGCAGGTCATTGTGTTCTGTATGCCAGATGAAATGTTGTGGGCAAAAACTGCTTTTTCTCATCAGAGGCGAGGATGGCGTGTTGAATTAGAAATTAGTATACAGTTAGGTAGCCCGAAGAAGTAGAGGAATAAGGAGTTGTAGAAAAATCTGAGAGAGGCTTTTAAAAGCTTTTGTCGTCGTGGGACAGTATAGTTTAATTTAGATTAGATGCATAGTTTCTATTAGCGTTCAAAGGTTAGGTTCATTGAACTGAGATAAATGTAGGAAAGGTATCTAAGAGTTTAAGTCTAGATACGCATTAATTTAATACGCCCACAATGAGTTTTAGGTCTACCCATGACATAGTATATCTTGGAAAACTAGACGTAGGTTTGGGTTCATCGACTCATTTATTTGAACGTGTAAGAATAAGGTGTTACTAGTTGCTACTCGACTAACGCCTAGTCTAGAGTCTAGACTCTAAGAACTTGTAACCAAACCCACGTGCACCAACAATATCGGAACGTAAATTACCTAGATCTGAGCAGGTCTAATTAGATAACTACGATCAAAGTTCATAACTGACTCGTTATTATATAGTTATCTCGTTGTTGAAGGATTAATATTAATTTATGTAACTTACCTAGATGGTAAGTGATAGCTAACGGTAATCTGAAAGAGAAAAGACAATTATGTAGAAAATATTAGGTATAACCACAGTGAATGTAAAACAAGTAGATTTGAACAGGAACAAGCCCACTGAGATCTGTTGTACAATGCACAGTCATACGTTCAGATTCAATCAATCATCCTGTATGTGACCAATGCTGGACATAGGGCTTCCCAAGAGCGCGCCACCACACACGGTCCTCCGTCTTTCTCATCCACTCGGCGAGTTGGAATCCTTGTAGCTTTAGTTTCACGTAATTAATGATCACCACTGCATCATTGTTTGACAATCAGAAAGTGTACAATAGTACCCAATTTGAATAAATGACTTTGACTTTGACTCACTTCCCATTACCTTCTTAAGTTCGTCGGTCCAGCGGGTTCGAGGTCGTCCCACTCTGTCCCATACGTTCCGATTAGACTACTTGTTTATAGGACCAATTACTATTATTAGAAGAAAGACGTGATCAGTATAGTCATCATCGTAATGGGTCACTGCAGCAAAAGTTTTTCTTAACATTCTAATATCAAACTGATGGGCTTTAAATTGATTGTGTCGTATCTCGTATTGCGTAACTATTTTTCATACTTGCACTTATTAAATATTTATCACTGTTATTAGAAATAGTTGTATAATAGTTAATTAATTATTAAGTTATGCGTTGATCAGGTCACTAGGTTAAAAGCCTCGTAGATAAATCGAACTAAGTCCCCTTTGCCCTTTGTTTTTAAACCTATCCTGTATTTTTAACCGAATTCGAAAAAAGCAGGAGGTTCTCAATTCGTCGGAATCTTTTTTTTTATTCTTTGTCATCGTATCAAGCAGTAAAGATTTTGAAATAAATTAATAAGCATGGTTAGGCCAAACATGTTGGAGTTTGATTCTGTAGTAAGATGTATTAAATTCTGACTCTGATTGCCACCTCGTTGGCTATCTTGATGTAGTTGTGGTCTATCCTGGTTCCTCCGTCACCTTGTTACGATCGTACTTCAAGGTATCGCCAAGGTCTGCACCCGTACGTAGTCAAAATTCCATGGACACGTACGAAGCGATTTGCCTCCTCGTTTTTAATTCAAACCGCTAGGATTATGGAACACCCTTCCGGCATCAGTTTTTTCCTCCAATTTTAATATGGGTACCTTCAAGTTAAGAGTGAATAGGTATCTTCTAGGCAAGCGCGCTCCATATAAGGCTGCGCTATCACTTGTCAGCAAGTGTGATTATAGCTAATTTATAAATTAAAAAAATCGGTAAAAATAACGGTATAGGGTCACCGAAATCAACTGTGTAGAAATTCGACCAGTATTTTGCTAGAACTTTTCTTTAGCTAGGTTGGGTCCCTATCATAGAGGTGGCCAGGACTTGCTTGCCAAGCGATTTTGATCAAAATTAACATGTTAATAACAAACCTAAACATGTTAAACGGTATATTACTATAATGTAAATACTGTACATCTAAATTCTAAGCCATAACATCTGACAGCAAGCTCAGATCAATATTTAAATTAAACTCATTTACATTTTTGTTTTTCTTATATCGATGTTTTTAAGCCAACCAATCCAAGCCAAATCGATGTTGTTTATAAAAATTTATGTCAACTGAATAATTTCATAATATCTTAACAAGCAATTAGCATAAAATGCCAACTAAGTAGGTGACATGAATGCATTGTTTTAAAAAGATGTGCAATAACAATTATTATAATTGTGAATGACGTGCACAAATAAGCAATTTTTTACATGGAGTCATTGATATAAAATCTAATTTATTATTCATCGAAGCATGGAGCAGTTTTGAGCAAAATATCGCCAAGCGATTCAGCGTTCCGGTACGAACCCGTGTAGAAACTTAAAGAGTATGGGTTTAATGAAAATACCATACCCCTTCCAAGTTAGCCCGCTTCCATCTCAGACTGCATCATCACTTACCGACAGGTGAGATTGCAGTCACGGGCTAACTTGTATATGAATAATAATAAAATGCTGTTTATAAGCACATTTTAAAGATATTAACTATCCTTACTCTATGTTGTAGGCAGGTATATATAGTCACTTACTAAAACAACTTGAGTCCCATGTATATGTAAACCAAGACGGTATTTTAAAGATACGTTTGACAACAGGCTAATGTGGCGAATAACCTTAAAACTGTCTGGAATAGAACTTTAAGTTAAATGTGAACACATCCCCGACAAGTGAAGGTTACAGTAACTAGAAAAGAGCTGATAACTTTCAAACGGCTGAACCGATTTTCTTCGGTTATAGCTAAGAACACTCTCGATCAAGTCACCTTTCAAACAAAAAAAACTAAATTAAAATCGGTTCATTAGTTTAGGAGCTACGATGCCACAGATAGATACACACGTAAAACTTATAATACCCCTCTTTTTGGGTCGGGGGTTAAAAACCACATCTAAATCGGTCCAATAGGTATCGAGGAAAAGGCATAGCAAATTTTTAGTATAACTGGTACAGCTTACTCAAGAATATTTTGATCGCTGAATATTGTGTTGTATGCAATAGAATGTTCTTCGAAATAGGCCAGGCCATTACTATAAAATGTCGACAATACCTCAGATATTGAGTGAGCCATCTTCAATTCATAGAAATCAACATTCAAGAGAGCTGCAGTATTATCGATTGGGAATTTGAAGTCAAATACTACGTTGAACTGTGTCCACTGACCATACATTTATCGTCGCTGGGGGTCGAAATACCTATTAGAATTTAGTACTCTCCTATCGCCAAAGGGAAGGCCGATGGCGTTTGCGAAAAGTATACCGATTATCCTCAAATTTATCGCTGGTTCTAATAACTTATCCTATGACTCTAAATTTAAAAAAACCTCCGACACAACAACCTCTCTAAGAAAACTAGAAAAGAGCTGATAACTTTCAAACGGCTGAACCGATTTTCTTCGATTATAGCTAAGAACACTCGATCCTTTCAAACAAAAAAAAAACTAAATTAAAATCGGTTCATTCGTTTAGGAGCTACGATGCCACAGACAGATACACAGATACACACGTCAAACTTATAACACCCCTCTTTTTGGGTCGGGGGTTAAAAATATCCTTGTGCTGTTTCTATTTTAGTACTGCCTCATAATACGTTTATTAGTATGTTATGCAATAAAGCTGTAATGTTTTATGAAGATTTTAGAAACATATTTTAATAAAAACAAATTGGATATTGAATCCATATCATTGTATTTTTTTTTTAAATCATAAAGTCAGTTTTTCTTTTCAAATAGTCGATAATTGACGATCGATTGAAATCGATGACGACAGAAGAGCTAAGTCACACCATCATAACGGTCCCTTTTTACCATTTGTTACGGAACCCTAAAATATCCGTCATTTTTTATTGTAGTGCCTAGTCTAGAGTGAATGATTCACTTTGATCGCCTGGTTTTTCCGAAGCCAGTTTAAATATAGCTCGGGCATGTCGACAAAATTGAATGAAACAGATTTATCAACGTACACGTGTACCTACTTAATGTACTCGTAGATACGATGAGTAAGTTTTGTTAGCTCGTCTCGTTATCTTAGCGTCGACTCACACTGTCTGGTGTGACGTGACGCCACAAGAGATGAGATTTCACGCCTAAGAGCCTGCACTTCACATTATAAGAACTTCTTATAAGACAACGTACTGTAGGGTTTAAAAATACTACGGGCATGTCGACAAAATTGAATGAAACTTTATCAACGAAGACGTGTAGTGTAGGATGAGTAAGTTTTGTTAGCTCGTCTCGTTATCTTAGCGTCGACTCACACTGTCTGTCGTGACGTGACGCCACAAGAGATGAGATGTAAAGCCTAAGAGCCGGTACTTCACATTATAAGAAATTTAAAATAACACGAGCCGACAAAATTGAATGGAGCAGATTTATCAAGGAACACGTTTAGTACTACAATGATGAGAGGTGTATGCTGTCTCGATATCTTAGCGCACGTTGACTTAATTAAACATTAGAGAAAGTACATAATATACCAAAACTATATAAATACGATGTTACATTTCCACTGTTCATCGGCTTGATCCATTATGACTTTTTCTTCAGAGCTAGGCTAGTATTCATTGCATACAGAGCAAGCATAGCTTCCATCCTGGACACATACAGGCTTTTTTTATCCCGGAAAAAGCAGAGTTTCCATGGAATTTTTAGAAAACCTAAATTGATGTGGACGAAGTTGCGGCTTTCGTCTTTTTTTTTTAAGTATAAGGGAAGTAATATCTGAAGGCAGCAGGGCCTGCTCTAAATCGTGATAATATCTTATCTCGTCGATTGGCGCAATGTGGGTTGACTCTTATGTTAATCTTCGATGCGGAATTAATTCTCATTCATGTCCGAATACACGGCTTTGTTTATCTGAAGATCGGGATGGATTGTGTAGGTACCTACATCGCAAGGAAATTGTTCGCCATGAATATAAATGGACTGTGTAATGTGTATTATGTTCTAGTTTATTGTTTACTGTCGAGTTAACAATCGTAACAACAGGTAGGTATATCACTATCCATATTATAAATGCGAAGGTGTGTTTGTTTGTTGGTTTGTTCTTCAATCACGTCGCAACGGAGCGAGGGATCAACGTGATTTTTTTTGCATGGGTCTGCAGCTGTTCTTCAACTAAAAAGCCGTTAACAACAAAAAATATTTTTATTATGCCAAAAAACGTGAGAATTTTTAAAAATGAATGTCACTGAAAAGGGATGCTTCGTAGAGCTAAGGGTTTTTTTAGTCTTTAGTTTACATTATTTTTTGGAAACATCAGTTTTTAAAAATTCTAATAAAATATGTACGGGTTATATTGGGATAATCGCTATTGTTATGTATGTTACGGGCAACGTGATTAATTGGCCATTATTAATAAGGACCGGCCATTATTAATAATGCCCAAGAGCGATGGGCAAAGTGATTAATTTATCACTTTGACCGGCCATTATTAATAATGCCCGACGGCCCGTGGTCCATGTAATAAATCAGTGTTTGAGATAGCTTGAATTTATCACTTGGACCGGGCTGTATGAATAATTCCCTACTTGTAGCCGGGCAATGTGATAAATTGGACCGCGGCCGTTAGCAGGGGCGCGTACGTGCGGGGGGAGGGCCTTAGATTAAGTTAGGTTAGGTAAGGTTAGGTTAGGTTAGCTCCTCGTCCATTGGCAGAGGAGGCTCAAGTCACCCACTGCTGGTCATAAGATCATCGAAGCTATCCATCCCATCCTCGAGGATTGGACGAAGAAGAAGCATGGAGCACTCACGTTCCACCTTGTACAGGTTCTTACGGGGCACGGGTGCTTTGGAAGATACCTGTGCAGGGTGGCGCGAAGAGAGCCCACAGAGGAAAGCCACCAGTACGGTAGTGTCTCAGACACGGCACAACATACGCTGGCAGAGGGCCAGGCGTGGACGGAGCCTCGCCAGTCACTAGTGGATATTATGGGGCAGGAGCTCTCATTGCGCACCGTGATTAAATCCATGGTGGACAGTGAGAGGGCCTGGCAAGCGATGGTCTCCTTCAGCGAGGAAGTAATGACGCAGAAGGAGGCAGCGGAGAGGCTGAGAGAGGAAGCCGAAAGCTCTCATCCCATGCGCTGCAAGAGAATCGGGCGCAGGCGAGCTGCACACGACCGTCGCTTGCCCCCTTGAGTAGGGCCTCCGGGTAATAGACACGGGGAGTCTGTTACCCGTAGGAGAGTAGGTCCTCGAGTTGGAAGGCAAGCCCTTGTTTCCAGCGAGCCTTAGACGGTGTTGGGGCCCCTTTTAGTCCCAGAGCTGTGCCTGTTAGCAACCCGGGCGCCGTTAGCCGGGTCGCAGTTCAAAACGCTCGTGTCCCTGTGCCCAGCAACAACGATGGAGACGGTAAGCCGTGGGGTTTTAGTCAGTAAGAGTCCGACATAACCACCTCGCTTCGCCGAGCACGGTGGTATTCATGAGGATTTTCCCACGTATAAAAAAAAGCTTAGATTAGGTTAGGTTCTTTCATTTAATAAACAAAAACACTACAGTTCACCTTTTTTATTACTTTGCCCAAGATAGGGTGGGCATTATTCATAATGGCCGGGAAAAGTGATTAAATATGCTGTTTTAATCACATTGCCCAATTGAGTCGGGCATTATTAATAGTACCCGGACTTATCAAATTGCCCGTAACATGTACACTGTTTCGATGATTGCCAACAACGAAAGTAGGTACATAGTTTGATCGTGGGTTATTTGTAGGTTAACTTTCTTTTTACTACACTTACCTATTTGTACATTTTCGTGCGGGTTTGCAAATCCTGAAATGGAAAAAATATGGGCGCATCTTTCATAAAAACTACATCATTAAAAATATACACTTATGTAGGTATAATTGTAGTACAATTGAAGATAATTTTTATCTGTAATTCTGATTTCTATAGTAACTTCCTTCTCATTTTTAAGCCGGACGGGCTATTTATATCGTAAAAATTCATAACGTAGGCCTTACGTAAGTACTTAGGTGCATCTTGATCAATACTCGGCTAGACTCGGCCTTGGCCCTTTGAGTGCAAGCGAGTACATACTTGCCATTTGCAACTTTAATGGACTCTCTATTAATATTCAAGTCTATGACGTATTCTTCTTAACGTTTGCCGGATTCCTATGTAGTAGGGTCCGGTTTAGCGGTTATATTTACGAGAATTAAGTAATGTATTTATAAATAAAATAACAACTACTTAAACGAGTATTTTCTGAGAGCGTATCTCAAATTATATCTCACAAGGACCCAAAACCAATAGGTTTCTGTAGCTTGACTATTTATTCGTTTTATTTTCCAACGGTTCAAAGCCCCAGGCTGCAATTTACAAAAAGACGTGGGCGGTTGGCCTTACACAGCTTTGAAAAAGTACTTTATAAAGAAAATTTTAATAGAGACATCGACGACACACGTAGGTAGAGTAGAATAAAAAACTAAATAAATAGGTATAGTTAGTACAATTAAATAGCTACCATCGATAGTAGTTTATTTGCGTTTTATGATTATTAGAATGAATTGGTGTTGGTACAACAGTAACTTATAACGGTATCTCAAATATCTAATGAAACGTTTTCAGTGTAAAGAATAATCATAATAATATATTCCAGCCCGGCTAGCATAGGCAGTAGATAAAAATTATATCCCCGATTATATCCACTGATTTCTATGACATCAGTGGATGGATATAATCGGGGGATATAATTTTTATCTACTGCCCATGCTAGCCGGGCAGGAGCAGCCAAATATAGCGCGCTCCCTAAAAGCCGTATAAGTATTGAATTGATTCGAGTAGGCTCTCACTAAGGGTTCTTCCCGTTATAAAATTTTCATATAATATATCCCTCGTCTTTAGAGTACAATAGAGCGGTTCACATTATGATCGCAAAGTCTGGTTGAGAATTGCATTCTTTGCTATTGTACTCCTTAGATTCTTGGTGGGTAGAAGCCCACGCAGTAGAATGTCTCTTGGAAAAGGGTTCTGTAATTCAAACCTAAGGTAGCATAACATCATCTAGCCTTAATTTATTTATTTATTTATTTGTACCAGAAAGTTGTAACAATATAAATAAAAGGAAAGAAAAAGTGGACAGGGAAGCACTTATCTCTATAAGAGATCTCTACCAGTGACCCTTGGCAGTGCGAGAGGTTGTAAATGGAGTAGAATAGGTACAGCAAAGATAGACAGTAATCATGAAAAATAAAAAATAAATATAGTAGATATTATGTTATAATATATACTTACAAATATTTATATATTAAAATAGACTTACAAAAACATATATACCTTAATACATAGATATATACTTATAGTCATAAATATATCTTATAATATATACCGATAAATATATGTAAACAATATGTTATGACAGAGAGGAAAGATAGTGCTTCTGGCAAATAAATGAATCTAAACATCCAAAATAGTTATTCAGTTATTTACATAAAATCTAAATATGTATATAAAAGGAAAATGTGACTTACTGACTGAGTGATCTATCAAGTCACAGCTCAAATTACTGAACGGGTCGGACTGTTTGGCATGCAGATAGCTATTATGACGTAAGCAATAAGCATCTGCTGATAAAGGATTTTTGAAAATTTAACCCAAAAGGAAGTAACGTAGGGTGTTTAAATTTGTGTAGTCCACGCGGACGAAGTCGCGGGTATAAGCTAGTAAAAGGTAATTAAATTATTTAGTGAATATTGATAAATAAATGCTTGTCACACGTGATTAGATAATACCTACTTGATGACGGATGTAGGTACAGCTAAGTATGTGAGCACCTCGAAATAATGAGTGTCACTGGAAAATAATGGAAATATTTCATCAATGAGCATTTCAGAAAGACTAGGTAGGTATTTTGAATAAATCGGTTTTCTCGTTCCGATTATTATTACTAATTAGTTTAACTGCCCTTCATGTTAATACATTTCCATCTTAGTCTAAGAGCATCATTATTTAATCGTACCATCAGTTGAGATCGCAATCAAATACAAAACTTGTCTTTTATAAAAATCATTAGTTAACACTAATGATTTTTATAAAAGACAAAGTAGACAGGATTTATCGAAGGGTTAAAAGTAAACATCAGATGTCGCATGCGTAATTTTGTATAATTCAACATTTTGAGAAACAATTAAAGCAAACAGTTATTCAGACTTTTTTTAATATGACCAAAACAACAAAGATAAGAATATGTAGGTGCGAAGGTCGTTTCTATCGTATCGATATACGAGTAAAATAGGAGGTATCGGGTGTTTGTGTATTGTTTGTGTGCAATTTATAGGAAGTGACTCAAAATGAACGATTTTCTCTACCTCGATTGCTTTAGACAGCTATTCAGGCTTGTGTGTATACAGCTGAAAAGTTTACAGTTCGATTAATGTTTTGAAGAAGTAACTGAATACATTCAAGTGACTCCGATTGTAAAATTTTCGAGTTCTATGTTGATAGATCAGTCAGTCCGTCAGTTTTTCCTTTTATATATTTATGTACTTATTAGCTTATGCCCGCGACTTCGTTCGCATGGACTACACAAAATTCAAACTCGTATTTTACCCCCTTCGGCCTCATTCATACGAGAGCTTTTTTTAACGTCCGACTTAATGGGCTAGCGTTAGGTCAAGTAGAATAAACCGACATTATGAGCTAGCGTTAGGTCAAGTAAAAAAAATCCGGCAATGACCGTGAGGTCTGGTAAGTACCTATCTTTAGAAGATTTTGTACCCTTCGAAATCAACAACACGACAAAGATACAACGAGGACCGCCAGTATAATAGGCAAATAGGTACCTACTCTGCAATCTGCGTAGGCGCAGGTTATTAACTAAATGAATCTGTGACAGCAGAACCGGTCGTGTCACGTGGTCGCACCGCTCCCATTCCGCTTCGAATCCGGTATTCGATGCAAATACACTTTAGCCTATTCTTAGAGTTCCTAGACTAATACACACAAAGGCAGGCATACGGACGTAGGACTTAGTGACTTGGTTTGCATATTGCATCCCTATATTAAAACTGTTTCAACTCAAGAAACACTTTCAAAAATTAAGAAAAATTGATTTTAATAATAATCTACAGAAGGTATGAAAAAAGTATTAGAAAGAAGAAGTAACAGAAAGTCTTAACCACTAAAGGCTAAGCTAATACCGATCTGTACATTTATACCTCGAACTACCAATGACGGATTCATTAGGATAGGTACAAGTGAAAACCCGAATTAGAACTTCAGGGAAATTTTAAGTCAAAAAGAGAAATATTTGTTCTTTCTTCACAAAAAACTCGCTGCAAAAAGTCGCCGTGGGTGACCTTCCGAAGTCAAAGAAGTGCTACTGATCTATATACTTACTATCTGCTAGCTATATATATACTAACTGATCAATATATTATATAACATCATACATTTATGTAACTCAGTTATATAACTGTAAATAGGAAGCCCAGAGCTCCAATAATAATGTTTCATTTCATGTTCCCGGCATGTAAAGATTTCCTTGAAGCGCTCAGCAGTCGGCGATGTCCATAATAGATTTATGTCGACAAATGCATGCCCTGTCTGTACATTATTGGATTGTAGACGGTTGAATACTCTTTATCTATTTTTACATACTCTATATTATGTACTATTAACTTCTTACGCTCGCTCACGTTAAAAAGATAAAAATAGTTTTATTTGCTCGAATATGGCTACAAAAAAATATACAATTGTTTATTGATCGGTCAACAACCTCCTTCGTGTTTTCACCAAGCTACACAACATTGGCGAAGTAAATTGTGCTGTGTTGCCACAACTAAAAGCCACACAACAAACAACAACTTAAAACCCAAGCTTAAAACATGATTCTACCATTTTGGCATGCAAATATAAAAAATCATTTCAATATTATCTAAGCTTTTAGTGATACCTTTACACACTAAAAATGCAGCAAAGTCAATATTGTCAAGTATACCCAGCAGAAATTAAGAAATTAGTTTCCTATTGTTGGTGGTAGTGTATGAGTTTTGACGCCTTTTTCTTCTTGTTTGGGTGAGTGTCCTTGTATGCCCGATTTCATTTTCAATTTTCTTTACCAATATCGCGGTTCTTGGAAAAAACACAAAGAAGGTTGCTTTCTTCACCCTGTCAAGAATAACAATAGCATTTAAATATGTTTGAAATAAATAGCACAAAACAATTCCCGTTTAATTTAACAATTGTTCGTGGTACATAAGTGTCAACTGTCAATAGCGACACATCTTAATAATCGATATGATGATTTGTTATTGGTTCTTTAATGGGCATCCATTAGAGGTCGAACGCTATATAACAAAGTAGATAATGATGCTCGCGACTTCGTACACATGGATATTTTTAAAATTTCATGGGATCTATTTGATTCCCCGGGATAAAAAGAAGCTTATGTCACTCTCCAAGTCTTCAACTATATCCATGCCAAAAATCACGTCGATCCGTTGCTCTGCTGCGGCGTAATTGAAAAACAAACCCACTAAACATCAGCCAGTGTAATATAAACGTAACATGTCTGTGGTACCTAAAATATTATTGTTAACAAAGGCTCACAAGGACTAGAACCCAGAGCCGTAAAGTCAGTTGAAATAAGTTTTAAAGTAGGACACAACACAAGCAAAATCACCTATGACTTACCAGGCTGTATGGTCTTTGCCTTTCCTAAAGAGGAACATTGGACAACTACTTAAAAATAATGGTATCCTTTTACGCAGAGAACATTATAAATAGGATTTTTAGTTCTTTCAATATTATGTACCCACTACCGAATTTAGTACCTTTGTGTTAACTGTTAGGTTGGTATAAATTTTTACGGCTACACTCACTATTTAATCCCCAAAAGTACCTACCCCGGATGAATTCGAAACTAGTCAGGCTTACATCGACTAAATACATGAGCATAGCCGTAACAATTTATACTTATATTGGATATCACCCACGATGGTTTAAATGTTAGGTTGGTCTCAGTTGCTTGCGGTTTCCATCTGCCTTGAGTTCACCTCTACTGCTATCTCATGTGTTCAGCCACACGACTGCAATGTCATTGGCATACGTAATGATCTCTGCTACCTACAGTGCTAATTTGAAAGTTTTTATCGTAATTGATTAAGATTAACTCTATTGTCTTTTTTTTACTGGTATTTTTGCTGTTTTCCTGGTGGGTTAAAAGCGTTTTGCGAATATTTAATGTCCATATTACATCTACATCCTACCTATCTACATCTTGCAAACTAAGTGTAGTGAGTAAAAAATGAGTTCTCACACGCCACTTTAACTTCATGTGTCAAATATCATGTCAAAAGTACGATTTTAGTCCTTATTTTAAAGGTGAACTGTTCTTTTGACATGACAGTTGACCCATAGAGTTAAAATGGCGCGTGAGACGTAATTTCGTACGGACTATATCTAAATATGAAAATACGTAGGTATTCTTCGTCACTGCAACGTCTCCCATGGGTATCGCGCCCTTAGCTCTTTTGACCACTAGGCCACGGTTCACTGACTGCCAGCTAAATTTCGGCCAGGGGAGACACAGGTTCGAATACATACACAGTACATAGTAGTATAGTAGTAGTGTAAAACATACATGTATAGTAGTAGTACAGTACATGTATGTATTATAGTATGTAGATGATCTTAAAATGGTAACAGGAAAATTTTCTATTATGCCTATCCTTTTCCTCCTAAACAAGAAGATCGGTACATCTTTTACTCTTTAGTCAATGGACTTCCCAAAAGCCGTATTTGGGTCAATGCACCGCAATCAAGAACTGCAAATTCATGCTTGTCGTTAATCTCACGGATTTTAGTTAAGGCTGAGTCTACATTTATATTACTAGCTGTGCCCGCGACTTCGTTCGCGTGGAATAGTGACTTTTCGGGCAGCATGTACGTTAAAAATGTTCGCCGTGATTCTATAAATTGACATAACTTTTTTATTTATGAACCGATTGACATGAAATAAACACTAAATGCTAAGTGAAGCTTACTACAATATATTAGTGAAAACCGTATCTAAATCGAATAAGCCGTTTCTGATATTAGCGTGCACAAACACACAGACAAACAGACAAACAGATAAAAAAAAATTAATTACAATTTCGGGTTCGGCATCGATATAATAACAACCCCTGCTACTTTTTTTTTATATATTTCCATTGTACAGACACCACTTTTCTACAATTTTATTATATGTATATAGATTACTAGCTTATCCCCGCAACTTCGTCCGCGTGGACTATACAAATTTCAAATCGCCTTAGAGGTTGAATTTTCAAAAATCCTTTCTTAACGGATATCTGCATCATAATAGCTATCTGCATGCCATATCAAAGCCCGATCCATCCAGTAGTTTGAGCTGAGCGTTGATAGACCAGTCAGTCAGTCAGTCATCTTTTACTTTTTATTATTTATATTATTATTAGATGATACCCGAGACCTCGTCTTATGGATTTGGGTTTAAAAAATCCCATGGGAATTCTTTGGCATCCGGGATTTGGTCGTATCCTTACTCGAGCTCGCGAACGTGACTAATCGAAAAAGACTGCGGTATCATTTGAATTTGAATAAAACCTTGTGAAACAAAAGCCAAAAATAATTAGAAACAACTTAATTCTCATGGACTAGCATAATAATTTATTATTACTTACTGTCAATGAGTCTTTGTTACTTGAAATAAACATCCATGTATTTCTAACATGAGTTGCTAAAATAAAATGCCAGAATAAAACAGCAATTGCGGGATATGAAAGCCAGATTAGCTTGATATTTTCTTTTCCAAATTGATTTTATTCATGCGATTTATTTTACGAACACTTGCCAGTTGCCACTAGTAGGTAGGTACCTATAATACGCTATATTGTTCGTTATTCACGACTTACTATAATACTTACCTAAATTATGCAAATCATTGTGATAACGCTTACGATAGGTAAATAAACTTGACAAAGGCCATTACCGGTAAAACGGGGCAAAACCAGGAAATTCCGCTTTATCAAGTAAACCTCACAATCCATGGTTAACGGTTCTTCTGACTGCACACAAACCGCAGTACGCTTCTGGGCTAGCCCCACAAACAATAACAAACTTTCCTTCTATATGTAATGTTTTTAAATAGGTAAATAAATGACATTATACCATAGAATGTTATATTCATTACATCACCACATATGCAAGTCCCTGCCGTGCTTAGTTTATGTTGGTTCGAGCTAATCTCAGAAACTACTGTTCATATTTTCATATGGTTTTTAGTGATTTTTTCAATAGAAAGAGGGATTATATGAGAAGGTAATAAATAGGCTTTAAATTATGAACATTTTTTATTATTATTTACATATTATCACATCAATTATGAAAAATTATTATTTTATAAATTTTCAAATGCCTATTTAACGAAAATCAGACTTATAACACATCTACCCCCTATTCTACAACCCACATTGATATTGTTAGATCTAACCAACCACAACAGAACAATGTTTTTGGAAATAAACGATTAGATTTGACATCCGTAGGCCTAAATCCGTACATTTTTATCTATAGGTCTGACTGCATGACTTCCACTTTTAAGTAGGACTTGGTTAAGAATCCAGGGCGTACACTATCGTTACCCGGTATGCCACCGCCAAGTTACTTTCTCTTAAAAAATAGAATGCCTAAGTGGTGCGTGGGAATGACTTGGCTCCCATGACCAGGTTCTCTACCTACAGGTTTCCTTATTAGGCAGCTTTGATTCTTTGACTGGATACCTAATATTGGGATGCAGGGTTGGCATTGTTTTAAAAAAAAGTTTTAAATGTTTGCAACTCTGTTTTAAACACATTTTTTTTTTTGTTTTTAACATTTTTTTTATCGTTCACTACTAAGCCTTCGTCCATCCGTCCGTCCGTCTGTCCGTCTGTCTGTCAGTGGGCTGTATCTCGTGAACCGTAATCGGAGTTTAATTTTTTACAGAATCTGTATTTCTATGGACGCTATTATAAATATTTAATAAAAATTTCAAAATAGCCGAAAAAATATTCTACGATGGTACGGAACCCTTCGTGTTCGAGTCCGACTCACACTTGACAGATTTTTTCAATCCTGTTGGTATGTGAAATTTAATTCTGAGTATAAATTCTGTATAATAATACTTTCCTACATTATTTTATTATTATTTTAACTTTAAATCAAAACAACAAAAAATTTGATGATGGAAGTGCAATATTCATCGAGTTTCGTAACACAAAATGCTCAGTAATAAAGTTACAAAACATTTAAATAAACACAAATATTGTTCGCATATAACGCTGATCCAAAATTCCAAACATACAGTAATATTTCGACCCCGTTACCCAATGCATGAACTTGCATTACCAGTAACTGTTGAATTACTTTTCCGACGGCCACGGGTGTTGCAAGAGTAGGACTTCCATCCGTCAGCACTTTTCCGGATTTTCCATAGGCGTGAAGGACACTCCATTCCCTAATCACCAAAGATTATTTCTACCATCTCCACAATCTTTTTATAATTTCATTGCTATAATCTCCGCCTTTATATTCTTGCTGAAACGGCATTCTATAGCCAATAGTGATAGTCACACTGTAACTGACACACTATGGCGGTAGGTGTATAAATCTTTTTCCGTATAGAGACCAAAAGTAATTTTAAAACGTAAAAGTATTTTAGAAATTAGTTATTTTTAAAAATAAACAATGTTAGCATATAATGTATTCGTATGATTCGGTTCACTAATGATTAATAGAAAACATTTAACAAATTTACAACAACAATGATTTCACTATAAAAGTTTCAAAAACTAATCAGATCACAATCGTCGTGTTCCGATTCGAGGTCGATTTGTCTTAGTACGGTAAGACTTTCTTTAAAATGTGGTAAATTATTAATTTTGGTAGTCTTAAGAATGAGATTAGTATAATTGTCTGTATTAGTGCGACGTCGTTCGCGTAGATATAGGTTTTTAAATCACGTGGGAACGCATTGATTTTTTGGGATAAAAAGTAGCCTATGTGTGTAGCCAGGGTATAATCTATCTCCATTCCAAACAGCCAAATCCGTCCAGTAGTTTTTGCGTGAAAGAGCAACAAACACACACACAAACTTTCGCCTTTATAATATTAGTGTGATGTGATATCTTTTGCGTTTCTTTATGGTTACTCTACTTATGAAATATGAGCATCTATCATACAAATTCCACGCAGACGGTGTTGTTTTGCATCATATCACGTTCCACCTCACGCGCCGAATTGTATTGCTCAATGCTAAACTGTTTACACTTTACATGGTCACAATAATACATTTTAATATTTTTGACGATCTCACCGGAGGCAGCTCTTAGTTCGAACAAGTTGATCCGAGGCTAAATCTGGAATATTGAGGATTTAAAGTTATCTTCGTTTCTCGTGGTTCTAGAGTTGATATATTATAATTTATATTCGCTTAAGGATCTAAGAATCATAAGAACCGAGGACGGATTGTACCAAAAAATATTGGGGTTTTCTGGAAAAAAATCCCACTGCAGCAATCCCAAAGCAGCCCGACGGGCGTTGCGTTGGGGGATTCACACTCCGTGCCACGAACATTCGTAAAGCCGTTGGTCCTGATCTTATCGTCTAACTAAAAAAAACAACTAAATTCAAATCGGTTCATTCGTTTAGGAGTTACGATGCCACAGACAGATACACACGTCAAACTTATACTTATAACACCCCTCATTTTGGGTCGGGGGTTAAAAATACATACAGTTGTGGACTTTTTGACCAATCAATTTTTGAAATTGTAAGATAATGATTGATCTAGTTGTGATAACAATTTATCACGTAAACTTAAAACTAAAGCTACTAGGGTCTCAATCGCGCCATAGTCTGAGATGTTGCTTACTAGTGATGAAAAATCAGTACATATCTTTTTTAATGGCTACACAATCGCACTTTGATATTGTAAGAAAATCTAGCCCATAGGTATACAAACGCCTGTTCTACAATTTCAGATAAGCATTATCAGGTGAGATGGCAGTCAAACGCGAAACTGGATGCATGCCAAACAATGACATTTTAATACACGTTCGCAGTAAATCTTTTACTACTCGGTAAACATACTGAGTCAGCATCGACGGCTTGCTTGGTTATCTGTAGTTTACGTACTGATAACAATGTTTATAATATTACAATAACGTATGCTACACTTCATGCCGGATAGGATAATCAAGGGGGCTGACGATAAAAATCATCATCATTATCTACCGATAGACGTCCATTGCTGGACATGAGTCTCTTGCACGGACTTCCACACGCCACGATCTTGCGCCGCCTGAATGCAGCAGCTCCCTGCTCTTGTTTGATTTCGTCTGTCCACCTAGTGGAGAGATCTTCCAACGCTGCGTTTTCCAGTGCGAGGTCGCCATTCTAGCACTATATTACCCAAACATGAAATATCCATCGTTTTTTGAACTATGTGGTTTTGAATTATACTCTGGTTATCATACGGATCTCCTTATTTCTGATTTGATCAAGTAGAGAAACTGCAAGCATTCTCATTGCCAGCTGAGTGACTGAGCTTTCATATACAGATAGACGATAAAAGTAGGTACATTAATAATAAAATAGAGTTTGTTCATCATCCTTCGTTCAGTGGACTCTTTCGTTAATCGTTTGAGATATTTCGAGACTTCATTATAGACTACAGGCCCATGTTCAAAAATGGATGGGTCATATGAACCACCAGGTGACGTATACAGGACGATATAAGAGCATAAAATAATAAGATTCAGCACTATGCCGTCACTTGTAAGCTGTCCAACAGAGTGCTGGTGAGAATTCAAAAGTGCAGGTAGAGTGAGTACATTTTGGTCATATATTTTTGTACGGCATTTTTACCATCGATAGATCCATGAAAAATAATAAGAAAGCGCGCAGTGCCGTAAAAAAATGGTGCGCCACAAAGTCAGTAAATTTTTTGATTTTCTGACAATTTCCAGAATAAATTTGGTCATTTAATTCTGTACGGCATTAGTTTCATACTGTTTCAGTACAGCCTCTAATCCATTATTCCGCAACGCCGTACAAAAATCATGCGACAAAGGGAAAAATTGAGGGTAGCAACCCCCTCTCTTTCCGTGGTCCGGGGGGTGATTTGAAAAAGTACGGCTTTGGTTTCAAAACATTATCTAGCACTCAAAAGTACTATTAAAAATAATGCCGTCAAAAAATTAGTGTTCATTTGAATGTGTATCAATAATTATCTTAATTTCATGGTATACTTGATTTTTAAAGCTGTAAAATCATTTGACTCTGTACGGCAACTTTTTTTTTAACATGATAGTGTAAAATACTATTGTTATATAGTATTGCCGTTCAAAAGAAACTGTTCTAAAAAAAATTATAGAGAAATACAAAAACTGAAATTTTTCAAATTATTGCAAAAGTTTAAATATTCATAGATTAATAAAATATAGCAATTATCTTCGCTTTTCCCTTGTTTTAAATAGTATTAAGATAAATAAATTAGGAAAAAATTATGCCGTACATTTTAATGCAGACCATATCTTTTAGGCTGATGAAAATGACGCTACCATTTTAAGGGTGTAGTACTTTATGGCCATCTGATACTGTACGGCATTAACATATTTTTGAAGAGAACAATTGATAATATGATAAAATCACTATGCCGTCTAACTGAAGTGAACGGGTGTGTATATAATATCCACATCCCCTACAAACCTTTGGACCAACGAAAATGTACGGCATGTAAAAAAATATTATCTATGCATAAAACACTTTCAAAATAAATTAATTTTATGTTGTTTCAAATCATCCCCCGGACCACGGAAAGAGAGGGGGTTGCTACCCTCAATTTTTTCCCCTTGTCGCATGATTTTTGTACGGCGTTGCGGAATAATGGATTAGAGGCTGTATTGAAACAGTATGAAACTAATGCCGTACAGAATTAAATGACCAAATTTATCCTGGAAATTGTCAGAAAATCAAAAAAACTGACTTTGTGGCGCACCATTTTTTTACGGCACTGCGCGCTTTCTTATTATTTTTCATGGATCTATCGATGGTAAAAATGCCGTACAAAAATATATGACCAAAATGTACTCACTCTACCTGCACTTTTGAATTCTCACCAGCACTCTGTTGGACAGCTTACAAGTGACGGCATAGTGCTGAATCTTATTATTTTATGCTCTTATATCGTCCTGTATACGTCACCTGGTGGTTCATATGACCCATCCATTTTTGAACATGGGCCTGTAGTCTATTAGATAATAGATAGAGTTATGATGTTCCTTTGATAGAGTCTGAATCATCTACACTGGACAGCAAATAAACCGGGCCACCCCGCTACCTTGGAAGTCTGATTCGATTTTCTCAAAAAGTATAAAACTTACAACTATCAAAATTATACCTGCAGAAAGTGCATTTCATAATGAATAAAATGAATGGAAATTCATTGCGATTAATCAATTAATTAAGTGTTTATTAAGGATTTTACAAGGAAGAGTCGTTTTCCAGCCATGTTAATCGTAAGTAATCATGAAATGAAAACAAAAATTAAAGCCAGAAACAAAGATAAAATTAAAAAAAAGTTTTTGGTCAGTATTCAGTATTCCCTCCCCTTGCTCGGATAACTGCCAGCATCCTCGTATTCATCCACCTCACGAGCCTGACGATGAAATCTCGAGGAATTGCCTTCCAATACTCTTCAATTGCAATTTCCAGCTATGGAAGCCTTGTCGGAGCAGTTATCCGGGCTCGAACCCGACTTTTCAGCTCATCCCATAAGTGTTCTATCGGATTTAAGTCGGGGCGTCGAGCTGACCAGTCCATTGTATGAATGCCGACGCCCGATATCCAACTTCTGTTCTGCGAAATCGCCGCCTCAACGCAGTTCAAGTCCAATAAAGTCTGCGTGACGAACACCAAGTGGTCATAAGCCCAGACGCCATCAGAAGGATACTTGTTGAATGGAACCTGACTCCAAAGAGAGCAGCAACAGGCCCAGCATTGACGGTAGCCCACCATGAAGCACGACTTGAATTTACTCGAGAGCATAGGGACTGGACGTTAGGACAGTGGGGTAATGTACTCTTCACTGATGAGACCAGGGTGAGTCTACATTGAAATGATCGACGTCTGAGACCATATCGTTGCCCTGGAGAACATTATTCTCAGTGTTGCATCGAGGAAACTGTTGCTAATGAAGAAGGATCTGTAATGATCTGGGGCGGCATCTCGTTAACCGCATGTACAGCGTTAGTTTTCATCGAACCAGGGGGTCGTACACGTGGATTGATCTCATTGGTACATTACTGAAATCCTCGCACACCATGTGGTATCTTACGCAGGATATATCGCGCAGAATATGCCAGTTTATGCATCATAATGCACGACGTCACGTTATACATGTGGTGACCCAGTATGTATGCGACGTGGGAATTCGTACAATGGACTGGCCAGCTCGAAGCTCGGACTTGAATCCGATAGAACCCTTATGGGATGAGCTGAAAAGTCGGGTTCGAGCCCGAATATCGGCTCCAACAAGGCTTCCAGAGCTGCGAATCGCAATTGAAGAGGAGCGAAATGCAATTCCTTAAGATTTCATCGTCAGGCTCGTGAGGTGGATGAATACGAGGATGCTGGCAGTTATCCGAGCAAGGGGAGGGAATACTGAATACTGACCAAAAACTTTTTTTTAATTTTATCTTTGTTTCTGGCTTTAATTTTTGTTTTCATTTCATGATTACTTACGATTAACATGGCTGGAAAACGACTCTTCCTTGTAAAATCCTTAATAAACACTTAATTAATTGATTAATCGCAATGAATTTCCATTCATTTTATTCATTATGAAATACACTTTCTGCAGGTATAATTTTGATAGTTGTAAGTTTTATACTTTTTGAGAAAATCGAATCAGACTTCCAAGGTAGTGGGTGGCCCGGTTTATTTGCTGTCCAGTGTAGTTTTTGACTAATTTTTTGTTGATTATTAAGTACCTTATATATATATTTTGTATATATTACTTATTATTCTGTTTTCGATTGCGGAAACAACGTATAAAGTTTCTTACAAATGGGACTAAGAGATGTTTACCTACTTTGTAATATTTACATTAATACGTAACAGCAATGTAATTTAGTTTTTTTATTGTCTTAGATTTTTTTCTGTTCGATACTTTGATAAACATATCAAAACTTTTTTTTTAATTCAATATAGTCACACTCTTGACCACAATCACACCTGATGGAAACTGGAAAGTGATGATGTGTCCTAAGGTGAAGATTAAAGAAGTGAAGATGCCTCTTAACTTTTGTTTTAATGATACCCGGATTATAATTGGTAGGATTATATTATTTCGTTTTACAAAGGTATTGATATCTGTTTAATATGCATGATTATGATTTATATGTTACTTAATAGTTAGATACGTCAAGGTTTTTAGTTGAGTTATTAGCCTTGGCTAGAAAAATAAAACAGTTATGAAATTTTATGGCATTTTACTCGATGTTTTTAATGTCTCATGGTTAACCACAATTTTCTTAAGAGTTATTTTAACCGGCTTCTTGGCGCCTTAAGTAATAGTTAACACTCAACCATTATTAGCCTTCGATCAATTTCTATTCTACATTTTAGTATTTGAGCGATGATAGTCTAGTGATTAAGAGATGATTTATGCTAGACCGTGCCGGGCCACACAGATTGGAAAATGTATAAGGTCACGTCACACCGTGCCATGTCTGAGTCTTCCAAACCTCGTCCGTTCCTTCATACAAAATTGCAATCCGTGAATCGTCGGCGCGTCGGACGTGCCTCGAAAGTGGTGGCACGGCTCGGACCGGGCACGGTCTAGCTTAAATCATCCCTATGGCGTCGGGAGTCGATTCCGTGATACACCTTTTACGTGGGGTTGTGTGCGTTTTAAGAAATTAAATATCACTTGTTTTAATTATGAAGAAAAACATGAAAAAAACTACTTGACAATTCTCCATAATGTTATCAGAGGTGTGTATTTAAATGGAACTCAAATGGTTTAATAGGTATTTTTGTGTTTGTTTCAGTATTGGAGCAGGGAGAGCGGGCCGTGAGATTGGGCCCGGAAACGGCGCAGGCGAGGCCGCCAGTGCAATATATCGCTGAGGACGAAGAGGTGAGATAAAAACCGTTTATAAATGAACTAGATGATGCCCGCGACTTCGTCCACGTGGATTTAGGTTTTTTTTAAATCCTTGATTTAAACTCTTTGATTTACCGGGATAAAAAGTTGTTAATGTCAGTTTCTGGGATGCAAGCTACCTTTGTACCTAATTTCATATAAATCAGTAAAAGGGATGGGCCTTTAAGAATCCCGTGGGAACTCTTTGATTTTCCGGGATAAAAAGTAGCCCATGTAGTACCCGGGATATAAGCTAATTCTGTATTAAATTTCATCAAGTTAAACTGTTGGACCGTGAAAAGTTAGCAAACAGACAGACAGACAAATAGGCAGACAGATACTCTTTTGCATCTATAATATTAGTATGGATAATATGATTTCTCTAACTTAAGGTAAACAAGTACTTACTTAGCTTCTCGTTGAAACGCGTAAGAGATGCACTACTCGTATGCATGGCACGTAGGACGTTGTTACCGCAAACTAACATTGAAATCGTGATACGAGTGAAAAACAAACTGCAGAACGTCTAAAGTGTCGGACAAAGCGCTTCGTTTACACGCCGAGAAGTCAGCTAAGGAAACTAGATTATACAACCCTGATTTCCTTTTTATTATAGAAAAACTTGCTTGCGTGTGATAGCTATAAAGGCAGAAAATCATATCACAATCAGTCCAATAGTATTAAATACAAGGAAAAGTTGACTGACTGATCTATCAACCAACGTTCAGCTCAAATTACTGGACGCATCGGGCTGTTTGGTATGCTGATAGCTATTATGACGTAGACATCCGATAAGAAAGGATTTTTGAAAATTCAATCTCTAAAGGGGGAAAAATAGGGGTTTGAAAAATTTGTGTATTCCACGCGGATGAAGTCGCATGGTAAGAAACAGATTTGTACAACCTGTTACGCGTAAGGCATGTAAGGTAATTGGGAACCTCCATTGTTTTGTCATGGGTGCCCTACTTATCTTACATCACTAAGTTCTAAGCTAGAAAATGCTCAAGGCTAACCCAGAGCTTGTAATTTGTATCCTTGGATTCAATGGTGGTTTATATGAAGCAATGTCGTGCATTCAATACTAGCGACTACTTAGCATGTTCTAGACTAAGCTGCCAAGGTCTTCGTAACCAGAAACAGTGTACCTACCTAAATGTAAATTTTTAACCCCCGACCCAAAAAGAGGGGTGTTATAAGTTTGACGTGTGTATCTGTGTATCTGTGTGTCTGTGTATCTGTGTATCTGTCTGTGGCATCGTAGCGCCTAAACGGATGAACCGATTTTAATTTACTTTTTTGTTTGAAAGGTGGCTTGATCGAGAGTGTTCTTAGCTATAATCTAAAAAAATTGGTTCAGCCGTTTAAGAGTAATCAGCTCTTTTCTAGTTTTCTTGTAGAAAAGAAGGTTAGATAACCGTTAGGTTCATAATATTATGTCAATTAACAAATGTCAAGCTGTCAAGATCGACGTTGCCTAGGTACATAATTATTTATTTGAAAATGATGTTTTGGAAAACTCAGGTACTTTGGATCGTAGGCGCGGAAAAGTCCAAGAAAATCGGTTCAGCCGTTTGAAAGTTATCAGGTCTTTTCTAGTTACTGTAACCTTCACTTGTCGGGGGTATTATAAATTTTTAATTTACACTTGTCTTTGTTTCGCATAATACTGTAGTTGTAATCTAGACGTTTTAATATAATATCTACGTACAATATGAGACGTCTCCTAGTATTAATAGGTTACTTTATATTAAGTAAATTTTTTTGGACGTGTTATTCTGATACAATTTAGCCCTTGACTGCAATCTCACCTGGTGGTAAGTGATGATGCATGAACCTGGGGTATGGCAGTAACCCATACTCTTTTGATTGGTGGAGGCACAACTTTACCGGTAAGGTGGTAATTTGCGAAGACCAAAGCCTCCCACCAGAGCAGACCAGAGATTTAGAAATTATAAAATTCCAAACCCGTGCCAGGAATCGAACCCGGGCCATCCTAATAATAATACCACAGCACTCACCGCTGCGCTAGGGAGGTCGTCAAAGTCATATTAAAAATACTTTTCAGAAGGTTTTCTCAAAATCCAACTGATGACACCTACTATAGGGTACCACAGGGTGCCTTTTAAGTACTTTATTTAATTTTAAAGGTCAAAAACTAATGATTCAAAAAAAAAAAACGAAAAATAGAAAATTGATAATTTTAATTTGTTTAATTACTTAATCATTATTTTAGCAGAAAATTCACATTTATCAGACGAAAATGATTATTAATGTTAAATGTGAAGGTAAAATACACAGTCCGTGACATTTGGCTTTTACATTTCACAAAGTAACAATACGTGATGAAATATGTGCCAGTATGGGTACTTTAATAAATTAGTGTAGATACATCCCAGTACCTACCTAAAGTGATAATATTATAGAGGTAAAAATAATATATATATACTTAATAATAAATTGAATTAGTCGGTTCCATCCACTTACCGATACCACTATAATTGTATAAGTGCCAAATTTTTGCTGACTAGATTTATCGAATACCACATTTTATTTGAATGAATAAGTTAAAAAAAAAATCAATTAAACTTTTACACGTAACTGAAGGCAAAATTATACGTTACGGTACCCTAAAATACTTTCGCAAAAACTGCATTCCGGATACGTAGGTACTTATTATGTAGTATTTTTATAATTAAGAGTTTTTGCAATACAAACAAGTAAAAAGAACCGTTTTTGCAATGAAAACCTGATTATTAAGTAAAAATGACGCGCGTACTTTTAGAAGGTGAACAAAATACCTACTTATACCGTTTGTTTTGTTTGTATTAACCATGTGAGTAGGAGGTTACAACACAGCTAGGCCTACAAATATATGAAGTAATTAAGTACGATACATTTGAAAACAATTTAGTTATTTAGGTACATATTTTCTCCTCTCATTCACCAATGTAATCTTTACTAACACCGCCTTTATCAGCCAGAGCAACACAATACGACATCGCAGCATGCCACTGGGATGCATGGGACATTTTAAAAGCAGCTAGAATGGAATAGTATCGTAATATTATAATCCTACACCACGATGTTATTGACACAAATAGTACTCCGCATGCTGCTATAAGCAGCAAAATTAATGTTTTCATTCGTAGCATGCTGCATTATCGCATATTGTTGCTCTGGCATAAAACAGCCTTAATGATACATGCTGTGTTCAACATACGACACCAATTTTTATTGGTGAACTTTTAATACATATTTTATAAAATGTGGGCATATTATTATTATTATAGTATAGTCGTCAGATCAAGTCGATTTGACGATAAAAACCAACCACATTACCAAACGACTACTTTCAAATAACAATAAAAGCTCATGTTTTATGTTTTCCCATCTCAGTTTACCGAGGGGAAAACACAAAGGCTTTCACTTGAAGGTTTCAATAAACCGAACACGTGTACCTACACTACCTAAGTAATATACTGTATGCGGTGGACGCTGAGGCGGAGTTACGGCTAGCGTCTAGACCAGTCCGAACTTGTTCGCCGTCTAGACTCTAGAGCTTTTGTTGTATTTCGTTCTATTAGAAACGGAAACGTGACTAACAACATGTATTACTTGGACGACATTTTCCCGTTCGTACTTTATCGTTTTAACATTGGCATGACATCTATTTAACTGTAAAATGCCACTTTTCAAGAAATACCTATATATGTATTCATAAAGTAAATAAATAGTCAATTGAGTAAATAGTAAGTCAATTTTATTTGAAGTTAAATAGAAGTAAGGACTATTTACAATTAAACTTATTTATGGTTAATGCCATACCACAATGATTTTAATTTTTTAAATCTTACAAGTAATACCACAGGTAATACACCAGAAAACAGCTATTCATGTTTCCTTACTCTCCTGAAAAATCCTTTCAAATGTTACTTACTGTTATTGTTATTTTTATATTACCATCTATAATAATTATTAGTTAACGCTATTATTACATGGGTTTTGTATCAATTAGATAAATGTTTAAATTTTAAAATAATTTTGTAACAGTAATAACTAATAACTGTATTAAGTTAAAGCCTCAATTTTTTTTTTCTGCTGCTAACTTACACTTTTTTCAAATCACAAAAAAAATACATAGAATGCCATATAAATGAGCAAAAAAACTTTAGAAAAAAGATATATTTCAGGATATAGACTATATTTTAGGATACCAGGTAAAAAGGATAGCTAGCTGCTAGTAGGTAATGAAATCAATAATATGCATCGCGTGCTATAGCTAGAAGAACATCACTTTCTATCAGCTATCATCACGACGACGCGGGCGCATGTAAAGCGTTGCGAAAGCTATCACATAATCGAGCCACGGGCCTACCGCGTAATTTACGAGCGAATTATACGTAACCGAACAATAATTAGGCTGAGACCATATCGGGGGCACGATAAATCAGTGTGTACTACGACTTTCTTAGGGCCAGTTGGATATTTTAGTTTCCTTGGTTTAGTTAAAGGATAAGTTGTTTCTTGCTGAAATGCGAAAGAGGCGTAGGTACTTACGAGCTATACCATACCCATATAAAGATGAAGATCTGATGAATATCTTCGGAGATGGAGAACAGAACTCCTCAATGGATAAGAGCAAATTGCTCGCGATCAGTGTAATAGCTTAGTAAACTGTAGGGTTTTAAATGGGCATAGCATATTATAGTATAGTGGGGTCACTAAAAATTGTGAAATAAAAAATTTTCAAAAGAAAAACACATTACATTACACGTGTAGCTAAACAAAAATTATTTTTTACTTTTTAGTGATAGTTTAGTTTTATTTTTCTTATGAAAATTTTTATTTCGTATGGTGCATGTTGCACTACATATAGAGCGGCGCTGTGCAGTGCGTCACGGAATAGAGAATATTTTGACCCAAAGCGAGGCGCGACGCAGCGCCGCGCTGTAATGCGGTCCACTCTTCAGGCTCCCTTAATTCCTTATATGGGCCAATCAGGCTGATCCTCGCAGGGCAAAGCCTTGATTCTCTTATTTCTCTCCTTTGATGTGTACGTATATGTATAATTAAGCCCTGCGGCCTACAATCCTTAATTAATTTTCTGTAATTTTCTGAAGCGTCTCGAAGCTTAAGTACGAGTATAACACGTACGTAACTAATCTTGGTAAAGAGTTGCTTGCGTAACTGCTTGGGTAATCATAAAATTGCAAATATATAAATATTTTACGTGGACAATGATGTTGCAAAAACTATAAGAAGCCAAACAATAGGTTATGGTTGCTAAAAATACATTTTAAAGAATCTAAAATGGACAGCAAGCAATTAGCGATGCATGAACCAGTGATGTTATTGATGCATTAAGTAATTAAAAATAAATTGCGCAGGTATTCAAATAACAATCGAGCAAAAAGTCTCAAACAAACATTTATTTCGGGAGTTACATTTTTGTTTCGTTTTCCTGGAGATCCTTTAGGCCATGGAGACTTAGTGCTAAAAAAATTACGTGACGTTTTCATTTCACTGCGGTTAATAGCCTCATCTGGTGACAGAAAGGCTGGCTAATTTTTTGCGCCAAAAATTAGCCTGGCAGTCCAACGCGGACATGCAGCCAGCATTATTGGGCATGATTTGTACAATAATAAGATAAGGCTAGGCATTAAGTTATATTGTAATGAAAACAAAGATAATGTCGAAACATAATTCTCATGAATGTGCTTTAAAAACTTTGTTGAAAGGTTAAAAGCTACCTATTTAGCAAGCGCGGAGTAACTTTTTGAATTCATAAATGATTATTTTGTCTCATTTATGAGCTATTCAGAATGCTATTTTAGTATGTGGCATACATGGGTGTAATACTTTCATAAGTGCCTACTTGTTTAGACTAGCGTTTTAAAAAAAAAATAGCGAGCAAACGAGCAGGGGGTCACCTGATGTTAAGTGTTTTACTGGAAACTGTTTATTTCATTTCAGTTGATTAATCTACGGACTGAGATGCAATAAAATCGCATTACGAAAATACCTCAAAAAATAACGCATATTTAAGGTATGCGGTTGCGATAAGTAAGGTCACATAAGTAACTATTCCTTGCTTGAATTCGCGTCGCTCTGGTATAATATCGTCACAAAATCAAATAACCAATTTTTGTGAATACTTAATAATAATTTTTTCCATTTTTACGATTCAGCAGAAATAAGTAGTCTTTTCGCTGAATCGTTGCCCATTAGAAAGGCTTTTATAATAATTTCACTTGGCTTTATTTTCGCTAAATCATCGTAGAGCCATAATCAATCATGGATCTTTTGCTCTAATGAACTCGACAACATACTCGTAGCTCTCTCTGACTTTAAAAAAATATGAATTAATATAAAAACTTTTTTAGACTGTTTCATTTTACCATCCCAAACCCCTAGACTTAGAAAACTGAAATTTTGCACAGTGTTTACCTTTATAATGTAGACAAGGAATACGGCCGCATTATTCAAAATTCGTACAGGAATATAAAAGGAACAGCTGTCTGACTGATCTATCAATCCACAGCTCTAACTACGGACGCATTGGGCTGAAATTGGGCATGCACATAGCTGGCGTAAGAAAGAAATCGCTCCCGCTAAGAAAGGATTTTTAAAAATTCAACAACTTAAGGGATAAAATATGGGTTTGAAATTTGTGTAGTTCACGCGGAAAAAGTCGCGGGTATTAGCTAGTATAATATAGTTAAACTGGTACTGTGAGAGTGATAAAACTGCTTAAAACTTAACAATCTTTGTGACTTTACTGGTGAAACTTCTCGTCAAAATAAGCAAAAGTTTTTTAATACTACTTAGTACCGATATCGTCTGACTTTTTTGCGAACATGAACTTTATTTTATGTAACTCAAATATTATTTATCAGTAGTAGGTACTTGTAAGAATTTGAACGTCTAAAAAATCAGCTACACAATTTCCAACGTCGATATTTTAATTTTAATAAGAAATAATAAGGAATTTAAATTCATGGAATTCAGTTGCCGAAACTCGATATTATTAGAAATACAGTGGCGTAATTCAAACTGGGAGAGTTGTTATTAATAAAATCTCTATAGTATAAAACTTTGGCGAAATTCGCGTCTGTCTGTGGATCCGCTTGTAACTTCTTAACTTCTTATAGATCAGGTGGTTGGTATGTGTTTGAAAATTCATATCTGTTTATTAGGAGAGTCTAATTAACCATGCCAACGCATTCTCTAAAATATCTAGGATATAACTAATATGAAAAAGTAGAAGGAAAAAAGCGTTTCTTTGAGATTTCCGAGAAAAGTCCGTTGTAAACGAAGTCGGAGTAAGTTAGCTAGTAGGTACTTAATTAGGTACTTACGCTATTTGAAGGTTTCTTAAAGGGTACTAGTAATATGATCCGTCGTATTGAGTTTTGAGTTTTACTCCTCTCTCATTAAAGGTTTCATGCAAATTGATATCATTCCAACTCGCTCCTAAAATTCCACTTCATTAAACCATCGAACTTTAGAATTAAAATTTATGTTTCAAAGGTAGATCGTATTACTTTGATTACTTCAAAGTTTCTATGATTTTATTATTATTTATATTCGTTAATCAAGAGCCGTGCTCTATTCGGTATAGCTTCTTCTAACCTGGCCATCTACCCTGACCTCTTCCATATAATATGATCCAACTACATGACTTGGCCAACCGATAGCCATTGGGTCCCAACTCCCAAGGTGCTGGAATGGTGAGCTCGCACCGGAAAGCGCAGCGTTGGCCGGTGGACAGATATCATGAAACGAGTCGCAGGGGAGCTGCAGGGTTCAAACGGCGCAAATCCGTGTCTGTCTGGGAGTCCCTCCTCGAGACCTATGTCCAGCAATGGACGTCTATCAGTCGAGGACGGAAACGACGACATAACCTACCCCTTATAATCTATCCTTAGTCTTACCTTTTCATCGAATGAATCTATTTTTCCTTGTATTTTATTAATATACTAGCTGTGCCCGCGACTTCGTTCGCGTGGAATAGTGACTTTTCGCGCTTTATATAGCCACGGACGCTCAGGCGCGAGGCGCCGTGATTCTTTAAATTGACATAACTTTTTTATTTATGAACCGATTGACATGAAATAAACACTAAATCCTAAGTGAAGCTTACTACAATATATTAGTGAAAACCGTATCTAAATCGAATAAGCCGTTTCTGAGATTAGCGTGCACAAACACACAGACAAACAGACAAACAGACAAACAGACAAAAAAAAAATAATTACAATTTCGGGTTCGGCATCGATAATAACAACCCCTACTACTTTTTTTTATATATTCCCATTGTACAGACATCACTTTTCTACAATTTTATTATATGTATAGACTAGGCTTCATATTCGTGTCATACTTCGATCAAATTAACACCTTTCGAAGGTTTGGCATTTCGGCAATGTTGCATCATAGTGGTTAAAGCTAAGTACTTACTAAATACTTACTATTAATTTTAAATACTTTTTCGTGTATTGAAAATAAGTAGGTACTTACTGGTTACTGTCCGCGGCTTCGTTTGCGTAAAATTCGGGTCACGCTTTTCATTGAATCCTACTCAAATGCCCTATAATGAAATATGATGCTTTTAAATGCATCTAATTTAATTATATATTATAGTGTTTGTTCGTTGCGTATCGATCGAACTCAAACTCATTTATTCAAAGTAGGTACTATTGTACACCTTTTGATGGTCAGAATTGTTAGATTTGTAAGATGATAATTAATTACTACAAGGGTTTCAAACGCGCCCATGTCTGAGAAGAGCCCACAACAAACTCGGGCGGGTTTAATAGTGATGTGGCCTCAAAGTATTACAGTATCTGTATTAGTAAAGAGAAAAAGATAAGTATTTCGACAATGTTAACAAAACATCATCATGTTTCGCAAATTAGTGAGCCGGTGTTCTCAGTTAATGTTTTAACCTATTGTTGGCATCTTATCTCGACTGATCTCCGCTCTGCGACCAACGCGGAAGAACAAGAAGACATATTGGGACCATAAAATATGACGTAATTTGTACGCGTATGCGGAAATCGCATTCTGCGAGACCAAATATGATCAAACCATACGTACCCATTACGTACCACAATGTTCTTGATAACTGTATCTTTTTGTAGAGATTGCTCTTTTAAGATAATTAAAACAAAAAAAATATGTTTAAACTTAGTACCTACTTAAATATTTCTTAATACATAACATAGTTATGAGTTATGACCAAACTATATTTAATTCTACTTAGATTTTAAGTTTATATAAAAAGATTTTTTGTTGAAATAAAATACAAGTTTGTGCTTTTGATATATTTTAATATACCTATTATTGTATATTTTAAAACACGTATACCTATTAAGCGTAACGTTCTTCCTATACTTACATGAATCTTTGTTTTTTACCAGACTACTACCAGCAAAGCCAAAAGGAAGGGTTATAATTTTTTTTTTATTCACTATAGGTAAGCGCTTGACCACAACCACACCTGATGGAAAGTGATGATGTGGTCTAAGATGGGACGCGTTTACCTATAAGGTGCCTATTCACTCTTGTTTTAAAGATACCCGGATTGTAATTGGTAGGAAACACAGATCGCGGAAGAGTATTCCAAACCTTAGCCACGCGTAGATTTAACTTCTATTTATTTATTAACTAAGTTGACTGGCTTTTAGTAACCTTATCTCTTCTTATGCTTTTCTTTCTACATGTAAAAATACAAACAGTCTTAGCACCTCGTTAACCTTCCCTGAGATTTATTGCTTCAAATAGTACAAGCATTGGTTATGTAATTAACGAGTAGTAAAGTATAATTATTCGTTATTATCTTAGAGCATATTCACAAGGTTTTGTCTATACAAAGACTGCATCCTCCCGAGTCTCAGTTGGGCAAACTCGCTGCATTAGGCGTGACCGGATTACCTTTGCGCGGCGGTGTTGTAACAGCACAAACACCTTTCCCCTCACTTCACTGCTGGCTGTAGGTACCTACTACACTATTTAGGTGCCCCGCACACTTTCAAGTCTACTGTCCCGTCCAATCAACATTCAAATCATTTAAATTGGTTACCATTATACACTTATTGATTGTCAAATTTGTACGATAATCTATACGTATAACAATAATAAATAATGTAATGATAATAATCTATATCGTCAACATCAACTACTTGTCGCTGGTTCTGTTCCGAGCACGGATCTTAGGTTGAGATCTAAGACACTGTTAAAACGTAACAGCGTTGTACTGCTGCTGGCATAAATCTGTCTCGTTTTAACTGAAATTTAAGTCAAAGCAAAGTCTATAGATTTTAACCTCAGAGTCCTTCTCAGAATGAGAACGGGTTGGCCATAGTCTATCACGATAGCCAAGAGCGGATTGGCAGACTTCACATACCTTTGAGAACATAATGGAGAATGCTCAGGCATGCAGGTTTTCTCACGATGTTTTTCTCCGCCATTAAAGCAATAGAGATATTGAATTGCTTAATACGCACATAGCTCCGAAAAGTTAAAGGTCGTGCCCGGGATCGAAACCCCGACTTACTGAATTGGAAGCGGACGTCTCAACGACTATAACTAGGCTCTCACGACTCTTCCAATCTATAAATATAGAACTAGCTTTTTCCCGCGTGATACAATACATAGCCTTAGCCCTCGGGAATAGGTAATTAATTAGCTATCTATTAGTGAAAGGCTTTTCAGAATTGGTTCATTAATTCGAGATTACCCCCTACATCCAAACCTGCAAACTGAACCTAAACTTTCAAAGTAGAATGGACGATAAAATTGAACATGTGTAGGGCCCCTTAAACAGTTCATAAATATGAGTGCAATATATTTTGTAACAGATTGTAACAAACTAGTTTTGCGAAAATACATAATACAGTATGATGTGAACTCTTATATCTCTATGAGAACAGGTTTTGTAAACTACTAATAATAATCTTTTAATAATTTTTATATTGACCTATATTTAAAAAAAGTTTTAATTGAGGTTGAGTGTTTGGCATCTGATAGCTGAGGTCAAATGATAAAACTTTTATTCTGTGGTTCAGACCATAGTTAATTGCAGGACTATGTTAGACTAACACGAAGAAAAAGAAGAAAATGATTGTAGTGTATGATAATATGAGGGGACTCTTCCATCAACAGAAGGAATGGCGTGCACGTTAGCAGGCCTAAACCCAACAGTGTATAAGTAAAGGCTAACAAAGAAGAAGAAAAATTGGTCAAGTGCGAGTTGGACTCGCACACGAAGGGTTCCGTACCATACAATGCAGTGCTGCGGCCGCGGCGCTGCAGCCGCACTTCCTCCGCACGGCACTTTGCGGCAAAAAAGGCGCCCTAAAGTGACACCACAGGCACTGTGACTAGTGTCCTCATGGGTCTTAGAAGTTACCAAGATTAGGATCTTTACAAAGGACCTTTAGTTGTAATTAAGAACTGCCAATTTTTGGATAGTGTCATTTTTGTTTTCAATATGCGATACATTTTGATACAAATAGACATAACAAGAAAATGGAAAAGAATATTTCGTATTACGATATAATCTTTTTTTTTCTCTCAAGAGCCTGAAGGAAATATAGCTGGGAGTATCCCATATTAAATTACGTAGGTACGCTATACTTCTTTCAGTTTGCGTCTCTCCCTTGAGAACAGAGCTGACGTTAATACAGTGGTTATTCTAGTATCTTGTTTATTACATCCATTATTATAGTTACTAGATGATACCTCCGACTTCGCCCGCGTGCATTTAGGTTTTTAAGAATCCCGTGGGAACTCTTTGATTTTCCGGAATAAAAAGAAACCTATTTCACTCGCCAGGTCTATAACTCTATCGATGATAAAAATCGGGTTAATCTGTTGCTCCGCTGTGGTGTGAATGAAGGACAGCAAACAAACACTCTTTCGCATTCATAATATGGGTAGCAATTACTCAGCTTAGTTATCAGATACTGAAGATAGTAGAACAATAAAGTTATTAGAATATCAAATTCAATAAAGCATTACATTTATCGTCATACCAAGGCACGATAATATACCGTGCCGAAGGCCAGCACGATTAGAATAAATCACAAACCAATCTCATTTATTCTTTCAGTGAGTCTGTAATTGCAAAAATACATAATTGCTGTCAGAAAGAAGGATTTAATCAAGTTTTAAGGTCTCTTCCTCGTATTGTCTTTGAGACTTGTAGCTACAAGATATCATTGTTTGTTTCTATTAATCTTGATATTTCTATTAAGAAATCTCTACAGAGCCCTCTGCATTAACTTCGAATTTTGAAAGCGAAATTATGTTTGTCTATTTTATTTACATATGTTATTTATCTACGGCAATTTTAATATTGTTTATGAATGTAATTGTAATGAAATATTGTTTAAAATCTTTGATTTTCCGGGATAAGAAGTGGGTAGTCTATATCACTCTCTAGTCTTCTAGACAGACGTAAAGACTCTAATAATTTATAATAGGAATTAACATGGATAGTAAGAGTCTAATTTGTTAGTAGTAAGTTAGACGATACTAACGAACAACAAGTGTAAATTAAAAATTTATAACACCCCCGACAAGTGAAGGTTACAGTAACTAGAAAAGAGCTGATAACTCTTAAACGGCTGAACCATTTTTTTTGGATTATAGCTAAGAACACTCTCGATCAAGCCACCTTTCAAACAAAAAAAAGTAAATTAAAATCGGTTCATTCGTTTAGGCGCTACGATGCCACAGACAGATACACAGATACACACGTCAAACTTATAACACCCCTCTTTTTGGGTCGGGGGTTAAAAAACCACGTCGATCAGTTGTTCTGTTGAATAGACGTGTCGCGTGATGCGTCCCGTCCCATCCCACCTTTGCACTACTGGTAAATAAATAACAAGTGTAAATTAAAAATTTTCAACACCCCCGACAAATCATTTTCAAATAAATAAGTATATCTAGGCAACGTCCATCTTGACAGCTTGACATTTGTCAATTGACACTTGAATATTATGAACCTAAGGGTTATCTAACCTTCTTTTCTACAATAAAACTAGAAAATAGCTGATAACTTTTAAACGGCTGAACCAATTTTCTTGGATTATAGCTAAGAACACTCTCGATCAAGCCACCTTTCAAACAAAAAAAAGTAAATTAAAATCGGTTCATTCGTTTAGGCGCTACGATGCCACAGACAGATACACAGATACACAGATACACAGATACACAGATACACAGACACACAGACACACAGATACACAGATACACAGATACACAGATACACAGACACACAGATACACAGATACACAGATACACACGTCAAACTTATAACACCCCTCTTTTTGGGTCGGGGGTTAAAAAAAGCCTTTATTGCTGAATTTACATGACAATTAACTCAAATATCGCACTTTGGTTTCTTTGCGATCAGCGCGTCTTCTGGCGCATAGGCCTCCTCCAGGTGTAGCACTACTGTACGAATGTCTAAATGCACATATAACATTTCAAGTACAATAAGATTTGTTTCCATATCACCGTCAAATTGTCGGAAGATTAGATATCTCTTTGGATAACGTTTATATTGTATTCGTACGGAGATTCAATAAAAGATTTGCAAGACAACAACCGTGACTAATATCATAATCATCCGCGACGAACTCAAACACTTTAAAACATGAATTATTCAATATTGTAATGTAGTTGAAACGATGAATTCAGTGTCAACAACACAATATTATATTTAAAAACACTAAAGCTATGATTGCTTAGTGGTTTGAAAGTCTGAATGTTTGAACGGATCCTAAGAAATCACGAGTTCGAATACAGTGTCTCGAGACTCAGATGCCTTATAGATAGATATAGTAGGTATTCACGCTTATGTATTGAAATTATCTGACTGATAAGACCTAAAGACATTTTAATATAATACTGTAGTACATAAGATATAAATGTACAATTCTTTAATTGTTCTTTAATTGCTATGGATGAATTAAACCAGTGCTTTGTCTTGAAGAAATCATATAGGTACCTACCTAATATAATATAATAGATTGATTAGTTAGGCTGATGATGATTAATGACTTACCACTTATATTGTATTCATAATAATTCATCACTTTTCGTGCCATTACCGGCCATATTAATATAGACTAGCGCTTGGCTGCAATCAGACCTGCTATAGCAAGTGATGATGTATATGATGATGATGATGATGCTATAGGCCTATAGCAGGCTCCATCTTAATTCTCTCTCATTAGGTTAATGAGTTAATCAGTGAGTTAGGATATTTCTTTTTAATATATCTAAAGATTTTAAACTGTGAATGCCTTTACTTATCTAGTAAAAAGTTCTTCTATCTAGTATTATCGTCGACGAAGTTTAAATGGTGTCATCTACAAAGCTTAGTTTAGGCGCGGCTTGAACTCCGCTCTCATTTAGAGTGAAAGCGTCATTAATGGCTCCGAGAGGGCAGAGGTCTCCGACTCTCCACTAATGAGGGGGCTCCACTGTAGATTATCTCGCTAACTTGAATGCTCCAACTTAATAAATTATGTATAGTAAAGAAACAATATTATGTATAGTAAATTAGTTAATTATGTATAGTAAAGAAAGAAGAATAAAAACAGCAGCGTTTGAACTTGATTAAAGTTATCAATCTCTTACATGTCAAAGATATATCTATTATATCCTAACTAGCTTATGCCCGCAACTTCGTTCGCGTGGAATACACAAATTTCCCCCCTTACGGCCCGTTCACACATGGGAGTCCGTTTTACTGGTACGTTTTTAACGGATACTTCATAAATTTATGCTCTGTTCACACATAGGCACCGTATAACGTTCAACGGATCCGTCATTACTGGATGCGATGTGTGAACAGAAAACTCGCAGTATACCGCCGCTATTCTACAAAGATGGACGCTGTCGTGTTGTATTGTACGCACACAGTATCTATCCGTTAAAATTCTACGTATCCGTATATTGCCGTTCCGTCCGTCCAGTATTCGATGACAAAACGGAATGTAATTTTTTTACGGAACGATATTTTTTACTGTATACAGAATACTGTGCCATGTGTGAAGTCGCTCATACAACTACGTACGCCATCGACGAAAAAAAACGTACACGATAAAACGGAACAGTAAAACGGAGACATGTGTGAACCGGCCGTTAGGTGTTGAATTTTCAAAATCCTTTCTTAGCGGATGTCTACGTCATAACAGCTATCTGCATGCCTTTCAGTTCGATCCGTCCATTAGTTTGAGCTGGGCATTGATAGATCGGTCAGGCGGTCAGCTTTTCCTTTTCTATATAGGTACCTGCTTAGATTATCGACCAAAATCTAGGCTCTATATTCTTTTTATCTCAGAACAAAGGGCAGACTTCCGACTTCTTTATATTAAGAAGTTTGCCTAGCAGTCGATGTTAATTGCTAGATAATAACATTATAACAACTTTCTATACAGTGTAATGAGTGATGAGTCTATATTCTATACCCAACTCATTTTTTTTAGAATTAGTAGAACTTACTCTAGTTTTGGGACATAAAATTCAATTTACTTAGGTATTTGGATAATTATCGGAATTTACGTCATCTTTACTCTTTCTTTATTTTATAGAATTTCATACTTCAATATATCTGTGTACACATACTTAAAACGTGTTTTTCTGTTAGTCATAAATGCATTTATCCAGTCGGACTTTGAACACTTTTAAATTTAACTACCGAAACAAACTATTGATTATATTGATCATGCACGGCCAAAGTCTATATAAAACGATTAAAAGAGATTACAATGATAAATTGGAATTACTGAAGACTTACAGGCGACTTTGGCGTGTTAGTAAGTACATAGTTATAGGCCAACACGTCTCGCTCCCTACCGACTTTACGGGCTTTCGAGCTGTATGATTTAAAATCCTAGATCCCTCCTTGCAAAGTTCTGTCTTGCAACCGACTATCAAATCTGGTTTATTCGTTTTGAAGATCCCAGATAAGCACAGCCCGATGGACAAAAAATTTAAGAACACTCATATCTACTAATTATTTGGATTTTAATGTCGCATAAATAACTATATCCAGTGACTAGACAATGCCCGCGATTTCGTCCGCGTGAATGTACCAAGTTTAACAAAAATTACGATTTCTCAAAATCCAAAATGTCTATCCAGCTCAAGACCCAGCGATTTGAGCTGTACGTTGATATGTCAGTCAGTCAGTTTCTCCTTTTATACATATAATAGGTATAGGTAGGTATATAAAGATATGATTAAAAAATAGCAGGTAACATATTATATTATTTTGAAATTACAGACAAATTAACTACTTGTTTCAATATATAACTAGGTATAATATAGGTACAGAGGGAAAAAATTCTCTAGGTAGAGTCATAATAATTTATATCTTCATTCAGAAACATTCACAAAGGTTACATGAAAATACTAACAACTTGACATTGCCCAGGTCAGCACTCAGCGTGACCCCTTTACCTCTTTAATAACTTAGATTTTTAGAAGCATTACAAGAAGCTATTATGCTTCAAAAGTGCACCCTTATTTAATAATATTTTTCTCTTTTACTTTGTATGTACCTTGCTGGATGCTTAAAAGATATAAGGACAAATGATTATACATGTATGTATTTGTATAATGACTAATGAGCAAGGTTGAGGACCAGGTGTGGAAGCGCTCTTTGGGAAAGGCCTACTTCAGCAGTGGATGTCTGCACTCCGCAGGCTGAAATTATGATAAATGTAGGATGAAATGTACACTTTTCTTCATTAATGTATGTAAATGTCTGCCCTTAAAATAAGTAATGGATCGGTTACGGATTCGATGTTGAATTGTTGGATAAGTTTTACTCATCTTCCGAGTCCCCAATCCCCATAAGATAAGCTAGTGTGACTGACAGGAATTAACTCGGCAGTCTACATTCTTTCGCTTATCAGTGCAAAGTTAAACAATACCCAGTTTATGATAATTAAATTAACCGAGCCATTGTTAGAAAATCACTTACCAGTTCAATGTGAAGGTCGGCCGTTGCGTCACGGTATGTCTGTCGATAACGGTAACGGAATAATTTCTCTGTTACTCTTACTGTTTTAGGGTTCCGTACCCAAAAAGAGCCAACGGGACCCGATTACTTAGCCTCCGCCCGCCCGTCCGTCTGTCTTTTTTTTTTTTTTTTTTTTTTTTTCGGGGGAGGAAAAAATCCCTACGGACTTCTGCCTGCTGGCAGGGTGTGTCCGACTTGCACGGACTAAAATAACCTCCCCATGTCTGCCAAGGTGAGCACGGAACTGCGTCGCATTACATCATGCTGACCTCCTAGATCTCTATCCTCTTCTTTTCTTCTTTTTCTTTCTCTTCCCTTCGCATCATGGTAGCTCTCAGCATTTGGCTATATCTTAGCCAGGCGTCTTCGCTCGACAGCATGCGCGCCATAAGATTTTGGGCATTCACGTCCTCCGCGTCTGTCGATCGAAGCGTCCGTCTGTCTGTCAGTGGGCTGTATCTCGTGAACGTACTAAGTAGAGAGTTCAAATTTTCATAGAATGTGTATTTCTGTTGCAGCTTTAACAAAAAATTATAAAAAATTCAAAATGGCAAAAAAAACTGTAATTTCTTGTACGATAGTATGGAACGGAACTCTTCGACTCGCACTTGGCTGGTATTTTCTCATATAACAACAGAAATCAGAATGTCCACTGATGGCCTTGTTTTGTGCACTAAGTAATGCCTCTCCTTTTTCGCAAATTTTACGCAACTTCCATGTATTTATTGCGGTGGTCGCAATTATTCTTATCAGCCAGCACTATTGTCTTAAACTCTAGATCTGGAGCAGACATAGATCTACGGCGTCCATCAGACGGTAGGTTTTGTTGTCACAGTTACTGCTGTGGGCGGATAACTTACCTTCTAATGCGATGACTGTTCTTTGGATAGTTCCCTGCTCCATCAATAATTCATCACTCATGAATCATGATTCATGGATTGCCTGATGCAAACCCCATCTTCTTTTAGACGCATTTCGGAATATCAATTATAATAATCATAACAATCCATGAACACCATCGATGAACACAGAAAGCTACGAGTAATTACTACGAAACAAAAAGCGACGCTCTCTTTCTCCCACCAAGTTATCGTCGCTTGCAGACAGGCCGGTGTTCCGGTAGTAGTAACCGCCCGCTACCCGTTAAGCCCTTGAGGTTTTCGGGCTGCAGGCTGTCCCATACTGCGCTTACTAGTATGCGGTACTGGTATGCGATCACACTGTTACCAGATATATGAGTAAAGATGACGACATATTTTGGCATTAATATTGTATAGTAAATAGCACGTAATATGCCCATTGAAGCCTTGCTTCCATTGAGTGCTCTTTAAGAGTTCTCTGAAAACCTATTGACGTACGTTATACACACGTATTATTTACGGCAAATACACTGTTTGTAGGTATTCCAGGAAAACGATGTTTTTATTTTAAGAACTTAGTACTCTCTGACGTCACGTAGTTACGTGTACTGAGTCGAGAGTGCACTGAACCTGTCACAATCAGAGCATCTGTTGATACCGGCTTTATATTTCACGATATCATTGTTATCGGTATCGGATGGCAATATTGAAAATCACGAAATCATTCATGTAAGAATAATAGAGTAGAAATGTTAAATACATTTTTCTCGGAAGATGTGGATTCTGATCATTTTCATAATTTGTAATTTGTATCTATGATACTCGTTACAGAGTTAAAAGAGCGCAGAAGCTCTCAGTTCTGTCGAGGGATTTGCAATACTGTGACTACCATGCTATATAAAGTTGTTGTTCAATGCCGCCTAAAAACGGAATACGTTAAAAATTACTGTACTGTATGCTAACTACGTACTCTGAATTCCTTGACATAATAATGGAAATTGAGTGCATGCGGCTTCATTTTGCAGAATTCTACGGGAAAAATCGCCCGGTGAAATTTTACTGGCTTCCCACGGTGCGTGATCCTAGAAAGAGTATTGTCAGTGGTAGGGCGTCGTCGTCGTCCGAGCCTTTTACGCAGTGTATAGCCACGGTAATATTTGGTATAGCTGTCCGTGATCGTCGGCCGTGCGTGATACTGATAAACCATACAATCACGCACCGTGGGAATCAGGCATAATATCGCAATATAAAAGCCCGACTAAATCTATGTATAGATTGTGAACGCTCATAAATAATCTCAGGATTGATCGCTCAGATTTAACCTCGTGACCCCCTTTAATGGTTCAGTTATTGTCGTGTCGTGTGTAACCGCTGCTGTGCTACAAGGCCGAGCTGTCGTAGATATGAATCAAAACTCGACTTACAAAACAATCTTTATCTTATGTTCCTACAAAAGATTTATCGAAATCCGATAGCAACTTTAAAGTCTGAACTCCTGAAGTGGTGTAATTTATTTATAAGTTTTTTAATTGTAGGCAAGTAATTAAATAAATATTATTTTATTGGTATTACAACAAAACAATATACATATACCTAATATCCTGTTCACTAATAGTTATTTGCTATCAATATTTTGATCAACTGCATCGTCGCACTGTTCGAACTCTGATTGTTGAAAATCGCTACTGGTATTAAATGGAATAGTGTGTTTGTTTGTTGGTGTGTTCTTCATACACGCCGCAACGAAGAAAAGCGATAAAAATTAATCAGTTTTGGCCCTAAATTGCAGATTGACTCATGCTACATTTTTTTCCATTGCACAAATTAGAAAGCAGCATCTAAAAAGTTAAAGCGGCGTATGTTTCTATATTAAGTACTTAGTTGTATTACCTAATAATAGGTGCTATAACACTCTCCTAAGCCTATCTCAATATTAGGTGAGTTTATCTGCCTAAGAGTGTAAGAACTTAAATGCGGGGAATCCATAGATTTTATGGCACTTATAAAATGTGGTGCTACGCAGTAACTCATTTAAAAAAAATTGTGATATATACCTGTAACCCCTTAGAGTAAGCTTTGCCTTTCTGTTTATGGCGCTTACTGACGACTTTAAGAAGAAGGCGGGAAGTGGGAGAATGAGGAAGACAGAACCGTGTGTAGTGGCGCGCTGTCAATTGGCTCGCTTCGTGAGCCACCATCCTTATGTACTTTGTTTGCAGTCACACTAATATTATAAAGGCGAAAGTTTGTATGTGTGTGTGTGTGTGTGTGTGTGTGTGTGTGTGTGTATGTTTGTTACTCCTTCACGCAAAAACCACTGGACGGATTTGGCTGAAATTCAGAATGGAGATAGATAATATCCTGGATTAGCACATAGGCTACTTTTTATCCCGGAAAATCAACGAGTTCCCACGGGATTTCAAAAAACCTAAATTCACGCGGGCGAAGTCGCGGGCATCGGCTAGTTTGAAATATAATGCCGCTGAAACCTCCCACGTTCGTATCTAGTACACCCTCTATATTTACCTCGCCAAAAGTCAGCTGTATTGGACGTCTATGGAGGCTGTGCGTGACTAAATCAAACCACTGACCTTTTGAAAGTAGTAAATCATTATAATGAAGAGATTCCAAAACACAATAAGATACTGATCTTGATGGTAAGGCCGAACATCCGCGAGGAGGTCGCTCTCCAATCAAGTTTAACCTCGTAAGGCTCAGACCAAATGTTATACAATTTCATGCCAGATTAGATGGTCGGCATAGATTTATCATGGCGCGCTAATGGTGTTTACGCTAAGTTGTAGGGAAACAGGAATATTAGTCTTGCTTAGATGGTCAAATATATATTTTTTACCTAGCTTTTACCATCTCGTATGCAACCATGGAAAGATGGTAGCTTGCTGCGACACAAGCTGCCATACTTCATGCCTCGCTATGGGTAACTTTCGTTCGATCCCAATAGGCGTTGCGCAAGGGGGCACCGATGTCTTCATAAGAGACCTTGGAGCCTCCCAATATGCGCTGAGGGTAGCCACCGAGGTAGATAGAAATAAAATACTGTAGTAAGCAGGTAGTAATACTAAAAATCCTACATAACCCGATGTCTTGCCCAGTTCCCCCCGTTAACAGGGCTCTATCCGTCGCTCGTTTCATACAATCGTAGTTCCAATTTCATTTGAATATTAAGCAACCAAAGTCCATGAAATTTTGCAGACATATTCTAGAAACTAATATCTGTGTCTGTGGTGTTTTAGATTTTTTTAAAAATTACAGGGGCTCAAAGATTTGTATGATTAAGACCGCGGAACTTTGAAACCGAATATTTTAACGGAAATCTGGAAAACCACAGACATAGATATTAGTTTCTAGAATATGTCTGCAAAATTTAATGGACTTGCTTAATATTCAAATGAAATTGGAACTACGATTGTATGAAACGAGTGACGGAGAGAGCCCTCTTAACAAAAAAAGTCACAAATCCATGTTCGGTGTTTGCATTCGCACACGGCATTGCCGTAGCATCCGTTAATACGATTTAATGGCCTCTGTCGATGCCGCCCCGATGGCTGCACATTCGCTGCGGTTCCAGAAACCACTCTCCTATATTGCCTTCCAATTTCCAACCCGGTTATTGTTTTTTTTATACCTATTGAACTAGAGCGGTATGGGCGCAATGGAATATTTAATTTCAAATGCCAGTCTGTTATTATGCACCTGCATTTGAAACTATAGTACAAATATCATCGATGTACTAATCCTAATAATACCTATTATAAATGTGAAAGTGTGGATGTTTGTTGCTCAATCACGCAAAAACTATTAGACGGATTGGGCTGAAATTCACACGTAGGCTAATTTTTATCCCGGGAAATCAAAGAGTTCCCGCGGGATTTTGTAAAACGTAAATGCACGCGGACGAAGTCGCGGGAATCAGCTAGTATTCTATAAATACAAAAATGGACAAGGAAGAGCGTTTTATGTACTCAGGGGAAACTTATTGGGAACTCTGAAGTTACTCGAAAAGAGCGACGGTAATCGTTCAATCTCACTTACCCAATATATCTATATGTACAGTGTGTGAGTGAGACTAAATGATTCTCTTCGTTTTGGTTTTTACGGCTCTTTTCATGCTTTATTAGATCAAAAAGAAGCTCCTTTACCCCTTTAAAGTTTTGTGAAGGAAATAGGCTTAACAAGGCCGTGTTTGTGTTGTTCCAGGGCGAAGTGCTAGACTGTCCGCTATGCCTGTCCACGCTGAGCGCGGCCGGCATGGTGCGGCTGGCGTGGTGCGCGCACCGCTGCTGCGAGCCCTGCCTGCGCCAGTACCTCGCCATCGAGATCTTCGAGGCCAGGGTGCCCGTCAACTGCCCCGTTTGCCACGAGAACATGCACCCGTCGGGTAAGCCTTGCTACCTCGTCTTCATTCTCTGCTGGACATAGGTCTCTTTTATAGGTCCGTCTGAATCCAGCGGCTATCTTCGGAGTGGGGGGTGGGCACCCTGGGTCCCCGGTGTGGAACCAGGGTTCCATTGGATAGGAAGTAAAGATGTGTTAGAAGGTTTTAATAATGTACCTACTCATTCGACGATAATATCCATATTTGGACATTTGACTTGGTATTTAAAAACATTTTATTGTACCTCTACAGTGCCTTGTAATCGTTTCTATAAAAGAAGTACATTTAATATGTTTAGAATGTAATACACTCCCCGCCATATCCAATTATGATAAATTCATTTCAATAACGACAAAATTATAAATATTTATGAGAGCCTCCATAACTGAATATAGAAAAACCCGTATTTACAGCTATCAATCGAGCAGCGTGATAAAAACGAAATTAAATCGCTACGCACCAAATAATTCACGGTTGCTATCAATAGCGATTATCTCGTAGCAAAAAAATATGTAAATTCATTGTATTGTTCAGATAATAGTATCGTTTTCTTTATTTTCTACGTAAAATGGTAAACAAGTACAGTACAACTATTTATACAATTTTCTTGGAAACTTCGGGTTTGTTGAAATATGTATATTGATAGATTTACCTAGATCCTTTTCAGTAAAGGAGAAACACAGATTGATATCAAACCGCTGGGTTCAAAAGATTTTGAAAGGGTTTGTCTACGACGTAGACAGCTGCCTTTGAATACTAACGATTACTACGTAAAGAAGCGAAACTCGCTCTTTCTCGTCTACTGGCCCTGTATGACTTTGTTGGCACCCGAGCGGAAAGCACTGATGTTGCTTACGTAATAACGTTATCCTAACCTAACCTCACCCTATCGTTACCACCCCACAAATCCTGTGCGGACCAGTGATCCGGTAGTAGTAATAAGTAATTAAATAAATCGGGTTATATAGTGTCGAGAGTGTGATTTTATCTTGTTAAATTCACAAGTTTTTTGAATGCCAAGGCAATGCAACTAATTAAAGACCAACTTCGGATAAAAACCAGACATTATTTTGAGATTTAAGTATATATTCAACCTCAGAATGAAAGAAGAAAATTCAATCGGCAGGTCTAACATAAATAGCCGTGGCCGATCGATTAACATGCGAAAGTTGATACTAATTAATTATATATTTAGTGGCGTGACAATGAGCAGAACTCGCAATGATACGGCTGGTTTCTGCCGATTACGTCAACGATGTTTTCTGCAATTTTCGTATGAGAAATACCAAATCAATAATACGGTATTTACCTATGTTAAAAATAAATTATTAACCCCCGACCCAAAAAGAGGGGTGTTATAAGTTTGACGTGTGTATCTGTGTATCTGTCTGTAGCATCGTAGCTCCTAAACGAATGAACCGACTTTAATTATTTTTTATCTTTGTTTGAAAGGTGGCTTTGATTGAGAGTTTTCTTAGCTATAATCGAAGAAAATCGGTTCAGCCGTTTGAAAGTTATCAGCTCTTTTCTAGTTTTCTTATAGAGGTTTTTGTGTCGGGGGTTTTTAAATTTTGAGTTATTTCTTAGGAATTAATAAATAGAGAGTCTTCCAGAATACGCAAATTCCATGTTCTGTGTTAGTTTTAAGTGTAATAACCATTTTAAATTATCGATTAAACTAAAAAAAGCACGTCAAATTATTGTGACGTCATATGCTAGTATAGTTTTTCATATGCGCGCGCTTAATATGCACATGTGTTTGCAAAACAACAAACAAACACACTTTCGTATTTATAATATGGGTAGTGATAAGATTTTACATCTCAACTAACATAAGATTTTGAAATTCCTAGCAAAGCGAGGAAAAAGTGTGCGCGTGCTCATACTCACTAGATTTTATTAAGTGTAGCCGACAATTGTAATATTATCTGTAAGATATGGCAATAAATAGAAAACCGCATTAATACTACAGGTATTACAGGTGCGTTAACATTTTATTGGGCCGTTAATATTTTATGTACAAAGCGGCATTGATAGTAGGTATACTACAACGCTAACATTATTATCTTCTTTGATGGTAAATCTGCGGTTTGTATTAGATACTGTAGAATGTAAATAAAGACAAAGTGTACTACGATGAGCACGTGCAACCGTCGTCGGCGCCTGATCTTTCTCCCAACGTGTAGGATTGCCTACTCATTGACTCTGAGAATGCGGTATTAGGAGTCTGTCTTTGTTTGCGTACACACTTGTGCACTATAATGTCTTCCAGCGTTAGTGTGCTAGTGCAGGTAACAGGGGCATAAAAACACTGTTTACCTCAGTTGAAATAATTCAATAGGTACCCTCATTTTTCATGGCCTGCAAGTATGGATTAATATAATGTAACATGTTACATTCCTAGGTAGGTATGGATTGGATTTGTTCACGAACTTCGTTGATTGAGAAAGTTTAATTAATTAAAAACCTGCGCTGAGAAATTCCAAATTGCGAATAAATATAGTTACGTAGGTACTTATACATTTTCCGTATGGATTATGTACTAATATTATAAATGCGGAAATGTGTTTGTTTGTCCTTCCGTCACGCCAAGCAACCAATCGACTTGTTTTTTGGCATAGAGATAGTTGAACGGACGGAGAGTAACATAGGCTACTTTTCATCTCGGAAAATCAATGAGTTCCCACTGGAGTTTTAAAAACCTACATCCACGCGAACGAAGTCGCGGGCATCAGCTAGTTATGAATAATTTAGTACTTGTTTTACTTTATAATCTTGAGTACCTACTTAGTATAATCTACCTTCATAACTATAGCTGATCCGCCTGGCTTTACTCGGGTCCATATGTACACATTTCTAGCATCTTAGACAGGAATCCCTTCACTTAAACATGGTAACCCTAGGCGTGTGGAAAACCCTACGGCAGACCTATGTCTGGCCGTGGATCAGTTGACAATGATGATGCATCATATACCTAAAGTTAGATACTAATCACACAATCATTAATGGTGTCACGAGCGCCGACGAAATCAATACAACAGAAATAAACGCACCTCGTTATAAACCGCTGGGTTTATTTATCAGTTTATATAGAATATAGATAATGTATTCCTCTCAGACCAGAACGCGTTTGGAACCCTCGTAGTTTTAAGTTTACGTAATGAACTATCACTATTAAATTTATCTTACGAATTCCACAATAATTGGTTGTGTTTGGCTGAATTAATCAATCTATATGGTATTGTTGCTGCAGCTGTGTATTTTTCTGAAGTCGGTTAAAAAAGAGTAGGTACTCTTTTTTATCCAATAGTGAGAAGGTGTCACTGTCAGCCAATCAGAGGTTATTGGGATAGTCACACTGTAGCCACAAAATCTGTAGCTATACTATAACCTAAATACCTTCGAAGCAAGAGTGACTATTTACTAGATTTTCTAGCGCGCTCCAATCTAGACCTCATCATTGATTTTTATTAAGAATGATTGCGGTCAAGCGTAAGCCTATCTAACAAAAAAAAGGTCGCTATTTGTCGCTATATTTACACGTCTTTGTTGAAGTGAGCCTCTGGCGGTATGTGTTCTGTGGTAGGATTAAAAAATCGGTTTCGATCCAATCCCGTCTATGCGGTTTATCGTGATAATATCGATTAACACAACAGTAATGTCCTTATTTGCAGACGTGCGTCGAATAGTGGACAACCCGACGCTATACGACAAATACGAGGAGTTCTCCGTGCGGCGCGCGCTCGCCGCCGACCCCGACACGAGATGGTGTCCCGCGCCGGACTGCAGGTACCCTATACTGGAGTCCTCAGCCTTAGGGCCTCCTTAAGTCCCTACTATAAGTACTCTAAATATAAGAAAGCACAGAGTCACTCAGCCGGCGATGGAGAGAGCTATGCTTGAAGTTTCTCTACGTGATCAAATCAGAAATGAGGAGAACCAGAGCAACCGACATAACTCAACGGTTTACGAAATTGAAGTGGAAATGGCAGGGCACATAGGGGTTTGGAACTTTGAATTTTAAAAAAACCGCTACCGCATCCGACTCTGATTGAGAAAGATTGGCCAAGCCAGCACTTACCCAGGGCTGGGATATTGCTATTAACTCTTAATTGTATTAGAACTCAAGGAGTGAGCCACCCTTCCGGTAATTTCAAAATTTGGCATTTCATTTAAAAAAAATACAACATCAACGCGAATAGCTGCTTTCCTGAGTACCTACGCTTAGTTTTGAGATAATTTATGCTAAAGTCTAAGAAATGGACGGGAAAACGGCCCACGCAAGACTGGAACTGACGTCAAATCCCTCAGTGGAAATGAGCTATGACATCATAGGATGTCAACCTATGTGCGCGACAGGTTGATATGGCAACCGAGGTGGGGATGTCCCGCTCACTCGCAGCGAGTTCCCGCCTGTCTCATACAGCGATTGCCATCTCAACCTGTCGCGTACTTTACATCTATTATAGTGCATACATTTTAAGAACGTTCTCTAAGACAGACGTAAAGACTCTAATTTATAATGGGTATTAATATGGATAGTAAGAGGGTAATTTGTTAGTAGTAAGTTAGACGATACTAACGAACAACAAGTGTAAATTAAAAATTTATAACACCCCCGACAAGTGAAGGTTACAGTAACTAGAAAAGAGCTGATAAATTTCAAATGGCTGAACCGATTTTCTTGAATTATAGCTAAGAATACTCTCGATCAAGCCACCTTTCAAACGAAAAAACTAAATTAAAATCAGTTCATTAGTTTAGGAGCGTGAAACACGTGAAACTTATAACACCCCTCTTTATGGGTCGGGCGTTAAAAGTGGACTCCAAAAATCATAACCATTCTGTAATCGAGGGTTCAATCTCGAGCTTCTCGGTAAATATATTTGGAAGCAAGATAGAGCCGTTAATCTCCATATCGGCGACACGTCCTGACCTGTGTAATGCAATTAATATAATTTAGCCGTGTCCACGAGCTAATAGACACTTGCCCATTAATTCGTTTAATTAAACCCGCCGATATTAACACCAGCGGCTCGGGAAATTGAGTATTCGACCAGCGTGCTCTCTCCTAGCAGGTAATGTAGTCATTACTTTAAATTCTAATCTGGGGTGCTTGTGCACTCGTTCGTAATCGATTCGTACCTATTCATCTTCGAATTTTGACACAGATACGTAATAAATACGAATCAAATGAGTGAGTGAGTGCATCGTATGACGGCCACTTCGAATCGTATTTTTGATCAGTTGAAGAACACCATGCTCGGTTAAGGTAGGAATCTTCCAGGTACACCAGAGTTTCAGTTCTTGTTTCTCCAAAACTGTTGATAACAGCGATCCAGTCATACTCTTTATTTTTAGTTTGTACCTACTAATCTGTTTGACACAAGTATCTCCATTTGCAAATTATTTAGTCTTGAGTTACTTATTGACATTTGAACCAGCTGAGCAATATCTCAGATAAATGAAATATTACTTCTAACGGCTTTATGTCACAGACTTGCGGAGCAATGGCCGAAATATTATGTCATTTGATAAAATACCTTTTAATCCTTCTTGGAAGATAGGGAAGCATCAGTCACCAGCTGTTTTCTATATGTACCTATTTGTTGACATAAAATCTAAATGCGTTGACATGGATCAAAAATCCGACTCTTTCCAAACTAGCTAAGTTTACCCATATTTGTTTCAGTTTCGCGGTAGTGGCGACGGGCTGCGCGTCGTGTCCGAAGCTGACTTGCCTAGCGCCCGGCTGCGGGGCCTCCTTCTGCTACCACTGTAAGGCAGCGTGGCATCCCACGCAGACCTGCGACGCGGCCAGGCGCAGCCGACAGCCGCCGCCCAGAGCACCGGCGCCCTCACACAGCGAGATGGAGCATGGTGAGTGTAGAATCTAACTTCGCTGACTCACTAACCGAAAAAGAAACTAGTTACCCAAAGACAATCTTTTGGATTTATGCGCGCTACCTCTTAACTGATACTGTGCAATACCGTATCCTGTCTCAACCGTGTCGCGGCGTAACGTGACGGTAACAAGCCTTTTAGTAAAACGTTTGCAATGATTTCTTGTTCTTTGCCAAATGCAAACTTCGTGTTGAGATTCCACAAAACATTTGTGACATGCTGAATCCTTCAAGATATTTTTCAGTGGAACTCAATGACATGTATGTTGTATTCCAGGCGAAGTAAAGCCGTGCCCGCGCTGCTCGGTACTCATCGTGAAGGTGGAGGACGGGTCGTGCAACCACATGGTGTGCTGCGTGTGCGGCGCCGAGTTCTGCTGGCTCTGCATGAAGGAGGTCTCCGATCTGCACTACCTCAGGTGAAACTACTTCATCATCCTACGAGTTTTGTCTTTAGGCACATAACTTGATAGTTTAGTAATTTGTTGTAGTTAGGTTCTGAGTTCAGTTCTACTGCACACTTGAATTAAAGTTTGCCCTTTTCACTTGTAGTCCGAGCGGCTGCACGTTCTGGGGCAAGAAGCCGTGGTCGCGTAAGAAAAAGCTGCTGTGGCAGCTGGGCACGCTGGCGGGCGCGCCGCTCGGTATCGCCGTGGTGGCGGGCGTGGCGCTGCCCGCGTTGCTGGTGGGGCTCCCGCTGTGGGCCGGCCGCCGCGCGCACCGCCGCTTACGCCGCGCGCGCCCCGCCCGGCGCCGCGCGGCCGTGGCCGCTGCCGTCGCTGCTGCGGTGAGTTGAGGCGGCGCCAACGCTGCGAGACACGCCCTAATTAACCATTCTTTACCAGTTCATACCCCACGACTACATTATGAGGGTGCATACAACAAAAAGATTTCATATTTTCCATTATTTGTTACAGTTAATAGTATCCCCCCTGGTGGCGGGCCTGGCGGTGGGCATCGGCGTGCCGATCCTGTTGTTCTACGTATACGGCGTGGTACCGGTTTCGCTGTGCCGCGCGGGAGGCTGCGCCGCCGCGCCTACGCCCTTCGACGACGAGCGCGACCAGCCCATGGACAACGCGCTGGACCTGGACGCGGCCTCACGCCGACTGGAGCCCAGCATCGGTGAGCAGTGTTTATATACCCTTGACTGGACTTTAGAGGCCAGCATCGGCGCCCCGCGTTTATGTACCCTGCTACTAGTCTTGGATGACGTCACAGGTGCTCGAATCATGTTTTCAATGAACGCAACTTCCTGATGTCGGAAACCCCAGAGATGCTGAAGTAAGTTCGAACTTCTGCAAAGACGAATTTTTTACCAACATTGCCATACTACATTCTTCGATTATACATGACCTGAGTGCTGCATGAAATCTAAGGTAAGTTCTATAAAGCTCTGTATTTCGGCTTCAGTCAGCGATGCAGGATTTAAAAGTCTTCACCCACTAATTCTGCACATCATTAATGGGTAAGCTTTATTAAGTATCGAATGTCGAAATATACCTATTACTGATATTGCATTTTATCCTTGTTTTAACTAGTGATCGTCAATTCGACGTGAACTGTGAGGTCCTGCCTGATCGCGCTCAACTCTTTGAACCTTTTACCTTCACTGGTAAGTTCCATTAATATCATTCATTTGAAATAGTTCGCGGGCATCAACTATTTTACTATAGTTTAGAGTCATTCACTGAAAAAATTGAACTTAAGCTTTCAATTAAAATATCTACCATACACACATTTTACTTCTTTGATCCCCCTTTGGGCGTCTATAATATGTACAACAACTTGATGCGGATCCTCCTTATAAGACTGTGTACTAAGAAAAGTGATCTGAACAGATAAGGTGTCCTTGTAAATAAAATTAATTTTTGTTTGGCATTTCTCGTTTACCTCTGCTTTGTCCGCAGGCGACGCGTCGCTGTCGGCCGGGTCGCAGCAAGCCGAGGTGCGCGCGCCATCGCTGGCCGGGCTGGCAGGGTCGCTGGGCGGGCACGAGGCCGCCTCACACGGCGCCGCCTCGCCCGCCGCGCACCGCCTCGAGGTGACGGCCGACGTGGCCGCCTCCGACACCGCCAGCGCCGCCAGCTGGCCCGACGATCTGCCCTCCACTTCGGCCGCCACCTCGAGATCCGCCGCCAGGCTGCGGAGTCTGTTCCTCTACGGCTCCGCCCATCCGCCGTCCGACCTGGAGGCGGGGGACACTCAACTTCCTCCCGTAGTGACCCCGTGTTCGCGAGTCGAAGTTTCCAACGCGTGCGAGACGCGACTCGCCCGATCCCCCTCGCCGGACGCGTCGTAACGAATCGCGTTGTAACTGAAACGAACAGTGATTTAATAATTAGGATAAAATAAGTGGATAGTGTGAAAATCTCAGTGGAGTTGTGATTTTGACTGTAAAGTGACAGTCGAGTGAATAGTGATTTCCGATTACCTTAATTAAACCTCTGTTTTATGTTTCTCAATTATTTGTTGCCAGCCTCGAGTAAAACGAAATACAACCAAATTGACTGCATGACTATTTGAGTTGCGTTAAAAAAATGCCCAATTGAAGCATAAAAGATATTATATGTATAACTCGCGATGTGACCCAAATTTTGAAAGAAACCAATTGAAATGCAGCATTGCTAATCACCGCGTTAATCAAAGCGGCTATAAAGATTACCGATTACTATACATGTCATAGACAACCAACAACCTCTATGTACTATAGTTGAATATTTTAATTAAACAACATTTTTTGACGTCTCCAGTGCTACCCTATTTTGATATGCGAAATAAATAGTACGGGGAGCAAAAAGAAATTGCTAAGAATCACCAACTCAGTTGGTACAGAAGCTATGGCAACTTTAGAAATGTGTCAAACATTGTGAGTCAATGATTCAATGGAATTATAATGGTATAAAAATTATAAAAAACTTAATCACCTGCTGTAAATTGGTTAGTAACATCTAGGACCACCTAATTACTCAATATAATTTATATTTATGTAAATCATATTTGAAAGCCCTTTTTTAAAGCACTATTATACAATTCATACATATTATATTTTAGTTACTATTTAGTAGTTTTATAATATTTCCTTTTTACTCTGCTTGTGTGAACTCAGGAACTGGTTCATTGACTCATTCACATGACACAACTGAACCACATCACTATTATCTTAAATATGGCATCTTTATTTTACGATTAGTTACTGTCAAAATGTGATTTTTAACTAAAAATTCCCTATACACACTAGACAGGTTATTTCGAACAAAAAAAAATTGCCGGTTTCAACTCACTTTTGCTTATAACTTGGTGGCAGTCATACCAATTTTGACAGCTTCCTAGAAAACAATTTTTGATCGAAATGACCCATCTGGTGAACACTTCCCACCAGAACATAATCCTGTCAGATACAGAAGGCTCGCTCCGTAAAGATGTTCAAATAAATAACAACTCTGTTATGGCGCCGTAAAGTACAATTCATCTCGCATGGTATGTTGTGGTCTAAAATTTAACAAATGCCTCTCTTTCTATTGTATATAAATCGTATATTCTTCTTTCCATTCTCTCTCTGTCCCTACCTCTGTCACATAATCTTATCACGCGAGTGCTATTGAAGGGATGTAGCGCCATAGATACATTTCTCGGGTCCTGTGGATAAGTGAGCGTAGCCTGGTACATAGTACATAGAAGTTGTTGTAGCCTATTATAGTTTGGTTCTGCTATGATTTGCAGCTAGGTGATGATTCCTTTGAGTTCCATGTAAAGTACGCGACCGCGACGCGCGACACTGTCGCGGGAATGCAGTGTCGCGCGTCGCTGTCGCCTGTCTCAAGCTACATACATACATACATACTCTACGTCTCTTTACACAAGGCACTACGCGTTGCGATGGCGTACTAGTCTACCTTAAAATTAATTAGTATTATTTCGCGACAACCCTATGACAACTTAACTAATTTAATTAATTGTAAGGATCGCCAAAATAAACGATGCCTAGATGATGATATTGACGGCTCTCGATAGATGCTTCGCGCTTTCAGTGCAGGGCCCTCATTCTCTATGACACTTGTTATCTTAACTAGCCACTTGATGATTGATTCTTGAAAGGCAAATAATAATAATGAGTTGCACATACATACTGGCAAAATAAATGACATTAAATAATATGAAAAGTTGCACTATTAGATGGCATTAATAGTCACTTGAGTACTAAATAAAGATACATCTCTGGCACTTGGCGGTAATGAACAGTGGCCTGGTAGTCAAAGGCGCTCCAGAGAGAAGTTGGTTCGAATCCTGCTGGTTCTGCAATTTTTGATATGTATTTAAAATTATTAAGCCTTGAAGTCTTAGTAAAAACACTACAATAAAAAATTATAAAATAAATGATTATGATTACACTCGAGATCCATACAATAGGCGTTACGAATACAGTTCTGACCTTGAACCTGCGCAGTAGATGATTTAGCGATCCTGATTGTAAATCAAAAAACTAATTTCGTCAGAATTTATATACTCTTTCTTTCTCTACACACCTCTAATGTAAGTCATATAAATAAAAAAATAGGATGTATAATTGTTTTGTTAACAAAATGATGCGCAGGCCAGAAGGTCGACGGCGCGAATGTCATAGAGAAAAAGAACCCAGTGTTGTTCTATCTGATATTTGTGATACTTTGAATAATAATTACTATTAATAATCTAAATTATTTAATTTTTCACGTTTGTAGGCGAAATGTAAATAGTCATAAGCTATAACTACATAATATTATGTTATGTAAATCATAGAAATTGTAAACTATCATTAAAATGTGATTATACCTACTCTTTTGTTTATTTTTACTTACACCTTTTATTAAATTACTAGGACTAAATTTCTTGAACGATTTGTTGAATTGATTGTTTTTAAGATTAGTTTTGTAGATATCATAGATGAAAATATACATATTAAGGGAAGAGGGCTCGAGGAGTGTGTCCAGTCAACCAATCAGATTTTTAAAAGATGATGTGATAATTTTTTCAAGTCGTCTTTTATGACTTTCTAAATTATCACATCTGATTGGTCGGCTGAACATATCTCCTCTCCTCTCCGCTTAGATGGATGGGGCCTAAGTTGGATAGTAATGAGTAGGTATTAGGAGTGCTTGATCCACCTTTATCTATAAATTTATTTTTAAAATAATATTAGTCATTTTAATCATGACTAACATTCCCCTTTACCCTCCAATTAAGCGCAAAGCTTGTGCTAGGAGTAAGTACGACAATAGTCCAACGGGTGATGTTTGAACCGCCGACCTTTCGGATTTCAGTCCGCTCCTATAACCGTTGAGATATTGGAGGATTAGCCTCAATGATACTCACTCTTTCTCGCAGTGAGGAAAAAGTGGATAGGTGGTGGAAAAATACCACCCCTACCCACCAGGGGGTTACCTTGGTAGGGACAAGTGGATCAGGCCATATCTCCCGACGGTTACTGCTGATAATAATCAATCGCAGGCACCGTCGATGTAACACATTTATAAAGAATATTACTCACAAATCACAGTAGTAAAATCTCTAAAATAGTTCAGTAGATTTGAAAAATTACAGAAAGTTTAGAAATGAGGATATCTTGAATTTCTATTAGGATTTGGTTGAAGTTTTGTTTTCAATAAAAGTCTTCATTTATAAAAACGAAATTTTATTTAAATATCACCTGTCTGAATTCATTAGTTTATCACATTAGCTTATAAAATACGTTATTCTAGGTACACACTGCATGGAATTATTGTATATAATTTTTATAATTCTATTATATCAGAGAAGTTTTATTATAATAATATTTGGATCATAAATATGTAATTACTACATATTAATAGCATATAATATAACAAATTATACTAGACCTTAAGATTCAATCTTTCATTAAAACCAGAAAATTTTATTAGTGGAAATAAATGGTTACCTAAGTAGGTATTCTTTTATACTAAAAAAAACTTAAAATTAAAAATGTTTAATATACAAAACATGCGGGATGAAAATATAACATTAGAATTTTTTGATTTAGGCTTACAATAATTAAAAACTTGAAGGTGTTTATTTGTTTAACCGATTTCAATAAAATTGGCACAAAGCTTAGACATAACAAACACACGCGCACACACACATACATTGGACACTATCTCGCCCGGAAATACAAAGGGGTTTTTCAAAACCAAAATTCCGCAGACCGGCTAAGCTACCTAGTTCATCAAAAATATTCTTATACATTTGTAAAATGGATAAACACCCTTTCCGATGAACAGATCAGAAAAGTTCTTTGTTGAATCAAATGAAGTTAATTTACCACTGGTTTGAAATGCCTTTTCTAGTGAGAACCAGCAAGAAACTCGCCAAAAACTCATTGAAAATACTCAAGACACAATATGTTTTGCAATGTAAAAATGACTTGGTATTTGTTTCATTGTATAGATTTTTCATCATTTGGCAGCAGAGGGTAAATGCATCTATAATTTCTAAGCTATTTTATGCTTTATAAGATGGTCGTACAGGTCTTTTATAGTGGAAGAGGTCCCAGCCCTCTCAATAGTGAGGACTATGTAGAGGGGACATTACGGTCCGTTCACATTAATCCAGTCAATGATTCCAGTAAGTATATTCTAGAGCTCAACTGGATTGGATGGCGTCGTCTACAATATTCTAGTATGCCAGTAAAGCGCTGGATTAGATTACTGGACTGGAATTCTACTGGAATAATGTGAAGCAGAGGTCAGATAAAAATTTCTTCAACAAATATTTTTAGGATTCCGTACACTGATCTCTACTAATACAAGTACGCTGGACATGGGATTGCCAACATGTTGTAAATTGTAATGTATTTTTGGCGTGGAAACATCAATTCATCATACATAATATTTATATTGGATATATTTATTTCAAAATATATTCAAATGTTGATTATTATTTAGGTATTGATTTATAGTAAGTATATCATAATATAGTTTTAACATCAAAATCAACATTTATATTACAAATTATCAAATAGTTAATTTTTGTACATCTACAATAAGTAGTAATTCTTCATGATTTTATTTACATATGTACAAGACAGTACATGAACGACTTAGAACTAATTTAAACTACATTATATTATCAAAAAATTACTATCATATCTGGAAATATTTTATAAATTGTGGCTTGATGAAAAAAAATTGCATAATACATTTAAAATAAGCAAGGTGTAGGAAAAACTTTGAAAAGACCACAAGAATTAAAATTAAAAAAATATATTCAAATGCTGTAATATATAGCTAACTACTGGAAAAAACTCCCTTCCTCTTCAAGAAAAAATTTCATATCAGTTTTTAAAGCAGTAATATAAAGATATTTCATTATTGATAACATGCACCGAGGAGGTACAGGCCAAGTAAAGACAAATTCGTAGACGTGACTACAATCAAGTCGTACTTGCTAATCGTGACAGATATAATAGAATATTGATTTTATTCATATTAGCAATAGAGTTGAAAATTGAATGTAGTGAAGGCGACTTGCCTCCGACTCGCCAGGTGGGCTCATCTGCAACTTTGGCTTGGCACAACAGGCAAGTTTGATCTCTATCGAGCCTGCAGTTTGCAGGGAATGTAACTGCAGCCGAGTCGTACCGGTGTCGTGTAGTCGTGGTGACAAATTCATATACAAACAATAGTCGACTATACCATCATACTAATAGAGTTGAAAATCAAATGTAGTGGATCTGTCTCACCAGTTGGGCTCATCCACCATTAGCCAGACCTAACGGACAAGTGTGTTCCCGATCAAGCCAGGCCACAATACCATGCTCGCAGAAGATGTGACTGCAGTCGAGTCGCACCAGTGTCGTGGAGACGTCGTGACAGATTCATATACAAACGATAGTCGACTATACCGATATACTAATAGAGTTGAAAATCAAATGTAGTGGATCCGTCTCGCCAGGTGGGCTCATCTGCGACTTTAGCCCGACATAGCGGGCAAGTGTGCTCCCGATCCAGCCAGGCCGCGATACAAAGCTCACAGAAGATGTGACTGCAGCCGAGTCGCACCGGTGTCGTGTAGTCGTCGTGACAGATTGGACAAGCTTCGCCGGCCGACACCAGTTGCTCACAGGTGGGCTTTGTGCCCAAGTTCTGGAAATAAATTGACCAATATCAGCCTGACATGATCACTACGTTTTTTGACCCTCAACACAGAGGAATGTAGCAGGTTTAAGAAGTATGTCTCCCTGTGGCATCACTCACTTAAACAGATGGACCAAGTTGAATACGATTTTTTTGATGAGATGGCTCCTAGTTGTTTGATGGAATTCTGTTCAGCTGTTTGACAATTAGTTCTTTTCTCAGTCTATGTAGAGAAGTCATACAAAGAGATTATAATTGTTATTTATATGACTTGAACTCTTCAAATTGACTTGAATAATACACTAAGTAATTCTAACACCACTAAAATAATAATAATAATATGGTAAGCTATGATGATGTAACTAGGATTCTCTCATCTCATGATGAAACTAGGTTTCTGAGATAGCTACCCCAGGAATCTCAATGTACCTGTATGCATATAGCCCAGTTGCCAGTAGCCTACCTTTCCTTCTCTATGCCTATTCCATACTGGAAAGTGCAGCTGTACCTGTTGGCCACAAGTATTGGCACAACATATAAAATGGTGGTGATCACAATGGATCAGAGATGGTTGAAGTGATACAGGGAAACCAAAGATCTGCACAGTTCCAAAAAAGAAGGTGCCCATCATAATTATGATCAACCCATTGCCGGCTCACTACAGAGCACAGGTCTCCTCTTAGAGTGAAAAGGGTTTTGAGCACAGTCTACTACGCTGGCCACGTGCGGATTGACCCACAGCTTGCTGATATTAAACTCACCACACTCTGCAGCAAGGTCCAAGTGGCGTTTTTGAAGAGTCGCAGCCGCACCAGCAGCTCCACCAGCTTCGCAATCACGTACACCGAAGTGAGGAACATTCCCACCATCTTCTCCGAACCTTCATACGACTGCATGAGGAAGAATATCCACGGCTGAATGGTTATTAAGGACCGGTACAGCTGGGATACCGCCTCTGTGAAAAGGTATACTTTGCCCTGAAAGAAATAATGAAACATGGAGTTTATGATTTTTATAAGTTTTATGATAGTGTTTTTACCCACACTTTAAGGAAATTTCTAAATATTTTTTTAATACATAGGTATCAAAAATTGTGGAGGTGGAGTCTTAGTAATAGGGTCCAGTTGGCAGGGTTGGCACCCTTCAGGCACGGAACCCTGAAAACCGGTCAAGTGGGAGTCAGACTCGCGCACCGACGGTTCCGTACTACAGAAGTAAAACGGTAAGAATCACCTGTGTTTAACGAACCGCAAAACTAACTTTGTTTGTAGAGGTTCATAGAATGTACAGGTTAAACCCTTTCATGATACCCCACTGGGTATAGTTATGTTATGATTCGTCCCACCGCCTTTTGCTGGGCCCTATTAATACTCTGATTCGCGTATAGTTAGTTAGAGCGTATTTCGCGTATAGTTAGTTAGACGACCTCCTGCCCGCTGGACCGATGACCTGAAGAAGGTGGCGGGGAGCGGGTGGATGAGGAAGGCGGAGGACCGTGTTTGGTGGCGCGCTCTTGGCCTATGTCCAGCAGTGGACGCATACAGGCTGATGGATGGATGGATGGTATAGTTAGTAGGTACATATCAAAGGGTCTTTGTTTAGGTGACATTCAAATTCCATGGCTGGAGATTGTTTATGTTTAATGTAATGAGATCCTACATACTTCACAGTATGGCGCTTATTGCTTTTGTATGTCTGAGTAGTCTAAGATAAGTTTGGTAATATCAAGTTAAGTATCATAAATACTTTTGTATTATGACTTATGAGTAATAAAACTGCACACAAATATGCACAGCGATATTATAACCTAGAACTCACGTGGTTACATCCACAAGCGAATATAAAATTGCAAGAAAATTCAAGTGAAGTTAGTTATTATTTGAACATATTCTTTATCTTGACCCACATTCAGTTTCACTTACTTTGAAATTTCAAACCTCTGATTTCTCCGCCCTATTTAAACTAAAAATAATTTTTGATTTTTTTGATTCCAACGATATTAGGCCACTTTTATATGTATACATATCGATAGCTTTACTGTAATAGTTACTGAAATAATCGACTGTGGTAGACAGACATACGGGCGGAGAAAGTCGCACCCAAGTTCCATTTTAACATTTTGGTATGGAATCCTAAAAATATCAGTATGGCAGCCCCAAAATTAGTATAACATACCTGGAATAACCTAATATACTAATTTATATTCTAGGCCTGATGTACTAATTTATAGTCCAGGCCTGATATACTAATTTATAGTCCAGGCCTGATATACTAATTTATAGACCAGGCCTGATATACTAATTTATATTCCAGGCCTGATATACTAATTTATATTCCAGGCCTGATATACTAATTTATAGTCCAGGCCTGATATACTAATTTATATTCCAGGCCTGATATACTAATTTATAGTCCAGGCCTGATATACTAATTTATATTCCAGGCCTGATATACTAATTTATATTCCAGGCCTGATATACTAATTTATATTCCAGGCCTGATATACTAATTTATAGTCCAGGCCTGATATACTAATTTATATTCCAGGCCTGATATACTAATTTATATTCCAGGCCTGATATACTAATTTATATTCCAGGCCTGATATACTAATTTTGGGTCTGTAAACTGATGTATTTTGAATTTGCCGCGCTTTTCCAGTTTCTTTTTTCGGTTGTGAATTTTTGACGCCTTGGCGCAATGGTAAGCGCCCGGCAGGGTTTAGAATTTTATAATTTCTAAATCTCTGGTCTGGTATAGTGGGAGGCTTCGGCCGTGGCTAATTACCACCTTACCGGCAACGCCGTGCCGCCAAGCGATTTAGCGTTCCGGTATGATACCAAAGGAGTATGGGTTTCATAAAAGCTGCCATACTTCTTCCAGGTTATCCCGCTTCTATCTTAGACTGCATCATCACCTACCATCAGATGAGACTGCAGTCAAGGGCTAGCTTGTATATGAATGAAAAAAAAGAATACTCACCCTCTTTTGGAAGGGCAGCATGAAAGCTGGCAACATGGTAATCAGCAGCTTGATATCCACAGTAATGACCCTCACGATCAGGTCAGTGAGCACCACCAGCCACAGCAGCTCCCACACATCTATGGGTTCCGTGTACCCTGGGAACATCACTACATTGGGCAGCAACTTCCCATGTCCAAACAGGAAGTGCACTATCAAAATCGTGGTTGTCGCAAAGATCATTTCACAGAACAACGCTAGTATACTCCGGTTCATTTGTTTACCATTTTCCCTGAAAATTTTACATTCATTAATAAAAAAATTATCTTATGTCTAAATGAGTGCCTGCTAAGTTTCTTATATGAACTGTTGTCATATTAACCTAATGTGTAAAAAATCACACTATCACACTAATATTTTCACACTAATCACACTTCACGCTAATATTATAAAGGCGAAAATTTGTGTGTATGTGCGTGTTTATGTTTGTTACTCCTTCACGCAAAAACTACTGAATGGATTTGGCTGAAATTTGAAATGGAGATAGATAATATCTTGGATTAGCGCATAGGCTACTTTTTATCCCCGAAAATCAAAGAATTTCCACAGGATTTTGAAAAATTTGAAAATCGAAATTGATTTGATTAGATTATGGGCAAAGTAAACCAAGTAGCCATGTTTGGCCATTCCTTAAAACAACCAACCTCTTGACAACATTGTTCCCATGTGCGAAGGTGCAGAACAATATGATGAACGTAAAGATCCCCTCTCGGCTATCGTACATGTATTTGATGAATAGTATAAAGTAGAACGGTGCATATCGTAGGAGCAAATTCAGTGTTGCTCGCACATCTACTACCTGAAACAAATAGTACACATTACAATTAGACTTGCTTAAGTCACGAGTATCACTCAATATTTCATAGCTCATGTGACCTAACACTGTGTAATGCTTTTCTATTATATAAGTAGTGCACTTTTACACTACGTGAAAATGAACTACTTAAATCTCAAATAAATGATACCAGTATACAGTATAGTAATAAGTCGTAGATAAATGATACTTAAGTTCAGGTTTAGATTACACAGTGCTATTAATTTGTTTTATTATTAATCAATCAATTTCTGCCCTAATGATTCCCATATTATGACTATAATTCAGGCAATAAAACATACAAGTTTTGCATGAGCAATCTTTTCCAAGCAACTGATTAACATAGGTCTAACAGGATTAGCTGATTAACAAAATTAACTAGATTAATAACATTTTTGTGCATGTAGCTTTAGGATTGTTTGAAAGGAAAAGGAAAGGAAAATATGAAATTCTTCCAGCACAGAAAGAAACTGCAACTTTTCTGCACAGGTTCTACCAGCTGTGGCCAGAAGTGTAGATTATTATAATAAGAATCATTCCAGCCAATAGTGGATATTATGATATGACGCCTTTAAGTGCTCTCAGAGGCTGGCTTAGAAATCCAGGCTAGAACTGAGAATTTCTTGACAGAAACATACAACTTTTGGCCCAACCAGGGAATCAAATGAGGTTGTGGACCTCATCTTCTAGTTGAACTTACTAACCAATTAGACAGTAAAGTATGTACTACTTAATTATTGTTAACTAGCTGTGCCCGCGACTTCGTTCGCGTGGAATAGTGACTTTTCGGACAGCATATACTCTGTACGTTAAAAATGTTCGCCGTGATTCTTTAAATTGACATAACTTTTATTAATATTATTAATTTATGAACCGATTGACATGAAATAAACACTAAATGTTAAGTGAAGCTTACTACAATATATTAGTGAAAACCGTATCTAAGTCGAATAAGCCGTTTCTGATATTAGCGTGCACAAACACACAGATAAACACAAACAGACAAAAAAAAAAAAATTACAATTTCGGGTTCGGCATCGATATAATAACAACGCCTGCTACTTTTTTTTATATTTGTACAGACACCACTTTTCTACAATTTTATTATATGTATATAGATAGTTTAAAACATTATGCATCATACTGTCATAGTAGCTTACCTGCTGTGTCCCATCTTCACTTTGACTATCATTATCAGCATTGTCATTTATATTGTTATTATTGGAAGGATTCACAGACACATTAATCTCTGCATGTTCAGGACCTTGTTCAGATATATTGGAATCATTTGAGGCACTGTTGCTCATCCCATGGCTTGACTGTCTTTGAGTAAGAGGTGTACTTCTCTCATTTACAACATAAGTTTGTGATCCAGGGCCTAAGTTTACATGAGCTATAGAACTTTGTGGTCTTTGCAGGCCTTCTCCAGCTTGATGAGTGCCTGGTGGGTTTCTGGGTAGCCATGTGGGTAGTGATAACCTAGCATTGTTGCCCTATAAAAAAGAAGTTTTGGCTAGCACTTGATTTCATTTAAGTACATAAATAAAATAGATGACTCCCAAAAACCACAATTTTGTGTGTTGATTTAGGTTTTTTAAAATCCCATGAGATGTCTTTAATTTTCTGATATAAAAGTAGGCAATGTGGATCTTCCGGATACAAGTTGTCTCTGTACTAATCAAAATCGGTTATATGGATGAATTATGTTTCCTAAGTCACTTAAACCTAAGTAATGTTTCGTTAGTCTCAACAATAGAGACAACACTCTACAAAACATTGTCTCTTTCTAAAGTTTAAGTTTACTGGATCCAAAATTCCAATGAACTGATTTTGATAAAACTTAGCACAGTATGTTGTCTGACTACAGAACTTTAATCTGTGAAAGCCCCAATGACTTTTGCGTAAAAGATAAAAAAAAATTGCACAACTTACTTAGTAGCACTAGGTAAGTACTATTTTTTTTAATAAACAATAAGTTTGGAATGTTGAAGAATCTCTCATTGCATTGTCAATATTTTAGGGCAGTCGATAAAAATCTTCCTAACCTAACCTAAACCAACTACAATAAGTACCTATAGCATACCTATCGAATCACAATAACAAATAATAACCGTGAAAATGTATGACAGCAAGTATTGCGTCACGTAATCGGAAACAATAATGTATTAGAAACCTTACCATCCGCGCATGTTCGACGAGCGGTCGGATTTCTCTAAAGACACTATTTAGCCGATCGCCGAGGCCTAGATTGCTTCTATTTGTTGGAATTGGTCGAGACACCGAGTCCATCCTATGAAGTGGATTACTTCGACTTGGGCCCTCCGCCGGGGCCTCGTCCTCGATGTCGAGGTTCACTTGACTAGGCTGAGTCATCGCTGCACCAGAATAAGTCAGCTAAATAAACAATATGACTACAAATATAACATTTCCAATAAAATTAATAAAACACTTTGCAGCGATACGCGAAGGTCAATTTTCAATTTGACATTTGACCACATTTGACATGACAAATGACAATATATGTTGCCAGATGATGTGCAGCAAATCCAACGAACGAGATCCTAAAAAGGTAGGTACATGGTAGGTATGAAAAGCTATCAATCTGAGTATATATAGAAAATTAAGCACATTAAGCAAAAAGATTAGACGCTGTTGCTCCACCTAAATTACATGAAAATAAAATGTAAAGGTAACTAGTTAGTTAACTACTGAATTTTGATTTCATTAAAAAAAATTGATTTGTGTTAAATCAAATTTTTAAAGTGTGAAAAAGTTACAAATGACAATACTGTCCTAGTTAAGCCACTATGAAAAGGATACGAAAGTAAGACCGAAGATACGAATAATGACCGCTGAAAGTACGAATTTCGTAGGTCCTTCTGGCAACACTGCATGACTTATTGGACTTTATATAGACGTGTGATGTGATTTATATGATCTTCTAAGGCGGATCCACATACTTGTGACAAACAGCAAACAACAAGCACTGGCAAACGTGTGGACGGGACTTCGTCTGTGTTGTCGTTTGCTGGGGCGCGTGCTGTGCCTTTTTGGAGTGTTTTTTTTTTTGTTAAGAGTAGCTGGTTTTTGTGTTAGTTGGTGTTTTTGGTGGTGGAGCTGACTGGGAAGCGCTCTAAAGAGGCGCCACACGTATGTCGGTGGGCGCCGGCGCAGACGGAGTCCATACTTGTATAGTTTCACTAACTTGAAAATAACTACAAACTTGACATTGGCTAATCTGAGTAAAGCCAGACGAGAGAAAAAAAGGGTGGACGGGTGTTTGCGTATGTTCGCCAACGCTTGTCGCTCGATTTGATTGGCTGCAAGCTAAACCCTGGTGTTTGGCGATGCTTGCTGTTTGTTGTTTGCCACAAGCGCCTGGCGCCGGCTTTAGGTGCCACCCAACGCTTGTGACAAACAACAAACAACAAGCACTGGCAAGCGTGTGGACAGGTACCCGTATAATCAATGCACTCTGTATGGACAGGTGTTGGTTGCTACGATCATAGATTTATAAGTTGGTTGCTGGTTGCTGGCTTGCCAACGCTTGTCATTCGACCGTTCCAATTGGTTGCAAGCCAAACCATAGCCATACACTGTAGTTACGTATAAAAAGTACCTACCTAAGTACTCGGTAGTGTTTGCCGATGCTTGCTGTATATTATTTGTCACAAGCGTGTGGGCTTGGCTTAGGTTTTTGTGCACTAGCAAGTAAAACAAAAACAAAAGTAAAACTGAAAATTGGCAAACAAAAGTAAGGACTGGAAAAGCGCGGCACATTCAAAAAATTTCAAGATGGCTGTCCCAAAATTATTATAACAGATCTCAAATAACCTAATTTGATTTTTGAAAATTTCCTCATTTTCATTTATTTTGTATTCTATCAAATAGGTTTAGGTACTACCTAGTACTAGTAGGCAACTTTTGTTAGTGGCAAATTTATTTTTAATGAATTTTCCCAATAACTTAAAAAAAATTAACTTCCTCTTTTTTGGAAGTCAATTTGCCAATAAAACATCTGACTGACTGACGCTAGAGGTCAACAGCCATTGCGTAGATAGGTGCCGCGGGGTCAATGCTGCGTAGTAGGCGAAGCATTGACCCCAAGTTTCTCACGCTATATAATAGCGTTTTAAAATCAAATTGACTACAAAAGTGGCAAGTAGGTGTGTAATTGTTTATGATAAAATAAAATAGCATTTTGTAGGTACCAATAATAATTATTTAATTTTTATTCAAATAATAGTCAATAGACCGAAACAAATTTTCGCTTCTTTTATACGATGAGCAACAGTCACCTATAATAATAATAATAATGATTAATACCACACTCATGTAGGTCACAGACATGATTTAATTACGTAAATTCAGTCTTTATTTAGGCATCGCCGCGCACCACCAGAGCCCCGAGCGTCTCCAATAAAACGATCGATGTCACTACACAAAATAAATAATAGTAAACAACGAGTACACAAATGCATTTTGTGCTTCTATCGAAACAAAAGTATATTATGCTCTGACATGGACTTATCAATCGATGAACGGTTAACTCTGAATACTTTATCTTGGCACAGTTTTAATTCTTACGCATCAGAGTCAGGTTTTAGAGCGAGAATGTTTTGTGCGTGTAGATCGCGAACGGCTTCGAGCAGCCTCGTCTCCGCCCGTGGTTCCCCGAGAGCCACGTCCACGCTTCCCGCACACAGCAAGAGAGCCCGGAGCGCTGCTCGCGGCCAATCCGGCTTCAAACCTCGTCTGACTGCTATCCCCGAGGATGCAGCTCCCAATCTTGCGCACTCTGCTTCCAAGCGGTTCCCATAATCTTCTATTAGAGTTTCTCCAGCAGCTCTTCTCATTTCCGGCGTGAGAGAAGAGAGGAGCAATAGCGCGACGTCATCCATCGGTCTTCCCAAAGAAACCATTTGCCAATCGAGAGCAATACATTCACTCTCCCCGTCTCTTTCTCTAAACAGAAGGTTGCCGCTCCAAAAATCCGCGTGAACGAGAGGGGCAGGTTCAGCCGGTCGGAGTAAAGTGCCCAAGAGTGAAGGTGCCCGAGCGCTGAGTGCCGATACAGCGGCAGCTTCCTCGATACAGTCTGTGCGTCCACGGAGAAAAGCTTCCAGTTGGGGTAAGCCTCGTCTTACTAGACGAAGGTATCCAGCTGCCGCTCTTTCGCAGGGGAACAAAAAGTCAAATCTTTCATCCAACGGCCCCTCTCTATCCCGCAGAGCGAGAGAAAGAGCGTGGAGTCTTGCAGCGGCATACAGTGCAGACCTTGCGCGCTCGACTGTTAGACCCTCGGCAAAGTCCGCTGATTCGAACCCAACTGCCGTTACATCTTCCAGCACAAGCTCGCTATCTCCGCCGATTTCATCTGAAATGCAATTTTTTTTTAATTGAAAAATTATTTATTCGATTGGTAATTAATACGCGTCAAATTAAGTACCTAGCCAACTATAAATTGCGTGCATAATTTTCCGACAAAGTACCTATAGCAGCTTTGTCTTATTTTTTAGTTACCTATAGAACTTTACATTGTGACTTTGTGAGGCTAATAAATGAATGTACCTAGGTCGTTACTAGTTACGTGATGATGTGACTAATCAACACAATTGAAATTAATCATTGCAATGAATCTAAGTTTGGGCGATTTGTGTTAATTAAGGTTAATCAGCAACCCGCAGTGGAACGAGATATTGTACCTACTTGTCACCCAAAAGCTTAATTCCCATCGGTGCAAAAAGCGATAAAACTGTTAGCGGTAAAATACTGTTTTTGACAACCCTATTTATATATCCGTGCCTTGCAATCCAGTCACGTAGTTTTCGGAATGCGATATGTCAATCGTAAGCCAAATTAATGATTCCGAATGCAATTGTTCGGTAGTTGATGAAAGTTTTAGGTACTGGGTATATGAGACGACTAGGCAAGTATTGAACTTTGTAGGTATCAACGTCTGCGACTTTCTTCACATTATATCATATTAGCTGATATCCGCAACTTCGTTCCCGTGGATAAACATTTTTAAAACTCCCATGGGAACTCATTAATTTTCCGGGATAAAAAGTAGCCTATATGGTAATCCACAATATAATCTATCTCCATTCCAAATTTCAGCCAAATCCGTCCATTATATTTTGAATGAAAGAGTAACAAACACACACACACACACACACAACCGAAAGTTTGTGTCTTTGTAATATTAGTGTGAAGTGTGATTGATTTTTAGGTCGAGTTTTTTTCTCATCCTTAAAACCATTTTAACGCTTTTAGCATTAAGTTTTGTAAATAGAACAGTTATCACTCTTTATTAACCGAACTCACTGAACCGAATTTGATAAATCTACAAGCTCATCTTTTTAACCGAGGGAAGTGAGGTCACAACTCTGCTTAGGTGAATTAGCACTAAAGATCTTATAGTGTCTGTCTGTAACTATTTTCATGCCTAATTACTTCAAACTAATAAGTGGTGATAGAAGGGCTGGCTCATTTTTTGCGCAAAGGATTAGCCTGGCTATGCAGTGCGGAGATACAGCCAATATTCCTGGCACCCTTCCACGTGGGCATGATTTGTTTATACAGGCCAGCGTCATGTTTTATGATTCATTTACAATAATTGGAAAAGTAAAACAGCTAAAACAACCTAGTTCTAATTTTAGATTCGGATTTATGCGACTTTGCAGGATGCGTCGCGTGGTCTTAGTTCAAGGTGAATCTATATATGCCTTCGAGTCACTAAAATTCAGAACCAAGCCGAGGCAGCCACAGTGTGGACTAGTATGATGTTTGATCCAAACATATTTATATTCTGAGATTCACAGAAACTATGACAAATCCTACATTACGGACGAAAATAATGTTTAGGTTTCTCAGATTTAGCTGCTATTTTTGAGCTGTGGACGTCCTTGCTTTGGGACTGTGTTATTTTTATTGTACTTTTAAACAAAACTTCGCTACAAACAACGTGATTAAAATAATTCATCTAATCTTGAGTAACTATAATATAAGTAAACATGCTTGTTACTCAAGCCAAAACAGCAAAATGGAGTTTAGTGAAGTTTCGTCTTTAAGTTAAGTATCACAAATTATACCTACTAGTTACAAAAAGTAATTTTAAGAAAATGAAAGCACCTTCTGTTAATTTCAGTTCTATTACGCGCCTACTAGGTACCTAATAATTCTAATAACTTAATCAAAGTTAGGTGGCCATAATGAATTAATTCACGAATGAGAGACTAGTAAAGTGTAGATCGTAAATTATATAGGCAAGTAGGTACAGACCTGGTAATCTAGCTTTCATGCATCTCGGAATGGATAGCCCCTCTCCAGGGCCCAGCGCCTCTCCAGCCAGCCTGTTCAGCGCTGGCGCCAGCTCTGTATAAAATAGTATCTCTCTCGTATCGAACTGGGCCTCCGCTACGAACAGTCTGCCGAAAGGATCTCGTGGGGGTAACTTGACTACCAGTGGCAGCGCCCTATATTCACCCGCGCTCTCGTATCGGACGGTGACTGCGAGGACCCTGCTCAAAGCCCCTGCGACTCCAGCTCGAGATTCTACTCGAATCTGAAATTTTTGAACAATATTTGAGGGTATTTCAAAATAAAAACGATGTGCAACAAATCCTGTTGGTCGAAAATGGAAATGCTGCATCAATCATTGCTTTTGGTCGTCTCATATAAATAATCTCATGTGATTGGCAGAATCTATGGTAATTAGGTACCTATTTTTGCGGCAATAATGCATTTTAGCCCAAGATTTTAGCCAATAGCGAGAGAAGTCAGATTAGATTTACGGTCGAAAGTCAATCCTATGTGTAAGCTTGGTTACTTTGCGATCGTCACACTAGCTGCGATTTTTACCGTAATCGACCTCGGCCGATAATACGTATATAGTCTATAGTGTGGACACTACCTAGGAATTAGGGCTGTAACTTTGCGAACTTTTGGTCAGTAATATTTGTAATTTAATTTGGATATATAGGTACATATCCATTATAAAAAAGCCAGTTGGTAACAATTCTAAAACAACCACGAATTAGGTACCTATTTTAATTATTTATTCTTCGATTCGAACATTCCTTGACATTTTCTATTCAATGTACTTCTAGGGATTGATTTGAGGGTGGATTTATAATTTTTTACTCCACCGATTGGCGATCTAAGTACCAGCTATTAACCTAATATTAAAATAATTGTGAGTTTTATTAAAATCTTTAAAATTAATTAGATTAATAATAATTAAAGAAATATTTCATTTTACTTTAGGGAATATTGACGTAAATTAAGACGAATTAAGGACGAGTTAAGTAATGGTCGGTTTAATAATGTAAGTAAAATAAACCTCTACTATTTTCTGGTAAAAAACAACATTATTTAATTTATAGAAGTGCAAATAAGTAATTTTATTCTTTTCACTATATTACACGAATCACAATAAGGCAAGCGGCATTGAGCTTACCTCTTGAGGAGCGACCACGCCCGCTCCTCCCAGCAGTTCCCTCGCCCATTCCTCAGTCAAAGCCGCATCCGCGTCAGCCTCAGGCCCTTGCTCGCAATCAGACTCCTCGCTACCACTGCTGGGGGCCTCCGACACCGCAGCACTATCCGGGCCCCCTGCCTGCATTTTCCTCACACACTATATTCACTGTCTTAACTTATAATAACACGACCATAATAAAACGGTCATAAACCTTAGCATAGACTATAACTTGGCGATTTTTTATTCTTACGCGGATATTATTTCGTTCGGGAGGAACGGTGTTGCATCGAGTGGCCTGAGCCGTCTGCGGAGGACCGCGCCTGCGCGTTCCCTCCCTCAATTATTCATCGGGAGTCCCATAACGTGTCAGCGGCCGTCGCTCAATGCGAAATTGCGATTGGATCGGTAGGTACCTAGGTAATATAGCTAAGCGTCCCGTAGATATGTAGGTAGACGTCTTGTAATAATGACTCGAAGTAAAGCCCGGCTAGGGCTTTTAAGTAATAACAAGCACTAAGCACTTAACTACCGTATTCGATAATGGTACCTACTTGACTTTTAGGGTTCCGTACCTTAAAAGGAAAAACGGAACCCTTATAGGATAATTTTTTTGTCTGTCTGTCTGGTAAATCCGAAAACCGTGAATTAGTGGTTACATCATTAAAACAAAATTAAAATGTGTTTCAATTTTCAAAATAAGATAACTAGGTATACCAAGCGGAAGTATGAAAGGGCTTTACTAGTACATTCTAAAACTGATTTTTATTTATTTTTATATGAAAATGTGGGAAAAATACCACCCTCGGTGCGCGAGTCTGACTCGCACTTGGCTGGTTTTTAGTTAAAACAACTGGACTGATTTTGATCATATTAGGTATTACGGGTCTATCCGATCCTTTAACTCACGAAGTAAAGCTATCTCAATTCTCGATCGTTTTGGAGAATCTATACCTACCAACTGAACCGATTTGGATGTTTAAATTTAAATTTAAATTGATAAATTTAAATTTAAATTTATCAATTTAAATTCAATCAATTCAAGAACACAATATAACAGGTAGGTAGTCCACCTGCCATTGCTTGTGTTTTTGTTACAAAATGTAGAAGACTGTCATTGAAGATAGATAACAGAAAAGTGCAAGCGTAGGTATCTAGGTAAGTAGGTAACTAGTTACCTAGTTATTTTTACACGACTGCCCAAAAAAAGAAGTTATGTCCTACCTAGTTACTTATGATTTCAGGGTTCTACGCAACTTATCTTTTTTATTCCACTATAGTTAACTTAAAAATGTCTGAACAGTTTTGGACTTTAGACGTATGGGATATCGTTAGAATTTATACATCCACTGGGTACAACTTTTTTAAACTTTAGTAATGGCGGTTGTATGGCACCCGCACATTTTACTAGCGTTTTTTTTCGGGAGGGTAGCCATGTTTTTTAATTACTTATGTATAACTATTTACATAGTTAGTTGCCTACTAGATGCATGATCCGATGTCAGCGGTCATTGTTTTCAGGTCAGCAAGCTGCATGCTATACGTCTCTAGAATCTGCAAAACTTCGATCATCTCTCCTGACGTTATCCGCAATCGAGGAGGTTGGAAAGTGGAAGTTGCGCTCTGGCTATGGCGCACCCATGCGCTCATCGTGTTTACCTATATACTGTTTGGTGGTTTGGATGGGTTGGTTTCAGAGAAGGTAACAGTAACTTTTAAACTAGGTACCTATCACTCTACATACCTATCTCTCTATGATTTTTTTGTATTTATGGTTTTGTCTCATTGTCAAATGTCAATGTCAACGTCCTTTTTATTGATTTGAATTTGACGTTTCGAATATTTTCTCATTTTCTCTTACAATTTCTTTTCATTTTCGATTTCGGATTTATTTGGGCAGTATAAATTCCCGGGAAAGTACCAATTTAAGTTTTAAATCTAATGGGCTCTGCTAGCAAATTTTGCATGCGATTACCGAGGAAAACCAAGTAATGGGAAAAGAGAAATCTAAGAAACGACACCGCTCAGAGAGCTCGAGTTCGAGCAGTTCCGATTCAAGCCGGGAAAAGAAAAAACTGCGTAAGTTAAAGAAGAAATTGAAAAAAGAACAGAAAAAGACCGAGAAGGCATTGAAAAAGAAGCTTAAAGAGGAGAAAAAGAAACTTAAAAAGCAGAAACGTGATAGCAAAAGCGGCAGCTGTGATGCCGATACGAATGTAGCATCGGCTGATATTCCTTTGGGTAAGGGCCTAGATTTATATATTATTTTTAGTATAAAGTGAGTAAGGAACATGTTTAAGCACCCTCAGCAACTAAAGGAGACTTCTTTGCTGCGGCTGGGGTTGGAAGTATTGTGGTTTACAATACTTGTCTGACAGCAGCCAAATTTTTTCAACATTAGCTAAGCAAAGACAATTATAATATTATTAACTAGTGATCCAGTATAGTGCTTAATAAATTAATGTGGTTAATTCGAGTTAAACATGCCACAGAACTTGAGTTATATAGGTTTATTACAATTTGTGTTTCTTTTTTAGTGTAGTCAATATAAAATATTGAACAGGATTGCTGAATGACGATTCTAAGACGTAGCATGTTGTTGTTTGACATGAAATGGATAAATGACTTTGAATTTATGGAAAACTTTCAACCTTGCAACTTAAAATTTTCACTTACTAATTTATGGTATTTTACAGAATTAATGGAAAGATCCAAGGCTATGGCGCCTATGACCAAAGAGGAGTGGGAGAAGCGACAGAGTGTTGTCAGAAAGGTTCATGATGAAGAGACTGGCAGATACAGGTTATTCTATCTTTCTAATATAATTCTTACTATTTTATTCCAGAACTTTATTGGACTTGGACCATTCAGGTGTAGATCAATTTTTAATTTATTTAAATTTACAGATCTAAAAGTAATGCTATAGCAAAGTAGTACATATTTTATTTGATTCTTAAATTATTTATCAATTAAGAATATTATATTGTAAAATGTTGTATGCCAGAAATGGCTGGATGCATGCTGTTATCACAACATATAAATAAATCTAAATATCTTTGCTGCTCCTCAGTGGTTTATTTTTTCCAGGTTAATAAAAGGCGATGGCGAGGTCTTAGAAGAGATTGTGTCGTACGACCGACACAGAGAGATCAACCGACAAGCCACCATGGCTGATGGAGACTTCTTCCAGTCACGGACTGTTGATAAGCATAGAGTCAAATAGATAATTATCTGCTTTTCTCTATGGCTATTATGTGTCCATAATCATTTATAATAATATATTTTTCCTAGAAGTACAGTTACTACATACTATTCTATACCACCACAATAATATTTTGATGAAGCTAAGCACGTCATCACATACATTACAGTGAGTGAAGTTAGCGACCGGTGTTAAGCGATGTCGATTAGCATTTCTATAGGGTTAATATGTTATTTATTACTACTTATTTAATTTTACAAGGATTTCCACTAACATTTCCCATGTAAAAATATTAATAGGTAAGTACAGATTTATAGTTTAAGTGATGCTAGGGCTACCTACCAAAACTATCAAGTACTACATTTAAGTACACAAATATACACTATATAATGATTTATGTATGTGTTACGTCTTCACTCATCACTTGTCAGAACAGATTGCAGCCAAGCGCTAGTCTATTAAAGTCTAAAAAAAATTTAAAATCCCAGGCAAGGACATAAATGACTTTTTATCTGGGATAATAATCAGTTTTCACAGAATTATTAAAAGCCTTAATCCACTTGGATGAATTATCTAGTATAAATCATAAGATGATAATTTAAAGTTATTTACCTATCTTTCAATAAATATCTAAAACCTATACCTATTTTTAATTTATTATCGAAAACCCCATGGACTTATAAAACCCTTATTAATAATACTTTTAATAGATAGGCACTCATTCTATCTTCTTTATAGTCGTATTCCTCAATTTCGTATTCCTGAATTTTCCGAACCACTGGTTCGGAATGCCTTTCCTACCGAGAAGAACCAGCAAGAAACTCGGTGATTGCCGTGTTGAGGGTTGTGACGCCTTTCCATTAATCACATAATAGCAGGAGTTCTCTTGGGATAATAATGCGGTGGGTTCCCAGTTCCTCTGCAGTTCCTATTCATAATATATTTATGATAAGTGATAACAGTATTTATATTGAGAATCGAACTCGGAGCTCTTAGTGCAGAGGATGCCTGTTATGTATTAGGTACATATCAATATAGTTTGTAATCTTAAAACTGGTGATTACTTGAAATGACTACAAATCTGTGTCATGAAACAGATAATTCCTACATCTTTGTAAACATAACTCCTAGCCTGGGAACAATCATTGTTTCGTGAAAAATCAGTTCAAAGAGTAAATGTATTTTGAAAATTTTTAGGGTAATTTAGAGCGAACTTCTCAAAGGGTAACAAGGGTAAAATCAAAATCGTCAGTGGAAACACTGGTACGACAGTTGACATTGACCTTGACAGATGTCAAATCGAGTTAAGTAGAGGTTATTTTTGTAAGTAAACAATTTTTTTAGTAGGTATCAACTCATTATTAAATATTAATTTTATTAATCTAAGTAAAATGTTAATATCAAGGAAAATTATTGCCCCAGTATTTGGCGTAAGGTTTTCTCGTGTCTTATTTTCCACTACTAAACTTCCGAAGGTATGTCTTACATTTTGATTAAATTTACTTATCTCTAAAAAATAATATTATTAAGCCGAACCACTGATAAGATTGGGTCCAGCGACCTTCTGTAACTCGTTTGATGTGTGCTGGATCCAGCATAAGACGCCGCGTATGTAAGTTTACAATAGACCTATGTCCATTTCACTTTTCTAAAACATCCACTGGTTAGGCTGATCTACTGATTAGATTGAATCCAGCGAGTTTCTGCAACTTGTTTCTTGTGTGCTGGACCCAGGCCCCGGCTGGCCCGCATGACCCGCCCGCATGCAGGACCCGGTCCCCCGAGGAGTGTCCTTAGTAGGCGCCGCTGGCCGGGTTGCGCGAACGTGTTTGGCCCTCCGTGCCTCCCCGGGCGCGGTGGTATCCATGAGGATTTCCCCATGATAAAAAAAAAGGCGGTCGAAGACTGTGATGTGTGATTGTGTTAATCTTTACAAGATATCTATGTCTAGCAGCAATTAATGTGTATCAGTTGATCATGGTGTTGACTATTGAGTTAATATTTGAGCATAGTTTTATATAAGTAACCCAAAGAAACTCTTCTCTCTTCTTTCTTTTGTATTTTATACATTGAGTGGTGTATTACAGAAATGCACAATCTCTTCATTTATGAATAATTTTAGGAGAGCAAAACAAAAGTCGGCAAATATGAAATCAACTATGTAAAAGTTGGCAATGGAAAACATAATGTACTGTGTGCCCCGGGGGCCTTGGGGACCATTTGGTCTGAATTCGAGCATCAAATAGAGGGGTTCAACAGGAACCAGTTCACTTTAGTGGTCTGGGATCCGCCAGGTTACGGCAAGAGTTACCCTCCTGAGAAGGACTTTTCTGTGGATTTTCTGGAAAAAGATGCAGACATGGCTTATGAGTTGATGAAGGTATGTTTGTAATTATTATACAATACAATTTTGAGTAATACAGTACATTGCTATTTTATTTTATTAATAAATTTTTGCATAAAAGTAATATTTTGTAGCAAATAATTCTTCTTTTCTTGTTTGGTGGCTTTTTGTAGTGCCAGACCAGCACAATACACTTTCCAGTGTCGAGTAGTTTGAGGGAGACACATAGTAGATTGCTCGGTAAAAATGTTCTAATTTTCTGGGTATTATTCTATAATAGAAGACTTACATATTTGTTAGTAAATTATACTATAAATCAATGGGTTAAAAATAAAAGTTTTGACATTTATTTTTAACCCATTGATTTATAGTATAGTGTGTTTGGCGGCTTTCATTCATTGATGATCACAGAGTTAATGAATCCCCGGCTGTGCCCAGTACTGCGCTGATGATAGCTCGAGATGATGATGATGATGATCATTTTTGTTTTCAAGGCATTACAAATACCGAAGTTCTCAGTGCTGGGTTTCAGTGACGGCGGTATCACGAGCCTGCTGTTGGCCGCCAAGTACCCCGGCGCAGTGCATAAGCTTGTAGTGTGGGGAGCCAACTCCTTCATACTGCCCAGCGAACTTGATGCATATAAAAGTATGTTTACAATCCTTGAATCAATTACAACTTTACTGGATGTAGCTATAGCTTGTTTCTGTCAGTGTGTGACCAACTAAAAGTATACTGTTTCAATGAGACAGCTTGTGAGGAAGGGGGATGGGTGCGGGGAGGGTGATAGTATGGAATCAAGGTGTACAATGTCGCTGATCACTCTCCCAGGAGCTGTCTCGGATAAGCGGTATACATGTATCGTTGAACAAAATTGCGGTTAGGTGCAGCATTTAGGTCTGGCTGGAAAAGTGATATACATACCACCCCCCTCCCCCCCAAATGTAATAATTAGTTAATTAAATTAATTAGTGTAGTTGAAAGATTAAGGACTAAAGAACCAAACATGCAAAAACTTTTAATCTACTTCAGAGTAAATAATATTAAATGAATTCACTATCAGTTATTTTGGATTCGTGGGGGTTATCAGACTGCCCTGTATGGGGACTGAAGATGTTAAATTTTATGCATACAATAAAATTACACACACACAAGGAATGCTATCGGTACACAAAGACATGATTTTTTTAAGCTACCCTACCCGAAGGGTACCAACAACGGGACCCTATTGCTTAGCCTCCTCTGTCTGTCGAAGTAGCACAGAGTTGAAATTTTCACAAAGTATGTATTTCTATTGCCCCTATAACGACAAATAATGAACATTTCAAAAAAGCTTACTTGCAAAAAAAATTAAGTGTTATTTCTCATATTAAGAAACCCTTTGAGTGTGAGGCGGACTCGCGTCTGAATCGGTTTTTTATAAAGAGTAAAACTACAAGTCTTTTGGAGAGGATTAGGCTGCCATCTTCACTTCTGTTTGTTTATGTACATAATGAATTTGTTTGGAAACAACTATAATTTCTTTTCTTATATTTTAGAAATAAAAGACGTGAACAAATGGTCCAAAAGGCTAGTGGAGCCAATGATTGAAATATACGGCAAGGAGAGGTTTGCCAAATACTGGGCCAGCTGGGTGGACGCCATGGACGCGATATACCAGGCAAACAACGGCAACATCTGTTCAGACAGACTGAAGAACATAAAGTGTCCTACGTTCATATTGTATGGGGAGAAGGACCCTATGGTCGATCGCGTGCATGTCTCGCATCTACACACGCATATAGAGGGATCCAGGTACAGATTATTTTTTGACTATTTTTGAGTTTGTTGTGAGCTCTTGTCAGTAGAATCCTCATAGCTTTAGTTTCAAGTTTACGTAATAAATTCAGCGTCTCTAATTTATTTGGTAATGATACCAAAGTTGGCCATAGCTTAACCGATGTCACCCACGCTAACCCACACCGGGTTTGCGCAGGGGGTATGCAGAGCGTCCCCCCCGCCTCATACCCCGATTGCCATGTCGATCTGTGGCGAACTATTGGTATCAAAATCAGCTTGAGTACTAGCTCTCCCCTTGTAAACTTCTCATGAAAATTCTGGATGACTCCACTTCTTCAATTCTTCCCCGGGTTCTAAGGATCAATCCTACCAAGGGAAATATCTTGTTTCGAAACGCCGTATTTTGCACTTTTCCGTCGTGTACAGATGGGGACTATAATATTAGCGATGAGTACAATAAAATACAATACGGTTTTTGTATTTCAGGATACATCTATACCCCGAAGGCAAGCATCACATACATTTAAAGTACGCGGAAGATTTTAATAAGCGAGTTCAAGAATTTCTACTACATCACTAGGATACAGACTTACAAAGTTACTAAGAAAGAACTAAATTGATTATTATGATGACTCGCACTTAACCAAGTTTTATTTCATAAATATTTATTCTTTTGAGTTTATAATCAGTTGCTTTGCTTAATTATATATTTTTTGATAGAAGTTTAAAACTGTTGTTGATTTTTTTATTTACTTATATTCAAATATTATAATTTAATTACAATTATCTAAATTAAAATTACTACTAGTTATACCTAGTCGTCAAAAAGACCACCCCTGGTTGCCCCTAGGCCAAAAGTGCCCATCAAGCTGGCAGCATTGCCCCGTTGAATGGCGATAGACAACCTTTGGACCAGGTAGGCCCCAGAGCGTGGATCGCAGCCTCTTTCTCTTAGACGACGGCCAATGTCGCGCACAAAGCCCCGCGCCTCCTCACCCCAGCAGCCCATCGTCTCCACCGCCAAAGGGACGAAGAAGTATTTGGCCATGAGTGGGGCGTATTTAGTCTTTTTACGCGAGGCAGCGGACTCATTTTTTACTTTATTTACTTGTATATACTCGGATTATTATTTAATACTTAATAATTACGGTTATTTAATACTTAATAAAATTAACTAAGTATTTAAATATACGCTATGATTAACTACTAACCTTCTATAATTCATTTCAGTATAATATCCTGATGTAAGTAAAGGACTTCGAAAAAATGAACGGATTAAAGATCTTCGCACACTACACAAACTTGACGTCGCCTCCGCTCCGACTCAACAGTGAAGTGTGGAAATGTGAGCTTAATAGCGTGTTCCTTACGGGGGAATTATTAACATTAAAAGTGTACGATGCATAGACGACGCGTTGTATCAATCTATCAATTGAATCTTGAAAATTCTATCGTAAGGAACATGATATAAAGCTCACATTTCCACGCTTTACTGTGAGTCGAGTTGGAGTGGAGTCGAGGTCGACTATTCTAATGTAATGTGCGAAGACTTTTAGGCTCAGATTTATTATAGACTATAGAGTCTATAGAGCGATACTTGGATTTCGTCTGTGATGGCGTTTGCTGGCGCGCGTGCTGTGCTTGAATGGAGTTTTTTTTTTGTTAAGAGTGGATGGTTTTTGTGTTAGTTGGCGTTTTTTGGTGGTGGAACTGACTGAGAAGCGCTCTAAAGGGGCGCCGCGCGTATGTCAGCGGGCGCCGGCGCAGACGGAGTCCATACTTGTATAGATTCAATAACTTGAAAATAACTACAAACTTGTCATTGGCTAATCAGAGTAAAGCCAGAATTAAAGAAAAAAAAAGAGCGATACTTTGACTTTGCTCAGGCTTTTGAAAACGAGACGGACCTATCTGTCTCTAATATAATTTTGTCTCGTCGAAGAACCGGACGGTCGAAGTTTTAGCTCGAGCTACTGAAAAAGTGGTTCTTCTACATGAACATCTGTTCTACCTATGGCACGACAAGTCGAGATGACAATAGAGGTGGGGATGCCCCGCACACCCGCCTCATACCCCGATTGCCATCTCGACTCATCATAATCATAGGATGATAATCATAGGTAATATTATGATAAATGAGAGACCTGTCAGCCAAACCGTAAGCACAGTGGGTTCACGATGGAGGTATTTTATACGTGGATAATAGATATACTTATTAAAAATATAATATATTTCTGCATGAATATAAAAAACTTCTAGTGCGAGTTAGACTCACCAACCGTGAAAAATCCCATATAATTATAGTTATTTGGCTAAATTAATCTACTGCTTTGAAACAAATTCCTTTTGCTTGGAACCGCGAACAGGTATTTGAGTTTTATATGCTGACTAGCTGTTGCCCGCGACTTGTCAGCTTTAGGTTTTTAAAATCCCGCGGGAACTCGAGCTATCTCGCTCATGATCCGCGCGTACAAAATATGGCGCGTAGGCATAAACCAATAGGAGACGGACGCACGCTATGATTGGCTGAGATATTTTCGCGCCATTCATTTCAATAATAAAACTGCGCAGGTTACACAAGTTATTAAGTGGTATGTAGGTACCTAGAAGGCAACGATTTAACCAAACGTCGTCGTATCACTGTTTGTAGGTACGAGTATGTATGCTTGTATAGGTAAATCCCGAGACAGACGGAAGTGCATTATTTAATTAATTATTATTATTTTATTACCTACCTATATAAATTTATAACTAACTTGCTTAATTACTTACACAGGGCATATACAGGCTCCAAGATTCTTAATTCGTATATATAGGTACCTATCTGTCTGCCAACATACAGGGTGTAGCATTAGTAAGTTCACAAGTAATGCGTTATCGCACGTCAACGCGCGATCAAAAAGGCCATTCAGAACGGTAATTCATTGTGAGTGCTAAGTCGCTCAGTTTCGGTAGAGCCTAGAAAATTGACGTGAAAGAGGATATTACCTAACTGTGACGAAGCTCAAAAGGGGGATACACATAGACTTACAATTTTTTCGCTAATTCTAAGCCTATGGTTATACAGGTGTAACCAGAACGCTAGCAAAAACTTAGCGTTATTGTTATACTTACTACATAACACTATACAATGCCAGTAACTACCTGGCCTTACCTCCTATAATAATATTATAAGAGCAAAAACATATTTATATAAAAACACACCATAGCTCTGATTTTGTAAAACAATTAAAACTAAGTGAATACTTAAGTAGCTACTAAATTAATAAAAACAGTAATTATTACTTATTGCTATGTTAATGTAAAACGTGTAGAAGTATGCAGATATAAACTTAAAGCGTTCAATTTGAATTTTTACTCGTACAAGCTTCGTAATCTTCGGAAGGATAACAAGTGAAAATGTTTAAATTAAGGTTCGCACCGCTACGGAAAGTGACGGAGGTGTGGTACCCTAGTATGTCACTTTCTACGACGGCTTCTCCAAAGGTACGTTTTTTTAACGGTATCTAAGTTCATAGGTATTTAGAAAGAAAAAATATATAAATAGACTCAATATATTTTCGTGAATTTTTCAATGTCTTTTTAGGGTTCCGTACCTCAAAAGGAAAAAAGGAACCCTTATAGGATCACTTTGTTGTCTGTCTGTCCGTTCTTCCGTCTGTCCGTCGTGTCTGTCAAGAAAACCTATAGGATACCTACTTCCCATTAGCCTAGAATCATGAAATTTGGCAGGTAGGTAGGTTTTATAGCACCAGTAAAGGAATAAATCTGAAAACCGTGAATTTGTGGTTACATCATTAAAAAAAAAATTAAAATGTGTTTCAATTTTCAAAGTAAGATAACTATACTAAGTAGGGTATCATATGAAAGGGCTTTACCTGTACATTCTAAAACAGATTTTTATTTATTTTTATGCATAATAGTTTTTGATTTATCGTGCAAAATGTTGGAAAAAATACTCGAGTACGGAACCCTCAGTGCGCGAGTCTGACTCGCACTTGGCTGGTTTTTCTGTGTGGACACGCAATGCGGAGCTCTTGCCGAGGGCGCTTCACAGTAGACACTGTGTTATATTGAGAGGCTTAGAATTGTTATTGTTGCCTAATGTGGTTACTGTTAGATGGTCGGTCCAGGAGTCGCTGTAAGGGGTGATGTGGAGGCGACCTAGGTAGGGTTAGTTATAGCTGTACCTACCCGTTGTCATTGGAGACATTGGTCTCATGATTCATAAGTGAGAGTTACTATACTATACTATACTAGATGATGCCCGCGACTTCGTCCGCGTGGATTTAGGTTTTTTAAAATCCCGTGGGAACTCTTTGATTTTCCGGGATAAAAAGTAGGTAACCTATGTGCTAATCCTGGATATTATCTATCTCCATTCCAAATTTCAGCCAAATCCGTCCAGTAGTTTTTGCGTGAAGGACTAACAAACATACACACACACACACACACACACACACACACACACACACACACACACACACACACACACACACATATACACAAACGCCTTTATAATATTAGTGTGAAGTGTGATAGTTATTGTTGAGGGTAGTTCATGTTCTCTCGTAGTGCGAGAGTATCGTTTGTAGGCCCACGGAGGCTCAGTTAATCTAAAGGCTTATCTGGTAATTGTCATTATTATCTAAGGTTTAGGTAGGTATCTACATATTAGTTCCTACTGTCCGTCAATACTCAAATAAGTATTTCACTATGTAGAAGGTAATAGACAGTTTTACATTTGTTTAGGTGAATGAAGAAAAAATAAAGGAGGAGAAAGTCAAAGTTGGGAAGTACGAAATAAACTATCTCAAAGTAGGTCGGGGCCCGCACCACGTTCTATGCGCGCCGGGCTCTCTCGGCACCATATGGTTTGACTACAAGCCCCAGATCCAGGGCTTCGACCGAGACAAGTTCAGTTTAGTGGTCTGCGACCCTCCGGGCAACGGGAGGAGCACTGTACCGGAGGATGACAATGTGGTCGACTTCTTTGAGAGGGATGCGGCTGTGTATTACGAATTTATGAAGGTAAACAAAATCAGGAAGTTACTTATCCGAAAACTTGACGGCTTTAGGTAAGACATACTTACCGTAAGTATGTCTTACCTAAAGCCGTCAAGTATACAGAATACGTAAGTAACTTACGTATTCTGCATCGGTACCGAATTACCGACAAAACTAGGTATTAATAATTACCAATGCTGATTGCTGTCCTACATGATAGGTTGCCCATAGTTTCTCACGGTTTTACGAAATAGGTAGTCCCGCTCATCCATTTTTCTAATTTTTTAGGGACGTCTGACGTCTCCTTTCTTTTTCATAAGGTACAACCTAGGTAACTATAAGAAAACCTATGCAATCTCTACTAAGAAATAGAGCTATGACTATTAACTAGGGCTGCCCGCATCACTGATTTTCCGGGACGTCACTATTCTGACGTCTCCTAATAAATCTAGGGCTGCTAACATTCACTGATTTTCACATGATTTTCAGGGATGTTCTTTTTCTGTAGACCTACAGTCAACGACATTTACCTATATTTTAATCTACAGACATTATTTTGAAAATTTTGTACGAATGATAGCTAGAGCTGTCACCTGTCATTGGTTTTCCGGGACGTCCCATTTCTAAAAACAAAAACAAACGTAATAAAACTCAAACTGACCTATATTATTTATTTAAAGGTGCTCGAAGTCCCGAAGTACTCCTATATAGGCTGGAGCTGCAGTGGCGCCTCGGGGCTTATCCTCGCCGCTAGGCACCCAGAGGTGGTCAACAAGTTAGTTGTATTTGGCACCAGCTCGCATATGTTGAAGAGTGAAACAGAAAATTACAGTAGTACGTATAGTCCTATACATATTATATTTCTATTTCTACTTTTATTGAAGCAAAGATTTTTAATTGATGGGTGGCATGGGGTTCTAACTAAGAAAACGCTGAAACGCGCTTCAATTACTGGGCAGGAGGTATTTCACTCATGACAGGCAGGACATTTAGAGTACTTTTTATCTCCGAAAATCAAGGAGTTCTCACAGGATTTTTAAAAACCTAAATCCACGCGACGACGTTATGGGCATCATCTAGTTTTAATATTTTTTGGACGCTGTTCTTCCGTACTCAGGCATTAAATAGGAAAGTATGTAATTGATCGTTAATTATTACAGAAATGAAAGATTTGAATAACTGGTCAAAACCAGTGATAGAAGCAATGACAAAAATGTATGGAAAAGAGGCATTCGTGAAAAAGCTGAACAAATGGGTGGATAACGTCGTGAACAACTACTCAGTGTTTAATTGCGACGATCTTCTGAAGAATATAAGGTGTCCCACACTGATACTTTACGGTGCAAAGGACCAAATGGTAGACGGCTCTCACGTAAACTACTTGCAAAAACACATTAAGAATTCCAGGTGGGTTTATTATCTTGCCATTACACACAAACCATACTTCCATTCTAATAGGTATTATAAATGCGTCTGTCTATCTATATGCCTGACTATATTTCTGTCTGCTAGCTTTTCATGATCCATCTGTCAAACCGATTTTGATAAAATTTTGTAAAAGATAACTTGCATCCGGAGACAGATATAAGCTACTTACCTAGGATTCAATGTATAAACATGAATGGATTTATTTCGCAATCACAGACAGACATTTTCAACTTTATTGATTTGAATAGATGTAATAATATTGATGTATATTTTGTTACAGAGTTCACATATACCCTGAAGGCAAGCACAATATCCACATAAAGTACGCGGACGATTTCAATACTAGAGTTCAGCAATTCCTTCTACAAACAACGAATGATTAACCGTGATTGAAGTAACCGTTTAACAGGATTCACAAAATAATAATGAATTCGTGGATATTATTAAAGAACTTTTAAAGAGGCTGCTTTCTTTATAAAGTAGTGTGATTGATTTTCTCGCTCAAGTACCTATTTTTATCATAATATATTTCAATAGTGAGATAATCAGGCCAACAGTAGGTATATAATTACACTAACTAGCATATTTTAATTAGGTTTAGTTTTAGTTAAAAATTATAATTTAATCCATTGTAATTTTAATAAATTAAATTTCCGCTTATCAGCTATTACTTATTTAATACACCCATCCTTGCGATCAAAAAAAATAATATGTTTCAAATAAAAAACGATTCCAGCACGAGACGGTCAAAATGTTCGATATACAAGATTGTACAAGAATCAAAATTACGAAGTTTTTTGTTTTTAACGTTTCTCTTTGATTTTCGAGTTTTTTTCAAGAACATATGCGCCAAAGGAGCTACAAACTCTTTGTCAAAAGTTAAAAGATTTTTTATTCAATTAAACTTTTGCAAGTGCTTTTGAAGCATCACTGTACCACAGGTTAAGAATGCCTTTCCTACCGAGAAAAACCAACAATAAACTCTGTGAGTTAGTATACCCTTGATAATGGCAATAGTTTCACTTTAATAATATAGGGTGTAATTAGAACGCTAGCAAAAACTAAGCACTATTATTATACTATCTAAATACAATCCGATACCAATAACTACTTGTCTTACACACGTAGTTTTAGTGACTTAGTATTTTTCGAACCCGCAATGTACAGCGTACAAATCTCGGGGTCAATGCCCCACGTACGATGTGAAATTGAACCCGTGGCACCTACCTACGCAACGTTTATTGAGCGTTGTTTTATTTGCAATACATTTACAATTTTGCGAACTTTTAAAATACAGGTTTTTTAAATTCGCGTTTATTTATGGTATATTTTCAGTAATCATCAGTACTGCAGTTTTTGCTAGCGTACAAATTACACCCTCTATGTGATAACAGTCTAAACTAAGTGCGTCCTGCAGTAAGATACGGGACGTCCCGTAAAATCTGAGATGGTCGACAACCCTATATTTAACACCTTTAAATGGGGTAGTTTCCGAATGATGAAACTGCACATCAGTATTATTTTGTTAAAAGCGCCATAAAATAAATTATTATATGTTAGTTTATAGGTATTAATACTAACATAAAGGGGAAAATTTTGTTTGTGTGTAATCGATAAACTCTGAAACTGTTGGTAGGTAAGTAGTTCTATAGGTACCAGTCCGTACCTATGTAGTAACGTAACATCCTGCTTTAGTGTTCTTTAATTTTATTATCACTATGGATTATTTGACTATAGTAATTAATCTTGTTATAACTAGTGGTTTTCCCCGAGTTAGCGTCGTCTATCAATTTTTATTGTACCTACCTAACTAAGTACTATTGTTTTGGTAAAAAGTTTTTGCAGGGAAATATCATCACGTAGGCGCAGTACAAGTGTAATCAATTATTTTATTTCTATTTCATACTTGACTAGGTAATTTTAATCATACTTTTGTTCGACTTAAACCATTGAATTAAATACCTACCTACATATTTGTAAAGTAGAAGTAATTATCTATATGAATCCATTCAGATGCTATGATGCTCTAAATGCAAATTCACGAACATAAGTAGAATCGAAGACCTAGCTGATTGGCTGCCTGTTCCGTCCGCATGCATTTTAAAAATCCTGTGAGACCTCTTGGGTTATACAATATACAAACTTAAGGTCGCTGCATACGTAACGTGTTTTTCCCGTCCCGGACGGGACGGGAGGATTTCTCGAACTACTATTGGACAACTGGAACGCCCCGCCCCGTCCGTTTTCTAGTTGTCCAATAGTACTTCGAGAAACCGTCCCGTCCCGTCCGGGACGGGAAAAAAACACGTTACGTATGCAGTGACCTTAACTCATGTCAAGTTTCATCAAAATCAGTTTAGTGGATGAGTTGGTAACAGTCACAGACTGACACACTTTCGCATTTATAATATCACTTAGTTTAAGTACCTATTATTTCATTAAAGACATAAAAATCCAATAAAGGCAATTCTGCAGTTAATAAAATTATAAATTTTACTACCCATTTGTGGTATTAAACAAGCATCCTATCTATAATACAAAAGTTATCCCTAATTACATTACCTTGAATTATCAGGGTTCCGTACCTCCTAAAGGAAAAACGGAAATTTTATAGGATCGCGAACCTATGTAGGTACGCTCGACCGAAATTGCCGGCGCACGTGGGTAATGTGTTTGCTATTTCACCTAACATTGTGTGAGAAAGAGAGCCCCGGTATAAAGATGCGCCGACTGGCCCTTCCCTCCACAATCATTTGAGAAAAAACTGCTTTTACGTCTGCAATGTAAAGTTACCTATTTCAACTAATGAATATGTGAAATAAAGTATGCCTAAAGTTAAATTGTTTTAGAATTATCATACCTACTCTTAATCTTATCTACTTACGTACAAAGTTGTCATTTTAGTGTTAAAATATGAATCTTTCGAGGCTCATAACTTTAAAGATAAGATAATGATTTTGAGCATTTACCTAATATCAAATAATGTAGTGACGTGATCACCCACCTACGTTTGTCTGAAGAAAGCACCGGAATGCGTCACCTTAAGAGGAGTCTCTCCGTCACTCGCTCCATACAAACGTAGTTCCTATTTCATTTGAATATTAAGCAACCAAAGTCCATGAAATTTTGCAGAAGAGTTTTCCAGAGTTCTGTTAAAATATTTGGTTTCAAAGTTACGCGGTTTTAAAAAATTTACATACAAATCTTTGAGCCCCTGTAATTTTAAAACTATATATTTTTAGAAAAATCTAAAACACCACAGGCTCAGATATTAGTTTCTAGAATATGTCTGCAAAATTTCATGGACTTTGGTTGCTTAGTATTCAAATGAAATTGGAACTACGATTGTATGGAGTAAGTGACGGAGAGAGCCCTGTTAAGGGTTCTTTTTCGATGCGGAAGCCTATAAAGTTTGGCGCTGTGTCGTGATCTTAGGGCAACATTTTATGGAATGCATAATAATAATTATGGTTGTTGGTGATGTGTCAACATTTATTCGTATCAGTGTGCGGTCAACGCAAGCATTGACGTATCGCATGGCCGCGCTAAAAATATTTCGCGTTTCGTGAAATAAATCGCGATAAAAGTTTTAATTTTGAATTCTCGGTTCAATTTAGTACAATAGTATGCAAAAAATGCTTGCGCGAAAGAATATCGTGAGAAAAATACAAAATGTAAATGGATTTCGTGCGTGTTTCTCGACTGATGTGAAGGTGAAAAATGAAAATATTTATCTATTTAAGGTGCATGAGACGGGCCTGCCCGCGAAATTCAAATTTAATTTGATTTTTCGCACTTTGTAAACTAATACGACAAAGTAGGCTTAAGGCACTTGAATTGCGCCAAAATGGCAGTATCATCCTCACAGGTTTATATAAAAATCTTTACTTGAAAGTTTAAGAAATCAGCTATTAATTTGTGAGTAACTGATGTGAAACTCATTATTTCGACTAATTTCATAAACTGAACACTTTCAAGTAAAGATTTTTATGTAATCCTGTGAAGATGATGCTGCCATTGTCGGAATTAGAATGCCATAAGCCTACTTTGTCGTATTAATTTACAAATTGCGAAAAACCAAATTAAATTTGAATTTCGCGGGCAGACCCGTGCCCCGCAGTGAGATCGCTGTCAAGGACTAACATGTAACGTTAGTGACTAACATAATGAACCAATAGATATTAATGTTGTAACTACTTACGGAATAAAAAACTTTTGTAATGAATAAATACTTTAGGAGGAAAAGATCAAAATTGGCAAACATGACATCAACTTTATTAAAGTGGGTCATGGGCCTCACGGCTGCATCTTCACACCGGGCGGCCTCGGCACCATATGGACTAATTACAAGCAGCAGATAGAAGGGTTCGACAGGAGCAAGTTCACGTTGGTGGTCTGGGACCCTCCAGGGTTTGGGAAGAGCTACCCTCCTGAGAGGGAGTTTACGACGGATAGCTATGAAAATGATGCAGACACTGGCTACAAACTTATGACGGTATTTTACTATACATACATAAGTACCTACTTATATTTCAAAATCCACCCTAATACCTACTTTATTAATCTAAACAGACTAACTACCTACTTCATCAAAGACGTTTTTAAATAATAACAGTGAGCTGAATTTGCATAGTCCCTACCATAGACCTATGATTTTTCGCTTCTTAATTAAACGTCTTTGTGCAATGATCCTTCTGTAGGTATCTGAAACTTGCAAAAATTGAGAAAAAGCAAGTGTTCAATATTTTTTTTTGAATTATGGAAATGTCTTCCCAAAACCTACGCGAAGAACACAGGTTCAACGCGTAGAGGTTGTCTTACTTCGGACGGAAGCTAAGCCAACAAGAGCTCCAAAGTTTAGTAACCCATCAAGTTTTTGTTTTCGATTAACGTCGCAACAAACACAATCCACGCTACTGTTGCTGTCGCCTCGCTATCGAACCATACTTTGTTTGCTCTTATTTTCCAGATGTTAGACATTTCCAGGTTTTCAGTGCTAGGCTGGAGCGCAGGCGGGTCCGCCAGTCTTGTTCTGGCGGCGAAATATCCTGGCGCTGTCAGAAAGCTGGTGGTGTGGGGAGCCAACGCGTACATGCTGCCCAGTGAGATAGCAGGCTTTAAAAGTAAGCTTTCATTTCCACGCGGACGTCATCTATAAATTCGTATTGATCAACCCCTAGCTGGCTCACTACAGAGCACGGGTATGAGACGCGGGTAGTCAATAGTCTACCAAGCTGGTCAAGTGCGGATTGGCAGACATCACACACCTTTGAAAACACTATGGGAGAATTTTCAGGCATACAGGTTTCCTCACGATGCTTTCCTTCACCGCTAAAGCAAGTGATATTTAATTACTGAAGACGCACATAACTCCAAAAAGTTAGAGGTGCCCGGGATCGAATCCCCTACCACCGATTAGGAGGCGGACGTCCTAACCATTAGGCTATCACAACTGCTAAGCTAGGTATCACACTTCACACTAATATTATAAAGGCGAAAGTTTGTATGTGTGTGTGTGTGTGTGTGTATGTTTGTTACTCCTTCACGCTAAAACTACTGGACGGATTGGGCTGAAATTAAGAATGGAGATAGAATATACGCTGGATTAGCACATAGGCTACTTTTTATTCCGGAAAATCAAAGAGTTCCCACGGGATTTTTAAAAAACTACATCCACGCGAACGAAATCGCGGGTATCAGCTAGTTACTTATAAAAGTGGTTTTAATTTCACAGGTTTAAAAAACGTTAACGCGTGGGCGAAACATTTGCGAGACCCGATGATGGAAGTATACGGTGAAGAGCGGTTCGCGCATTACTGGAGGAGATGGGTGGACGGCATGTCGGCAGCTTTGGAGCCCACGTTGGACATTTGTAGCGAGCACTTGAAGGACATAGCGTGCCCCACTTTGGTGCTGCACGGAGAGAAGGACCCGCTGGTTACGTATGCAGCACACGCTCCGTATTTGATAGAGAACATTAAAAATTCTGTGTGAGTCCTACTTATTAGTTCCGTACCCGAAGGGTGCCAACGGGACCCTATTTTACTAAGCCTTCTCTGTCCGTCTGTCTGTCAGTGTGCTGTTGTATCTCGTGAACTGAAATAGGAGTTGTCGTAAGGTCCGGTTCGCCCAGTATTGGGCTAGATGGGTGGACCTTGGAGGCGAAGTCGGACCTTAGGTACTAAACTTAATAATTTTAATTTTCAGATTACACGTATACCCCGAGGGCAGACATGATATACACATCCGATATGCTGCAGATTTCAATAGAAGAGTACAAGACTTCTTAATGCAACCTACTTGACTCGAAGGACCACGAAGGACATGTAGCCATATAGCTAATTTTATTGTTATATTACGCGTATAATCTGCACGCGTAATATACATTCTCTAAACAAACGTCTGTATTTAGTTTTCAGTTTTGATTTCAGGTTTCAAACAAAAAAGTCAACAGAATTCCCATATTTTATTTTCATTTACTTAAAAGCATGTTTTATTTTAAAATAAAACAATTTACATACAAATAACACATAATTTAAGGTGAAGTGACTCGTTTTTTAACATACTATACAAATAAAAAGAACGTCCGATAAAATAGTTGGAGAGCTGGTGGTGAAATTTGACAAGACGCTTGATAAAAACTGAAAGTTCGTAATAGGGTTCTTCGACGTTTCCTGAGTCTGGAACTCTAGACCTGCCAGCCGGTCAGTAAAAGAACAAATTTTCGGCTTTTACTAAGCACCTCTACAATATTTTCCACGAGCTTTCGGCCCATAACTTATGAGAATGTCAATAGGCTAGACATTATGGCTGCTAGTCACACTGTATTTGTTCGAGGTTCAAATCTATTACAAAGTTATTAGCGACTAAAGTTATCCGCCCACTACATAGATCAATGGAATGTCATTAGGACAGTCTTGAGCTGACTGCTAAATGACTTCTATGATTAATTTGTACAAAATACGCTTAGTGTACAGTACTTGGCAGTACATATTATACATTGAGCTTTAGAAAGAGGTAATCGGCAGCTTCGTAGAGCGTCGCGTCGTCTCTGTCGTTGAGACAAGTCAGCGACAAAATGTCTAAATGAGTGACAAAGACGACGCTCTACAAAGCCGAAGCTGTCGATTATCTCTTTCTAAAAATCGATGTGGAACTATTTACTGTCGGGTACTGTAACTAAAATTTAAATACTACATATATTTAAAAAATAATTAAATATTATATTATGTGAAAAATAAAATTCGACTTATGATGACTATAATCTTGCCCGTGGTTATTCCTAAATGGAAGAGATGGCAGGTATAGAATATAGATAACTTCTCCTTCATGGCTTGGCGAAACAATGATTTCTCATAACATTTACAACATTGTTCGACAATAACTTTGTACTTTTAGTCAATGCGACAATTTCACCCCTTACACAAGTTCTCAAACATGTATTCTACATGACATACCTATTATGCATTGTTGCCCTTTTTCGTGTACACCAAAAATAAGTTCTAAGTTTTTTTTTACAAGACTTGTAAAATACTTGTAATAAAATTTTGCTGGCTCTAGCCTCTATTATCTGATAAAACAAGAGAGATAGAGACAAAACATGTACGAAATAATGACTATAAAATCATTTGATATGTTTTGGACAAGGTTTTGTTACAAGTTTTGTCGAAAAGTATCAGACATTGTTTTTTTTGGTGTAGGTAAAGATGGCAATACAAGTGACTTTACAAACTACAAGAGTCCTTCTCTGTAACTGTATACTGACTGACAAAATTGTGAATTGTACTCATTAGAATAGAATATTTTTATTCAATTAAACTTTTATAAGTACACACTTTTAAATCGTCACTAGCAATATGAGATTCGAGAAAAACTTAACAATCGTTTCTTTTTTGTGGCTTTCATTTACATACAAAAGTATATTTTTTATGACACTTAAAAGACGTCACGTTCCGATGTAGTGGGCGGCTGACTTACAAAAAAATTTAGGCATGTTGTTAGTGAAAACAAAAATTACATTTTGCACTACAAAAAAAAAACTAATTTCTGAAATGTACCTATAGGTACTCCCGAATTTAATGCAACGAAATTATGGCCAACATAAAAACTTTTATTTGAACTTTAAAATCTCTACCATCAGACTATTTACCCTATTCCATGGGGTTCATGAGTTTAGCCGGTTATGTGTATTGTTTGTGTCAGTTCTCCTGTAATTGCCAAACTATTCCATATTAGAAGATAATAATCCATGATAAAAAATGTTCACATTTTGTTGTTAATAAATATTATTATTGCACTGTCTACATTTTCTTTTGTCCCAGGTTTCTTTTCCGTACTTAAATGTTGCCATCTTGAACCGTGAAAGAAACCGAAACGTAAAAATCGGTCAATTGCGAGTCGGACCTCGTTCTTTTAGGGTTCCGTACATAATAATAAACATTTTTTGGGTGTACATCGCAATAAACCGTGATACAATCTATTTTTTATTGTTGTTTTTAGTATTTGTTGTTTAAAGACATAATATACTGAAATTTCATATTCCTAACTACTTTAGGTTTGAGATAGCCCCCGTCACAGAAATAGTCTTAAAATGACAACCTTAACAGCCCCCCATTTCTATCAACGTTGGTGAGATGTAAAATCTTATACTAAGGCTCCTGCGAACAGCCTGCATCAATCATTGCTGCGACCTCAACTGCTGTGATTGGCTGAATTTATAGTATTCTTGTTGCAACAGTGCATTTCAGCCAATAGTGAGGAAGGACGGCCAATCAGATGCTTGCGATCGTTACACCGTAGCTGTCAAAATACTGCGATAGGCGAAGGCCCTCAAAATGACACTAAAACTGGGTGCCAACGGATCGAATCACGTGGCACGAGTATGTCTTTGCTCTCAGTATCTTCGTGCATATGGTATGTAAAATTATGTTGGACCATTCCGTTACATTAAAGACTTCTGTAAGTTATGGTTTTTTTACTGTCAAAGAGCCGATGCACAGTTTGGCTAAGTGTTTTATACAAGTCCTGAAGCAAAACATTTATTTTATTGTTATGATTTATCACTTCTACACTAAAATCTAAAAATAATTATTTATGAACAATTCAAAATAACTTGTGACAATATTTGAATAAATATAATTTTGAGGTGAGGTATATTTTTACATTGATGCATCTTAAGTTTTCTAAAATTGTGGAAAGCCAAATGATATTTAAAAAATTTAAGCACTTATTTTGATCCTCATAAGATACATAACAAACAAAATCATTGGAAATTTGAAAAAAAAAACAATCGAAAAAATGTATGGTTAGCATTTTTCTTTTAGCTAATGATTTACTCGTAGGTAGCCTTTCTTAAAAAAAAATCATTTGATTACTGTCATTCTCTGCGCATGTACATTTTATTCAATTTGACTGTTATAAAACACTTAATCAAACCGTCCGTCGGCTCATGGTCTAAGATAATAAACACACATTGAAGCGACCTATCTCGATAAATACAGACGTAAGAAAATATAGTGGCGAATTTCACTAATCCAAACTTGTTCTTATCTCATAAATAATTTCTCTAGTTACAAAAATAGTATACAAATAGGTTTGATCCACACTATGGCGTTTAATTTGGACCTTTTTTGTGCCCAGACCAGGGTTTGTACTCTTGCCCTAAATTATTGCTACCTGGGTATGAAAGAGTATGATTTTAGCCTAAGTTTGGTACTTTATAACTCGAAATTTCCATAAAAATTGATTTAAATATGAGGTAGGTATCGTTAGCTTTTTCAGCGTTTGTTTTTTTTTAAAGCTTTATATCATGTAATTAATTCCATGTAGCATTGTTGTTTCATGTAGTTCAAAACGGGACCAACTTCCTCTTGACAAAATGATGCTGCTACTTATTCAGTTAAATTTAAAATTACAATTCATATTACAGACATACATACCTATACAGCCAGGATTATCTTCCTCATGAGGAAATCCTTCAATCAATAGCTGTATCGCGAAATTGTACACCACCAGGTGAGATTGCAGTCAAGTTTGTGTCTTAGTAAAAAAAAACCTTTTAAGTCTTCTTTTCCGTGCATTATAAATAAAGCTTTCATCATCAATCATTATCAATAGCCTATAACAGTCCACTACTGGACTTAAGCCTCTCCCAATTGGGTATTTGCCTACTTTTGAATTTGATAAATATTATTACTTTATTATAAACTAGGATAAAAATAATGACGTACACTGAAAAAAATATTAAAATCCAACAAAGATTTACAAAGTTACAGGCATTTAATTTTGGAGTGGGAGGATCCCTTTCTCGCAAAACGAAAAATTGTATGAAACCGCACGAAGCTACTATGGCATTAGTGACGGAGTGACGTCATAATGCTATTATCGCTATCTCTGTCTAATCTGAAATATATAAATGCTTATAACTTTTTTTCTATTTGATCGATTCAATTAGTTTTTTTAGTTTACGTCATTATTTTTATCCTAGTTGTAATGTTTAGTTTTAGTGTTTTAATAAAGTAATAAAAAAATTAGAGTAAAATACCCTATTGGAGGATTTACCCATAATCACCACGCTGGGCGAACGGATTGGTGATTGCAGTAGATGGTAGTAGTAAGTAGCAGCACAGAGGACGCTGCTGCCCGTTTTCCGTAATAATAAATCTTTATTCTTTACAACTTACTAGCATTATATTGATGACGATATTCATATTCCTAGTACTCCGGATATGTCGTTTGCGGTAATTTGCAGTTTTAGGGCCCTTAGACCTAGCCTGGGTCATATTTGTACCTCATTGAAGCGCCATAGTGTGGAGCAGGCCTGAATGGAACGCTGGATGTCCCGTCGCGTAGCACCAAGGTTACACCGGCTATGTACTACTGTGATCCATTCGTTACATATATTACAATCATAGGCCGAGAGACGACCGCCAAAAAATGTGCGTATCGACTACATGACACTTTTTACTTATCTTCCTATTATTCTTTCTTTCTTTATTTGCATTCATGTGTTAAATTATAAAAATATATAATATTACAACATGAAGCCCCGTCAGGGCGTTGCAAAGTAGAATTTCCTTATGAGCAAAAAAAAAATTGGCCTCTACACTTCTAGCTTTAAAAAAGTAAAAATGTATAGAAGCTAGTGCCTTTCCTTTTACATTGGTGCCAATTTGAATATAATATGATATGGCCTAAAATCGGCCAGCAATTTTCTTGTGATTATATCTAAATAATCCAAGTACTTTAATTAATCTTCTTGATAGTATTATTAACGGTACTTTATTATTTGTCGGCAATTTATAAAAGGATCAGATGTGGGTTGTTACAGTAAAAATTGTTCATAACAAATGTTATCTTAATAACTATGTATTTACTTCATTTTAGTTCATAAATATAGGCAATACGGCATATTATTATATGTGATTTCATACAAGGTTAGAAAATCTCCACATTAATATAACAATAAGTGCTAATGCAATATCAGCAAAGAATTTCATTTAGAGTGTCAGTGTCAACAAAACATTTTCACGTCGACCATCTCTCGGCCTACACAGGTTTACACTTACAAAATACATAACGATACAATATTACAACATTATCACCGGGATTATTAACAATACGGCTTATTAAAAATAAAACTTTTTTTAAATACGTTACATGTACGTTGTTTACAGGGAGGGGGAGGGGGGAAACTATCGCTTTAATAGAGAGAGAGAGTCAAGGCACACACTTCACGAGAATCCTTACGAGGTATCTAGTGTCTCTTTCACTCATATGACGGAGGTTACACGCTCAGTTTGGCATCAGTTCATTACATGACCTTGAATACGATCGACGATTGATCGACTAACTGTACTGAAGGTACTTTAAAATATATAAAAAATTCATCAGTCTGGATCATCAGTCTAACAGTCAATGCAATAGGCTCAGTCGATATTTATATCATTTTGATGTACTGTATCTCCATCGAGAAGGTTCAACATTTATCATGACTAGACTTCGCTATGTTGTCCCACTGAAAAACGTCAAAACGGATTTTAGGCTAGGAGAGAGGCAAGATGGCACAGTTAAAAACTTTATGGCCGATTTACACCGATTGCGTATGCAGCACGTAAACGTGATACGTGCGTAGTGACGCGCGTTAACCCATAGATGTAACCGCAAGCATTACGTCTACGTGAACGTTCACGCCACGCAAGATATATGCCATGTTTCATACAATTCGAAGGTGGATTACTTCGAGGGTGCAAAGAAAGAAAAGAGGGTGTAAAGAATCCCACATACATACCCAGATAAACGTGAAAAACACAACCGCCTTTGCTGTCGCGCAGTGGGGTATATCTTCATGTTTTTAGTGATAACACCTTATACTATAATAGTTCAATAGCCACAGTAAAATAACAGCCGACGGGTACCGCGATTTATTAAAATATTTTTATTTCAAAAAATCACAAATCCCAGGTGCTATCTTGTCCCATGCTTACCCTATCGAAATGTTAATGTGACAAGACGATGCAGTCTGGTCATAATACACGTTAAGATTTAGCAAGAAACAGTTAAAAATTATTTTGCTATAATCCGCCAACAGGATAAATCTGTATGGTCAAACATGCAGTTACAAGCTAAGCACCGCTTACCTTCCCAACCAAGCAATAAAGCCAAGTTCCCAAGCAAGCACTGCCACCACCATTCACATGCAACACCACACAAGACTTTTCCACTACTCTCGACGCACGTTTCGCCCCGACACCGGAGCATCCTCAGGAGATTTCGACTTTACAATGCTGTATTGTCAAGTATTGTCATATGTCAAGTGACTTGACAATACAGCATTGTAAAGTCGAAACTTGGCTTTCGTTTCGTTGGGAACTTGGCTTTATTGCTTGGTTGGGAAGGTAAGCGGTGCTTAGCTTGTAACTGCATGTTTGACCATACAGATTTATCCTGTTGGCGGATTATAGCAAAATAATTTTTAACTGTTTCTTGCTAAACATGAACTTCCGCAAAATAACGCCTGATTCTATCCAACGTTAAGATTTCGCAAAGAACTCAAAATACACCAAAATGGTAAAAGATATGGACCCAGCAATAAATGATCAATCTCAAATCATTATCAACAATCACGGTTTGAACTGCTGCCAGCCCAAACGAGTAACCTCCGACCAAATTAAACGTACACAGGGCCCTGGTTGTCGTTGTCGTCAAGATTGATTTTGTTCGTGTAGCCATCATCGAAGAACCTTCGGAAGGTGAATTCGAAGAAGCCGTGGAAAGTTTTCCCGTTGTCGAGGAGTTCGCTGTCGGACTTGTTGGAGTCTGAACTGCCGGAATTTCTCAACTTGTCCGGGTCTATGGGGTCGAAGTTGGAGGTGTCTGTGGGGTACTCTATTCGAGGGATATAGGGCGCCACTTGCCTCCGCAGCCCCTTGTCGAAGTCGATGCCGAGGAGGAAGGGGTGGTGTTTGACCTCGTCGGCGTCCTTGCCCAGCCTCGTTTCCTGCCCGGAGCAGAGCTGTAAGATGAGGTCCTTGCTCTCTCGCGAGAGGTTGGCCGCGTCTGGGATGTGGAGAGTGCTTTCCCAGTTTATTACCTGCAATTTAACATACAAAATGTTAAACTAATTTTTTTGACTTCTTAAGTGAAGATCCGATTAAGAATTGAGCTCTGCAATGGACAGTAGAAACTGGGGACTCATTGCTATAACATATGAAATTAAATTCACTATAGCACTTTTAGTGTCATGTAGTAAGGTGTGTGTGCAAATGAATGAGCGAGTAAGCACTGATGTTTTCTTTCCCGCCAAAAATATAGTAGTTCTTCTCTGCTAGAGTATACCGATTAATAAAATACGCGCGATACTTGCACCCACACACGTACGCTGGAGCGGTTGGCTTGCGCGCTCCAGTACTTTCAACGCGAGGTACTTGAGGGTGCCAACTATATACTAACGAGTGAGTGAGATAGCACACCGCATCAACCAAAATGCAATAGGTTTTCTCTGCTCAAGTAAACGAGTGACGGAGAGAGCCCTCTTAAGATGTAAATATGCCAAACAAACCTTTAGCTGTGTCTCCGCGGGCGTGGAGGCCAGGAAAGGGGGCGAGCCCACCAACATCTCGTACAAGATGACGCCGACCGACCACCAGTCGCACAGCTGCGTGTAGCCCGTCCGCTGCAGCACTTCCGGCGCGATGTAGTTCGGCGTGCCGACTAACGAGTGAGCGAGACAGCGCTGGTGCTCTCGCTTGCGCCGCCTTTCGAGCGGCTTGAGCTGGTGGCAGCGGCACTCGCCCATCGCACCCCACTCGCCGTCCACGGGGTCCATGGAGTCTTGTCGACCGTGGTCTGGGATTGTACAAGGAAAATTACTTTAAACAAGCAATTCTTGCATAATATAATCAACAACTTCTATGTAGTAACAACTCTATGAATAATAACATCTAAAAAATTTAACTGTCATACAATGACAGCTTTTTAGGAACTATTATGCATGAGGTACAGTAATACAATCAAACACAAACTCTGTCAATGTCAAAGTTTTCATTGCTTCAAGAATGCATTGCATAATGTATAAATTAACAGCTACTGCTTGTAAGTATGGAATTTACGCGATCAGGGTTTCCACAATGTAAGCTAAGGTTGTACTCACCATTTCTCTGGTAGTATTTGGAGTTGTGCGTCCAGCGGAAGCCCGTGCACAGGCCGAAGTCGGTGAGCTTGATGTGGCCGTCGCGGTCGATGAGGATGTTGTCGGGCTTGATGTCGCGGTGGATGAAACCCATCTTGTGCACGCTCTCCACGGCGCACGTCAGCTCCGCGATGTAGAAGCGCGCCAGCTCCTCCTCGAAGATGCCCAGCTTGATGAGCAGCGACATGAGGTCGCCGCCCGGGATGTAGTCCATCACGAAGTACAGGTTGTCCTTGTCCTGGAAGCTGTAGTACAGCTTCACCACCCACTCGTTGTCCGCCTCCGCCAGGATGTCGCGCTCCGCCTTCACGTGCGCCACCTGGTTGCGCTTCAACACGTCCGCCTTCCGCAGCGTCTTCATGGCATACAGATGACTAGTATCGATCTTCCTCACCAGCGTCACCTCCCCGAACGCACCTACCCCGATCGGCTTTATCTTGTTGAACATGGATTTGTCCATCTTCGCCCTTTTTAACCTGATGTAGTTGGACTCCTTCTGCGATAGCATCTTCCTCATCTGATCCTGCGCCTCGGCGCTGAGCCCGATCTTCGTCATCTCTTTCTCCAGTTGCATGCGGCGGTACGTCCGCTGCTTATAGGACTTGAGTATATTCTCGACATGCTGCTCCATGAAGAACTTGAACGCCTGTGGGGAGTAGTTCCGAACTTTGCAGTCGCGCCGCTCGTCCTCTTTCTCCTTGCTGATGTTCTTGCGCTCGGGGATCGGCGACTGATGCCGGATCTTGTCGGGCGCGCCCTTCGGTCTGCGCTCCGTGGAGCCGTTGGAGCTCTTGTCGGAGCCGGAGGGCGCGCTGTCCTTCATCAGGCCGCAGTTCTGATTGGGGCATTTGAGCTCGAGCTGCGCGTCGCCGTTGTGCGGCAGCTTCTTGTGCAGCGGCGAGTGGTGCGAGGCCACGGTGGTGGTGGAGTCCTGGTTGCCGTAGGGCGGCGGCGGTGCAGGATGCATGCCGCGCTGCGCCGCCAGCGCCTGCATGGTGATGGCGTAGCTGGGCGGCTCGGTGGTGGGCACGACGGCGGGCGCGGCGCCGGGGGACGCGGGCTTGGGCGCCAGCGGGTAGCTGGGAGGCGCCTGCTTCTGCTGGATGGAGGACGCGTAGGAGGGCGGCGGCGGCGGGCCGGGCGCGGCGGGCGGCGGCGCCACGGGCGCGATGGCGGTCTGCAGTACGGGCTTCTGCACCTGCGTGCTCTTCACGGACTGCATGATGATGGGCGGCTGCACGGCCTGGCGCGCCGTCCACGCTTGCAGCGGCGTGGGGCGCGCCGGGCCCGCCGCCGCGCTCTGCGTCACCGTGACCGGGCTGGGCGAGCCGGCCGAGGTGCCCGAGTACACGCCGGACGAGGGGCTCTTGCGGTAGTCCTGCGACGTGGGGCTCTGGCGGCTCTGCATGGACAGCGTGTAGGACGGCGGCGCCGCGAGCGGGTAGGGCGGCGGCAGCTCGGCGCCGGGCGCGGGGAACATGTTGAGCGCCTGGATCTGCTGCGTGAACTGCTGCTGCGCCTGCGGGCCGTTCTGCACCACCATGGGCGCGCGCGCGGGCGGCGCGGGTGCGGCGTGCACGGGGCTGGTGCCGCGCGCGGGCGGCAGCGGCGGCGCGGGTGAGATGCGGTTCTTCATGTACTGCTGCACGGCGGGCGGCACGGGCGGCGTGGACGGGCATCTCGGCGGCGGCGGCGGAGGCGGCTCGGAGAAGCCCGACGGCGAGTACTGACGACTGAGTTTCTCGTGCGGCAGCGGTGGCGCGTCGGTCTGCCGGGGACTGTCCGATCGCGAGCTGCCCGCGCCCGAGTCTAGAGCTGGGCTCCCTCTGTGGAGGTTAATCTCTCGCTCTAGACTGGGCTTTCTTATAATTTTAGCACTGAGAGCGCTTAAATTACTCGATTTAAGCACGCCATTGAGTGGTTCCTGCTTCTTCGAAAGGTAATCGAGCGCCGCATCAAAGCGACCACCAGTGAATTTGAGTGCCTTGACTGCTGGATCCTGGAAATAATTACTTTAAATGTTACAACTAACTACTGTTTGGTAATGATAAAATATCCCTAGATATTGAAAAATTATATTAAAATGTATGAGTTTGAATCATAGTGAACAGGGATAGCAAGAAAGACTATGGAAATGGAGTGTTTAATTAAAAAAAAATATATTTAAGTAGTTTAACAAAATTATTCCTGTGGTGAAAATGTTCACAGACATCAGAACTACTATGAATTTTCAGTCTATACTGAAAATTCATAGTAGTTCTGAAGTCTGTTCCAAGCTTCTTCTATTTCACATAATAATGGATTAAAAAATTTCTTTTGCAACATATTATGAATATGAAAGTGCACATATTCACATAATCAAAGTTATTCAAAATCTGTTAAAAAGTGGCACAGAAAAGGTTAACTATTAAATCAAAAACTCAAGGTTGCCTTTTCTCTAGGATATTATATGATAATGTGTACATTAATTTAGGAAGAATCACTCCATAGTTTAGCTCATTGAACTTCTTTTTGTCAAAACTAACATTAGCTATGAAAATGAAGCAATTTTATTGGTATTATTCGTCTCTCACATCACTTCAATAGTGATGAGATGATATAATTTATAACATGTGTGTTATGATGTATATGTTTATATAATAAGATGTATACATTTACATCTCTCTCTCCAGTTGTTCCTTTATTTCTGAAGATTATGGTCCTGGTCAACACCAGGACTATAATCAGGGACCAATTAATCTGCACAAGGTTGCAGCCTTGCAACCTTGTGCAGATTAATTGCTCCCTTCAACTTCTATCGGAGGTCAATCTTGCAATACACATGCAATAGTCTTGCTTATACATAAGCATAGCATATTGGTTGGTTATTATTTTTTATTATTAGTTTCCAAAATTTCAAATCTTATTATTAAGTAGATAAATTAAAGATAGCTGGGTTGTATTTGAGAAGCTGCAGGAGGGAAAAGTATAAAATTACAGGAATATTTTTATAGAAAGAGCAAAAAAATTTAAGTATAATACATAAATATTGCGAACTCACTACCCCTAATTGCACTATGTCAAGTGTCATGTCAAAATTACAATTTCAGTCCTTAACATTAGGCCGCAGATACACCTGTAAGTATTTCTCACATGATTAACTTATGATAAATTTACTAATATAAACACTCTTATAAGCAGATTTACATTAGTAAATTAAGATTGTCCAGATTAAAAAAAATATTTTGATCAAAAGCACATTCTTTTACCATTTTGCTCTCCAGATCATCATTTATCCACAATTAGCTATTGTCTGGCATGCAATGGGATGCAACTTACACTCTACAATGTACTAGTACAGTGGCAGAAGATTTCAAACAACTGCCAACAACAACTGTACAAAGTTTCAACACAATTGGATGAAAGCCAACTGAATGCATACTTTACAAACCAACAAAAAAATAAACATTTTTGTATTTAAATACAGTAAAGACTCAATTAACCAGACTAATTGTTATCGTAAGGCATTTGGATTTTTGTACATACGTCATATTGTTAACACATGACAATGTTAAGTCTTTATTCAAAATAATAAATACAAGTTGAACTTATCAACAAAAATCAATGTTTATTAAAAGAATAAAGATACATTTTCATAGGTACATAATATGCATCTATTTACATACTTATGTATTTTCTTTAATTATTAAAATATTGCAATCTTAATCATCTTTGATTTCGCCGTTGGCAATCTGGATAATCATGAATCCATGACTGAGGTCCAGATAATCCAGGCTCTACTGTATATAAAAAACTGACTAGCTAACTGATCTATCAATACGCAAACTACTGTATGGATACGGCTGAAATTTGGCATGCAGCTATATAGCTATTATGAAGACATCCACTATGGATTTTTAAAAATTCAAAATGTTCATTCAGGGTTAAAATACGAATTTGAAATTTGTGTAGTCCACATGGACAAAGTCGTGGGTATAAGCTAGTTCATGACTATCATAAAAAAGTAAACAAGCAACTAACCTCATCATAACCCAGAGCTATCAGCTGATTAAGCGACTGTGGCAGCACGCTCAAGTCCTTGTCCAGCCCATTCCCTGATGATGAGCTGAAGCCGGAACTGACCCCAGAGCTTACAGTGCTGGCGGCGGAAGAGCCCGGGGGCTCCGAGCTCCCGATGTTCGCGAACGGGAGGAGGGAGTTACGTATCTCGGCGAGCGCTTTCTGGTTGTACCCTGAGGAGCGCGTGGCCGTCTTGCCGGGCGCCGGCGGGTTCATGGCGCCCGCGCCCGAGCGCCGCACGGCTCACCCCACCCCGCCCATCACATAGCCATCCCACACCGCACGCTCACAGTTCGCATTTGTATATATTTGAATCACACTTGTTATTAATAATAGTCTCCAAACTTTTTACTGTGTTATAGCTTGTCTAATGTTTCACTTGTATTGACATTATAATCTTCTGAATTTAAAACGGGAGATTGATAGCTGAAAAGACAAAGTTTGTGAGTTAGGTATACCAATAAGAATTTTATTGGGGTTAGTGTAAGAAACTCGTGATTTTTCCAACTTATGGGATGTAAAAGTGGCCTTTCAAATGTGTTTACTTTAACACTATTTGAAATGAAAATTCATTTTTACATTATCATAAGATTAACTTTATCCAATCCATTTTAGCAGACAAATCCTTTAAAATTCAAACAAAATATACAGTAGCGAAACTCTTTGGGTACTCGACACAATTCTGTTTGACAAGAGCTCAGGAATGCCAAAATTAGAGTCAGCTTTGTCGGAATATATTGGGGAGCACAGCTACGACTGAACACTATCGTAATGTAAACAAATTACCTGATATCCTTTACTCTCTGCAAATCCAAATGGGAATCATAGACGTCATAATCCCGTAAAATAAAAATGCTAGTTGAATGCTCTCACATTACCGATGACATCTTTCTTGCACACCACCAATTATGTATAAAGGATATAAATTCATGCATATGCGGTACGATAAAGAGTAGTATATGTTTTGGCCTCAACGTTAGACTATATTTAACAAATTACGAAAACAAAGAACTCTAAAACACAGACATGCAAGTTGGCAAACCATACAAAGCGACCATTTTGAAGAATTACCACATTCCATAGTGATGCTGTGAAAGCTACGCCAAAGTGACATTTTCGATTACTACCGATTTTGTCTAATTTACGATTTTTAACGGACAATAATTTTAAATCTTCTCTTGGGGTGCACATTGTTGCCCATATGAATGAAATGTGTCTAGAGTCTAGACTTTAGATTAAACTACAACATCTTTATATATTTTTAATGTACATTTAATCGATCAGCTCTAAATATTGAGATTTTGGTCAGCTCTAAAATATTTTCTGTTAAATAAAGTTAATTGAGACGCTACTATTGGCTAATTAGAAAAACCAAATTAGTCAGCCAATAATGTCATAGTTATTGGACTCTTGGCTGCTTGTAAAATTAACCTTGGTTTTCTTATTTATTTAAGTTCTAATCTAACTAACTTTTACTAAGGTATATTTAAAATAACCTAAATAGATTAGACAAAACTTGCTGCTTTTTCAATAAAACCGCACTTCAATAATTACTATGCTACTTAATATTACTTATGAAGAGTAAACTGAGATTTGTCTGCTTGTCTATTTGTGCATATTGTACTCTTTACCAAAACAAATTTAGTATCCAGAAGTTTTATATTTGTAATGCTCAATAATTGTTTGCTGAACAATAATTTTAATATGCAGACCCAATATTTCCTGCTGACCAAATTATATTAGGTATCTTGCTAAGTAATTACTTTGTGAAGACAGACAGATACACTCTCGCATTTTATTATACCTACTAGTTAGTATAAAATTGGTTTTCTTCTTCTTCTTTTCTTCTCTATGGCTCTTTTTACTGCCGCAGAATTGGTTTTATCGAATTTTCACCACATTTCATACCTTTTTATTTTTTTATAATTTGAGACGGGTCTGCCCGCGAAATTCAATTTAATTTGGTTTTCACAATTTGTAAATTTAAATAACAAACCCGATAATCTTTTCAAAATTTAAAATATTCTTCTTACAATAACCGAAACTGTTGAAAAGTTTCGATATTAAAATGGGGGTACATCTCTAAATAAAATACAGATTCAAAACAACTTTAAATGTCAAATCGTTGTCAAATGGTCAAATGTCAGGATGTTTTTTTTTAATAAACTTCGACCTTTTCGAGTTAGACTCTCGTCTTTTGGGTTATTTACAGTGTTGCCAACAACAACAAGTAATTTTTCCCTACTAGAAAAATCTTGAAATTAGAAACGAAAAAAGGATACATATTATTCTTTATTCTTTTTTTCGACAGATAAATAATTTTATTTTTAGAATTCTGTTTTCTTTCTTTTCTTTTCCTCTATTGTCTAAAAAACTTCCACATGCCTTGCCTGCCGTTTGCCAGTATTTTTCCCATTTTGCCAGCCCGCTGCCAACTTGCTGCCAACTGTGTAGTCTGTGAAGATGTCAATGTCGTGTCTGATCAGTCAATGTCAAGTGGTCAAATAAAAAATCAATGTCGAAATTGATTGAAATTGATTGAAATTGTCGAAAAGTCTAAAACTATGTTTATGTATTTTTAATTAAATTTCCTATTTACCATTACTTCCAGTCTCTTTATGAATTACAAGAAAAGTTAGGGAATTAATCAAACCCATATGTATATAGTAAACAGCATTCACGTAAATTGTTTAAAAAATGTATAAAGATCTACTTATCACATTTTTGTTGATTTTGCCGCATTATGTGGCTCCTGAAGAGAGTGCCGTTTATGAATATGGACCTGATAATTTTAAGCAACAAATCGAGGATATGGATGGGAATTTTATTATGTTTTACGCGCCATGGTTCGTATATTTCATTGTAGTAGACTGCTTCCTTAGTATAGTGGTATTCGTCGCTTTTCACTGCTTATCTTCACATTATCTTGGTATAAAACAACCCTCTGTAACTTTATCAAATATATTATTATATAAAAGTATAAACTGACTGACAAATAAAACTGGGTCTTGAAATAATTAGTATTTTGCATGTAAAATTCAAAAAGATTCAAAATTCTAAATATTTTTATTCAATAAGACTTTTACAAGTTCTTTTGAATTGTCAAAAGCATCTACCACCGGTTCTGAATGCCTTTCGGAAAAGATTTGATATACAATAGTATACCATGTATTGAGGACCTGCGCATGTAGGTTTTCTTTATAATGTCAGTAGACCATTACTTATTTAAAGATTATCAGTGTGGCTGGTGTTGATGTTATTTTCAAATTAATTTCAGGTGTCGGCATTGTACAGAGTTTTATCCCATTTGGTCCGAATTGGGAGAGCTTATCAACACGAAAGATTCAAAGTTTGCCATCGCCCAAGTAGATTGCACGAAGCATTTTAAACTGTGCCACGACAATGATATCACAGGTAATCTCGCTTAGTGACTTTTATTAGAACCACAAACAGAATTACATATCAGAAATAGACAGGGTTTGAACTTTATGTGCTAAACAGCTCGACATCATCATCATCATCAACCCATCGCCGGCCCACTACTGAGCAAGAATCTTCTATCAGGCTTTGACCATAGTCTACCATGCTGACCAACTGTGGATTGGTAGTCTTCACACACCTTCATAGAGTATACTCACATGACGCTCATTGCTGCTATCAGCACCAAAATAGTGATAATCAAATTGCTCGAAAACAGGTCAGCAAATACAAGTCCAGCATACTTTTTTAAGAAGAGCTCAGTGCTTGCTTATTGTTACAGCAAATTTAATTAGTTTATTTTATTTGCAGGCTACCCAACACTTCTATACTTCCACAAGAACTCGTTCTCACCTGTAGAGTATAAGCGTACAAGAGATTTGCCTTCCCTGACCCTTTTCCTTAGTGATGTGTTCACTTTAAAATCAGAGGTAAGATTTTGGTAGACAAAACCCTTAAAATTTTAAAAGGTTAGAACATAAGGAACAACTTAGCTATGAACTTGGTTTGAGTAACTAATAATTTTAATTATAAGTTTGTTTGTTGCTTTGTCCTACAATGGAGCAAAAGATTGACATAATTTAGTTAATGGATACAGTCAAAGACCTGGAGAGTGACATTGGCTACTCTTTATCCTGTAAATATCCCACAGGATTTTTAAAAACCTAAATCCACATGGAAGCGAGGAACTCTTTGATTTTTCAGGATAAAAGTAGCCTGTCTCACTCTACAGGTCTTTAACTATATCCATGAAAAATATCAGGTTCCTCCACCCATTGCTCCATTGTGGCATGATTGAAGGACATACAAACAAACACACTTTGTGGGTGGTAATAATAATTAATTAGTAGTGATTTCCTTATTGCAGGCCCCAGATAAAGAAAAACAAACAGGTGTTAAAATTTACAGCGGCGTGGCATATCTAAACGACCAGAACATAGAGAAGTTTGTGTCAAAGGGACAACATTTTATTATGTTCTACGCGCCGTGGTGCAAGGCCTCACAGGTACTTAATACATATTATGTAGGTACATAATACCACTAACAAGGATTTGAACATTTTTTTATGGAACCTGGCATACCTACAAGTCCACCATTTTGAAAAAAAAAACCTCGTTTCGGCAGCCAGATTACCTTTACAATCAAAAAGCATTAAATGATGAAATGTCGTAAGTATTTTCCAAGATATTGGACTGTAAAACCGTAAAAAAATAAAGCATTAGTAATTACTTAACTCACTCACTTACTTAATTTGGGTACTCAAATCTATAATTTACTGTGATGGAACCACTTTACGGTTTTCAGTTTTTTTTAACTTGTGCTTTATGATATGCCAAATTTCATGATTTTAGGTCAAGTGTTGATTCCATCAAATTAATAGACACAACGCAGACAGACAACATAGTTCTATAAGGGGCAAGGGCCTATATAGACCAAGGGTTCCTTTTTCCTTTTGAGGTATGGGACCCTAAAAATTATGAGTAACCAACCCAATAATTGAATTTCCAGAGGCTAGCGCCGATATGGTCGGATTTGGGAGCTCAGTACGCACATAACGAGTACATACAGATTGGCAAAGTGAACTGCTTGGACAATGAGGTTACTTGCAGAAACTTTGATATCAAGCAGTACCCGTATTTATTGTGGATCGTCAACGGCAGAATAGTAAGTAAACGGGAGAATAGTAGCTTATAGCTTTAGTTTTAAGTTTACTTAACTAAAAGTTAAGTTAAAGTTTTAGTTTAAAGTTTAATTAATTGATTATTATCACCATTACAAATTCCACAATTAGGCAATCAAAAAGTGTAAAATGATACCCGATGTGAATGAGTTATTTGATTTTGATTTTTCGATTATGATTAAATTTTCAAAATAAAACTATGACTGAAGTAACTTTCGCGTTTATTTCGTCTGTATTTGCCGCTAAACAGAACAGTTGCTTTGGGGCTGCTGTCGAGGTATTTTAAAGTCCACGTAGGTGGTAGCAGATGTCAAGCAGTAGGTACAGTACTGCCAATTTTATAATTCGCATCTGCAAAATTCGTTTGCACAGAAAAACGCAACCTAACGCTGACTAAAATTGAATGTACTCCAAGGAAATATAGACTTTATTGCTTGAAGTTAAGATTTTAAACCCAAGAACAACAGACTATTCGTGCTATCTCGCTTATAATTCGCGCGTGCAGAACATGGCGCTAGGCAACAACCAATAGTGGACGAATGCGCGCTAGGATAGGCTGAAATATTTACGCGCCATTCAAAAATAAAATTTCTGTGCAGGTACATCGGCGTAAAATTCAAAAAATCAAAATTCAAAATATTTTTATTCAATTAAACTTTTACAAGTGCTTTTGAATCGTCAAAATAATCTACCATTATTTTGGAATGCCGTTCCTACCGAGAAGAACCAGCAAGAAACTCGGCGGTTGCTCTTTTCAAGTATTCAATTTACAATAATATGCCATACTCATAAAGTAACTCAGTAACTCATAAAATTGGTAGTGTAGTGGTACATCTATAGTTAAAAATAACAATTTTGTCTATTCCTAGATGGGTGTAGCAGAGGTCGATACTTTGGACGAGCTAAAACTCTATGTGGAGAAGATGCTGCTAGCAGAGAACCATGACCCGAAAAAGTTTATGAAGAAGAAGAAGGTTCTCCCGGTTGCCAGGATCTCTGAAGAGACTTTTGAAACATTTATGGAGAAGGACTTGGTTTATGTCAACTATTTTGCTCCATGGCAAGCACTTTTTTATATTTTAACAGAACAACAGCAGAACATATATAAAGCCAGGGTAAAGTGAACCTAAATGTGATGATTTTAAGGTTTGAATTCATCTTTACTTCTATCGCTAGTGCCTCAAGCGGAAACACAGTAAAAGATAAATCGGTAGAATCTACTTAAAAAATAACTTTAAGTCTATTTTGTTTAGATTCATTTTAGTCTGACTTAATAGCGTTTGGATGTTCGACGTTCTATCATTACTTGCGAGTTTTCAAAGTTGAACTAACCACACGAATACGTAAGAGTACATGGCTACATATACTTTAGTTTCCCTTGGCTTGGCTAGTCTTGGCCACGTCTGCCGTAGAACTGATGGTCGCTGGGGCAGACGTGTTCTGGAGTGGAGATCGCGTATCAGCAAGCGTAGTGTGGGACGACCTCTAACTCACTGGACTGACGACCTTAAGAGGATAGCGGGAAGTTGGTGAATGAGGAAGGCGGAGGATCATGTGTGGTGGCGTGCTCTTGGAAAGGCCTATGCCCAGCCGTGGACGCAAACAGGCTGATTGATTGATTGATTGGCTAGTCTTAATTTTAAGATCGGATGCTGAAATTCGGGTATAAGAACAATATTCTTAAAAGTTAATTTGTAATGCACCGTGCAGGTGTGCACACTGCATGCAGCTGAGCCCTCTATGGCTGCAGCTCGGCGAGCGCTTCCAGAACGAGAGTCGCGTGCTCATCGCTGACGTGGACTGCGCGCGCTCCAAGACCATCTGCGAGATGGAGAAGGTACGTCACACTGCAGGTGTGCACACTGCACTAGCTGAGCCCTCTATGGCTGCAGCTCGTCGAGTTTGCCACCGTGTTATAACCTACTAGAGGATGCCCGCGGTTTCGCCCGTGTGGATTTCGGTTTTTTAAAATCCCGTAGGAATTCTTTGATTTTCCGGGTTAAAAAGTAGCCTATATCCTTCCCTGGGATGTATCCCATGTCTGTACCAAATTTCATTAAAATTGGTTCAGCGGTTTGGCCGTGAAAACGTAGCAGACAGACAGACAAGCACACTTTCGCATTTATAATATTAATAAACGTCTTTGCGTAGTGACCATTCCGTACCTGGAAGGGTACTATTAAGTTTCCTTTGGTTTTATTTAGGACCTTGCTTTCAGATCAACGGCCTCCCAACGTTAATCTTATACAAGAACAAGAAGATAGTGAACGTCGGCAGCGGTGGCAGGTCCCTGGAAAGTCTCATATCGATGGTGAATGAACACCTACATGAACCGGCCACAGACAACGCCACTCCTGAGCCAATACAGGACAAAGATGAACTCTAGAACCTGTACCTACTGTTGGCGTCCCAAGCGAGTCATTTAAAAAGTTTTCGAAAAACCGCCACTGTGGTTTGCACTGCATCTTTTTCAGTCTGGCTATTAGGGCGCATAAAATCCGCCAGTTAAATTTTTTTAAGACTTTCATGCACCCGGTAACATTCGCGCCATCAAGACTAATAATAATCTAATGACATATCATTTATCAAAATCGGTCGAGCCGTTGAGTAGTTCCAAGCGGACATAGGACGGACATACATACGTACATACATACAGGTCAAACACATAACCTTCCTTTTGGGCTTTTTGCCGAAGTCGGCTACTGGAGCTCTGGGGTCTTACTATACCACTTAATTAGTAGTATTTCAATATTGTTTTGAAATTTTCGTACAAGTCTTGTATGAAAATGTCAAAACTACATTGAAACATTTACTACTTTAAGTGGTAGAAGTAGGGCCCCTGTAGACTTATGGATGCCCGGGATTTTTAAACAAAAATCCACGCGGCCGGGATCAATTGCCGGGATAAAAAGCAGCCTATTTACGTGAGTGACACGGGCTACTTTTTATCCCGAAATTCAAAGAGTTTCCACGGGGTTTTTTATAAAATCCAGACCCACGCGGAGGATGTCGCGAGCTAGTAGAAAAAAAAATATATATATCCCTCTCTATTGTCGTCCAGAGCTCTTTTTCCCTGAAACCAGAAACCTGTAAATTAGTTCGGTGCATCAGTGCGTTCGTTTATATTCGGACTACGGGAGAAAATGGCGCCGATTCTGTTGGCTCTCTCTAAACTAAATTTTGAGTATTTACATTATACATCTTTTTCTTTTTATTATTGCTAAAAAAAAGGACGGAACATGAATTTTCCATTTAAAGTCTAAATTTTAGTGCATGCTACAAAAAACAATAGCCTCGCGACTGGCAGCTAAAGTCACGAAGTATGACAGCTCTAAATTAAATTAAAAACTGTCAAATTGTGTCTGTCCTTTTCAAATTACATTAGTAAGAAGAGGGTGCAAATACTCTAAAACAAACCGACGAATTGGGAACCTCCTCCTTTTTGAAGTCGGTTAGAAATTTAGTTTTGCTCGGAATCAGCACCATAAGCACTGATTCTGATGTTAATTAAGTTTTAGAGCTTTTACATATTTTTCTTATCGATTTCATAAGAAAAGGACATACAAACTTAATGATTTAAAACTGTCGGACCTAGTAACTTTAAGTGCCAGACTTGAGCATTAAAATTCGTAGAGCAGCACTAAAATTTAGGAAAAATCATTTTCCATCCTTTTTTAGCAATGTTAAAAAGGAAAACATGCAGCTACTCTAAATTTGGTTTAGAGAAAGACATCAGAATCGACGCCATTAGGTTGATGGCTTCGTCTTAGCGGTGGTTCAAAACGGTCAGCGCTCTCTGACATTTTTGCCTCTATCCTTTGTATGGGATTATATGTAACAGAAAGAGTGCTCTAACTTCTTTACACGGATTTATAGTAGAACATTTATGTCGCTGATTTTTTTGAGGTTATCAAGATCGGCTGGAAATCGGGTAATGCATTGAAAACGAATGACCTTGTGTACACCCCATTGTTATTTATTATAGGTAGATCAATAAATGAATGTACATAATTATTGTGTTGGTTTTCATTTATTGAAACAACTGCCATGAATTGCAAAATTGCAATGTGTTGCATAGAGACAATGGTCCAGCGGATGATTCGCTATGAGTCTTTCGTCACTGAACTCTTTTTTTTTTTTAATTTATCACAGCTTATTTTTTTAATTTTATTTATTTACGTCAACAACTTCCATACAATTATGACTATACATGTACTTTAATTCAAATTCACTGCAGTATACGTCTTGTCCATTACAGGTGCACTTTTGAACGAAATTAACCTAACATGCACTAACCTAAAGTACATAATACAATTTTTTTTGAAACAACAGAAAGTACAACACTTTATTACTAACACTATTTAACTAAAACCAAGTACCTAAGCACCTATCTACTTTATGTACCTAAGAAAAATGAAAACATGAAGTAAAAATAAAAATGTAAGTAATTTGACATTGGTTGGTTCTACATTGCTGCTTCACTGAGTGATATTAACAGGGCTCTCTCCGTCACTCGTTTCCACTCGTTTCATACAATCGTAGTTCCAATTTCATTTGAATATTAAGCAACCAAAGTCCATGAAATTTTGCAGACATATTCTATAAACTAATATCTATGTCTGTGGTTTTCAGGATTTCTGTTAAAATATTCGGTTTCAAAGTTACGCGGTCTTAAAATTTTCATACAAATCTTGGAGCCCCTGTAATTTTAAAACTACATATTTTTAGAAAAATCTAAAACACCACAGACACAGATATTAGTTTCTAGAATATGTCTGCAAAATTTCATGGACTTTGCTTGCTTAATATTCAAATGAAATTGGAACTACGATTGTATGAAACGAGTGGAAACGAGTGACGGAGAGAGCCCTGTTAATAACTATTTTAAACAATCGATTAAAGTAAAAACCACACGTTAAATCATTGTGACGTCACAAGCCAGTATTTCACAGAAGCTCGCCTTCTACAAGAGATACCTACTGATATGACTAGTTGTCAAACACCGGAGTGTGTTGTTTTTCATTTATTAAAACAACTGCCATGAATTGCTAAATTACAATGTGTTGTATAGAGAAACTGGTTCATAAATTTTCGAATACTGTGGTATAATGTTATTTTGGTTTATTTTTAATGATTGCCGTCCCATCGATCTTTGAGAGCGAGATAAAAAACAGCGCACTTTGTGCATATGTTGTTCCTAATGTTGATTGCATTTCTGTCTTGGTCAGCGTGGGGGAGGACTATGGTCAAACCACGGTAATACGGTAATATTTATAGATAATATTACCGTGGTCAAACCCTTCACATTCTGAGAGGAAACGAGTGCTCAGTAGTGAGCCGGCGATAATTTTCATCTCGGATATGAATATAGGCGATTTTATCTCGGAATTTCAGAGTTCCCATGGGATTTAAAAAAAAACACTTATATCGACGTGGACAAGTCACGGGTATTATCTAGTATAATAATATTAATAAAATCATCATCATCATCATCATCAACCCATCGCTGGCTCACTAGTGCAGTTGGAAAGAAATAATTAAGCAGTCTCTAATAGTTTTGGTTGGTTGATCGAGTTACCAGCGAATCACAAACATGTTTTCGACATTCGAAATTCAATTCGAAAATGTTTAGTAAAAACATTCGAAATTCGATTAGAAAACATAGTTCCGTTGATTGGTAGGTGCCTCAAAATGGTTCGTGCCTGCTAAGTTTTTGGAGGATCTGTGTGGTGTGGTGTTGCGAGGTGGGGGTGCATATTGCTTGCTTGGTGGTGCTTAGCAATAATGGCAAATATTCATTTTAAAATGAAATAAAAATTCAGTTGAACAATTAATAATTTTATTTATATTAAATATAAATGGAATAACAAACGTAACGAGGAAAGATGCATCATTGTTTGATATAATGTACTTATATAGGTTAGTAGTTATTGCAGTAAAACTGTGTTAACAAAAAAGTTATGACGACGGAAAAACACAACTGTTGTGTGATAGGTAAGTAGGTATTAAAAGTGGAAACGCGTTTTTAACATATACCTACGATACGCCACATACCTAGGTACGTGGGTGGAGTCAAAACCGTCGAATCACAACTACAACCTTCCGACAACACGTCATATCGGCTGTTTGTATTTGTATTTTAGAGTGTGGTTCGGATCGTATTATAGGTATATGTATCCGCCCTAACTCCCTAAATCCAGAAAATTCTATCATAGAAAGAGAACAGTCCTCTTTTATTAATCGAAGTGCATCTCGTGGAACGATTTAAATGAAATGAATTTACTTAGTTTTCGTGGCACTCAACCCTTCTGCCACACGACTACCCAATTCAGGGCTAACAGTTGTGAAGAGTTCTATCATTTGTTCTTGGACCGATGAACCGGCTGGGGTCAGCATAGAAATGATAGTCTCAATTGTTCGATCTCGTTCTTCGCTCGACAGCTCATTTACGTAGTAATGTGCGGCTTGATCAAAAGTGTATGGTTCTTCTTCTATGATTTTAATTAAACCTGTCCTTTGCGTCGATTCGTAGCCAACGGCTCCATCGCGCGAATCGGGATTGTCACTGGAAACATGGAGTGGGCAGTTAACAGGAATGTTGTCAACATCTGGCCCCAAGCGGCGCAGTTGTGCATCTTTGTAGGCGAGTCGACGCGCTTCGTACATCCTGTCTGGCGCTCCGTGTATTCCGTTCACCAGGTTCGCCGGACAAAAGGCCAACTGTTCTATTTCAGAAAAGTAATTTTTGGGATTTCTATTCAAGCACATTTCACCAACGGGGTGTAAGGGAAATTCAGTTTCATTAAGCTTCCTCATTATATCGAATACGCCGTATCCACATCTTTTCACGTCTTCTTCGGTTACGATCTGTACGCCCATTTCCCAACAAGGGTAATCACCTGTTTTAATTGACTCGAACAGATCTCTCGAATAATAATCGAGATCCACGAGTTTAATTTTCTGAGCTTCTGCTGTTCCTAAGCCTTTGACGCCCGCGCGCGGTGTGTACGTCCATCTCATGAAACTTTGCACCCCTTGTGCGTTTTCAACCTGCAGCGTGTGGAGGTTGTAGCCGGCCATGTGGCGGTAACTGGCCGGGATGCCGCGGTCACCGAACACTAAGAGAAACATACTCAACGCTGCGGGATTTGCGATTATTATATCCCACAATCCCATCGGATTAAAAAGGTACAACGCCGGATCTTTTCTCAGCGAATACACGAATTTAGCAAACATAGCTGGATCTTTAATGAAGAACATGGGCATATTGAGGCCAGGTAAATCAAAATTACCTTCATCTGTGTAAAACTTGATCGCGAAACCTCGAGCCCCTCGCTCTAAGTCAGAGCCTCCTACTTCGCCGGTGGCTGGTGAAAATCTCACTGCAACTGGCGTCTTCTTTCCTACTTCGCTTAGAAAGCTAGCTTTACAAATATGGGAGATGTCATGGGTCACTTCGAAGTAGCCGAACGCTCCGGCGCCCTTCGTATGAACGGAGCGACCGTAAGTTCTTTCTCGAGTTTGTGAAGTCATGTGGTCCATGTAGAAAGTGTTACGGAGCAGCGGCTCGTTGAGGGAGTTGTTAGCTTCGCAGTAGGTCACGGGCGCGCCGTTGCTGACACTCATCAGACCCACGGGACTCTGAAACAACATAATAGGTAAATGTTATCTGACGAATTTCACACAACATAATATACGGACAACATACAAAGAAAGTCATTTAAATTTTTTTCTGATTCGCACCTTACTTCAAATCAAGAGTGAATAGGCATCTTTTAGAGTTTAGTAGATACCAGGCCTACACTATCATAAAAATCGCTCAAGAGTGAATCAGACTCGCACACGAAGGGTTCCGTACCATCGTAATAAAAAGGAATAACACTTTAATTTTTTTGACGTGACAACGTCTTATAATTCGATAGAGCCGGCTGCACGCACGAAAAAACATGACTCATGCGGCGTTACCTCTGAGGCGTTCCATGTAAGGCTTCAAGTGCAAGCGAGAGCGCGGAACGAGCGACAAAGAAGCACAATCGGCCTTTGTTGTCAAGTTCAACTATTGTCAGTAAACCGACTTTACAGACAACCAATTTTTTTCAATTCTCATGACGGCCAATCTGATGTTTTTTTTATTTGTTGTAATAGCGACATTCTGTGAAAATTTCAACTCTCTACCTATTACGGTTCCCGAGATACAACCCGCTGACAAACAGACGGACGGACGGACAGCGAAGGCTTAGTAATAGGGTCTCGTCGGCACACTTCGGGTACGGAACTCTAAAAATTATAAAAAGCTTACGTTCTTCCTGATCTGTGAAAGCAGGGCGTTGTCCACGGCTGGATGACATTGCTCCTCCATGGCCGCCGCCGACGCTGCTAGCATTACCAAAAACGATAACATTTTCAGTAGGTATCTAGTTGATACCTTCTTGCTGAATTATTGTAGGTGCTGTACCGACCTACTCGATTCAACATTCAGCAATGAAGTCTACTTTACGGGCTTATATATAGCCAGCAATTTTATTTACTTGCATAATATAATAAATAACTTTTTTAAATAGTATGACTATATAGTGATCTATGGTAGGTAATATGACTATATAGACAGCTGCTATCCGCGGTTTCGTCTGCTTCCTTTTATTTAAAGATAGATATTTTTTAAACAGAATAGCGAGCAAACGATCAGCCGGGTCACCTGATGTTAAGTGATTACCGCCGCCGCCGGCGCCGCCGTAAACATTTGCAGCCCCAGAGGAACCACCATTCCTCTATATTAATTCGAAGCGCTTTAATATGGAACACCCTGCCAGCATTAGTTTTCCTCTCCAAATTTCCTTCAAATCAAGAGTGAATAGGTACAGTACAACCAAATTAATAATGCGCATAGAAATCTTCGTCACTGTTCGGCAACGGTCGTATGATACACATGATATTGACTCCTATTTGTTTATAACAAGGTGCAAAATGCAAGTGCATTGTTTAGGGCTCTTACGATTCAATGATTCGGAATACGACAATTAGCGAAGATCTGCATGCACATTATTAATTTGGTTGTACTGTATCTTCTAGGCAAGCGCGCTCCATCTTAGACTGGATCATCATTTGCCACCAGGTCTAATAGCAGCCATGCGCTAGTCTATAATTAAAAAAAACCAATAGATACCTATAATGCCGGATTTTCAGGAATTTGTTGATCCGCCCCTTGAATAACCCCATGTTGAAATCTAGTGGGTCAATCAACCGCTGAAAGGAGTTGGTCCCACAATTTGCATGTGTATGGAAAAGAAGATCTGGCCCAACGGGTGTTCGAAATACACCAGTACCCAGGTATAATCTGAAATATTTCTTCTTCTTCGGGAATTCTTTGGGAATCGTACCTACTTAATATACATATTTGGTTATTTATTACCTAATTTGTTCATTATTGCGTTTCCTCCCTCCCCCCAAAAAAAAAAAATATTATTCAATTCTATTTATTCTTTTCATTAAATTCCTGCCTTTCAGGAATTCTAAGGGGTTTTTACGGCCGGGCCGTTGCTTTTCCTAATTAGAGGTGTGTTTCTAGGCGCACTGAATGCGGAGATTTGTATTTTCGACCAATCAGATTATTTAGAGAACAATAACCTGATTGGTCTATTGATCACGTCTCAATTTCGCTTCAGGGGAAACGAAACCCTAAAAAGGTGACTTTGGGCTAAGTAGGTAAGCTCTACATTTGGGAGACAACACTTGCACTCTGCTTATAGAATAGAATAGATTTTTATTCAAATAAACTTATTACAAGTGCTTTTGAATCGTCAAAATAATCTACCACTGGTTCGGAATGCCGTTCCTACCGAGAAGAACCAGCAAGAAACTCGGCGGTTGCTCTTATATATAAATATAGGTAAAGCATTGGTGCTGTGGTGAAAGAAATATGGTTGTGTAGGATTGTGCAGCGAAGTGCAAAAGAGATAATTTGCCTAAATTATAACCAAACAGACACACTTTGTCTCTTGCTAACAGATACTTACTTAACCTTGAGAAAAATGCACTTGTTTTTAACTTTAAACAAACTTCAACTTGAAACACACGTCTTATTTGAAGGTCTCTAGACGTCTCCACTAGTTATTGACGCCCTCCCTGGCACAGTGGTACTGAGCTCGTACGTTGTTACTATCGTTGGTTTGATTCCCGGCAGAGTAAAAGGATTTATAACTTACTAGCCGATGCCCGCGACTTCGCCCGCGTGGATTTAGGTTTGAAATCCCGTGAGAACTCTTTGATTTTCCGGGATAAAAAGTAGCCTATGTGCTAATCCAGGATATTATCTATCTCCATTCCAAATTTCAGCCAAATCCGTCAAGTAGTTTTTGCGTGAAGGAGTAACAAACATACACACACACACAACATACAAACTTTCGCCTTTATAATATTAGTGTGACTAGACGATAACAATGATTTCCTGTGCGAGGATATAGGTTTTTTATTCCTGCAGGAACTTTTTGACTTTCCGGGATAAAAAAGTAGCCTATGTGCTAAGTCAGGGTACCTATAAGCTATCTCCATTCTAAACAGCTCAATCCGTCCAGTAGTTTTCCGTGCAAGAGTAACAAACGTACACACACACACACATACAAACTTTCGCCTTTTTAATATTAGTAGGTGGGAGGCTTCGGCCGTGGCAAGTTCCTGACTTCCTACCCTATTGGCAAACTCGTGCCCAGTGCCATCAAGCAATTTAGCATTCCGTTACATTCCTGAAATGGGGTAGTTATGTAAGTATCTGCTATACCCCATAGCAGGTTAATTCCTTCCATCATTACTCGGTGAGCTCGCAGTGAAGGGCTAACCTTATCATTAACAGGGCTCTCTCCGTCGCTCGTTTCCACTCGTTTCATACAATCGTAGTTCCAATTTCATTTGAATATTAAGCAACCAAAGTCCATGAATTTTTGCAGACATATTCTAATCTAGAAACTATTCTAGAAACTAATATCTGTGTCTGTGGTGTTTTAGATTTTTCTAAAAATATGTAGTTTTAAAATTAAAGGGGCTCAAAGATTTGTATGAAAATTTTTAAGACCGCGTAACTTTTAAACCGAGTATTGTAACAGAAATCTAATGTAACACTCAAAGGGAATTCGTGAAAAAACCGGTAGGCGAGCGGAGCACTCACGCAGCGGCGCTCACCGGGAATGACAAACTAATGTTACAACTTTACAAGTCAGTCTTCGGTTTGAGTTACAAAAACTTATGATCCATTACACCAAAATGTTGCAAATCAATCTCCAGCATATTTTTATAGGCAGGATATAAAGATGCCTCCGAGCCTCTGACTAAGTAGATAGGTAGTAGGGCGATGACCACTAGGCTATCAAGGATCACCGCTTTTTAGGGTTCCGTACCTCAAAAGAAAAAACGGATCCCTTATAGGACCACTTTGTTGTCTGTCCGTCCGTCGCGTCGTGTCTGTCAAGGAAACCTATAGGGTACTTCCCGTTGACCTAGAATCATGAAATTTGGCAGGTAGGTAGGTCTTAGCACAAGTACAGGAATAAATCTGAAAACCGCGAATTTGTGGTCACATTATTCAAAAAAAAAATTACAATAATATGTTTCAATTTTGAAAGTTAGATAACTATACCAAGTGGGGTATCATTATGAAAGGGCTTTACCTGTAAATTCTATTACCTACAGATTTTTATTTATTTTTATGCATATTAGTTTTTGATTTATCGTGCTAAATGTTGGAAAAATACCCGAGTACGGAACCCTCAGTGCGCGAGTCTGACTCGCACTTAGCCGGTTTTTTACCACTATGCTCATACTTGGGTACCTACTAGATCATCAGAGGTATCTTAAGTGAGAGATTCATTAGCATGGAGTAGTGTACCAGACTCATTATAGTCATTATCATTAATGAATAATAAAACACAGGCAAATGAAGATTTAATTTTTAATAGATATTTTTTTAACAATCGTTTGCAGAGAAAATAGATGCATGGTTTAACAAAATAGGTAAGTATCTACCTAAGAATAAATGAAGTAAAATTATATTTAATAACAAGAAAGACATAAAAAGAGTAAATATAAGGTAAAACATAAAAAACGTGTAAATAATTAAATGGAGTTTTACAATTCACATTCATGTCTGATAAAATACCTACACGAAATTAATTAATATTTTTTTTGTAGTAAAAAATATTTAGGTTTTACGAAAATGGCTAACAGGTTACGAAGGTCGAGTGAAGAATTAACAATAATTTATCGTCATATTGAACCCTTCAGCAACGCGACAGGCCAAGTCGCCGTGAATAGTTTTTAAAAGCTCTAACACTTGCTCTTGGACCGATTTAGAGGCAACTGACAGAGCAGGGATAAAATTCTCAATTAATCGGGTATTTTCATCACAAGATAGCCCCTCGTAATATTTTGTGATCTGATCGAAATTGTTTGGCTTTTCTTCTACTATTTGAAGTAAACCTGTCTTTGATACGTAACCAGTAGAGTCGGGGCTGTCGTCGGGGACGTGGAGTGGGCAGTTGACAGGAATGCTGTCAACATCTGGCCCCAAGCGGCGTAATTGCGCATCTCTGTAGGCGAATCTTCGCGCTTCGTACACTCTGTCGGGCGCTCCGAGTATACCATTCACCAAGTTCGCCGGACTAATGGCCAACTGTTCTATTTCTGCATTGTAATTTTTAGGATTTCTATTTAAGCACATTTTACCAATTTGGTGAAGGGGAAATTCAATTTCATCAAGCGCTCTTGTTACGTCGAATATTAATTTGAATCCACACCTTTTCACGTCATCTTCGGTTATGATCTGCACGCTAACTGTCCAACAAGGATAGTCACCTTTCGTAATTGCATCGAATAAATCTCTCGTAAAATAATCTGGATCCACAGCGCTGATTTTTTGAGCTTCCGCCGTTGTTAAGTGTTTAATGCCCGCGACTGGCATTAAATGCATTCTCATGTAATGTTGCTCCCCCTGTTCGTTTTCAACCTGCAGTGAATGAACATTGTGACCAGCCATATGACGGTAACCGTCTGGAATACCGCGGTCCCCGAACATCCACATAAACATGTTCAGCGATTCGGGGTGCTGAATTATTAAGTCCCATAATGGCTTGGGGTCATAGAGATACTGCGATGGATGCTTTCTTATGCCATAGATGAATTTGGTGTAATAACTTGGGTTATTGATAACAAACATGGGAGTAGCGATGCAAGGTATATCAAAGTTACCTTCGTCTGTATAAAACTTCACCGAGAAACCTCGAACCTCTCGACTTAACTCCGAGCCTCCTTTTTCTGCGATTCCGGATGAAAATCTCGCTGCGACTGGCGTCCTCTTTCCTACTTCGCTTAGAAAGCTAGCTTTACAAATATGGGAGATGTCATGGGTCACTTCGAAGTAGCCGAACGCTCCAGCGCCCTTTCCATGAACGGGGCGACGAAAAGTTCTTTCTCGAGTTTGTGAAGTCATGTGGTCCATGTAGAAAGTGTTACGGAGCAGCGGCTCGTTGAGGGAGTTGTTGGCTTCGCAGTAGGTCACAGGCGCGCCGTTGCTGACACTCATCAGACCCACGGGACTCTGAAAACCAACCATATTTGACAAGTTTTCCAGGACCACTTAAATATCACTTTCGTTAAAGATTAACCAGTAGATATCACAGGTACAGAATACTTAAAAAAGTTTCTGCTGCGTATAGATTTAGATTTCCGTATTCTATCCGTCCCCCAAGAAAAGAACAAAGTACGTTTAAACATATTTGGTATGCTTTTCAAAGGGCGTAAACAACTGAAATATCGAACAAATATAATAAAGAATGTTAATTAACTATATCAGACCGATACGTTAGCTTTGGTTTTAAGTTAACGTACCTAGGTACTTTTACCATTACAACAATAATTTATCTAGCAATCACTTAAAATTTAAAAAACCCCCACCACAGACACCTCTATTAAAAAACTAGAAAAGAGCTGATAACTTTCAAACGGCTGAACCGATTTTCTTCGATTATAGCTAAGAACACTCTTGATCAAGCCACCTTTCGAACAAAAAAAAACTAAATTAAAATCGGTCCATTCGTTTAGAAGCTACGATGCCACAGACAGATACACAGATACACACGTCAAACTTATAGCACCCCTCTTTTTGGGTCGGGGGTTAAAAACAACTGAGTCAAAAAGTGATAATGCTGGATAACCAATTTGAATAAGAGGCTTTGACTTTGCGTATTCTTATTTAGGAAAGCTTACGTGGGGCGCCAGCCAGGTAACCTCCCAGTGTGCCTGGATGCTGCTGGTCCCTTTTGGATGCGTCTGAGGGGAAGAGCAGTGTTCGGGCCGGTGCGCCCCGGTAACATGGCTAATAATTTCTCTTCGGAGATATTGTTGGCTATGGCTAATGACTTGGCAGGGGGGGAGGTTTCTCCGCGTGTCCCTCTGACTAGCAGAGGGCACAGTGGACGAAGCAGCGGATGGGACGCGGGCGACGTGCGCGTCCCAAGGTCGGGGGACGCACTTCGTTGGTGCGTCACGGAGGTGCGGTGTTGGGGACCGAGCAGGTCCCCGGTGGAGGGTCTGCCTCGGCAGACGTCGCTGGCTGGGTCGCGGTTGTTTGCTTCGGCCGTTCCCGTGACCCAGTCGCCAGGCGACGCGCAGTAGCGCCGCTGGGGTTTAGTGGGTATTCCGGTCGCCTCTCGGCCGGCGAGTCCCACATACCCTCCCTCAGCTGGCTGGCTGCCTCACGGCTGGCTGGCTAGCTTCCGGGGGGGATGCGTAAATGCATTCCCCAGCGTCAACAAAAAAAAAAAGGAAAGCTTACGTTCTTCCTGATCTGTGTCAGCAAGGCGTTGTCAACGGCTGGATGACATTGCTCCTGCATGGCCGCCGCCGACGCTGCTAGTATTATCAAAAACCCTAACATTTTTCGTATCTAGTTGAATACTCGCTTGCTAAACTGTTGCAGGTGTTGGATCCACCTACCTACAGTAAAAAATAAATTTACTTTTGTCTTATATACTGAAAACCTTGTTTATTTAGATGAATATGCATTAAATAGTTAAGCTTGTAGCTTGCGGTTTTATTCGACTCAAATAATGGGTAGGTAGGTAGATAGGATAATCATCTTCTCATTTATATACCTACTTAGGTAGGTACTTAAAATCTAAGTATAGGTTTAAGATGTAAGTACTAAAAAAGGCAAGGAATTGAATATTCTTTTAAACATTACGAATGAGGTGTTTATAGGTGGAAATTCTTGACACGCCTAAATACTGAAGTCTTTCTCTATTGTTTACCAAATACCAACAGACAAGACTTGATGATTCAGAAAAGAAATAGGTACCTATTTATTTAAACAATATTAATTAATTAATGATTAATTTAGGTGAAATATTTTTGTTTTTTGAAGGTCGACTCTACCAGACACCTTTAGTCATGCACTTGAACTAATAATATCGTTATTTAATTTAGTATTATCAGCTCTTACTCAGTGTCTGCAATCTGTCATACAAGAGGTCTTTCAAAGGATTTCTACAATAAACTTACCGCCTTCTCTGAATTAGATTAGGTAAAGATAAAAATAAAAACATTGTTTTTAAAAATTACTTTATTAATATTATAATAATATACCTAGAAGGCCTTAGTATTATTATTATTTTATAACCTAAAATATTAATGTTGTAAGCGATAAACTTAAGAATCCATACTCGGGAAAAATAATAATAAATATTATTAAGTATTTTTTTACAAATGCATCATTAAGATTGGATAATATTGTGACTATTCTGCGCTTCATTTAATTTTTGTTTTAATATTTTATTTGTATGTTAATGGGAGTCTCATCTAAGTATATAGATGTCGAGCTTCCAAACTTTTCAGCGTTAAAATATTGGACCGTAAAAGCTTTGTTTTAAGCTCAAATTCGTCCATCTACTGACAGTGCTACAAGCGGATATGTTGCGAAGTTAAAATTGATGTTATTCAATTTTAGACTTTAAATCAAAGAATCCTAGGTCCATTTTATTCTGACGTTTCTGACGCTCGAATTCCATTTACAGTACAATAAATTACAATGGCGAGACGAAAGTACAGTACTACCGCTTTGATACACCGATGTACCTGCGCAGAAACCTTATTGAAAGGCGCCAATCATAGCGTGCGTCCGTCCGCTATTGGTCGTCTACGCAAGAATTACGAACGAGATAGCACTAGCCTTTATTGTTATTGTGTTTATAATCTTAACGTCAAGCAATAAGGTCTCTATTTCACTGATGTACACAGAGTATACTCTCGGTTTTATTCAGCGTTAGGTTGCGTTTTTCTGCGCAAATGAATTTTTACGATGCGGCTCAAGTGGCAGTACTGTATCATACAAAGACCCCCCGGATTCTAGTAGCATAGCACATCTGTGGTGGAAACGCAGCCTTATGTCCTTAGTACACCGCCTTAAGGCGTTCAACGTTTCGCTTTCGTATGTGAATGCGTCAGTATGCTCAAAATATGTGATGGACAAAAGTATAACTCCTGGCACACCAAAAAAAAAACAAATTGTGATACTTATTTTCGACAAAACATTGCAAACGCAGTTTACACCAACAATTTTGTCAACAAAAAAATAATAGCAAGCAAACGAGCAGGCGAGTTACCTGATGTGTGATTACCACCGCCCATGAACATAATATTCTGCAGCACCAGAAGAACCGCCAATCCATTGCCGATCTTTCAGGAATTTGATGATCCACTACTTACCCCATATTGAATAGTTTTTCATAAGTTTTGTCGAAAAATAGTATAATAACTTGTTTTTTAGTGTAGTAATTAATAATACCTTTCAATACTTTATTAAAGCATTGACATTAAAACGTAATATGAAATGTACACTAAGTATAACACTAGTCGAGTTCCCCGGCGTTGCACGCGTCCTCGTAGCTCTTCCCTCCCTTCTGTTCCGGGTCGAGTTTGATCATGTCGTCTATGCGCAGGATGGTGATGGCCGCTTCGGTCGCGAACTTGAGCGACTTGATCTTGGAAATGGCGGGCTCGAGCACGCCCGCGGCCAGGTTGTCGCGTAGGGTGCCTTCGTTGAGGTCCAGGCCTACCCATTTGAGGTTCGCGTGTTCCACCTGCAATAGGTTACGATACAATGAATGAATACTCTAAAGTCAAGTTCAGAGCCTCGATAGCTCAACAGTTGAGGAGCGGACTGAATTCCGAAAGGTCAGCGGTTCAAACCCCACCCGTTGCACTATTGTCGTACCCACTCCTGGCACAAGCTTTACGATTAACCGGAGGGGAAAGGGGAGCATTAGTCATGATTATCATGGCTAAAATCTTTTTTTTTTTAAAAAGCCACCACAAGGGGTCCGGCCAATGTAAGCCTTCATAGCTTACATTGGTCGGACCTCTTGTGGCGCCCTCTGAGACCAGTTTTGCCGGTGGATCCGCATTGAACCACTTAGCGTTTTTATTGTCAAGTTGTTGTTTTTAATATTTTATCGCACTAAATTACTTGGAATCGTAAAATACCTCATGTGCATGAGAATAAGGTTCCTTTTCCTATGTAGGGACTCAGGATATGTTACCTTAGCCTATGAGTTGTGGTAAGCCTGCAGCTTGGCGCCTAGGTTTGTGGCGCACCGGGCAGCGATCACCGCCAGTGTCTTAGGGATCATTAGCAGAGACTGGCCTTATGTGCATGAGAATACGGTTCCTTTTCCTATGTAGGTACTCTGGATGTGTTACCTTAGTCTGCGAGGAGTTGTGGTAAGCCCGCAACTTGGCCACCAGGTCCGTGGCGTCCCGCGCGGCGTTCACCGCCAGTGTCTTGGGGATTACTAGCAGAGACTGAGCGAATGCCGCGATCGCTAGCTGCTCGCGGGAACTCTGTAACACCAATTTATTTTGCTTTAAAAATCAGCAATCTTGAATTTCAATTTACGTCATTATCCATTTAGAAAAAAGTATTGTCGTAATCTTTAATGTGAAAATAGATTGAATGTTCATAATCAATAAACTTTTGACTTCAGAAAGTCAACAAAGTTCGGAAAGGTCTTAAAAAGTCAAAAAAGTTTAGGTCTTAAGAAAGTCAGAAAGGCCTTAAGACAAAGAAGCTCAGAAAGGTCTTAAGAAAATCAAAAAAGCTCAGAAAGGTCTTAAGAAAGTCAGTAAAGTTCAGAAAGGTCTTAAGAAAGTCAATAAAGTTCAGAAAGGTCTCAAGTCAAAAAAGTTAAGGTCTTAAGAAAGTCTTTAAGCTCACCAAGGTGGTAGCGAAGTTGTCCAGGTATATGGACAGCGCGGCCTCCACCGCGCCGCCGCCCGGCACCAGCCGCCCGGACTCCAGCACGCGGCGCACGGCACACAGCGCGTCGTGCGCGGACCGCTCCATCTCGTCGCAGTACGCGTCCGTGGGGCCGCGGAGGATGATGGAGGCGGCTGTTCTCGCTGCGGGCCTGTAGTTATTACGGACATAGTTAATAGGCTATTTTATACCAAGCGAAAACCAAAAATGTATAAACAAGTATTAGCAATAAGCAACCAAAAATGATTTCAGTTTATCAAATTATACAGTAAATTATTCAGTTTATAAGATTTCACTTTTTTTATCTGTTTATTAAATGAGATTTGAGAAGGAATGGTGTTGTTTATTCTGCCTATAATATTATCCTAAAGTCAAAGTCAAATAATTTATCAAAGTAGGTATACTTTTTGATAGTCAGTTGTTGTATTTGTATGATAATGGCGCCGATTCTGTTGTCTTTCTCTAAACTAAATTTAGAGTATCTGCGTCCTCCTCCTTTTAATATTGTTAAAAAGGGACAGAACCTCTATTTTACATTTAAAGACTCTAAATTTTAGTGCACGCTACAAAAAACAATAGGCTCACGATTGGCAGCTGAAGTCATGAGGTTTGACAGCTCTATATTAAATTTAAGACTGTCAAACTGTGTCTGGCCTCTTCATATTGCATTAGTAAGAAGAGGATGAGAACACTCTAAAATTTAGTTGCCAACAGAATCAGTACCAATATAGTGGTTATAATAAATTACGTAAACTTAAGTAGATAGTAAGTAATATAATTAATGACGTAAAACACTTACCCCTTGATCAATATGAGTTGGTCATCACAGATTTGTTCCTGCACCACTTCCGCGGCCTCGCCAATCATGCTCGCTTCAAATACTTCCTCACCTGAAATATATACACAAGTCCTTATTATCATCATAGCCTACAGAGATTCTTTATTCAGTGAGAAATCCTAAGGGAGCAAAGATACGTGACAGGGGAGAAAGGTCCAAACGCATTTACACTGCACTGCATGACGCTCACTCAAGTGCGTTTTGCTCATACAAACGTACATCCATACTATCCATACTAATATTATAAATGCAAAAGTCTGTCTGTCTGCTACCTTTTCATGGCCCAACAGTTTAACGGATTTTAACGTTTGGTACAGAGTTAGCTTATATCCCCGGGACGGACATAGGCTATTTTTTTTCCCGGGAAATCAAAGAGTTCCCGCGGGATGCCTAAAAACCCATCCGCTTATAATAAACTATATTTGCCGCCCCGCGTCGCGCAGATTAAGTGCGTTATACCAACGGTTTTATTTAGGTTGGCGGTATAAAGTACCTAAGAGCTACAAACTGGTGGTTGTTTTTTCGGGTAAAATGCTTGAAAAGTACTGTGTTAAGTTTTAGTGAGCCTTGTTTCTTCTATATCGTCGTCTTAGAGTGAAAACCTCGGGAATGCATTTTTGTTCAAATTTATTTTATTGCGTTTCTAGGAAGAAAACCTCGCAACGCACATCCTGATCTGACTAATTTGTTCATTCGATACTCGTAACGCCATCTATGACATTAAATGAGAAACTCGTAAATACTCGCTTCTGTTAGTTACAGCACGCAGTTTTTTCTTCCTTCTGAAAAGTTACTTCTTTTACACTTACGAGGTTTTCACTCTAAGCCGTCGATATGTTTCTGTTTTTTGATCAAAGAATATTTCTAAATTTATTTATACTCACCCTCCATATTAGTAAGAGATGTGAGGTAGGTCGCCCCTGTAGCTTTGGCGATCCTCTTCAGGTCCGCCTTCTTGCAGCGCCGCACGCCCATCGCGCCGGCCTCTACGAAGTACTTGAGACACAGGTCGTCGATGCCTCCGGAACATAAGATCACGTTGACGCCGGTGGAGAGGATCTTGTGTAGTCTCTCTTTGGTGATGTCGAGCTCGCGGGCGCGGATCGCTTCGAGCTTTTCTGGATCTGACACGAGGACCTATAATAACCATTGATGTTTCATGCACGAAATTTGCACGCCATTCCATGGCAAATGTGGTGATACCAATATGAATTTGTAAGACCTATTTAACCCGCATTTAAGCAAATAAAATAATTTGATTTGATTTGATTTGAATATATTGATGTTATTAGTAAAAACTGTACTTGGCTTTTTATTTTTATTTTTAGGGTTCTGTACCTCAAAAGAAAAAGGAACCCTTATAGGATCACTTTGTTGGCTGTGTGTCGTGTCTGTCAAGAAAACCTATAGGGTACTTTCCATTGACCTAGAATCATGTTTGGCAGGTAGGTAGGTCTTATAGCACAAGTACAGGAAAAATCTGAATACTGAATTTGTGGTTACTTACATCACAAAAAAAATTTGTTCATGAACAAATAATTGACATTTTCAATTTTCAAGGATAACTATACCAAGTGGTCCCAAAAATCCCGGTTAAACAGGAACTTTTCAATTTTCTGGAAAAGTAGCCTCGGTACAAATTGTATCAAAAATGGGTAAACTGTTGGGCTGTGAAAAGCTAGCAGACAGACAGACAGACAACTTTCGCATCAATAATAATTATAAGTATGGATATTTTATGCAAAATCTTATATGAAGAAGAAACTATGTTTTACCTGCACACCCATCTTCATTTTAGTCTTCTGCAGCGAGAAATCGAGGCAGGCGATCTTTGCATTCACAATCTTGCGAGGCATGGCCTGGGAAGCTACCGTACAGTTCAATGCGTAGCCTTTGACTAGCACACTCTCGCGGGCGCTTCGTCCGTGCGCCTTGAGGATGTTGACTGCTTTGATGGGGTACACTGCATTGCCCTTTGAGTCATTGGTCTTGATAGCTTGAGCCGCATCTACTACCATTTCTGAGAAGAAGTCTGCATCACTGGTGTAGGGAGTTCAGGAATTCAGTAGAAAATGAAGTAAGTATTGAGATAGTAATTGAGAGTACTTCAAATCTTTTTTTGGACAGAAGTGAAGTAAATTCTGATACAAGATAGCCCAGGAATGAATGGAAGCTGGTTAACTTGGAAGGAGTATGGACTATGGTAGTTTCAACAAACCCATTATCCGTGATCGGTTTCTGACCGAAACGTTAAACCTCTTGATAGCACAGCTTTGCAGCTAGGGTGGGAAGGGTAACTAGCCATGGCCAAAGCTTCCCAGACCAGACGCAGAAAGAAATTGATATTCATTGATTAGAAATTATAAATTCTAGTTTATTGTTGTTGTTGACATGACAGTTGACACATAGAGAGCTAAAATGGCGAGCGAGATCTCAAAATGCATGCACTATAAATGGAAATTCATCTAGCTGTATTGTAATATTATAACATATTCATAAGGCCACCTAGGAGAAACCAAGTTGGTCAAGTAGTCGTTATATAAAAGGATACGCCCCAATAAGTTTGGAAGACATAGTGGTCTTGGCAGCATGGACGATTGAAGCCTTTCCCAGTGACTCCACGGTAACTGTCAAATTGTCTTGAATATATTTGACAGCTTCCTTGCAGGCCAGCCGGTAGCCAGAAATGACGCTGGTCGGGTGGATCTTGTTTTTGACAAGTTCATCTGCATTCTGTCAAAAAAATATTATACATATTATAAATATGGCATAATGACAGGAAGCGCAGCATAGGCAGATAATCTATTACAGCTCTGACTTATTACTGTTACGTTGCGTCGTCGCAGCGTCGTTTTCTATATTTTAAACTAGCTGACGCCCGCGACTTCGTCCGCGTGGATTTAGGTTTTTCGAAATCCCGTGGGAACTCTTTGATTTTTCGGGATAAAAAGTACCTTATGTGCTAATCCAGGATATTATCTATCTCCATTCCGAATTTCAGCCAAATCCGTCCAGTAGTTTTTGTGTGAAGGAGTAACAAACATAAACTTACACACACACACACACACACACACATACAAACTTTCGCCTTTATAATATTAGTGTGATGACATGCCACAATAAAGCGTTGTGTCGTCACAACGCGGGTGTGGCATACAATCCGTTGATGTGTTGCGACGACGCAACGCAAAGCACTACTGAGGCTTCGTCCATAGGTGGACAGACAACTTCACATGAGTCACAAGGAGCTGTTAAATCCAGGGGACACAAGACTGCATCATGTGGAAGTCTTTACAAGAGACCTATGTCAAGGTCTGTGGTTTGACAATGACACCTAAAGTTAATCTAATTTTTGTTATTAGTGTTTGCAGACAGCTTTAGCAATTAATAATTAGTAGATTAACCTAGTATAATATTACTAACCCATAAACTAGATGGTAGTAGGATTAAAGCTGCAATTGAAAAATGGTGTTTTAGATAAAAAAAGTTTGCAGACTGAGACTAGCACAATAAATATGTGATAAGTTTTTCTCCTGGTTGGTATAATCCCTCCCCCATCTCATCCCTGTCATCTTACGCAATTTCACTGTCGAGACATCTCCATCGATCGACCATAAGATGTATTCCTTTAGACTGTGATATTACCTTTAACAACTCTGCAGCAATGATGACCACAGACGTGGTGCCGTCTCCAACCTCCTCGTCCTGCAGCTGAGCTAGTTCCACTAACACCTTTGCAGCCGGGTGCTCAACCTCTAGCATTCTGGAGACAAGATTGCATAGTTACTGCATTAAATGAGTTTGTTGTTCGCTTCTTCGCAGACCAGGGTGCGTATGAGAACCCTTGTGGCTTTAGTTTTAATTTCATGTAATTTGATATGACCATTACATCATTATCTTACAACAATTATTGTCAACCAATATGTGTATGATTATACCTATCACTACCCATATTATAAATGGAAAAGAGTGTTTGTTGGTCTGTCTTTCAATCACATCACAACAGATTGATGTGATTTTTTTTTGTATGGATATATCATATAGTTGTATGTAGACTTGGAGAGTGACATAATATGCTACTTTTATCCCAGAAAATCAAAGAGATTTTAAAAGCAGGATTTTAATACCACCAGTATTTTGTCCCAGCCGACGGGACCCAGCTCTTCACAACGTTGGCTATTGTTGCTGCGGCACTTATTACAACGCCAGCATCTTGTAAACCCGACAGGACCCAGTGTGCTTTTCACAATGTTGGCTATTGTTGGTGCGGCACTTACTACAACACAATTAACAAAGTAAACTGCAACTCACTTCAGGATGGTGGCTCCATCATTTGTGACTGTGACATCACCAATGTCATCCACCAGCATCTTGTCCAAGCCGACAGGACCCAGTGAGCTCTTCACAATGTTGGCTATTGTTGCTGCTGCACTTACTACAACAAGATAACAATATTAATTTATTGTTTTTATTCAGATTCAAGTTAGCCAAAAATACAGTCAAAATTTGTAAGAAGGTGACTAACGCTGATAGGTTATATGAATAAAAATGTTGCTAAATATACTAGCTTAGAAGCAAATTTTGTATCACGTATATAATTTGCCACTATTATGTGAAAATTACGACTTAAAAGGGCCATTTTTATTTCATTAACATGTACAAATCTCAAAATGTAAAACCATAAGCACTGCATGTGATCGACATTGGACCGGGTAGCATAAACATTTCTAAATAAATGCTAAACCTCACCATTCTGTGATCTGACTGGGGCTCCAGAATATCGTGTTCCTGCAACGGATAAAGGAGCAGCGAGTGTCGACATTTTATCCAATTAATTTGAGAGATTTTGTTAGAATAAATTCACTCGCTCGTCACACTTTTTCTTTTTTTTCTGAAAGAACAATCAGTGTTGCCAGATCTTAATTTCGCTTTACCTACTAATGCAAAAAATACTTTGTGCTTTTTACCATTACCCCGTGCTTGGTATTAATTTACCCTAGATTTTAAGTTTATTGGAAAAAATACGCAAATTTTTGTCGGAATAAAACTTTCGTAATGCGCGGTGCCATAACTTGGTTATAATGATTGTACCATAAAATTGCACTTATGGGAAATTACAAACTAAGCAATTTTCATGTGCAACACTGATGTGCAATTTTTATTTAATTTTATTACAATTTCCAATTTAAAGTTTCTTGTGTCATTTTTTTTTCTTCTCGTATTCAGTTTTTTGTAAATCAAAAAAAAAAAACTATAAATAATTGTAAAGTGTGAAATAAATGTAAAGATTGAGATTATTTAAGGCAAAATATTTTTAAACATAACTAACTAGGTAGGTAGTTACTAGTTAGTCGAGAATAATCAATTTTTCAGTTTACTATTATATTATTTTGTTTGTGGTGCCAGTGAGTTAGAGCAGATTTTGTAAGATAAATACACTAACAGTTTGGAACAAATAGTTCCAAAAACTACCCTAAATTCGTTGTCTAAGAATTATCCTGTTCGTTCAGCCCTAAATCTAGGGCAATAAACCTAAATAAGATGGCACCACTGAAAACAATAATTTCAAAGATTTCAATCATCAATCAAAGACAAAAAGGACCAAGAATTTCCGTGTCATCAATTTAAAAAAAAGAAATACAGTCCAATAGAGAACCTCCTACTTTTTTGAAGTCGGTTAAAAAAGATTCCGACGAATATTGAGAACCAAATGTACCTACTCTGTGTTGAGAACCTCCTCCTTTTTTGAAGTCGGTTAATTGACAAAGACACAAACGGTGTGTCAGAACTGGTCAGAACCATGTCAGAACTCGGAAGAAGCTCAGAAGTTACATTCCAGTTTATAACGCAGTACTAAGTAGGTACAACATATAGATGTCACTAAAGAATCCAGAAGTTCTCTTGTTCATATTTATTTACCTACACAGCTAACAGGTAGCTGTGTAGTCTACCAAGCTACCTACCTATTTTTTCCAAGTTTTCATTTTCAGGGTTCCGTACCCGAAGGGTCCTTACGGGACCCTATTCTTAAGCCTCCGCTATCCGACCGTTCATCCGTTTGTCGATGTCGTCCGTCCGTTTGTCTGTCAGCGGGATACGTCATTATCTCGTGAACCGCCTGTAAATGGAATTATAATATTATTATTCTGACCTAGGTAGTACCTAAGCCTAAATGTTGTATTTTTTTTGTACAATAATTCATTTAATTTTGTGATGTTAGTTCAATAAAATAGGTAGAGTTGAAATTTTCTCCAGAATTGGCTATCATATTATTAGGACGTATTGGTCTGTCTTTCTGTGGTATGTAAGATTATTTTACGCATGGCTCTCTATTAGGGTGAAATTTTTCTTTCAAGATTCTGCGATGTAGTAAGTTTATTATATAATAAGAGTCCTGGATAATTTTTACTATTAGATTTTTGTACCTATTTGTTTATTAAATATTGTTGTTAAAAGTCGCTGGCTCATTGAAATTCCATGCGAGCTAACCAACTTACACATATTTGCTGCAGTATTTTATATTATCTGTTCAGAGTGAGCGAGGTTGAGAACGTGATGCCAAAAAGCCAAGAATTTCTTTTTATCAGCTTACATAAAGATATACCTAGGTTCCTACTTACCTATATTGAAATAGTGCGTAGCAGATAGGTACATAGGATCTTTAGGCTTACCTATTTATCGTTTCTTTGTAGAGTTCCGTAATTTGATAGATGCTAATGGAACCCTGTTACTAAGCGTCCGCTGTCCATCAGTCCGTCTGTCTGTCAGCGGGCTGTATCTTCTGAAATTGGTAGAGAGTTGAAATTTTTACGGAATATATATTTCTATTGCCTCTATAACAACAAATAATAAAACAAAATGGCCGCCATGAAAATTTAGTAAAATTAAAAAGTGTTATGTAGATGTGATGGCACGGAATCCTATATGTGCGAGTCCGACTCGTATTTGAAAGATTTTTGTTCATTATGTTTTAAAATCCATACTAATATTATAAAGCGAAAGTGTGTCTGTCTGTCTATCTGTCTGTCTGTCTGTCTGTCTGCTACGTTTTCACGGCCCAACCGCTGAACCGATTTTAATGAAAGGTACAGACTTGGGATACATCCCGGGGAAGGACATAGGCTACTTTTTATTCCGGAAAATCAAAAGGTTCCTACGGGATTTACAAAATCGAAATCCACGCGGGCGAAGCCGTGGGCATTCTCTAGTTACTAATAAAATTAAGTACCTATACCTAGCTCTATAGTGTCTCTACATGTAGGTACCTAAAAAGCTGTGATAGCGTAGTGGTTAACATTTCCTCCTCCTATTCAGAGGGTTCGATCTCGGGCACGTAGTTCTAACTTGTCAAAATTTAGAGCCTTTTTTAGTACCTATTACTTGATTTAACGGTGAAAGAAGCTGAGAGTTCTCTATGTTCTCAAAGGTGTGTGAAGTCTGCGAATCCATACTTGGCCAGCATGGTGGACCTTAGCTTAAATCCTTATCAATCTGCGAAGAGACCCGGGACAGACTACATAGATGGGTTGAGATGATGATGATGATAATTCATATACTTACTACATTACTTACACACAGGCTAGGTTTACATAATGAATTTTGTTTAAAGTGCACATCTATATACAGACTTTACATACATTTTAGTACTTGAGTACTAAAATGCAAAGAAGCACAGATGCATGCATTATAATAATAGACTAAGAATGACTAGGTGATGCCTGAGAAATTCAAAAGATATAAATGCATAAAATCCTACATTGAGATAACCATAAACTTAAAATTTAAACATACGATAAGTAAGTACCTAGATAAAAATATAACATTTATTATTTTGCTCTATAAATAAAAGCTTTGCGGCTCACGGCCTACATCCCCAAACGACGCCCTTAAACGATTCAGAGATACAACCCCAATAAATACCACATGAAGTTCCCACGTTCATTGGAATGCCTCGCAGCGTGTCGCATATATAGCAGGCTGTAATCTCATTTTCTTGCAACGATAAACTTGGAGAGCAAAACAAATCGCGGGTAGTTTTACGCCTGCGCCAGTCGCACGCACGCAAGCGCTACGCGGACACGGCAGTCGCGCGCTGGCCTTTGCCGCGTACGGACTTATCGTTCCGTTTTCCCGCGACACCATCACGCGATAAATGGCGCCCAAACTGGGACCTCGTTATCGCGGGTAAGTCCCTTAATTGCATATTCCACTCTTAAAATTGAAATAACATACAGGTTATGTCAAGATATTTGAGACGAGGTCCACGCAGCATCCGTGTCCGAGGGCGTGGTATCCGTAGGGCGGAGGCGTATCGAGCTGATAAGAAAACGTCCACTGTCAACAAACCCCGACATTATATAAACTATTTAACTGAAAAGTGGAGAGTCATCTGAAAGTGCTATTGATTTTCATCTCCGTGGATTCTGGTTGAGACAAGGTTATGTATGCTCCCGTGCTCTAAGACGTCGTGCATGCAGAAGGCGAATGGCAACATTCGAAATGTTAGCTCAGAGCTTCGCTAATATCATTTCGCAATTTGTCCTTTGAGGGTATTATTATCTTATCTTGCAATTCTTATATCTAAAGAATTTTGAAAGTACTTATTGGACACTTAGTTATTTTTGTATCAACAAAATTTTGCTATAAGAGACTTCATTATTTTGCTTTATGCTTTCTTCTATAAATACAAAGCTCCTAGGAAGTAGGAGCGGGGATATATAAGCCAACGTTAATTTGCTATATTATGATACCCGTGACTTCATGCTCGTGGATTTAGGTTTTTTTTAAATCCTGTGGGGTTTTTTTATTTTTATGGGTCAAAATATTTTTTGACCCTCTTGTACATCCCTGGAATGAAAGCTATTCTTGTACCTAATTTCTTCGAAAATCTGTTAAACGGATCGGCCGTGAAACTAGCACGTGTCGGACGGCTAGGAGCAGACAGATAAATACAGGCAGATGGGTAGGTATGGACTATTAATTATTAATATTAAGTAGTATGGATAGGATGGATTAGTTATAAGCATTGATGAATTGTTCCAAAGGAAGGGGAAATACCGTTGATGTCGGAATTGGACATACCTACTTGCCTATACATTTTTACAATATACTGATCTATACAAGGAAGTCCTGGAATAGATAAGCTAATTATTATTATTATTAGTAACGAGATGGTGTCCGCAATTTCATCAGCCTAGATTCAGGTTTTTAAAAAATCCTGTGGAAACTCTTTGATTTCTCAAGATAAAACTAGCATAAACTGTGTTGTTATTGCTCACTCTCCAGGTCTTCAACACATCGTGTATCAAGCGATACACGTCTACTGCTGGACATAGGTCTCTTGTAGGGACTTCCACACGGCACGGTCTTGCGCCGCCTGAATCCAGCGGCTCCCTGCGACTCCCAATGTCGACCTTTTACGTAGTGGGAGGATTTTCAACGCTGCGCTTTCCAGTGCGAGGTTGCCTTTTCAGCACCTCGGGACCTCAACATCTATCGGTTTTTCGAACTATGTGCCCTGCCCATTGCCACTTCATCTTCGCCACCCGCTTAGCTAAGTCGGTTACTCTGGTTATCCTACGCATCTCCTCATTTCTGATCTGATCATGTAGAGTCCAAGCATAGCTCTCTCCATCTCATAAGAAAGCTCAGTCTTCGTGATACGGGAAGTTAAATATCTACGAAAATACTTTTGCTAAATGTTGGAAAACTTACCTTGCCTCCAGTAAAGTCCTGCCAAGTTACTTTCCATAGAGTTTTATATTCGTGTTTTATAGTGGTGCTGTATAAAACTGCCGTACCCTTTCCTAATGCGAAGTGCCGCCATGACTCGATTGATGGCCCATCCAACGTTTTATTAGGTAGTTCCATAGGTACCTACCTAAGCAATAATTTCTTAAACGGTTGAATTTTGTTGGGGGTTTCAAAAACATTTTACCTAAGTATATTTTCATACTTCCTTCTATATTTAATGCTCTTAAAGACAAGAAATTCAAGTTTTCTTGTCTTTTCACGGCCCATCCGAAAGGTACAGAGGCAACTTACATTCCAGAATATTAGACTTTCCACGGAATATTTAAAACCTACATCTCGTGGATGAAATCTCCGGCATCATTAATTAAAGTCACAGATGTATGTGATGTGTTATGATAAAAGTACCTACTTAGTTAGATTTCATTTTTATTTAATTGAAAATATTCAATTAAGATTTAAAATTAACCTTTTCTAATTACTGCACATATCATGGTCGCGTGGAATGGGGCCAAGAATACTGACTGCATTTCCGCACTGGATCACCAGGCTGATCCTTTGTGCAAAAAATGAGCCGACTCTTCTGTCACCATAAGGCTATTAACCACGTGGAAATGTCTCGTAAAACTAGTTTTGCCAGATGACAGATAACTTTTCTTATACTGTGGCACCATAAAAGCTATAGACATTGAAATTATAAGTGTAAATTAAAAATTTATAGCACCCCCGACAAGTGATAGTTACAGTAACTAGAAAAGAGCTGATAACTTTCAAACGGCTAAACCGATTTTCATGGATTATAGCTAAGAACACTCTCGATCAAGCCACCTTTCAAACAAAAAAAACTAAATTAAAATCGGTTCATTAGTTTAGGCGCTACGGTGCCACAGACAGATACTCAGATACACAGACACACAGATACACACGTCAAACTTATAACACCCCTCTTTTTGGGTCGGGGGTTAAAAATGCACCTGAGTTGAGAAATTGGGAGCATTGCAAAGTACAGTACCTATTTCTCAGTTATAAGGTTAATTGGAGCTGTGTGCCTAAAACGTAAGCTCTTACGACTATAGCCTCTTAGCGTTTAAGCAAGCTGAGACCTTCACGCTGATTAACCTAGATTGGTACACTCCATGTGAACACTCTCGTTACTCATTGTACCTTCTGCAATATATCACATAATCCTTATTATTTACTAATATTATAAATACGAAAGTATGTAAGCATGTCTGTCTATCTGTCTGTCGGTCTGCTAGCTTACACACCCCGTCCGTTTAACCGATGGTGCAGAGATAACTTGCATTTCGGGCAAGGACACAACAACAGGCTACTTTTGGTCCCGAAAAATTTTGTTTATTTATTTGTACCAGAAAGTTGTAACAATATAAATAAAAAGAAAGAAAAAGTGGACAGGGAAGCACTTATCTCTATAAGAGATCTCTACCAGTGACCCTTGGCAGTGCGAGAGGTTGTAAAGGGAGTAGAATAGGTACAGCAAAGATAGACAGTAATTATGAAAAAAAAAAAATCAAAAGTTCCCACTCGGTTTCAAGAAATCTTTACCCACATGGACGAAGTTGCGGGTATCATCTACTTGGTACAGAGATAGTTTACATCATAGACTACTTACTAGATACTTTTTATCCCGGCAAATCCTAGTTGTTCAACACCAAATAGCACTACCCATATTTATAACTTACTTATGCTCCCGACTTCGTCCGCGTGTACTACACAAATTTCAAACCCCTATTTTGCCCCCTTAGGCGTTGAATTTTCAAAAATCCTTCCTTAGCGGATGTCGACGTCATAATTGCTACATGCCTAAATTTCAGACCGATCCGTTCAGTAGTTTGCGCTGTTCGTAAGATAGATCAGTCAGTCAGCTTTTCCTTGTATTTTGATATGGTATGGGTATATGGGATGGGCGCCCCTTTTTATCCCCCGACCCAAAAAGAGGGTTGTTATAAGTTTGACGTGTGTATCTGTGTATCTGTCTGTGGTATCGTATCTCTTAAACTAATGAACCGATTTTAATTTAGTTTTTTTTTGTTTGAAAGGTGGTTTGATCGAAAGTGTTAGCTATAATCCAAGAAAAACGGTTCAACCGTTTGAAAGTTATTAGATCTTTTCTAGTTACTGTAACCTTCACTTGTCGGGGGTTTTATAAATTTTGAATTTACACTTGTATAACCTAATTATCTTTGGCTAGTGATTTTTGCTCAAAGATTAAACCAAAACATTAGGTAAGTATAAAGTGGCAAGTAAGTACAAATAAATCGCGACGTATCGGCCCGGGAACTCTTCCATTTAAATGCTAATGCTGTCGCCTGACCCGAGTATCGCACGTCTATATGTCGACTTATCTGGTATTGTATTCGCCATTATTCTAATCTATAACCTATTGATATTTATTCGTACGCTATCTAATGCCCACGGCTTCGTCCGCGTGGATTTAGGTTTTTAAAATCCCGTGGGAACTTGATTTTCCGGGATAAAATGTAGCTTATGTCACTCTCCAAGTTTTAACTACATCCATGCAAAAAATCATGCCAATCCGTGGCTCCGTTGCGGCGTGATTGAAGGACAAACGAACACTTTCGCATTTATAATATTAGTATTCAGATGCATACTTTAAACACACACTGACAATTTTATATTTAAGACTAGAGGATGGCCGCGACTTCGTCCGTGTGGATTTAGGTCTTTATAGATCCCCTGGGAACTGTTAGATTTTCCGGGATAAAAATTTGCCTATGTCAATTACAGGGACGCAAGCTACCTCAGTACCAAATTTCATACAAATCAACCGATTTTTTGAAGCGGACGGGTTTTTAAGAATCCCGTGGGAAATCTTTGATTTTCCGGGATGAAAAGTAGCCTATGGTCCTCCTCGGGATATAAGCTAACCCTGTACCAATTTCGTCAGAATCGGTTAAACTGTTGGGCCGTAAAAAGGTAGCAGACAGACAGACAGTCAGACAGACACACTTTTGCATTTATAATTGCATTAGTATGGATGGATATTGATTTAAAACAAACCACCACAAATCAAGAAGAAAATGTAGAAACGAGTACCTAGATAAAGAACAAGATGGTCGTGACAAACCTTCACAGCACAAAGCGTATCGATTAGACTCACTAACTCAATATAGACCACTCGAGCTACTTCATCTGGCGCTCCACGGCTTGATGCGGCGAATTACAAAGCCACTTTCATCTTTATGTATTAGAACTAGCTGATGCCTGCGACTTCTTTCGCGTGGATTTGGATTGAAATATTAAATCTTTTGGTGATGTTAAAATGATGGAGAGGCGTTGTAGGTGACGTCTTTAATTGGTGGAGGCTTATGATCGACTCTTCTTATGGACTAACATTAATTATAATAAAATCTTATAAGCTATTGTCTTACAGATATTTCTTAATCTAACCTAAATAATTTTGTATCGCCTTTTGTTCAAATTCAACGCGTAAGCAACCTACATATTACAGGATTTTTCAAAATCCCGTGGGAAATCTTTGATTTTTACGGTTCCGTACCTCAAAAGGAAAAACGGAACCAAGGGGTATCATATGAAAGGGCTTTACGTATACATTCTAAAACAGATTTTTATTTATTTTTATGTATGATAGTTTTTGATTTATCGTGCAAAATGTTAGGAAAAATACCCGAGTACGGAACCCTCAGTGCGCGAGTCTGACTCGCACTTGGCCGGCTTTTCCAGGATAATAAGTATCGAAGCGATGATGCCCGCGACTTCTTTCGCTTGGATTAGGGTTCTCTTGTGACAGATTTTATTTTCCAGGATAATAAGTTTCGAAGCGATAATAGCTTAGCGATTAAGACGTCAGCCTCCTATTCGGAAAATCGGGGGTTCAATCCCGGGCATGCACCTCGCACTTTTCGGAGTTATGTGCGTTTTGAGCAATTAAATATCACTTGCTTTAACGGTGAAGGGAGAACACATTTTTTTGTGTGATGTTATCCACAAATTCACGGTTTTCCGATTTTTCCTTTACTAGTTCTATAAAACCTACCTAACTGCCAAAATTTCATGATTGTAGGTTAGTGTAAAGTACCTACCCTGTACGTTTTTTTGACAGAGACGACAGACGAACAGACAACAAAGTGATCCTATAAGGGTTCCTTTTTTCCTTGTGAGGTATGGGACCCTAAAAATGTGTCAAACTACAACCATATTACCTACAAAGTAACGCATCATCTTTATACCTATCTACCTGCTGAAAGATAGCTGAAAGAAGAACATCAAGGAATGTAATAAACGGAATTTCAAACGCCAGGAAGGCGCTCCTCTAATTAAATATCTTGATGAAGTTTTGGAAGTAACTTACCTACTTACTGCCGGCTATGCGGAGGACTTTCAAATGAATTTACAGATGCGATATTGTAAATTAAATTTAACCTTTTTAAGGTTCACGGAAAAACCGAACCCCTTATAGGATCACTTTGTTGTCTATCTGTCTGTCCGTCCGTCGTGTCTGTCGAGAAACCCTATAGGGTACTTCCCGACCTAGAATCATGAAATTTGGCAGGTAGGTAGGACTTATAGCACAAGTAAAGGAATAAATCTGAAAACCACGAATTTGTGGTTACAGCAATCAATTTCAGTTTTCAAAGTAAGATAACTATACCAAGTGGGCTTTTACCTGTTCATTCTAAAATAGGTTTTTCTTTATTTTTATGCATAATAGTTTTTGATTTATCGCGCAAAATGTCGGAAAAAATACCCGAGAGAAATACGGAACCCTCGGTGCGCGAGTCTGACTCGCAATTAGCCGGTTTTATTTTTTTATGTTTTATTATTTATTGACGAGCTAAGCTTCGCACAGATGTATAAATAGGTGCAAGTCCTTCCAACATTTCCTTAAATTGAAACTCCGGAATGTGTAAACTGTTTTTTTATAGACAAGCGCTTGGCTGCAATCAGACCTGCTAGCAAGTGATGATACAGCCTAAGATGGAGCGCGCTTGCCTAGAAGTTGCCTATTTACTCTTGACTTGAAGGTACCCATATTAAAAGTGGAAAGGAAAACTGATGCCGGAAGGGTGTTCCATATCCTAGCGGTTCGGATTAGAAACGAGGAAGCAAATCGCTCCATACGTGTCCGAGGAATTTAAACTAGGTACGTGATAATTTTAAATACCTATAAAGTCCGAGCATACAAAAAGTGTAATGAGTAATCATTATCAGTGTATTCTACATATTCGTATTATAAAGGTTGGGCTATTTGGACGCGAGACACAGGGGTAATTATGCAGACAATGGCAATGCACGGCGTACAGTGCCACTGCTGCATGCAATTGAGAATTATTCAGGCGCTCTCAAATACTTACAATAGTTATATACTCTACTCATGGAAAGAAGTTAGTATAGGGCTCCCTCTGTTACGCAATCTCATACAAATGACAGAGACAAAAATATCAGTGGCGTTAACCATTTTGTATTCCAACCAATCGCAAATGAAACTATGTTTTCGAATTGAACTTAGAGTGTTTTTGATTGTGGTTATCTGCCCGTTATTTACATTATAATATGTCGCTAAGCTGGCTCCAAAAAAACGTAGGTGTTTATCAATGAGTCTGTTATTTGTTTCACATATTATTATTTTGAAGCCCGGGGCAGTTTGAGCGCTGCTGTTGAGGGGTAATTACGCAGACAGTACTGCTTGCTGCATTGCAATTGAGAATTATTCATGCGGTCTCATACTAGTACAGAGCTGCTTTTATGCCTTTAATGGCTGAGATTAATAAATAAAAATCAATAATCTATCGAATTTTTAAATAGCGTCGTTATTTTGTCAAAAAATATATAGTCTCTTCTGACAAAATATGTATAACAATCGTAAGAAATTGAGTGCAAGATTGGCTAAAAGGGCTAAAGGTTGATAAAATAATGCTTTTTTAAGGACCATTAGCTCAAAAGGAAAAAAGAAACCCTAATAGGATCACTTTGTTGTCTGTCTGTCTGCCTGTCGCGACTGTCAAGAAACCTACGTGCGATGATATGAAACCCTGAATTTTCTTATTTTGTAAGATAAAAAAATAAAAAATATATTCGTACTTCACTCAATGAGTTCTAAACAAGGATACCCCATATACCTACTAGGATTTTTTTTTTCAGCTCCTTTGGGAGCTTTCCTGAAAAATAATTTAATTGAATATCTGATTCAATAATTTTTAGCCAACGTTCTACATCAAATACCAAAATTTTAGGTTTGTAACTCATTAAATCTACGTGCTAGAGACCTGTGTGTGACAGATAGACTGACAGACAGCAGAGTGACAGCAGAATTGGGCTCCGTTTTTACCCTTTGGGTACGGAATCCTTAAAATAAAAAACACACTGGCCTGCCATATACCATATTTTCAAAAAAATAAAATATAGCCAGGTCACACTGGATGATGCCAGGATTCTAAAGATACGTCTAAATCTAGTCGGGTATTGAGAAGTTATGGTCGAATAAAAAACTTACATACATACTTACATAATACATACAACAAACACATAAATTATTTAATTTTATTATTCTCCTTTTTTTGGGCAATCATAAAGTAAAAAATCCGTAGCATCATTCGTAGCGGCGCGCGTAGCTTCTACGCTACGCCGGCTACGCAGTCAGTCGCACGATGCAACGAACCGGCAAATTCTGATTGCCTTCAGTCAATTTCTGTCTGATCGACTTAGCAGGTCAAAGAAAATACACGAAAAGATTTCCTATTAGTTATTACTTGTTTTTTCGTATAATTGTTTGAATCCATACTGTTTTAATATCATAAATATGAAAGTTTGCCAGTCTGTCTTTATCAGATTATTATTAAAAACACTAATTTTAGGTAGAACATGTAACAAACTAAGCATTGCTTAGCACTTCAAAGTTCCCTCAGTTTTTCAAGGCATAATATTAATAATTATTTGTCCGCGTGGATTTACGTTTTTAAAGATCCCATGGGAACTGATTGATTTTCCGGGATAAAAATTTGCCTATGTCAATCACCTACAGAGACGCAAGTTCTCTCGGTACCTTTCGTATAAATCGGTTAAGCGGATGGGTCTTTAGGAATCCCGTCGGAACTCTTTAATTTTCCGGGATAAAAAGTAGCCTATGTCAGTTTCCGGGATATAAGATAACTCGGTACCTTTCGTCAGAATCGGTTAAACTGTTGGGTCGTGAAAAGCTAGCAGACAGACAGACAGACACACTTTCGCATTTATAATATTATTAGTATGGAAGTATGGATTAAAACTCTAAGTATAAGTTTCCGGAATATATGACTGATATTAAGATAGTGACTTGGATGAATAAATACTCGATAATGATTAAAAATGATTGATTGATGATTTTCCGGTTAATAGGTGATTCGTGGTGGGCAGCGGACAGCCGCGGCGCAATCACACATGCTGACGATATGGTACCTAACCTATTTTAACATATTTTTTATTTGTTTTTAAAATTTCATATTGACATTTTATAATCGTAGTACCTATTTTGTTTTGTTTTGTATTTTATAGTAATTATTATCGATGACTTTATTCAAATTATGTTATTGTACTTTATTGTCCTTAATAAAATTAATATTGCACGCTTTTATATATTAATATTGTGTATTTTTTGCAATAAATAAATGAATTATTATAAATAGAGCTGTATATTTTAAAGGAAATGGAATACCAATTAATTTATTACTTATACTAATCTCTAACCATTTACTATACCTAACTACGTTTATGATCCTAATAAATTCAATAACCACTTTGCCATGATAGTAATAAATACAGCGCCATCTATGCTTTCACAAACGAGCTATATTAATACAGTTGTGAAGGTCTAGGTGGCGCTATGCTTAAATGAGTGCGCTTCGATATGAACCCAACTTTACACCTTAGTTTCTGCACTACTCAATAGAGAGCGATGTAATAAAATGTAGTTTCAAAATACGCACAGGTACAGTATATTTAATAATGTTAATTAGGTTTTAAAAATGTTAATTCCTGTAACAGGATACAGTATGGCCGCGGCACATTGGCTCAACTCGCTCGGATACCTGTCGCTGTCACTGCTATGTCTCCTCGCCACTACCCTTCAGGTCACAAGCGGTAAGTACACACCTATGACCTTATATCAGAATGTAAAAAAAACTAAAACACTATAATATTATACTTACATAGAGTTGATTATTCAATCAAATAAATCTTTAACTAAGGATACGTAAGTTTTACAAGAAATCTTGACTTCAATATGAAATCTGCCATGAACGAAATCTGCCAAATATTGAATGAATGAAAAGTAACCCTTTCATATAATACCACAGAAATAATTTTAATTCCACAAGTAAGTATTTTGAAACTTATGAATTACATATCACTTCAGAACATTTTATTAATTTTTGGGGTTCCGTACCCGAAAGTTGCCAACGAAACCCTATATTACTAAACCTCTGTTGTCTGTCTGTCTATCAGCAGGCTGTATCTCATGAACCGTAATAGACAGAGAAGCGAAATTTTCACACAATGTGTTTATTTCTATTGCCGCTTTAACAAAATATTGATAACAATTCAGTAAATTAAAAAAAAAAATTAAAAAAGATATAATCATGTACGATGGTACGGAACCTTTCGTGTGCAAGTCCGACTCGTACTTAAGCAGTTTTTATGGTAGCGATTAGTTTATATGTATTAGATACGTACTGATCTGTTATAGTAACAGAAAGAAAGAAAGAAAAATTTCTATCAAAGATAATAAAGTTAATGAGTGTGATGTTCGAGGAAATTGACCTTAACTAAACATTAACATCACCAAATCTAAACACTCGTATGAAATTCGAGTAGCACAAGCTCCAGCGGTTTGGCCATAGTACACTATTCAACATGATTGTGGTCGAATAATGAAACAGATTTGCTAAAATAGAAACTCCTACCGAAATATACCTAATTTAATTCCAAACTGCTGGGCCACATTTTCTTGAACTTTACAATATAAGCGCAAGCGTGGCCTAGTTGTAACAGCGCATAATATCAGTAGACAACGCTGATAAAGCAACGTTGACTCAAGTTGATAACTGGATGGGTGACCGACTTTGAGGGTCCGGTATTTTGGTCTTTTAGTTCGTTAAGTCGTCGTCGGTCTCCATTAATATCATTAGCGACAGCTGAATAAAATTAAACCTAAAGACGAGACTCTTACTCGAGTCGTATGCGAAAGGATCAGGAGCCTACCACATTACTAAGAAAATCTGTGAAGGTGTCATGACCCTCAGCAATGAGAAATGCCTACGACGCAGAGAGAGAGAGAGAGTGTATATGTGTGTATGTGTGTGTGTTACTCTTTCAGGCTTCTTTCACTGGACGCTGCACGCTTTCTACTGGACGGATTTGGTTATTTGGAATGGTGATTGATTATGCCTGGGATTAACACAATCCATAGTTCCCCCGGGATTCTTTTAAACATATATCAACGGGGATGAAGTCGCGGGCATCATCTAGTATTATCTAACTAAGCGATTCTATTATAAGAAATTAGGTGCCTACTCCTAGTTTTTCATTTCTTAAATAAACAGAATATATTAAGTATATTATAAACTCCAAGCTTGCGAATTTATGGTCTCTTGGGCAATATTTTTTATTATGGCTAAAGAAGGGCTAGAGCCTTTTATTAATCAAAGTAAGTGAAGGTACCTACCTACTTACATGTACTCCCGTAAAATATTAAGGTACGTGGTTACATCAACTAAATTATTTTTGGAACGCACCATATTACCATAAAATTAAAGTACCTACCTATACGTAAATTCTTTAATGTGATTCAGGTTCAAATATCTTTATTTCTGTGGCTTTTGATTAGGTCTCTACCATAAAACAGATTTTTATGGTAGAGTCCTAATCAAAGAAAAAATCATCAGAAAATTTGCAAAAAAAAATGCATGGTACGTTAACTTTGACGGGATTTAATTGTAGCATATTGATTTATGTAATTTAGCCTCGGATGAATTACAATTTAGCGGATTATACATACTAATATTACAAAAATGCAAGTGTGTCTGTCTGTCTGCTAGCTGTCAAGTTTTTCATGACTCAACAGTTTAACCGATTTATATAAAATTTGGTACAGATTTACCTTGCATCCCGGAAATTGACATAGGCAAATTTTTCCCCGGAAAATCAAAAAGCTCCTACAAAAAAAATAAATCATCATCTTTTAACAAAATAATTTATAAAAGCTTTTTTCGGTCAAAGCAATTTCTTTTTAGCAAAGTTCTAAATCGGTCCAAGATAATCAAAAAGTCGATCTATCCGACCACTTCCACTAGTTTCTCCCTGAAACAACATAAAAACTGATCTGCAACGTCCCAGCACGCAAACCATAAAACATCATTAGCAACTTAAGATGGATACAAACTTGAAACGTGACCCGATGGACGAAGCATCGCGTGCTTCATTGAAATAAATCTAGATCCTAGCTAGTAGATACCCAATCTAAGGGATATGGGTTTAATAAAAACTGCCATAGCCCTTCCAGGTTAGCTCGCTTCCATTTTGGACTGCATCGTCACTTGCCACCAGGTGAGATTGCAGTCAAGGGCTAACTTGTATCTGAATAAAAAAATAAAAGTCACAATAATATCCTAGTACTTAAGACTTAATCTTCCTATTCGGTGGATCCGAGTTTCAATCTGGGCACGCACCCATTGCTTTTCGGATTTAATTAAATACCACTTGCTTTAATGATGAAGAAAAACATCGCGAGGAAACCTTCATGCCTGCGAGTAACTACACAACGTTCTCAAAGTTTCGAGGGCAGAATGAACTATGGCCCATTCATTCTTATTCTGAGAGGAGACCTCAGTAGTGGGCCGCTAAAGGGTCGAGATGATGATGATAGTAAATATCTACATAGAGATGTTGCCAGTTACATTCTCTGTTTGTTCTTTTTTCTCTTCCCTGTCTCTTCGGCTCCAAAAAAATATTGTCATAGAACTACATTAACTCCTGTATACATAATATTATACTCGGTAATAAATTACATTATTTTATAATTTTTAGTGTTTGTGGTTATTAAAGTCAATTTTTTTTAATTTATTTTATAATTTCACCCGGTATGATGTTATAAAAAAAATTATCGGTTTCTACACGGCATCATACCGGAACGCTGAATCGCTTGGTGGCACCTAGAGGCCGTATTCTTCCACCAGACCAGACCAGAGACTATCCAGGAGTTATTTATGTATGTATGTATGTATAATGTATATACTTTAAAGCACCACAAAAACAGACAGGTTAAAAAAAAGAAGAAAACTTAAAGTGACAGTGGTCCATCGGATCGCGTTGCGTTTCAAAGACGTGTTTCTGTCTTTACCACACCATTCCGAAGCGAATTCACAATCTGAATCCTTATTGATCGTTGCCTGTTAGAAAGAGACGGGGAGATGTACTTCCTGGAACCAGGACAGGGAGGGAAATTTCCGAGGACGGATGTCCCAGGGAGAGTATCTAAATTTGTCTCGATAGATCGCCCAGTGGACTGTAGGTACGATCTGGTTAGGATTTAATATTTGAAGTTAGATTGATAGAATAGTTATGTACTCGTAACTTAGTTTTAAGTTTACGTAATTAGGTTACTATCCCTATTACGTCACTATGTTATATTTCAACAAATGACAGTCATAAGGTGTACAATGGTCAAAAGCATGAATTAAAGATCGCGGATTCGTATTCGCTGCCGCGTTTCGTAGACGATGTCTGTAACTTCATCCGCACGGATGTAGGTTTCTAAAAATCCCGCGGGAACTCTTTGATTTTATGATTTTGATTTGGAATAAAAAGTAAGTTTTTCAGAAACATCAGTTTTTTTTTTCAAACCCCATATTTTTTGACGACAACTCATTTTGGCATGATTTTCAGTGTCAGTAAAATCAGAGAACAGGTGCATAAACCCTTTGTGTTATGCCTGATACACACTTAGTAAAAAATTAATGCTTTAGAGCAGTTTAGCTATCCGTATCTACATAGGTCTCTTGTAAAAGACCTTTTTATTACTGTTACTCGATTCGAGCCTAACCGATTTGTTCCTAATTTGGATTTGGTTGGAAATTTTGTACCTTTAAAATACGGCATAGTACTCCGATAAACACGTGACTGAAGCCGTCACAGATTATATATTTACTAGGGATAAGGCTGGATATTACGGAATGCCGAAAATACGAAGTGGAAAATTATTTGACGATTCAAAAGCACTTGTAAAAGTTTATTTGATTAAAAATCTATTCATTGTATTCTATGCCCTCGGGAAAGAAGCCACGGACGGTAGCTAGTTTTTATATAATATAATAGATAGGCTTTTAGCTAGACCAGCGTTTTGAATGAATGAAAACTTAAGTTTAGCTATTCCGTCACAATCTTAGCACACAGTTACAAAGCTGTTACAAGAGAGCTTTTGTGGCTTTTGTGCGATGCTTCACACAAAGCCGCGGCGCTGCTGAAAACTGCTCTTTATAAAGAATGGAAACTTGAAGGTTTTATTCAATATTACGGTCATAGCTTTTTCGTACACTACCGCAAACTTCCAGCCATTATTATCACACTAATATTATAAAGGCGAAAGTTTGTATGTGTGTGTGTGTGTGTGTGTGTGTATGTTTGTTACTCCTTCACGCAAAAACTACTGGACGGATTTGGCTGAAATTTGGAATGGAGATAGATAATATCCTGGATTAGCACATAGGCTACTTTTTGTCCCGGAAAATAAAAGAGTTCCCACGGGATTTCGAAAAACCTTAATCCACGCGGGCGAAGTCGCGGGCATCGGCTAGTTATTCATAAGAGACTGAGTCGTCACAGCGTTCTGTGGAATTTCGGAAAATCCTTTCTTATAGGAACAACACCTTAGACAACGAAGGATAAAACATAGAATATGCGTTCCTAGTAATTAAAAAAAAAAGAAAACAGAGGCCTGCACAAACTCGGGTCTCTAAAACATGATACTTCAACTAATTTAGCGTAAATTGCAACAGTTTGTATTGGTTCGTATGTGTCATGCATGGTCTTGCCACTGTGGTTACTGCCGTAATTGGCTCATTCAAAGTGACAATTTATGGCAATACCGCAGTAGAGTTTTCGTTACACCATGATGGAGGGTACACAATGCTAAGTATGTGTTAATTTTCGCTAACCTTTGGTACACTTAAATAGAAAACTTACGTGGAAAATCTTATGTTTCTGGACTCAGCGCGGTATTAGCTTGGAACAAGGGAACATTGCTTACCCTGCATTGCTTATAATATGTGGTCTGTACCGACCGAGATGTCGCCCAATAAAAATAAGCTATACTATTTACTGGCTAATGTAAAACTAGTAACGTAACGCCAATATTATTCTGTATAATATATTTATTCTGTAAATATTTGCGATCGTAAGTCGCGATACGAGGTATGCCATCTATAATATTTTTTGACGTAAAGTAAATATTGTGTTAATTTAGGTTAGTTTACATTTACAACATTGTTAAAATGTGATGAATAACATTTATCTTTCGATAATTATATATCGAATTAAAAATGATTAGTAGGTACGTATAGTTGCTGAAAAAGTGATTTGAAATTCATGTAGGTAAGTACCTACTGCAAAATTTTAAATGGTTTAAGGGCATTTTCGATTACATAAGCTGAAACTTTACCAAGCACCCAAAATTCGCCGTAGGACTGTAGGTATTAATTTCTGTAGGACAAAATTGAGGTCATCCCCTTAAGGCCTTGTTACGATCTCTATTACGTTTTATAAAGAATTTCTTTGAAATAATATCAAAGTATCAAAGTATATAATAATCTATACATATAATAAAATTGTAGAAAAGTGGTGTCTGTACAATGGAAATAGATAAAAAAAAATAGCAGGGGTTGTTATTATATCGATGCCGAACCCGAAATTGTAATTAATTTTTTTTTGTCTGTTTGTCTGTTTGTCTGTTTGTCTGTTTGTCTGTGTGTTTGTGCACGCTAATCTCAGAAACGGCTTATTCGATTTAGATACGGTTTTCACTAATATATTGTAGTAAGCTTCACTTAGGATTTAGTGTTTATTTCATGTCAATCGGTTCATAAATAAAAAAGTTATGTCAATTTAAAGAATCACGGCGAACATTTTTAACGTACAGAGTACGTACTACACGCCTCGCGCCTGAGCGTCCGTGGCTATATAAAGCGCGGTCACTATTCCACGCGAACGAAGTCGCGGGTACAGCTAGTATCAAATAAAAATACTTAGAAATGAAGTTGACTATGAAACCTACACTTTGCGAGTAGTAAATAAATAAGGCAAAGAAGAAAATTAAAGGAAAACACGTGCATGGGAATATAATATTATTATCTAAAGGCAATAGGCTAAATTAAAAACTACATAAAGTGCTTGTAACTTGTGTATTAGCTAATTCAAAATCTTATATTGCTGACTTGTATAATTGCTAAATCAAAATCGTATTCAAAATCTTGTATTGCTAACTCAAAATAGTATTTTTTTTATAATGTTTTTATTATTACATTTCATTAGTATTATTACATTCATAGTCTAAAAGAAAGTTTTCTATCTCATCATATTTTAAGAATCTTTGAAATTTTCACAAAGGTAGGTAAGTATTTCAAAACGAAAAAGACATACTTATGAGAAAGTATTCGACTCATATTCGACTGAATTTTCATGATTCCACCGAATATTTTTGTGCATTCTGATGGATTAAAATCTAACCACAGACCCAAATCTTCTTTTGCGAATTTCTGATTACTTTTACAGTAATACTATACAGTATAGTGGGTATACCTACACTTATTTTACGTTAAACAAGCTTATGCTCGCGACTTCGTCCGTGTAGACTACACAAATTTCAAACCCCTATTTTATTTCGTTAGCGGTTGAATTTTCAAAAATCCTTTCTAAATGGATGTCTACGTCGTAATAGTTATCTGTATGTTTTTCAATCCGATCTGTAGTAGTAGTTTAACTGTGCGTTGATAGATCAGTCAGTCAGTCAGTCAATCAGTCAGTCAGCTTTTCCTTTTATATACTTAGATGTGTAATTATACATAGTTAAAAATAAATACACACACAAAGAGACCTTCCTTGCTTCCACGGGACAAGAGTCATACCATCTGGTCTCTGTTCTGAATCTGGTCTGAATTCTAATACTGCGTGACAAAAGACTCCGTTCAGAAAAAGTGCGTGACAGGAAAAACTACCGGCACTTTTGGGACGTGAAATAAACAATTCAAAACAATGTTTTATTTTACATCCGGTTTGCGGTCTGTCTTAGGATAACCACCAGTCTCAGCTGAAGTTCGTCTATATTTAAACATTGAATATTGATTGTTAGCGAAAGTTTTCTCGCGCTGATCCGATTGTTTGTAGTTAGGCACAGATCGGCGACACGGGGAGCTCTGGCTGGGGTGGCCGGGCTGATTTAGTACGTACTTTTGCTAAGTGCTAAAGTTGTATGAAATGGTCCATTAGTTTACCGGCGTTAGGGGCCTAATTTCGTTCTAAGAAGATGATATTTGGAGCGTATAATAAGATTAAGTAATCATTATTAGAGCTGAAATTCATGTACGAGTATATGTTGCAGGTATGCCTTTGCAATTTCGATTTATTTCACAAAGCTTGGTAGAATGTGTAGGTAACAACCACCGCCCATCCGTCTCCGGGAAGCAAGCTATATCTATACCTCTTCCAAATCGATTAAACGCATGGTCCGTGAAAACTCACAAGGACAGACCGACAGACGCACTTTAATAACTATAATATTAATGTAGATATACATTTAGTGTCAACTTTCCACGTGAAATATTCGAAAATAGCTGTTGCTGCTACTTCATCCGCTTGGATCAGGGGGCACGGCAGTGCCCCCGCCAAGACGAGCCAAACGGCGGCCGGGGCGCTACGTACCTTTTTCTCGAAGTGTTTCGCCGTATTTTCGACCCGTCATAACTTCGGTCTGGATGACGCTAGAAAGCTGAAATTTTCAGTATAAGGTGTCCTCAGCAAATTTACTAAATATACTAAATATCAAATATCTAGCTTTTATGGTTACAGATTTATTGATACCTAAAATACGCAGATTTCGTCCCTCACTGATGATCATCAAAACCTCTACTCAAAACCTCTAAGGTACTTCCCGAAGTCCTAGAAGACTGAAATTTGGTATGTAGACTAGAAATTGACTACAAACTACAGGAAAATTAAGAAATTGGAAATGCCCCCCCTCTACGCCTCTTACGGGTGAAGCAAATCTGTAAAATCTGTCGCTAGAAAGCTGATATTTTCAGGATAAGATGTCCTGGGCAGATTTATTAAACGCATTGAGTATCAATTGTCTAGCTTTTATAGTTTCAGATTTATTGACAGTCAAAACTTCTAGTCTGTAATTCTAGGGTACTTCCCGAAGTCCTAGAAGACTGAAATTTGGTGTGTACACTAGGAATTGCATACAAACTACAGGAAAATTAAGAAATTTAAAAATTTCCCCCTCCACTCCCACGTATGGGGGAAGCAAATTATTTGTAAAGTCTATCGCTAGAATGCTGATATTTTCAGGATAATATGTCCTTGACAGACTTATCAAACGTGCCAAGTATCAATTGTCTACCTGTTATGGTTTCAGATTTATTGCCATTCAAAACCCCTCTAGTCAAAAGTTCTAAAATACTTCCCTAAGTCCTAGAAGACTGAAATTTGGTATGTAGGCTAGGGATTTCATTAAAACAACAGGAAAATAAACTTTTCCCAGTCTGTACATTTAAAAAATGTGTTTCCTGAAGTCCTAAAAGACTGAAATTTGATATATCTGCTTTAAAATTGAGTTGCAAGATTCCACCCAAACAAACATAGTTACATACATTGCAAGAATAAAAGCTTTTAAAAAAAGAGGTAACGATAGAGAGCGGGCCATGAAAATGATGTAGGTACCTACAAAAAATAGATCCAAAAAAAAAATCTAGGGCACCTGCCAAAAAGAAATGAAATCCCACCAAAAACATTTCATGTAAAATGTTGCCAAGACTCACAAGTTCATAATGCTTTCACTGTTAAAAAGTGATGAGATCTCTAGTAGAGCCAAGCCCCTAGCTGAGCTTAGAATTGCGTTGCCCATGGGACCTATCCCAAGTCCAAAGTATATAGCTCTTAAATGCTCTTGAGTATATCACATTTATAACAATAAAGAACAAATAACTCTACTTACAAGCTCTGATTTTACAAACCCTAAATCTTGATTAAAAAAGTACGGCTTGGCCGTTTAATGTTCGTGAAAGCATTACATGGCATAACATATTATATTAAGGTCATAAGGAATAGTTTGTTCGACAATTACTAATTTTTATTATACTTCATGATTGTCGCACAAGCTATTCCGGGCTTAAATGTCATATCAGATAAAAGTACCACGAACATTAAACGGCCAAGCCGTCCTTTTTTAACCAAGATTTAGGGTTTGTAAAATCAGAGCTTGTAAGTAGAGTTATTTGTTCTTTATTGTTATAAATGTGATATACTCAAGAGCATTTAAGAGCTATATACTTTGGACTTGGGATAGGTCCCATGGGCAACGCAATTCTAAGCTCAGCTAGGGGCTTGGCTCTACTAGAGATCTCATCACTTTTTAACAGTGAAAGCATTATGAACTTGTGAGTCTTGGCAACATTTTACATGAAATGTTTTTGGTGGGTTTAATTATAGGATTACGGCTATACTCACGTATTTAGTCGGTGTAAGCCCGACTAGTTTCGAACCCATCTAGAGTCCTTTTAATAGGGAATCAGCAATCTATAGTTAGGTATACTATATCTTAGGTATAATGGAAATCACGATAGTTTAAAATTTAAAATGGATTTACTTAGCTTGTTTTAAATATCCCTTTTTTATGCATGCACTCAAAACAATGTGTTAAGGTTAAGCTATCGTGCAATCATCGGACATTTCGAAATAACAGATGGACACTTTTTTAGGGTATATACTAGGGTAAACTTAAAGGGTACTTCCCGTTGACCTAGAATCCTGAAATTTAGCAGGTAGGTAGGTATTGTAGACAAGTACAGGAATAAATATGAAAACTGCGGATTTGTGGTTACATCATTAAAAAAATTAAAATGTGTTTAAATTTTCAAAGTAAGATATTAGATAACTATACCAAGTGGGGTATCACATAAAAGGGCTTTACCTGTACATTCTAAAACATATTTTTATTTATTTTTATGTATAACTAGCTGTGCCCGCGACTTCGTTCGCGTGGAATAGTGACCGCGCTTTATATTATAGCCACGGACGCTCAGGCGCGCGTGATTCTTTAAATTGACATAACTTTTTTATTTATGAACCGATTGACATGAAATAAACACTAAATGCTAAGTGAAGCTTACTATAATATATTAGTGAAAACCGTATCTAAATCGAATAAGCCGTTTCTGAGATTAGCGTGCACAAACACACAGACAAACAGACAAACAGACAAACAGACAAAAAAATAATAATTACAATTTCGGGTTCGGCATCGATATAATAACAACCCCTGCTACTTTTTTTTATATATTTCCATTGTACAGACACCACTTTTCTACAATTTTATTATATGTATAGATAGTTTTTAATTTATCGTGCGAAATGTTAGAAAAAATACCCGAGCACGGAACCCTCAGTGCGCAAATCTGACTCGCACTTGGCCGATTTTTGTTATTTATATAGGTATTTCAAGAAGAAAAACAACAGGTTTTCTATGTTTATTTAGTTTCATACAATTTGACCATTAGCTTTGTAAAAGTTGCCGCGTCGCATTTCGTCCAGGGATTATCCCACAAATGTTGAACACAGCTGGCAACTCACAACTACGAGTATGAAGGTAACTAAGAACTTTTGCGGGCAACTTGCGGTTATTTGGTATATTTATAAAAAACCGGTCAAGTATGTATGTAAGCTGTATAAACACAACAGCATACAGCGCTAATTTTCTGCGGTATGACTGCCATACTTCTAAAGTTCTATTCTTCTAAGGCCGTGTTCCAGCTTAGATCAGAATTCTAGTACTCAACAGTTACAGTTTATCAACTAAGTATTGCTATTAAACGTGGTTGTTGTGGAATCAATCATCAAGCGTAAATAAAGAATTTTCTTAACATACGAATAACTGCGAATATACGAGGAATTTTAAGCGAAAACACCGTCGTAGACTGTGATGGATTGTCCTCGATATTAATGGGTTTTTTAAGCGCTATAAGGTATAACGGAAAATAAGATTTTACTCGTATGAGTTTACAGCTCTGAAGCCACAATAGCTTAACAGTACCCATTAGCCACTAGTTCTCCTGAACTCATTTCATACACCCATATCTTCATCTTCTTTTAAATATTATATAAGAGGAAAAGGTTACTGACTGTCTGACTGACTGATCTATACGCACATCTCAAAGTGGACGGAAAGTAAGAATAATAAAAAAGTTGACGACAAGTTTAGTTAAACACGTAAAGGTGGTACTTTGCGGAAGTTTATAATGTACCTGCAAGGAACCAAAAGCTTATGCTTAGCTTAGCTTATTAAGCTGTATGGTGCATCATGTCGCATGCTGCATGTTGCACTATACAGATTTGTCTGTTTCAGTGGATTATAGCAACTTTTGCTTTTGATTCGCAAATATGGTACTTCGAAATCAATCAAAATAACACGTATCTTTCAGGATTTTATTAATGTTACCGCTTACCTTCGAGCGAAAATCCGCGGTTGTAAATAGGTATCTTTTCGTAATTATACCATTCATCTCCTCGCCAGATGCGCATACATTAATATAGCCCGAGAGAGAGTAGGAAATCTTGAGGATTTTTATTTTCGATCTCACTTGGTAAGTAATGATGCAGTGTAAAACCGGATCTAGATATGTTCAGCCCAATTTGATCACCGTATCATTCGTCGGCTTCCAATCTCATTGTGGATGTTTTTCAGTTTACTGCGTATCATATGTAATGATCGCGTACCAAACTATACTTCTGTATCAGCTTTCGATAAAATCGTATCTATATCTCCTTAGATGATCGGACAAAAACTGACTTGACACGGAAACATATCGCGTATCGTATCAGAGCGGCGTATCGAGACCGCGTATCATGACTGCGTATCATCATCCATATGCGATCATCATGCGATGATCGGTTCGGGCAAATAATACATATCTGAACAAGGTCTGATGGTAGCAGATTAACCTGGGTAGTGGTAAGGCAGTTTAATTAAAGTTGTAACTCGTAATCCTAATCGGATTATACGCAGCGTCTCACCAAAATGCTTCACAGCTTTGTTAGTCTATATAACTGTTGGTCCAGACCAGAGACAAATTAGAAATTATAGATTTCCAAATGGCCCCTGAACGGAACCCGAGACCTGCTATTTATAATCACAGCGCTCATCACTAGGCCAGGGAAGGTAGGTCTAGAAACTTGCGATTTTTGCATTTAGGGGTTTTCTATTCTCACGAGCGAAGCCCAAACGGATCAGGTAGTTTTATCATAAACTAGCCGATGCCCGCGACTTCGCCCGCGTGGATTTAGGTTTTTCGAAATTCCGTGGGAACTCTTTAATTTTCCGGGATAAAAAGCCTATGTGCTAATCCAGGATATTATCTATCTCCATTTCAAATTTCAGCTAAATCCGTCTAGTAGTTTTTGCGTGAAGGAGTAACAAATACACACACACACATACACACAAACTTTCGCCTTTATAATATTAGTGTGATGGATAACACTGAACGAAGAGGAAAGTACAAGTTAATAAAATTGCAGCTTTTATGAAGCACCTCCTTAAGATTTCCTACGGGCTCTCGTATCATTATTGGTTTGTTCCCGCCCGCCCTAGATCCCGCGAACCGCTCAGTTTCCCACGTAAACTTCGTAAAGTTACACGTCCTCTGCGGACGTTTGCGCGCGTAAATTCAAATAACGAATATTCCAATATTCTATATTATATTCATAAATATTTAATTACATTCAAGATAATAATTAAAATTAGTTTTTAAGTAATATTGTAGTGTATTTGAATGTTGTTTCTAGTGTACTTTTATTAGAAGTTTGGAAGTTTTTTTCGGAATATTAAATGCATAAAGTGTGTTAAATAAATACTTAGTTGTGATAGTAATTTGGTTTCAAAGTTGTATTTTAATAGTATTTTAACTTAAAAGTGGCGTGTAAAAACTTTAAGTGAATTTAAAAATAAAATTGGTATTTTATTAGAAAGGAGAGGTGTGACTACGCATAATATTATTATATTCATTAATAATAATTTCTTACATATTTATTTTGGGTACCATCAATTTATGCTAAAACAATGATTGAGAACTAGCATTATCTTTAATATTTTTACCTTACTGCTAATATTTAACAATTATTTTAATTCGTATAATATTGATATTTCTCAAATAATAATTATTAGTTTTTTTTTATTCAACACCTGTAAAAATATCATTTGCAAAACTTTGTACAGTTGTATATGAACAAATACGGTAAGAACTAATAAAGATTCATTTATGTATAACACTAGCTGATGAACACAACTTCGTCCGCGTGGATATAGGTTTTTCAAAAACCGATGGGTACCTACTCTTTGATTTTCCGGGATGAAAATTAGCCTATCTCATTCTCCAGGTGTTTTTATATCTACGCAAAAATACGCCAACCCGTTGCTCCGTTACAACATGATTGAAGAACAAACCAACAAACAAGCACACTTTCGCATTTATAACGTAGGTAGTGACAAAGATATAAATTGATGATAACTTACCGATATACAGCAGATACACTAGGTAGGAAGTTAAATAACAACTTCGATTGAATAAATGAATAAATAATCGTCTGCAATTAAAAATTCTGCTCAATTGCTAAAGTGGTATTGGTAAATCGTTCCAAAACAAACTCATTTGAAACAGTATTTGTCCACTCCAATGGCCCTGAAACAAGCAAATTTATTTTTAACTGTTGGTGCCAATACACTTATCCCATATAGGAACTGGACTGGGTGAGTTTGTTAATGATTTCATGTGATGGTACTAATTTACTAAATGAATGCCGCGCGTACCGCGTATCTGAGAGTTGTACTAAGGCAGGTATTTAAATATTACTCACACTTTCGCATTTATAATATGGGTAGTGATGATAGTGATAAATTGTTAATATGGATACTTTTTTGAAATAAAAATAGCGAGAAAACGAGCAAACGTATCACATGATGTTAAATAATTTCCGCCACCCATGAACATTTGCAGCACCCGAGTCGCTAATGCGTTGCCGGCCTTTCAGGAATGGTGATTAGAAATTATTAAATCTTCCAAAATTCGTAAAATCCACGTCCGCTGTTAATTTTGAGTTTGCTAACCATTTATCGATTGAACGATTTAACCATAGGATTAAACTAAAAAAAGTACGTCAAATTACATCAAATGTTTATGACGTCACATCTGTGAATTTCATACAAGGTTCCTCACTAAGCATTAGGAATTTTTAATTTTTTTAGGAATTATTAAATACTAATATTAAATCTTCTAAAATTCGTAAAATCCACGTCCGCTGTTAGTTTTGACTTTGCTAACCATTTTAATGATCGATCTAACGTATTAACCATAGGATTTAACAAAAAAGTACGTCAAATTATATCCAATGTTTATGACGTCACATCTGTGAATTTCATACAAGGTTACTCACTAAGCAAGCGTTATGACGTTTGATAAAAAGTCATTAATTTGACCAGTAGTCATCATCACTATTGCTCACATTCGATATCGCCTGAACGACCGCTTCTTTTCAGCTGCTGAAACGACTGATTTTGAACTGCTTAGCTTTTAGAAATGATTCGGACTAAATCTAATGCTATCCTTTTCCCAAGAGAGCATTATGAATGTGATAGTAATATATTTAGACCTGCCACTTTAGAGCTTGTGTAAAACAGAATTAGTCAATGTGCGCCTAACCTTACAACCGTTAGGTACTTGCTTAGTCATTTTATACGAACCTTAGATTACGACCAAGCCATCTCATTCAACATTAAGCCTTCAACATTAAGTCGATTCTTATCAATGCTGACAATACTCTTTCCTTTGAGTGTTTGGAAGTAGTCTCTTGTACTTACTGGTACGAGTATATTGTTCAAAGATTCAAATATATTACCTACTGAATAATCGCTAAATAGCTGTGATAGCCTAGCAGATAAGACGTTTGGGAGGTCGGTGGTTCGATCCCGGGCACGCATCTCTAACTTTTCGGGTAAATATCACTTGATTTAATGTTGAAGGAAAATATCATGAGATAACCCGCATACTTCAGAGTTCTCCATAATGTTCTCAAAGAAGTATAAAGACTGCCAATCTGTACCTACTTGTCCAGCGTGGTGGACAACGGCCATTGAACCTTTCTCATTCTGAGATGAGACTCGTACTCAGTAGTAAGCCGGCGATGATTGAATCGATTTGACTGAAATTTAGAATGGAGATTGCTTATGACAAAACTTAAAACTAGCTACATTTTATCCCGGAAAATGAAAGAGTTTCCACGGGAATTCGATAACCTAAACACACGCCGATGAAATCGCGGGGATCATCTAGTATATAATATACTAGGATGCCTGCGACTTCGTCCGCGTGGATTTAGGTTTTTAAAGATCCCGTGGATACTGTTTGATTTTCCGGGATAAAATGCCTATGTCAATTACAGGGACGCAAGCTACCTCGGTACCTTTCATACAAATCGGTTAAGCGGATGGGTCTTTAGGAATCCCGCCGGAACTGTTTGATTTTCCGAGATAAAATGTAGCCTATGTCCGTCCCCGGGATATAAGCTAATCCTGTACCAAATTTCGTCTGAATCGGTTAAACTGTTGGGCCGTGAAAAGATAGCAGACAGACAGACAGACAGACACACTTTCGCATTTATAATATTATAATATTTGGATGGATAGTATATATACTATCCATCCATCCATACTGTACACATACTGTACATACTATAGTATGGATAAACAAGATAGTATCCTAATTTGCTTACTCGCATTATATTATGATCGATGAGATTTCCCTTTCAGCCGAGCGGTCCAGGATTCAATAAGTCGACCCTCCTCAAACCTGGCGCTCTTTGCTTTGTACTGCCTTCTCCGCCTACTCAGAATATCGCATATTCACTTTAGGATTAAGATATACCTATTATATTATAATGTATCGTCCAATTTACATAGAGTCGTCAGGAATGCCTACTATACAGTGATCGATTTCTGCTGACACGTATAAGGATTCCGTAGCTACGTACCTATAACATTGTTATTCGTAGTTCCGTAGCCATAACTTTGGCGGTTATTATTTACGGGTACAAAATCAGTTTCTCACAGAATTAAAAAAAAACCACATGAATGAAGTCGCGGGTATCTGTATTTACATAATTTTGGTGTTGGTCATTGGCAGCACTTGCACAGTCTGTGACTCTGTTAACAGCGGTCTAAATAGGCCATTTTGAACATTTTGTAAGGGTTCTAGGGCTTATAAAGATATTGTATCAAAAGGAAAACAATGGGACATAGAAAAGGTTGATACCTATTTATTTCACTGTGAAAAATCATTGCTTTAAGTTCATAAACCAGAAAGAAAACTGTAGAGAGAACAGTAGAGTTGTATGGAGAAAAGGGCCATCCGTCTCGTGCCGCCAAGCGTTTTACGTCCCGGTTGCAGGCTTAGTGCTTATACACACTTAGGTATGTAGTTGTAAGATTCTGTTTTCCCTCTACCCATATGGAAATTTCCTACGCGCAGATCTCAATACGTCGACCTTTATCAATACTGACACAGCTCCCTGCTTTGCATATTGCCAGTTGATGTAATATGAGTTTACTTGCAGACTCAGTTTTGTCTGCGGCTTTGTCTGTTCTGTATGTATTCAGTAACATTCATAACTTGTAACGTTGCGTCTTCAGTTTAGTTTTTAATTTTGTAGATATTCTAAATATTTTTCTTAGTTTTTCTTCGTTGAATCTAAATATGTATATCTTTATATCTTATTTGTTCCTCTTTATTTGTAGTTCTTTTTGAGGCTAGAGGTTTGAAAGTAGAAAGTTAAATTTTTCATTCAAAAGCACATTTACGTAGGTAGGTACTTATTATGGCAGTTCCTTACCTATTTATCTTTGAGAATAGTTTCATTCCGACTATCAGGTTGTCTTCATCGCTTGATTCTGACCATCATCACTTTCCATCAGGTGTGATTGTGGTGTGATTGTGGCTTATAATGAATTAACAAAAATAATCTATCAATATTTTAGTCGACCTAGATAGATAGATAGATCACTTTATTGCACACAAAAATAGATACTAGAATTAGGCTACTTAACCCTTTTCGATAGGTATTTATGTTCCTTCCCATGTATTCATCGAAGTTTCATCGCCTGTCTATGTGCGGATAATTACGAGTGGGTGCCTATGTAATGTATGTAGGTACTAAAATAAACTCGGTAGTCGGTATTAGGTACGAGTAGGTACATATATAAACTTACGACATTCGCATGTAATGTGGAGCCAATATTGAATGCCGACAACGTATGTAATATGCCTCTTTTCATTGATAAGTACTTACTTATAGACTTTATCCTTCGCTCCATATGGAAAAATCCAAGCGATGTAAAGATCTCAATAAGGCGACCTTTCAGTATTAATACTCGCTTTAGAACACATACGTAATATTATACTAACTACCTACGTAATATAGTCTATCCATATTCAAAAAGGGCTGATATAATATTATAATATTAAAACTAGGCATTTATGTAGAAACTGGCTAAGGGCAGTGATTCTACGATTTTTTTGAAAAATTAAGTTATAGAAAAAATTGTCTTTGCCGTACAAAAATATTCATTCCTATTTTCTAGTAAAAGTTTTATTTAAACGTTACAACTAGGTACGCCACTAGTTTTAGCCAGAGCCCTTGTAATATTTAATAGTTTGTGAATCAGACTAACGGAAAATATAGATGCGACGCTAAAGCCGGCTTTTAAGTTTAAACATGAGCATTTTATTTGCACTATAACCATTTCATAATCGTACCTCGCGACGTAGAAAATAAAATCATTCGCAATGCCTGACAAGTATTGGTAGTAGTGTTATCTAGTGCTGCAGATGTTCATGGGTGGCCGTTAGCATCAAGTAACTCGGCATATACTAGATTGCTCACTATTCCTACCTATATAAACAACTGGCCTCATTTTATTGTTACACCTTTGTTTGCGAGATTACGCTTTCTTTTTTTCTGTAGTCCGTGACTGGGAACAATTTACCTTCGCTTGAGATATAAGCCCGTAATTAAAAGTCGTCGGGTGTTGTTTAGGTTTTTCTCATTATTTGCAAAGCTGTTTCACAGTGGTTAAGTGCTGCCCTTTTATGTACGACTACTGCCAGCCTGCTACTGTACAGTCATTACATGTACAATGTCATTACTTTGCATAGAGAATTTACAATGGTTTACATTTAAATACCTATTTTATACTAGAGGATACCCGCGACTTCGTTCGCTTAGATTTAGATTTTTATAGATCCCGAGGGAACTGTTTGATTTTCCGGGATAAATAGTTTATATTTCGATTACAGGGACGCAAGCTACTTTGGTACCAAATTTCATACAAATCGGTTAAGTGGATGGGTCTTTAGGAATCCTGCGGGAACTCTTTGATTTTCCTGGATGAAACGTTGCCTATGTCCGTCCCCGGGATATAAGCTAACCCTGTAGCAAATTTCGTTAGAATCGGTTACATTGTTGGGCCGTGAAAAGGTAGCAGACAGAAAGACAGATAGATAGACAGACAGACACACTTTCGCATTTATAATATTAAGTATGGATAATTGGCTACAGCTTTTCATGTTTTCGTTTTTGCATACCTGTTGATCTCATACAATGGAAAGAAACAACCTGATTTATCAATGCCTGCCCCAAACCCTTGGACCTAGAAAGCTGAAATTTTGGACAGCGTTTCTCTTTCTTACAAGAAATAAGGATGGATATTTCAAAATTTCCACGGGAGCGAAGCTAAATAACTTGATCTATTGTTTCATTTTAAATTTTTATTCTGGAGGATTGTGTCTGTATTTTACTTATAGTCTGTGTGTTATGCTTTTTGCAAAAATTTACTTCCGCTTGTGATAATATAAGCCCGTGAATTATTAAAAGTCGTCGGATGTTGTTCAGATTTTTCTCATTATTCGGAAATCTCCTGTGAAGGGCTTCACAACGATTGTTATGTGAGCACCGCTGCTTGATGGTTTTGAACAATACAACGACTTTGCATAGAGGATTAACAATACGTTTTACATTTAAATACTATAAACAGGACTACCTTTTCATAAAAGTGTTTCATGATTTTATTTTTGCACGCCACTTATCAACTCATTATCTCTAAACTTTGTTCACGTAGGCTATATAGTATCTACCTTTTACTATAGTCTGTGTGCGATACCTATGAACGAAGCTAGTAACTCAATCTAATTGTTTCATTATAAATTTTTATTCGGGAGGATTGTGTCTGTATTTTACTGTAGTCTGTCTGTTATGCTTGTTGCAAAAATTTACTTCCTCTTGAGATAATAAGCCCGTAAATTGTTAAAAGTCGTCAGATATTGTTCAGATTTTTCTCATTATTCCCCAAGCATTGTACCAAAAGTACCTCTCGGTGGCCCTGTGGCATGCCACAATATCGCACTATGTTATTTTGGCGTAAATGGAGCTTTAGACTAATAACATATGGATCTTAGATATGGCCACAGGTAGGTATCTGAGGTCTTCTAAGATAAAAAAAGCAGCCATACGTAGAGTTTGAGAGTCATATTGGTATACGCTGTCACCATTTTAGGTCAGCGTGGCCATGCATTCTCAAAATAGGTATGACAACCAAGTTTAAATCTAAATCTTAAAAAAAAATATTTACAGCAAAATTAGGTCCAAATACCATTATACTTGTTTCTTAAAAACCTTTCAGTAAAAATGTACTGATGCATTCATTTTGTCACACATTCGTATGTTTCGTAATAACGGTGATTAAAATTCAGAAATCCATCGGATTTATTCAACGAATTTCCAGCCTAGTTTCATTATATTATTTATATTCGTTCCAATGAGTTTTTACTTTTTAACTGATGAAATATGCAACATAGCAATTATAAAATGAGTCGGTATTTCGGTAGGTAGGCACTCTTTTAGCTGCTATAAACTGTGATAACTGATAATACATAGACTATGCAAAAAATATAAATAAGAAATGAATGATTGAATCATCAATAAATGATATCTGCTTGTCTGAATAAAAGTAGGTATAGCAAAAAGAAGCCGATTATCAGGCACTTTCACTATTAAACTAAGTACAGTACATACTCAAGTAAATTACGCTGCTGTTTTGGTGTCAAGTACCTAAGTAAAAAATAAAAATGCATCTAAAAATAATTTAATATGAGCAATAATATGGTATTTTATTATACCAATTTTAGTACCTAGGTACTTATGGAGAAGTTATTAATATAACAAAAGCATTTATAAGGAAAATACCCAGAAAATAGGTCGAGTGCAATTGAAAAAACACGCACATTGCTCTTAAAAACTTCTGAAGAGTGAATTTTCTAATGGTAATTTAAAATTCATCGCATAACCTCATTTGTTTTTCTCAGTTTCTGCATTAAATTATATTAATATACTAGCTGATGCCCGCAGCTTCGCCCGCGTGGATTTAGGTTTCTAAAAATCCCGTGGGAACTCTTGATTTCTCAGGACAATGTCGCAAAGTTTTTTTATCGATTAAAAAAAAATTACGCAAATCGGTTCAGAAATCTCGGAGATTTCGGTGTACGTAGGTAGAAAAACACAACTCCCTTTTTGAAAGTCGGTTAAAAAAGTAGCCTATGTTACGCCCTGGTCAATCCTCTATTTGTCTGTGAAAATCCCGTCAAAATCGGTTCAGCCGTTCCGAAGATTAGCCTTTTCAAACAGACAGACAGACAGACAAAAATTTTAAAACCGGGTGATTCAGTTAGTATAGATAAAAGAGGTTTTGAATGTAAAAAGAAAAGAAAGCCCGTTAAGAAAGGCTTTCTTCTTTCTTAACATGAAATCATCATCAAAAAAAAAACTGTAAAAATCCTTTCTTAGTGGGGACTTTCTAGACCCACCGGTTTAGGTTGAAACGATGATAATATTATGTGAGTCATTGTTGAACATTATGGGGAATCCTTAGCCATACAGGTTTTCTCACGATGTTTTTCTTTACTGTATTTAAAGCATAATATTGTATAATGCTAGATTTAATTCTTCTTCCTGCGTCGTTCCCTAAATTTTAAGGATCGTGGCTCCCCTTCAATGCTTTTTCCCCTTTGCTACGATGTTCCTCCATTGCTTCCAATTTCTTGCCGCGTGGTTCGCATGGCAGATAGGTTATCGACGGCTTCTTTTATTTGGTCTGACCAACGTCTCGGGCTACGTCCGCGGGGTTTCTTTCCTTCGCTCTTACAAGTGACCATGAGTTTCGATATTCCTGGCGTTCTTCCTTGCGATGTAACCGAAGTACTCAAGGGTCCTCCGCAGACGGATGTTAGATAGCCTCCTCTTTATTTTGAGTTCGTTAAGTATTGAGACGTTGGTTCTGTGGCGTCGCCAACACCACATCTCGAAAGTATATTCGATCCTTTTTGTATCAGCGGCTTTAAGAGTCCACGTTTCATCTCTGTAAAGAAATATGGAAAACACAAGAGTTATCACTAGATTTCATTATGGGCTTAAGATATTCATAAGTCAGTCGTGCGTGTGACCAGCCAGAGCATGTGACAGACGGTAAACGAAGTGCGTGACGCAAGTCCTTATGAAGGACAAAACAACAATAACAAAGTCACTTTAAATATAGATTTCATGTTATTATTTCGACCAAATTGTTTCATCACTTGATAGATAGATATACCTGCGATTACGTTGTTAGAGGTTTTTTGTTGTAGCTATTAAAGGCAAAAGAATTGAACAGCCGTATAACCCGTATAACTAAAATTACCTATAGAAAAGTAGGTCGATGTTGTACCCAAATAATTCTAAGCTTTTTCGCGTATTATTTTTATTTTTTTCTATTTTAGTTTGTTACGACTCAAATAAAAATCTTATATAAAGTAAGTACCTACTGTGACAATATTGGAAGAAAGAAAGACTGAAAAAGTGTGATTTTAAATCAGCGAATATACTTATTTAAACAATAAAATACACTTAGTGAATAAAACCAGTGCCAAATATTCAAATAGGGATCAAATAAATAGTGAAATAAGTGCCGAATAAAATTTTTAAATTAATTTTTAGTTATAAAAAATGAAAAAGACAATCTGTTAAAAAGTATAAGTAGGTACTTACAAAGAAACACCTTGCTGAAAATACAACTGGCAGTCAAGTGTCAAGAGAAATAAACCAAAATGGTTTCGGGAAAATGTTCGACGTTTGAAAGTTTGTAAGTGTTTGCGCCCGCGAGTGCGGGGCGCCGCCAAGCTGGGCGAGCACGCGGCCATGCTCGCGGTCGCCATCTGCTGCATCCTGGTGCTGCTGCTCGTGTTCATCGTGCTGATCATCGTGGTCGGGCAGGACATGGAGGCCAAGGGCGGCTCATAGCGCCGCCGGAAAGGTAACATTAATATTTTAAAATCAGAATCAGTGCTATTGCTACAAGGTGTAACCAGAACGCTAGCAAAAACGAAGACAGGTGATAGTGCTGATGATTACAGATAAGATACTATAAAAACACGAGTGTTTTTTTTAAATCCAGTATATTTAAAAGTTCACAATAGATTGCAAAAAACATCTGACTGATGCTAGAGGTCAATGAACGTCCCGTAAATAGGTCATTCGAAGTCAATGCCGCGTCGTAGGTGGAGCATTGACCCGAGTTTTGTACGCTATACAATGCGGGTTCAAAAAATATTAAATCTCTAAAACTACAAGATAAGGCTAATAGTTATTGGCATTGGATTGTGTTAAGTTAGTATAATAATAACGCTAAGCTAGCTAGCTATTTTTCTAACGTTCTGGTTATACCCTGTATTTGGTGGTACAAGGTGTGCAGCGCACTAGGCTTCGCCAAGCGCCTCTCGCTACGCCTCCAAAAGAGCATTCATCGCTCGCAGCGCTCTCAAAGATCATGCACCTCTATTATTATGGCTGACCAATTTCACCCGAATTTCCGATTGAATTGAATTGAATTTCCGATGATGAAAACAAAACTAGTAGTATTCCAATTTGATCATGCACCTACTAGTGGGTGATGGCCGCAGTTGCGTGCACAGGGTTTGAAGTCAGGGTAGGCATAAATTAGACAGGCACCTATTTCCAGGCAGCGCGTAACGAAAACTGAGCATTGAGCTATTTCAACCAGGATAAGCAGTGGTTTTATGCCTGTATGATCTGCACGCCACTAGCGATGGGCCAGGGTATTGATTGCCTCCAGGCGCTGCATGGGTTAAAGTCAACCCTGTATGCGAGTAGGTACAAATTCCACAAAATACGGATATTGAAATTGAAAATTCCGGAAATTACTGCTTGTCAGCTTGTTGGCAACCCAATATCTTTCTACCTCGAGGGGAAGAGTGGTTGGAAGATTGTTTTTTTTTTGTAGCATACAGGAAAATCGAGGACGATTGATAACCCTATTGAGCCTATTGTCATTTAGGGCGAGCGCGAATTGAAGCCTTTTCGACCACTGATTAATGTTCGACCAATCAAGAGCCACAGAAATAGGTATACGTATTTTGAAATGATAACTTGCCTTGCCTTGTCCCTGGTTGTATATTAATCTGTACTCTAGCGCTGGGTGGTATTCAATCTATCTTTACTCTGTTGACAAGTTACTTAGCAACGTTGATAATCGTATGAAAGAACCAGAAAGGACTTCGTCTGTGGTGGCGTTTGCTGGCGCGCTTGTTGTGACTTTTTGGAGTGTTTTTTTTGTTAAAACTGACTGGAAAGCGCTCTAAGGGGGTGCCGTGCGTATGTCGGCGAACGCCGGTACAGACGGGGTCCATACTTGTATAGTTTAGCTAACTTGTTACAAATAACTACAAACTTGACATTGGCTAATCATTGTAAAAGCCAGACGAGAGAGGAAAAAAAAAAGAACCAGAAAGAACCATATCACTTTTGACAGATTTGATTACAGATAGATTGAAAACTGAAACTGGAAATAAAAGTAAAACTGTCTTTTTGAATTCTGGGATTATTTTTACTCGATAATAGGTTGCCAGACGAGAAGAAAAAAAAATAGGTTTATTTTTTACAAATTTGATGCTTTTGGAACCGATTGGCACAATGCTTAATAAACATTACAAACGCAAGGACATAGGATATTTTTTTACTTGGAAAATAAATAGTTTCCTTGGTACCTATCAGTATCAAATAACCAAATTCTAAACAGATAAAGTGGCTATCAAAAACTAATCCTTTATTTCACAAAAAAAAAATCTACCTATGCCCGTTATAGACTTTGAAACCATCCAAACGATGTGTCTAAAAACCGTTTCATTAGAAATTTGAACATAGTTTTAGACCACTAAAACTGCGTTATAAGGCACATTCTTCCTTTAGCGTAAAAGCCTACGCCAGGTATCCAATAACATCCATACTAATGTTATAAATGCGAAAGTGTGTCTGTCTGTCTGTCTGTCTGTTTATCTGTCTGTCTGTCTACTACGTTTTCACGGCCCAACCGCTGAATCGATTTTAATGAAAGGTACAGGCATGGGATACATCCCGGGGAAGGACATAGGTTACTTTTTATCCCGGAAAATCGAAGAGTTCCTACAGGATTAAAAAAAACTGAAATCCACGCGGATGAAGCCGCGGGCATCCTCTAGTAATTAATAAATGAATCGATAAATACTGTCAGCACTCGCCATCAGTCAATAGTAATTAATCACACTAATATTATAAAGTCGAAAGTTTGTATGTGTGTGTGTGTGTGTGTGTGTGTATGTTTGTTACTCCTTCACGCAAAAACTACTGGACGGATTTGGCTGAAATTTAGAATGGAGATAGATAATATCCTGGATTAGCACATAGGCTACTTTTTATCCCAGAAAATCAAAGAATTCCCACGGGATTTCAAAAACCTGATTCCACGCGGGCGAAGTCGCGGGCATCGGCTAGTTACTAATATCGATATTCATATCGGTGGGGTGTGAATATGATTAAACGCGGCCGCAGTTGGAACGAATGGTCGTTACATTAATAAACACCAATTTGTCGGTTTGAATATAAAAGTGAAATTCCATACTTATTGATTTCCATTCCATTTAACAGATCATCATAATCATCATCATCGCCGGCCCACAAAGGGCGAATATTAGTTAGCTGTTACAAAGATAAACTTGGCTAATACTCTTTTATATAAAACTAGCTGATGCCCGCAACTAAGTCCGCGTGGAATAAGATTTTTAAAAATCCCGTGGGAACTCTTTGATTTTCCGGGATAAAAGTGGCCTATGTGCTAATCCAGGATACTATCTATCTCCATTCCGAATTTCAGCCAAATCCGTTCAGTGGTTTTTGCGTGAAGGAGTAACAAACATACATACACACACACACACACACACACACACACACACACACACACACACATATACACACAAACTTTCGCCGTTATAATCATTAGTATGAAAACAGCATAGTCAATCATATTAAATTACATACATTAATTATGTATAAACATATTATATTGTTCGAATATTTTTAGCGATTAAATTTTAATTTTTGTTCCGAATTTTTACGATTAGAAGCTGATACCTAATAAAATCAGGCTGAAAATTGAGTCACTTATCTTGAAAAAATGTCCTATAACCAATAACCATAAAAACTTATGCGTGAAGGTTGGAACGGAAATAAAAAGGGAGGTAGGTACGTAATTTATTCGCTTTGACCCCAGTTTCCGTCCCAGCGCGCTCTCAAGCCATTTATCCCTAAATCAGATCATTCTCTATACCTAAAGACTGTCTCATTGATTGCTATCACTACCAGATGAACGCTTTCCCGAAAAACAGACAAATAAAAATTGAAAAATGAACCAAACGTCGCGTCGGGAAAATAAAATATATCAGGAAAAGTTACGATCGCCTTTTGTAGGGTACCGTGCATCAAAAGGAAAAACGGAACCCTTAGGTATAGGATCACTTTGTTGTCTGTGTGTCTAACGTGTCTGTCAAGAAATCTATAGGGTACTTCCCGTTGACCTAGAATCATGAAATTTGGCCGGTAGGTAGGTCTTATAGCACAAGTAAAGGAATAAATCCGAAATCCAAGTATTTGTCGTTACATCATTAAAAAAATAATTAAAATGTGCTTCAAATTTCAAAGTAAGATAACATACCAAGTGGGGTATCATATGAAAGGGCTTCACCTGTACATTCTAAAACAGATTTTTATTTATTTTTGTGCATAATAGTTTTTGAGTTATCGTGCAAAATGTTGGAAAAAATACTCGAGTACGGAACCCTCGATGCGCGAGTCTCACTCGCACTTGGCCGGTTTTTTATTTACGATTCTCTACTTTTCTTTTTTGGTGTAAAATATGAGTTTTTATATAATATTTTTCCTATATTTTCTTCTATAGGCTCATAAAACAATTGGTAAGTTTTTCGTACAGAACCTAAGCGATGATTTATTTTTATGGAGTTCCAGAGCATTTACATTGACCCGACACTCATTGGAACAAAGTTTTTAAGTCATTCACAAGATGTACAAGATTCAGTACAAGATAGAAGTTAGAAAAGTAGACTGTACAAAATTTAGAAGTTAGTTTTACTTCAATCGACTTGTTCAAACTTTAAAGAAGTTCAAGTAATCTAAGTTGTATAAACTGACGAGCTTGTTTTTAAACCTACCTCATTATCTACAATAAACGATACATATACCTAGACGTGTGTAACTTTTGTGTGAAAAGTTAATTTTTTATTTTTTTATTTTATTTATTTATTATGAGGTACGCCCACAGCATGTTCACAAAACACTTAAAAAATACAATAGTATAGTCTTATTCAGTGTGACACACCACTTACGGGCACACACAACTTATGCGGGTAACACAATGTAATATACATGACCGATCGCAAAATATTAGTATATAATAAATATGGAAAAATTATATAGCTCCGAAGGATAATATTTCTAAATATTTATTATCAGTTTTTAATTATTAACTACGCAAATAAATGTGATTGAAATAACTACAAAATTAATAAAATTAATAACTGGCCGATTAATTTCTCAAAACAGAGACAGCCGCCGCAATACGTTTTTTAAAAGTAATCAAACCCTGCCGAAAAATGTCGACTTCCTCTTGAGCGCAGGTAAGCTCATTGTAGATACGGCTTAAGCGATTTAAGGCCGAGTTGCTACCCAAGTTAGTTTTATATACGCTAATCCTAAAAGTTTTCCTAGAAGGTGTTCTTTTAGACTTCTTTGGAATAATGAAGTAAAGAATTTGTAGTAGGTCGGGAGCATCTACTATACCATTTACAAGTTTATGCAAGAAGGACATGTCGGCAATACAGCGACGATCACTGAGAGAGAGCATGTGGAAGTGCTCAAGCCTAGCTTCATATCCAGAACGATAAGGACAGGTGCGATCTCGGTAGGCTAAAAATTTAGTAAAATTTCGCTGTACTTTCTCGATTCTTGCGACGTGAACTTTATACATAGGGTTCCATATTGAAGACGCGTACTCGAGCTGACTCTCTGAAGAGGAGCTCTCCGTCACTCGCTCCATACAAACGTAGTTCGTCTCTCATTGGAATAATAACCAATCATACTCATCATTTCATAGAAACGTTCCGGGAACTAATATCTGTACCTGTGGTTTTCCAGATTTCCGTTAAAATATTCGGTTTCAAAGTTACGCGGTCTTAAAAATTCACATACAAATCTTTGAGCGCCTGAAAAAAAAAACTACATATTTTTAGAAAAATTTAAAACTGGTGTTTTAGATTTTTCACAGATATTACACAGGTTTTTTACAGAGGCACAGATATTAGTTTCTAGAATATGTCTGCAATATTTCATGGACTTTGGTTGCTTAATCTATACTTAATAAATAAAATTGGAGTGTCTGTCTGTAATTTCGAAATAACTACCGCATATTAAGGTCATATGGTTATTTGAACGATACTATAACTGAATCACACGTTTTTAAAATTTTTGTGTCTGTCTGTCTGTCTGTCTGTCTGTTTGAAAAGGCTAATTTTGGGAACGGCTGAACCGATTTTGACGGGATTTTCACAGACAAGTAGAGAATTGACCAGGGAGTAACATAGGCTACTTTTTTAACCGACTTTCAAAAAGGGAGTTGTGTTTTTCTACCTATGTACATCGAAATCTCCGAGATTTCTGAACCGATTTGCATCATTTCTTTTTTTAATCGATAGAGGAACTTTGCGACATTGTTTCATAAAAAAATTGGAGTCCAACTCCTCAATCCTGATGCTGCAGGGGATCTGACCAATCCACGCGGGCGAAGCTGCGGGCATCAGCTAGTATTCAAATGAAATTAGGACTACGATTGTATGGAGTAAGTGACGGAGAGAGCCTGTAAAGAAAAAATTCAAAAAATCAGCTAAATGCGAGACAGCAAAGTCCTAAAAATAGCTGCTAAACTAAACATGTTTCGGTTAGATTTCAATTTTGGATACAGCCCGTCATGTTCAATATTTATTTGTTAGTCACAACTCACATGTCACAATTGATCATGGATGTGCGAAGCAATTATTCAATATATTGAACTTCAGGCAATCTTATAAATTGAAACCGACTTATCGGGTTAGGCTTCGAAATTCGAATAATAGTAATCTTTTAGGCCTTCGCACGAGAGCTTTTTTAACGCCCGTTAAAAAAGCGTTCAAATAGAACATATGCATTCCCAAGTATCTGTTTACACGTCAGCACTTTTTTAACGCTCGTGCGAATTAGGGCTAAAAACTCTTTATTTAAAAGCACAAGATCCTGACGACTACTTCCAGCTGTTGTTTTATGTTTGTTCATGTAGTGGATATGTTCAATGATACTTTTTTTGATGAAGTTTTAGGAAAAAAAAAAGATTCCAGAGTTCTGTGTTTTCATACTTTACGTTCTATGTACGATTGTTGTTCATGGCTTAGATGTCTATTACAACACAAATAAAGGATCAATAATTGTAAATTTAATAAGCCATCAGAACTTTCAAATCTTGGTGGGGCATCGCAATTTTTCCCAATGGGATAACCCACTAAGTATTGGCTTCATTGATGTAGGAGGAATTTTTAGCATCCTCCATACATACAAACGTAGTTTTAACTCATATCAACCAATCAAACTCTAATGTAGATTGTAGATACATTATAGAAACTGGTACTCGTGTCTATGGTTTGCCTGATTTTTGTACAAATACATTGTTTTAAAGTTACTCGGGCTCAAAGATTTATATAGGTTTATGTGTAATGAGAACCAAACCACGTTTATATGAAGCACGCTACGAAGTTTGATTCGAATAATGTGTCACACATGCACACAGGTTTGGTATATTCATAAACTACTTCCCTAAGCTAGGTACTTAGCTGCAGATATACCTGAAACTAATATTAAACTTTCTTCGTATCGATCAAATAGATACGTAGGTACTTACTCGTATTTCCTTTGACGAGCTCCAACCCTTTAAATAGCGGAAATTGAATAAGATAGCTATAATAGGTACATTTGCTCTGCTTTTGCTCTATGAATGAACGAATCTTTCAGTTACATAGTTGATAAGTAGCTACTATTTTTAATTAGGTTAAAGCTTCGACTGTGCCTTTTGAAAAAAGTAGCAGATAATTAGCATCATCACTTTCATCACAACAAAGTAGTAAAGCCCGCTGCGGCACCGTCTTTCTGTTTGAATTTATAAAGGCCTGGGCAGATACAAAAGGTGACGGTAGTGACGTACGATTTTTAATATAAGGGCAAGTTCACACTGCGAAATTTCACATCAGTAGCAATTTACTACTGCAACTAAATTTCAATAATCGAACTACAATCATGGGATGATCACGATATGTACAATAAAGTCACCAAATCAAAGACCTTGTACTTTTAGTACTATGCACAAAATACAATCTACAAAATTAGATTATAAAGAAAAAATTAAGTATAGATTGGGGCTCCTTTTTCATAGAGACTCGGCTCGCTGAGTCCCTAATTTAAATTCAAATTCAAAATATTTTTATTCAATTAAACTTTTACAAGTGCTTTTGAATCGTCAAAATAATCTACCACTGGTTCGGAATGCCATTCCTACCGAGAAGAACCAGCAAGAAAAGTCCTAAGAAAAAGGACCCTGGATGGATAAGAAACCGACTAGAGTTTACATCGACTAAATACGTGGGTATAGCTGGTAGGTATATCCTATACTTGTAATGGAAATAACTCACGATAGTTTAAAATTAAAAAAGAAAAACATAAATTCTACAATTCGTCGCTTGGATATACAGATGCATTTAGCAGCTGTAAAGCCTGCTCATCCACAAACATCAAGAGCGTCGTTTTACTGTATGTATTTACACTGTGTCAATATAGCCCGCGCCTACAGTTAATTTACCCAATCGTGACATCCAATAATAAATTGCCATTCAGAACCAAGATGGAGAATCGGAGCGATCAATCAATCAATTAACGCGTGAGTGACCGACACAGCTAGTGCCGTTTCAACCGGAAGTGATTGATTCGCGAAAATTGCGTATTGATAACAATCAACGTACCGACTTCCGTGAAACACAATAAATGCCTAATTTTTTTAAACTTGCATGACTGGCCGCGCGTGTGTCGGCGGGCGCCGGCGCAGACGGAGTCCATACTTGTATAAATTCAATAACTTGAAAATATCTACAAACTTGACATTGGCTAATCAGAGTAAAGCCAGATTTAAAGAAAAAAAAAAAACTTGCATGACTGAGGAGGCTCCTGCGGTGGTGGAGCGGTGCGGGAGGGTGACAGTTGTCATAAGTTGACGAATCACTGAGTTCTTGCGTCACGTCATCACACCTCTTCCGCACCGCTCCGCTACCGCAGGAACCTTCTCAGTTATGCGTTATGCCCGTAGTCAGCGTCATCAACTGATAGATGTCCACCAGTTAGTTTTAGAGCCTGTAGCTAGATTCCGTAAAACCTGCATCAATTATTATTACAATCGCAATTGTTGTTATTGGCTAAAATGCTATTCTAGTTGCAACAATGCATTGTAGCAATAGTGAGGGAATATCAGCCAATCAGAGGCGATTGCGATTGTAGCTGTCATTCTGCTGCAGTCGAGCTGATGAGCTACTTATATGTCACATTGGTTTTTTGGATTCGAACTGAGACTTAATTAATAGATTGTTGATTCGCAATATGCAACAAATTGAAGTAGCTTTCTAATCCTGTTATTACTACTATATCTGGCTCATAATATCTTACTCAGCTTCATACTTATATAGTACTAGCTGACGCCCGCGACTTCGTCCGCGTGGATGTAGGTTTTTCGAAATCCCGAACTCTTTGATTTTCCGGGATAAAAAGTAGCCTATGTGCTAATCCAGGATACTGTCTATCTACATTCCGAATTTCAGCCAAATCCGTCCAGTGGTTTTTGCGTGAAGGAGTAACAAACATACACACACACACACACACACACACACACACACACACACACACACACACACACACACACACACACACACACACACACACACACACACACACACACACACACACACACACACACACACACACACACACACACACACACACATACAAACTTTTGCTTTTATAATATTAGTGTGATTTCAATTTAATAAAGCGATATATCAGCCTTGAAAATGCGCGGGAAAGCGGGACACGGCGTCAACATGGCGACGTCCCATTTCCGTTCCGCTACGTGCTTCACTTGCGAACGAGTGTGCTCCAGGATTAATAACTGGTAATATTTTCTTTTTATCGATGGCAAGAATGCTCATGACTACGATCTTTCCCATACTTGCCTGATGCGTGCCATTCAAAAATAGTGAAAATTGGATGATAGTTAATTAAGATATAACTTTTGCTTTTATAAATGTATAAGAGGTTTTGTAACCGTATATATTATGTACTATTTTTAAACAAGTGTAAATTAAAAATTTATAACACTCCCAACAAGTGAAGGTTACAGTGACTAGGAAGGAGCTGATAACTTTCAAACTGCTAAACCGATTTTCTTGGATTATAGCTAAGAACACTCTCGATCAAGCCACCTTTCAAACAAAAAAACTAAATTAAAGTCGGTTCATTAGTTTAGGAGCTACGATGCCACAGACAGATACACAGATACATACGTCAAACTTATAACACCCCTCTTTGTGGGTCGGGGGTTAATGAGTGAAAACTTGTGTGCTCATTGTGTCATTTTCAAAAACTGCTATCTAGAAATGCTAAAAATGTACCTAAATCATCACAAGATAAAGTCACGCATGAAGTTGGGTGTACTCAATAAGAATAAGCCCCACGCACAACAGACGGAAACGTTTAAGTGCGGAAACCAGCCCAGAGAGAAGAAGCCCCATTTCCTACACGAATTACATACTCATACTTATATTTCAATTTAATAAATCGAGACAAAGTACGCGGGAAAGCGGGACATGGCGTCAATATGGCGACGTCGCGTCGGTTTCCATCTCGCTACGTGTTCCACTTGTGAATGAGTGTGCTCTGGGATTAATAACGGGTGATTCCCTTTTTATCAATGGCAGGATTGTTGTTGACTACGATCTTACGTCATGATAAGAGTCAGGGTTAGGGTGGATGGGTATTCATATCTATACTAATTTAAAAGTCATTTGAAAATACTTGTCCTGACTCCTGACCGATTGATTGATCCATTAACACTCAGCCTAGGTCGCTAGAGTTAGAAACTTGAAATTTTTACAGTAGGTTAGGATAGGAAGACAGAATTTTTGGAAATTCCATCCCTAAGGGGCTTAAAAATATCTACTCGACCATCGTTACACTACGGAGGTCACCGGCTCGCTTCGCTCGGTACCTTCCCCTTCGCTCCGCTCGGACTTCCCTTAGGGATTTCATCGAATCCCGGTGTTCATCATTTCATGTAGCATTTCCTAAAACTAGCTAATCTATACTAACTAGACCACCTCTATGTACGAGTACTTATGGAGTTAAGTACGAAAAATGGAGTTCACGTCAGCTTAAATTGCGTGGCTTGTCATATAAAACTTGATAATAATTAGGTATGTTCCGCCAACAATTCCATTCTTCTGCGGCAAATATGTGTTTAAAGCGAGATGAAGCTTCAAAGAGCTTACCTTTGGTGCGCCATTTTGCCCTGGCTTTATAATATGAGTCACGTGACGAGGATTATTAAAATGCCATGTTTTCTGAACACGTCAAATATTCATAGGATCCCAGGAACGCCAGACATTACTTATTTTTTGAGAAAAGAAAATGTACTGGTAGAGAAATGTTAGTGTGTACTATTGACGAACACATCATCATATCTGCTAGCTTATGCAAACGGCCAATTTATAGGATTATGGACTATTGGAGATATGGATTAACTAAGATTTGGACCAGAGGATAAGTACTTAGATTTTGAATCCTTTCATTTAATATAACCTAACCATATCTATGAACCTGACGTAAAATGTAGCTAGATTTATTTAAGCTTAGTTGGAGGGACTAGGAGATTAGCCTTTCCTAATGAAGTGATTTGCATATGATACAGGTTGTGAAGTCTACCAATCCGTACTTAGCCAGCGTAAAATGACCAAAACCCTTCTCATTCTGAGAGGGGACCCGTGCTCAGTAGTGGGACGGGTGATGGGTTGATGAAACGAATCTGAATGGGGATGATGCCTATGTCAAAAATAAATTATTTCTTAGTAATTATTAAATAGAGTTTCCTCCAAAATTCGTAAAATTCATATTCGGTGCTAGTTTTAAGTCTGCTTACCGTCTTACTAAATTATATCTTACCAAATTATCAATTTAACTAAAAAAATGTGTCAAATTACGTCAAATGTGTGACGTCATATTTCTGAATTTCATACAAGCTCCCTTACTAAGCGAGCGTTTCGACATTTGATAAAAAGTCACTGATTTGACTAGTAGTCATCATCCCTATCATGATCCCTATTATAAGTTTGACATATTTCAAATATGGCGATGGTATACATTTGAAAAGCATACGTGTAACCTATCTTTCTATCTCTACTTTAGCCTACCTTAAAAAACACACGCCTACGCCACACAGTGACTAAAATTGTACAAAACAATTGAACGGCAAAAATCCATTTTAAATACCCATATCGGGTCAAACTGGCGTAACGTGTGTAAATGATGGCGGGAGGAAGGGGGAGAGGTCGCAGGGGGTCGCAACTCGTATGCGATTTGGTCAAATCTCTAAAAGATCCAATATCGTGATAGCACTGAATAGATTTTTGTACAAGCTCAATATAAAGACTGAATGTTTTATTTGTGATCCAAATGGGGTTTCGTTAAATGTATGTGACACTATATCCTAATCAGGCGGCATATAGATAAGTTTTATGAGATCTACCTAATAGGAGATCGATCTCTTACTCTTTAAGCTCCATTCCACTCCATTCCATCCTATCAGCCTGCATGCGTCCACTGCTGGACATAGGTCTTTCCAAGAGCGCGCCACCAAACATGGTCCTCCGCCTTCCTCATTCACCCGCTCCCCGCCACCTTCTTCAGGTCATCGGTTCAGCGAGGCGGAGGTCGTCCTACACTCCGCCTACCGGTACGCGTTTTCCACTCCAGAACACTCCTCTAGGTTCACATAATAATAATTACCGGGAAAACTCTACGTTAGAGTAGTTCTTTATTTTGAGTAATCTTAAGAAATGTGGACTCAAAGCACACACGCAAAAGTACTCCTACGTTCTTTTCAGATAAACGCCTAAATTACACATTGAGAAATTTGAACAATATTTACCTTATTTTCTTTTGAAAACTGGCATATTCGTAAACAGCTCTCATAAAAACCGTGTTTCAATTTGCGCGAGTCAACACGGTTTGTTTAAATTGAAAGTCTCCGGTTTCTATTAGCGGGCTTTCTTTTCCCTTCGTCACTAATGACTTCAGGAAGGCTGGCAAGCGCAAAAATGCCACTTCCTTTGCTTGTTAAAGGACGCTTTTTGTGGATAACTGTCGGGGCCTTGATATTTTAAAAGCTGTTTTTAGATTTTAAAACTGAAGTAGTCTCTTAAAAATAAATGTTCACTGAAAATAAAGACTTATATATGCATCTACTAGTGATGTCGGCTAATCTACATACGCCATTTAAAAACTACAGTCCTCGACCTTTTAGGTAGATATAATTATGTGGGTATTGAAGATTGTTTATGTCGGTATTAAAGATTGTTTGGAATATGTGCTTTAACTACATTTCCTTTTAGATTGAAAGAGATAGAGTTAATATCCGATAGATAGAATAGAATAGTGCTTTTGAATCGTCAATATAATCTACCACTGGTTCGGAATGGAGGGTGACTGTTGTCACATGTTGACGAATCACTGAGCTCTCCCGGCACGTCATCACACCCCTCCCGCACCGCTCCACTACCGCAGGAACCTACTCAGTTATGCGTTATGCGTGTAGTTTGTCATTAATAAAAAAATCTGACACTAAAACTTTATAGGTTATCCTATAACTGTAACAAATTAATAAGCAGTTTATAATATTTTGATTCACGACTTCATATTGACCGCAAGGTCGCCTCAAGGCCCATAAAAATAACTGGGTCAGAGAAAAAAAATCTCGAGCGTATCTCGAGTGTCTCCGTCATCGAAGATGGGGGCATTGTGTGGCAATGCCTCATTTTGTTTAGCTCTCGAGTCGAGGGAACTCGAGGCTGTCAAAGGAACATGCTGCCTTCGTCAAGTGAGAGGATTAATGTATTAAGCCGTTAAAGACTAGAGTTTGTTAAGACACAGTTTGTTGCGGAAATTGCTTTTTACCAGATGCTCGTGGCTTCGTTCGCGTGAGTTTTAAGTTCTTGAAAATCCCGTGTGAACTCTTATTTATTTGATGATGTAGCTAAGTATCTAGGAATCAATGAAATAATTTTTGTAATCGGATAAGTAGTTGGAGATTACATCTTATATCGAAAACTACAAGCCTCTTAATATTAGTGTAGAGACGTAGAATAGTGATCTATGGCATTCCGAACCAGTGGTAAATTATTCGATTCAAAAGCACTTGTAAAAGTTTATTTGAATAAAAATCTATTCTATTCTATTCTATTCTATGAATAACTGTCCCGACCCTGCTTCGCTCGGATGGAATGGCTCAAAATCTTTTCTTAAATAATTGGAGTTTATGTTTTAGAAAAAAGCTTACAAACAAATCTCAAGTTTCTAGATATTGTGCTTGGATAATATATTAAAGACCTAGAAAGTAACATAGGTTATTTTTATCCCTGGAAATCAAAGGGTTCCCATAGGATTATTAAAAATTTAAATGCACGCGAATGAAATTGTGATCATTATCTAGTATAAGACCTTAGTAATATGTTCTCAAAGATGTGCACACCTTTGAGATACCTACCTACACGTACCACATACCTACGAAGGTATAATATTATGAAGAGTTCTCAGGCATGCAGGTTTCCTTACGATGTTTTATTCGCCGTATCTGACCTCGCGTGGAGCAAAATTTTAAGCCTTAGTTTATGATAAAAGTTAAACTTCATTTAATCCGCGATGTTGACCTACAGCGAGCGCGAGTGGAGAGCAAAAACAAAAGGCTCACCCACAATAGGACAGCGCCCTTGGGTCAAATGTTGCCAGCCGCAGCATTTTATATTCTTTATTTAGGACACGGACCGGTGTTTACTGAGCTCGAATGTTTCAAGGTTGGCGACGAATTGCACAAAGATATACGTATTATCAACTAAAATAATGCCCGCGACTTCATCCGCGTGAATTTAGTTTTTTGAAAACCCATGGAAATAAATAATTATATTTAACCCCTTTATCATTTTGAAGTGAAACTCTGGGCAAAGTTCAAAATTTAATCTTAAGTTATTTTTTCTTTTACCACGTAATTTTTCAACATTCTACCTGTGGAATAGTCCATCTTTAGTCTAGTAAGTGCGATGTAAATGTCTAGTGGCCTACCAAAAAATACATACATGCACTGGTTTCTAAAGCAGATTATTTTACAAGCTTACAGAAATGAAACAAAAAAAAAATCAGTAAAATATTTCAATTGTTATAAAATGGTTAAAGACAGATTTAAGCTTGAGAGTGAATAAGTGGAGGTCAAAAACAAAAGGCTAACGACAATAGGACACCGAGCTTCCCGACCGTCCTTGGTGGACTCTGGAATCCGGGGTCAGTGTTGCCAACCGCGCCAGATTTTATTTATTTACTTGTTATTTACATACTTTATTTCTACTACTGTCGCATACATAATACTATTATAAACATCCAAACTTTCACATTTATCTACACTAGGATTAGGAATTTTACTGATTACTTGACTAGATGATGCCCGCGATTTCGTCCGCGTGGATTTAGGTTTTTAAAAATCTCGTGAGAACTCTTTGCTTTTCCGGGACAAAAAGTTACCTGTGTGGATTTCCGGAACGCAAGCTGTACTTGCCAAGTTTCAATCACGAGGGAACTCTTTGATTTTTCAAGAAAAAAGTAGTTGTACCAATCAAAATCTGTTAAACTGTTGAGCCGTAAAAAGCTAGCAGACAGACAGACAGTCACACTTTCGCATTTATAATATAAAAGTATGGGTGGAATTCTTTTCCTAAATTTTTCCATCCACTTAGGAAAATACGCACAGTTTCTATAGACTAACAGTTTCAAACTAGTATAGAATCTAGTATAGTATCACAAGCTGTTCAAAAGATATTGTTACGTGATATTGGATTTGTATCCATTTAAGGTTGCATCCTACTGTGCTCAGAATGCCTCGTTGTGAATGCGAATGAAACCGCGACTAAAAGGGAGTTTAAGCACTAAGCGGATTTTGCCTGATGTCTCTACCTCTTTGGGTATTCAATCTCTCTTTGATGTGATTCAGCAGATGTTGCGGGGCGACATACGCTTGTTCTTGGGGTTCCGTAGCCGAAGGCTACCAACGGGACCCTAAGCCTCCGCTGTCCATCCGTTTTCCCAGAATGTGTATTTCTATCCCTGCTATAAAAACAATTTTATAATTGTTTAATAAAAATTTCAAAATGACTGCTATGAAAATAAAAAATTAAAAAGTGCCATTCTCGTGTGATGGTACGGAATCCTTCGTGAGCGAGTTTGACTTGCACTTTGCGGATATTTTTAAACTGTAAAATTACTATACAAAACATTTTAATAAGTTGGTAGGTACTTGTATATAAAGAGGCATGTTTAATTTTAAATCGGAACAGATGTTGCAACATCTTATCCATTTTATTTACATGGATTCCAGCAAAATTGATGATCGCATTGATGGAAATTTTATTTTTGAAATGAAGGTTGATTGAGGTGAATATACAGAAAGACTAAAATATTTTCTTTTCTGTTTTGTTTTACCTGATTGCACCAGGGTAATATTTTTGATTTTATTGCTAAGGCTGAGTGCACATTAGCTTCTATTGCTTAATATGCACATACTGATAGGTTGAGGTCTATAGAGTGCACTTTGACTTAAGACACTGTTAAAAATAGACGAGTGTTGTGTGCGTTTTAAACAACTGAATATCACTTGCTTTAAACGGTGAAAGAAAACTTTGTAAAAATAATATCTACAAATTGCTAAAGTTGATAAATTGACAACATCAAATTCTCGTTCATGAGAAGGAGATCAAATTTATTTCGTCCGGTTTAGTGTAAATGTACAAGGATTACTTATATAATAACCGTGCACGGATAAAAAAGGCCTTCAGTAATTTCTCTAAATGCTCCGAAAAATTTTCACAAAAGTAAAAGAGCAATGTTTCACTGAAAAAAGCTCTTACACTTTATGCGTTTTGGGCATTATTTTAATAGCAGTAGGAGTCATATTTGTGTAGCACGTCATACCTACAAATAATGAAAACCACCTTTACATGAAATCTGTTTTTCTGTTAATGACGTCTTATATCTTCCAACCCAAAAGTGTTCCCATTTTAGACGGAAATGTTAAATGCGTAATAACTTAGTTCTGACATGTCTCTAGCTGTCTACTTACTTTCAAAGGAGATCCGTGCTCAGTAGTGAGCCGGTGATGGATTGATGATGAGGATGATGATGATGAGTACATTTTTTAAATTGCATCATAGGCTTGCGCTTGACGACAATCAAGCTTTGATGAAAGCATTGATGACTGAACGTACTTTTTAACCCCCGACCCAAAAAGAGGGGTGTTATAAGTTTGACGTGTGTATCTGTGTGTCTGTGTATCTGTGTATCTGTCTGTGGTATCGTAGTGCCTAAAAGAATGAACCGATTTTAATTTACTTTTTTTTGTTTAAAAGGTGACTTGATCGAGAGTGTTCTTAGCTATAATCCAAAAAAATTGGTGCAGCCGTTTAAGAGTTATCAGCTCTTTTCTAGTTTTCTTGTAGAAAAGAAGGTTACATAACCGTTAGGTTCATAATATTATGTGAATTGACAAATGTCAAGCTGTCAAGATGGACGTTGCCTAAATACATAATTATTTATTTGAAAATGATATTTTGGAAAACTCAGATACTTTGGATCGTAGGCGCGGAATAGTCCAAGATAATCGGTTCAGCCGTTTGAAAGTTATCAGGTCTTTTCGGTCTTTTCTAGTTACTGTAACCTTCACTTGTCGGGGGTGTTATAAATTTTTAATTTACACTTGTATCATTAAAAAAATTGTACGAATAATTTTCCTCTATTTGCACTGCATGCTTCCGCCGGCTTTTTTTAAGCCTGAAAACTTGTATGTTATACGTAGCAGAAACAGACGCGTTCCAGACCTTAGCGGTTCGTATCAGTTACGTTGAGCAAAAACGCTTCGTGCGTGTAGCTTGGATGTCGACCACGGATGCCAACACTCACGATTTTTCACTGTTATACACATACTCATGTACATTAGCCCTAAAAATACTACTCTCCTTTTTTACCCGACTGCGGCAAAGCCAAAAGGAAGGGTAATGATTTTAGCAGTCTATGTATGTATGTATTCATATATGTATGTATGTATGTATGTTTGTATCCAGATTCTGTGTGTTCCAACGTAGTGCCTAAACTACTGGGCCGATTTTAATGAATTAGGTGTCAATTGATTCGTTGTAAAAGTCCGGGTGACATACGCTATATTTTATACAAGAAAAAGTTGACCTAACGGATGCTACATCAAAAAAAGTGGAGTTCTCTAAAAATATTTTTTTGCTATTGTATCGAGTGGGATGTCAAATGAAAGAGGAGAAAATCCTGAGCTCATAAATATAAGTGTACACACTTATATTTATGAGCTCAGGATTTTCTCCTCTTTTACAACATTAAAATATACCAAGTGTAAAAATAATTTTACTCTAATAATATATTTCACCGTTGCGACCCCAGTCGGGTTTTAGTTTTCAACTTTATCTTGTCTTTGTAATAAATCGTGTAAAGAGGATCTCAAGAGGACCTCATCATTCTGAAACTAGCTTATTATGAACTATGAAAGTTTATCTCATGTTGAAATAATGCTTTGAGTTGTAAAGCAAACTAATTACTTACGCCACTTTGGTGCGAAGGCTTGTGCATAATTCAGAACAGGTAAGTTACGACGCCCACCTGGTATTCTGATAATAATTATACTACTTTTTTAGATACACTCATCTCTATAAACTGGTTAGCTTATTAGGTTAAACTGGTTAGCTAAGTGGTGATTAAAAAAAAGAATACCCGGCTGAGTTTGTTGTGGGCTCTTCTCAGACTTGGGCGCGTTTGAAATCCTCTTAGCTTTAGTTTTAAGTTAACATAATTCATTATCACCACTACATCATGTTTGATAAAATCAGAAAGTGTATAATATTACCCAATTTGAATAAATGACTTTGTCTTTTTTTTTGTGTTGCTCGGGCGTAAGTAAACCTTTACAGACGAGAGTAAAATATGAAATTATTGAATCTCTTCTGCCGTTATCTTTCCACTCACTGAAAGGCTAAATTCTTTTTAGCCGTGACTTTCTACCAATTTATGTTTGAGATAAACTTTACGTCTTCCACCGAAGAGGCGAAGAGGCTCCGTGTAGCCATTAAAGGTTGGAACAATTTCAACTCTTTAATAAATTCATTAAAAGTTCTACCGTAATCTATTGAATAACTTGTGATTTTACCTCTACATGGTTATATTTTTACCAAACTTTTGTTATTAAACCAAATTAATATTATAATAACGATGTATTGCAATTTGCAAGTGAAGCTTGTAAGTTTCAAAAAGTTAATGCAAAATATGCAAAAACCAAGATAAAAAATTTACTAAATAAGCAACAATAAAGTAAAACAAAAAAAAAACTATTGGAAACATTTTTATATACCTATCCCTTTCCCTACACATTGCCAAACTGCAGCTTATGTACGGGTACCGATTAACTTTTGACTGAAAGTTTGTTACCCACTAATTGATGGTGATATGTGAAAGTAAACGTTTAGTAACAATCTTTAAGTTTAGTAAAGCAGTTATTAAGAAAAATCGGTCGAGTGCGAGCCAGACTCGCATACGAAGGGTTCTATACCATCGTGCAAGAAATAACTCATTTTTTTTTTGTGATATAATCACAAATTCACGGTTTTCGAATTTTTCCTTTATTTGTGCTATAAGACATTGCTGGCTGTCAAACATGATTCTAAGTCATTTTAAAGTATCTTTTAGGTTTTGATTCCCTTGACTGGTCTTGTTAATCACGACAGACACACAACAGAGTGATCCTATAAGGTTTCCTTTTTGTCTGATGATACGGAACCCTAAAAATCACTAATTAAATGTCACAGATATGCGCGAGCGGAGAGCATTGATTGATTTTTAATTACATCTCTGCAGCATCCAAGCATTCGAGTCGCAATCGAGTGCCGTATAGATGAATCAAAATATCAATGAACCGGCTGTCTGCCCTGTGCCGAGAGCCATCGATATTCTGTGGATACATTTTATTTAGACTTGCAGATCATCTGGTACTTGTCGGAAATAGTAATAAATATTTAGTATATCTACAATAAAGAATTCAAATTGCCCGTGCATCACACTAATATTATAAAGGCGAAAGTTTGTATGTGTGTGTGTGTGTGTGTGTGTGTGTGTGTGTGTGTGTGTGTGTGTGTGTGTGTGTGTGTGTGTGTGTGTGTGTGTGTGTGTGTGTATGTTTGTTACTCTTTCACGCAAAAACTACTGGACGGATTTGGCTTAAATTTGGAATGGAGATAGATAATATCCTGGATTAGCACATAGGCCACTTTTTATCCCGGAAAATCAAGGAGTTCCCACGGGATTTCGAAAAACCTAAATCCGCGCGGGCGAAGTCGCGGGCATCGGCTTGTCTACAATTAAGGATTGAAATTGCCCTTACATTAATCATGAAAATGAAAACAGTAGGTATCTACTATGCAATAAACAGCTGTATATTAACCTGCGTATGAGACTGATTCATTGTTACATCTGGCCAATAGTTCTGTGTGGTTGTAAGCTGAGATCCATAGAGCGCACTTTGAGTTTGCTTAGACTAGACACTGTTAAAACAAGACAGCGCTATATACCGCTGGCATATATCTGTCTCGTTTTAACTGCAACTTAAGTCTAAGCAAAGTCAAAGTGCAAAAGATTTCAACCCAAGATTTGGACAGTTGAAGACAGTACTTACTCATAAATAAAGAGCCGGTCAAGTGTGAGTCGTCCGCGCCTCTCGAAGGGTTCTCTACCATCGTACAAGAGAACGTACATTTTAGTTTTTTTTTTTTAATTTACATGTCGGCGACAATAGGAATACATAATATTTTGCAAAAATTTCAAATATCTACCAGAGAAACAGACGGACGAAAGGACAGCGAATACTTAAAATAAGGTATCGTTAGCATGCTTCGGATACGAAACCCTAAAAGTTATAAATAAAATTGCATATTGCAAACACGAAAGCTTAAAAGCACTTGTATTACCTACCTAAACCATTCTTCACGTGTACACACGACGCCATATTGTGGAGTATTTTGAAAAGCCGATCAAGTAGAAACTGCCAAATGCCAATGACCGAATTTACAAGCCCATTTGTTATTACAAATGGGCTTGTACCCTTTTTACCCTTTTTGCTATACTTTCCTTTTTCAAAAGATATTTAAACAAAACTGATTTCTTATTCACGAACTAGCTGATCCAACCTGGCTTTGCTCAGGTGAAATTTCTAAACAAACGTTCTTAGTGGGAATCTACGCTATAAAGAAATCATACATGCTGACTCAGCGGCGAGTTTGAGCTGTGTTTTGATGTTATGTCAGTCATGCAGTTTCTTATTTTTAACCCCCGACCCAAAAAGAGGAGTGTTATAAGTTTGACATGTGTATCTGTGGCATCGTAGCTCCTAAACGAATGAACTGATTTTAATTTAGTTTTCTTTGTTTGAAAGGTAGCTTGGTCGAGAGTGTTCTTAGCTATAGTCGAAGAAAATCGGTTCAGCCGTTTGAAAATTATCAGCTCTTATCTAGTTTTCTTATAGAGGTTTTTGTGTTGGGGTTTTTTTTTTTAAATTTTGAGTTATGTAATTGATATATTTTAATTGCTTAAAACGCACAAAGCTCCGAAAAGTTACAGGGGCGTGTTTAGGATCGAACCCCAAACCTCCCTAGTCGGAGGCGGACGTCTTAACCACTAGTTAACAGTAAAGATAAAAAATTAAAAAAAAAAAAAACATGTCTTCCTTGCTGAAGACATGTCGACACTACTCATGTTTATATTTGTATAATATCTATATATGTATGTATATACAATAAATGATAATATATATATAATATCTTTTCTACCCTACTAATAATTCTTTTTCTTTTTTGGTTGCTTTTTATATCTGTAATTTAATCTAATATGCAGATGCACTGTTTCGTTGTCAGGTCGTGACACCAGGGCTCTGCCTGAAAATCAGCGCTGCAGTAGTCAAATACTGCAGCATCTTGCTGAGGCAAAGCCCTTTTAGCTCACAGACACAACATAGTATAATAGTATTTTCTAGTTTTAAGATGAATTAATATTCAAGTTTAATTGTATTTTTATTTTTATTCTTGTTTTTTTGTTTTTGTGTGTGACTCTGTATATGAGCTAAATAAACCTTTATTTATTTATTTATTTAGTTTATCACTGCTTTATTTTGTGTGTGTTTACTTTATTATTTCGTTGTATAATCTAATTTTGGGTAGCTAAGCTCTGTCCCTATATCGTCCAACCAATTGCGTCTTAGCAACATGGAGATTTCTTGCTTTAATCCCCACTTCCAACATCAATCTTGGGAACAAAAATTAGAATCCTTTTTGCAAATGACCGAGCTTTTGAAAGCGAGTTTTGTTCGCATGAGAAGCTCTAGAGCAAAGAGCTTTTCGAATAATGGCCACCATCTTTGAGGGCATACGACTCAATGCTTAAATACTTATTTTATTCTTATTTATATATTTTTTTATTTCCAGGTAAGCAACAAATAAAATGACAAATTATACTACACTGGAACACCGGTAAAGTATGATTTCCTAATTCCTATTGTTCATTTATAAAACTTTTGCTGTAGGTTGGTACTTCAATTATTTCTCTGAGGTTTATTTTATACTTCTAATTTATTTATTTATTTTTATTTAGACTAATATACCAGCGCTTTACAGCCTGAAACTTACTTACTGACGATAACATTTAGAGAGTTTTAGTATGAATTGACTCTTTTCAATGAATAAGAAATAATAAGGTAGGTACCTACATGAAACATAATGTATAGGTAATTGATATATATATATATTCCCATAGGCATATCTGTACATGTGATAACACTATTCACTGTCAAAAAAGTTCTTTTGAAAATCGACCTACCACTAACGCAATATCGCAATAGGTAAGCAGCCATCCTTTATTCCATAAATGCTTGGCGTACTAAACTATAAGCTTTAAGCTAGAATAAATGAGCTTCGCTATTATGCAACAAAGGGCATAAACCACTTCCATTATGAACGAAACCGCTTATGAGCGTAGCTTGTGCAATGACTCCAATCCGAATCCGAAAATCAACGATCTCTGTAAGTAATTATTACAATGGAGAGAAGAAGAAATTATTACAGAGCCTCAATAGCTAAACGGTTAAAAGAGCGGACTGAAATCTGAAAGGTCGACGGTTGAAACTGAAACCCCACCCGTTGCACTATTGTCGTACTTACTCCTAGCACAAGCATTGCGCTTAGTTGGAGGGGAAAAGGGAATGTTAGTCATGATAATTTACAAGTGTAAATTAAAAATTTTCAACACCCCCGACAAATCATTTTCAAATCTTTTCAAATAAATAATTATGTATATCTAGGCAACGTCCATCCTGACAGCTTGACATTTGTCAATTGACACTTGAATGAATATTATGAACCTAAGGGTTATCTAACCTTCTTTTCTACAAGAAAACTAGAAAATAGCTGATAACTTTTAAACGGCTGAACCAATTTTTTTGGATTATAGCTAAGAACACTCTCGATCAAGCCACATTTCAAACAAAAAAAAGTAAATTAAAATCGGTTCAATCGTTTAGGCGCTACGATGCCACAGACAGATACACAGATACACATATACACAGATACACAGATACACAGATACACAGACACACAGATACACAGATACACACGTCAAACTTATAACACCTCTTTTTGGGTCGGGGGTTAATAAAATGGCTAATATTCTTTAAAAATAAAAGTAGACGTTAAGTAAAGTTAAGTAAGGTACAATCTGCAACGAAACTAGGTTTGCACCCGTCCATATAGTCGCTTCTAATGGCGGGTGCGAACCTAACTTTGTGCTGACTGTACTACAAAGTACGAATAACCTGTACGGCTAATTCGGATCGTATTTCCTCTGGCTCGGACCGTACTAGCAACTTAGTACTCATCAAGTATTCTTAGCGCTGCGCTGTAGAAACTACAGAATTCTAAATCATAATATCATTATTGCATTTCATACTCGTACCTAGGTTAAATTGAAAAGATATCGCAGAGTAAGTATACAATTACGTCTTAGGGCCGGGGCACATAAATATGGCGGAGCGCAGTGCAGAGCATTTTTCACAGTCAAAATATTATCGACATTTTCGTCATTGAAATAATATCTAAAATCAATTGTGCATCCGTGCGGATACTCGCGCATCCGCGCGCATTTCCGCGCGAGCTCGCGCATTCTCTGGTACAAATTCGCGTAATGTGTCACGCGATTCTTCACGGGTATGCTCTGCGCTGCGCCATATGTGCGCCAGCCCTTAGATAGTTTTTCATCAGACACAAATAATGAATAAGTAGTGGGTAGGGTCTGCGAAAAAGCTAGGTTTGCACACGTCCATAGTCGGTTACACTGGTGGGTGCAAACTTAGCGTTTTTTGTCCAAAGTTAACCCGTCACCAAGTGGACGGACGACAACAAGCGAGTCGCAGGGAACCGCTGAATTCAGGCGGCGCAAGGCCAGGGACACGAGAGTCGAGACCTATGTCCAGCCGTGGGCTTCTATCGGTTGATGATAATGAGGTGCCTATAAAGTTCTATCTTCTATCTATAAAGTTACATTGAAAAAAATATCACAGATAAAATTATGCATCGGCTCTCCTGAAAATGATAGCTTGCATCTTTGCAAGCATCTTGAATATTCATTGTGGATAAGAAAGAAGGGCGGCTTAGTGCTGAGCCCTTTGTGTAAGTTTTCAAGTAAACAGCGTCCGTTCGTGACATTGGAGATGGATTCTGTCATAGGCATATTTTTAACCCCCGACCCAAAAAGAGGGGTGTTATAACGTGACGTGTGTATCTGTCTGTGGCATCGTAGCTCCTATACGAATGAACCGATTTCAATTTAGTTTTTTTTTGTTTGAAAGGTGGCTTGATCGAGAGTGTTCTTAGCTATAATCGAAGAAAAGCGGTTCACCCGTTTGAAAGTTATCAGCTCTTTTCTAGTTTTTAATTAGTTAATTTTGAGTTATATACAAAAGTGGAGTACTTACCCATCGTCATCATCATCATTAACCGATAGACGTTCACAGCTGGACGTATGTCTGTAAGTTCCTCCCTGGTGCAGTGGTAAGCGCTGTGATTTTATTAGAGCGAGGTCCCGGGTTCGATTCCCGTCAGGGGGTTGGAATTTTATAATTTCTAAATCTCTAGCCTGGTCTGGTGGGAGGCTTCGGTGGTGGCTAGTTACCACCCTACTAGGAAAGACGTGCCACCAAACGATTTAGGGTACCGGTACGATGCTGTGTAGAAACCAAAGGGGTATGGGTTTAATAAAAACTGCCATACCCCTTCCAGGTTAGCCCGCTTCCATCTTAGACTGCGTCATAACTTACCACCAGCTGTGATTGCAATCAAGGGCTAACTTGTATCTGAATAAAATAAAGTCTTTCGTAGAGACTTCCATACGCCACAGTCTTACGCTACCTGAATTCTACGACGATTCTACTCCCTACGACTCGTTTGATGTCGTCTGCCTATCTAGTGTGTCTATCTAAAAAGTAGTTTTTGACTTATCGCCAAAAATGTGGGGATTTCCAAAAACTGACATTTCTAAAAAAATGCTACGTAGGACCATGTAGTTAGTTTTTATGTAGCAAACTTTTTAGAACCATCAGTTTTTCTAAATTCCTGTGCGTTTTTTGGCGATAGCTCACCTACTTTTTGGGGTAACGGCTTTTTAGAACAAGTGTAAATTAAAAATTTATAACACCCCCGACAAGTGAAGGTAACAGTAACTAGAAAAGATCGAAAAGACCTGATAACTTTCAAACGGCTGAACTGATTTTCTTGGACTATTCCGCGCCTTCGATCTAAAGTATTTGAGTTTTCCAAAACATCATTTTCAAATAAATAATTATGTATTTAGGCAACGTCCATCTTGACAGCTTGACATTTGTCAATTGACATAATATTATGAACCTAACGGTTATGTAACCTTCTTTTATACAAGAAAACTAGAAAAGAGCTGATAACTCTTAAACGGCTGCACCAATTTTTTTGGATTATAGCTAAGAACACTCTCGATCAAGCCACCTTTCAAACAAAAAAAATATAATTAAAATCGGTTCATTCGTTTAGGCGCTACGATGCCACAGACAGATACACAGATACACAGATACACAGATACACAGACACACAGATACACAGACACACAGATACACAGATACACACGTCAAACTTATAACACCCCTCTTTTTGGGTCGGGGGTTAAAAATGACGCTAACTTAGCGTAGCAGTGTCGTCATCACATCCCACGTAAAGGCGAAGTTTACAAAGCAAGTTACAAGGGCGTAGACTGGCCGTGAATCTTTTATTTTTTCCGCAAGAATATTTTCGTCGTCTCGAGAATAACACGAGGCTTTGACCGAATAAAGGACGGAAAAAGACCTGCGAAAATGCGTATTATTTTATTCTTTCCCTACTCACTCAACATCACTCGCAGCCACGTCACACTTGTGTGTGGCTGCGAGTGATGAAATAATTAAAGAGAATCAGGTGTCCCGCCGAGACAAGGGAGGGGTTTTAGGCGGCTTTTACAAAAAGCCGCCTAAGACAACGTTCAGAATTCAGAGGATCTTTTACAAATCCATACTAAGTGTGTCTGTCTGTCTGCTAACTTTTCACGGCCCAACAGTTTTTGATGAAATATAATACAGAGTTAGCTTACATCCGAGGACGGACCTAGGCTACTTTTTATCTCAGAAAATCAAAGAGTTTGCCACGGGATTCTTAAAGGTCCATCCGTTTAACCGATTTATATGAAAAGTTCAAAGGTAGTTTTCGTCTCGGAAATTGACATAGGTTGTTACCTACCTAGGTTGTTACCTATTTTATCCCAGAAAATCAAAGAGTTCCCACGGGATTTTTGAAAAACCGAAATCCACGCAGTTGAAGTCGTGGTTGATAGGTTAGTAGTAAGTATAGTAGCTAGAAACTAGGTAGAGTCGGTCTGTTTTAGTAGGTCAATTTCATCGAAACAGTCACCAAAATGTGATCGGTACTTTCAGTCGATCTAACACTAGTGTGCCTTTGTCAACTATTTCTCTTTGTCTCCAGTCGTTACTTCAAATCGTGTTCCTTTGAATGGTTGAATCGTTTCTACCGGCTTCCACTGATATACCTAATAGAGCAAGATCCCACTGCTGCCAGACCTTCCTTATTTTCTGAGAAACAAAATATGTGGGATAGATTAGTGTTAGTGTGTAAAGACCTACCTACCTGCCGAATTTCATGATTCTAGGTCAACGGGATGTAGGTTTTCTTGACAGACACGACAGACGGACAGACAGACAGATAACAACGTGATCCTATAAGGGTTCCGTTTTTCCTTTTAAGGCACGGACCCCTAAAAACAAATATTTTGGTTTACTGTATAGTGTCTAGCATTTGAAAGTCCGGCGATATTTTTAAAAGATTTTTTAGCCTTTCCTGAAGTTCACATCGTATGTTATCGCAGGCGCTTCCGCAATGGCAACTCAAAAAGTCTGATATGATTTTAGCGCGTAGGCTGCCAGTTTTTTATGCTTTCAGCCACCTATATTTGCCACCAGTCGTTTTCCGGGATAAAAAAATAGACCGAAGTTTCACGTTTTGCTCAATTTTACGAGTACCAGTACTATTATATTATTCTATGCGAGTACATTCTGATTTTATTCCCACTCGAGATACAAGTTCCGGAGGTGTTACAATGAAAGCTTTATTAACCGACTTCAAAAAAAAGTTTTCAATTCGTCGGAATCTTTTTTTTAGTAGGTATGATTGTACCAAATTAATTTATGAATGGACCGACCTTGATTTTATATGTAGTGGTAATTAACATCTAAAAGTCCGTCTGTATTTTGAGAAGATTTTTCTAGCCTTTTCCTGAAGTTCACATCGTATGTTGTTGCAGGTGCTTTCGCAATGACTAGTCAAAAGTTCAATATGATTTTAGCCAGGGTTTTAGCAGCGTAGGCCAGTGTTGTATAATTTTAGCCACCTATATGTTCCAACAGCTTTCGGGTAAAAAATAGAAAGAGTATTCATATTGCGGTCAGTTTTACGAATAGGTACACTCCATGTACACTCTAACTTCTATTCCCACTCGAGAGTTTGCCATCTCCACTATGTCGTAACGGTTAATTTATCGTTGCACGACTATCGTATCTAGCTATTCCTATTGGATTTGCCATCAAGATTAGTTATGACGTTATTTATCATTTTACAACTGTCGGGCTAGTCGTTCCCATTGTTTTGATGACTATTTCTTGCTGTCGTCACAGCAAAAAATAGTCGTGGACTACAATTAATTAATCATGCCGTTCTATATGTAAACACCTCCACTCGAGTATACAAACTACGACGCCCTAAACTACACGACTATATTATGTCGTCACGACAAAGTGTGAACGCGGCCATACAAGTTCCGGAGCCGCTTGAATGAAAGCTTCATTTAGTATGATTGTACCAAATTAAACATTCTAAATCATCGTGCTCAAGGGTATTCTATTTTTAGAACAGAGAATTATCCATACTAATATTGTGCTAATATTATAAATGCGAAAGTGTGTCTGTCTGTCTGTCTGCTACCTTTTCACGGCCCAACAGTTTAACCGATTCAGACGAAATTTGGTACAGAGTTAGCTTATATCCCGGGGACGGACATAGGCTACTTTTTATCCCGGAAAACCAAACAGTTCCCACAGGATCTTCAAAAACCTACATCCACGCGGATGAAGTCGCGGGCATCCTCTAGTGTACAATAATTTTAGTGAACGTAAATGAAGTCGGTTAGAATGATTAGAATCTGCATATTATACACGTTTTATTAGATACTAGCTGATGCCCGCGACTTCGTTCGCGTGGATGTAGGTTTTTAAAATTCCCGTCGGAACTCTTTGATTTTCCGGGATAAAAAGTTGCCTATGTGCTAATCCAGGGTATAATCTATCTCCATTATAAATTTCAGCCCAATCCGTCCAGTAGTTTTTGCGTGAAGGAGTAACAAACATACACACACACACACACACACACACACACACACACATACAAACTTTCTCCTTTATAATATTAGTGTGAAGTTTGATTATTTAAGCGTAGCATCGTAGTTAGAAAACTTACAGTGTGACGAGTGATCATACCTTGATCATGCAGTCTTGGCAAATTGATTGACTGACACTCTCTCTCTATATAGGCATCACTACAAGAGAAATCTAAAGAGTTTGCATAACGCTGGCCATTCACGATCAAGTTACCGTCAAGTTTGCAGCCAGCGTAAGGCGTAATTTATTTAAATGTAGCGAGATCATCTCTCAATATAGTTACACATGCATACAATTTGTGCTCTACAAACATATTCGTCGTACCTACCTACGGAACCCTCTCCACGCGAGTTTAATTCGCACTTATTTAGTACTAGCTGACGCCCGCGACTTCGTCTGCGTGGATTTAGGTTTTTCGAAATCTCGTGGGAACTCTTTGGTTTTCCGGGATAAAAAGTGGCCTGTGTGCTAATCCAGGATATTATCTATCTCCATTCCGAATTTCAGCCAAATCCGTCCAGTAGTTTTTGCGTGAAGGAGTAACAAACACACAGACACACACACACACACATACACACACACATACAAACTTTCGCCTTTATAATATTAGTGTGATTTATACATAAACAGTTTAAGTAACTACCTACATTACCCATATAACCGTTTCAGAATAAGGCAACACCTCGATAACGTCGGCCGGATGTTCCGCCATCTTGATTGTGTGCCGGATATTGTGGATGGCGGTAGGCTTGCATCCGTGTGATTACAGATATTCCTAGCGCTTGTACAACCAGCATCATATCCATGCTTATATTATGAACAACCCTAGTAAAGGTATTTTTAAAGTACGCTCGAAGTATGTCAATAGGCAATAGAATCGAAAAGAATATTTTGTTTACAGAACATAGAATATTTTTTTAAAGAATATACTATTTTGATTCAAATAAATTTAAGTGCTTTTGAATCGTCAAAATAATTAGCACTGTAACTATGTACCTACTTAGTGTGTCGCTACTCGTTGCGCGTATTTTAGTCTAGACTTTTTAAAAGACCTCACCATTTTTTTATGAGCTTTGTCTATCTGGAGTTTCTATAATATTTTTGGCTAGCTGACCCGCCCTGGCTTCGCTCGGGTGGAATTTTTGAAAGTCACTGAGAAGGTGGAATTTTATATCCTGAATCACGTACTTAATTATTTCTGTCTGAAAGTCCAAACACAGTTTACATTTTCGACGGGCTTTTTAAAAACTTTTTACCTCTATACAACCTCCTTAGGGAAAAACCAAAATAAATGGAAATACTGATAAGCTGCCTGCCTGGAAGATGTATGAAATCTATCACTCCGTAGATACATATCAATATATGTACAGTAGGAAATGGATAAGATCCACAATCCCCTCTGACAGCATTCAGCGATATGAATCCAATATGAGGTAATTAATTTCCTTTGAGGTGGCGTATGCCCTTATTGCCGACATAATACGGGCAATCGATTATTCCGTTTAAGCAACTTTAAGCAGGTAATTGGATGACTCATTACCAGAAGAGTGCGCTAATTGAAGTTGTTACATCAATTAAATTATTATATTAAAATATTTTGAAATTAATATAAAATCTGAACAGCACAACGGTTTCATTACCGGCATGACATCTTATACATTCAAAATTAAAATTCTACTAATATTACTAACGCATATGTATGGATGGATGGATGTTTCACGCAAAAACTACTGGATGGATTTGGCTGAAATTTGGAATGGAGATAGATTGTACTCTGGATTAACATACCTATAGGCTACTTTTTATCCCGGAAAATTAATGAGTTCCCATGGGATTTTTAAAAACCTATATCCACGGGATCGAAGTCGCGAGCATTAGCTAGTTTATGTAGGAAAACTATTCTCTTATGCTCCGTCTGCGAGTCTACCACAGCATCTGTTCGAAATACAGAGAAAATACTATCATCGTACCTCATCAGCCCATCGTCGGCCCACTACTGAACCCTTTCAGAATGAGAATCTACCACGCTGACCCAGTGCAGATTAGCAAACTTAACACGCCTTTGAGAACATTATGGAGAACTCTGGCATGCAGGTTTCTTCACGATCAATGTTTTCCTTCGCCGTTATAATATCATGCCATAGGTATTTAATTGCGTAAAACGCACATAACTCCGATTACCTAGAGTTGCATGCTCGGGATCGAAGTGATAGATAGAATCCCACAACAAACCCGGTGCGGGCTATTTAAATATCATTTTAATTTTTTGCAAGCCTGAAATCCAGGATCCAGAGTTATCCAGGGCTCTCTTTCTACCTTTTGCTGTGATCCCGACCTAATAGCTAAAGTCTAATCTGTATTTGTTGAAGCGAAATAATTTCCGACGGTCCGAAATCACCATAGGTGTACCTACTTCCACTCCATCGCCAAAAGTCCAAAGCGATTAAGGGAAAACTTTCGCCCACATTTTGCCCTTACTTTATTAGAATTCTGTGAAAGTTAAGAGAAATATTTTCGCCGCCTGATCCAAAGTTTGAAAAAATATAATATGGAATAGAATAGAAATATTTTTTATTCAAATAAACTTTTGCAAGTACTTTTGAACTACCAAGTAATTTATTATTTCCGTTTTTGTAATCCGAAGCGGTGAAAGATAAATATTGAATGACTTTGAATTTCTACCTAATTAAGACCAAGTTCATTATTTAGAAATGCAATACAATGAAGTTCGACGGTGCATAATATTACATGCTTCAAAACTTTTGCTCCAAATGTTGATTCCTGGGAGGTAGAGGAAAGATAATAATTTCAAAAAAAGTGTTCAAAGAGTTAGTATAGGTAGGTACGTATGAATTAATAATTACATATTCTCACCATATTATAACTTAATAATCGTTTTAATATCCATAAACCTATAGGTAAAAACTAGTTATATACGGTACTTAATAAAAAAAAATCGCTGTCTAATAAAAATATACAAAGAATCTTTCGAACGTTTACCATAAACAAAATGTTGAAAAAAAAAATGCTCACAGCTCCAGGCATTTCATTCGATCCCTAAGTCCTTTGTAAGTTTATTGGCATTCAGCAACAATGCCAACGGCTGTTCTTTATAGCGAGAGCCTGCAAAAGGTAAGGAAAACACATACGTTCCTGTAATACAACGATAAGAATAAAGGAAATGGCGCTATCCATGCGAAATGGAAGGTTTGAAGCTTTTCCACATTCACCGAGTTTGTGTACTCGATATCGGTCTTCGATATCAGAAGCTGAAGTGTAGCTATACTTGAAGGCTACTTCGTACATTTTTAGCAGACGTCTTGAAAAATTGGGTCAGAATTCGATTTGTATTTCTTTAAGAATGTACTTTCACTGTTTTCTTTAGGATGAATTTAGGTTTCTGCAAATCCCGTAGGAAATTTTTCATTTTCCGGGGTAAAAATTATAGCCCGCTGTCACTCTTCAGGTCTTTAAATATACCCGTGCAAAAAATCGTGTTGATCCGTTGCTCCGTTGCGATGTGATTGAAGAACAAACGAACACTCATTCACATTATTTATAATACATATATTATATTATGGGTAGTGATTTTTGATAGCTATAATAATATGATTGTTGACCATGGCGTTGGTGCTTTAAACTGAGGAATCAAATCTTATAAAGATCATGTTTTATTTGTCGCTAATCATTCTTCTGTTCTGATCTATCTATAAAAATGCATCAAGCTCTTGTTTGGCGGAGCCATCCCAAAGATAACTGCAGTACTATATACTATAGGTACTTGTAGAACATAATACTGTTATTAAAACTGTAAAATATATTTTTTTAAATAATGAAAACCTGCTTCAATAACCACAACCACTAAAAAGTAAAAATAATTCAATTTATTACCGAATATATCGTTATATAAATATGTATGTCAAGAGTTAATTAGTAGATATATTTTTGGAGCATTTTTATGTCACAATTTTTAGTGGCCCCACTGTATGCTAAATATGCTAAAACCCTACTGTTTACTAAGTTATTACGCCGATCGCGAGCAATTTACTCTTATCCGTTGAGGAGTTCTGTTTCCATCACCGAAGATAGTCATCAGATCTTCACCAAACTAAAATGGGACCACCTCGGAAGTATCAACTACCAAATTATGAAAATCGGTTCATATTTGGCGGAGTAATCGCGTAATTAACATACAAAAAACCGGTCAAGTGCGAGTCAGACTCGCGCATTGAGGGTTCCGTGCTCGGGTATTTTTTCCAACATTTTGCACGATAAATCAAAATCTATTATACATAAACATAAATAAAAATCCGTCTTAGAATGTACAGTTAAAGCCCTTTCATATGATACCCCACTTTGGTATAGTTATCTTACTTTGAAAATTTTGTTTTCTGTTATCTTACTTTGAAATTTTTGTTTTAAACTGGTTAAAAAGATACAGGTAATGTTTTATTAACCCCCGACCCAAAAAGAGGGGTGTTATAAGTTTGACGTGTGTATCTGTGTATCTGTGTGTCTGTGTATCTGTGTATCTGTGTATCTGTCTGTGGCATCGTAGCGCCTAAACGAATGAACCGATTTTAATTTAGTTTTTTTTGTTTGAAAGGTGGCTTGATCGAGAGTGTTCTTAGCTATAATCCAAAAAAATTGGTTCAGCCGTTTAAGAGTTATCAGCTCTTTTCTAGTTTTCTTGTTGAAAAGAAGGTTAGATAACCGTTAGGTTCTTAATATTATGTCAATTGACAAATGTCAAGCTGTCAAGATGGACGTTGCCTAAATACATAATTATTTATTTGAAAATGATGTTTTGGAAAACTCAAATACTTTGGATCGTCGGGGGTGTTATAAATTTTTAATTTACACTTGTTTAATGATGTAACCACGAATTCACGTTTTTCACATATCTTCCTAAAAAACATACCGTCGAATTGAGAACCTCCTCCTTTTCTGAAGTTGGTTAAATATGCTCTTAGAGTGTTGGGGACGTCATTTGTTTCGCGAGATGGAAATTAATTCTTCCAATCCGCCCACGGAGCGCGCCGCGGGAGTTATTACGACTATTCATTGCGCAGAGGTCTCATTTGTGAACAATACTTATTGTGTACTGTCCTGTTTTGAGTTTAAATAGGTAGATTATGGAACTTTTCCTAATCATTAGAGAGAGAGCCTTTGAGAGCCAGACCTTCGTTATTTTATAAAAACTGTAAGTTTCTCTGCGTATTGTCCTCAACACAGGGAGGAACGATCAGCGACTATGAAGTTTGGATTATGGTGGCTTTGGCAGATAACATGCAATGGTGTATACAAGTGTAAATTAAAAATTTATAACACCCCCGACAAGCGAAGGTTACAGAAATAACTAGAAAAGAGCTGGTAACTTTCAAACGGCTGAACCGATTTTCTTGAATTATAGCTAAGAACACTCTCGATCAAGCCAACTTTCAAACAAAAAAAACTAAATTAAAATCGGTTCATTAGTTTAGGAGCTACGATGCCACAGACAGATACACAGATACACCGATAGACAGATACACACGTCAAACTTATAACACCCCTCTTTTTGGGTCGGGGGTTAAAAATACGTCAAAGTATAATGTGTAATTTTTTATATTTTCTTCGAAATGGTATTAGAAATTAAGTCATGCAGACCCTGCCTGGCAAAGGGTTGCCACGATACTAAGTGTCTTGCAAAGCTTGACGTGATTTCTAATACTTTATCCATAGGTAGGTACTTTGTAGAAATTAGTATAAACACTTATAGACATTTGTATAGTCAGTTAATTAAATATGGCTGCGGTTTGTAGGTCAACAGAGCAGAAATTTAACTACAAAGAGTAAATCGATATCTACACAAAGTTTCGACACTTTCAGCATCATTAAGAAGTTGACTGGTTGGCTTTCAGGAGTTTAAGAATTAAAAAAATAAAGACTTTCGTTTTGTATCAGTGATATATTGTATATGGCGTATAAAATCCGTGCTCGCTGGTGAAGAGAGAAGACGCTAACAAACGAATGTAAAAGATCGTATGACATCGAATGAGTTACTTGTCGATTTTATTAAACTAGATTCATAAGATAAATTAATATTATTATATTACCATTTTTAACAAAATCAATTTTTTTAAATACCCTGATAGCACGCATGCATTGAAGGTCGTCATAAAATAATATAAGAAGCACAGGATAGTTTCTTCAAAATAATTAAATAAATTACACTTCCAGACTTGGGATCGTCTTAGAAACATCATTTGGAAAGAAAATACGAGAGAATAATTCAAACTAGTCATTAAATACTAAGAATATCTTTAGATGATCATTGAAATAGAAAGTAAAGTTCAGAGAAAATTTAAAATTAATTAATCTTTTTTTTGTTAAATAAGGTTTCCTTGGGAAGACGATTTGTGGTGCGCAGTGTGATAAATGACTTCTATAGTCGTTGATAAAGGAACTTGAAAGACTGAACTCATTATTACTGCCTCATTACTTTCTGATAAATTCACTTTATACTTAAGAGGGGTCTCTCCGTCACTCGCTCCATACAAACGTAGGTAGTTCCAATTTCATTTGAATATTAAGCAACCAAAGTCCATGAAATTTTGCAGACATATTCTAGAAATTAATATCTACGCCTTTCGTTTTCCAGATTTCTGTTAAAATATTCGATTTCAAAGTTACGCGGTCTTAAAAATTTACATACAAATCTTTGAGCCCCTATAATTTAAAAACTACATATTTTTAGAAAAATCTAAAACACCACTGGCACAGATATTAGTTTCTAGAATATGTCTGCAAAATTTCATGGACTTTGGTTGCTTAATATTCAAATGAAATTGGAACTACGATTGTATGGAGTAAGTGACGGAGAGAGCCCTGTAATATATCTTTAAAAACCAGTCAAGTGCGATTTGGACCCGCACACGAAGTATTCCGTACAAGATATAATAGTAGTATGTACTTACTTTTTTATTTTGCATGGCATCCTTGAATATGGTTCATGAGATAGGTATATCCTGCTGATGGACAAGCGGAGGCTTCGGGTCCTGTTACTAAGCCTCCGTTCATCTTATCTTTGTCCTAGATTAAAATTCACTTAAGGCCAAGCCTACTTATTATGTTTTCTACAGTAGATTATCTTAATTAAAATCATTATTTAAAAAGCTGAGTCAAAACTCTCCATTGTTCCAATATTAAAGGATAAAAGTAAAGTATAATAATAAAGTATAATAATAAAGGATAATACAATATCGATTTCATGACTTCATTGTGTTGAAGTTTCAGCTTCATTAAGAAGTTAGTTTGTTATGGGACTCGCGGTCGCAGTATGATAAATTACTTGTCATTAACGCTGAAGAAACTTGCGCAGAGTACACTTCTTTCTTTATTAGAGCTTTATCACACTAAACGCGATTTGCCGCCTCCACGTTTCTGATTTGAACTATTAAGATAATTGACCGTCCTTCCGGCATCAGTTTTCCCCTCCACTTTTAATAAAGGTTCCTTAAAGTCAAGAAAATTCTTGACTTTAAGGAACACCTATATTAAAAGTATCTTCTAGGCACGCTCAATGGTCACATCAACTAAGTATAATCACACTTAATATTATAAAGGAGAAAGTTTGTATGTGTGTGTGTGTGTGTGTATGTTTGTTACTCCTTCACGCAAAAACTACTGGACGGATTGGGCTGAAATTTAGAATGGAGTTAGATTATACCCTGAATTAGCACATAGGCTACTTTTTATCCCGGAAAATCAAAGAGTTCCCACGGGAATTTTAAAAAACCTACATCCACGAGAACGAAGTCGCGGGTATCAGCTAGTAATCTATATGCGCTTGAATGAGAATAGTTTAGTTAGGCATAGTCTGCAGTACAAGTGCAAGTGAAAATATAAAAATATCGCTTGCTTTAACGATGAAGGAAAACATCGTGCGGAAAACTGCATACCTGATTCATAAGTGAAGTCTGTCAATCTCCACATGGACAGTTTAACTATGGCCTAAGCCCTTCTCTTTCTGAGAGGAGACCTGTTCTCAGTAATGGGCCGACGATGATGATGATGAATATATTATTGAATCGTGTAGTGTGAAACTGCCCTTACTGCCCCGTAACGTTGAAGTGATACTCGAGACTGTTGCTCGAACTTTGTAGTAAAGTAACAGGAAAATTTCTCAGTGGAAAAGTAGTTTCAATTACTACCAATAGTCATACCTACTACACCAAAGTTCCTTTCGTCTGGTTGTTCTTCATTTTAATAAGAAAAGGAACATTTTTGCATATTGATAATAATAATTATCATTAACTAACCGATGCCCGCGACTTCGCCCGCGTGGATTTAGGTTTTTTGAAATCCCGTAGAAACTCTTTGATTTTCCGAGATAAAAAATAGCCTATGTGCTAATCCAGGATATTATCTATCTCCCTCCCAAATTTCAGCCAAATCCGTCCAGTAGTTTTTGCGTGAAGGGTAACAAACATACACACACACACACACACACACACACATACAAACTTTCGCCTTTATAATATTAGTGTGAAGTGTGATAATAAGTATATTATGTATATTAATAATTTAATAATCTTGAATTATCAAGTCGTGGCCTCGATGGTACTTCAGTGCTGAAAGATTCTTATATCTACACCCCATATATCACTTTCTATAACGGTGAAGAAAAGCATCGTGAGGAAATCTGCATGAATGAGAGTTCTCCTAATTTTCTCAAATCTTATGGACTAAACTCGCATTATGCTGATGGTGACATCCCATGTCTTTCCTACTTGAATGTAAGGCCGCGTTTGTTGTTTTACTTACGTAAGTAGCTTACGTAATTAATTATCAACTTTACAACTTCTTTACAATGGTAAATGTACTTATAAGAACGTTGACATTAGTTTTTAACTCCCGACCCAAAAAGAGGGGTGTTATAAGTTTGACGTGTGTATCTGTGTATCTGTGTGTCTGTGTATCTGTGTATCTGTCTGTGGCATCTTAGCGCCTAAACGAATGAACCGATTTTAATTTACTTTTTTTTTGTTTGAAAGGTGGCTTGATCGAGAGTGTTCTTAGCTATATTCCAAAAAAATTGGTTCAGCTATTTTCTAGTTTTCTTGTAGAAAAGAAGGTTAGATAACCCTTAGGTTCATAATATTCAAGTGTCAATTGACAAATATCAAGTTTTCAAGATGGATTTTGCCTAGATATACATAATTATTTATTTGAAAATGATTTGTCGGGGGTGTTGAAAATTTTTAATTTACACTTGTGTTGTAAGTTAATTATGTAAGCTACTTACGTAAGTAAAACTTACTTGGTGTATCCGCGACCTAATACCCGCAGATCTAGCATGAACAATTTTCTGTCCATCGGGAACACGAAATCCCGCGCGATGTCATATAGAATAGAGTTCACAGAACGATAAATTATTCATACTAGATATGCTGAGGCAGGTAGAAATTCTAAATATCCATAAAAGTTCGAATGGAAGCTGTGGGTTGAAACAAACAACAAAACAAGGGCGGGTTCATTCCTCAGTCAGACTTTGTTTTATTTTTTAACTGTATTGCAAAGCTATGAGGTTCCATTATGGAAGCTTAGTGTATTTGAAGTATTGTTCTGCTCTGTTTAAGTTAGAATACGTTCAATACCGGAAGTTTATAGAGCGAGGAAACGACGAAGCTTTGAGCTTTAGACGTGCTCTGCAAGTATTGGTATTGGGTATTTTTAGGGTTCCGTACCTCAAATGAAAAAAAGGAACCCTTACTATAGGGTCACTTTTTTGTCTGTCTGTCTAACTGTAATCTGGTCTGTGTATCGTTCGCTGCCCACTTCTTTTCTTGCTATGTGACCGAAGTGTAAGAGTTTTGATCGCACTAGTTCACTGTGGCACTGGAATTACGTTTCTTATCTATGGACCGCAGACAGATCTTTTTTTTTTTTCAACAGAACTGTGTTTATTAGGGATCGATCTTTTTTGTCTATGTTTACAAAAACTATTACCTATTAGGTACGTACAGTACAACCAAATTAATAATGCGCATAGAAATCTTCGTCACTGTTCGGCAACGGTCGTATGATACACATGATATTGACTCCTATTTGTTTATAACAAGGTGCAAAATGCAAGTGCATTGTTTAGGGCTCTTACGATTCAATGATTCGGAATACGACAATTAGCGAAGATCTGCATGCGCATTATTAATTTGGTTGTACTGTACCATTTTTTTTCTCAAAGCACGCTTAGTATTATATTAGGTACCTCTAAATACGGCTCAGATTTTCCGCAGTAGATAGGTACACTAAATTCAAATAGGTACACCCGATGTCACCAAACATCGTACTAAATTACGTCGAAACTTCGTGTTAACGACGCTATTACGGCCATGTTTGTTCATGTTGCAACAAGTTTCACCACGTTTATCTTAAACTGAGATTGTTGGTATAATATACCTACTGATACCACTAGTAGATGGTTTTAGGGTTTCGTACTCTTCACTTTGTTGTATGTCTGTCTGTCTCTCTATCTGTCTGTCCGTCCGTCTATCTGTCTACCCGCCTGTCCGTCTGTCGTGTCTATCAAGAAAACCTATAGGGTACTTCCCGTAGACTTAGAATCATGAAATTTGGCAGGTAGGTAGGTCTTATAGCACAAGTAAAAGAAAAAATCCAAAAACCGGGAATTTGTGCGTGTGAACACAAAACAAAATTAAAATGTGTTACTTACCATTTTCAAAGTAAGATAACAAGTGGGATATCATATAAAATGGCTTTACCTGTACATTTACAGGTTTTTATTTATTTTTATGCATATTATTTATTTTTAGTTTTTGATTAATTATTGTGCAAAATATCGGAAAAATACCCGAGTATGGAACCCTCGGTGCGCGAGTCTAACTCACACTTGGCTGTTTTTTTTTTAAATTCCGATACAAGATAACCCTTGACTGCTATCTCACCTTTAGCACCGTGTTCTCAATCGTTCCGAAAAGGTCGTTAAAGCAGGTCACAATTTACGTAAGAAAAATAACGTTACGCATTCGTTATATGAAACCACGTACTTAACAATAAATGGCGAAGGAAACCAATCATTATGAAAATGGGCACAAGAAAAAGTGAGGAAAAAGAACTCAGGTACTGCCGGATGTTTCAAAGCGACTGCGACTTCAAACCATATCTCATTGCAGTAGAGTTCGAAATTGAACGTAATGGTACTTATAGCTTTAGAATTGGGATTGAGAATGCCTTCAATACAGGAAATTTATGAACCGAGTCTACGTTAAACCGAGTCTGAAAGCTTGAATATCATGGATTGAATTCTTTTCGCTGTATCTCTTCATATTTGCAAATAATAGTAAAGACAGGTAACAGGTTATATTTATTTGCGGTACTTGAGAGATTGAAATTATTCTCCACTTGGTGAAATGTCTAGCACGAATTTCTTCATTCATACTTACTAACTGTATATCAAATTCTTTCAACCATGCCCTCACTGTGCACGGGTCTAAACTTAATCGGCCCAAAGTCGGTTTCATAACTCTATTGCTATGTTTGTTATAACAGTTTTTTATTATTTACCACATTTTACAAAAAATGATTTAGGAGTTTCTCAAATTAAAAATAAATAACTTTAAGTTTAAACTATCGTGAGTCATTTCCAATATAATTATAGATTATTGCGGCTATATTCACGTATTTAGTCGATGTAAACCCGACTAGTTTCGAATCCATCCGGGGTCCTTTTAAATAGGAACTCACGTAACAATAAATGGCACAAAAAATTCACATTAATTCACATAAATTTTAGATGCTCATTAAACCAAAGTAAAGTTGCTTTTCTTTATTTAATCAAAATTAAGACTAGCATCCGCCTATAAGCTTTGTCCACATTGATTTTTTAACATACATCTATTTAGTAAATCTACTTTAATTGCAGTTTAAGTCGTTAACTTATGGGCATACTTTTTGCAATACATGTACATATTTATGTACAACTTGTAATTAAGATACATTAAAATAATGTTCATAGTCAAGCAATTACTAGAGATACCTAACTTCTCATGAACTTTATCGCTAAATTGTGTCGAAATTTCAGCCCGTGAAGTTTGCTTCGTGGAGAAGTTACAGGATTCCTCGCTGAGATACGAATACGGCGAAGTTCATTTAATTAATGCCTCATATTCGAAAACTTCTCAGATAGGTACCTACTTGACAAAATGTATAGAGGCACGCCCCTTTATAACGTGCGTAGTTTATATTACTTACTAGCTGATGCCCGCGACTTCGTCCGCGTGGATTTCCGTTTTTCAAAATCCCGCGGGAACTCTTTGATTTTCTGGGATAAAAAATAGCCTATGTGTTAATCCAGGGTATAATTTATCTCCATTCCGAATTTCAGCCAAATCCGTCCTGTAGTTTTTGCGTGATTGAGTAACAAACATCCAAACATCCACACTTTCACATTTATAATATTATTAGGATAACGATTAGGATTATAGCCTACTACCGACTGCCCGCGACTTCGTCCACGTGGATTTAGATTTTTGAAAAATCCTTTGGGAGTTCTTTCACTTTTCGGGGAAAAAGTAGCCTATGTAATTCTTCTTATGTTTTAGTAAGTACAAGAATAGTGGTTCAACAGAGTCGCTCTACGCTCGAATATAAGATTGAAATCTATAGAGCGCACTTTGCTTAGACTTAAGTTTCAGTTAAAACGAGACAGATTTATGTCAGCGGTATAGCGCTATCTTGTTTTAACAGTGTCTGAGCAAATCAAAGAGCACTCTATAATAGGTCTCAGCCTGAGATTACAAGGAAAGTAAACGCGCGGCGCGGCGCGGCGTAGCGATCATCTATGCCCTTCTACGCCATGCTACGTTGCTACGAGTACGTTCGGACAGCCGTAGCAGCTACAGCCGTAGGACTGCGTAGGGCCGATTTTTCTAATACAAGTATGTATATAGTTACTTTCTCGGAAACGGCTTTAACGATTTGGATGAAATTTTGTGTTTAGGTGATGTTTTACTTTTCAAGTTTATTTAGATATGTGTCACTCCCGAGAAAGTTCTTTTCCCGTGGGAATTTATTTCATTGTAATGGCCAACGAAAGACATAAAACTCCAACCAAGTGTTGACAACTATTGTACAAATTTTCAGATCAATCAAATGAACGATGCCCGAATGCATAGGCAGGTAACGAACGCTCAAACAATTTTTATTTTTAAGAAGAAGATAATTGCTAAATAATCTTTACAACTAATTAACTTTGAATATTCGGCAGTTTTGTATAGAAAATCTTACAAGTCAGGTTTTCAAATTGACCTGAAATAGCTTAACGTCCAAATATATTGAAATAAAGTTTCTTACCATATAAAATTAAGAGAAAGAAGTTGTTTTATAGCTCCAGGATGGACTTAGAAGTGTTTTATTATACCTACCAACATATTACATGCGACTTACTGAGATGAACAATTTAGACAAGACCGTAAGCCCTGCGGGTTTAACTTTATAGATAGTCTTACTGAATGGTGCTTACCCTAGATGTGTTTTACAACTTGCTATTGAGTTTGCAAAGTTATAATAGATATGTAAGTCTATAATAGATACTTAGGATCGACGCATGCAGATGGAGTGGAGTGCAGTCTTCCTGAAAACTACCTAAACCCAGCTTAACGTAGTTTGACATACCGTTGAAATTAGTCTACTATAAAAAAAACATGGAAGACAGACAGACAGACAGCAGAGTGACATTAATAGGGATCCGTTTTCACCCTTTGGGCACAGAACCCTAAAAACAAGTAGATACACGTAAAATAACTAGGAATAGTGTGAAATCTGACTTAGAATTAAAACTAACTATTGAGTGATTTCTGGTGTTACGATCTCGGTTGACGTCGTTTTAACTAAAAATGACTTCACACTCCGAAATTGCTGTGCGTTAAAATACTTAATCTCAAATAGGTACTTCATTTCGCAGTAATTTACCTATTGATAGATTTCAATATTTATTCACTAATTTATTAGTTTTGATCTTTTAATTCAATTGCGTTAAATGTGATATTATTAAGATCATGAAACTTCTCCAACCAACAAAGCGGGACAGTAAGGCCGTGTCCCCACTAGGCGAACAGTGAGCGGCTAACTGTTTGCTTCCAGTTTGCCTCACTATAATTTTTAAATATAGTGCCTATGCAGCGCGTAATGTACGCATTTTGCGGCGTTTCGCTTGTCAACTCATTTAAGCGAGCGGCTGATTCGCAGCGAATGATGCGCGCGGTACGCTTATACTTAATTACCATTTACCTTCCCTCCCAAGAGTTTAGCCACATCTAACTCTAAATGCTCTAAATGAATAATAGTGAAGGCACACGATGCGTTGCGTTGACGGTGCGGCACCTGAGCGGTGCTGTTGCGTCATCCTATATAGAAATCACTGTACTGTATAATCTAAGCGATGCGTTACAACATTGTATGGCACCGCACCGCACACGCAATGGACTTGGGACCAGAGAGACGAGGCGGGGAGGTTTGCTGTGGCGTATGACATGGCGACGCCATACGCCGGAGCGGCAACATAGTGCCAGTGTGGCATCCAATACTCAAATCCACAGCGGTGCGGCGCCGCAACGCACCGAACACGCATCGTGTAGCCTCAGTCTTAGCGACCGATACGACGCTCAGAGCTAGCCAGTGGACAGTCAGCCGCTCACTGATCGCCTAATGGGGATACGGCCTAACTGGTTGTTATTTCTGTGCAGTGCTCGGGGGAGAGACCACGGAGCTCTCGAGTGCGGCTTCGCTCGCTGAACCCTCGCCTACTAAGCTTCCAAGTATGTCTATTCGTACATATCGCACAATTCATAGTTTACGCTTCAATAAGATCTCGGGACCGAGTACTTCTATACATTGTTTTAATTGCTTCAAGAACAGGGTCTAGTTTTTTTAATGGCATTTTTTTATATTTACACAACTAAGCCTGGTTTAGATTACCCTAGTCACTGTCAACAGTGACTGGCGTTAACAGGGCTCTCTCCGTCACTTACTCCATACAATCGTAGTTCCAATTTCATTTGAATATTAAGCAACCAAAGTCCATGAAATTTTGCAGACATATTCTAGAAACTAATATCTTTGCCTGTGGTGTTTTAAATTTTTCTAAAAATATGTAGTTTTAAAATTACAGGGGCTCAAAGATTTGTATGTGAATTTTTAAGACCGCGTAACTTTGAAACCGAATATTTTAACAGAGATCTAGAAAACCACAGGCATAGATATTAGTTTCTAGAATATGTCTGCAAAATTTCATGGACTTTGCAGACATATTCTAGAAACTAATATCTTTGCCTGTGGTGTTTTAGATTTTTCTAAAAATATGTAGTTTTAAAATTATAGGGGCTCAAAGATTTGTATGTGAATTTTTAAGACCGCGTAACTTTGAAACCGAATATTTTAACAGAGATCTAGAAAACCACAGGCATAGATATTAGTTTCTAGAATATGTCTGCAAAATTTCATGGACTTTGGTTGCTTAATATTCAAATTAAATCGGAACTACGTTTGTATGGAGCGAGTGACGGAGAGACCCCTCTTAATGTACGTTACAAGTCTTCTAATTTAGCCAGCGCTGGACTGACACGAAAAATGTTTACACGAGGGTGATTATGACAAAGTCACTGGTGTCTTTTTCACTGTGTTAATTTAAACCTGTCTTAGCATATAGGTACAGATAGCCCTTGCGAACATTAAGATTAGCTTTTTTGAGTCGCAGTTATCGTTAAGTTATTTATTTTTCATCGTTGTCACTAAAATAGTTATTTTGCATTTATTTTCTCACAATAATTATTTGATTTTATGGTTTGAACTTAGTAAAGTTATAGAGGTCTTATTCTAGCTTAAACTTAGTGTTTCAACATAGTTACACTGCACTTGAGTCGATTCTGACCCCGAGCACTTGCCCTCAATCCGATCTCAAGTTCTCTCTCAGAACCTCATTAAAAACCTTAGAAAATGCTAACAAAATATTTTTGAATCACTGAAATTATATTCGCACATCACCTACATCTATATCATAGTCATTAAAATTCCACAGTAATACGTGTGTTGGTTAACTCTACCATTTTATGCACGTAGTATAGTCTATTAACAGTGTCAAAGTGTATGGTCATATTATACTGGTACGCAGTTACATTGAGACAGCTCATGAGACTTGGGTTACAGAAGGGTAACAATAAACATAAAAATCACTCCGTACCCTGGCATACACTAAGCATAGTTACTTAATTTAATCTGTAATTTAGTGCAGGCTTACATTAAGACAGTGACTGGCGTTGGTTCTAGCGTAGACATATTTTTTGTCGATGTTAACATAAGATGTGGAACAAATCAAAAACTGGGCGCTGGACAAGCATTGACAAAAAACTTGAACCCTTTCTCACTAGTCACTTTTCTACTTGTGCGTCTATTCTAGGTTTAAATATAAATGTACAATAATATTATTCTATTTACGACCGTAAAAAAACTGCCAGTGGTCATTAAAAAAATATAGACCTGGTTTTTTTATTCTCTCTAATCCCTTTTAATGAAGGAATTAATTGAGTCTGCTACGTTAAACCTCCGCCGCTCGCGCGGTTTGCGCAAAAAGTTATAATGGCCATGGAAACGGTGTAACGTAACCTACCACACAAAGAATTAAAAAATATAACTGCACCACATTTTTTTAAAAACATACTAGAGGGATTTTGTAATAAATCATCAATAATGCGGGATGCGGGCGATGGAAAGAGCTATGCTTGTAGATTTTCTACATGACCCCCCACTAGATGGATATAAGACATGATACAAATTCCATAGTTAAAAAAACTTGTACCACAAGTTTTTTTTGCTTTCTTGTCCCGTTTATGTACTTACCGGACCGGCAGTTATTCGGCGAAACAAAGTTAGACAATTTCATTCTTTTAGAAAGTATTTTGAAATTATTCTCAATGTACGTATAATACGTATCTAGGTACTTATGCTGAATATGAAGGTTTTTTTTTTCAAAAAAAATGTTAAGACAATAAATGTTCTACAAATCATATTTTGTAGAACATTTATTTGGCACCTAATAAGAAGGTAATAAATAGTACGCGACAGGTTGAGATTGCAATCGGGGTGAAAAAAACAGGAAATCATTTACAAAAAACTTCGAACTTAATGCGTTCAGGTTTTATTTCATATTCGTTGTACAAAAACAGAAATTTAAAATAACGGGTCATAGCATTTTTTTCTCGTACCCACAAACAGAACCCACGTCCGTGAGTTGCTAGTTTTTGTTTGCGCTGCAACGCGGTCGTATTGTGTCGTCCCGCATTACGAGTATCATGATATTGTCGACTTCATGAAATACGAATTTTAATTTTTAACCCCCGACCCAAAAAGAGTACTGTGTATGTAAACTGTGTATCTGTCTGTGGCATCGTAGCGCCTAAACGAATGAACCGATTTTAATTTACTTTTTTTTGTTTGAAAGGTGGCTTGATCGAGAGTGTTCTTAGCTATAATCCAAAAAAATTGGTTCAGCCGTTTAAGAGTTATCAGCTCTTTTCTAGTTTACTTGTAGAAAAGAAGGTTGGATAACCGTTAGGTTCATAATATTACGTCAATTGACAAATGTCAAGCTGTCAAGATGGACGTTGCCTAGATACATAATTATTTATTTGAAAATGATGTTTTGGAAAACTCAGATACTTTGGATCGTAGGCGCGGAATAGTCCAAGAAAATCGGTTCAGCCGTTTGAAAGTTATCAGGTCTTTTCTCGTTACTGCAACCTTCACTTGTCGGGGGTGTTATAAATTTTTAATTTACACTTGTCATCCTATACATACTAACTACTTACCTAGATTCATGATGTTCTCTATTTTTGGGTTCCGTACCTCAAAAGGAAAAAAGGAACCCTTATAAGATCACTTCGTTGTCTGTGTGTCTATTTAGAAACTTAAAGGTCCCGTTGACCTTGAATTATGAAATTCGGCAGGTGGATAGATCTTGTAGCACAAGTAAAGGGAAAAAGGAAAGGAATTTCTAAACTTACTCAACCTTTGATTTTTAGGAACCTACTATATTTACGCGTAGATTTAGATGTACAACTTGTTTGTAAATCTAGGGTTTGTATCAGTTAAAAATAGGTCAAATTGATTTTAGCTTCTTTCTTCGATTAAGTCTCGATTCTTATCCTCCCATCATTAGGTATTATCGGATGGCAAACTTCTGTTTCAAGTCAGAGTTTGATAGGATCTAAATTGAATTTTCATTTTGATTAGACATTTCCGAATATGATCATGATTTTTTAAAACGTACAGACCTGTTGACTAAAGTAGTGATTGAGGCTGAATTAACCTATTACCTATAACCTAATAACACAGTACCTAAGTACCTAGTAAAATATCTAGGCCTAATATTAGATGACAAACTTATATGGGACTCTCATATCGACCAAATTTGTTCGAAATTAGCATCACTCACCGGAGCATTACGTAAAGTCTCAAATTGTATCCCACACAAAATCCGAACAGTAATTTACAACGCCCTTGTTAAGTCACATTTGGAGTACTTGATAGAAATCTGGGGATCAGCTGCACAAACACACATTAACAAATTACAAAGAACCCAAAATAAACTAATAAAGACACTATTTCATTATAATTACCTAACACCAACTAAAGACCTATACAGACAAACTAAACTGCTTAACATAAAACAATTATACACATACAACACATGCCTACTCATTAGAAAAATTACTACTAAAACTGTACATACAAATATATCATTTAAACAAAGATCTATTACCCATAATCTTAGAAATAAAAGCAAAATACACATTTGGCAACCACGAACAAAAACCTATGGGAGCAAAAATATTATGTGTGAGGGTGTACATATGTTTAATAACATACCTGATATAGTCAAGCAGTCTAAAAATATTAGTCAGTTTAAGAATAGGTTAAAAATATATATAGCGGAAAATATTGTGTAAATAGAAACTGTAAATTATTACTCAAAATTGTATTAGTTAATAAGTCAGACTAAATTGTAGCAAATAAATAATTAGGATGATATAGTTTTAATAATATAGTATAATATAAAATTTAAAGTGTAAATGCATGCGTCTGTGTAAGTACTGAAATGTATATAATAATCTTAATGTAAGTGAACAGTATGTTCTTTTTGAGAATAAATTCTTTTAAACCGAAGTTAATTTCCACGATTGAAATTCAGGTGACGGCTAATTTCGATCACTTCCCGTATCTTTCGCGGTACCTACCACATCGACTACGTACGAGTATAGCTGGTACAGTGCAGTACCTTACGATAGTTTAAACGTTAAAATTCAGGCGTGAGACAAACATGGCGAAACAAACAACCGTGGACGGACGCGCGCTATAATTGGCTGAGATATTTTCGCGCTATTTAAAAATAAGATTTCTGCGCAGGTACATCCCCATAACTTATGAAAATGGTAGTGCTGTACCATGTCTTGACTACGTGAAATTATATTAATTGGGTATACACGTTTCAGAGTGCGACCGCACGTTCGTGAGCCGCGGCGGCGCCTTCAACAGCACCTTCCACGCGCCAGAGCTGCACAACCCCAACAACCACAGCCGCCAGTGCCTCTACACGTTCCTCGCGGCGCCGGGCCAGCGCGTGCTTGTGGAATTCCGCACCTTCGACCTGCGAGGCAGACCGCCAGAGTAAGTTTTCTGTAATACTCCAAATAATTATAGACTCTTCATTTTCCATCCAGAAAAATTAGAAGAAGAACGCTATCTACTGCTGGAAGAACATTATCATCAGTCTATCTCTTTCCACTGCTGGATATGTCATTCCGGGAACACGCCAGCACATGACGTCCTTCCACATCCACAGCCACAACCAATTCCTGGCACCCGGCGGATCAACATTCTTCTTCGGGTATATTTAGTAATGCTTAGGTATAGCGGTACGCGGCCTCCACTTCTGAACATATCTGCGGATATTTTATTATATTCTGCGACAGATCTGGAAACTGGCGTTTCAGCTTTCCAACATTTTAAACTGAGATATCGATTTTATTTATTTTCGTATTTAGTTTCGCAGACATATTCCTCATATTTTGAGCTAAATCTGTACCTACCTATATTATACCTATTCTGTTTCTTATGCAAAATTCTTCGTTGTGAATTTTATATCTCTTATTGAGTACCATAATAGACCATTCTGCAATCTGCTCTGCAACTCCGGATTAGCGGATGAGTAGACTCCTTCAAAAAGGACGTCATTGTTTCGTCATCCTACTTTATACTCTACTATTTCTCATACAAGTCGTGGATTTTACTCCTCACAGAGTTATTCAATAAGTATGTCTCGCTCCATAACACGCTCAGCAACTTCAAATTTGCGGATGGCCAGACTCCTTTATTAAGGGACTCTTACCATATTTCAATTGTTCGTCATAAAACACGAGTAACAGTAACAATAATTATTGTATTCCATTCAATTGTGACGAATGTCAGAAACAATAATTACGATTCAACGTTAAATTAACCACAATCATTCTAATGCTAATAATACCGTTTTGTCACAATGGCACCATTTTATGTTATACCTATACCGACAATCTGTTGTGCCCGACCTATCCTAGATGACGTAAACAATAGGCAGCTTAATTAAAATACATTGCAGTTATTGAGACTCACGTGCACAAGAACAGTTAACTGATTTAGATTTTTGTAATGCTTTCACTCTTTAAAGCAAGGCGGCGTATAAAATTAACTGAATCTATTTTAGTATCCTTGTGCCATTAAGCTTTAATAAAGTCAGTTTTATCAGTTTTTAAGCTTTCGACATACCTAATACTTACCTATAAGTCACTATTATGAATTCTGTGACCTAGTCAAAAGAAGTAGCAAAAATCTGCCACAAAATCTAGTTTCGACGACATCAATTCACATTTGCGCAGAAACTTTTCCACAAAACCATTGGATTTCATTACTTATCGTACTAATGCTTGTTGTTGTTTTTTTCAGTGGAGCGGCAGTGGGGGAGCTCCCATCGTGAGTATTGCTTTCTCTACTTTTTCCAATAAATACAAAAGGGAGGCAAGTATGTTTTGGTGAGAATAGTTTGGGAAATGGGTCGAGCAGTTTGTGGAAACCTTGACTCCGATAATGCCAACCTGATTTATTCACGACAATATCTCGAATTTATGTCTAACGGAAAAATATACTTAGTTTGCTATTTGTTGCCTTCGCTTCGATAAACCATTATAATTAATGATTAAACCAACTGCTCTGTAAGTGAAATTCTATTTTAATTATACGAAGGCTTTGCCCGAAGAAAATATCGTTGGTTGATCTGGTTAAAATTCTGAAATCCTTGAAAACAAATTTTCCATTTTTCAGAAATAGGGGATATCTTAGTAGTCCATAAGTATCCATACTAATATTATAAATGCGATGCTGTTTTTGTCCTTCTGCTAGCTTTTCACGGCCTAACTGCTTACCGATTTAGAAGAAATTTGGTACAGTGATAGTTTGAATCTTAGGGAAGGACATAAGTTACTTTTGGTCCCGGAAAATATCTATTATTTTCCGGGACTTTTAAAAACCCTAAATCCTTGTATATTATGGAGTTCCGCAAAGTATTGCTTGTGTAGTCTATACATCCTCTGTTGTCGTGGGGCAGGTGCATGCACGAGTACATGGACATCTACTCGGAGATGGTGTCGCTGGAGCCGGGCGAGCTGGTCAACTCCGCGTTCGGCGGCCGCTACTGCGGGCCCATCCCGCCGCGCCGCCGCGTCTCGCTCAACCGCGCGGTCGCGCTCGCCTTCTTTACCGACCACACTTACACGCCGCCTACACTATTCACGGGAACCTATCGCTTTATCAACGCTTGTGAGTATACAAGTAATACTTAATAAAAAAAGCTGCCCTGAAAAAAAAACGAACTGAAAAGTTAAAAAAAATCATTAATCAAAAAAAAATCTGTCACGGTATGATCGCCGTGCCTTGTGAAAGCAGTCATAATCACTCATACATTTTATTATGTACTTTACATGGCAAGGTAGTGCCGTCATATGAAAACGGTCTTTTTTTGTTTGGGGAGATGGAAAATCCAAATAACTCAGTGGTTTGGGCATGCATGACTCCGCTAGAGATGCTGCCCAATGGCTTATGGATTAAAAACCTCCTTCCCTCCTTCGCTCCATCTTTCAGGTAAAACCTTTGAAAATCTATCTTGATTCTGCCTATTTTATCCTTAATTCTTCTATGTGAAAAGGGCCTTTTGTGTCTCAGCACAGTTTACGACAGTTAGGTAGCTTGTAACAAAACGTCACTGGCAGGCGTAAAATGTTCCTACATTTGACGCTAAGTAGCCTATGAACAGCCTATTTTTCTTTGATGTCACGTCACCCATACCCTAATATTTGACACATCGTCGATTCAGGATCAAACCGAGTCTTCCCACACTGTAGTTCACTAAGAAGTTTCTGGTTCCAGCGGAGTTCGAAGTGGGAACGCCAGTGCCGAACACGCTGTGCTCGTACGTGATCGAGGCGAGCAAGCGCAAGACGGGGCTGCTGCTGTCGCCGACCTACCCCGGCGTGTACCCCAAGGACATCGTGTGCAACTACATGTTCAAGGGCCAGGCCGGCCAGCGCATCCGCCTCGAGTTCCGCGACTTCGACCTGTTCTTCGGCGGACCGCAGTAAGTAGAACACCTCCCACTTATAAAACCACTACGACCTCCCTAGTGCAGTCGTCTTATAAGTGGAAGGTTCCCGATTTATCGAATCTGGCAGAGGCAACTTGAGACTTTATTAGGTTTTCTAAATTGTCTTTCGTCTGGTCTGGTGGGTGACTTGAGCCGTGATTAGTTACCACCCTACCGGCAAAGCAGTGCAGCCAAGTAGCCCGCTTCCATCTTAGACTTCATGACATCCCATCAGGTGAGATCAAAATCAAGTGCTAACCTGTATCAGAATAGATAATAAAAAAGTCTTCAAATCATCAGATCGCGGTGTATTGTGACAACTTACGCATAGTCACCGTCAGATACTTACCAGACGCATCGAAAAGCTCCACAGCTGGTTTGTCCACAGCTGCCCGTTCGACTGGGTGCGCGTGTACGACGGGCCCGACAACACGTCGGCAGTGATCGGCACGTACTGCGGCCAGCAGCGCAACCTCGTGCTGTACTCCAGCGACGAGCGCCTGCTGGTCACCTTCTACACGCTGCCGCGCGCCGCCAACACGCAGAACCGCGGCTTCAAGGGTATCTTCGAGTTTTCAGAGAGTTTTGTTAAGTTAGGTGAGTTTTTGCACCCAGATTTGTAGAGTAAGTATTTTATCAGAGTTCAATCACCACCAATGTACGGTCGGCCTCAGAACTCGAGTAACAATTCCGCAATTACATCAAAAACCTGTCACACTTATGACCTTTTTCTATAAACACGCCACACACACCCAACGCATATGCATATTCGTGTAGCTTAAACGACTTACGGCCTTTGACCTACCAGTAGGTACTACCAGAGAAGTTAACCACCTGAACTAATAATAGTCCATAACTTCTTTAGTCTGAGTAAAGAAGTTATGGACTTGATAAACAATGAGGGAGTTAAGCCATGAAGAAGTCTAGTACTGCAAGTTGTTGTAGTTTATTTATTGCAAATATGAGTAAACAATGCAGATGTTACAAAAACAAAAAAGATGAGCCAGATTTTAATGATGCAATTGCTATCCATGAAACATCTCGTATTATTTTGGGTAGAGCTACTGTTACTCAACTTACAAAGAATTCAGTTTTTACCAACACTCTTTTATTGCATCTTGCATTCCCTATTTTATGAGCTCCAATATCGCAATTAGAACCTTTTATATTTAAATGTATTAATAAAAGACCTACCTTACCTTACCTTAACTTCAATTTCAGATTTTATAAGTAAACACGACGCCGAGCACATCAGGGGCTCGGAGTGCGATCAGAAAATACTTAGTAAAAAGGAATCTACAGGATTCGTGTACCATCCAAATTATCCATTCCCCTATATACCAAAAGTTGTTTGTAGGTAAGAGTTTTATTTCTACTAATAATAATTATGTATATCTATTTATTTTACTAACCTATTGGAAGACTGTTGAATTAAAAATCTGTTTAATCCCCAGATATTTTATATATGGTATGCAAGATTCACAAAATTTGGAGAGAGTCCGGTTAGAGTTCCAGAACTTTTCTATATCAAAAACTATACCAAAGGGAGAAAGTCCTAAAGCGGAGTAAGTGCCATCTTCTCTAAATCATTTATAGAAAGAAACTTTTAATAGATCAAAGGTTTCGGGATAAGACTAAAATCTGAAAGCTTGCTACTGTTGCAACTTCCATTAGTACTCATAGCATAAGCTTTGCATCTAGTAGTTGCTGTGCTAGATATTATACTTCTCATCAAAAAAAAAATCGAAACACTTCATAACTGAAAGGTGTTGCACGGTGTTACGATTTTTTTGATGGGGCTTTGAGTTCCGTCTATAGTTTCATCATGTTCAGATTATCTGAATTCGTAGTTTCAATTTTTTTGACCTGAATTTTTCCAAACTTGTAGCAGCGCATGTCCGGATGGATACTTGAAGGTTTACCTCCGCGGCCAGGAGGCGACTGACTCATATGACAAGCACGATGCGGAATTGTGTGGGGAGAGGGAGGAAGGCCCTCCCGCCTTCCCTCCACCGCTTCTGTCAGACGGGCCACGCCTGGTCATGGTGTTCAGCTCCGGAGACTACCAGGGACGAGGATTCAAGGCGAAATACACTTTTGAGACTGGTGAGCTTGGACTATTTCTCTTGTTTGTTTGAGGTTGGTGAATTTGGACTGAAATAGTCTTCTTCGTCTTAACAAGCTATTTTCGATGTCAATCAGGAAATCAATTTTGTTTTGCTGTTGCTCTGCTAAAAAATCATCGTCAACATCAACATCAACAGTCCTTTGTAAACCCAAGCCAGCTACAGAAGATTTTTCCAACGCTCTTTATCAATCAATAAAGTTGTCGCAGCAGTCACTTTCATAGGTTCCATTGCTAATGCTTAATATAGAAACTGATGGCGAATCTTTTCAGCAGATCGGCAGACGCTGCTCAAATCTAAGCGTATGTTTTACTTGAGTGTTTAAACTGTCGTGAGTGATATCCATTATAAATATAGCTGATAACTCAACCGTGCCGCGTTGGAAGCAGAATCCTTGTGATAAAGGAGCTCAGATGGATATGAAACTAGGTATTAGGGTTTACTTTGACTAACCATGTGAGTACAGCCGGTACCAGCTGTATTTGTTTTACTTGTTTCCAGAATACCGTGTGCCAGGCACCGCGGCGCCGGGCGGTGAGTGCGCGTTCACATATCGCTCTGAAGCGAAGAAACGTGGCGAGTTCAACTCGCCCCGCTACCCCTCGAACTACCCGTCGCACACCAACTGCACCTACACGCTGGTGGCCACGCCCAACGAGCAGGTCACCGTGGTGTTCGACCACTTCAAAGTGCGCGCTGACTCGTGGAACGCCACAGCTGGCTTGTATGGGTAAGTTCAACTCGCCCCGCTACCCCTCCAACTATCTGTCGTACATCAACTGCACCTACACGCTGATGGCCGTCGTATTCGACCACTTCAAGGTGCGTGCTGCCTCGTAGAATGCCACTGCTGGCTTGTATGTGTAATTACTAAGCTAACAAAATAGTTTTTGTTGGTGGTGAAAATCATCCTGAAAGTTTTTAGGCGTGAATGCGTACTTCACTGCCTACTTCACTGAACGCGATAGTTAATAAACCCATTACAAAGTCTAAGACCTCGTCGCTTTTTCTAATAAATTTTTCAGCACACCACAATTTCAAGAGATACATTTGCAGAAGAGAGGTGTTTCTTGTAGGTGCTGCGGAACGGCCATTGTATTTCAATATATTACAAGGTTTTTGCATATCGTATTTTACTCGTCATCTAGGGGACACTCCGAACGTAGGTCGAATTTCGAACTAATCTATCGTTTTCTCTATTCCAGTGGCGCAACATGCATGGAAGACTGGGTGGAGGCTTGGTGGACGGGCCGCGAGGGCAGCCGCGTTCCACTCGGCCGCTGGTGCGGACTCGCCACGCCCGGCCCGCTGCAGTCGCCGCGCGGAGCCCTAGGCCTCCTCATTGCATTACACACCGACTATGAATCTGTTGCGTCCGGGTTCAAGGCGCGATACGTTTTTGAGGTTAGCAGGCTTAAATCAACTCATAATGAAGGGAAATTAAGACGCAGTTCTTCCTGCGATTTTGTCGACGATAATTATTATGTATTTGAATTTCGTTCTATTCTGTACTTACCTTAAGAATTCATCATAGTTTATCATCATAAGATATCAATTCTATTCTATGATATCATAAATTGCCTTACCAGGATTTCAGTTTATCATGAATTATTGGCAGATCCTAGGCTGATCAGTCCTTTGTCTCTCTGGTTCTAGCCGGCGAAGTCAATCTTTGGCGACTGCGGCGGCAACGTGTCCGGCTCGTCGTGGGGCGCCGTGACGTCGCCGCGGTACCCGCTGCCCTACGAGCCGCCGTCGCGCGGCGCCGCCTCGCGCGTCTGCAACTGGTTCATCACGGCGCGCCCCGGCAAGCGAGTTCTCATCAACTTCGATCACTTCGCCGTCGAGGGGCATCTTACAGGTACTATTTTCTTTTTCACTTCTCATGCTTCCTTATGCTTTTCTTTTTCACTTTTCATGCTTCTTTATGCCGAGTGTAAACTTAAAGTATCAAATTTTTATGCCTTTGGGCATAAAAGTGTCCTATGGAAATTTCTATAGTGCCTAGCCTCCTATGTTCCTATGCTCTTCTGGTACTTGATTGATGTAAGCTACAGTTGGTATCAATCATGTCAAAGAAATTCGATCTTGAACATGCGCAATGGTTGATATGTCGATCTGCATATTTGGCGTCCCGTTAAATGGCCTTTGACCTTGTACCTGCGCAGGGGGGGAGGGGGGGGGGATTTATCGATGTATAGCTAGAGCACACGTAATGATCAGAGGAGGTGAAGTAGGTATGAGATGTAAGTTTACCTACAGCTCAGCTTACCTACAGTCACGCTCGCGTATCACTGTTTCATTTCGTCGCGACAAAGTTGGGAATGGTCTTCGAGTGTAAGTTCATGGAACCAGGTATAATACTAACTGAAAGATATTTGTACGATCGGTTTCCTTTAATCATGAGAACACCTATGTACCTGTATACATGTGAGAGCGAGATAGAGTTCGAAGGAGTGAACATGAAAACTTGGTGTTTTTGCTGCAGAGCGCGGATGTCCGGCGGCGGTGCTGCGGCTGTGGTACGAGAGCCCGGGCCCGCCGCTCGAGCTGTGCGGCGAGAAGGCGCCTTCCGACCGCTGGCAGTACCTCTCCACATCCAACTCCATACGACTCTCGTGAGTATCGTGACGATACTGACTAAGCAGCGACTGCCCGACTCACACGAATTAAACAATTTTCCTCCTGACTCCTGAGCCCAATTGGGTATGGAACCACATTGCATTTTTCCATGCCAACATTCCTCAACAGGCCTCATTAGTCATGTTATATGATTTATCAAACACGTTATACCAGTGGCACCTATGAAATGCTTCCAGGTTTATAATAGCTGACAAGTCGGTGGGCGCGGGCGGGTGGCGCGCCATCTGGACCGAGGTGACAGTGGGCGGCTCGGGCGACAATTGCCCGGCGGCGTGCGGCGGCGCGTGCCTGCCCGAGCGCGCCGCGTGCTCCGGCCTGCAGCACTGCGCGGGCCAGCCCGCTGGCAGGCCCGACTACTGTTAGTATATGCCACGATACCAGCTAAGTATAGTGCGTAAAGCCTGACCAGAAAAATATAATACCTCACCATATTGCGGAATACTCGTAGAATCAACTCCTTTCAGCAGTGTTCCCACTAAATTACAACGTGAGGTTATTAAAGGGGGCGGACCAACAAATCCCTGAAAGGCCGGCACACATCGGCGGTACCTCTGGTGCTGCAAATGTTCATGGGCGGCGGTAATCACTTAACAACAGGCGGCCCGCCTGCCCATTTGCTCGCTTTTTTATTATTAAAAAAAAACTCATTTATACAAGACTTTAATCTAGTGGCGCCCCCAGAACAAGTTTTTTATATTTCTGATCAGGCTATAAATTTTGAGAAAGGACTCGCCATATTTGCGCAACATCATTGTCATCTTAAAAGTGCAGTTTAGCGTACTAATTATAGTAATTTTGAGATGACAGTTATACAGAGCAAATGTGGCGGCATAGACATCTTCACCCACTTCATAATCAACAAGCGCCCTACAGGCTTAACACTAGTTCGGACTACATTAGTATTTTAATCGAATAGCGGGTAATTTAGGAACTGAACGTGTCTAAACACCAAAATTTTTGTCGATTAGATAAAAGTTTTGGTGTTAAGAATTAGACACGTTTACTTGCTAAATTATTTGCTACTCGACTATAATACTAATCTACTCTGAACTAGCCTGTATAGTTCGTTTCACGTAAAAGACAACTAACCTTGTACCTGCGCAGTAGGCAATTTTGTTCAATTTAATAATAAGCAGTGAGGGGCAATGTAAAGGGTGTAAATTATATTCGGTCACGCATTAGTTTCCTTGGCAAATTAAGTGGCTCGGGGAGAAAGGCGGAGCGCACATTAGGCCTGTTCAACAGTGGACATCCACAAGTGACGATGATGATGATGATGATTAGTTCATTCAGTCAATTATTTGATTCGCAGCCTGTACGTAAGAGTAGAACAAAGTAGGTACTCTTGCGCAGACACACGCCCAACCTCTCCACTATCGCCCGGCATCTTTTTACGTGAAACAAACTGTATAATGATCTAATACCTAATAATCGATATATCGAATTTGGGATTCTGGTGATTGATAATAATTTACAAAGCCCGATTACTGTTAGTATAAAACGAATCTTCATATTAACATCAGTTTAAATTTTAGACCACACTCATACACATTTAGGTACAACAGATAACATGCAAACATTTGAACAAAAATCATCTTCAGCTAACCAGATAATGTCTGTTAGAACGCATCTTGCTAAGAAATTATTGGTTAAACAATAGAATAGACTAGGACTGCGTGCAAACAGCACAACCATTAAACTTACCTGAGCTGTTAGCCGTATGTCCATAACACTAACAATTACAACACAAGTCATACTTAAAAACTGCGACTTTTTATTTTAGCTTAGCCAGACATTACTAAAAAAATTGCCAGATCTCATCTCAAATGTGCCTAGTCGAATTTCTTAACCTTACACAGCAAAAATTAGGTACCTAGGTCCCCGTGACCGAAATATATTTGAACTATCGTAAAAAATATACACGACATGCATCTTATTTCTTAGTGGTGATTTGGCTTGTGCAAAACAATTATTATTATCATTGTCACAGAATCATACAAACGTAGCGCTGGACATTTGCTAATACTACTGCAGTAATAATGCACAAAAACACATGCACAATGCACCTGATTGAGAAATGTATCTATAAAGTTACCTATATTATACCCACGTGTTTTATCAAATAAATGTATACCTACGAATAGAAAGATATTTTTTGGAACTAAAATTTGACCCCTACTTACGACTTACGAGTAGGAACCTATGTCTAGGTTAGGTTAATATTATGTAATTTTTGAACCATTAATGTAAGCTACATATCATGTGTGACTTTGTAAAGTTAAGACAATTTGAAAAGCAATCGGTGATGTGATGTTGTCGAAAAATGTCATTAAAATTGAGCATTTAAAAACTACTAAACTGTTTTAAAAACTGAATTAAGAAAAATACCTGAAAGACAAGTTATTGTAATTTTGTTTCAATAGACTTTTTTTCAAAAGTTAAATTGGCGCCTAAATTGGGACTCGGATCTAACTTGAATTGAGTACCAACCCGTTTTTTTTTATTAAAAAAAAAACTTTAGGAAAGATATTTTATATTATTTTTGACGCTAATTTAATGACAAAATTACTTCTACCGATTGCTGTATACGACAAATCTAAATATATAACATAATTGGTTTACAAATCATTAAGTAATTATTTAAGTATCTATAATATAATATTTTTATCTAATTTAGGGTACAGTTTTCAAAATTTCCATTTACTAGTATTTATAGACTACATTGTTATTCGTATGTTGTTCTTCGCACTTTGCAATTTCACATACAATATTGTATCTACACAGTTGCATTTTGTTGTTGCAAAAATATAATAATAAAATAACCATTTTATAAAATGTAGATTTTCATGGAGTAAGCAGTACTATTTAGTTCTTCAAACAGCCATATTTTTGTGTTTACCACTAAATACAAAACATAGTGAAGTTTTTCCTTAGGCATATTTTGAAGGTGAAAAAGATAATTCGTATGCAAACGCTTCTTGCTGCTTACTCCTGCTTTGCTCTAATAATTGTAAGATATTGTACTAAAACACTGTAGAACTGTTAAATGTAAAATTTAAATAACATAAATAACATTACGATCACTGTACTTTTACCTTCTCAGTATTGACGGTTCAATGCAATCTTTGTCTCAGAGGATATTCTTATATGTTAAATGTTGGTAGGTGTTTAGAATCGATGACAATTTGAACTGTTGGTGAAAATAGCGCAATATATTGACGATGTTGCAAGAATGTGGATCTTTTTATTTACAAGCTACGTTCTCCTTTTATAAAACAACTTTTTAAATCTCTTCACTTAACATAATATGTCATTCTACATCCATAAACTATGCTCCACCTAAATAGTTGTTTAAAGTCCGTCTGAATTTTTTTCTTATATTTATATACTGTGATGACTCAGGGGAGATGAAGAAAAGAAAATTGTTATTTGTACATACATTTTCTGATTAAATAGGTGTGAATTCCTTATGGGACGAAGTTGCATTGAGTCATCGCACTATGGGGCCCCGGGCACCGCGTCCAATCATAGAAATACTTGAATCAAATTGCATACTTTTTATAGCCGATTAAACCCATCATTACATTACGTGTAAATTTATTTTAAAACAGTTTAACTTTGTCGCGTTTAGCTTTACTCTAGATTTCTTCATTTGAAACGAGTATTTCTATTAAAAAAAACAAGTGTAGCAATGTTTTCCAGAGTGCAACTCAAGTTGTGTGTTCAATTTTGGAAAGCATACCTACATATTGCAAATTCAACCATCAGAGGTCAGATATTTTGAAAACTTATAACACTTAGCTTCAAAAAGGATACCTTGCCTAACCTCGGAAGACAGCGGGTGGTTGATTCTGTAATCTGCTTAGATTTCGTGCGTTTCCCCCAAAAACCGAACGGTTGAAGACAGTTTTGGTGTGAACGTACCGGGATCGGGGCTGTGTTGTGTGTTGGGGCGGTCCCCGGGCTGACGCGGCGGTGTGCGCAGGCGGTGCGGCGTCGGGCCAGGCCGCGCCGCGCGCCGTGCTCGTCGTCCTCTCGCTTGTGCTCGCCGCCCCGCACTGACCGGGCGCTGCACACGTGAGTCTATATATTCCTTCACCTCCACCCTTCACCACGCTTCCACACGCCTTCGCCACTGCCTTGCACTTGAAGCCTTGCTGTGTCATTTCTGCTCAGCTTCTCACCTGCTTTTTCTATATCATCACCATGAATTCACAGCCGCCATTTAGGTCAACATAAAAGCCAATAGATATTTACTATGCATACCTACTTAATAAAATTTGCAATGAAACGTTACCTACATAAATTAAGTTACAGGAGGTAGGTACTTACCCAACATTTTTGGTCCTTCGAACCCAGTTAATAATATCATAGATACAAGTGATTTTAAAAATCAAATTACCTAATTTTAGAACTAGTATTAAGTAAAATATTAAGTACTACGAAAATATTATACCTACTCTTGTATATTTAAAACTTAATAGTTATAACTTTGAAAAGAGCAACCCTCGAGCTTATGGTGAGTCTTCTCGATAGTTCTGACGACCCGACACGGTGGTAATTCATTCATTTGACTAGATACCTACCAATTCATAAGCTCAAAAAGCTTTTTAATTTTGTCTGTATCCTAGTTTAACTAACTAGATAGGATGCAGTGAAAACACTGAATAATTGATTTTCGTTAAAAACATGTTTGTTTCTTTATTATGACACATTATCTAGTGTTCTAAATGCAGTTATTTGGTAAAGGTGTGATCATTATCATTATTCTTCTTTCAAGTGGATTGCTTTTGCCGCAAGATGTCATCGATCACTTTGCATCACGTGCACTGTGCAGCTTCCTCTAATATAGACGATAAATTGCATGTCTTAAAACACTCAATTTAAAAATGCCATTATTAAACTTTGAAATAAAATAACAATATTTACGAGAATAAGCCTGAATATGCAACGAAAATAAGAAGAATGAAAATAAACAAGCGATCATAAGATGCTTAAGAGTTCAAGGAAGCAAATACTTCCATAAGAATAGAGCCTTAATCACAACATTCTTGGAATTAGAATTCAGGCTTATTTTTTCTGAAATATTGGAATGATAAAATAAATGGTACCTACTATACCTATTTTAAAACCTTTAGGTATTCCTATAGAAAGATATTATTACTACCGAATACTGAAAGCATAATAGCAGCTTTAAATGTTTTCGTGTGTTGTGTTATGGGTTTTTGCAAAGGTGGTTCTATATGGACCAAAATGAACGCCAAGCATAGAAATATTCCGTATGCTTTATTATGCCGCAACAAAATCTATGTCGTGGTGGGCGGTGCATACCTACCTATTACTACTCTACCGCACGCGTCTTCACTTCGGTTGTGGTTTCGCACTTTGAATCTGTCAATCTCCGCAACAGCCTGGATCACATGGCAGTACGAACTAAACATGAGCTCGTTGCGACTTAAGCTAATTTAATTGGTTGAAGTTACGTACTTAAAAAAACGTGAGTTTATAGCCCCTATTCTCGTATGACATTAACGGTTAGAAACGCGGGTTCTATGCTTTGTCGTTCACTGACCAAACACGTCCAATAAATCGAAAGACCCAGCTCGATGATTTTTAGTATTCGGGGATAACGAATCAAAGTACGTACCTACCTATTAAATAGGTAGTAGGTACATCAATAGTAAGTACCTATATCTTTCTAAAGGAGCCTGTCTACCACCTAGCTCCCAATGTCCTCATGTTTTTATTTAATTCTTCACTTCTTTAATGAATTACCTACCTATAAAAATTTATTTTGGCATAACTAAATCCTAATGCCTATTTAGCTAGGTATATAAAAAAATTCCTCCCTGCATACGAAACTTGAGACTGATGCATTGCAATCGTCGCTATCATTGTTATTGGCTTGAGGCCTGAAATGTTCACACTTAGGTAGGTATGAAACATGGAAAAAACTGATTTCCAACGAATCATTTCGTTAATTAGGCTAATTATGTGCTTAAACGTGAACAGGCTCAAAAGCGAGATATCTACCATTTGTTCAGACTTTAAAACAGCCACTAGCCCTCATTCACGGAGTAAGTCTTAATTTCTGTGAGTAGGTCCCAAAAGGAGACGGTTCATTTGAATGTTTATTTTCTTTTCATTTCACGTTTTTATATTTGATCCTTTTTGTGTTCAAATATTTTGTTTCGAGTGAAGGATGCCGAATGAAAGAGAGAAATGTACAAAAAATTAACCGTCTGATATCACCTAATTCTCTGAGATAGATTACCATCAAAAACGATCTGGGAATTTCATGAACGACTATAACAGAGCCGCCGAAATATTTTCTCAAATTATATGGAATTAATAATTATAAATGCCTTGCCTATAAAAATTGTTCAAAGCTAAGTAATTTTGTTGTAAGGTGAAATATTTTCGCAAATTATATGAAAATAAAAATTATAAATAATTTACCCATAAAAATTGTTCAAAAAACATCTCGAGTGATGATAGTTCTGTGCCTCGGACGAAGCAAAAAGATCTCTTGATCATCGTTTTAATCATAGACTTACGAAATCGTAAGTCTATGGTTTTAATAGTCGGCCGCCAGCCAATAACAAGAGTAGTGATAAGTAATCGCATCAGTTTCGTAATCTGCGCACGGGAAAGAGGTATTGGCATCCACGCAGGCGAGAGCGCATCGCCGAGCAGTGGCGCCAGCAACGCCGTGTGGTGGGTGGCGGGCTGCGCGGGCGGCGCCGTGCTGAGCCTGGCCGCCTGCTGGCGCCGCCGTCGACGCGCGCCGCGCCGCCCGCCGCCGCCGCCCCGCCCGCCGCCGCGCCCTCTGGCCGCCCGCCTGGCCGCGCCGCCCGACACCGTGTGAATACAGACACCAATACAACACTTTTCATTTAAATATGTGTTTTATTTTACTACCTTCACTTTGAAAAAATCCCGTTTATCCTCCCTAGGGTGGATATTCGGAAAAGCGAGTTCATGTACATAATATATCCCCAAATGGGGTGCCGGAATTTGTAAATTATTATCATTTTCCTTCTAAGGGCCGGGGCACATAATGGCGGACCGCAGCGCAGAGCATTTTTCACAGTCAAAATATTATCGACTTTATCCTCATTGAAATAATACCTATCTAAAACCAATTGTGCATCCGTGCGGATACTCGCGTATCCACGCGCAGTCCCGCGCGTGCAAGCGCATTATCTGGTACAAATTCACGCGATTACAAAACTTCGCGGGCATGCTCTGCACTGCGCTCTGCCATATGTGCGCCGGCCCTAATTGATTTTCTACTGCAGCTGCGTAGGTACACTCATTTGTGAATTCCGTCCCTCCCATCTTGGGGGGATAAATGAACTTGCGTTTCCGAGTATATTCACTCTAGGGGAGAATTTTTAGAGTTTATCCCCCATAAACTGAATAATCACTGTAAAAATTCGATCCAAGGAATAAATTCAGATTTGTTAAAATCGGTAGAACAAATCTGGAGGTTATTCTGTTTATCTCCCCTAAAACCCCTAGATCCACCCTAGGGGTTCCACATCCACTCTGGAACGAGTAAAAAGAGGAAGGACGGGGCCCAAAAGCTCTTGCCTCATTAACTACTTACTATAGAACTCCTACTAGATACTTAGATTTTAGGTAATTGGGTATTGAAGAAAACAAGCACGTAATAAGGCAAACACAGTTTTGCAAATTTATTCCACATATTAAACTGATACAATATTGATACAAGTCAGAGTTCTAACAGTATGGACATGCTATGTGGTCGAAATACAAAAAAGTTTACTAGTACAGCGATAATAATAAACATTGCAGAAATCCTGAACTTTTACAATAACTACTTTCTTCACACTAATGTATTTTAAAGGGAAATATGTAATAAAAGAATAAAGCAAAAAACTAAAGCAGGAACACAGTTGGAAATGTTATCGATATTACAGGTGTTTTGATTTTAGCCGTAACCGGGAGAGTCGTCGAGTTCATCAATTCGTTTCATTGAATTCATTTCATTCAGCTCATAAACTTCATCTCAGTAACCTACGTTGTAAGTATGTCAAAAACAACAGTCAAACTCCTTATAATATAATAATTACTGCTAAAATACACATCACATCGCAAAATGCGTTCGCAGGAATAAAATATAATGAATAACATGTATTAAAAAAAAACAGACAGTCGACGGGTCGGCGACCCCACGCGCGGCCCCAACAGGCAACGCGGCCGCGCGCCCTCGCTCATAAAGTATATATTAAATAGTACGGCTAATACAGAAAACATAAGCATAACGGGAAACTTACATTCGAAACATTTCATAACGTCCTACTTTAAGATTTTTACGGAATCGTCGCGATACAAAATCGAAAACGTGAAAATCAAATAAAAAAAACACATATATAGAAAAAAGTGGAACGGTTCCCCGCTAGGAGCTCTAGGACGGAGGAACCGGCGTAAACGTAACCGAGACCGCGGCTCTGTGGCGCGCTGCGAGTGCTCCCCTGCGCAGCTTGTAGTGTCTCCCGGACAGGGGCTCGCCACGCGCGCGGCGGCGGCGGCTCACCCGGCGCGGCGGCGGCGCTCACCCGGCGCGCACTAGCTGCCCGCCCAGCCGCGCGCCGCCGCCGCCGCCGCGCCCAGCCGCCGCTTGCTCTCGCGCTCCCCCCCAGCGATCTGCTGACCCCCGTCGAGTTTACGTTTACCTGCGACACACCACCACTCCATCACTCAATACACCAATACAACAACTAAATACGACAGGCAACTAAATTTCAACTCCAAATGACTTCGGGCCAGTTGCACTTCAGGCAGTTCGCGTCGTCGGGGCGCTTGTACAACATTGCAGTGCGATAACGCATCGCTGGTACGTTTTGCACAATGCATCGTGGCAATTTCCGATGTTGCCGAAACGTATATATCTAATTTTTAAATAAATCAACACATCGCATTACGATGCAACGTCGTTCTTGCGATGCGTCATCGCTTCCTTCGCAATATCTGCTGTTAAACGCCACCAATAAAAAGCAAAGATAAAATGGTTCAAAGCTTGTTTTAGGTGGGCAAGTTTAACTAAAGGTTAATTTTAACCGATTGATGTGCAACAGACCCTTAGAGATTAATTATTTCTACACAATGCAAATGTCTGTAAGTATATACAGCAAAATAACCCGAATTCAATTTCTGAAAATAGGCAGAGCTAGAAAAAGTCAATGAAATATCGTTTGAATGGTATAAACTTTTGAATCCCAAATTGTATATCATTGAAACTTAGTTGCCTCATAACTAAATACGACCTACGTAAGAGATCTTCCACAAACTTTCAATCTAATGGAAAACTTGGACACTCATCCCGATCTTGCATTTCATAAAGTTTGTGGTAGACCTAACTAGGTTACGGATGAAACAGAATAAGGCTAGGAGAAGGGTTAGATTCATTTATTTAATCAAGGATATAAGGATTAAGGGTATAAGGATAGTTACCAATAAATAAGTAAGAATCCAGATTACACGCAAACCATTAAACAAGCTGAAAACAAAGAAGGAATCAGACACGAAATGGATAAAGGACAAAGGCAGACAGAGTGAGAGTCCAAAGCTTTCTTCATGTTGCAAAATTTTGAATTTAGTTTTGTGCTATGCGTAATCAATTAGTAGGTATTATTTGATATCGTTATAGTATAGTACGTAGAGAATTCATAGTTTCAAGAGCATTTGATCAATACTAAAGATCATCTTCAGCATTTAGTACAATACAATCAATGACTTTCTAAGCATGGACACATCACGGCATACAACACAAGAGCCCAAACATGGCACACGTTTCTAAATTCACCCTATGTAGCCTCAACTGCTCCATTTATACATTCCCGCTAACATTCAAGTCCTGTAAACTAACCTCAGTGATTAAGCCGCAATGTAAATCGATTATTGTACTCGAAGCTGAATAAGGTGATTTTAGAAGCAAACTTGAACAAAAAATGGAATGGAGTAGTGTAGCACTATTAATTTTTGTTATTTCTTTGAGAGATTTTTCGTTTTTGTAAATATGAAACTATTATACTATATCTATATCTACTATATACTATTCTGCTCGTGCTGATTCACTGACTGACTGACTGACTGACTGACTCATTTGATCACCTCTTCTGTATGTTTTTTTTTTACCGATGGTTTCGTATAGAGGACAAAAAATGATTCGGAGGAAAAATATGGATAGAGCTGATGATTGAGGATTTCGGTGAGGAGCACGGCCAGGGTATTGAAGATAGGTGGGGGGTGCTCGAACAAATGTCACTCAGAACTTCATGCAATTGACAGGGAGCTGAAAAATAAAACCAAAATGGCGGATTCAAGATGGGCCTTGAATCAAGATGGCCAAAGGCCTCCCACCAGCCGACCTAAACCAATTAAGAAAATCTCAATCGGCCCAGCCGGGAATCGAACCCGGGACCCTCGTCATACAAATCCACCGCGTTACCACTGCGCACTGGAGGTCGTCAAAAGATCTATCTATACATATAATAAAATTGTAGAAAAGTGGTGTCTGTACAATGGAAATATATATAAAAAAGTAGCAGGGGTTGTTAATAATAACAACCCCTGCTACTTTTTTTTTATCGATGCCGAACCCGAAATTGTAATTAATTTTTTTTTTGTCTGTTTGTCTGTGTGTTTGTGCACGCTAATATCAGAAACGGCTTATTCGATTTAGATACGGTTGTCACTAATATATTGTAGTAAGCTTCACTTAACATTTAGTGTTTATTTCATGTCAATCGGTTCATAAATAAAAAAGTTATGTCAATTTAAAGAATCACGGCGAACATTTTTAACGTACAGATACACGCCTCGCGCCTGAGCGTCCGTGGCTATATAAAGCGCGCTGAGAGCTATTCCACGCGAACGAAGTCGCGGGCACAGCTAGTAATAAAATAAATGTGATACAATAATGGCCAATAGATTTTACATTGAACAAAAAAAAGCTACTCCACAGTTTTGTTTTTCCGACATTCGTGACGCGCCCTTCCATCTGTCTCTTTCCGATGTGCGTGAGAGAAAGGAATGGGAACATTGTAAATAATTTTAGATATTTCTAGTGTTTTCAATGGTTTTACTAAATATTTTACACTTTTTCGCATGTTATCTTACGTAAATAAAATTAACTTACGGGTGGTAAGTCACACCATCTCTTTTCTGCGTCGTTAACGTATTATTTTGGCACTTTTTGATCGCGCATTTAGGCGTCTTGACAGCTTTGCAGTCAACATGCGACTAATGAAGAAAGTGTGCTTACACCGAGTATAAGCACACTTACTTGGTCCCTTGTTATGCGCGCCAGTGCGATGTCCTTGCTTAGAAAGTCATTGAATACAATAATACAAACATCTTCAGTACAAGTTTTCAAGCCACACCCGGGCTCTGATTTTGTACTTATATATTTTTTAATATTTCAGTCGGGTTATTCCGTTTATCCCCCTTTAAAAGCCCTCTAGGATAGATACTCAGAAACACGAGTTCATCTATCCCCCCAAACTGGATGGATAATCGTAAAAATAAAGTGAATTATTATTATTATTTTTACTGTTGAACTGTACTTGAGGTAAAAAGTCGAAAAAACAGTCAGCAGTGAATTCCGATTATCTCCCCGTCTATGGGGATAGGTGAACACGCCGTTGTAGAGTGGATAAACGGAATAAGTCTTCTCACCTACTATGTGAAGTATTTGTCATAAGGCGAACCTTGCGTAAAGGTCTACTGTGGATTTTACTAAACCATGTATACAAGTTGTTATATCATAAGATATTGCATGCTTATAGGCAGAATTTGACTGTACACTTTTTGTTTTTGTAACATCTCAACTGTTTACCTATGTTCGCAATAAAGAAATTTCATTTTCACCTCGCTAGCTCAAGAAAGACGTCTTTGCTGTCTAAAACCAGCGAGCAAAAACGACTTTTTCTCACTGGTTTTAGACAGCAAAGGCACCCTTTTTTAACTAGAGAGATGAAAGTTGTATGTATAACACGATCGCAAAGTTTTTGTTTCTTGTGCCTTTGAATCCCTCACTACACTCAGGATTCTAACTTAGAATAGAATCCTTCGCCCGCTTGGGGTTCAAACTAGGCGCTCGAAAAAAAAATTAACTTTGCTATCTTGTTGAACAAAATTTAACTATTGATTTGGAGTGAGAAGTACCTAGTGCACTTACCTGGTAAACTTGGCTTGGCGCGCGGGTTGCCACGCATGGCGCTGGGCGTGCGGCGGCCACGAGCGGCGCGTCGCGCACCACCACGGGCCCCAGCCGCGGCCCCGCGCCGCGCCCATCGCGCGGCTGTCCCACATGACCCAGCCCCCTGCACACACGCACACGTTACCACTTACCACCATACACAAACACCTCCACGCTACCACTAGCACTAGCTGAGGTTTTCACACCACTCGCTCGACAATTCCTTATTACAACACCTGTTTTCTTGTAAAGTATGGTAAGCCTCAGAATTCGAGTAGCAATTCCGCGAAAATATTGGCTTATGACCTTTTTCTATAGACACGCCACACACACCTGTCAAATGTGCAATCATAACCGTGCCACGCGAATATGATCATTAAGGTGCTAAACGACTTACGGCCTTTGACTGTACGTCATCACATTCATAAGACTTAGCGGGTTTGTAATGTACTGCAATCCATTACCCCTGTAGGTTGTAATGTGATTTAATGTAGAAACATCCCGCGTAAGAAGAAAATTCTGATCATTTCAAAGCAGTACGCTGTACGAGATTTTAGTTTTAATCAAATATGGTTGTCTCGCTTCGACGAATGATGCTGTCCCTTTCACTCACCAGAGCCCGAGAAGAACGAACCATAGAATAGGTAATTATATTTTATTCCAGATTGATCAGTCTATATCATATCTATTTTACTTAGAATTAAAGGATTAGTAGAATTTTTTAATCAGCCTGTAACATATTCAATAGCAATTTTTTTTTACTTTTTGGAATGTTTGGTACTTTTAAACTCACAGGCGCTTTTAAAATAAAAAATCGCAAAACCAGGGCCACCTGGTTCAGCAGACATAGGTACTATAATATTTAGCTTAAGCAGGATTTTAACATATTTCTATGGACGATTCTTGATTTATTTTTATTCCTCCGTGAATGATAGGGCTTCAGCAACGCCAACGCGTTTTCCAACGCTCCTGTTTTAACTGCTTTAAGATTAACTGAGTCACACGAAATATTCTTTTCAGATTAGCATCATTGACCACTTCCAGCGTTTTTTGTGGAAGGATCATTCTTAGCTTAATTGAACAAACTTTCAGCAGCGTACATTCTCCAGAATTTTGGATTGATTCAACAATTCCACATTATTTACTATAGAAGCTATATTTTTAGACTTCGACATTTATTTTAGATTGCTAAGTGATGACTATTGGCGTTGTGTATTAAATTATCATCGAGCGAGGATACTTTTGGATTTACGCAACGGTATTATCGCAAATAAAACCATATTCATTATGAAAACTTCAGCTGTACCCGTTTATAGAGTGAGGGTAGCAATTCGTTGTCATATTGATTAAAACGTACCTACAGCCACCAATTACTAAATAAGTCGCATCTAAATGAATTCTAAATTCTAAGTCTACTCGGTATTGGTGACTGTCGATACAATACGAAATATTATGTAGGTACTGACTATACTGTATATTACCAATGTTTTACTGAAATACAATAATGACGAGAATATTGACACATTTTTGATCTTAATTAATTTCTTTTGGCCTAATTATTTTGGGAATTATAACCTAACCAGAAATATAAAAAACTTGCTCTGGGGCGCCACTAGTATATTGTCTATGGCCATTAAGTGTATGGTCTTTATTAAATTAGTTCCACGAGTTTTTCGCAATACGGCAAGGTATTTTATTTTTCTGGTCATGCTTTACAATCTTAAATGCGTTAACATTCTCATCTAAACCTAATCTATCATGCTTCAAATAAACAGTTACTGAAGCCAATATAGAAATAATGCTAACGTAATACAGATCAATATGTAATGAAGAAACAATCAGGTACCTACTACTACACTAATAATGCCATAGGTATGTATGTTATTTGTCGCATTCTATTTTGATTACATTCATAATAAGTTTAGTCGAAATCTACAATTGACATCTAACATGGAAACAACATCGACAGTAATGCTGAGGTTACATACTCGGTTACGGTAAGGTAACGCAGGTGGGTACCTGAATGCCTCCGGTTAGATCGTAGTAAAGCGAGTTGGGTCCGAGAGCGAGTTCGTCGTCCTGAGTGAGGCATTTACCAAGCGGGTCAGTAAGTCTTCTTAACATATTTTCTACCTCGTTGCAACAACGAGAAATATAAATCAACGTTACTCGAGCGTTCGAGATTCAAAGCATTCCTCGACTAAGATAATGATGGATGCGATAGTGGGCAAAAGCACGAAGCGTGTTATGGGGTTAGTGACAGAGCGAGCGAAGCGAAGCGCTACGGATGAGGATGAGGATGACAGGCGCGGGATGGCAGTCGGGCGTTAGTGACGCCGCGGCCATGCAGACCTGACGAGCGGCGCCGCCCGGCCAACCCGCCTCCCCGCCCGCCCCGCCGCCGCGATCACCGTCAGGCCTACACACTACCGACTTTACCGAGTCACTGACTCCATTCTAGGATGGGATCCAACCAAAAATATAACAAAACAAAAAGTGAAGAGTAGATGAAAAATTTGGCAAATCAAAAAAACCGAAAGGTAACAATGATGAGTACAGCGGTCTAGTGACTAGTAAAATAATATGATAACATTAGTTAGTGTGTGTGGGACCCACCGGTTGCGCTCTGTTGGGAGGCTGGCGGACGGCGGACGGTTGCGGTGGCCCCGCGTAATCAAAATAGAACTCATCGTACCGGTAAAATGGCTCATTGTAGCCACCTCGGTAATCCCCGTACCCGTAATAGTCGTAATCATAATCTATAAACACACAACACAGGCCCTTTTAGAGGCTAAGCTAAACTAACGCTAACTTACAAGCTACCGGGGCGGCGAGCTGCGGCGCTCCGTCCAGCAACACACCATCGCCCGAGGCGAGCTTTCAGATCGACACACGGAAAACGCATGCATCGTCCACAATCTATACCCCCGTCCCCGCTGTCAAAACCGATCTCGCCCAGTCGAAACTCTGGACATCATTTTTTAATTTGGAAAAAAAAATGGCCGCAGATTGCATTCCCATTCTCCCATCACCAAAAAAACCTTAACTGAAAGCGATGTAAAACAGGGTGATCAGAAATTATCTCAAGTAGAGACGCCGTAGATCAATGACGATGATAATTTTATGTTCAAGCATGCACTCGGGAGTATTGTTAGGGTTGTTAATATTACATTGAAACAGGAGTTTAGCCCTCGCATAGGTCGAATTTATCCTTTCGAATCTCCGGGTTCTTCTACATCTTTAGTCCGAAACCATGCAGAACCTACTTAATCCTAGCTGTCATTAATTCTAGCCTAGAGAATAGCGTTATGACACATGTAATATGGATGCAAAAATACAAAACTTTAGTCAAATTTTCACTATAGAAAAACAAGATACAGAACTTTGTTACAGAGTGACGCTCAATTTTGCTGTCAAACTCCTAAGACTTATTTGGCTCAACGTTAATAAAATCAGTAGGTATACTTTTGCATCCAAGTTTGTTAGTAAGGGATCAGTAGCAAGACTGCATGTGCGCGTGGAGTCCACACCGTGTATATTGTGTTTGTGTCAAATCTGGTTCGTTTTCATAGAGAGATTGTGAAGAAACTGTGCAATCTGACTTAAAAATCAGTTACTAGCGAATTCTATAAGGTATCTCCTCACAATTCTTCCAAATTGTTCGCTTGGCCGGTTGGATTGATTTTAATCCCGAATACACTTTCTAAATGGTCAATTTCTTTTGAAAACGACTCTATTTACATTAGGTGGTCGATGACGAAAATGCTGCGTCAATCATCGTTTCAATCGTAATTGTTGTGATTGGCTGAATTTATGGTATTTCTGCTGCAATTCAAGTTTGGTAACCATTTTAAATTATCGTTTTAACTAAAAAAGTACGTTTAGACGTATTTTTTTAGTTAATAAGTTACGTCGAATGTTTATGATGTCGCATCCGTGTGTTTCATACAAGATCCCATAGTAAGCGAGTTTTGACGTTTGATAAAAAGTTGCTGATTCGACTAGTAGGCATCATCCCTAATATTAGAAGAGGGAACTTTTATCAATTGACACGCTACTAATTTTATATGTCACAATTAGAAAATAGCACAATGGCCAAAGAATAGTTATCATTGTTGAATAGAAATTACATCGTTCAAACACAATGCGATTCGAGTTTAGGCGTTTGAATAGGTGTTTGTTGAGGGTCGCTAAATGGGGGTTAGATCGCACAAGGACGCAGGTGTGAACGCGACTGCTCATACAGCAGGTGTTTATTCCGCGCTTTGTGCTGGAAAACGTGACGTAATACCAGATGCGAATTCTGCCAAACATCTGTTCAGATTCCATATGGCGGTATGCTAAAATTACGATTATTATTCAAACAATGCGGAACGATTAATAACTAGTTGTTTTTAACGTAACCAAAGTCTTTAATACCATGAAATTCGTTCCAATTTCCAATTAGTTACTTTCGGGTTTGACACTATTTATATAGAAATATACAGTTTGTTCATTCCAAGCTTTACTTGTAGCAGAGTCTAACATCAGAAGTGGAATAAACATTTTAGACTCTGAAAACGGTTTGGTGACACCAATACCTGCCAATGTACGTAGCTTCATGACCTAGATAAATTTTGAAACTATCATCTACACTAATATTTTAAAAAGGTAAAGTTTGTTTGTAGGAGGGAAATATCTGAAACTACCGAACCAATTTTAAAAATTCTTTCACTAGTAGAAAGCTACAATATAATTCCTGAGTAACATAGGCTATATTATTTTATTTTCAAAAAAATTAGAGATTCCTAAGAAAACTGTTATAAGCTACTCGTACGAAGCCGGGTCGGGTCGCTAGTACAATATATTTTCAAAAGCGATTCGAGAAAAAATCAATCCAACTTACCGCCCACACGCACACACCAAAAGGCGTAACGCGTATACGAACAAAATTACCTTTCCGTTCAAGAAAGTTACACGTGTAACGATAATTTTACACAAGACAATGAAACTCACGTTTATTAAATATTTCACAAGGTTTGCACAGATGAAATATATCATGAAAGGGGTTCATTATATTGTTTTTTAGTATAAAGAAGTCCGATGTTTAAAAATGAGGCATTAATCGATTAGGTATATTTGATTGTCACAGATTATAGATTGATGGCCATGTTTGAACAAATGTCGCGAACAAAATTTTCGCTACACGGGTTGGTTTTAAAGTCCTTTAGTGTAGGTTTTAATATTAAAATACGTGACAAGGGAGTAACGTTTATCTGCCAAATAAGTACGTTCATACTAAACGACAAATTGACGTCAACGTACGAGTCACGTTAGTTAGCTCGAAACGTTACACAAGGACCTTCTAGGCACTAGTTATAACATTTTAAGTTATCGTATATAGGTGTTGCCAAGCTTCTTACAAGTTGGCCTAATATAGGTACCAGTGGGAAGACGGGGAAAGCTTACACCCACTGGGCAGGTTTTCAATAGACAATTCAGGTTATTATTAAATGACACGGGATGGGAAGATTTCTTGAACTACTATTGGGTAACTCGAAAACGGACGGGACGAGACGTTCTAATTATCTAATAGAAGTTCAAGAAATCCTAAACTAAATAACCTTTTTAGTGACAGATTTGCGCACAGTATACGAACTTGAAACGTTACACTAGAACCTGTGTGGTGTGAGTGCGAGAGTGTAGTGTTGCGTGTCGTGGAGTGAGTGTGTCGGTGTGGGTGTAAAGGCGTCGCCATACTGACCGTATTCGCCGCGCGCTTGTGGCGGACGCGGCTGCGGCTGCGGCGTGCGGCCGCGCATGGCGCCGTGCACCGGCGAGCAGCTGCACCAATCAAATCTGACATTACACAGCGACACGTTACCCACCGCCTCGACTACACAACGCGTCGCCGCCCGACACACAATTGGACAGCCATCAAAACCCCAATTAATATTTTAGTGTATAATTTCATCAAATAAATTCGTCGCTTAAGTTCTAAAGGCGGCAACAAATTACTATCGGACGTGTCCGTAAGCCGCGGCTGACAGATAGGTCTGTAGGCTGAAAACGTTCAGCTGACAAAAACATCCAGCGGGCCAGAATTCTATCGGACGTCCGAGCGCTCAAAGATGGCCTAAAGTTACGTCCGCTACTTATGTTCGATAGTTTGCACTGTTCAGTCTACACTTTATTATTCAGATAAATAATATAACTCACGCGTCCGAAAGTTTGTTTCCGCCTTACCACCACATAAGTAATTTTTGGTCGGTTTTTAAATTTCGAAGCCACGAGATAATCGAAAGACGCGTCGTTCGGCCAGTCAGAAATAAGAAAACATACAACTAACAAAATTTTTACGGAATAAAAAGCAACTGCACTGTATAACAAACCAAACCTCTGAAAATAGCAAATCTTTTCGCTCTCCCTAATTTTGAATTACGTGGTGTTAGAACTTAAGCGACATAGGTACTTTAAATCTATCCATATTATTGTAAATATACGACAGTGTGTCTATCTATCTATTAATTTTCAGGGCCTATTCTTTAACAGATTTTCACGAAATTTGGTACAGGAGATAGCTTGCATCCCGAGGACAGACAACTTTTATTATAAATAGGCAACTTTTGCTCCACGGGATTTAAAAAGGACCTTAATCCACGTAGATAAAATCGCGAGCATCAGAGTTCTCACTGGATTTTTCAGTCTAAGTCTACGCGGCCAAAGCCGCGAGTCTCATTTAGTTTCAAATAATATAATTAATTACGAATAAAAAGCCATGAAGTAATCGTGTGACGCCTGGTAGAAGGTGACTGTACGCATTCTGTATAAAATCTTGCAGTCTGTCTCGCTTAATGATAATGGGCAACAATGTGCTACCCAGCCTATGAAATCGTTCGTTGTGCAAAAAAATGAAATTTTGATAATTAAAACAAAATGTGGTAAATTGAACGTACCCGCCGCGTCCGTAGATCATCTGCGTCATGCGACGTTCGCGCGCGCGTAAAATTTCTTCTTTTTTCTTTTTGTCTGAAGGAGGTTTCGCCAGCGATACCTCTAGGCGAGCGCCGCCCAATTCCTTGCCGTCTATCTCTTGCATCGCCTATAAACAAGAGAGGAATCCATTTAAGAAAATGTCATACACCTATATTTCTTCAAAAAACCGGCCAAGTGCGAGTCGGACTCGCACTCGAAGGGTTCCATACCGTCGTACAAGATTTGCCTAACAATTTTATGTAGAACACTGCAAAGTAATAATTAATGATGGACTTCGTCATCTGTGAATTAATTTTTTCGTGAGTTCAATAGGAGACGATTTGAACGAAAATCTTAACTTTTCAAGTGCCATATCCATGAAAATTGGCATTAAAGCTTTCAGAAAAAGTACGTGTTTCAGGATTTTTGGAAGTTCCAACCCCTAACCAATTATTAAAAATTCCACTCGACCGATGCCAGGGCGGGACAGCTAGAAATGGGATAAGGTTATAAAGGGAAAAGACGAATAACTATAATTTTGGTCTTAACTAACCTTAACTGCACAATCTCGGTCTTCAAAATGGACGAAAGCGTAATCCTTAATCTTCTTAACTCGTTCGACGGCGCCGTAGTGTTCGAAGGCTTCCTTGAGCGCCTCCTCCGTGATGTCTTGCGTGAGGTTCCGGACGTATAACACCTTCACCTGACAAACACCATCAGATTTGAGAGCATACCGTGAAGTCTAAAGAGCCGTTACGCACTATCGACTAGCCAGCCGAGCGACTAGGCGAATTCATAGCGAACATGTGCTCAGAAGCAGTGTGAAATGCAGGCATAAACTTCATCTCCTTTCCAAATCCATGCACTCACTCCAAGTCCAACTAGAAACTCGATAAATTGCCCTTTTTTGGCAAAGCTTAGAAACTTAATAAAACCCCCGTGAGAGTCGTTAAACCCAATATCAACATAGTCATATACATAGGTGCTGCCTCGACTACTTATGGAATGAGGTGCATTTCATCGCTGCGTTCGTTTGTTCATCTATACTAATAAATAAAATTGGAGTGTCTGTCTGTAATTTCGAAATAACTACCTCATATTAAGCTCATATGGTTATTTGAACGATACCATAACTGAATCACACGTTTTGAAAATTTTTGTCTGTCTGTCTGTCTGTTTGAAAAGGCTAATCTTTGGAACGGCTGAACCGATTTTGACGGGACTTTCACAGGCAAGTAGAGGATTGACCAGGGCGTAACATAGGCTACTTTTTTAACCGACTTTCAAAAAGGGAGTTGTGTTTTTCTACCTATGTACACCGAAATCTCCGAGATTTCTGAACCGATTTGCGTCATTTCTTTTTTAATCGATAGAGGAACTTTGCGACATTGTTTCATAAAAAAATTTGGAGTCCAACTCCTCAATCCTGATGCTGCAGGGGATCTGACCAATCCACGCGGGCGAAGCTGCGGGCATCAGCTAGTTCGTAATATACCTACTTTTTGGGAGTTAGATTTTAATCGTCCAGAAGCTTCGCTTCTAAAGTTTGTTTTTTTTATTCACAAATTTTTAGTGCGCATAATTTGAATTCTCTTCAAATTGGCATGTTATGCAGTCACAAATTTTGTGGGAATAATAGAATGTTAGTCAAACCAATTACTTGTAGTGTTAATGTAGATTTAGTTCAGATGAATATAATTAATATTTTGTATGGGTACTCACTTTACTCATAGTTTGCTCGTCGGGCTCCTCTTGGGGATCTGCCCAGTCCACTATAATATCACAGCCCCATACCTGCACAAAGTCCTCCTGTTATAATTTCAAGTCAACGTAAGCCGAAAAATAAATTAATTTCAAAGCCCATTTCAAAATCAAACGTGAACAACATACACGGTAACATACCAACCTTTATTCTACCAGTTCCCAGTCTGCGCTTAGCTAAGGACGCCGCTTTGTGAGACTCGTATTCCAAAAAACAAAATCCTCTATTTTTCTTCTTGTCATCGGGCGAACTATATATAATAACTTCTACGAGTCCGGCTGCAATCATACAATCACAATAGAGTGGCTGGCGGCGACTACGGCGCGTCATCATACAAAGCCCCTCCAACCCTCGCTTAATCGATCTCAACTACGATATGAAGCAAATCAAACGATATTCCAGGAGAACATATACGGTACTGAAGAAGTCTAGAGAACAACAGCAAGATTCTCCAGTCATTACCAGTGAGCATTCTCGAGGCGGAGGCCAATCGTCAGGGTACACTTCCTTTGCGTCTACTGCGGCGCGGCGCGGCGCGAGGCGCTCGGGCGCCTCGGCCTCCTGGCCCGGCCGCTGCCTCGCGCCGCGCCGCGCCGCCAACTGAATAGCATTTATTATGAATTCGACAAGGACTTACGTGCGTGCCTCGTAAGCTCCTCAAACAAATCGTCCCGATCTCGATTCTTAGGGATATTCCCCACGAATAAACGATGATTGTTAAAGGAAACCGTAACGCCAATCTTTTTCCCCTTTCGAATTTCATAATCATTCAGCTGCAAGAATAATTCTTGGGAGAATAGCCAATGGCCCGGCCCGGGCGGCCGCGCGGCCGCGCGGGCATGACTGGAGAGGCGGATTGCGGGAAAGCGGGAGCAAGCGGGGCCAGCGGTCCACACCACCCAACCCACCCCATAACCCACCCGACCCACCCAAGCCCACGCAAAACCCAAAACTATCAACTCGATTAAAGTCATTCGGTTTCAACTTTACCTGTTAATTTACCAAACTCTTCCAGTATCTCCTCTTTGCCTTTAGACTTGGGAATGTTGCCGACGAAAAGTCGCAGATTCGGTACGCTAATCTTAATTCTCAGAGTCTTCCCTGGTTTTATTTCGTGATTATCGAGCTGTGGGAAAAATAATAAGGGAAAAATTTTGAAAAGTGGGTTCCGATTTCGAATTGGAATCGGTCGGGCCGAGCGGTCTCGCGATCGGTCGCGGGCCGTCCCCGCCTGCGGGCAGAGCGGACATCGCGGCGCGAGGCGTGATGATGTCGGTTAGAGCCAATCGTGATGAGTTAACTGTACTGATGATAAGCCGACAGTGTTGTACGGAGCAAAGAGGAGAGCCTGAGATATATTACATTCTCAGCCGGAGAACTTTGGAAGCCAATTGAAAGTTAACCCTGTAAGTGGACCGTTTGATGAAGTGAAAATAAAAACAAGCGAGTACAAGTGTGGTGGTAACAAAAAATAATGAAAGCAACTTAAAATTGAACGAGGTGCACAGAAAGACGGGATGATATCTCAGGACAAGCGAGGCTAGATCAGATTACAGGTGTTATGATTGCACATTGACATTTCAGTGATTACAAGTCATTGACGGTGCCCGTACAAGCGACGTATGCGTGTATTCCGTCGTCGTTATAGTGACGAACATTCGTAATTTGATCACTTATATGGTCACCATCAAAGGGATATTAATGTCATGCTAAATGGTAAAAGCTTAAATCTAAGGTTCAGTTGCATGAAAGGGGGTTAAAGTTAAGTTTCGATTATGGTTAAACTTTGACCATCAATAAAAACAAAATGGCTTGCTCTAGTCAGTGTTTGTTATTTTAAGAACAAAATTTTCCTTTAACCTTAATCATAGAGGTTCGACTACTGACGTGTGAGCCCACTTTGCTTTTTATTGGCGGTAAAAGTTTAACAGTAAACGTGGCGTAACTTTGACCGCCTGTCATGCAATTGGACCTAAATCTCCCAAGTGTGACTGTGAATACAATTTTACGTATATTCATCAGGCAAATGATTGCGCCTTGCAAAAGTACCAGCGGTTAATCGAACTACAGTAGTTTTGCAATGACGCCACAGTTTGGAGACTTCGAACATGGGTGGAATCATCAGTTAGGTACAAGACATGTGACACTCAATTTATTATCTAGTTGAATCATAGTGGCGTAACTCCAAAAATTAGTAACAATTATTATATATCCACTTGCCGTAAAACACTCAGAAAAGTTATTAAAGCTAGATATATGCAATCTGTAAAATATAATTTTGATAATGAATTCAGTGTCATTGTTGAAGACTTTTATATAATTTGCAAGCTGTAAGTCGTGAATTGATAGATATGAACAGGTTGAATTTAAATATTTTTGAAATATATTTTTATTAATTTTATGGGCAGAATTTCAGGGATTTTAAAATGGCTGTAGGCAAGATTCAGACTGTCAATAAATATCGCAATATTCTGGGCTTCACGCGCAATTTGCAGTATATTGATAAAAATGTGAGAGGTATCAATAAGTGCTCGATTACGGTAGTTACAATGTCAGGATTGTAATCACCTCTAAATAATTGGTTGACGTTCCCTCACTATTGACTTCTATGCATTGTTGTAACAAGAACGCCATAAATTCAGCCAATCACAACAATTGAGATTGTAATAATATAATTGATCCCACAATCGATCGGTGGCGCGACTTTTATAGAAAATCTAACCCTTGCCATACAATTAATTCATAATGCATAAATTTTCTAGAACTCACTCGCCATATTTGCTCTATGTGGAAACTGTCATGCCAAAAGTACGGCTTAGATTATATAGTTCGATTGTGGTAGAATGACAGCTACAATATCAAGATCGCAATCACCTCTTGATTGGTTGACGCTCGCTTACTATTGGCTACTTTGCATTGTTGCAACAAGAATAGCATAAATTTAGCCAATAACAAGAATTGCGATTGTAATAATGATGCAGGTTTCCCGGAATCGAGCTACAGGACTGAAATCGCACTTTTGACACGACATTTGACACATACCGCAAAAATGGCAAGTGAATTCTCAAAATGTACGCACTATAGTGATGATTCCACCCAACAAATGGATGAATATACAAGGAGCGAAGTCGCCAAATTGCGGTCAGCTATCGTGCTGTGATTCAGTTATTTTTGAGGGATTATACTTAAACATTCGGCGAGTCACCTGGAAAGTAGATGTCAAATTAGAATTTGGTTCATTTTGATCGATCACCAATTATAAAACAGGACATATTCTATATCAGTTTAGAGTTTTAGATACAATTTAGTGTTACCAATTCAATTTGTTTCAGCTTATGTTTTGCGATAACACTGTGCTACAGATGTGCTTGACAACATCCATTTCAGCTCGAGAAGATTGGTGGCAACTAAAGAATTTACCAATTTGTTACCAAAGTCAATAGTTATCTCAATAATGAGTTGATGATCTGATCTGATGCGACTTAACTCCTTTCGAAAATTATACTGAATGAGAAAAATTATAGGATGATACAAATGGATGGATGACTGAATTTTACATGTAGATTATAGACATTTAATATCTAAACTAGTCGATGAGTGGAGGGAAGAATTTGTGAATATTCATGTAGGGATAGAAGCGTAGTTTTTTTTTTTTTTGGCGCAACAATGACGGAAGCTCAGCAGAATGGGGATATCAGCAGATATCAGCGGGAGGTGACGAGAATTTATAGAAAACAATGCGAAGCTATCAAGAAAAAAAAAAAGTTGCCACCAATCTTTAAATTGACGGCTTCACAAGTCAACTTTTGTCGAGTTGAATTGCCAAGATATTGAAAGTGGTAACTTTTTGAACAGATTTACAAGGGTATAATCATATATTTAGAAATAAATAGAACAAATGGAAAAGATATACTTTCGCAAGATAATTAAATTGTAGCCAATGGGAATTTTAAATGGTATCGTTTACCACTCTCTTAACTAATAACACCCATTTTGTAGAATTCCCAATACCTGAACTTTTTTTATTTCTGAATAAATCACTAATAAATTATAGTATAGAGTTCATAAAGCCAAATTTATTTAAAATTTCTTATATTTCATGAATGAAGAATTATAAGTTGTAACTTTCAACTGCGAAACTAAAAACAACATCGCGTTTTAAAGCTCTTATAGAAGTAGATGAAATGGAAATGACACATTTTTGTTTATGCGTGATTTTTTTTTTAAAGAGGGTCAGATGATTTGGAATCGACAAGACCCCGCACTTTCAAAGAAAAAAAGTTATTTTTTTTAATAATTTTGAACACTAATTATAAAGAATAAGTTATTTATGAATTTAAATTTATCAACACAAATTCGTATTTCTGAGGGCAGTCTCCGAAGGGCATGTACGCCGAAGCTTAAAGACAAGAGAAAAAAAATAAGTTCAAGCAGTGGGAGTTGTGGGAGTGTGTTGTGTTACGGACGCTACGGTTTCCTGGGAGAGCGGTGCCTCCACATAGCGGTCATAGATGTTATGATGTCAAACCACGTCATGTTCTTTCTATAGATCTATAGAAAGAAGGTTTCAGTGACAGGACTCGACGCTACATTGCGGTTTTTTCAGATTGTGCATCTGGGCCGCTACAGCGTCACTGGAGAGGGCGACTCGCAGCCTGAAAATAAGCCCTAGGGCTCGAAGGCATCAGAGAATAACGTCTTCCTAAGGGCGGCTTCTGAGGGTTGACGTTGGGATGCACAGGTTGGTTAGATTTAAGTAATCCGTACGCTCCCGAGACTGTGGCGTGAGTCTAACCTATGGGTGACGTTAGAAATTGGGCGGTCTTCGCCGGCGAAGTCACTTGAGGCTGTAAATGTGGCTACATGACAGGCTGCTATGTGGTTGCACCGTTATTCTAGTAAACCGTTTGGGGCTAGTGTGTGCGTGTGGGGGGAGGGCGCGTGTTACCTCCTGCACGGCGCGCTGCGTGGCGTCGCGCGAGGTGAAGGTGACGAAGGCGTAGCCGCGGTTGGTGCCCGTCATAGGGTCCATCATGAGGCGCAGGTCCCATATGTCGCCGCATCGCTCGAACAGAGGAATGAGCTCATCCTCGTACATGTCCTTGGGGATTTTCCCGCAGAACACCTCGCAGCCCGCGCCCGGCGTGCCGCCCTCCCAGCCCGGCGGCGGCCCGCCGTACTTGCGCTGACCTGTGCCGACCGACCACGTTAGCTCAGCCCAGAGATGCTACTGTCCCACGTACTAAGGCAGTAGCCTTTTTAGCTGATACACGGGTTCTTACTTTAATTGCCAAAATTCACTTTGCATTTTCTTACTCGTAGTTCTTTACGTTTCTCATCTGCACCAAACCACATCAAAACTGCAATTTTTCAGTCAGCTTGCAGTGCAAATGCAGCCCATCTATACAGATCCGTTCAATAACAAATCTAGCAGAAATACGCTAACAGAATTCTGCTACAATCACTACCCATATTATAAATGCGAAAGTGTGTTTGTTAGTTGGTTTGTCCTTCAATCACGCTGCAACGGAACAACAAATCAGCGTGATTTTTTGCTTGGTAACGGAACCTGGAGAGTGACATAAAAAGATCTCACGGAATTTTTAAAAACTAAATATCTTTGATATAGATCTAAAAATAATGTATTCCAATAAACTTCATTAGCTACTATCGATTTTATCTAAATGTATGTATTGCGATAGTACAGTTGAAATAATTATGCAATCGCCATGCTCGTTCATATCGGGTGTGCTAATTCCGAGACCTATCGGATTTCGCATTAAAGTAGATACCGTATCTTAAATCTACCTATACATAGTATATTGAAAAGTACCTATAGAAGGCTAATTGTTATTAATTTGGTTACGTAAAAGTAGAAGTGTTGGTTTGTAAAGATAACAAACGTCCTAAGGCTACAAACAATGAAAAAGAAAATAGACTCGAAAGGGAGTTTTAGAGGAAGAAAAATAAGAAATGTATAGTTGTTGAAAAAGGAACAGAAATAAGAATTAATGGGAACAGATGGAGAAAAAAGCCATCAAGACACAATTGTTCTGATAGCAACAAAATTTTAAAGCATTCCCATCCTTTTCTTACCAATTCAATAAGCAAAGGACAGATACATTAAATTCAATTTAAAACTGTCAAACCTCGTGACTTTAGGTGGGATTTTTTACTTAGTGGAGTATCACCTCATTAACCTCAAATGCGTTAGCTGAATGTTACTGGCAATTACTTATCAAAGATCATAATAATTCATCAACATATGTATATCCATACTTATTACAAAGAAAGTGTGTCTGTCTGTCTGCTAGCTTTTCACGGCCCAACAGTTTCACCGAAGTTGCTGAAAAGTACAGAGTTAGCTCACTTCCTGGGGACAGACATAGGTTACATTTCATCCCGAAAGATCAAAGAGTTCCCACAGGATTCTTAGACTCATCCGTTTATCCAATTTATATGGGTACAGAGGTAGTTTGCGTGCCGAAAAATTAACATAGGCAACTTTTGTCCCGAAAAAGCAAAGAGTTCCCACGGGATTTTTATAGATATATATATATTTTTTTAATCGACGCGGATGAAGGTAGCGGGCATCAACTAGTTTATAATATACCTACCCAATGATAGTTATCACTTCGAACCCTGCTTTTATTAGCAGAGGTCTAAAGCTTCGGTCGGAGTTGGCAAAGCTCACCTGTAGTGACGTCTAACGTGTACCCGGTCCGCGCGAGGATCTGCTTGATCTTCTCCTCGTCGGGCCCCTTGGCCTGCGCGGGGGTGGCCAGCGCGGGCGCGCCTTGCGCCCCCGCTCTGCTTTTCTGTCTGAAACACCCCGGTGTTAGTGGTCAACGCACATTTTATGATGTCAAGAGGGATAAGTCTATAGCTATGTCCTTTGCACCATTTTGGTTGTCTGGAAGAGATCGCTAAGTCGTGATCAGGTATAAAAGAAAAGATTCCGACGAATTGAGAACCTCCTCCTTTTTTCGAAGTTGGTTAAAAATTGGAGCACACTTGGGACAAGATCACCTCGAATGGTACATTACAAAACCGTACAAGTCAGTCTCCAGCTTTATACTAATCTTTAAAAAAAATAACCGAATGAGTAACACTCGTACTTCAAGGAAATATTCGTATTGTAATGTCACTGGTAGCGGCTCTTTGTTCAAGGTTGTCATCCGTCGTATAAACTTGTAGGTAGGAGCTTGCACATATGCGTCACGCGCCTTCCAGAGGATAATGACCACATGTAATCTAATCTTGAACGTTATGAGTCGCCGCTGAAGTATCCAACAATGTCTGTTCAGTGTTTATGGCGTGCATTCAGATTATAAACTTTGTGAATTTTACGCCAATCGCAGTCGACAGAACTAAGGCATTCACTTAAACCCAATAGCTTTTACCCGCAAATCTGAAGGCATGGATTTTGGTTTTTAAAGATCCATTTCAACTTCCCAAAATTTAAAGCCGAATTACTGGGACGTATTTAAATGCTTAAGAATGTAATTAATATTAGGTATCTGAGTTTTGCCCCAATTGACCATACACCAGAAAACAGTCACTTAAGCGGAATTTACATCACGAAATTAGTGGCACGAAATTAGTTTCACGACATCAATTTTCTGATCAATTGCACATGCAAAAATTTTGTCACAAAAAGTAAAAGAAAAAGTGAAATTGATGTCGTGAAACTAATTTAAACGTTCTTGTGTTACTAATCGTTTCAGTATCAAGCCGTTTACAGTGGGCGTCTACGAATAGAAAACCTGCAAGCAAAATTTCCACCAATTTTGACCCATCGGTTTGGGCAGTACTTTGATGTCACTCAGTTAGTTTCTTTAATCTACGAGTATTATACCTATAAGACATACTTACATAAAAAGGTTTCTCATAGCTCTTGCCGACCCGATCCGATATGAAGAACTACGTTCTACAAATAAGAGGCGCTTACGCAGATTAAAGCGTTGTGTTGGCGTAAAATCAGACAGTTTTTCGTCAAAAGACTATTGGATAAAGGTCACACAGCGGCGTCGGGAGGCGGCTTAAACGTAATTTTTGTATGCAGTAGATTTTCTGTAGTAGTTAATTTTCACGACACAAAGAGCCTCATACTCATAGGTACGTTGCGACAAAAGTTTTCCACTCATACAGGATTAACTCTTTGTAAAATACAGGCATGCTTTATGCATCGATTAAAGCCAAAAAAATGGATCCTCTAACTTTGTTTCGAGTTTTTTGTTATAATTTGTGGCATCGTAAAGGTTTAATTTTTTATTGGCATCATTTCAGTGTATATTTTCAAGCTAATCTTGTATGCGAATGTGGATTATTCAAGTGCCGTGGGTGGGTTCGTAAAGTTTTTGGGCTGTACCTATTAGAAATTATACTCTCAAAGTAAAACTTTACCACCTAGCCTGAGTCAGGCCACTCTTTTTTTATTTTTATTCAGATACAAGTTAGCCCTTGACTGCAATCTCACCTGGTGGTAAGTGACGATGCAGTCTAAGATGGCAGTTTTCATTAAATCCATAATCCTTTGGTTTCTTACACGGTATCGTGCCGGAACGCTAAATCGCTTGGCGGCACGGCTTTGCCAATAAGGTGGTAACTAGCAACAACTCCTCCTCCAGCTCTTCTGAGCTAAGCTAGCTTATGCAGCTTCCATGTAATGCCGCCTTGAACACCACATCGTCTTAGGAAATTTTCATTGCTTGTTTCTTTTTTAGTCACGCAAAGGTACGTGTACCGTGTGGCTTTAAAACCAAGTGGGACAGTCCAAATAGTGCGAAATTCGACGAAAGATTTTCTCGATCGATTTAAGTCAATCGGAGTGCCCTCGAGGTTGGACCTTGTAGGTCATATCCTCACATGTACACGTCTTGCTACCTGGATCCTGAAAGGCGTATGGCGTCGTTTGTCCTAGGCCAAATACTGTCCGGTAATGGTCGCGTCGTCCTCTGCATTGCCATTTTCCCCTAAGAGTAGTGTTGGTGAGGGTGGCAGGAGCTCGCAAGGTAGTGGACGTCCATTCATCACAGTGTTGAGACACAGTAGTTCGACACCCTTGATCTCATGGCAAGCAACGACGTCGACGGCCCTTACCCATAGGGCCCTAACTACGTAGGCCAGCTCGGCTTGTTCTGTGTAGATGGTTTTTTCGATTCTCTGTAGGTAATATCATATCTTTACTCTGTGGTTTGGGGTGTAGCGGTGTTGTCCCATGGATGTGTATGCGCACCCACCCCCAAAAGGACACGGAGAAGGTACTTGTCATTCTGAGAGGAGATTCGTTCTCAGTGAGTGAGTCAGCGATAGGCTGATGTTGTGAGACATTTGAGTCACGCGGACGCGCTAAATAGGTGGCAGCACTCGTTAATAAAAATCATCATCCTCTGGTGCAGTGCTACACGGAACAAACGATAAGTGTCAAATCAATTTTTCAAGATGACCCACATTCAGATCGAGCGATTTGGCCATCATCCAATAATTGATAGGGATTGCTGTGTGCGGGCAAAAAAATCGGTTCTGTTTTTATTGTTACACACATTTCCAGTCACACCTGCTAGGATGTAATGATGGACAATCTAGAATTTTTTTTTAACCTACTTTAGAGTGGCTTTCAATCGCCCAATCTTTAACGACATTTGATAGTTCTTGTATAGGAAATCTGACACTCCCACAGCTACGAAGTTATCTCATCTCACCGGTTCACTCATTTGCCCAAGAGTTCACTCGGACAAGAAAGATATTACTTTTATTTTATACGTAAACGATCCAACATTATTAACACAAGAATGTGAGCAGGAAAGTAACAATGTTAAAAGAATTCGCTGAATTGTTATGACAGAATAACTCGCGATTTGCAAACTAGATAAAATATAATATTATGCTCCATGCCTATCGAAATAACTAGTAGCACTAAATACTTAACGGTAGGTACCTTTCAAAATTCACCCATGTCTTAGCAAAAATACCCGGGTGCAAAAATTCTTTCGAATATTTTTGCTAGACCAAAAGTTTTTTTTCGGCTGATTTTTTAATTGACGCTAAAATGTCAACTTTCATATTGAAAATCTGTCAAAACTCAAAATGTCTTTACAGCCAGTTAATTCGAGGAATGAAAAATCTGCCCTTACAGAATTTGTGCATCACAGAATGCACGATAAATTCACAAACAAAGCGGATGGGCCGGTAAGAATAATGCCAACAAAAGCCCTTTACGAATCACACCACAAAGCGTCGAATCTCCAGTCTTGACACGATTCGCCGTGCCCGCCAAGTACCAGTTAGTTTTGTACACCGAGGAACTTTCCCATCGTTTTGCAAGGCTTCGCGGCAACTACATACTTCGATACATATAACCACGTTTGTGTGAGACCCTTTGCTACATTTACGCCGCGTGACTCGATGCGGCAGACGTGCGACCCTTGGTTTATAAGCGCTTTATAATTGTATCTTTCATTACAGTGCACTGGAGATGCAAAAACATTATGGTCTGGTTGGCAACGTGCAGTCGCCCTTAACTTTAGCTTTCCTTCAAGTTCAAACAGGATGTCATAGAAGCCCAACCACACGGAAACGTACGAGTACGAATACGAACGCAATATTTTGCGAGTGTCCCTTTCATTTATTTTATCAGTAAAGGGTTTACCTAACAGATTTAATAGCTGCTTTTATAATATATTGCGTACACCTTTCTGATCCTATTCACTATCCTATGCAGTATAATATCTCCATAATATTAAAGGTGAGAAAATTTTATTGTCAACATAGACCGATGAAATCCGATCTATTGTTTGATTTTCCAGTAAAATAATTGAAAAAACAAATCGATAAGTAATTTCGGATTAAATCGTGCGTAAAAAATGCAGTGATAATTTCGTACCTTCTAGAGCTAGAAGAGCAGAAACTTCACAAAAGACAACTGTATGAGAAAGGCAAATTATTTCAAGCAGAGCAGTCATACTTGATGCAGTCATGAGTCATGACTGCTTCCAGATGCGACTGAATGGCGAGCTACAATAATTGTCCTTTCATTTTCATACGCAAGACCGTTCAAGCAGTCGCGACCGCTTCAAGCAGTCGAGTTGAAGTTGATGGTCTGCTCTGTGTAGTGTTTTCAGAGTAAATGTCACATTTTGGCCAGAATGCGAATAGATTTTTTTACCTTAAACCTACATATTATATCCAACATTTGAAGTCCAATAAGAAAAAACATTACTGACACTTTTGAAGTATAAAATAAGTGATTTAAAAAATATAATTTTTTGAACATCACCTCCTTAACTGTACGGTAAAAGCAGAATAGTTCAAGAGAGAAACTTAAATTTAAAAAAAAATCAGGGCACTCACCTATAGGTCTTCATGACTCCACATAAATAAGCACTTTTATTAGATACATGCTCGAGATTTGAATCTAAAAATTGTCCAAGAACACTTAAAGCACCGTCGGATGGAAATTCTTTTAAGGCGTCTAACGCACGCTCGTCCAGTTCTGCGTGCGCTAGCTTTCCAGTCTTATAAATATCGTCGAGCTTGGTTGCTACCTGGAAAAGACGTTAAATACATGTCTTATTACTGCAATATAACAATCTTTTTTATATTTATAAAGGAAGACGTGACTGACTGACTGACTGATTATATATCAACGTACTGTTAAAACTACTGGACCGATACATATATGAGGCAGGGGGGACGCCCCCACACATCCGCACGTCACCCACGCTATTCCACCCCGATTGCCATCTCGACTTGTCTCGCACTATAGGTACCATAATACCTATAGATTCATAGAATTTTCATAACATTCACAAACTATTTTAAGGGCCGATGTTTCAATCGTCACATAACTTTTATCTGAGGAATAAGTATGACGTTTTGACAAATTTCTTATACAAAAACCTCTAATTTATTCCTTAGATAAAAGTTATTTGATTACTGTTGTAGGTTGTGAAATTCCGTACAAGTACTAAAGTTCAGAAGTGACCAATGGGCGCCCCCCATTGGTCACTTCTGTAACTTTAGTCTAGAAATTCAAGATTTTGCATATTGTAAGCTTATTTAACGCTGCAATAAGTACTCGTATCTCATGTCTGTGTCCCTACTTAGAAAGGATTATAGGAAAGGATTAGATTATTATTAAGGCAAATATTTTATCGTAGAATAAGCCTGGGCTAGAAAATCGACGTATAGGAAAACATGAACCTGAAGAGTAAAATTTCAGCATACGGACAAAACTAGCGGAATCCCGCTCAAGAAACTCGCGCCGTCACCTTTATGGAGTAAAACTTTAATAAAAGTTTCGCATGTTTTAGCTCTAAGTAACTAAGTTTGAGTAAACTCAAAATTACCTACGCTCGATAAATCTCAGTTTTAGGAGTTTGCCTGTCAAGTTTCACATGTTGCAGTTATAGGTTCATGGTGTGACATTGCATGGTTTCAATACGGGCTTGATTTATCGGCCCCCAAAACTCATTGCGATCATTACAATTATGATTATTATGGCACTTGTATAAAATTATTATGGTATGGTAAGTATAATCTTACTAATACTTCTTATAAGTAATATCTAGAGGAAAAGTTCAGCGAATCAGAAGAATTGCATCTTCTGGGCTATAGGATAGGAACCTAGGCCTTTTTTAGGCTTTGACGGCGGCGACGAGTTATGCCTTCCAGCCCATATAACATGATATGAACATCTTACAGGATTCTTATACGAAAATTAAAGTATGAAATTAATGTTTTACTTAATCTCATTTTAGGGATTAACTTCCAGTGGATGAGTTAATTTTTTCAGTCATCGAATACCTACTAAAAAGCAGGTTCAGAATAAATCAGTTTAAACTTAAACCCGTCAACAAAGCGAAATCAATATTGGTCATTACAAGATTCTAATACGGAAAATATGAAATGAATGTTTTCTTAATCTTTTTTTTTTATTCATTATAGGCAAGCACTTGACTACAATCACACCCGATGGAAAGTGATGATGTGGTACCCAAAAGATGCCTATTCAGTATTCACTCGTTTAAAAGATACCCGGATTGTAATTGATAGGAATCTAATTTCAGGTTAACTGAAACTTAGTAGGCGAGTCAATTCTTTCAGTCAACGAAGGCTGAAAAGCAGGCTATAACCTAGGAAATCCTAACTTAAGTCCGATACGATATGAAATTTCCATTGCGCATGCGTGCAAAAGTTTGGGAGAATTTTCGCGGGCCGCACTGCAACGCATTGCGTAACCGTGCGGGCTACGATCGCTTCCACAGGGAAAATCCGAGGGAAAATTGCATAATGCAGCAAGCTGCGCCTAGTGTATCGCCTGTCTTGCTCGGAGTGTATGAAAATGTATGAAACACATTACAGGAATCAATCAAGTTCGGGAAATGCGGTACGATGCATCTACTGTCTGGGTGTGTTTTTGTCCTGCTTTGCGCGTATGAAAATGTATGAAAGGAAACATCGGCTTTGATCGCTCTCACGGGAGGCATGGTAAGCATTTTCAATAGGGAAAATCGCGTACTGCAGCTATTGTCTTTTGTTTCTCTAGCACATATGAAAATGTATGAAATTATAGGACATCATTTAACAGGAATCTAGTGTAGAAGTTACTATTTATTGCATATTTTACTGTCAATTTTATCTAGTAGGTATCTAAAAATTTATACATAGAGAAGTTTTCTTATTTTTTTATCCTCAGCCAGCGTATAATCTCTATTAGGCACGAAAACTACAAATAAGTTTCAGAATGTAGGTATCGTTTTTGAATTACTTTTAAATCGATATACCTATCTATGCCGATCTGTCCAGCCATAAGATGGTCGGACATCGTCATGGTTGGCATAGAGGGTTAGCATCACCGTAGAATAGAATAGAATATATTTTTATTTAAATAAACTTTTACAAGTGCTTTTGAATCGTCATAATAATCTACCTCTTGCTTGGAATGCTGTTCTTACCGAAAAGAACCAGTAGTTAAAAACTTGGTTGATAAAATAAAGTAGGTAGGTACAAAAACCTTTTTTCTGTGTACGGCATCTTGCGATCAATCTTCCGACTAAACACGAGCAGATAATGTGGGAAGTGATGGGGCGCTAGTCATTTATGTAAGTATTGTAATTAGCTCGTTGTATTATTAACCCCCGACCCAAAAAGAGGGGTGTTATAAGTTTGACGTGTGTATGTGTGTATCTGTGTAACTGTCTGTGGCATCGTAGCGCCTAAACGAGTGAACCGATTTTAATTTAGTTTTTTTTGTTTGAAAGGTGGCTTGATCGAGAGTGTTCTTAGCTATAATCCAAGAAAATCGGTTCAGCCGTTTGAAAGTTATCAGCTCTTTTCTAGTTACTGCAACCTTCACTTGTCGGGGGTATTATAAATTTTTAATTTACACTTGTTTTTATACTGGAGTCGCAATAAGGGCCCTAGGGTTGTAAAATAAATCTATCTATATAAAATAAGATTGTAATTCACTGGCAATTTTATTCATTTGCAACTGGGCGTATCGAGGAGCTGCATATGTCATCGGATCATTTCCATAGTTCAGCTTATCTTAGCTCTGGAGAAAATCGTTTCAGTGAGCTAAATTGAAGAGATCCTATTAGAGGCGTCAAGGGGAGTTTCGTGATACAAGTCGACAATCACTAGTGATGAGACGATGGCTCTAAAGACGTGTCTTTAACTAATGAAATGAAAGCAGACTACTTAAGAGCCTTATCGATTGAGAAACTAAACCTTGAGAGAACGATTGAGATAGTGAAGTGATTTTGTCTTTCCTGTCTCGATAGTTCGTAACTAGGTCTTCAGAGAATGAGAGTGATTTTGTCGTAACACCTATGTATAGTGCGCGACAGGTAGAGATGGCAACCGGCCCCGGCGCAAACCCGTTACGGGAGTGCGTGGGTGTTGTGCGGGTATGCGGGGCGACCTCACTCCGATTGCCATCTCAAACTGTCGCGTACCTACTATAGATTGTAGAAGGGTGATAGCTATAGTGGTTAATTGCTATCCCTTGCATAATGCTCCCTGCAGACTTTGACAGAGAAAAGAAATTTGTAACTTCGTGCGTAAATAAAGAAGGTAAAATTGCAGAACTAACACGAAGGATACTTCACTAAAACTTATTATTATAACTTAAATAAGTTTAAAATAGTATTACAAAATTATGAAGGTAGGTATGATGTCCCTCCGTAAAATATGTTGATTGAAATAGCATACTCTCAGCCTTTTCACGGACTTGTTTTTAGTGCTATCAGAGCGAGCATTTTTAGAGAATTTTCAATAACTACCTTATTCTGTACTGTTGACGTAATACTCAGGCTACTTTCAAGCTTTGACAAAAGTTACCGCAACATACGTGAAAAAGTCAGGGAAAATCATATAACAATGAAGTGAGGTGTCAAAAGGAAACAGAGCCTAAGATATGGCGCCAAAATGGCATACCTACATAATGCATACAAGATAATATGGCTTTAGCATTACAGGAAGCTGGTCCGAGTGAAGGCAAACCAGTCCAACGATTATAACCAGTTAACCAAGCAGGCTTCATGCCAGGAGCGGTTCTACTGTTTCATCAACTCAATTATTATAGTTATTACAGGACTAACCGTCTGTTCACTTTGTCTGTCCAACATTCTGACTGCACGTCAGTGGTAAATTATTTGACGATTCATAAGCACTTGTAAAAGTATATTTGAATAAAAATCTATTCTATTCTATTCTATTCAATGCTTTGGGATATTCATAATCCATAACACCTATCCACACATTACTAATCCTTACTAACGAATGTCCAGGTGTATCCTTGATAATTATTGTACGAGTAAAGCCCTTTCATATGATACCCCACTTGGTATAGTTATCTTACTTTGAAAATTGAAACACATTTAAATTTTTTTTAAATCATGTGACCACAAATTCGCGGTTTTCAGATTTATTCCTGTACTTGTGCTATAGGACCTACCTACCTGCCAAATTTCATGATTCTAGGTCAACGGGAAGTACCCTATAGGTTTCTTGACACACACGACAGACAGACAGACAACAAAGTGATCCTATAAGGGTTCCGTTTTTCCTTTTGAGGTACGGAACCCTAAAAAACAGTACGTAATATATTTCAATGCATTTGCTAGTATCAGGGCTTTCCCTAAAATGTCAAGACTTTGAAATAGTAGACTCATCTATACTAGTTATTTCATAATCCATGCTACGTGAATTATAGTTCCATGTTACCTTCTCACAGTAGGTACAAACGCTAGCCGATCTTATTGTTGAGCATAGAAATACACTTAACGTTGCATCCTGATGAAGATGGATATGGGATAGTATTTATCCCGAGAAAATAAAGGATTATGTCATACCTAATTGTTTAACTAGCCTGCAAATGTTTCAGTTCAGGGTAGTTTCTAATGAGTTTTAACTAAACGTACCTACCTAACCGTTATAAGTACCGGAACCCCGATCGGCCGTGATCTCACTAGGGGTCATGCCTGAAAACCAGCGCTGCAGTCGAGTGACTGCCGCATCAAGCTGAGGCAGTCATTCGTTTCAGGCAGTTGAGGCAGTTGAGGCAGTCATTTAGCCAAAATAGATAATTAAGTTAGTTTTAAGAAATGGGTACCTTGGCCTAGGTAACCAGGGAGCATTAAGCATTGGTCGGCTCCTTGGTTCCCCGAGGACTATGATACCCTATCTGTTTGTAATTACCATATTATTTTATCTGTTAACAAGATATATTTATTTATTTATCATGCATATATAATAAAATAATAATATTTAAACTCTCGGCGCTGTTAAAACCCTCGCCTACGGCCGGAGTTTGCTTCCGCGTGACATAATATCTTCTTAGCCTTATTAAGATACTTTCCCGGTAAAAAGATAGAATATCGGTTCAGCGTACAGTATGGCCGTAAAAACGTTAAAGACACACACACACTTTCGCATCTACAAGGTACTCTGTTAGGTACCTACCTATCTGTTCTCAACTAGAGTTGATGTTATGAAAAATGCACTAACCTTTCACGTAATCATGCAACGATAGTTATCAGTTAACCATTTCACATATTTTTACGGTTTTCTGTGATTATATGATGTAAGCCGGCTTCATAGTTGATGAAAATCGCAGGCATTATCAGCCGGATAATGCCCGCTAATTCACCAGCGTGGAAATATGTTTTTGAAAATCTCGTGGAACTCTTTTAAAAAAAAAAAACTATACTACTGTTTTTTATTATTTAAATTTTGCATTCACGTTATACAGTAAAACCAATTACTAGCTAATGCCCACATGCGTTGGAACAGGACTCGCACCAAGCAAGTGCCGACAACAACTGTAGAAAGTTTCATTTTGGATTTTCCAAGTCGGATTGAATCGGATTGATACGCGAACGGTAGCCGCTAAAATAACGAACAGACAGACAGACGACATTAATTTTGATAATACAATAACAATACAGGAACCCAGCCTCTTTTACCATAAAATACTTACATTGTTATTACACTTATCACACTAATATTATAAAGGCGAAAGTTTGTATGTGTGTGTGTGTGTGTGTGTGTATGTTTGTTACTCCTTCACGCAAAAACTACTGGACGGATTGGGCTGAAATTTAGAATGGAGATAGATTATACCCTGGATTAGCACATAAGCTACTTTTTATCCCGGAAAATCAAAGAGTTCCCACGGGAATTTTAAAAACCTACATCCACGCGAACGAAGTCGCGGGCATCGGCTAGTTTGTTAGTTAATTTTAATTCCCCCCAAGAATGTCTTAGCAACAATGATAAATTAAAATTATATTTAGCCAAAGATAAATCCATATCAAAGGTCAATTTCTCTAGAGAAAGTTTTAAAGTAAACCTCGAGTATGGTGATAATCCAGTGTTAAGTCAGGTAGGTCATACTTCTTAACAATATTTATATTTTACATTTGGATGTGGTTATGCAAACCTTACCTATGGCCACATAATTAACTTACATTTTGACAATGTAATAGATCAGTCTTATAAGATTTTGCTACTTCTCAAATCCAATAAGAATCTTGTTAAGTAGAAGTATTTAGTAATAACTACTAGAATTGTTATCATTAAAACTACTAAACTGACTAGTTTATTAGATACAGGGCTGATTTTCAATCATCGAATGAACTTTAACTGACGATTAAAGACGATTTGATAGATTTCAAATACAAAATCTCTCAAAACGTCTTTATTCCTAAATTAATAAAATATTAATTAACAGGCTATTTAAAAATCGGCCCTATGTGTAAATAAGCTAATAAATTACTAATCTGATATACTCGTACAACCATATCTATTGTTTTTTAGTAAGTAATATTGCAACAAGTAAGAAAATACGTCAATATTAACCATAAGTAAACTGTAAGCTTTTTACCCATCATAATTAATTGTACATTTAACTAAACATGTAACTAATTCTACTTGTACACAATCTCTAAACTAAACTGACAGGTCTTAATCTAATGATGTCCTTTTTCTCGGTAAGTATTATGGAAGAGATAGCACTATATTTAAACCTGTCACTTTAGTTTAAGAGATTGTGTATAACAAAATTAGCCACATTTTTATATTATAACTTAATTAAGTAACTCGCGGGTACCTAAATAATCTTATAAGAATGTTATAAACAATTAATAAATTACTAGGTATGTAGGTAGGTCATAAGATTGAAATATCATTATGCAGATATTTTACTTTTTAAAAGTTTATGTTAGAACAGGGTAGCCAGGGGTTCGATGACGGTAAACTGATAGCTACAATGTGACGATCGTAATCACTTCTGACTGGCCGACACTCTCTCGCTATTGCTTGACATGTATTGCTGAAGCACTATAAATTCTACCAATCATAGCAATTGAGATTGTAGCAATGATTGATGCAGCTTTTTCGTAATCGACCTGCAGATCCACAACTTATGACATTTATTGTTTACTTTATTTTATTATACAAGGTTAGCTATTTTTTTATTTAAGTACCTACTAAATGATTTTAAAATAGCACCATTATCTACAAACTTTCAATTCATTCATCAATTTTAAATTATGAAGTGAGAAGGTTCAATTTTTGAATTTGATTTATCTTGCATAACCATATCCATTTATGAGAATGTTCTAGTAAAGTTTCAGGTGTGGCATAATTTTGTATATTATGATTTCAACCTACTTCATACCTAATACATATGTGTCATACTTCATATCATAGTAACATTACATTCATGTACATGTCTATAATATGGGTACCTGCTGTACATACATACTATAGGTAGTATTTAGATTTTAGGCCAAAGGTCCAGATCCCATGAAATTACACACTAGATGTGTCATTCTGAATACAAATAGTGTTCTATGAACCTGCCAATATTAGTACTGGCCAAGCTGTAAGCAAAAGAGTTTCAACTCGCAAACATTTTTGTTTAGTGTGACCTGTCTAATGTATTGACAAAGTTTGTGTCCAGAAGTCAGCTTTTTGCTATGTGTAAACACTAGCAGCAATTCAAATCTGCAAGTTTTCTGTACTAAAAACTTGCAAAAATTGACATGAAACTTTTGCAAGAAAACTTGCCAGTGGACACGTCTTGGTCTTCATACTTTAACTTTATGTTAATTTTATATGGGATTATTATTTACATTTAATCATTTTATCAGATTTGCTAAATTACCTAACAGTATTTAATTTGAATTTTGACTAGGTAGGAACATTAGGCAAAGTTAATTTACCTAAGTAGTACAAGTTATTTACTTAGGTACTTATAATGCTTAAATTATGTTACCTATGCACTAGGCTAGCTTGGTAGACTATGGCCAAAAACCTTCTCATTCTGAGAGGAGACCCGTGTTAAGAACCTAATGGGTCGGTGAATGGGTTCAGATTGTGAAATTTTGAGTAAATAACTCATCAAACCTAAGTATCATCAAAGTTATGTTATAATATGAATAAATAAGTACAAGTGAGTATTTAATTTTATTGAATAATTCTTATTAGAATCTTGTAAGATTTTTTTAAGTCCTGTACTTATGACCAACATTCTGCGATGAAACACCTATACAATTTACTACATGATAAAATTACCTGAACAGTAGTTTTTAAGTATTATTTGAGTACTTAATTAAATAAACAGTAATGTTATTTAACACATTAATCAAATAACAGGATAATTTGATATTTCTTACTTAAATTAAGATTTTGGGAAGCATGTTGAAGTCACCGTTCATTTAATTCTTTTAATATAAATTTCTTTTAAGAGTTGATAATTTATCAATTTTCAAAAGTTTATAAAAACACCAATAAGTAGATATAATACTACATAAAAGTTTATATACTAATTTAAGCTAAGCCCATTATGTAAGGCAGCAAAAATCAAATAAAGTTCTGCGTTAACAAAAACTGCACAACGGCAGAACTTGTTGAAAATATTAATAAATGGTGTATTATATCACTGTTCTTGGGTTCAAAAGGTGTGTAAGCAAGCCTTATAATAGTGTGTTTTTAAGTTATAAACTCACCTTTGGGTCCAAGCCATATTCTATGAGTTTGCGGTAATCCGGAGTGCGACCAACGTCAGAGTCCTTGCCAGGGACCTCTTCAATGGATATTTCTCCATTGCCCTCCGCCATTCTGCACAATTATTAATTTTTTGAACACGCACTACACTTACACACATAAACGCCGGAGCCTTTAGGTACCTACTTTCAAACTAACTTTATAAGAGCAACCTACTGTAGGCACAGCTCTCTCGGAGCTTCGATGATGTCATGTACTGTCGACAGAGCGACAATGCGAGACAATGCTGATATTATACATCACAAAACTGTTATCTTACTGCGTTAATTGTGTATGCGAATAATTATGCAAGAACAACAACAATATTTACCTTATTTTACAATTTTTTGTAATTTTGGAAGAAATGACAACTCTCTAATTGTCCGAAAAACAAAAAAACAAATGATGTTCAAACATAAGAAACTGTGAAACAATAGGATTCTGCACTCCTCATTCCATCCGGGTAAAAGCGGATTTTTAAAAAGCGAATGCGCGGGTCATCGCATTCTTCTAGTGATGTGAAACGAATTTTGGAGCCTAAAATGAAAATTTGAGTTACAACAACAAAAAGTTAACAACTACACTTAACAACAAAAGGATATTCGAAATCCGGCGGTCAATGACCGAAATAACACAGAGTATACTCGTAGTTCTTTTAAATTGTTATTAAACATCACTTTTTAACGAACAGTCACTGTAAAATCACTTTTATAGTCCTTTTGTATCAAAATATAAACACTAGTAACTTTCCGCGCATAAAACTTTGGCAAATGCGAAACTGCAATAAGTTGAGAGTGCAACTGCATTGCACTCGATAAGAACCGGCCGGCGCGCGCCTGATTTTCCAAGAAGAATCCAGTTGGAATGAGCACATGGGATGCCAGAAGATAGTAAACACTATAACACACTATCACTTTGCAATATAATAGACCTGGAACACTGTACACGAAAATAATTACCTATTAATTTTGCTAGTTGGTGGCCGAGACAGATATGGCGGCACCGCGCGACGTCAACGTGACCGCCAATACGGGGTTCTCATAACGACGCGCGCGGGACATGCAACGAGGAGTGCATTCAAACTTTCAAAGGTGAAAATTTTAAAAAAAATTAAAGAATCTCTCTGCTTTCAGAATAAATGCGGCCGCAGCGAGTGATGAGATATTTTTATTGCACAGAGAGTTTTTGCAATGATTGAAAATAATTTTGAATGTGAAAGAGCGCGGCGCGTCGCGCAAGGCTGCCGGCCGCGAGGTGAGACAGGCTAGCGGCAAGACGGCGGCGAGTGAGAAGCCGAGAGCGAAGGGGGGAGGGTGTTGCAACCGGCGGCGGTGCAGGCGTGCAGCAGCGGCGACGCCGCACCGAGCTCGTTGCATACTTGCATATACACTCACACTCGCAAACCCTCTGACCTTCGTTACTTCAAGTCGTAATCGATTCACAGTAGACTTTACCTTTGATACACATAGTTTCTTTGATAAACTTAAACGATCAAAAGTTTTATGGCTGCTTTATAAACAATCGCCTATATGAATCAGAAAAAATATAAGTAGGTACCTACCTACCTACTGCTTAATGATTTTTTTTTTATCGTAATCATCATCAACTTTTTATCTTGCAAGAATCATTAAGATACGGAAATAGGTACTCTTTATCAAATTAGAATTTGCAAATTGGATTGGAAAACTATTTTTCCAATAGGCAGGAATTACTTATGCAAATAAGAAATAATGCTAAGCAAAGGTAGTTTTAGATATACTCATCTATCTACATCTACAAACTAGTTTTTTTTTTAATAATATCTAAAACAACGCCATTTTTTGACAGTCAATAATGAAATTATGATAGGTACAATTACAAGCGAAATATCTCACCGCACGACCCGAAAAGATCACACGGTTACTAATCGACTACGTCCAATAGTGGAACAAGGTTCATTACTCTTTGATATGGAAACGAAGGGATAAAAGAGTTAATCGCAATAACCCCCTTGCTTTAGTTCGCTTCACCTGCTGATTATTGAAGCCGTATGTATTCGCGACACATACACAAAACTGGCCTTCGTACTTCACGTGTATGTGTAAGAAACTTGGATCTGTATCCGCCGCATAATGCATATGTGGGTAGATACTTAGATAGAGCGGCTACTGCGGGTGCCATGCTTTGTGCGAACGCATTTCCAAAGCGGCCCTTTCACCGCGAATATGAATCTTACACGAAGCCCATGTCGCGTCGAGAATCGCTTAGTTCATACAGGCTCGCTTCACAAAGAACTCGCGTGTAGTATGTATGGTGTAGCGGCACGACAGACACACTTCCTTTCTCACATTTTCTTGATATCAATAGCGTTAAAATACAAGCTGTAAAACGAACTCTCCCCGAGTTTCCGGTGGGTTAAGTCTTCTTGAGAAAGGTTTCGCTCACCTCACACGTCTGCTTTATTCATATTCGATGAATAGTAGGTACGACTCATTATGTTAGCTCATTCCTTGCCTAAGTATATTTCGATACCTACGTCATATAACAACAAAACAACAACAAAAAATTCAAAACTCGCAAAAATTAAAGTGGCACATCACTATTTTGGAATTAAATTAATCAAATCACAAATGTCATTTTGACAGCCACTCTTGTTGTCTTTTTTAATTTTGAAATTTAAATTGGCAGGAAAATTCATAAAGGCTACTTTCTGCAGTTTCATACTGTGTGTACACTGTAAAACCTTTTTATTGAAAACATAAAGTACCTAAACTACAATCTAAAAAGGTTTTTCATCAAAAAGTCTCAAGACTCCAAAACCTAAGTTTGTATCCAAATTGTTACTCACTGATTCTCGTAAGGACCTTAGAAATAGCGCGAATCATCCGTCACGGACATCTATAAATATCCATTTTGCAAATACAAGTATAGCTTCGCAGACCGCGCCGGCCGCGCCGCGTAGTCGCGTACTACATTCGCGATAAGGCACTTAGTGCGTATTTTAAACACGTCAACAGTTCATTGACCCGCGCCGTTTCGCACACCGTACGTTGCCGAATTTATTATCTGTAGATTTGTAGGTCGACGTCGTCTCTACCGGTGACGTCAGGAGGGCCCATCGCACAGATGACGATGACGTCACCCCGCCGAATCCCAGCCAAACCACCAGACGCCAACCGAACTGAACTAGCCACAAGCCACTGACCGGTGTTTCTAGTTCTATCAAAACACGGCGCAAACTATGCATTATAATACTTGCCCTAATCTAACCTGTCAGAATGAATAGTAAAGTAGCACATACCTACTATTCGTTCGCCATTTAGGTAGGTATGTGTGTCGAGGTCAATAGTTCTTTCCAATTCAAGGGCAAACGTATTTACTACGTTTTGTTTGAGCATTTAAATTATCGTTTACATAATCAAATTAAAAACATACCAATTCCTGTCCACACGGCGCACACCTACTTCAACTAAGTACCTAGATATAAACAATCAAATCGGCATAGTATTTTCAATGTTAGCATCTAGGTAACTTCTTCGGACCTAGGGCATGTCTAAAGCCTACCTTTACATAATAATACAGGGTTAGGTCTTCAATTCCTATGCAGATCTGTTTAAATATCTAGATACCTTAATAGCCTCAATAGTTCAACGGTCAGGAGTGGACTGAAATCCGCAAGGTCGACGGTACAAAGCCCACCCGTTGCTATATTAAAGCTAATTAGATGATGCCCCCGATTTTGTCCGCATGGATTCAGTGTTTTTAATCCTGTGAGAGCTCTTTGATTTTCTGGGATAAAAAGTAGCCTGTGTGATGTCTCCATTTCCAGGATGCAAGCTATTCTGTAGGTACGTACCAAATAGATGATGCTCCGATTTTTCCTCATGAATTTAGGTTTTAAAAAGTCTATTGGATACTCTTTGATTTCCCGGGACAAAAAATATGCATATAAAGGATATTATGTTCATGTTTCATCCCTGAGATATCTCTTACTTCGTTCTGTATCTTTCGTCAAAATCGGTTGAACGGATGGTCCGTGAAAAGCTAGCAGACAGACAGACACACTTTCGCATTTATAATATTACCATTTACCGTTGGTCTATGGACATGAAAGTAAGGATATGAATTGGATTTATTGGTATGGCGTATCAGAACGCTAAATCCAGAGTTAAAGGAACGGACATTTTTTGCATAACCACAGTCTAATAACATGCGAATTGGAATTACAATTAGTCCGTGGAAGCATCCCATTGTCAGAGAGGTTCTCGACCTCTGCCGCGTACCCGTACCGCAGCTTCGCTATCGTACAGTTAAGAAACTGTCATTCATTAACCGACGAACGTCACCGCCACAGTACAGTCCACCCCGAGTCTGGCTCCACGCTCAATTTTCAAGCACGCAAATTTCAACGGCCTCTCTCATGAAATATCTTGTTTGTATGTAGCAACCCAAGCACTTACTTGAACAGCAACTTTTTGTAAACCTTAAATTATAGAAAGAATTAAAAGCTTAATTTACTTGATAATCTGCTAATTTTTTAATTCTTTGTACATCATGGACTTCCGCAAAATAACGCCTGCTTCTATACAACCTTAAATTAATTACACAAATATCCACATTTGAATATTCGAGCAAATAAAACTATATTTATCTTAGACAAGTCTTTTTTATGTTGTCTCGTTGTCGCCTTTTATATTATGACTGATTATGGGCACTTCAAAAAATTTATAATGGGCATTATTAAGTACTACTTTTGCCTGCGACTGTCTTCGTTACATGTGCAATTTGTAGCATACTAGATGATGCCCGCGACTTCGTTCCCGTGGATATAGATTTTTAAAAATCGCGTGGGAACTCATTGAATTTCCGGGATATAAAGTAGCCTGTGTTAATCAAGGGTATAATCTATCTCCATTCCTCCGCCAAATCCGTCCAGTAGTTTTTGCGTGAAACAGTAACAAACATCCATGCATAAGCACTCGGGGATAGTGTAACTATCTATCAGTGAAAGAAATTTAAAAATCGGATCATTAGTTCCAGAGGTTGCCGCTCACGTCCAAACTTACAAACTTTACCTCTTTTAATAATACAAGAGAGCTACCTTTTTCAGCGCTTTTCTACATTCTGATTGTAAAACCTTGCAAGTACACGCGTTTGGGTTGGATAGCTAGCGTACTTTCATAATCGTTAGTTTCGGAACTGTATGATCGCTAATCTATGGTAAAACAATACAATGTGCGCCTTTTTTACGTCTCCCGGCCGGGGCGCTCCTGTCGCAGCGTCATAGGCTCAAAGCTGTCTGAAATACAGCTACAATGATTTGCCCCGTTGATAATGGATGGAATGGAGCCGAGACTTTTGATAACAACTTAAAATCAGCTCTGCCTACTTTGCTATAAGTTTGATATTGATATAATAGAAACAGCTGTGACAGCCTAGTGGTTAAGAGTTAGGACATCCGCCTTCTAATAGAAGGTCGGGGTTCGATCCCGGGCACGCACTTCTAACTTTTCGGAGTAATGTGCGTTTAAGTGGATGCGACGGGTCTGCCGGCGAAATTCAAATTCAATTTGGTTCTACGCAGGATTGAAAGGATCCAGTTTAAGAAATTAGCTCTAGTATCGACTCTCACAAATTAGTCGATACTAGAGCTAATTTCTTAAACTGGACCCTTTCAAGTAAAGATTTTTATATAAACCTGTAAGGATGATTCTGCCACTTTCGCAATTAAAATGCCATAAGCAGACCCGTCTTATACCCCTTAAAAGTAATTAAATATCACTTACTTTAACGGTGAAGGAAAACAATAGACTGCTAAAATCATAACCCATCCTTTTTGGCTTTGGCGTAGTCGAGTAAAAAGTGCGTCTCGCACAAAGTGCGTTGCGTCTTGCTATGTCTCTCTGTAGTCTGTACTAACTAAATAGATGATGCCCACGACTTCTTCGATATCGATTAAGGTCTTTTAAAAATCCCGTTGGACTCTTTGATTTTCCGTAGGTAAAAGTAGCCTATGTCCTTCCCCTGGCTGCAAGCTATCTCTATGTCTTTCGTCAAAATCAATTAAACGCATGGGCCGTGAAAAGCTTTTTTTTATTCGATGCCCTTGACTGCGATCTCATCTGGTGGTAAGTGATAATGATGCAGTCTGAAATGCGAAAGTAAGTCTGTCTGTCCATCTGCTAGCTTTTCAACAAATTAACCGTTAAAGTTTAGGTTAGATACCGTGGATGAACATAGGCTACTTTTTATCCCATAAATTCAAAGAGTACCCACGGGATTCTAAAAGGCCCTTCCGTTTGACCGATTTATATGAAACTAGCTGATGCCCGCGACTTCGTTCGCGTGGTTTTTTAAGAATTCCTTAGGAAATCTTTGATTTTCCGGGATAAAAAGTAACCTGTGTGCTAATCCAGGGTATAATCTATCTTCATTCCAAATTTCAGCCAAATCCATCTAGTAGTTTCTGCGTGAAGGAGTAACAAACATACACACAAACTTTCGCCTTTATAATATTAGTGTGATTTGGTACAGAGGTAGCTTACAACCCGGAAATCGACGCAGGTAATTTTTTATGCCGGAAAAGCAAAGATTTTCCATTGGATTTTTAAAAAACCTAAATCCACGCGGAAGAAGTCGTGGGCATCCTCTAGTAATAATATAAGGTCCGGTAAGACGTAAGTGGCTGAGTTAAGATCTCTAGTAATGAGTAAGTTCCTCCGGCGGCCAGCCATATGGCGGGGAGCATTTGTTCAGGGAGGAAACAGGATGATACGTCATTTTTTATATAAATTGCAAAGGGTTTGTTTAAAAAACAATCAGTTCATAAATATACCTACGTCATCGTTAAAATCCATACTTTCACACTATTATAAAGCTAAAGTGTGTCTGTCTATCTGTCTGTCTGTCTGTTCGCGGCCCAGCAGATTGAACGATTTTGATTGGTTAGCTTACAACACGGGGGACGGACATAGGCTACTTTTATCCCGGAAAATTAAAGAGTTCCCAAGGGATTCTTAAAAGCCCATACGTTTAACCGATTTATGCAAAATTTGGTACAGAAGTGGCTAGCGTCTCGGAAATTAACATTGGCAACATTTTATCCCGGAAAATTAAGTAGAAAATAGTAGTAGTAAATAGTATTAAAAATATATTTATATATAATATGTAAAGGCTTACTTAATGCAAAAAACTACTGGACGGATAGGTACCTACTAAGGGAAACCTTTCAGTTCTTTACCTAATAACCTACCTCATATAATAATTATAGGTGCAGACTAAAGTAAGTTACGCTAACATTTCAGTCTATTATACATCACTATTCACTACCCATATTATAAATGCGAAAGTGTGTTTGTTTGTTGGTTTATTGGTTTGTCCTTCAATCACGGCACAACGGAGCAACGAATCGTCTTGATTTTTACATGGCTATAGTTAAAGGCCTGGAGAGTGACATAGTCTACTTTTTATCCCAGAAAATCAAAATGTTCCCACGGGGTTTTTAAAAACCTTAGTCCACGCAGACGATTTCATCAGGCATTCATCGGGCATCAGCTAGTTTATAATATTGTTCTTATACTTAATAATACGCCTTTTACTTAAGTAATAATAGGTTGTGAAATCTCTTGGGACCTCTTAGATTTTCCAGGATAAAACTTTGTCTCCTTTCATCAAAATTGGTATATTTTATTATATTAGGATAGACTAGTATTGATTAATTGTTATTCATCGTTTACCTAGAGACTGATCTCTCTCCAGTCGTGTCGTATTGCCGTCCCATCGGATGAGAGTGAGGGAATAGAGAGTGCACATGTCTTTAGTAGTCTAGACTGCGTTGAGATTGGCGGCCGCGTGGCGTAGATTCGTTTGAAAAAAATTGTAGGTACATTATTTTGCTCTCACCTTTCTATATGAAAGTTTCATATGTCCCTACAGTACACAAAACCGTCCTACATACCCAACCGTTTTAACTTAGTAACCCCATATACCATGTTACGTCCACAGTAGGGTGGTAGACCCTTAATGGTGTATGACTGTATGCGAAGTCAAAGAATACCCGAATCCATCCTAATAATGGATGAAAGTATAAGGACTCTCTTATTTAACACTTAAGAAAACCACGAAACAGTATAAAATAACACTTACGATTATGGTGAAAGGTCAAAGGATGGTTCTACAATGTAATAAAAAAGATCGAGTGTGTACTGTATATTTTGGCGAAGTGTTATTTATACTTATGAGTAATAAATTACACTTTTTTCCTTCCTCTTCCCACTGTCTCATGGTAACCTAGGTAAATTGTTGCTGGAAGTTAATATGGAATTGTATAAAAAGCATAACCTTCAGGTAAATAATAATTATAAAATCCATACTTTTTAAATATTATAAATGCCAAAGTGTGTCTGTGTGCTGGCTTTTCACGGCCCATCCGCTTAACCCATTTTTTAAAAATTTGGTAGAGAGATAGCTTGCATCCCGGGGAAGATCATAAGCTACTTTCAATCGTGAAAAATCAGAGTTCTCATGGGATTTTTGAACACTTAATCCACGCGGATGAACTCGGAGGCATCATCTAGTTTAGATCTAAAAACCTGATTTATTGATTTTTAAGTGATTTATATATAGATATCGGACCGAATGATTTATATATGGACCGGATCGGATGATTTATGTTATATGGAAGCTGACCAAATAAATGTTTTTGTTGATGATTTTATGAAAAATTATTTTCTTAAAAAAATGCATTGAAACCATTTTCCTATTAGTAGAAAAATGTCTTCATCGATAAATAATAAAGTATAAATTTAGTAATATATTTTTTTACTGCATTACCGATAAGCAGCAACAGCGATGCCCAGCAATTTTTTTTCTTATGGTTATCATCTATTCCCTACTGGATAAACTCGAGCTATCACCTACTGGGTAAATCTACTGTACGCGTAGGGTAGCATGGTTAAAGTTCCAACTAATAGCCAAGAATGCAACCAAAAATAATTACTAAGTACTTAAGCAGATTACACCGAACCCCTAACAATTATTCACAATCATGGTATAAGTACAATCGCATTTTAAATTTTAAAGCGCATAATCATAAAAATATAAGCGAAAACGAGCTGTTAAAGTGAAATTTACAATTCAAAAATCGGCACCGGATCGTGGAATCGTGACCCTTTTTAACCTCAGAAAATCGGGGTCTCGTAAAAAATAAAAAGAACAAGAATTGTCACTGGCCGTAAAGTAAAAGATTATTCTTAGCTATCACCATTTCTCTCATTGTACTTGCATCCATTAATTTTTTTTCCATCAAAGCGGCAACGGGTTTGGTTGCCCTCTGCATACAAAAGACGAATGAAAAGGTGGTATGGTATTCATAAGACTGGTCGTCTGTGTCTACTCTTTAGTCTATATCCTACAGGGTGGTTTTTTTTTATTTTTTTATTTATTTATTTATTTGTTTTATTTATTTATTTTTTTGTTTGGAACATTATGGCGCAATCTTAAACCAGACGCTGAATCTGAAGGAAAACTGTCTTTATTGACTCTTGTTCTTTTCGTAAAAACTTTGACAAATTAGTTGAAAACACTTTGTCTTAAATAAAATGACTGGACCGCACGAAAAAATAAAAAGAACAAGATGTCTTCTTCGTCGTACTTGGCAGAGTAGTTAGTTATCGAGAAGTGATGTCTATGTGACCAGATGTTATACGACTCACACTGTTTGCTACGGAACCTAAAAATGTAATACAGAAAAATAATGATGACTACATATTTTTTATACATAAAGGTCACTTTAAAAAAAATGTAGAGGAAATTGGTCAAATTGAATGAATTGAATGGAGAGTAGCCTATGTCCATCCCTGGGATATAAGCTAACACTGTACCAAATTTCGTCAAAATCGGTTAAACTGTTGGGCCGTGATAAGGACGGACAGATAGACGGACGGACAGACAGACAGACACACTTTCGCATTTATAATATTAGTATGGAAGCATGGATAGTATGGATTTCTACCGTCCTAAATAAAAATAAAATCAACCTGTATACACTATAATATAGGCGAAGAAAGGTGATGCCATAGGTTAAAGCTACAAAGGGCAAAAGGTAATTGATGGTGTCACACCATTGAGATAGTAACGTTTGCCTAGCGATTAGGTCCCATACAAAAGATTTCAATGGGATCATAGATTAGTTTTTCTATCGGCGCGTGGCGCTACGTATGTAGATTTGTTTCACAAAATTGTTTTTGATATCAATTTTTTTGCTATTAAAGGCCGGTGGTTTTACCTATGTACTTAATATCTTTGTTTTGTGTAAATGATGAAGTTTTACGAATTTAGTTACATTTTATCTAAAATCATCGTGCTAAAATAAAACGCGATCCGTAATAATCAAAATGATTAGAAAAAAACACAAAGTTCAGGCCATGTTCAAGCTGATATACTTAATGCTACTTTCGGTACGTTAAATTTTAAAATACTTATTGTATTACTAGCTGATGCCCGCGACTTCGTTCGCATGGATGTAGTTTTTTAAAAATCCCGTGGGAACTCTTTCATTTTTTGGGATAAAAAGTAGCCTATGTGCTAATCCAGAGTATAATATATCTCCATTATAAATTTCAGCCCAATCCGTCCAGTAGTTTTTGTGTGAAGGAGTAACAAACATACACACACACACACACACACATACAAACTTTCGCCTTTATAATATTAGTGTGATACCTATGGGAAGAATAAAATATTCAGTTTGACCTCTTAGCCCATTTGAATTAAAGACCTCTTGTACTGAACAAACGAATGTGGCTGTTCTGTTATCATAATATTGCTTCCACGTGTTCTTATCACTATCAAAATTAAAATTAGGTAGGTACTTACTTATACTTACATGTTTTAACAAAATTATGGTCCAAGATCTCACTGGTCTCAAAAAAATATGAAGAGTAGACGATCTTGCGCAGCTAATTAGCTAATTTGCAGTTGGCATCGACTCCAAAAAATATTTCTATAGAACTACATTGACTCATATTATATTCGGTAATATATTACCCAAATTATTTTTTACTTTTTAGTGTTTCTGGTTATTGAAGTCGGTTTTTTTTTTATTAATTTAATTTTTAATTGCAGACACAAAAAAATCCTTAAAAAATATGTCTCGCCAAACTGCATCACAGTTTGTTGGCGAGTTAGCGCTCAATACTATCTATACTACTACTACTAATAAATAAAATTGGAGTGTCTGTCTGTAATTTCGAAATAACTACCGCATATTAAGGTCATATGGTTATTTGAACGATACCATAACTGAATCACACGTTTTTAAAATTTTTGTCTGTCTGTCTGTCTGTTTGAAAAGGCTAATCTTCGGAACGGCTGAGCCGATTTTGACGGGATTTTCACAGACAAGTAGAGAATTGACCAGGGAGTAACATAGGCTACTTTTTTAACCGACTTTCAAAAAGGAAGTTGTGTTTTTCTATCTATGTACACCGAAATATCCGAGATTTCTGAACCGATTTGCGTCGCTTCTTTTTTAATCGATAGAGGAACTTTGCGACATTGTTTCATAAAAAATTTAGATTCCAACTCCTCAATCATGATGCTGCAGGGGATCTGACCAATCCACGCGGGCGAAGCTGCGGGCATCAGCTAGTTAAATATAAAATTACCTAATACTATTTTACAGTTTTTATTTTTATTTTTATTTTATTATTATTTACATTTAAAATATACAGAGAGTTTTTATTACAGTCAACGCCACAAAAACCACAGTTGGTTTTACCGGGCACTGAGTTAATTAAATCTATTTTACAGCTTATTAAAAACTACTATAAATAATCAGTCATATGTGCGTAAATAAACTGCAGCGGGTAGGAATGTTTGGCCACTATGAACCTTGAGTTGTGGTTGCATTGACTGGACCTAGTATTAGTATTAAAACGTCATAGAATAAACCGTGATTTTTATACGTTCCACAGGATATTATGAGTAAATCATCATAGGCAATCATCCATTGGCAGACACTTGGTGTGGTGAAAACCTTCCGCCTGACACCTTCAAAGTATATTTATTAGGTATACAATGACGTAGGTCTGGTGATCGCGGGATATCCGTGCATTTTACAATACAGTGAAGTTTTTATTCCTACACAATTTCTCAACAATACCGACAAAGCGATATACTGAAACAAAGGCGTAATCCGAGGACAAAAGAAAAGCTAACGTTCGGTATTCCCATTAAATAGATACTTGATTGCCAACTTTGAAAAGTAAAACTTCGGAAAATGAACATTTACTTATTGTAAAACTGAAAACCCGCATATCGTCGATTTTTGCTTGGTTCCGCAGTAAATAGCGGTGATGGCGTAGTGGTTAAAACGTTGGCCTCTGGTCGGCAGTTCAACTCCAGGTACGAACCTCCCAGTTTTTGGAGTTGTGTGCATTTTATGAAATTAAATATCACTATGATCGGACGTCGTCGTCAGAGTTCACTTGAGTTGCCACGATACGAGTAGCTAATAGCTATAGATACGAGAACAGATACTCGGTCGGGGAGCACCTCGGACCGTGTCAACGCAGCTTTATCTATGGCCATAATGATTGGCCTATAACAGTATAGTTTGGTGGGTTTGGATGTTGCGGGCGTAGGGCGGAAAAACTAGCTCGGTTTCTATGGTTTTTTTTTTTTTTTTTTTAATGGTTTCTATGGTTGAATTAAAAAGCTCCAATTCGAACCCAGACTTATGCGAAAGGGGTCATAATGATCTCTTACAAGAATTCTTATCTAAACCACGTTCTGACTTTGTCTGTGGTGGCGTTTGTTGGCGCGCGTGTTATGACTTTTTGGAGTGTTTTTTTGTTAGAAGTGGCCGGTTTTTGTGTCCCGCTGGTGTTTATTGGTGGTGGAACTGACCGAGGAACTGACTGAGAAGCGCTCTAAAGGGGCGCCGCGTGTATGTCGGCGGGCGCCGGCACAGACGAAGTCCATACTTATACATATAGTTTTCCTAACTTGTAAATAACTACACACTTGACATTGGCTAATCAGTGTAAAGCCAGACGAGAGAAGAAAAAAAAAAAAAAACCACGTTCTTGAAAGAGCTTGGTTATGAATTACATTAGTATTTAGCGGCTAGATAACCTAACGTAGGTTTATCTTAAACATGATAATTTAGGTATATTTTGTGTTAGATTAACTGAATTATGTGTTTATCATCTTACTATAAAAAAATTAGGCACGTCTGCAATCGAGTTTTTTTTCAATGTTTTTATTAAGTATATTACTTATTTTTTATAAAAGCAGAAAAGTAAGTACAATTTGCAGTAAGTACTAGACCCATTTTTAAATAAAATAGTAAAATACTTATTTTTACTGGACTGAAAGTACAATTCAAATTTTCAAAAGCATTTAATTAATTGCTTTATAATATAAAGCAAAAAAAAATATTGTTACCATCCATTTTTTAGGGATGTAAGCGTTTAAAGTTAGAAATTAGCCTGATTCTGCTCTATCTTTGTACTTGTTTAGAAAGGACGATACCAAGGAGGTATCAGTTCGAGACCACATCGAATCCCCATGAAAGCTAGTCTTAGAAATAAAAGCTAATAAGTGCAAACATTTGAAAGCTCTATTCATGGCGTAGTGCCACCCTACCATTAAGAAAAATCCAGTTGTCCGGCAAGTTAGCATGGGAATGCTCGGGGGGTCATTCGCCGTACTTGTACTTGTCCCGGGTAAGCAGTGCGTATTATTATTTCGATAGATGTTTTTATTTTAGGGTCTCGGATCCGGTCCGCGCCCCCTCGCTCGCCTCGGCGGCCGGCTGTCGGCCTCGGGCTGCTCTTGAATCGCCTGCATCTTTACTTATGCATATTTTCCGCACATGTCTCGAGAGAGGTCCAGTTATGACGTGACGTCTGCTTTTTAACCCCCGACCCAAAAGAGCAGTGTTATAAGTTTGACGTGTGTGTAGTCTGTGGCATCGTAGCTCCTAAACTAATGAACCGATTTTTAGTTTTTTTTTCTTTGGAAGGTGGATTGGTGTTCTTAGCTATAATCCAAGAAAATCGGTTCAGCCGTTTGGAAGTTATCAGCTCTTTTCTAATTACTATAACCTTCACTTTTCGAGGAAGTTATAAAATTTTAATTTACACTTGTATCTCATGTAAAGTAATTTAACTTTATCAAAGAAAAAAATATCACACTTCACACTTATATTTCAATTCAATCGTCTTTTGCTTTCTACATAGTGCGAGTGAAACATGTGAAACTACATCTCTCTTTTTTTTCTTATAAAATATAGGATAGGAACTTCGTGCCCAGAAAGGAGTTTTCATATTCTCTAAAATTTAGCAAAGGACAAAGATTTTTTACAATTGTTGATCGATGAGTACGCGCGATTGAATACGCGCTCTCGGAAGGTATATATTTATTTGTTCTGTGGTATATATGTATCTATACAAGACGCAGGCAATCGTATGATCATAACCTATTTTCCTAGCAAAATTATTTGAACCTTTTTATATACCAAATGAAATGTTCACAAAGCCGAACCCCGCCGTATCTCGACCGGTTCTCTCGATCAATCTGAGCCATTGAAATCGCGAAAGGTATGGCCGGTGCGAATTTCACACCAGTCTAGTCTAGACCGTGTCGCAATGGCCTAGGTCTTTTCATCGGCTAGAATCGGTGTGAACAAATAACGGGCGCGGGACGCATCATTGAATCTACTTTATACCTATTATATTGCACTATGTATTGTACTTTAGACAGGGTGAGATTTTTTTCAGGCGAGGCAAACACGAAAAATTAAAATACAGTTTCAATTCCGGATTCGAATTCCGGTTAGGAAAAAATTGCAAGAAAACGAGCAGACGAGTCACCTGAAGTGATTCCCGCCGCCCATGAACATTTGCAGCACCAGAGGAACCACCGCGCCGCGGCCGATGCGTTGCCGGCCTTTCAGGAATTTGTTGGCCTGCCCCTTGATTAACCCTATATTTTCCGAAAAATCCGTTACATTTCATAAGCTATGCTCAGTATTTTATGATATCACTAGATTAGTTCAGTAAAATGGTGTACCTAATTGTGTTGTCTTTTTAACATCCCGTGGGGTTTGACTATATCCCTGAGGGATACGGCGAAATTCCGGTTTATACCATTTTCCTACGACTTACCTAAATGTAGGTATATTGTATATTGAAAAGTGGAGAAAGCGGAGGTCCGGGCATGGATCCCGGTCAAGTATCTAAAGATAACAGAGAGACGAACACATAAACAGATATACTTTCACATTCATAATAAGAGCGGATATGATACTTTTCTACGTGGTGTATTCCTCATTTCTGTGGATCGTGACCCTTCCAGTAATGGTAGCGATGTTTTTGAGATACAAATGCGGTGGACTGCCAGACCGTTCCGCTTATCTATCTAAGGGCGATTACGCACTGCATCCGATCTGAATCCGTGAAGATACGTTCCGAAGTACTCATAGAACTATTTGTATGGTAGCTTACGCACTAAGTAAGTACCTATAGCTCCGACTTCCGTCATCCGAGTTCTTTCCGTCATCCGTGAGAATATCTCGGATGTGCCTCGGATTCAAATCGGACATGGCGATGATATGTCAAAGATGTCCACTGGATAGCTTTGTTTTTTTTTTTCTTTTGGATCAGAGATCGGAACAGTGCGTAAGCAATACCCAAATTTATTTTCACGGACTCGGATCGGAAGAGTGCGTAAACGCTCTGAGTCTCACCCATCTTAGCATTCTAGACTGATAGACAGATATCATTGCTATCGATATCATCGACGATGGGGTCAAGTCTTAGGTAACGTGATATAAAGTCTAGTTATTTAAAGGTAGGTAGGTACCTACTTGATAGTATTACAACCATGTTACAGTAATTGCGTAATACTAGGTAACATCTAGACTCTGCTTTCTTTTGTACCTACCTACACATAAGACGTTATCTACACTCTACGGTTGGCACAGAAGCCTTAGCTGTGCTTATGCGCTACATATCTATCTATGTGTTTGCACCCCGTTGACAATAAATTTTAAAGTAAGAAGGTTTACAATAGATTTGTCATCAACCCCTCACCGGGTTGTTACATGAAAACGAGAAAGGCTTTAGGCCATACTCAAACAGTCAACACGTTGAAGACACCTTCGAGAATTGAGAACATCCGCAAAGGCATTCCGAACCAGTGGTAGATGCTTTTGACGATTCAAAAGAACTTGTAAAAGTCTAATCGAATAAAAATATTTTGAATTTGCATTTGAATCATAAAGAATTCTGATTAATGCGGGTTTCCTCACAATGTTTTCCTTCACCGTAAGAGCAAGTGCAATTTACTTGCTTAAAATGCACATAGCTCCGAAAAGTTAAAGGTACGTTCCCTGGATCGTACCCTGGACTGTAGCCTGGACTCGTAGGTACCTAGGCGGGAATCACTATAGGCTCTAAGTCGGGCACGGGAGTGCCCGCGCCAAGACAAGCCAAACTAAAGGACAGGCGTACCTTTTCTGGAAGAGTTTCTTCGTATTTTTGAACCGTCACAGCTTCGGTGTGGATACGCTAGAAAGCTGAAATTTTCAGGATTATGATTACCGCTAGGCAGATACAAAATACTCTGTTATTGAGGTCGGTCGTTGCTTTAGTTTTAAGTTAATGTAGTTAATTATTTATCACCACTACATCATTGTTTGACAATCAGAAAATGTAGTACCTACTACCCAATTTGAATAAATGACTTTGACTAAGGCACGTTGGGGTCCCAAAATGTTAGAATGGCTACCTAACACTTTCGGGCGCAGCGTAGAAAGACCTCTCACTAGGTGTCAGACGACATCAAAGGAGTCGCAGAGAGCTGGATTCAGGCGGTGTAAGACATGGCGTGTGGAAGTCCCTACAAGAGATCTAGGATGTCTATCAGTTGACAATGATGATGATGGATAAGGCACGGCTTACTTTGATACAGTAGCAAGCAAGCCATGACCCCAACTCAGTGACATTAGATACACTTGGGTTGAAAGTTGAGTTTGCGCCTTTGCGGTTTCTGTGGTAGATTCAAATGCCACTACAGATATCTAACATACCTACTATCCTTACTATGTCTTACTCCGTAATTTACTAACTTACTCTGTGATTTATTACTGAACTGTTTTACAATATAATTTATTAATTTATTTTACTGACCTAACCTACGTCTGTGAAAGAATCGCAATAGCACTCGTCGTATTTAGTACCACCGTCGACGTAGGTCATGTACCAGGACCTAATTTTTTAAAATCCATACTTCCATACTAATATTATAAATGCGAAAGTGTGTCTGTCTGTTTGTCTGTCTGTCTGTCTGTCTGTCTGTCTGTCTGTCTGTCTGTCTGTCTGTCTGTCTGTCTGTCTGTCTGTCTGTCTGTCTGTCTGTCTGTCTGTCTGTCTGTCTGTCTGCTACGTTTTCACGGTCCAACCACTGAACCGATTTTGATGACATTTGGTATAGACATGGGCTACATCCCGTGGAAGGACATAGGCTACTTTTTCTCCCGGAAAATCAAAGAGTTCCTGCGGGATTTTTAAAAACCGAAATCCACGCGGGCGAAGTCGCGGGCATTCTCTAGTTACTAATAAAAGCGTGTTCGTAGAGTGTAATATAGTCATTATAATTTAACGCATGTCACTCAATATTAAATAACCACATAATAATGCATAAAAACTAGGACCTAGCAAGCATACGCGCGCACGGATGCACACAGGGCATCTACAAACATGAGACATTTTACCTACTTGAGTGCGATTTCTGGAAGTGACCGCATTTGGCATACATAGCAGCAGTCACTTAGTAACTTTTTAACCCCCGACCCAAAAAGAGGGGTGTTATAAGTTTGACGTGTGTATCTGTGTATCTGTGTGTCTGTGTATCTGTGTATCTGTGTATATGTGTATCTGTGTATCTGTGTATCTGTGTATCTGTCTGTGGCATCGTAGCGCCTAAACGAATGAACCGATTTTAATTTAGTTTTTTTTGTTTGAAAGGTGGCTTGATCGAGAGTGTTCTTAGCTATAATCCAAAAAAATTGGTGCAGCCGTTTAAAAGTTATCAGCTCTTTTCTAGTTTTCTTGTAGAAAAGAAGGTTACATAACCGTTAGGTTCATAATATTATGTCAATTGACAAATGTCAAGCTGTCAAGATGGACGTTACCTTGATACATAATTATTTATTTGAAAATGATGTTTTGGAAAACTCTGATACTTTGGATCGTAGGCGCGGAATAGTGCAAGAAAATCGGTTCAGCCGTTTGAAAGTTATCAGGTCTTTTCGGTCTTTTCTAGTTACTGTAACCTTCACTTGTCGGGGGTGTTATAAATTTTTAATTTACACTTGTTATTCCATTTAAAATTATAATTATTATAATCAATCCATCTGTAATCTATTGTAAGTTAGGTAGGTACTTAGAAATGTTGTAATTTATTGAAATAGACTAAACAACGAGAAATAACGACATTAGCTTATGTTCGCGTCTTTGTCCGCGTGGACTACATAGATTTCAAACTCCTGTTTAAAGGCGTTGAATTTTTAGAAATTCCTTTTTTAGCAGAATTCGGCATGCCCGCCGTCCAGTAAGTATAGTTTGAACTGTACGTTGATAGATAGTCAGTCTGTCAATCACCTTTTTCTTTTATATACTTACAATAATATGATCAGAGTTTGGAATTCAGATAGGTAGTTAGTTAGTTAATTATATACTTATTAATTTAAAGACGAAAACTGCACTTTTGAATCCCAGGTGGAGAAGCCCACCGGAGCTCATATCTACAATGTGGAGTGTCATATAAAACATTGTCAGAATTACTCGCATATTATCACTAGCGGATGCCCGCGACTTCATTCGCGTGGATATAGGTTTTTAAAAATCCCGTGGGAACTCTTTGATTTTCCGGGATAAAAAGTACCCTATGTGTTGATCCGTGGTATAATCTACCTCCATTCTTAATATCAATGTCAGGGAAAACCATGCAGTAGTTTTTGCGTAAAAGAGTAACAAACATCCATACATCCATCCATACATACATAGAAACTTTCGCGTTTATAATATTAGAAGGACTAAGGACCAAAGTTTTGTGTGTCGACAAAAACGTCTTAGATGTGCGTCGTCTCTCAATAGCACTATAGAGCCAGATGGTGTGCGTACACTTGCGTTGCGTGCGCACAGGAACTCGCTTTTAGGGCTTCTATTTGTACCAACTGCATCTACATTACGTCCTGCGTAAGTGAACATAATAATTTACCTTAATATACCTACCTTCTTAGGTAAATTATTAATATAGTAAACTAGATGATGCCCGCTTGGATTTAGGTTTTTAAAATCCCGGGAAACTCTGCTTTCCGGGATAAAAAGTTGCCTATGTCAACTCCGGGACGCAGCTGTACCAAAATTCATACGAATCGGTTAAACGGATGGGTCTTTGAGAATCCCGTGGGAACTCTTCGATTTTCCGGGATTAAAAGTAGCCTATGTCGGTCCCCGGGATGTAAACTAACTCTGTACCAAATTTCATTAAAATCGGTTAAACTGTTGATGGGCCGTGAAAAGCTAGCAGACAGACTGACATACTTTCGCATTTATAATATTAGTATGGATAAGTAGGGCTTTCATCTCGATCCGTTCGTTAACTAGTAGCATTTTGCACCTTCTTCGCATCTCCAGACGATCAACCTCTGAACCAAGGAACTCCTCTCCACCTGCAAAGTATTTTTTTAACCTAACCTAAAGTAATACAATTTTTAATTTTTTTTTTAAACAACTAAATACATATAACTATGTATACATCTACTCCAAATTTACTCTTCGTCGATAGCTCTTATACTTACTGAAATAATCGACTGTGACAGACGGACGGACGGGCGGACGGAGAAGGTTGCACCATAAGGGTTCCATTTTTATCATTTTGGTACGGAACCCTTACCTTAGCAATTTTTCACTAAGTATGTTCATTTTAAAATAAATGCTAGTCTATTGATGACGATTACTGTAAAGGGCAATGATGATAATTCTTTATACTTACCAACATAAAAGTAATGCGAGTGCTCCAAAGGAGCCTTCTGAAGAAGCCCACAAAAAACTCAAGTAGGTATGCTATGAAATATCTTTAGTTTTCTTCCGTTTGCCGTGGAGACCTTGCAGGGGGCTGGGGCCATGGAGTTTTACTGCAAAAAATAATTTACGCGACCGACATTAGGCTAGATTAATTTAGACCTACACCGCGATAAAAGTCTCATCAGATGAGCCAGCTCTTCTGGGTTGGCTCATTTTTTGCGCAAAGAATCAGCTTGGATGACCAGCGCGGAAATGCAGCTGGTATTCTTGACACACGCAGACATGGTCTATACTGTTATACAGCAGGTAATTAGATAAGAATAGCTTTAAGTACTTTAATTTTTTAATAAAAAAACATTTTCTTATTATTTAAACGTATTATTTTTTCTATCTACTCAACTTTTACACCCAACATTTATACAAATTTTCTTTTTGAGTACAGAACTGAAAACTAGATAAGTGCCTAATTACCTAGTTTAAACTGCAAATTAGTACTCTTAGACCTAATATTATGTAAGATTTTCTTTTGGTTCATTAAGTTGCATTCTAAGGTTGCATATCACTCTAGATCATTGGATAGCTACCTACTTAAAAGTGAACCTTTGACTCCCATTGCCAACTAGTCGAGAAAAACGTTAGTGCGGACCTTTTAACTCGGGTTCAAGTAACGAGGCACAAAAAAGAAACTAACGAACGAAAGCTGCACTACTCCGGCATTGCAGTGTTTCAATGCAGTCGCCGGGATCGCTATACCTATAGCTACCTACTAGCTACGTGAAATATAACTCGAGCTGCGCAATATGTATGTTTCGCGACCAGAAATTATGAGGGAGATGGCAGTTTTACTCCGATAAGGTAACTACTTTTAAGAGCTGAGGTAAACGCAACAAATTATAGTAAGCGTAATTGTTTTTTTTTAATCTTTATTTTAAGAGATTATTCGCTGGGCGAATATGCCTCTTTATATAGCTGCAATATAGTGCATTCTAAATCTAAATTAATCTAGATTAAAATCGCTTTTTACCAAACACAGACATTTAAAAGTTTGTGACTAAGAAAAGCAGGCTCGATTAGACAATAATGGCTAAGTATCAATTTTTGACAATATTTTCACTGTTGATAATTTTTTTATCAAAGTACGAAGACTTAAAACTTAGCTAACTAAAAACGTACCTAACTTAGTTAATTATATCATTAAAATATTTTAGGTACCTGCTTCTGCACATATTGAACTGTTAGAAATCATTTAAATTTTGGTTGAAGGTATTTCATTTGACTAGAATTAAAAATGTATGAAACTAAAGTAATGATTCAATTCGATTAAATTGTTATATTTGTTTAAAATGACATGAAACAGGAAATGTAGTAAAAGTAAAGTTTATTAGAAATTATTTAAACTTTTGTTAAAGGTATTTCATTTGACTAGAATTAAAAATGTATGAAACCAAAGTAATGATTCAATTTGATTAAATTGTTGTATTTGTTTAAAAGAGATGAAACCGGAAATGTAGTCAAGAAAAGTTAGATTTTATTTGCCTTACAATTCTAAAGTGTTAGGAAACGGATATGTCATGAAACAGTTCAGTTTTGAGCGGAAAGAATATAAACTTAATGTGTAATTAAATCAGTTTTATTAGAATCCAAAAAGTATAAATAGGTCTGGCATTTTGCCTTCGGGCGCCATTGTGTATTTAAGTTTTGAAGTGTTAAAGTGTGAGTGCTTTTCTCAAGTTGTGAATAAATTATTATGGAGTGAATTACCCTTGGGCGTATTATTTTACAGTTCAGAAGTGGGATGTGTTCTTCGCCTACGGCCATAAATAAGAATCATGGACGAACTGCAAGAGCTTGGCTCTCAAATCGAATCCCGAGTGGCATCAGGGGCTGGGAGCAGATCTCGTTCACACACCAGGCTCCGCTTAGAATCGAGTCTACCAGGACAGTATGAAAGGCAAGCTAGAACACCTTCACACCCGCGTTCTGAGGTATTTCCACTGCGCTCAACAGCGAAGGACCAAGCGTCAGAGAAGCGGGAAAGAATTAACTCGAGGTATCGAACAAAGAAACGAAGAAGAGTTTCGGTGAGTGAATCTTCTACTTGTTCTCGTGAAGTATCAGATTCTGATAGTGACAGTGAAAATTTTGTGCAACAAAAATCGCGTCGCAAACGTAAACGTAAAGACAATAAAAAAAGTGACAGTGAGAAAATTGTAATTAAGGCTCATGATTTGTTAAATTTAATTAAGAATTTACCTTCATCATCGTCTTCACAAAATCAAAATCATTTTTCAATGATTACTAATGCTATTCCCGAGTTTGACCCAGCAAATACAGAACAAACTATTGATATTTGGTTGAATAAAGTTGAGGAATGTTCCAATTTATATAACTGGTCAGAATCTCAGAAAATACATTATAGCTTACCAAAATTAATGGGGGTAGCTAAAGTTTGGTATCAGGGTCTTCCTTCAGTAAATTTTACATGGACAGAATGGAAACAAAAGTTAAGTCAAAATTTTCCTACTATACAAAATTATTCACAATTATTACAAGAAATGCTTGATCGAAAAACTAAATATAACGAATCCTTTGAGAATTATTTTTACCATAAAATGAATTTAATTAATCGTTGTGAAATATACGGAAGGAAGGCAATTGATTGTTTAATATATGGTATAGAAGATAGGAGTGTTAGAATAGGAGCACAATCAGCTAATTTTTCAAAACCAGAAGATTTATTAGCATACCTCAAAACTATTAAATATGAAGAAGGACGAATGCCTTTTGTACGTAGACGGTTTGGAACTCAGAATTATAACAATGATATTACAAAGAATTTATATAGTATAAATAATAAATTGAATAATTCTAAAAATTTAAATAATTCGAACGGTTCAAATAATTTCAATAATTCAAATATGATAAATAATTCCAGTAATTCAACTAACCCGAATAGTGCCAATAATTTGAATAATTCCATTAATTCAAACAATTACAAGAATATAATTCGTACCAATAATTCGAGTGTTTCAAAAGGAAGTACTAGGTGTTTTAATTGTAATGAAATTGGGCATATAAATTATAAATGTACAAAACCTTTGGTTACCTGTAGTGGTTGTAATAATAATGGGCACACTGTACTTGATTGTAGAGGAACTAAATCAGTTGAACGGAAAATCTCCCACAAAAATATTTCTGAAGTTAAATTAGCAGGAGCCTTGGACGAAAAATATATATTGCCAATTTTAGTAAACAATACAGCCAAAACATGCTACGTGGATTTAGGTAGTCAATGCACTCTTATAAGACATAGTGATTTTAAAGATTTAAATATTCCACATGAGCAGGTAGATGAATTTTCTTTAAAAGGATTTGGTAACTATTTAATTAAACCTGTAGGAAAAACTAATGTTACTTTACAAGTGCAAGGGGTTACTGCTTCCGTTGAAGTTCTCATTGTAGAGGATGAACTTTTAAAACATCCAATATTGTTGGGACATACTTTTACTGAGCAAAATGGTATTATTATTATTAAGACTGACACTCAGTTAATTTTACATAAACGAAAAATCGAAAATTACAATATCAAAGAAAAGGTGAAACTAATAATGACCTCTGATACAAAAATCGACAAAATAGCTGCAGTTTCGGTAGAGACTGAAAAACCAATATCATGTAACATTTTTGTTCAAGAATCCATTAGATATACTAAAAATTGCAAATATTACGTTTTGCCAGGTAGTTATACAATTATAAATGGTAAAGGTCGTATAGTGTTAGTAAATTTGAGTAATGAAATGATGGGATTATGTAAAGGTCAACTGTTGACGCGAGCTTCAATTATGTTTAATAAATCGTGGGAAATAAAACAAATACAGTCTGATCCTCCCGAATCAATTACTAATCAATTAAAAATGGGAGATACGTTGGACGAGCAAGATAAGAGGCAATTAGAAATGTTACTAAAAAATTATAGTAGCTGTTTTTCGTTTAGTTTAGTAGATTTAGGACTGACTCATTTGACAGAAATGACTATTCAATTAAAAGACGACACACCTGTGGTATATAGACCTTATCGGTTAGCTTATTCAGAAAGAGAAAAAGTCAAAGGAATGGTAGAAGAAATGTTAAATTGTGGCATAATCACCGAATCGACTTCTGCTTATGCTAGCCCAATATTGCTTGTCAAAAAAAAAACTGGGGAACAGCGATTATGTGTCGACTATAGGGCTTTAAATTCTAAAACAGTTAAAGAGCATTTTCCTTTGCCAAGAATTGAGGATCAAATAGATCGTTTGGGTGGTCATAAATATTTTATAACATTAGACCTAGCGTCAGGATATTACCAAATTCCAATATCCCCAGAATCCCAGAATAAAACAGCATTTGTTACGCCTGACGGCCAATATGAATTTACCAGAATGCCATTCGGCCTTGCGAACGCACCCTCCGTTTTCCAAAAAACCATTAATAAAATGTTAAAAAACTCTGAAAAACAAGCTTTTGCTTTTATGGACGATATTATTATACCTTGTCACAGTATAAAAGACGGAATGGAAAAATTAGAATCAATTCTTAAACTAATAAAAGCAGCCGGGTTAACATTAAAATTATCTAAATGTAATTTTTTTTTTACTGAAATAGATTACTTGGGTTTTGAAATATCTGAGAAAGGAGTTTGTCCTGGCAAAAATAAAACAGAAGCAGTAGAAAATTTTAAAACTCCGGCTAATCAACATGAACTTAGACAATTTCTAGGTTTAGCTAGTTTTTTTCGACGATTTGTTAAAAATTTTGCTATAATAGCTAATCCTCTAACAAAATTACTAAAAAAAAATACAAAATGGGAGTGGGGTTCGGAACAAATAAATGCTTTTAGTACTTTAAAAGAAGAACTTATTAGAAGACCTATACTAGCACTTTACAATCCGAAAGCCAGAACTCAAATTCATACGGATGCTTGTAAAATGGGTATTGCAGGGATTTTATTACAAGAAGATGACAAAGGGGCATTTAGAGCTATATCGTATTATAGTCGGCAGACTACGCTTGAGGAACAAAGATATCACTCGTTTGAACTAGAAACCTTAGCTGTCGTCGCTTCTTTAAATAGGTTTCGTGTATATGTGCTAGGTATTCCGTTCACAATAATCACAGATTGTAACGCGATACGAACAACTCTTTCAAAAAAAAGATTTAATTCCACGCATAAGTAGATGGTGTCTCCAAATGCAAGAATATGACTGTAACATTGAATATCGTCCAGGTAGTCGAATGAGTCATGTAGATGCATTAAGCAGAAATGCACTTCCTATTACGAGCGAGCCTGAAACTGTATTCGATGTTTTGGCCATAGAAACTGAAGACTGGTTGAGTACAATGCAAAACGTTGATGACGAAATCGTTAAAATAAAACAAATATTACAAGATTCCGAATCAACAAACAATGTAGATCTATTCAGTGCTTTTCTTTAATTTATTAATTTGTCTTTGGTGCTAAGACATATTCTGAAGGCGGTTAGTCTGTGGACTTAACTGTCAAGTGTCACTACTGACAGTTAGGAAAATTGACAGCGGAAGTTTTGGTCGGTGTTTGGAAGTTAACGTATTTTTGTTTTATCATTAGAAAAGATTTGTAACTGAAAATAAAGGCTTTAAATGTTGTTTCTCTGATTACATAGAAACGCAATTGAGTCTTCGTTTCATTTCCCGACTTAAATCAACAATAAAATAACATTATAAAACAACATTTAAAGCCTTGTTTTATAATGTTATTTTATTGTTGATTTAAGTCGGGAAATGAAACGAAGACTCAATTGCGTTTCTATGTAATCAGAGAAACAACATTTAAAGCCTTTATTTTCAGTTACAAATCTTTTCTAATGATAAAACAAAAATACGTTAACTTCCAAACACCGACAAAAACTTCCGCTGTCAATTTTCCTAACTGTCAGTAGTGACACTTGACAGTTAAGTCCACAGACTAACCGCCTTCAGAATATGTCTTAGCACCAAAGACAAATTAATAAATTAAAGAAAAGCACTGAATAGGTGTCCATGGGTAAAGTGGTTTTCTTTACACATATATAAAAATTATAAACTTAAAAACGGTAAAGTTTATCGCAGTGTTAATGGACAATTGAAGTGGGTGGTCCCAAAAGGTATGCGTTGGCAATTGTTAAAAAAAAAACCACGATGAATTAGGACATTTTGGTTTCGAAAAAACTCTAGAAAAACTCGAATCTTTATATTGGTTTCCAAAAATAAGAAAATTCGTAAAAAAGTATGTGCAGTCTTGCTTAGAGTGTAATTATCATAAAATTCCAGCAGGGAAAAGACAGGGTATGTTGTATCCTATTCCAAAAATTGATGAACCTTTCCATACTATACATATGGATCATGTAGGCCCTTTTGTTAAAAGCAAACTTCAAAATTGTTATATTTTGGTTATTATTGATGCATATACTAAATATATCACACTTTACGCTGTTAAAAACACAAGAACTAAAACTACATTAAAAGTACTAAATCAATATATTGGGTTATTCGGAATTCCTCGTCGCATTATAAGTGATCGGGGAACTTCTTTTACTAGTAAAGAGTTCAAAGATTTTGTTTCTAAACATGGCATACGACATGTTCTAAATTCTGTTGCTACACCACGAGCAAATGGGCAAGTGGAAAGATACAATCGCACAATATTAGCATCTTTGGCAGCTAAAAATCATAACTGTCGTGAAAATGAATGGGATATACACTTGGAAGAAATTCAGTTAGGGCTAAACACTACTATTAATAAATCAATTGGTAGAAGTCCTTCGGAAGTGTTATTTGGGGTGCGTACACGTACTAAGAGTGATGGCTTGGTCTCATCTTTGCTAGACCAAAGCGGAAATAAAATTAAAACTGTTGAGGAAATAAGGAATGAGGTTAACTTGAAAATAGCTAATGATCAAAGTAAACAAAAGGCTAGATATGATAAATCACATAAAAAGGCGTTAAAATTTAAAATAGGTGATTTAGTTAGAATTGAAAAAGAGGGAATTAGTAACAATGGCAAATCAAGAAAACTATTACCAAAATTACAAGGTCCTTATAAGATAATCAAAGTACTAGATCACGATAGATATGTAGTAGAAGACACACCCCTTACAAAAAAAAAATAATAGAAGATATGAAGGAGTAGTTTCGATTGATAAAATCTATCCTTGGGTTACTTATACTAGAGAACACTTGCATGATACTGACAGTGAAATGACAGACGTATCCGGTAATGACCCTGAAAATTCATAAATTAATAACGTTGTGTTAGGATAAATTACGTTAAACAAATAAATAATTATAATGATGACATTATCTTATGATTATAAAACTAAATTTACAAAAAAATACTTATACTAAAAAAAAATTAGATTACATGTAAACGGATGAGATTAATAATACCTTTTATAATGTAATAATTTAAAAAAAAGGCAACCAATGTTAATGTTAATATTAGTAAATACTTATTAGTTTTAAGTTTTGTGATCTTTTGTTCATCTAAAAGGCCATATCAGTCCTATTAAGGATTGAGCAACTGATCTTAGGTGTAATGATTTTAGTTTAAGTTTTGTGTTCTTTTGTTCATGTATAAATGCGATATTATGTTGATTGAGGATGGAGCAACAGATCTTAGGTGTAATGATATTAGTTTAAGATTTTTTTTTGGTCTTTTGGTCACGTATAAAGGCGATACTATGCTTAAATTGAATGTTGAACGTCTGATCTTAGAAGTAATGATTAATTTTAAGTTTTGTGGTCTTTTGCTCTACAACAAAATAAAAGGTAATATTATGTCTTGAACAACTGATCTTAAGGGTAATGATTAGATTTAAGTTTTGTGGTCTTTTTGCTCACCGAAAGAGGCGATATTGTGCCAAAATTAAATATTGAACAACTGATCTTAGGAGTAAGTAATGATTAGTTTTAAGTTTTGTGGTCTTTTGCTCACCTAAAATGGCAATATTATGCCAAAATTGAACAGTGAACAACTGATCTTAGGAGTAATGATTAGATTTAAGTTTTGTGGCCTTTTGCTCATCTAAAATAGCAATATTATACTAAAATTGAATATTGAACATATCATGTCAATTAATTAAGTGAATTTACATTATGTTGAGCAACTGACTTTAGAAATAAGGACATTAGTTCTAAGCTTTATGGTACTTTGATTGTCTACAGAATTGGAGGGCCAATTAATATCTTAAGATGGCCGAGAATCATATGCATAGTGTAGGTCAAATTGTGAATGCATAGAATTTTTTTTTTCTTCTCAATGATAACCTAATTTTTTTTTTCTTTCTATTCTATGTACAGTTATAAAAATGACGTGAGGACTCGTTTATAACGGATGGCCGAACTGTTAGAAATCATTTAAATTTTGGTTGAAGGTATTTCATTTGACTAGAATTAAAAATGTATGAAACTAAAGTAATGATTCAATTCGATTAAATTGTTATATTTGTTTAAAATGACATGAAACAGGAAATGTAGTAAAAGTAAAGTTTATTAGAAATTATTTAAACTTTTGTTAAAGGTATTTCATTTGACTAGAATTAAAAATGTATGAAACCAAAGTAATGATTCAATTTGATTAAATTGTTGTATTTGTTTAAAAGAGATGAAACCGGAAATGTAGTCAAGAAAAGTTAGATTTTATTTGCCTTACAATTCTAAAGTGTTAGGAAACGGATATGTCATGAAACAGTTCAGTTTTGAGCGGAAAGAATATAAACTTAATGTGTAATTAAATCAGTTTTATTAGAATCCAAAAAGTATAAATAGGTCTGGCATTTTGCCTTCGGGCGCCATTGTGTATTTAAGTTTTGAAGTGTTAAAGTGTGAGTGCTTTTCTCAAGTTGTGAATAAATTATTATGGAGTGAATTACCCTTGGGCGTATTATTTTACAGTACAATCGAGTTTTCATGAAATTTTCTTTTAAAAAGCGTAAAAAAAGCTTAGCTTAGCAAGTATGCCGCATTGTTTCGGATTGACTATGCTGCGTAGGCCCTACTGGCCGCTACAGGCGTCACCGGATGGGTTGGCGAGCGCGAAGCTCCGCCTGGGATGAGCCCTAGGGCTCGAAGAATTAATTGGAGAGGTCGGAGGGGCTACGTCCTCCTAAGCCGTGGTCCGAGCCTCACAGGAGGTGCTCCTGTGAGGCTCGGACCACGGCTTAGGCTGGGTGGATTAGTCGGACTAGTTAGTCCATGCCCCCCGAGGCCGTGGCGTGAGTCCACGTCCGGTATAATAAATGTAGACGACAAAGACTAGTTAAATCCGGTAATATCTACCTACGTACCAACCTAACATTATTATCTATCCCTTTCGTTTTTCAGCTGTTTATTTTTTCACGCGTCGTACATTTTACACGTCTGCGCTTACATACGAGGTCCTTTATAAATATTTCACACACGTTTAGGCGTCTTTAGCGTCCTGGTTTCTCTAAGTTAGCTCTTATTGCTGTCGTAATAAAGCAGAGAATGAGCTTGCGACCGACCGTTCAGATAATGAATAGGCTACGCTGCGTGCTGCGCTATGCAGCCTCCGGATGCTGTTAGGATAGGTCTACACTATACCTGGTTGGAGTCCGGTTTCAAAGCGAACTTGAAGCAGGATCCAGATAGACATAAAGAATAAAGATAGATTGGCAGATAAAATAGGTATACTTTATTCAAGGAGGAATATTTAGTTGAGGTGGTTTATAGAATAGAACAGTTTTTTTACAGAAATAAACTTTTATTTAAAAAAAATGGTACAAAAAATTAAAAAACATGACCATGCCGGTCATGTTTTTTAAATTTTTTTAATTCTATTTTAATAACTGATAGGTATGCTGGAACAACGAATGGTTGAATATTTTACTTAACGGATGAAAACGAAACAGTGTAAAACTAGCTTTAGACTTTTAACTATTTTTAGATTTTTGCTTTATCTGAGACAAAATGGAAAATTTTTATGAAGCTATAAGGTTACAAAGTAATATTTTTTTGTTTTGTTTTATTTAGTACTTACCTAGTTTACTTGGTTATTTTTTTAGCGTTTTATTTGTAGGTATTTTTAAAAATAGTAAAACTTGCTTTACCTTTATTAAGTAGGTATCTAGGTTATATTCAGAATGCTAGATTCTTGAAAAGTAGTTAGGTACCTAACTAGATCTTCCTAACACTGAACTAACAAAAAAAAATATTAAAAATCTTGTCTAGCTGCGACGGTGATCTCGATGATGGTTTAGAGCGCCTTCAAAGCCGCAAAGTGCCGCGCTGCTTTGTAAATCCATATAAATAAAAACGAGTAACTACAGCTTCTGTACTACACCCGTGCTGTGTCCGAGCATCAGTTCATCGATTGAAATTAGGTAGGTATATGGATTTACAAAGCATCCATTTACAATCCATAATATAATCCTTAGATTAAGTCTTTTTTTTTACAAGGAACCAAAAGCTTAATTTGCTATAATCCGCCAAACCAAAGAAATCTGTATGGTGCAACATGCAGCATGCGACATGCACCGCCCGCCCTCCCACTGATAAACATGTAGGTAAAGCCAGCCACCAAGCAAGCCACATGCACCACCACCACGCAGCACCACACAAATCCCAACACCACTCGACACACGTTTCGCTCCGACACCGGAGCATCCTCAGATGTAGACCTTACAATGCCTAATTGCAAAGGAAAGAAAGGAAAGAAAAGAAGTTTTGCTTTAATATTTTTTTAGTCTTAATTTAGATATAAAATTTCATAGAATTCGTAGTAATTATAATAACTAGTTACTACTAATACTTATTCGATTTGACTAAATAAAACTCTGAACTCAAAAACACAACAATTCTGATTTACTTTTCGTTATATAAAGGGGACGGTGAACAATACAGCGGAAATAATTTACAGATCAGATTCGTACGAACAATAAGTCAGCTCGTCTGCATTCTTGAGACACAAAAAAATAAATATCACCGGTCAAGCGCGAATCGGATTCGCACAGGGCTCCGTAGCATCATACAAGAAATAACACAATTTCGAACTAGTAAGTATAAATTACATTCGCTCCAATAGCTGTAACACTCCGCAAGTTAATGACGGAGAGCGCCATCTATGATACGATTTAGTAAACCCATTATTAACTAAACACTTTTTAGTTTTTTGTGTGATGTAATTAAAAATTCACAGTGCTATACCTACCTGCCCATAATTCTAGGTCAACGGGAAGTAGGTACCCTATAGGTTTTGATTCTTTGGTCTTGACAGACACGACAGACAACGAAGTTATCCAACATCGACTGCTCCTTTTTTTGAGTAATGGAACCCTAAAAATGAGTGTCTATAGCGATAAATGGAGCAGTTATTCTTAATATCAATTGATAGAAATCTAGCTTTTCTATATTCGAGGGTGCATAGGTTTAAAGAGTTTATTTCTCAGAAGAACAATGTTCACTTATATGAGAATAATAAATATAAATATAGATAAAACATCAATTTTTAAACGTACGGTGACTTTATACAATAATAATATTTTAAAACATGCTACATTCGAAGTTAACAAACTATAATATATATCTATCTATCTATCTATTATGTCTGACAATACTTTTTTAACTCAGCTTTAAATTTTGGAAAAGATTTTTCCTCCAATATGTGTTTTGGCAAGTCATTATATAGTAGCGCTCCCTCAAACTGTATAGTTTTGGTACCATAATTAGTCCTAGCTTTAGTTAATTGTAGCTTGTGCTTGTTACGTGTACCATATTTATGAGATTTTGTTTTAAAAGTGATTTGTGTATGTACGGAGTCCAAAAGTATTTTTCTAACTAGTAAACATATTTTGTATTTGTATAATTGACTTATAGATAGTTCATCAGTTTTCTTATATAATTCTTTAGTCGGGAAGCGATAGTCTAGATGAAACAGAACTTTTAACAATTTGTTTTGAGATATTTGAAGATCCTTTAAATTAGTTTTATATGCACATCCCCAAATCTCTATTAAGTATTCCAGTAAAGGCTTGGCTAATGAGTTATAAATGATTCTTCGGACTTTATGCGGTATACAGCGTGCAGATTTACGCAACGCTCCAGTCAATGATGTGATTTTTGTCTGCAGGTAATCTAAATGAGCTCGCCATGTTAATTTAGAATCCAGTACAAGACCAAGATATTTTTCTGCTTCTGACTGTTTCAGTTCTTGGTTATTTATAGTTAAGGGATCGAAATCAGGAACTTTTTTGTTTTTCGCAGTAAAAAGCATGTAAGAGGTTTTAGCAACATTTATAGTAAGCAAATTGTACTGTAACCATTCATTTAGTGTATCTAGATCTGCTTGTGCGTTAGACATAATTTCATGGATTGATTCTCCAAAATAAAATAAGCATGTATCATCAGCGTATAAGGATACCTCTCCGATCAATCCCAGATTTCCAATATCATTTATGTAAATCAAAAATAGCAAAGGGCCTAGGATGGACCCTTGAGGTATTCCACAAACAATGTTACATGACTTGCTTTTAAAGTTATCAATTTTTACTATTTGTTGTCTACCTGTTAGATAAGATTCAAGAATTTTAAAAGCTGATCCTGATATACCGATACATTGTAACTTATTGAGCAAGATAGTATGTGAAACGGTGTCAAATGCCTTTTTTAAATCAATGAATATACCTAAAGCTATCTTTTTCTGGTCAATATTAGTTTTTATTTTGGTAATCAGATCCATTGTTGCCGAAAGAGTATTTGATTTGGCACGAAAGCCATACTGGCCTTTGAAAAGAAATTTATTTTCTGTTAGATAATTATTTAGACGTATATATAAAATCCGCTCAAATACTTTTGATAATACGGGCAAAACCGATATGGGACGATAGTTCCCAGGGTCAGATTTAGAGCCAGCTTTGTGAATAGGGCTAACTTTAGCTATCTTTAGGCTGTCTGGGAATGTACCATCTTTCATACATTTGTTGATACATAAACTTAGATTTTCACTTATTATGTCATTAATACATTTAATTGCTTTAGCCGTTATACCATCGATACCTGAACTTGCATTCGTATTTAAATTTTTAATGATTGTTTGTATTTCATCTTTTGTAGATAATTTAAATTCTGTGAGGGTTTTAATCGGCGTAGGTGAGTTTGAATATGTGTGGGCATTATATGTTGTATTAACATGATATTTTTGTGGTATATCATGAGCTAAAATTGGACCTATTGAAGAGAAGTAGGTATTAAAGTTGTCACATATTTCTGTACCATCATTAATAGTTTTACCGTTTACTATAAGTTTAGGGGGAGCACTACCACTTTTAGTTTTATTTCCTGCAAAAGTATGAATCAGGTCCCACATTCTTTTCGGTTCGTTATAGCATTTAATAAAAGTTGTGTAATAGTATTTATCTTTAGTGTCCTTAATTGTACTTCCAATTTTATTTCTTATTTTATTAAAATCATTCTTTAGTTTTATATTATTAATATCTTGTTTTAATTTTTTCCACAACACATTACGATTTCTAATGTCATCCAATATCTGTTTATTTATCCAGTCGTCTTGAGGTAGATTTTGTATTTTGAACTTGATAATTTTATGATTTTCTATATTGCTTTTAATAAAACAATCCAATTGGTTGTAGTCGTGATCTGCCATCTGAAGATTATTTTCAGCCATATCCTTGTAGAGTTTATCATAATTTATTGCTTCATACTTTATTTTCTTCTTGGGTTCCTTTTTAAATTTTTTAAGTTCACAATAAAGTTGTTTATGATCTGATAAAGGTGAATCTATTATAGCTATATGAAAATCATTGTTAGTGTTTGTACAGACATGGTCCAGGATTGATTTAGATGTTTCTGTTTCTCTAGTACAATATTGACTATGTATTTTATTAAGTATTTTATATCCTGACTCTTGTAATATATACTTATATTTCTTACTGCATCGGTCTTTGTTTAAAATATTTATGTTAAAATCCCCAAAAACTACTGATCTTTTCCTTTGTTCTAGCTGCGTTGAATAAATTTCGAAAAAGTTTTCAATGTTAGTGGAGGGTGGTCTGTAAACAAGTCCAATATTTAAGCTGCATTTTTCTAAATAAATCCATAAAAAGTTATTTCCATCGACATACTTTTCTTCCGTAAGTGTGTAAGATAAATCATTGTGTACATATATTGACACTCCTCCCCCAATGCAATCAGTCCTATAGTTATAAATATGCGAGTAATTCGGGATTTGCAATATGTTTGCATCGGTTTCAGATTTTATCCAGGTCTCCGTTAATAATATCAAATGTATAGTATATTTAAAAGATTTAATGATGCATTTTAGTTCCTCTATTTTACCTGACTTTAATAAGCTTCTAACATTTGCATAAAAAAATTTAAGTGAGGAGGTAGTCATTATTACATTACCATAATCGTGAGTAATCTGGTAGGTAAGTGGTTCGCTTGTAGATAGATCCGACATCACTTGCCGTTTTTTGAAGTCACTTTTGTAATTTTTGGAATCCCATTCGAGTATTTAATACTTAAGTCTGTTTCACCACTTTGCTGGCGCTGGGCCAGCTCATCCTTCAGGTTTTGTAAATATTTTTGCTGAGCAGGTGTTTGATCCCAAAATATACGAATGTTTCTATCTTTCGTTAATGCACGGTTACGTAGTATATAGTTTGCAGGTTCCTGGGAGTCAAAACATACCTTAATGTTCCGATTTTTACCTGGGGTATGTTTACCTAACCGGAAAATTATTTTCGGTTTCGGGCAGTTTTCGTAGATGCTGGTAATAATTTTGGTAACCTCCTGCATATCGTGTTTACGTCTACTTTGAGAATTTTTATCATTTAATTCATGCACACCCGCAAGTATAATATTTTTTTGTCGATTGCATCGGTCTTGTATTTCCAGGGTGATGTTTTCGTAACTAAGCGGTAGCGGATTTACTGACGAAGATGGGCTGGCAGTATTTTTATATGAATGAATATCACTCTCGAGTTGAGTAATTTTAGCCTTCATCGTTGAGTTTTGTAGTCTCATACTTGCCAAGTCATTTTTTAGAGTATGATGTTCGGAAATTAAACTCTCAGTTGCGTTTTTCATTTCTTGAATTTCTAGTTTAATTTCTGAAATTTCTTGATATAATTTGTTATTATTTTGATTATGTTGCGCACTAAAGTTTTGGAAAAATGTTTGTATTTCATTTCGTAATTTATTTAACTCTTCTACAAAAAACGCAGCGGAATCATTTTCACGTTCTTTCCTTTTTCTTTGTGTTATGTTTTCTTGTCCTCTGGCAGTCCCACATATCTCAAGGGCAGAATCACTGCCGCTCATAGCATTCCCGCTATGCGCTAATGAATGGAAACTCATTCTTAGATAATGTCGGGCGAGCCCGTCCAGCGAAGTCGCTTAGAGTGGGATCAAAAATAAGAGGTGGTCTCGTTTACCCGAGGGGGTGAAGAGAGCGCACAGCCACAGCGAATTTGTTCTGAACAATCGTATGTGGAAACACTGCACAGTTTAACATTAACGTTTTGTACTATCACTTAAGATTCATTTTCAAGGAAGCACTGAATTTAAAAAAATTATATTTTTAAAGTAATTAGTTGTACACGTCTACTCATTACAGCGGTTGTCATCGAACCCATGTGAAAAGAAATCTTATGAATCGGTGACCCTTGCACAAATGCAGTATTGTGCAGGGTCGCGGGGCTCGCGGGGTGGGGGGCGGTCTAGTTATTAATACAATCCAGTTATTATAATATAAAGGCAAAGAATCAAGGGCCGCGCTAGCCTAGACCGCTTTCACTGGAGTGGAAGTACCTAGCTATCCAGGTGTGTGTAAAACGACCTCTCAGATTGCGTTTACTAGTGACGTTCCGTCAATTTATTTGCTAGAGCTGGGAATATGTTAAAATATTATTCATATTATGGAATGCCTGGCTATAGCCTGGTTTCCCAGTCAAATCTATCAGTCTGTGTACGCCCATTGCTGGACATAGGCCTTTTCAAGAACGCGCCACCACACACGGCCCTCCGCCTTTATCATCTACCTACAAATCATTAGTCCAGTAGACTGGAGTCAATCTCGTATTGCGCATACCGGTACGCGGCCTTCACTCCAGAACACCAGTACACGTACCTACTCATTGGCAGTCGGTTTTGCAACAGACGTGTCCTGCCCACTGCGACTTCAGCTTGCTAACCTTTTTCTTCTTTTAAGAATTTCCTCATTCCGAATTTTATCCCTGAGAGAAATACCCAACATAGTTCGCTCCATAGCGCCCAGAGCGACTTTAATTCGTGGACGAAGCCAGTTGTCCTGGTGTTTTCGTTTCCACTTCATACGTCATAGGTAGAGGTACCTGGTGGCCCTGAATTGGCGTGGGAGGAATTTCTAAAAATCCTTTATTTTGAGGGTCTACATCAGGGGTCGGCAAGTAATTATAAGTAAAGTCCGAATTCTGTTGAAAATTCTTATCGAGGTCCAGAAAAAAATTCATACTGCTTCTTAGTTTTCACTTTGCCACATTTAGTCAGTTATATAAATCACAACTGGTAACTTAAATTGGGCATAATTTCACCGAGCCAGTTTTTTAAAGATTGGTTCACGCGAGAAACAAAATGCGAAAGTTATAATACTATACATAAAATTCATATTATCATGACTTGTAATGTAAAATGTGTCATTCATTCATAGATAGGTATAGATATTATTAAAAATATTCAGCGGTTCAAGGTTCGACCGTCATCGTCAGCGGTCCAAGATTCGACCGTCCGCCTGTTGCCGGCCGCTAGTCTCTACATTATAATCTTACTTAATATTGCATAAAGAACCCCACTTTAATAAGTAGGTTCGCCGGCTCACTACAGAGTACTTAAGTCTCCACTCGGAGTGTGAAGGTTTGGCCATAGTCTACCATGCTGGCCAAGTGCGGATTGACGCATGACTTCAGACACTATGAGAACATTATTGAAACTCTCAGGCTTGCAGGTTTCCTCACGAAGTTTTCCTTCGCCGTTAAAGCAAGTGATATTTAATTACCTAAAACGCACACAACCGAAAAGTTAGAGGTGCGTGCCCGGGATCAAACCCCCGATATCCGATAGTTGATCATAATGAATATACGTAGGTTTAGGTATACATTCCTATGCTCAAGTATAGGTAGGTACCAGGTATTCCTATTAGTTATACCAACTTAGACAGATCTGAAAAACTTTAGACACGTTATGTTAGGTCGGGGTTAGGTCAGGTTGATTTTCTCGTCCCATCCCTAGCTGGTACATTCCATGCACTTAGGCACCGAGCCAGCGGAAGAATCGCTCTTTAAATCGACGGAAGCGTTTTAATTATACTTTTTTGATCGCGCTTTTAATTTAAGACTTTAATAACTGAGCTAAGTGTTAGCGTTCTGTTTTTTTTTTTTGTTTGTTGTTTGCAAATTTTTTATAAAGCTGGTTGGATTAATTTAAAGTGCAATAAAGATAAGTAGGTATACATATTTAAAGACCTATTGTAAACATAAAATTATCTTAAACTACGCGATGACCGCGACGATGGTCTTCATTGATTTAAGTTTTTTAACACTTTGATTAGTTTATGTCCGTCTTTGGGAGGAAAGCTAACACTGTACTCATCAAAATCAGATTATTATAGGCCCAGTGAAAAGGTAACAGTAGATGAGTAGACTAATAGACGTATAATCTAATTTTGTCAAAGATTATTAAGCAATTATTTGTAAGACCTACTTACAGCTACTTTTAAAGTCTAATAATAATTAGTAAAAAGTAATGGTACACATATTATTGTACTACAAACCCGGCAAATAACTTGAAGAATACTATTATTGTAGCGAACAAGCGATTGGCTGCGAATGGCGAGCTACACGCGATGTAAGTACGCGAATGGTTGATACTTTCATGCAGGTGCACACGATTGGTAATTATTATCTGTCTACGGCAGAGGGCTACCGATGGTTGATAATAATCGGCTCTTGCTTCCAGTAGGTATGCGTCAATTATTTCGTAATTTTGGTCAAGATATTTTTTGCCGGGTAAGTTACTCTGTTTTTGCTCCAAATATTTGCTGGGCAGTGGGCACCACGCCGCTTTATGCTTATTTTAACACGTTTTTTATATCAAGCGCCTTCTTGACTACATAAAAGTAAAACCACTATAAAAGTGAAGACCTTTTCAATATTATTTAAAATGTAATCATAATATTTTATTAGTGCTAACTTATATAAAAAAATCAATCTTTAATAATTAAATTAAAACTGCAGTGGTCACAGCCTCAACAATTTTAAAAAGCGCGCTTACACTACACACCTAAATTCGCGCTAAAAGAAAATATTAATGTTGCCATGATTGTGTTGGTTATAAGGAAGCAGGTAAAATGCTAAGAATACAGTAGAAATGGGTAACATTGGTATAGAAGCGCGGTTTTTTAGAATGCTAAGTTTCCCAGAGAAAAAATCGATTATAAAAAAATCGATTATAGTAGCCGTAGATAGTAAATTAATGTTGTGCTTCATTCATCATTTTTGTGCAATTATTTTTTGTGAACCACATATTATATAATTGAACTGTGAAGATATGATTGAATTTCAATCATGGATTTTTTTTCTTCTTTTATTATTTAAAGGCTTTTAATCATAGATTCATCCATGATTGAAGTAATTGAGAGTTAAACAACGCAACAACTAATAATATTTGACACATTTTCAAAGTTACCCGTGCTTACTGTAAGCATATGATACCATGTTATCTGTGTTAGTTTTCGTGGTCTGTGGTTTGCGCTACATGCGCTACAGACTGCCACAGATAACAGATTAAGAAAAAAATTGTCATCATTCATTTCAGAAATGGGGGTGCTGTCACGTAATTTTAAGCCCAATTTTTTGGGCTTACTAAAATTTCTAAACAATATGAACTGGTTTATTGTGTTTTTTAGTTTAATTAATCTTTCATTGTGCATTTACGAGGATCAAATCGGAAAATTCGATTGGTAATTTGTAGTTTTAAGGTTATGGCAGTTGTACGTCTTCACACAAGTTCGGTGAATAATTGAAGAACCTTCTTTCAGGCGACAAACTTATGTAGGGCGGATAAAGTTTGCACAGTTCGACACTGTATCTACAGCGAAAAAAATCATAGTCGCCACTGAGGAGAACGTATTAGCTGCTCTGAATTTGAAGACAGGTAAACACAGCTTTATTAATGATTTCCGGCTAGGAATTTGTGCTATTTTACCAGCAATTCGCTCATCTTTAAGCCGCAAAGTGATTGTACGATAGTAATACATAGTATATACATCTAAATACACAAATTCACTAGGGTATGGTATGTCTACTGCAAGTTACTCTTTTAGGGTTTGCTATTTATGTACTTAAATGATGTTTGAACCAATCTTGTAAGTTATAAAAATGCTATTTATTCACTTGGACTTTGGTCAGTTCATGTAAATAACTTGAATTTCAAATTATGTGCTTATAAATGTGCTTCCACAACTACACAAAATGTCTTTCAGTAGTATTGTAATGAATTATTTTTTATTTTCAAAGCAGCTAATTTAATGGTTAAGATGTTAGCCTCCTATTTTGGGGGATATTAAGTAGTAGGTCAGTGATGAATTAAGATGATGAATTGATGATGGTTGTTTAGATTAGTATATTAGGCTTTTTACTATTTTTAATTTGTCTGATACAGTGTCAAGAGTGAAAAAACTTATATTTTAGTTAGTTCTACATTGAGACCCTAGGTGGCGCTGTCTGAAACTAGATTGCGATGTTAAGATCCTTAGGAATCAAGATTAGCAGATAGGTCTCACAGTATGGCCACAGTTCGCAACAGTTCGAACAAAACCTCGAGGCTCCATCTGTCAAATATAGGCCATGACACAACTAGGTATGTGACATAGGCCGTCTGGCAGTGTGGCAGAGTTTTTAAATATTTTGCTCAAACACCTAATATTTGATAGAATGTTGATTTAGGATCAAACCGGGAGGCCACTATAGGAGATATGGCAGTTCAACAAATAATATTGGTTCAGTAATCATACTATAATAAATAAAATTGGAGTGTCTGTCTGTAATTTCAAAATAACTACCTCATATTAAGCTCATATGGTTATTTGAACGATACCAACACTGAATCACATGTTTTTAAAATTTTTGTCTGTCTGTCTGTCTGTCTGTCTGTCTGTCTGTCTGTTTGAAAAGGCTAATCTTGGGAACGGCTGAACTGATTTTGACGGGATTTTCACAGACAAGTAGAGAATTGACCAGGGAGTAACATAGGCTACTTTTTTAACCGACTTTCAAAAAGGGAGTTGTGTTTTTCTACCTATGTACACCGAAATCTCCGAGATTTCTGAACCGAATTGCGTCATTTCTTTTTTAATCGATAGAGGAACTTTGCGACATTGTTTCATAAAAAATTTGGAGTCCAACTCCTCAATCCTGATGCTGCAGGGGATCTGACCAATCCACGCGGGCGAAGCTGCGGGCATTAATATATACGCTTAGTTATCAATGCAGTTATAGTGCTCTGTGGTTTAGGTTTGCCTTGGTGTGCAGTGCAACAATGATGATGGTTTAATGTTTTAGGTCAAGTAGTCTGGCGCCATGTGTTTGAGAGTGCATCAGCAGGCAACATACAGCTTCTGCACGTGGGAGACAAGATCACCACGGTGACTGGCTCCAATCCTTACCTTGTGAGAGGATGGGACCCTGCTACAGGTAATTTTTTTTATTTTTATTTATTAAACTTATAGAAAGTACATTATGTATAATATGTTATTCCTGCTATATTCAGTGCTATAAATATCAGTCAGTTTTACTGGGCTCTGTGTTATCTTAATATCCCACTCATATCTTAGAAGTGAACGTTTATGTGTGTGTTTCACAACTAGACTTACAGGACTAGTTTAAAAACCCGTCCGGGTCCTTTTTCAAGTGGCATCTGCTTGCAGTGCAAATGAGAATGCTTTATTTTCTTTACTTATTAAAACTTTGAAAAAAAAAATACAGAAAGAAACATTGAGAAAAACTGCAACTCCAAAGCCATACAAATATGACATCTGTAAGCATGCTTCAAAAAATGGTGGCCCTTTCAGATTCATTAACCCCCGACCCAAAAAGAGGGGTGTTATAAGTTTGACGTGTGTATCTGTGTATCTGTCTGTGGCATTGTAGCTCCTAAACTAATGAACCGATTTTAATTCTGTTTTTTTTTTCAGAAAGTGATCGAGAGTGTTCTTAGCTATAATCCAAGAAAATCAGTTCAGCCGTTTGAAAGTTATCAGCTCTTTTCTAGTTACTGTTTAACTTTCACTTGTTGGGGGTGTTATAAATTTTTAATTTAGGTACACTTGTATTCTAATAATCTTCTTTTACAGGAGTCCTAATGTGGGAGTGGTCGCTAATCCTCCAAAATGACGAGCGAGCAGACTACTCAGAGTGGTGGGTGCAGAACAACATGCTGGTTCACTTGCTGCCTGCGTTTGGTTCACATTTAGAGGTCACTATGTACAACCTACTGACTGGTGGCAACAGAGGTGCTACGTCCAAATTACCTGCCATATGGAGCAATGATGGGTGAGTTTTCTATTCTAGCTTTTCAAACTATGTAATTTCAAAATGTGAAGGGCCCTGTTACACTATCAACATTATCGCACGATATGCGATATCGCGATCGAGTATCGAGAAAATAAGACCATGCTTGACCATTTTTAGTTTCCAAGTTCTTATTTTCTGTTTTGCAGTTTTTAGTAAGTGGTTTTAGCTATTTATTTATATTTTTATATATATTTTTTTTACACGTGGTGTGGATCTTTTGAGCAAGTTTAAATTGCATGCATGTGTTCTACAGCTAATCTTAACTGATGGATAGTTCCCAGTGTTCGGCAAAAATTAATAATCCATCTAGCCATGATTTGTCTATATGTTACTTAGCGATTTTGTTGATTGTTATAAAACTATGATTTCTGACAAATTAACAACATTGCTGTGTAACCTATCGGCACAATAAAGATAGAATTGATTAATTATTACTTTCGGCCTTTAGTGACGCAAATAAAACAAACTGCTGAGATATTGCAAGAATTTTAACTTTCCCTCATCAAAGTTTTATACCTATTTTCTTTCAGATGCATCCTAACAGCTCCATACTATACTTGCGTATCAGGAGACATGGGAAGCCAAATCCTCCTAACATTAGACGTCACTTCCAATGCAATACAAATTATTAGCAAACCATTATCCAACTACATAAACCTCCAACAGTCTATAGGCGGCAATCTGAGGCCTTTAGACAACAGCGTGGTGCCAGGCTTCATAGTTGACGATAAGAAGGTTTTATTGATAAGGAATAATAGTTTTGAGGTGGTTGGTAAAGAGTTAGAGGATGAGATAGCGAGTGCTACGGTAGTTGATGGTGCGAATGGACCGGTTTTGATGCAGACTTGGACAGATGATGTAAAGGTAAATTCATTCCTTCGAACTTTATAAATAATGCTCACGACTTCGTCCTTTCATTCAGATTCACCTACTCGACCCTCGTTTCCTACGGACCAGCTAAATCTAAGGTTGAGATCTATAGTGCGCACTATGACATTGCTCAGACTTAAGACACTGTTAACGACACAGCATTGTACTGCTGGCATAAATCTGTCTCGTTTTAACTGAATCACAATCAAAGTGCACTCTATAGATTTCAACCTAAGTGTAATAACTTTTACCTTTATCTCCAGCAGATATATTATTATCTAAATATTATTATTTGTAGGGTTTCCAGCTAACAGCGTACAGTATATCCACCAACAGTGAAGTACCAGAGATCCACTGTTCGGACTCCACACTGAGTATTCCAGAGGCGGAGATTTTGGCGGCGATGTGTACGCGCCACGCTAGAGAGCAGCATGCGTGCAGGATACTGGTCAACGGGGCTGATGATGCGGTTCATCTGATGCAGCAAGGAGGCAAGTTCAGTTCACGTACAGTATAGCCAACAGTGAAGTCCGCGGAAAGAATTTACTATAGCACTAGAATAGAATAGAATAAATTTTTATTCAAGTAGACTTTTACAAGTGCTTTTGGATAGTCACTTTATCACTGGTTCGGTATGCTGTTCCAAATGCATTCTCTCTGTTACGTATATACGAATATTATTGAATATTATTGTAAATTGAACAATTGAAAAGAGCAACCGCCGAGTTTCTTGCTGGTTCTTCTCGGTAGGAACGGCATTCCGAACCAGTGGTAAATTATTTGACGATTCAAAAGCACTTGTAAAAGTTTATTTGAATAAAAATCTATTCTAAAATCTATTCTATTCTATTCTATTCTATTCTATTCTATTCTATTCTATGTAATCCCATACAAAATATGGTAGAAGTAAAAATCTCAGTACGCGTTAACCACCACCATCACAAGCATGTTACAGAAAACGTTTGAAATTCAATTCGATTTTATTTTCAACAAACCTTTGAAATTCAATTACAAAACAAAGTTCTGTTTTGCTGCCTCAACTGAGATTTCCTCCTCTATTATTTGTATGGGATTAAATAACAGAGAGAGCACTATAATAACATCTTTCCGAGAATAATGTATAGAAACAGGCAGGAAAGGAGAATGATCATACACGGGCCACGCTTGTGTCAGAAGATAATTATTTTCATAATTTATGTTTTATTTTATAATTCAGTTTGGCATAAAAAATAAAGTGCTGACTATCCCGAGATTTTTTCCTCATTTTAAAAGTACTTCAATTGTTACTATACAGAAATCCAGTCTCCATTTTTATCAGTAAACATACCATAGTGATGTTATTTTACGACATCGATGATCAAAATCGGTGGTGGTCGAGTTATAATCGATTAAAGACTATTATTTTCATAGTAATATTTAAAAAAATCGATATTTTTTTACAAACCATCTTGATCGAATCGAATCAACTCGATAAGTGCTAGTTGCAGGTCTATGGTTTTTGCTTTCTGTCAATTTCGATAATTGCAGTCGTAGTGTTCACATACTCTTTGATTGCAGTTTTCAGGGCGGTTCGAATTTAGATATTTTAATCCCATATCGTTGACCGTTGCGCGTTGTCTTGTACGTCGAGTTGAGAACTATATTTCCTTCGTATTAAGCTCCGTATATGCTATAACTTCATCATAAAAATATAGGTATAGGTAAATGCAATGGCACCTTGTACATCTTCAAATAGTGATTCATTGGGAATAACTATGTACTTGCACCATATAGGCAGCACTAAAATCGTCCTGGTGATATGTGGAAACTACTACCTACTTTACTTTACCTAATAAAACCTACTTACCAAACCTAACCTAACCTTTTACATAAAACTGTTTTTCTCAGAAACTGGGAGGAATAAATTAAAAATTCTTTTTTTATATGAAAGTAGGGATATCAAACTTTATTATATGTAAACTTTCATTGAGACACAAAAATATTTGTAAGTGGCCCAAACTCCATAGAGTGCTGGTCATTCTCTTTTTAATTTAAAGCAATTATTTTTGTGACCAGGTCGCTTGCTGTGGTCGCGCGAAGAGGCGCTCGCGAACGTGGTCGCGGCGGAGTTCGTTGACCTGCCCGTCTCGGAAACCGACGCCGCTATAGAGTCCGAGTTCGATCAGAAAGAGGGTACGTATCTATAGTCTATACTCATTCACATTAGCGTAGCCTAGTGGTTATTCGGCCTTCCTATAGCGTGTGACAGATTGAAATGGCAACTGGGATGGGGAGTGGGGACACCCCCATACACCCTCGCCGCCTTCGCGCTAACCCGCTGCGGGTGAGCGCGGGTGACGTGTGGGTGGGTACGGCGTCCCCCCCCACCTCATACCCCGATTGTCATCACAACCTGTTGCGTACTGTATTGGGTGTGAGGTTCGATCCCGGGTACGCATGTATAATTTTCAGAGTTATAAATATAGATTATCCCAGCTATACTCAGTTGTTAGTCAATGTAAGCCTGACTAGTTTCAAACCCATCCAGGTTCCTTTTCCACAGGGACTCTTGCGATCTAGTGCTCAAGTGTTTTCAGACTTATGTGAGTTTTAAGCTATTAAAATATGCACTTGCTTTAATGGTGAAGGAAACTGCAGAGATAACCTACATGGCTGAGCGTTTTCCTTAAATGTTATCAAAGGTGTTTGATATCTGTCAATCCACATTTGGTCCACATGAAAGTAGTCCACCACTACGAAAATAATCCAATCTATACTATTTAATAAAATATGCGAAAGTGTGTCCTGACTACATCACTGACATCAACGCTAAACCGTTGGACCTAGAAAGCTGAAATTTTCCAGATCTCCCTTTATAATGTAGACAAGGAATAAGGCTGGATTTTTCGAAATTCCTACGCAAACAAAGCCGCAGGTGGTCACCAATATTGTATAAAAAACTGATGAGACCTTATCTTGTTTTAGCTGCCAAGGTGTATAGTAAGTACAGTAGATATTGTTCGCAGTGTGTTTCCGACACGAACCTACGAGACGGTTTGCTTTTAGCAAAACCTGCCTTTTGTTGTCATAATACATGATTGAAATATTTCCTACATTTATCTGCTATCTGATAGAGTTCACGCTTTATATTTTTATCCTTGTGTAGATTTTACTGTTTAGTTGTGATAATTTTTGTTGATGATGAATTCTGCTCCAAATCTCTGCTTCAAAGACCCAAAAATTACTCCATAAAACATATAATATGTCCTTATAACGTTCAATCCATACTAATATTATTGTGAATGCGAAAGTGTGTCTGTCTGTCAAACTTAATGAAAATGTTCACACAGTTGACTTACATCCTGGAGTAATAATACAAATTATAATAATTTTAATTATATGAGTCTGTGTCACAACCAATAAAGTAGGTAGGCAAACTTACAAGATCAAAACAAAAATAGTAATCTGAGGGTTATTTTATCAAGAAAGTATAGGAGTTTACAAACTTAGTTTCTTAGTAAATAAAATAAAATTTCAGACCATCTTATCCATATAGAAAGTTAGTGTGTTAGTAATTGTTACTAACACGCTAACTCTTAAATTCCTTATGATTATGTAAATCACACTTCACACTAATATTATAAAGGCGAAAGTTTGTGCGTATGTGTGTGTGTATGTTTGTTACTCCTTCACGTAAAAACTACTGTACGGATTTGGCTGAAATTTGGAATGGAGATAGGTAATATCTTGGATTAGCACATAGGCTACTTTTTATCCCGGAAAATCAAAGAGTTCCCACGGGATATCGAAAAACCTAAATCTACGCGGACGAAGTCGCGGGCATCGACTAGTAATAAAATGCTCCTAAAAATTCTCCGTTAGCTTCAAGTCATAAAGTTGGTCCGTACCTAACCTTACCCAGGTTCAGTGTGGTCGGCCTTCTCCCGTCGGCTACACAGCCAGTTCACGCAGCTGCAGAATGTGATCAAAAATCTCCAAGGCCAAGGCGCGCCCGACCAGTCCACCAACGCTCTCGTCCGGGACTACTTCAACTTGCATAAGATCATTGTTCTCATCACCGACGCTGGGAAGGTAAGTGAGCCAAGCAATGACTCGGTTCGTTTATTTACTTTATTTATTTAGATATCTTTATACATATAATATGTACAGGAAAATTACAAAAAAAAAAAAATTATATGAAATTGTTGACTGAATCCACATATTATGGTTTATTTTTGCTTAATAAAGTCAATCTCGAATCTTGTAAATGGTATCAGCAAAGGTTGCCTGGTAGAGATTGCTGCAAGCAATAAGGCCGCCTTTGTTTATTCTGTTTTCTTCCTTCTGTGTTGTGATCCTTTACATGTGTTTTTGTGTGCAATAAAGTGTTCTATCTATCTATCTTGTAATTACATTGGCAACTAAACTAAATAAAAAAGAATCTGAGTCCAATATTTTTAGGTTCTGTATCTCCAGAGAAAAAAAGAAACCCTTATAGTTGTTGTATGTCAAGACCCTTATAGTACGTTGTATGTCAAGACCCATCAATGTAATCAAACCCCATAGGTACTCCCCTACCTAGTCATGAAAGGCAGGTAGCAATGTTTTATAGCACAAGTAAAAGGAAAATTCCGAAAACCGTGAATTTGTGGTTTATACTTATCACAAACGTACATCACAAAAAAATTAAAAAGTAATTTCTTGTACGATGGTACGGAACCCTTCGTGTGCGACTCCGACTCGCATTTGGCCGGTTTTTTTGTAACATAATCAATTAAATAACTTGACCGTAACTGGAAGCTTTATATTGAGAGTAGCATTTCCGTTTCCGTCGATTTCATGCCAGTTTTCGTACTTTTATTGATGTCATATCCGGTTTTGTGGCGCCACCTGGCGGGGTCGCGCTCAAAGTTTTCGTAAATTGCTCAGCGCGGCCATGGCTTCATTGGCGTTTTGTTTGCCGTCGAAGCAACTTGCAATCAGTCAACACGAAACGTTGCAAGATATTTTATTTTATTTTATTGTGTGGTACTTTATAAAGTGAATTTGGTGAATAATTCGCAGTAAGTACTTATTTTTAATTTATATTACATTATGTAAAATGTAAAATATAATAATATGTACGTGATCAATATTTTTAACGGTTTGTCCGTTCGGATCACAGTACTTTATATTTATTTGCTATTGAGAGGGTACATGACGATAGTTATGACCCCGATTGCATTTTGAAATGAATCCTCTCGGATTTATACGAGAAATTCTTTTAAGATTATGATATGTCTTTTCTAGTTATTGTTATTGTTAATTCAAATTGTTACATCGAATAGTAATGAAATTACAGGTAACCTTTATAAAAATAAAAATATCACACCTGACGATCATCAGGATGAAATCGAATAACAAAGTTCGTGTTTAGATTTTACTTTCAACAGGTTCTAACCATTAATTAACCAGTTTCCAGGTTTTTCAGGTTTAGCTAGCGCATCTTGGTTTTTACGTGTACCTACACAGTACATTAAAAAGTCTTTGATAAAACTCAAGGTTCATAGACCTAGAAACAAACAAAGAGGTAAAAAAGTATGATACCTTGCAATTTCTAGCAGATAAAGCTTATGCAGCTATCACATACTGCATAAACAAAAATAAGCCTAGGTTTTCCTAAAAATTTTGCTTTCTTGACTTTATTTTTATTCGTATATAAATTAACTGAAAATCAATATTAACTTAAATAATAATATTAAATTAACTAAAATATTGACTAAAATCAATAATCAGACTTCGTCGGGTCTTTCCACAATTAGTGGGTAGCTACAGCATAGAAGGTATTGCGATGCGCTGCGAAATTATCACGAGCCAGGTGGGTCTTTTGGTTACATCCATATGGGAAAAAACGAGTGGAGTTTGTTCATATTTTTTGGGTCGAAAAGAACACATTTATTCAGTCAAAAGCTAAGCAATTATTATTAGTCCGCTGCCTCTCGCGGGGGCAAGGCATTGAAAATGTTACCGTTCCATCACGTGGAACTATTTTGCATACACTAAGGTAAATTATTTTGACGATTCAAAAGCAATTTCAAAAGTGTATTTGAATAAAGATAAGATAAATTTATTTGACCCAGCAATAAATAGAAAACACATTGAACGCGTTCGCCGCTTCACAAGCACAGAAAATTATAATTGTTGCCGTTCCATCGCGTGGAACTACTCGACATGCACATTGCTTTTCTGAAAAATGGTCACCCGCCCCTCGTAGGGGCAATGCATTTCAAATGTTACCATTTCAATACATAGAGCTGCCATGACTACCTTTGCCGTGCATTGAGCCTATTCAATGATCAATATTATCCACTCTCGTGGGTTGGATACCAGTATGATCAATATCATTTAACCTTCGCAGGGTTGATCCTAACATGAGCAATATTATAACACCCTCGCGGGGTGGATACCAGTATGCTCAATATCATCCACCCTCGCGGGGTGGATGCTAGTTTGAGCAATCTCATACACCCTCACGGTGTGAATACCAGTATGATCAATATCATCCACCCTCGCGGGGTGGATGACAACATGATCTATATCATACACCCTCGCGGGGTGGAAACGAACATACTGGTAATATCTACAAAGGTCATCTAAAAAGTTCTTATCGTTCCTTAATCAGGACTGGAGGTCCAAAAAGGTAAGTAAGCCACAGCATGATTATTTGCACCCGAATTCTCCAAGACAAATCAGAGAAACTAAACCGATCTCGTTCCAAGCAGGTTATTTAGTGCACTGTCTTTCGCAATGAAAGAAAATAGAGGCACCAGAGGTTATACAAAGGTTATTTCAATGGTATCGCATACCAACATTTAAAAAGCCACCTATTGCTTTTCCCAAGGAACTGTATGCAATAGTGCGTAAAATGAATCATGAAGCTTGCACCGCACGCCAAGTTTCCTTTTCACCTTGTTTCTGGTACCGAACTCCGAAGTGTCATCCCGACCAAGATCATATCTTAGAGTACGAAACAACTATGTATGTTATGGCAGAACATTTCATTTTGATAAACATGCAAAGTCTGTTTTCATGTAGTGAAACAGTCTTGTGTCAGTGCTTCTTATTGAGGCCATACGGGAAAGTTAGATAGATTAGATGATAACCTACCTGCCGTTCGGACTAACCACGGTGTCTATAGGTGATATTAAGAGAATGGTGAAATATGAGTCCTATTTTACTTAATCAACTTGTCATAGCAAGTTAAGGCAAGTACATGCTAAATGTACAAGAGACTTAATACATGTACATTTTTTACATGCATTAAGTTAATATCTACTACAGTCGAACTTACTGTTTTTGGTATATAAAATTTGAGAATTGGTTCTTTGACCACGAAAGAGTGAGTCTAACTATTTAGAAATACTATGGAGACCCTAGAAAATGCCTCCAAAGAGGGCTGTTGGATGTAAGAACAGTTAGAGAAACGCTAGTTAACAAACCAATGACCGCTGGATAATCCAAGATCTATCCAATACTGGTGATCACTATTATCATTCGTTAGACGTCCACATCTGGACATAGGTCTCATAAAGAGACTACCACATGCCACGTAATTACACTGCATGAATCCAGCGGATCCCTGCGTCTCGTTAAATGTCGTCTATCCATCAAGTGGCGATCTCCACGCTGCACTCCAAGCTGGCAGATGCGATAAATAAATTATAAGGGCTAAAGGAGAAATATTAGCTACCTCCACTAGTTCATGTTCTAGTAACGGATGCTTTGGATCAGGCTTGGGAGCTTTAAAAAACAATCTTCATCTATCATGCTCTTTGACAGGAAAGGAACAAATGCTTTACTCTTATCAAAACGATAGTCTAATTTACCCTTCAGAAGCTTCAAGAAGGCTCACTTCTTACGCCTTAGTTCAAGTCTCATTCAAAGTAACGACGAGACGTTACTCTCTCATTTACTAAGAAAAAGAGGAATGATGTTCATTCTTTCATTCATTCATTTGTTAATAAAGCATATTTACAAGGTTTAAGGATGTTGTTATCCTTATTGAATAAAACATTCCAGATACTGGAATTATGGCTTGACAAATACACCATAGCATACAATATTATATCCGGTATGTATAGTAATCATGTAAATAATTTGTATCTAATGTCATAGCCAACCTCCCAGAGTGGCAATACGAGCTTGTGTGGAAATAATATTTGCAAAGTGGGTAATCCTGGAGGTCGATCTATTCACCTCGTAGAAAGCATTCGAAGTACACAACTATGCACTCTTAGATTTGATGGACCATCAAGTCCTGTTTCACGATGCTGTATCTCATGAAAGTTTCCATTGGCATAGTTGGTTTACGCCATTATTTTCAATCCTTCGTCTTGACTCTTGACCCATCTCCATTGGTCAAAAGGAATATTTTTTGAATAGTTGATTTAGTTATATAATTTACTCCGATCGAAAGTGTTTGGCGGGCCTCGACCGTTTATATAAAACACAGCCTCATTGACTCGCAATGGGTCTGTCATTGTCTTAAGAAGTCTAGAAATAATGAGTGGTCCTATACATTAGACACATAAAACCTAAGCAGTAAATCACTGCTTAATTTCAAGCGGAAATCTATCTTGATACTATTGAATAAGCTTGAAAACGTTGATCATCATGGTCTTTAAAGAAAAATATTGATACGAACCTAAAGTATCACAATTAGCACCAGTTTTGGCACATAATATAAATGACAAAATTTAGAATTTTCATTCCTCTTACACGAATCTGTAATTGGATCTGTTATTGGATGTATGAAATAAAAGTCAAGTAATGTTTGTTAATGCGCGTTTTATATGTGCTATATTAATGAATAAAATCAAATTTACTCAATTATGTATTCATGTCCAAGCATGTTTTAAAATCGATTTCTTCAGAGAGATTTGAAATCCACCCGTTTGGGGTGCTAATAATAACTTATTAATTTAACTGTACCTTACTCGATGCTTCATAATATGAGATAGGCGCCATTTGTCCCGCCTTAACGCATCTATCTCGCTCTATCATATAGCGCTGTCCCTCTCTCTCTCTACCACCGCCAGCAGTACGGAGCTGGCCAAAAGGTGGCCGCGTTTGTTTTATTCATTGGCGTTTTGTTTCCCGCCGAGAACGGTTGTGCTTGCTTAAAGCAGCACTCTGGAGAAAAAATTACCTGCATTGGATAAAGTATTATAATACTCGTGCAAGAGTATAATTACTTCACGTGAGTTTTTCAATTTATTTAATTCTTATAAATGTTTGAGTATAGAAATGCTTTTATTTCTTAAGCAAAATTTTACTGCATAGCTAAATTCATTGGCTATTTATGAAAATGTCATCTTAGAGGTAGTTTGTTAATTTTAATACATGATTCAACAGATAGTTTGACATCGAATGAGTCAAATATCGATTTTATTAAGCTACCGTCAATGAATCCTATATAATTTCCAACAATTCATTGTGAACGAAAAACTACTCCATAATGTAGGTAGTTTTTAAAACATTTGCAGTTTTTGTTACATTCAGCGCCACAAAAACCACAGTTGGTTTTACCTGGCACTGAGTTAATTAATTATAGCTATACAATGTAAATAATTATACCAGCATAATGCCAAATTGGTAATGTAGGTACATAGTACTTAATCTTGTGGGTAGGTAAGGACAATGTGCAGCGCGACGTGCAACGTCGTGAACATTCACGTCATTCATATTTTTAAATGCTATTATTTTCTATAGAAAGAAATGTTGAAATATTTATTGTTTAAAAAGCTAATGCTATTTATAATTTAATATAAAAGGTATCCCGGTAGTACCGGTGCTTCCGTTTCATTTACTTTTAGATTCTTGCAGAGGAGAAGTACATAATTGATTACATTGAAAAGAAAAGGTTCAGATACCAGTTTTCAGATTAATCGAGCCTATTGAAAGTGAACTTTATAGCTTATCAAATGATGTAAAACTTTCATGCCTATCCACCTACCACGATAAATATATTATCTCTCACGATATGTTGATAATTTGACCGGCTTTCATGAACTAAACCCGTGGTAGATGCCTTTTACGAGTTAACAGAACTGGTATAAGTCTAATTGAATAAAAACATTTTGAATTTGAATTGGATTCATGGTCATATTCAGAACAACGGTATTAGAGTTACCTAAGAGAAGCGAAAGTGTAAGGCTCGAAGAAATGTTAAAAAGTTTTTAAAAAAATCTACCTTCGCCGCGCAGGCGTATGTTTGAAAACAGAATGGCTCTTCGTGGGAGTTTACATGGCAGTGGTTTTGGTCATTTAAGAATCTAGCTCCGCCTCGCAGGCGCAGCTTAGAAATTAAATGCCTCCTCGCGGGAGTGCATGGACCATTTAAAAACCTAGATCCACTTCGCAGGTGAAGCTTAGAAATTAAATGCCTCCTCGCGGGAGTGCATGAGCCATTTTTAAAGAAACCTAGATCCACCTCGCAGGTGCAACTTAGAAATTAAATGCCTCCTCGCGGGAGTGCATGGGCCATTTAATAAGCTAACTACGCCTCGCGGGCGCAGTGTAAAAGCCAAGTAAGCAACTCCTCGCGGGAGTGTGCATGACATTGTTATGGTCTCAACTCTCAGTGGAATATCAGTCAGTCGCTCTTGGGCGCCACTGATATTTATGCTAAGGTTTACGCTCCGGACCTAATGTTTTGGCCGATTAAAAATCTAGCTACGCCTCGCAGGCACAGTTGAACTACGCGGGCTGGTCAGCACACCTCATGCATTTATGTTTGTAATGGTCCATGCCTACTTGCCCTTGCAGGGTAGTCGTTGCTAGGAGCACAGCTGCTCTCGTTTCAGTCACGAAGTAAATAATTTTATGGTCTTTTGCATAACCTTATTAAGGAAAGTATGGGTTCAAAGCGATACCGAATGCAAATATATTGATATAAATTTCAGAGGCCACTTGCGTCGCGTTACAAACAAATTGGGAAAAGTAAAAGCTCCGAAATTACACATAATATAAATATATTCTTATATCTCATAAAGCGTATCGCATACCGCTTTTTACAAGCTCCCGATATTTTTAATGGGAGTCATCCAAATATCGCAGTCCTATTGCCATAGATTGACATCTACAGTGTGTACAGTAGGCAATGCAATCATTTTTAATTGGCTGTCGCTCTCTTGCTGCTGGCTAATTACAGCAAGTATTAAGTTTATAACAATGTGTTATTCACATCTCTCAAGCTAAAGGAGCCATACTTCTGACCAAGTAAAGGTGCCTATAAATAACATGAAAAGAAAGCCAACATAGCAATTTATTATTTTTATGTGGATTTATTCGCACCTAGCCGTGCCCGGTGTAGCAAAACTTTTTTAAATTGTGCTGCTATCTCATTCTATAATCTTAAACAAGATAGCCTTCTTACATGGAAAATTTAATGTTAACTGTTAAAATCGTTTTCCAGTTCAAAGTCACATGACAAAAAATTTCATATGCTCTGCTCGTGGCAGAAGATTCATGGTTATACTTTTAAAATAAAACAACCCCTTTATTTTTCAAAATTTTTGGTTCAGAAACTGATCCAGCGGACAAAAATTTTCAAATCTAACGAATTTCTATATTCGAATAATAACTTTGATCCAGCCTGATGTATCAGAACTTAAGATCTGTTTAGGGGGTGTGATTTAATTTCATAGTTATTCGTAATTGTAACATGGTTATTAATTCTGAGTGAATTAGATCTGTGTGCAAGGATGCTACTTGTAGCATCCTTGCACACAGATTAGCACAAGCATTAACACAATACCTTACCTTGTATATGTTATAAGTGGGCTGTAATCCTAAAATCTACGACATCTTCTATGATGTCGTTGGATTTAATAGTCATGTGTAGGTTTGGATCGTAAAAGTTCCAGGAGCAAGGTATGTCCGACGCTGGAACGATATCAGTCCAATCCAGGATGTCAAATGAACAGGTTAAGATAGTTTTATTGTACAGTTCGTTCGGATACTATTGTGCAAGGAATGAATTTTCGTACCGAATCAGCTTACCGTGCCCCTGACTATATTCTGATCCTCGACACGGGCTATTTGGGTAACATTACCATAAAACTTTCAATAAATTGAAACTGTGAGAATATTCCTTGTTTTTACCAGTAAAATATCCACTTTTATGATTGAACTTGGTCGATTTCTTTTCATATCTTTTGTGAATTGTACGAGCATTGCTGACTGTCTTCAAGTTAGCATAGTTAAACATTGTTGTCATGAATTATTCAAAGTAGTACTTACCTACCTTGTCTTTGTCACTTTTCGATGGTCAATTTTTGGGTTCTTATGATGATGTAATGGTGATACTTAATTACGTAAACTTAAAAACTAAAGCTACGAGGGTTCGAAATGCGCCCAGGCATGGGAAGGGCTGACAAGGCTCAGCTGGGTAGTTACCTGTTTTTTTGAATTATCACCACTTCACAAAATTATTAATATTTAATAATAACAAATCTTTATTGACTTCACATAATGTAGTGTTTACAACCTATCGGAGTTGTTAAGAAACTCATTCTTAAGCTTTCTTATCATTTAAATAATCCTTTACATTGTGATAGGATTTCCAATAAGTTTCGTTTTATGAAACTTTAAGCTTGTTGAAAAACGTCTCCAAAAGGTTTTTGTTCCGTTATTGCTTCGAAATTAAAATCTTTAAAACATTATAATATTGAGCGCGCCAAGATAGATCTTGGAATGATTAAGCATTGTGCCAGAAGACAGTTTTTAATAACTACGTTTTATCACCATAGCTGGGCATTAACTCATTAATCCCTTCATCATTAATTAATGAATTAATCATTTCGGCTAACAATAAGTCATTACAAGTCCTGGTCTGGTTCAAAGTGTCCTAGCTACAGCCGCCCAACGCAGGTTGTAGAGTGTTCCTTTATAGCTTTTTCATGCTTAGTTTAAAATAAACTTCTAATTCTAATAATAGGAAGAATGGCTGCTAGTCAAATCAGCGACTTTTTATCATGTATTATAAGAAGCAAGCGTTATTTTGCGGAAGTCCATGATATGCAAGGAAACAAAAGCTTAATTTGCTATAATTTATTTTTGACAGTGGCATCATCCCAATTCTGTGGAATGATAAAACAAAGAGTAAGAAGGAAATACCTAAACAATGATGAATTGTTTATTTATGAGTTTCAAATTAAAACTTTCTTCTGTTCTGGTGAGAACTGTACGAACTTTTCTAAATAGCAAAGCTATGAGCCAAGAAAAGGACATGGAACTAAAGAAACTAGACTGTTCTGGGAAGATTTTTCCTGGTCATAGTGAAAATAGTTATTTTAAACAAAGGAACCTTTCCATTTTAAATTCGCTCCAGGGCATGTTTTGCGCAGGTACTAAGTTACTTATTTTTACCCAGGATTGTTCATTGTGATTAAATTGTTCTTAGTAGATATCTAAGATATCAGATGTCCGAGGATTTCATGCAGGACGGTAATAATTTCAGTATGATTTCGAAACGATTGGGTCAATTGTCTATTGTTGTTGAAATAGCTGTATTTTGACCCAGTTATATTGTTTTTGGTGATACCCATATATTATGTTATTGACTCATTGAGTCTAAAATATTTAATCAATCTTGCAATGGCAATTGTTTTCATGACTTATCACTATCCTAATATTGATGCTGTCTAATTAATAAGTGGACTTTACATGTAAAGAATGTATTTATTTACAAGTGGTTGTGAGGTCAGCCTTACCTATTGACTGAGTATTACACATACAGGCACGCATATAATTTTAATTGCTAAATTTATTGCCTAGCTTATAATGGTTTGCCTGATGTAATACATACACGCGTATATCTTTTCTGTTATTTTGTATGTCGACTTGCAAACTCATTCTTAACTCGCAATCATGTGAATAGTTTGTTAATGAGGATTTACCCCCCGTAATTTTTCTTTTCTCTTTTCTTAGCAAGAAAATGGCATTATTTGCCCAACATATCAGTTGTCTTATATATATGTCACATTGGCGTCAAAGATGTTAAATCTTTGTATGGCGCAGATCACCACCACCACCAGGCGATAACAAACACGTCTCATATTATGAAGCATCGAGTAAGGTACAGTCAAATTAATAGACGCGTTTTACCTACCAATAAAACGCTTATTAATTTACTTACCTTACTCGATGCTTAACTTTGAATTCTGCCTGGTGATATTCAACGCAATGAATAAAACAAACGCGGCCACCTTTTGGCCAGCTCCGTACTGCTGGCGGTGGTAGAGAGAGAGAGGGACAGCGCTATATGATAGAGCGAGATAGATGCGTTAAGGCGGGACAAATGGCGCCTATCTCATATTATGAAGCATCGAGTAAGGTAAGTAAATTAATAAGCGTTTTATTGGTAGGTAAAACGCGTCTATTACTTAACTAATCATTTGTAATATCTGCGTTTTTATTACTGCTTACTATTCAGATAACTTCATATTGCATCAAAATCGTGCCTTAGAACGAATGATGTGTATTTAATAAAAATTGATGATTATAAAATTAAAATCTGACATTTGCCCTAAATTCGGCTCAAAATCTGAAATAGACAACCAATCAGAAATTGCTTGTAATAGGAATAGTCATAACGGGTATCTTTACCCTCTTTTTGGATTTATATGTGTAATTGGTAATTAATTATTGAACGACAGAAAATGATATGCTACAAAATATAATGCTCTATATTTTATAATGGTTAACGGATTAAACGTGCCTCTCGTACAGTAGGTATAGCAGACTGGGTAAAAACCTTTTTGAAAGAAGCAAGCATATCTGCTACTTCTAGTAGCATACACTCAACTCAGGGAAAATCATTCTTATGATGAGATGGCCCATGAAAATTAGCAATCAGCTAATACAATTCAAAATTTTTCTAAATGTAAAGTGATTGAAGGCAATGTACTTAGTCCAGGTGGTATCGCTCAACTAACTATTCTTCAGTTCTATGACTGATAGTTAAAATTCTTTTCTTTATTGATTTAGTATTCAAATAAACAAAATTTTGTTTATGAAAAAGAACATAATATCATATAAGTACTCATTATGGTACAAATGTTATCACATTGGCGTAGAATTCTAATATCTTTTATGTGGCGTCACCAGGCGAAAACAAACAGGGTCTCAATATAAAGCTTCCAGTTACGGTCAAGTTATTTAATAGTAGCGTTTTACCTGAAAATAAAACGCATATTAAAATACTTACCTCACTGGAAGCTTTCAGTAATTCCTGCCTGGTGATATTGAGCCAATGAAGCCATGGCCGCGCTGAGCAATTTACGAAAACTTTGAGCGCGACCCCGCCAGGTGGCGCCACAAAACCGGATATGACATCAATAAAAGTACGAAAACTGGCATGAAATCGACGGAAACGGAAATGCTACTCTCAATATAAAGCTTCCAGTGAGGTAAGTATTTTAATATGCGTTTTATTTTCAGGTAAAACGCTACTATTAATTAATTATTATTTGCAGATATTTGGCATGGACAATCTTTCCGGAGAAATTCTGTGGAGGAGATATGAGCCAGGGCTTGACACGGAATCAGTAGTGGTGTACACGAGAAGATCGGCCAGGCATCCACCATACGATGCGTATCTTACTATTGTAGGCAAACACGAGGTAAGCTTGTTTTGTTGAAGTACTAGTTGATGCCCGCGGCTTTATACTGCTGGCATAAATCTGTCTCGTTTTAACTGAAACTTAAGTATAATCAAAGTGTGGTCTTATAGATTTCAACCTAAGAATTTTTTTTTTCCTCTTTCGTCTGGTTTTACACTGATTAGCCAATGTCAAGTTTGTAGTTAATTACAAGTTACGGAAACTATATGTATAAGTATGGACTTCGTCTGTGCCAGCGCCCGCCGACGTACATGCGGCGCCCCTTTAGAGCGCTTCCCAGTCAGTTCCACCACCAATAAACACCAGCAGAACACAAAAACCAGCCACTTCTAACAAAAAACACTCCAAAAAGGCACAACACGCGCGCCAGCAAACGCCACCACAGACGAAGTGCACCTAAGAATTGCACACTGTGAAAAAGATCTCTGCCCTAACCTATTGCGGTTCATGAGATATTGACCTGACAGGCAGACAGAAAGACGGACTGACAGGCTTAGTAATAGGCTCCATTCACCTGATAAACTAATATATCGCGAATGGAATCCTTAATGAAGTCAGATTAAGGCTACCCTCTAATTAGATTCTTTATCAAACCTAACTTTGTAGGAAACGGGCAACGGTTACGTCATAAGCCTCAACCCAATAACTGGCAACTTGGTAGGCGAGCAAAGGATGAAACTTGACGTTCGCATCCTGCAGTGCTCTTTGCTGCATCAGGCCGACTCGGAGAAACTTCACGCCTTAGTGTTGTTGGACGAAGACGAGACCGTGCAAGTGAGTGTTGTACTCTTCTAATTTTTTTTTTCTTACCATAAAGCTCCATTATATCATGGCAGCTTTATTGCTACTACCATCTAGCCTATGACTCTTCTAATGATACGATTATACTTAGGGCTAACGTTGACAATTTCTTTGGCAAGCGTGTGTTCAGTGCAGAAAGGCGGCCTTTGCCTTGACCATTTTTTTCGCTGGGGAAAATGCAGTTACGCATCCTGTATGAAAGTGGGTATGTGAGATTGCCAGGATACCCATTACAAACCCCATCTATCGACCTTTAAGGGATTCGTTGGACGTTATTTCAAATTAATCAAGTTTAAACTTATGGCTTAGTTTTGTCTTAGTTCTCATTTTAATAAAAACCTGGCCACTTGAGCGATGCTTTTGTCGTCTGTGATCTTTATCTACTAGGTATTCTATATGAATAGTTGCAACTTGCAAAGCTGCCAAGATAATGCTAATGTGTACAATTTGCAGGTATTTCCGATCTCTGCAACTTCCCTGGTGGAAAACCTATACTTGTATGTTGCTGACAAACATACAGGGAAAGTGCAAGGCTACGCGCTCAAATATAACGGAGTGGTAAGTTTTAAATGCTAGTCCCTTTCCTAGTCTTCATATGAAAATACCCAAACAGGTACTGTTGTGAAATGAGTTTTTTTAGAAGGATTTTTGAAGGAAACGGAGATAGATTTTTACTAAGTTTATTCTAAGATTCTTACATTTTAACCTAACCTAACGTCTGCATCAATGTTAGATGCAGAGTTTTATATTGTAACGACCTAAAGCCAATCTAACCTAACTAGAAACTGCGTCGAGGTGTGACGACAGAATGCCTCCTTCGCATCTTTCACATAGTTTTTATACCTTAACTAACATTAAAACGTAGATCAGTCCCAAATAGTAGAATTCACCATGTGTGACGTCGAGGTGATATCTTGCTGATGGCGAGCTGGACTCATAGCGGCATAGCCTTCGAAGCATATTCGCTGCGCAAGTGATTTCACCAATGTATTCGTTGGAATATGTAACAAATGTAATAATGTATTGGTATGGAAACCTAATAAAGCTATGTTTGTCTTTTCAGTCAGTGGAAGCCCAGCGCACGTGGTCAGTGCAACTGGGGGGTTCAGGCCCAGCACAGATTGTAGCCACAGCTACCAGGTCCCGATTAGAGCGGGTTCGTTCCCCGGGCAGGGCACTGGCGGACCGAAGTGTACTATACAAGTATTCCAACCCGAATCTAGTGCTGTTTGTGGTGGAGAAACCGGATCCTACGCATAAAGGTATGTTATCTTCTTCCCCGTCCAACTTAACACAACAGGTATTCTATTCAAATAACTCAAGAATTATACACAAGTTACACGCTGGTCTAGATTACTCAAGTCAACTTCGTCGACGTTCGTACTTTTGACACATGGAGCATTTATGGCGAGTGCGTTTTTAAAATGTATAACTACTATAACGCATTTTTGGGTACTGTAAAAGCGAATGACGTCATATTTAGGTGCCGCGGCTTAGCTTATTTTTCATTCCACAGAGGTAGTAACAGCAGTGGCGTTAGACGCTGTATCTGGTGCTCTCATAGGAGCGTCTTCGCACAGGAGGGCGCGTGCTTTGCCACTAGCCGTACACGCCGATAACTGCTTCGCGTACCTTTACAGGAGCGAGAAACATCGCCGTCTGGAGATTGGTGAGACAAACTCATTTTAACGACTGCGACTCATTTCGTCAATATATCCTACAAACAACATTTTAAATTTGGCAACAGTTTTTTTTAATGATAGCATATAATGAATTTCGATTTTAAAAGAATTCAGTCAATAATAAAGAATTTCAAAATAACATCAAACATAATTTTTTTAAATTTTGACATTAATTTTTTTTCATTCTTCAATCTTCGAATATATGGCTCGCTCCATATAAATCATGTCATTTTGAAAGTATACATAATAATTTTGGTGATTAGAATCAAATTATGTTTGTATAGAGCACACTCGAAAATGCTCAAGGTGAATTGATATTGAATTTCAGCAACAATGGAGCTATACGAAGGCAAAGAGCGTTGGCTGGAGCCGGGCGTCGCCTTCAGCTCGTTCGCTTCGGACCGAGCGCCGGCCGTGGAGCGACAAGCCTACATCTTGCCCGCCTCGCCCACCGCCGCCACCTTCACCATCACTGAGCGATCGCTGACAGACAGACACGTGCTGTGTGAGTAATGAGTATATTATACGATAACCGTAGACACCTTAATAAGCTTGCGACTCCTACGCTCCGCCTCAGGAAGGTTCAAAAGTCATTTGTGGGAATCAATATAATCATTTATAACAAAATTCCACAATCGATTCTTGACTTGCCTTTACACAAGTTTAAAAGTCCATTAAAAATATGCTCTTGAAAAAGCTGAAAGCAATTGAAGATTATTTATAGAACAGATATAAATGTGAAATCTTTAAAATGAATCATTAAGTATTTACTATTAATACAATTTTATAAACTGAAATTAACATTTTCGATTGCTCGTTTTTAGTTTTTTCTCGCTTCGTGTGAATACCCTATTGTGTATTGTGTACAGTGGGTCTCACAACTGGCGCCGTCATCGAGATGCCGTGGGCGTACCTCGAAGCGCGGCGCGGCCTCGGCGGCGGCGACGAGGCCTTGCTGCCCTACACTCCGGAACTGCCCTTACCGGCCGAGGCCACGCTCAACTACAATCGTACAGTGGAAAGAGTGCGAGGCGTTCTTACTGCGCCCGCGGGCCTCGAGTCCACTAGTCTTGTGCTCGTCACGGGATTAGGTGAGGTTTTTATTCTATGTAAAATATTCGAAAATCTAATCATTCTGTCTTCCGCCACGATTTCGCTAGAGTAGAATTTTTAATCGGCGAGGGGCTGGCATTTTCAAAATCCTGTAACTTATAATATTTACGTACACGAACTTCTTCATATGTGTCTGATAGCCCAAATACCAATTTTCATACAACGTGAAAACTTGAAACTTGAGAAAGAAGAATGTCACCGGCTTGCTTCGCTCGCCACTGCCCATTTAGCTTCACTTAGGTTCCATTCTTCTTCTTCTTCTTCTTTCTTAGCCTTTGTTAATCCATTGTTGGACATAGGCCTCCTCACGTGCACGCCATTCCTCTCGGTGTTGTGCGAGCCTCCTCCAAGTCTTTCCCGCCAGCTTGGTAATGTCGTCTGACCAACGGGAGGGCTGTCTTCCAACGTTCCTCCTTCCGGTGCGTGGCCTCCATTCCAGCAGCAAACGAGTCCATCGCTCGTCTGTTCCATTAGCTATCATCAAACCAAATGTTTTTGTAAAATTTCAACTCAGACAAGGAAATAATTAAAAAAATCAGTTGCCAATTTCGATGGAAACACAACATACAACAAGCTAATAAAAAGTTTTTAAAAATGAAATTATTTGCAGATCTATTCTACACACGAGTAGCGCCATCAAAGACGTTCGACCTTCTGAAGGACGACTTTGACTACTTCCTCATCACAGTGGTACTAGCCGCTCTCATAGTGGCTACATACAGCACTAAATACTTCGCCTCGAGGAAAATGCTCAAACTGGCGTGGAAGTGATGCCCGAGTGGCTAGTGTTATGACGGACCAGTTTGAACTGTGTTGCCAAGTGGTAAAGTTGATAATCGCGTGTGACGTGTTGCGTTTGACCTCTCGACAATTTCAGCTGATATAGCCGAAAGTTTTGCTCCCGATTGGATTATATTGCCACATGAAAGTGTCAACTGAACAGTGCTTCAATCGTCTAACAGCTAAACTACTGTGTCTCTAATCTGTTGATAAATTTTAGCAACCGTTTTTTCAATACCCAAACACCTTTTAACTGAGGAATAAAGAAAGACACAATATCTGTATTCCTATATATCAATCTAGTAAAAGGTCACAATTATTCATTATTTTGAATTTCGGCTTGATAACTCAGCCATTGCATTGTTGGTGTTTGTTTTAAAAGACAGAAGACCAAACTTGTAACAAAAGATTCATTTTCTACTCACTGCCAAAGACCTACATAAATTATATACATTAATCCTAAGCGAAAAAGTTTCATATGTGAAATGTTTTTCAGTTCATTTTGTTGGGGCTAAGAAAATTGTGACAGTGTTGTTAAAGATTTCTAATTCACTGAGATTGGTTGTGGGAGGGTGACAGTTGATAAAAATCGAGGAATTTAACATCACTGTCTCCCTCCCGCAACCAGGTACATCTGATAGCATGCAGATGATTACTTTATACATTCAACTCATTGGTTAGCGAAATTAGAGAATGGTGACATTAAAAAAACCTAAGGCAAACTATTGCTAATTAAAACTCTATCACTATGGCTATTCAGTTGAAACTTAGTATCGGTATCGGCACGAATCTCGAGGCATGAGCTTGAATACTTGGCATGTATACACTTGCCCACTCGCTTAATAGAGCTATTAAGAATGGGTGTGTGTGTGCGGCAGACTAGGAAGACGTGCGGCTACCAATGCGGAAGGTAGAGTATGACATGATAGGGCAGCCAACCAATCACAGACAATGCACCTTCGCGCCTCGCTAATAAGACCCAACCACAGATAATATATACCCACAGATAAGCAACTTGCGTGGCTACTATAGTTCCTCTCGCTCAACCAAATGTTATTCATTTTATTTTATGTTTGCTTTTGTATCCTAGTATACAGCAACTCACCATTGCACAGTAATTTCAAAAAGATAAATTGTATTCAATTTTCAAAACTATTCCATTATTTCTTTAAAATACTTGAGTCAGTCTACAATGTTACCTGCAAAATACAACCAAATTACTGGCCACAGTGACGAGGACAAAAAATAATCTTTCGTCACATTCTAATATGAGCTTAAATGCATTAAGCTATCTCGCTCTATCAGTAAATCACAATGGGCCACCTTCTACAGGTATTAATGCTGAGGTCTCAACAATTATCAGTTCTGCGCATTCTAAGTCATGCCTTAAGTTTCTTACCGATACCTATATCTATAAAATGGACTCTTAGGTAATTTATATAAATATATAAGTTTATAAAACAGTTGGTATGTGATTGTGCATAGTGTGTTCAAGTATAATAATGCCCGCTCTTCACTCACGCGGCATTCGCAAAAGTCCGTGAACGGCATTCTACGAAAGTGTGGTAGGTCGTTCATGAGTTCGCTGCGATTCGCGCTTGAGTGTAGAGCAGGCATAACGGGCATCATGGGTGCCGATTTGTACACAAAACTAAAACTATTATTATTTATTATTGATTACATTAAAGTTTAGTGCTCCAGAGGTAAATATTTGGTTAATACACATATCTTAAACTGACCCGTCGCACTGTCTCTTTCTTTCATAGAACATTGTGAAAAGGATGGCAATACTTTTAGCCCTGTTTGTTTGGTTTATGTTTTGTGTAAAATCAAATTAGCACTATTGTCGTTATTTCTGTTGGACACAACTTGAAACTAAATTAACATGTCTAAATCTAGGGAACTTTATAAAAGGGTTAGACCTGTGTACAAACAGAGCTTTAGTTTACAGTTTAGTTTGTGTACAACAGCCACTTTGTTTTGTGTAACTAATTTGTAAATTTATATAAATGCTTGTTTAAACTCTAAATCAACATTAATATGTATTTATAATGTATTTAAATAAACTATGTGATGGTTTATTTAAATACATGCATTTTACAAGCTTTTTTTAAATTTGTTTGTTTTTTTTATTTAAATTTGTTAAATGTATGTTCAGTATGATTTTACACTTTTCAAAAGTAATGCATTTATGTATGCTTAAGATCACACAATTATGCGGGAGGATTAAATAATAATTATTTTACGGATATATCATATAAACTACTAAAGAGCAAGATCCCAGAACTGCCAGACATTACTTATTTACTGAGAAACAAAATGTGTGGGATAGAATAGTGTTAGTGTGCACTTTTAACGTACGTATATGACTTAGCTGATGACGGATTATATACGTATCAGTCGCTAAATAATGTTTTCACTAAGTCTACGTAAAATCATTATTTAGTCACTCACTTTTCTTAAAGCCTGAGACCACGTTTTTATGTATCTTTTTACAGAATATTGTTCTTATATATTGGCAGACACTTCCCGTCGGCGTCGATGGTTTAAAGCTCGCAAAAAACATATTCAATTCTATTTATAGTCTAACTCGAAATTTTTATATTAATGTACTCAGACAACATACCTACATTAAAATCAGTAGTCAGACTAAAAAAACCAAGTAATGTTTTTACGTAGCAGCTGATACCTTTAAAGCCATCAGCCAAGTCAGAAGATATGCGTACATTAAAAGTGCAAACTAACACTACTCTATACCATACATTTTGTAATTTTGAAAATAAGTAACGTCTGGTGGTCCTGGGATCTTGGACCACTACAAACTACCTATCTGTAAAGATATAATAATGTTAAGATTAATAATAATAAACAATATGTTTAGCTAGTGCAATTTAGGTGTATTTATTACTATTTATTGCAAAATGGTTTGTTTATATTTCTATTGAAGACCATTCCAAAAAGAACATCAAATATGTAATAACAATTATTAATATAGGACTCTTGTATGTAAGCTAAAACTAAGTCCTATTGAAATAAGCTGGGATTTTTATAGGACAAAAATAAATTCATTTGGATGTTCTTATGCGAAAAGGATATACAGTTAGTTTTAATAAATATTTAACTTATAGTTCAGTGACTGTATGAGAATTTACATTTCACCAACGTTGATATAATTTGAGAGTCGAAACACAATAATGTCACGAGTGAAATGGATCTAAACACCCTTGATTATATTTTGTAATTTATAATATTATACAGAATGTTTTCAATGAAATACCTAGGTATTGTATGAACAAAATGTATATATATCGAATATTTCCTTTGTAATACCTTTATTGTATGTACATAGTTATTTGAAATGTATAAGTAAATGAACTTAATTTATCTTACAGGCTGACCGCACATTGGTTACTATTTTATTCTATAAGAAAGTGGTATGTCAGTTTAATAAACGATTAAATAATAATTTCTTTAATGTAAGTTGTTGTTCCCAAATAAAAATTAAAAAAGCTGGAAGATTTCAAGGGCACTTTCCTGGAGATCTAGCGTCTAATATAATAGAAGTCTATCTAACATTAGATAGCAGATCGGGCTCACTTGGTTACATGACCTGAGAAATATACTTACGACAACGCGCCCCTTACGACAAAGTATATTTTGAGTATTTTGTGGTGATAGTACCAATGTGCGGCCAGTCTTAAAGAACAATGTTTTCGGTTAACGTAAATATACCATAGAGAAAATGAATTAATCTTACATTATTCATTATTAAATTAAGTGGTTAGTTAAATTTTGATTAGTGAACAATGTACTGTGGAGGATTGTTATTTAGAGGTTAAGGTTACAGTATTAATGTCGTTTTTTCTGTTTACATCTGTATTTGATCACGTAACTTTTTATATTGATTGTAATCGTCGCAATTAAGGCCTAGTGCAGACGAGAGATTGTTACTATAAAACTATTTAATATATATTTTTATCGGCAATATTTCGGAGGTAATCAATAAAAATAGTTACGTATTCAACTCTCAGGACTTTAATTCTGTTATTTTATTGGTTGGTATATGGTTTATGTTTATTTGATTTGTTACAACGAACTTAAAAAAGTATACATACCTACCACATTTATTCACTCCATAATAAGAACAATGCAAAATTTTGGTAATAACCAAAATTTACACTGTGTATAAATATAATATTTGAATGGCTTACACAGACATGCGACATGATGGCGATATATTATAAAAAGGAACTTACAAGTCGTAATAAAACTTCAAAGGCGGTTACATTACAAAACACGCGTAGGGAACGGGGAATGTAACTACTTCATACAATTCATGTCAATATAGAAACGAATCGTAACGAAACGGCGCGTATCATCCCGTATCCCTCACACACTATACACAGGCATAATGTGTAGGTGAGACGGAATGATTGACCCGCTATACCCGCTATTTTCGATTTGTCTGGTATACAACGTAATATGTACTAGCACTTGATAAATCTATGTATTTGTTCCAACTTCTATGTATGTAGTAGGTCCTAAAAAATTTCGCACGAGTTTTAAGGTGCCCACGCACTTGAACTGAACTGCAGCTGAACTGCGCGTCGCGGCAGCGCCCCGCACGATATTCTCTCCAGCCGCGACGCGCGGCAGTGACGCGCTACGCGGTACGCGCGTCGCAGCTCGACGGTTCAGTTCGAGTGCGTGGGCACATTTAAGCGCACGTTCAGTATGACGGCCTGCCGTGCAAGGCTCAAAAGGGCACGCAGAGCCGTAAAGCCAGTTGAAAAAAATTCCTGCCGTGTAGTTTCCGTCACGCTTCGTGTCTGATCCTGTTGAACGAGGTTTCGGAATAAAATGGTTACCTATTATAGGTATGTTTCTGGTAACGAATTTGTTTTTCAATATAAATAAAAACTGAAGTAACTACTGCCTATGTGTGGTTTTATTTAATATCCTAATGCCTGCTCTACACTCGCGCATAAATCTCAGCGCGAAAGCCTTTGATACATACGTGATTAGCGGAACATGCATACGTACTTGTAGCACCGTTCATGGGCCGTCTCGTTTCATTCATGCGTGAGTGAAGAGCGGGCATTACAACCAGACGTCAGATATAAATTATTATTAGGTGACCTGACACTCAGAAAGAGTACCTACCTGCCCAATTTGAATTTGAATGTAACTTTTTACTTTGCAGGCGTAAGGCACGCACCGCTTTCAATACTGAAAATGCCTGCGACTCAATCGGAAACGCGTCATGATTTTTTAGCAATTTAGAAGTGAAGTTCATTGCACATTGTGTTCGACTGAGGAGTAAAATGAGAAAAAGTTGTCACCGCTGCGGTGGAGAGAACATCCTCTCACTTCGTAGTAATTTCTTTTGTTGGTCGTAGCGTATGCTCTGTTGAGATAAGACTTCGAGAGTCGAGACAAAAGCACTGGCCATATTTATCTCTGTTACTGTTTGTCCATCAATCGTTAGAAAACTTGCAACAAAAAATCTCGAGGCTTCACCTACACTGGCAAGCGTCAAATGTTACCTACCCACATTTGACGCCTAGACGAGTTACGGCCGGTTCACACATGTCTCCGTTTTACTGTTCCGTTTTATCGTGTACGTTTTTTTTTCGTCGATGGCGTATGTAGTTGTATGAGCGACTTCACACATGGCACAGTATTCTGTATACAGTAAACAATATCGTTCCGTAAAAAAATGACATTCCGTTTTGTCATCGAATACTGGACGACGGAACAGTAAAAATATACGGATACGTAGAATTTTAACGGATAGATCCATCTTTGTAGTATAGCGGCGGTATACTGCGAGTTTTGTGTTCACACGTCGCATCCAGTAATGACGGATCCGTTGAACGTTATACGGTGCCTATGTGTGAACAGAGCATAAATTTATAACGTATCCGTTAAAAACGTACCAGTAAAACGGACTCCCATGTGTGAACGGGCCGTTAGGCTATCAAACGACATAATCTATGTATCTTTGATATCACATCAATACCCCCTAATCATTATTTAACACATGTCAATTCCCTTACTATCATAAGTAGTTCTCTTTGTTAGTTATGGCGTATGCTCGAGCACTTGACGGACGAGGCACAAAAATGTAGTCTTATTTTTTCTCTTCTGTGCTGATCATTGCTTAATTGCACAAAAATGTCGTATGATATAAAAGAGCGTGGATTTGACCTGCAGCTCGCTCCAGCAATGCGCGGGACTTTAATTACTTGTGCACATGGCATAATATTGTATATCAAATCTTTGAAAAGAGCAACCACCGAGTTTCTTGCCACTTCTCGGTAGGAAAGGCATTCCGAACCAGTGGTAGATGCTCTTAACGATTCAAAAGTACTTGTAAAAGTCTAATTGAATAAAAATATTTTGAATTTATTTATGGATGTTTTAATAACAACAGAATATGTCGGTATTCAACAGGTTTATTGATGCACATAGAATATAAGCTTGACATTGGCGTCGTAGTCCTGGTCGCGGGTCTCGTACGGCGTGCCCAGCACGGGCGCGAGTTGCGCGTGGGCGGCGCGCGGCGCGTGCAGCACCTCCGCGTTCGCGCACAGCAGGCGCAGGTGGTACCACGCGCAGCCGTAGTTGAATGACAGGACGTCCTTGAAGAATTTCACCGCCAGCATCTGTGGGCGATGAAAAACCCAGAGTGTAAGGGCGGCTTATCCGATCCGAGTCCGTGAAAATACGTTCCGAATGTAAGGTTATTTTTAAAAATTGATTTGAGTTGTCAAAAATAATATAAAATTATTAATTTATCTAATGCAGGTAGATTGATAAAATCGATATTTGGCTCATTCGATGTCATACAATCTGTTGCTAGGCGGCCAACAAGATTGAACTTGCATAAATACGGGTGTTTCGAAGGTTTTAGTGCAGTCTCCTTCTGAGATTCGGAGCGATATCGCATATTTTCGGTATTTGGATTGTGAACTGGATAATTAGATGTTGTGATAGCAATCACGCTCTAATTAAATTATTTATTTTGGCATTAGTTTGTTTAGATTAAAACTCTCGGATAACCTTACACATTGAACTTGTGTTTTTTGTGTTGGTTTTGTAGAGGACATTCCAATAATTCGATAAAAATATTTAAATAATACCTGCTTTTCTGAGTGACGCCAATACGAAGTAGTATTTCAAAGTCAAAATCATTTATTCAAAGTAGGTACTCCTTTTGATGGTCGGAATTGTTATATTTGCACAATATAGTGGTGATAATTAATTACGTAACTTGAAACTAAAGATACGAGGGTTCCTTCCAATTGGGTTTGTATGGTAGCTTACGCACTAGAGCTGACTTTCGTCATCCAATATCTCCCCGTTATCCGTGGGAATATCTCGGATGTGCCTCGGATTCAAATAGATATCAAATTCAGATGTCAAAAATATCCACTGAATAGCTTGGATTTGGATCAGAGATCGGATTAGTGCGTAAACAATATCCGAATTAGGTCATCCGAAACAGAGCTGTATACATTATACAGGCTATAAGTGTGAAAGAGATGGTATGCTAAGCCGGTAACCTTTAGTAAGTCTTTTGAGCTGAGTCAGTGATAAGTGATATGGTCAGTGAAGAGGCCGGGCAGCACCGTCAGTACCGTGAGCTGCAGACTGCTTTTTTAAAAATTCGGATACAAGCTGCAATCTCACCTGGTGATAAGTGATGATGCAGTTTAAGATGGAAATGGTCTAACTTGGAAGGGGTATGGCAGTTTTCATTAAACCCATACTCCTTTTGGTTTCTACACGACATCGTACCGGAACGCAAAACGCTTTGCGGCATGGTTTTGCCGGTAGGGTGGTAACTAGCCACGGCCGAAGCCTCCCACCAGATAAAAAATATGTATATGTATTTATGTATATATATACGTATGTGTGGGAAAGACGGTATATATTTCTCACCTGCAAGGGTTTGGGCTGTTTGTTGGAGAGGTACACCTGCACACACGTCATGGCCTCAGTCAGTTTGTCCTCGTCCAAGTTCAGGTCGGTGACGAGGCCGGGCAGCGCCGTCAGTACCGCGAGCTGTAGATTGTATGTGTGGGAGAGACGGTAGGCTGAGCCAGTGTCCTTGAGATGGCTCTCTTGAGCTGACCGCTTCAGGAATTTGTACATTTGTTGTAGGACGTCTCTGTGGAAAAACTTCAAATTTTTATTTTCAATATTTTTAAATAATTCGATCTATAGTCTATACTGACTACATAACATTATAAAGAGGAAATATTTGTTTGTCTGTAATTGATAAACTCAGACAACTAAAATAACATTTAGAAAAAGTTTACAAGTGCAGAAAGAGGAATAAAATTACCTAACCTACCCTACCTATTACCTAACTAAGAAACCTACACTATTTGGTAGATGCTCTTGACGATTCAAAAGTACTTGTAAAAGCCTAATTGAATAAAAAAAAATTGAATTTTGAAATAATGAATGGTTTCTACTATAATTCAATTACTTTATCAAAGATGATTTTATTTCTGGCTAAGCCAATATAGGAAATTATTTAGGTAGACTGTCCAAACGACTACATTTTTCGTAACGATTACAGATAGATAAAATTTATTAATTTCAGTTACTAAAGTCTCTTACCTAACAGCCCGACTCCTCAAGAAATCCTTGGAAAGCTCTGCCAAAACCACAAACAGATCAAAAGCGCATCTAAGTACTGCTGGCTCCGTCGTCTCAAACCTTCCTACTAAGGGAGACCAGGTCAAATGCACCAGTGGCAATAATTCATTCTCATACTCTTTCAGTAAAGGTAGCCCGAGGGTTAGGATTCGCAAGGCTAGTAAGGATTCGTCTCGATTCGATGGTATAAAATTTATGCAGCGTTTGAGTATAGTTATTGTTACTTTTATGTGTTGTGGTGGAGGCGGGGATTCCTCTGAAAAATAAATAATTTTGTATATTGGATAGAATCAGGCGTTACTTTGCGGAAGTTGTAACTGCATGTTTGACCATACAGATTTTATCTGTTGGCGGATTATAGCAAAATAATTTTTAACTATTTCTTGCTAAATAATTTTGTGTCAAATACAAGGCACCAAAAGCTTAATTTGCTATAATCCGATAAAAATCCGCTACGTTATAGTAGCTGTCTGCGTGAAAAATTTCAGCCTGATCCCTAAAGTTATTTGAGCTGTGCGTTGATAGATCAGTCACATCAGCTTTTCCTTTTAAATATTTAGATAATCTGCTGAAACAGACAACTCTGTATAGTGTAACATGCAGCATGCGATAAGTCCCACTCGCCCTTTCACTGCTAAATATGCAGGAAAAGCGAGTCACCAAGCAAGCAATATGCATTACCACCACGCAGCTTCCCTCCTAAATATATAAAAAAAAAAGCTGTCTGACAGACCTATCAACGCACAGCTTAAACTACTTTAGGGATCGGACTGTTTGGCATGCAGATAGCTATTATAATATAGAAAGGATCCATTAAGAAAGGATTTTTGAAAATTCAATTCCTTAGGGTTTAATAGGGGTTTGAAGTTTGTGTAGTCCACGCGAACGAAGTCACGAGAATGAGCTAATAGCAAATCAATCTATCAATCAATTTATTTATTTGCTGATACAGGCAAATTAAGCTTTTGGTTCCTTGTAGGTGGAATATCATGGACTTCCGCTAAGTAACGCCTGCTTCTATACAACATTTATATCACATGTCATAAATACATAACTCCTAAAAGTTAGAGGTATGAGCGCGGGATCGAATATCAAAATATAATCAAACTTACCCGCTACCATATCGTCGTAATCCAAGACGTCTTCTTCTCTCTTTTTCGTATCCTCTTTATACATCTCCTCTACTGTCATTTCACTCTCTTTCTCAAACTCTTCTGTACTTAACAACCTTAAATAAATTAAAAATGTATATTAATGCGTGTAACCTTTACACGTGGGTGAAGTAATTCTTCTTTGACGTTGTAGCAGATATAATGGATACATTTTGAGATCTCACTCACACATAACTAAATCTCACTCACCATATGTATTTCATTTATTGCAAGATTGTAAGTAAAAAAGATGTTACATAAATTTTAAGTAGGTACGTATCACAATCTGCCATGACATGGCGTGCAAAATTTACTATCTTTACATACATTTTCAATAAGTACATAAAATATCATTTTTAATCAATAGAAATTTAACAATTCAATGTATAAATTAGCAAAAGAAGTTACAGTCATATTCAAAGAAAATTAAACATTAATAGGTAGGTACTCCTGGAGTCACAATTATAAAATAAATATATGTCACAATGTTACAAGTCAAAAAATTTAAATATAGAAATATAAATGTATTTCTTCAGGTGATAATATAAGAGAGACCTAATTCCGGACAAGTAGAATCACATCAAGTCAAATCAATAAATATAATGTCAGATAACTAACGGCCGGTTCACACATGTCTCCGTTTTACTGTTCCGTTTTATCGTGTACGTTTTTTTTTCGTCGATGGCGTATGTAGTTGTATGAGCGACTTCACACATGGCACAGTATTCTGTATACAGTAAACAATATCGTTCCGTAAAAAAATGACATTCCGTTTTGTCATCGAATACTGGACGACGGAACAGTAAAAATATACGGATACGTAGAATTTTAACGGATAGATCCATCTTTGTAGTATAGCGGCGGTATACTGCGAGTTTTGTGTTCACACGTCGCATCCAGTAATGACGGATCCGTTGAACGTTATACGGTGCCTATGTGTGAACAGAGCATAAATTTATAACGTATCCGTTAAAAACGTACCAGTAAAACGGACTCCCATGTGTGAACGGGCCGTAAGATATTTTAAAATTATAATTTTATGACAAAATAGTTAGTTAAGTAATAACAATAGAAAGACTTGACTATGTTTAAACAACTACGAAAATAATGCACAAATCTTAATAAATAAAGTTTTAAAATCAAATGTGCTCTATCATTGTTGTATCATCTACAATGTTTACCTTGCAGCTTCCTGTTTGTTGTTAGCGAACTCAATGACATCCTGCATGATATCAATCTCTTGAGCTGGGTCCTCCGTGGCAGCTTTGCTTTGGTCGAGTAAGAACCATCTCCGTATACAAGTGACGAATGTCAGGAACACTTGTAGGTACGCGTATAGATGCCTCTCGTAGTATTTGTCACAGCATTGGACTAACACCTATAAATCATATTGAAAATTCATGGATATCGCCGAATCTTGCCTACGTTAGAAACAGTTTACCGTCAAAGTAAAATGGACCTTAATTAAGTTGCTTTAAAGCTCAAGTTCGTCCATAGCGCTCGAAGCGGAAACCTAGCGAAATAAAAATCACTGAGACTGATTTGAGCCTTTAAATCAAGGACCTTTGGATCCAATTTTATCATGATCAACCCATTGCCACGCCACTTTTGAGCACGGGTCTCTTCTCAGAGTGAGAAGGGTTTAGGCCATAGTCTACCACGTTGACCCAATGCGGATTGGCAAACTTTACACACCTTTGAGTACATGGAGAACTCTCAGGCATGTCGGTTTCCTTCACCGTTAAAGCAAGTGATATTTAATTTCTAATCCAATTTACTGAGAGATTATTGTTTTTCGACGCTCAAATTCTATCATCGTTGACAGATTTACTGCGCAGTATCAACTTTCGTGACTTGACCTGTATTGAACTTACATCTTCAACTATTCCATACATATAGTCCAGTATGCTGGAGTCACTGTACTCCATTACAACTGATAATATTTGCAGCGCCGACTGAGTGTTCCACGCCTGCACAGAAATTCGAATATTAAAGTTTTTTTGTTAAAAAAAAACATGTAAAACTAGCTTTTGACTTCATCCATATATGTATATGTTGTAATTTATAGCCTCTATATATATTTTAATACTAGCTGACACGACTTCATCCGCGTGGATTCGGGTTTTTCAAAATCCCGTAGGAACTCTTTGATTTTCCTGAATAAAAAGTAGCCTATATGTTAATTCAGGGTATAATCTATCTCCATTCCGGATTTCAGCCAAATCCCTTCAGTAGTTTTTGCTTGAAAGAGTAACAAACATACACACTTTCATCTTTATAATATTAAGTGTGATCTTTCTATCTTTGAATATGCCTTTTTCCCATTTCTATTATAGGTATAATGTTTATAGTATGGTACTGATTTGCAGTGGACATCAATTATTACATTGTACAAATAAGATATGCGCGTCCGGGAATTGTGCTGTTAACTGCGGAAGATGGCGGAGTTCCAAAAATGATTCAAAAATTCATTTTCTGTAAGTATGTTTTTTTCATTAAGAGCATTAAAATCGGTGCAGCCATTCTTGAGTTATAAATGTGAACCTAACCGGACGGAGTTTTATTTATTTAGAAAACAAAAAACATGAATCACACTATCACACTAATATTATAAAGGCGAAAGTTTGTTTGTATGTGTGTGTGTGTGTGTGTGTGTGTGTGTGTGTGTGTGTGTGTGTGTGTGTGCGTGCGTGCGTGCGTGCCTGCGTGCGTGCGTGCGTGCGTGCGTGCGTGTGTGTGTGTGTGTGTGTGTGTGTGTTTGTTACTCCTTCACGCAAAAACCACTGGACGGATTTGGCTGAAATTCGGAATGGAGATAGATAATGTACTGGATTAGCACATACGCTACCATTTAGCCCGAAAAACCAAAGAGTTCCCACGGGTTTTCGAAAAACCTGAATCCACGCGGACGAAGTCGCGGGCGTCAGCTATTATTATTTACGAAAGGCTGCAGATTTTCATGATAGAATGTAAAATGGACTTTATTAGCAGTTCACTTGCCTTTTTTAACCGCGAAGTGATCTGACTAGTGAAGTAATCGGCGTTTTCTGCTATCAATTCTGTGACGTTCGTGTGGTCGAACGCACACGCTACATCGTTGATAGCTTTTAGGCCGGATAGATGAAGATTCTCGTATTGACTACCTGCAACAAACGTAAACTAGATGTCAGAAGCTATAATAGCAAATTATATTCCTTACTAGCTTATACCCGCGACTTCGTTCGCGTGGATGTAGGTTTTTTAAAATTCCCGTGGGAACTCTTTGGTTTTCCGGGATAAAAGTAGCCTATGTGCTAATCCAGGGTATAATCTATCTCCATTCTAAATTTCAGCCCAATCCGTCCAGTAGTTTTTGCGTGAAGGAGTAACAAACATACACACTCACACACACATACAAACTTTCGCCTTTATAAATATTAGTGTGATTTTTTAGTAGCAGAAGAAATCTTACCCAAGAAAAGATTTTAGAAAGCTTTAGGATGTGATATGACTTATCGACTCGTTCCAATATAATAAAGTATATGCTCGGGACCTAAGATATTATTTCATCACCAACTTCTGAATCCCTATGGTTTAAGAGCGCTGTATCCCGCATCATCCCGCAGCCCCGAATTGAGACATGTAGTCATTTGTATGGTAAGTACAAGATAAGATTTTTATTCAAATAAATTTTTACGTGAAAATAATAATTTAGTTTGGATAGTCCTTGTTGAGTCACCTCGCCATAATACCGAGGCTCTCAGTGACGAGGCAGTTAAAGTCCACGTATCTTTGTGTCTGAGGTATATTGTATTGACTCACCCACTCGTTCCAATATGAGGCACAAAGTGTTTAGCAAGTAAGGCTGGTAGTCCTTGTTGAGTCGCCTCGCCATCATGCCGAGGCCTTCAGTGACGAGGCAGCTAAAGGCCATGTTTCTCTGCGCTTCAGCTATGGACTTGCATGAATTGGGCTCAACATATCTAGTGCGCGGTTGGGCGTAACTTATGTCTGTGTATCGCGTTTCAGTTGCTCCTTCGTAGAGTCCTGGAGAATTTTTTTTATCCGTTTAGAAGTACTTAGTGGTGTAAGGAATCAGTCTTAACTAACTCGGGCTAACTTGGAAGGGGTCAGACATTTTCATTTAAAAAAAAAAGAATATTAGCCATGCTAATCATGATTAATGCTACTCTTTCCCCTCCAATAAAGCGTAAAGCTTGTGCCAGGAGTGGGTACGACAATAGTGCAACGGGTGGGGTTTGAATCGCCGACCTTTCGAAACTCTGTCCGCTCCTCAACCTATTGAGGTTCAAATTAAATTCAATCCTTATTTTACGCATTTACGCAGCATATTTACTGGCTACTTGTGTTTAAAATCTTAACGTCAAACAATAAGGTCTGTATTTCATTGATGCACATTCAGTTTTAGTTGGCGTTAGCGGAGTGACTAGTTCACTGTGAGGGAAGTCTCTGAATCGAAGATACGAGTATGTCAAATATTAGGTTATGGGTGATGTGAAATCAAAGAAAAATAGGCGTTTCATAGGCTACCTAGCGTCAAATTTAGGAACATTTGGCACCTACCAGTGACGTTGAATACTTGAAGATTGGTTACAAGTTCCCTAAGGTTGAGTTCTATAAAGCGCACTTTGATTTTGCCTAGACTTAAGAGACTGTTAAAACGAGACAGCGCTACACTGATAAATTAAAACCGTCTCGTTTTAACTGAAGCTTAAGTCTGAGCAAGGTCAAAGTCGTGAACTGTGACGTTAGGTAGCGCTTTTCCGCGCAAACGAATTTTGGACATGCGACTTATAACCGTGGTAGTACAGTACCTGGTACACTGTCCTTGGTCCAGGAACGAGGGTTATAAACCGAGGTGTCCAGGGTCTCCTCCTTAGTGACGGGCGCTTCCCCTTTACTTACTTCAAGAGGCAAATACCAAATATCTTCCGCTATGTACGTGCTTATTATTCGCTTTGCCAAGCTAGGTGACGAGTTTGGTGCTAAAAGTTCAATAAAAGTCATCATCTTACTTATGTACAGTCAAAGGCCATAAGTAGTTAAGCATCATAATGATCATATTCGCGTGGCACGGTTATGCACATGCGTCAGGTGGGTGTGGCGTGTTTATAGAAAATGGTCATAAAAGCGACAGGTTTTTGATGCAATAGTTTCGCGGAATTGCTACTCGAATTCTGAGGCCACCCGTACACCTTAAACCCTTTCTCAATTCTCACTAGCATTAAATTTAAAAAATTACACTCCTTTTTTGCAGTCATGTAATAATAAACATGAACATTAAATAGTATAAAATAAACATGAACAAGTAGAGCAAAATAAGCAAGAACATATCATCACTTTCCATCAGGTGTGATTGCGGTTCTGCGTGTGACTATAGTGAATAAAAAAAATAAGCATACCTGAACCAACCCAGTTCATAATATACACTAGTTCACAGCTCCTCCTCTCGTGGAACAGCTCCAACAGGCGGTCAAGGAATAGTTCGGCGCACTCAGCTTCGCCAAGCATTTGGCAAACCTGCTGCAGCCTCCGCTCCGACTCTTTGCAGTCCAGATGTCTCAGGCGACACCAGGGCGTGTCGGTTGAGGGTGGTGACGTCACATCTAGGGAAAAGTGCTACTTTCAAATCAACCTTTAGAAAAACATTCCGAACTAGTGGTAGATGCTTTTGACGATTCAAAAGTATTTGTAAAAGTCTAATTACAAGAAGTTTTCACTTTAAAAAGGTACCTACCTCTACCAGCGTGTCGTGTAAGCAAAGCCAGGTCTGTGTGCAAGTCCGCGGCCGCCAGTAAAGCGTCACAGAGTCTGTCGAAGCCGTCGCTCGCACTGAGCGCGCCGGTCAGGCGTTGCGGACGACCGTCGTCGCACAGGATTTTCAAGTATCCATATAAAAGGCCTAATGTTGATAATTTCCGACTTGAATCTGTGGAAAAAGTTTAGATTTAAGTTTCAACTTTCACCTATCAAATTTTATCTATGCAATTGAACATTGTAGAGCCTTCAAGACCTTGTTAACACAACATAAAAACTTACCAATGTTATTCAGTATCCGCGGCAGGCAGTTGAGCGTGGTGAAGAAGTTTTCACACAAGCTGTCCACGGCTTCTACCCGCAGCTGTGTATTCGCGCGGGCGAAGTGCGAGTCGACGGCTCTCACGCAATACTCCGATACTTCCTTGTACGGGTCCATCGATAACGTGATAAGGACGTCTAGAGCCATTGCTAGGGACGGCTGCATTGTACTGAGGAACAACAAAGATATACTCTCATTAAACGTACACATACCCTACAAAATGAGTTTTGCTAAGTAACAGGTCAACAAATAACAAATCGATTGATTTTAGCGTTTAAACTATCATGAGTGATTTCCATTATACATATACAGTATACATGCTCGCGGCTATATCCACGCGTTTAGTCGACGTAAGCGCGACTAGTTTCGAGTCCCTGTGGAAAAGGACCCCGGATGGGTTCGAAACTACTCGGGCTTGCGTCGTCTAATAGCTCGTTCACACAGGCTGCGTAAGCGTAAATTAGCGCGTACCATTGCGTTGTAATGTATAGAACTGTATGAAATATGGCACACCGCTTGCGTAAAGTGTGGGCGTATTGTAACCCGGTGTGTTAGGGGTTTACGCGCGTCACTACGCACGTGTCACATATACGCAATTGGTGTGAATCGGCCTTAAATACGTGAGTACAGACAGGAGCATCTATATTTATGGTAGTTATATTATTGATTTTGACCATTCATGTTTTGGCTGGATTGGATTATAGAGATTTTACATTGTTTTTCAATATTTAATCTATTACTTTACATGAAAATAAGAAAGGCATACGTACGCACTACACTCTGACAGTATCCTATAGCAAAGCACGGCGAGCTCCTTCCGTACTTTAAAGTGCTCATGTGTGACTAGAGGCACTAAGTTCTTCACAACGTATGCCAGTTTCTCGCTCGCCATGGCGTACCATTCCGGTGTGCGCTTAGGAATGTCTTTTGGTTTTGTCACTGAAATAGATTTTGACTTATCTTGAGAATTCGAAAATTCGACTCAACAGGCAATGATAACATACATATTTAATGCGTAAAAATGAGTTCTCACGCACCATTTTAACTTTTTTGTTAAATATTATGTCAAAAGTATGATTTTAGCAAGTTTTAGTACTTATTTTAAAGGTTCACCCTTGGACGAATGATAAAGTTGTACGACATAGTCCACCACGCTGGCCAAGCGCGGATCAGCAGACATCTTACGCCTCAGAGAATATTATGGAGAGCTCTCAGACACACGGCTTTCCTGGTGGTGTTCTTTTTCATCTTTAAAAAGTGATATTCAATTGCTTAAAATGCACATAACTACGAAAAGTTAAATGCGCTTGAACCCCTGACCCTTCTAATCGGAGACGGTCGTCTTCATCACTGAGCTATCACCGCTTTTTCACACTACTCATAATGTCCAGAAAATGTTGAACCCCGAATTGGTTAATGGGTAACAGTGACAGTTAACTGAGATGAAGGGGTCAGCTTATAATGGCTATGTAAGTCTGTACAAGACACAAAGCTTTCTGCCCAGTATGCATTTAAGGCAAAAATAATAACGTAGCGAAAGTCATCTTGTAAATAAATAAGCAGCATGCGTGTATATGCAAATCGACATTATAATAGGCAAATAAAATACATAAAGTTTATGACATTTTATTAAATAAGTAGTATACACTAATAATAATTAATACCTTAAATCTAGCCTAAATCTATCAAATCAACATAGCTAACAATGTGTGTGGTGATTCGCTAACTCAGTGATCATCATTAAAATAAATGAAAGTCACTTTGACATTGACTAGTTCTACATTACTGCTTCACTGAGCGATATAAAAAAATAGGTTGTCTGTAAAGTCGGTTTACTGACGATAGTTGAACGTGACAACAAAGGCCGATTGTGCTTCTTTGTCGCTCGTTCCGCGCTGTCGCTTGCACTTCAAGCCTTACATGGAACGCCTCAGTGCGAGGTAACGCCGCATGAGTCATGTTTTTTCGTGCGTGCAGCCGGCTCTATCGAATTATAAGACGTTGTCACGTCAAAATAATTTGTCGTAGAAAACCTTAAATGAATTTAAAACAAATAACGTAAAGGTTTTAACTGTCTAGTTTTCTTGAACCTACGCAGAGGATTTTGTTAAGACATAATTGCTTTGTAGTTTTGAACCAATTTTTTTCGTATTGAAAATTTTCAGAATTCGTTGGCAACATGTTCAACAATTTTAACAGGACTCTCTCCATCACTTACTCCATACAATCGTAGTTCCCATTTCATTTGAATATTAAGCAACCAAAGTCCATGAAATTTTGCAGACATAGTCTAGAAACTAATATCTGTGTCTGTGGTGTTTTAGATTTTTCTAATAATATGTAGTTTTAAAATTACAGGGGCTCAAAGATTTGTATTTTTCTTTAAAAAAAGGCCCAACTTTGTGCTCGTTTTTCTAGACAATGGAGCAATTTAATGAAATTTGGAAAAACCACAGACCTAGAAAATTTAATGAATATTATGTAGTAAAAAAATTATCGTTATATATTTTATATTGTTATAATTGTGTGGGAACTACGAAAACCAGAAATTACACCCAGAAATCTTGAAAATTTCGTGCTGTCTCGATTTGTGCAAGCGGGGTGGTGAAGTGCGGGGGACGACACGTGAAACTGACAGAAACTGACAGTCTAAACACACGGGCCACATTTAGACTGCACCCAACTCCAAACTTGTCGATAGGTCTAACTAAATACACTGGTACATTTCAACTTGCGTTAGACGTATGCGTTACCTACTCAGACGTTGCCTGTAGATAAAAATATGTCTCATGTTTGCTGGCAATAGCGCATGCATCAAACCCTGCAAGTTGCAACTCTCTTGCAACCTATTCCTCACGCAATACGCACAGCTTTAATATTATAATTTTTGACAATGTATACTATATGTAATGCCATATCACAGGTCACTCTCTGATTTATTGCTAACAATTTACTTCCAAATGCAAAGAAATCTAAGTGTGTTGAATTCACACTGCCCAATACCAGGACCTTAAATGACATAATTTCATTGATAAATAATCATATGTTGAAAATAAAGGAGAACCCCGTGTTTCTCGGTATAATGTTAGATGCAAAGCTTCTATGGAACACCCACATATCAACACTTGATGGTAAACTCAGCTCTGCTGGTTACACTGTTAGAAAAATTCGACAGGTACTGACGTGGAAACTGCAAAAATTGTATATTTTGCCTATTTTCACTGTATTATGTCTTACGGACTCTTGATATGAGATAAAGCGGTAGATATTGAAAAAAAAATGTATTACAGAAAAGGACAGGACGTGCAATTTATAATTTAAAACCGCGCGCTGCCATACAATAAAAATATAAGGAAATAAGTACCTTATCTATTATCTTATAGTAGCTTTTAAATATATTTACAACTAGCTAATGCCCACAGCTTCGCTCGCGTGGATTTAGGTTTTTAAAAATCCCGATCCTTTCATTTCCCAGAACAAAAGTTGCCTCTCCGTAATAGCCCGTCCCCGGGATGCAACTTGTTTCTGTATCACGTAAGAATATTTAAACGGATGATCCTTTTCAAATCCCGAGGGATCACCAGGATTTAGGAATGCAATTTCTTACAGCATCCTATACCTTCAATATCAATTAATAATCGACACTTTTTAAATCCCATTAGCTTTAGTAGTCAGGTCCCCTGCAACATCAGGATTGAGGAGTTGGAATCCAAATTTTTTATTGAACAATGTCGCAAACTTTCTTTATCGATTAAAAAAACTACCCAAAATTACGCAGTTAGGTTACCTGCCAAATTTCATGGTTTTGAGTCAACGGGTACCCTAGAGGTTTTCTTGACACACACGACAGACAGACAGATAGACAACAAAGTGATCCTATAAGAGTTCCGTTTTTCATTTTGAGGTACGAAACCCTAGAAAACGTAGGAACGGCATTCCGAACCAGTGGTAAATTTGTCTGACCATCCAAAAACACTTTGAAGTTTACCTAAAAGTTTACAGGAATAAAAATTTATCATTGTATTCCATTCCATTTCATTCTATTCCATTCTGTTCAAAGATAAATAGATAATAAAAATATTTGTCACCGAAACAATAATTTACGATACATCAACCAATATCAATTTTACTGATGACAATCTGACTATTACCAAAGTGAACGACTACTATAATATCTATTATATACGACTAACATAATATGTATTATAAATTGTGTGCCGTTTGCATTCTCACTAGGTTCTCATTAAGTTTGTTTTATTTGGTTAAACTTTCTGGCATTTATATTGTTATGACGTTTAATTGGCAAACAGTCTGTTTATTGGCTCAAACTCAAAAATTCAGCCAATCACAACAAAGAAAATATTGTAATAATGATTGATGCAGCTTTCTGTAATTGAAAACAAAATATTTGACATTAACTTGAATGTGACAGTGTTTTCCGAATAGGGTTGCCAGAGGCCCCGTATTTTACTGGTTACCCCGTATTTCGGGATACAGAAACCTGGCTGGCGAAATCAAACACTGACGTTATGTCCAGTAGAAAGAATATTTTCCTTTTGCGGCAATGCGTAGCCGAAACCCACTCGATATTGATCATGGTCGTAGCCAAGGCAGCGGGGCTTGGTTTGAGGATGTAAGCCTTTTTTTATACAAGTTAGCCCGTGACTTTAATCTTTTCTAGTGGTAAGTGATGATGCAGTCTAATTTCTTGGCCGTTAGGGCCATAGTAACCATATAACTAGCCATGACCGAAGCCTCCCATCAGACCAGAAATTTAGAAATGGCGACTGCGCCTGGGAATCCGTCAAAAACCTAAGCCTAAAATAATACTTACACTATTTCTTGCATTTGCTTACCAATTTTTTTTGGAAATATATCAAACATTTCGCGCTCACTTCACTCGCGCTTTGAATTTGTATTACTTGGTGTAAACTCCGCAATTTCGTTTGCATGAATTTAGATTTTAAAAAATTCCGTGGGGGATTTTCCGGGCTAAAAAGCCGCCTAAAAAAAAATGTCTGGGATGCAAGTTACCTCTGAATAGTAAGTACCAAAATTTTGGTAAAGAAGATGGGCCGTGAAAGGGTAGATAGGCAAATAGATATACTGTCGTATTCGTAATATTAGTATGGATAGGAAGCTTTAAAAATATAATCTTGCTATGGCTAAACTCGTTTCCCTTTCACTTTAATTTTTTCCTGTATTGAATCAAAAACACTTACGCTCACTGCGCTCGCGCTTTTTTATTGTTGTATTTTATCTCACTGACAAATTGAAAGGTGAAATTTCACTAACCAGGTAATTAGCCCATAAAGTTGAGCGAATGTTTTTTTCCTCATGACAGGATTCAGTTCCGGCCCTGATAAAACCTCTCCCGCAATCGATTCCTGGCTACGGCCATAGTATTGATACTGTGAAGGTGGAATTACAAATTAAATGTAATTTTAAGTTAAAATGAAAAGATTGTATGCATGAAATGTATAACATTTTGCTTTACAAAACTTAAGAGTTTTTAAAAGCTATTTAAATAAATAAATCTTTTATTTAAAACCACATTGCAAACACAGTTCACTAATCAAGACACGGCAACATACGGAGAAAAAATACAAAACTTACAAATAAACTAAAATATCTAAATAGGCTTTCCATGCATTTCAGAGAGAACCACCGCCTATTTCTTTAAATACTTCAAATTTTCAAATTTCTTCAAATCTAAACCCCGTATTTTTGATGGTGGTAGCCTGTAAATCAAAAAGAGGCAGGTGGCAACCCTACTACTTCCTAGACAGAATTTAAAAATTGTTTTCATTACTCGGTATGCCTACTGCCATAGTGTGACAGAAAGTGTGACGGTAGTTGTGACCTCTGATTGGCCGACTCTCTTTCACTATTTGCTAAAATTGATGATTGCAACAACAATTTTTTCTTTTTTGTAATCGAAAACAGAACACGGACGTCAAACAGGTTGACTAATTGCAATCATTTCTGACCGGCTAACATTGTTCCGCTAGTGGCTCAAACTCACTGTCGCAGCAAGAACATGGTAAATTCAGCCAATCACAGCAATTTGAAATTTGGTTATCACAAATGTACCGATCTAGGAACCGAGAATGCACGAACCAGGGCAGATAGAGATAAGAACAATAATATCATACGTAGGAAATCGACGGGGGATCGTTGACAACGATAGCCTTAACATACGTACATTTTCTTGTAGTGTTGGTGTTGTGACATCAAATAAAACAGAAGTTCACAACAAGTAAGACACCCATGCTACGAACATTTCCAAACTACATTTTCGTTACCTGTCACAATAAACTCAGAGTCTTCCTTAATTTTACGCACTAGGTCTTTAAAATAACGTCTTCCTTTACTGCTTTTGGAGCTAAAACCTCGTCCTTTAAACAGTGTGTTCATACACATCAAGGTGGTGTCTTGAGTATACTTTCTCTCAGTGTACAAGTATTCGGCCAACGCGCGACAATCTCGTGCGGCTAGGATCGAGTTTAACTTTGCATCTCGTATAACTTCTGCAAGACCGTAATCGTATAGGATAGTATTGCTAATTTCAAGAACACCACTGTTATATTCTAATTTTTTATTTTAAGAGTAAAAAGGTGTCATTTTCTGTTGTTTTAAATGAGTGGTTGGTGTAAGATATGATTTTACGTCTCATCAATGTTGATTTTCTAGCGTTGAAACACTTTAGCGTCAATGTAAAATGGACCTTAATTGCCTCATTTTAAAACTCAAGACATTCTACAGCCAGCGATCCAATGAAATCAGTAGCACTGAATTTTTGACTGAAAATCGAAGACCTTCAGGTCCACTTTACTCTGACACTGGCGTCGATTCTGATATTTTTTCTAAATTTTTAGGGTTATTACATCTTTTTCTTTTTAATAGTACCGAAAAAGGATGAAACATAAACTCTGAATTTTAGTGTACGGTGTTCGAAGCTGGTTTGTTTCTACGCTTGAATTCTATCAACGTTGTTGAGGAACTTATATATATGTATTAGAACATAAGGGAATTTTAATAGCTACTGAACCACATTGTGTTAGATATATTTCCATATTATAAAGAGTGACAGAGACGACGCTCTACAAAGCTGAAGCTGCCGATTTTCACTTTCTAAAGCTCCCAGTGTAATGTTTTATAGCTGGTATGGTACTATAAATCTTGTTTGCGGGACAATTCAGTGTTTTACCAAAAAAGAATAGAGACAGATAAAATACTAAGAAAAAAGCAAATTAAAGAAGCAATAGATAACTTAGGATTCTAAGAAGCAATTTTGATGTGTTTTACTAGCCATATCCAAAAGGATAAGGTTGATAGTTATAGTCAATACTCATGAATAAAAGCATGCAAAGTTAGAAAGAAGGAAATGTCGAGAATATTATGCATAGCGCAGTATATTACGCATGATTGACTGACATGACTTGATTCTTCTGTTAATTTAGTTTTTTTTTTTTAATTTTTATTATATGTAAATTTTTATTATTTATAGTTATAGGGGCAATAGAAACTCTACCTATCATGGTTCATGAGTTACAGTCCGCAGAGAGACAAACAGACAGATAGCGGTGGCTTAGTAATAGAGTCCCATTGGCACCCTTCTAAACCCTACAAGGTACTAATTTCTACAAAAAATGGTCTAAGATCATTTACCCTTTGCGCTTACATCTTTGTCCGCATTGACCTTTTCCGCGAACAAATGTAGGAAGTCCTCTGCGGTGACGCTGTCCTTTTTGTAGAAGTGTTTGTTGTGCATTGTTATGCAGAGCACACGATGCGTGGCGCTTAGGGCTGCCTGCAATAATAAAGTTCTATTTTATACCCTATTGAGGCTAGGATCAAACTGGGGTTGTTTTTTTTAATTCAGATACAATCTGTGCGCTAACAATAACCATTCATGTGACCTTACTTACCACAACAATGGCATGTTCCAGATTGTCCGGCGACGTTGCTACTTGCTACACCTGCAAGGCGGTTAGTACACCGCGCAGAATACAAGCCATCATGTTACCTAGTGTTATTTCTAGTAAGGGTTAAACTATATTGTAATCTGACAATAATCATACGCGTGACCTTACTTACCACAACAATGGCACGTCCTGGTTTGTCTAGGCACGTCGCTACATCCTGCAAGGCAGCCAGTACGCCGGGTGTGATGCTAGACATCATGTTAACTATTGCTATTTCTAGTGAGGGTTCAGTTTGTGATTTAACAATGACCTGTGTGACCTTACTTACCACAACAATGGCATGTCCCGGGTTGTCCGGGCATGTTGCTACATCCTGCAGGGCAGCCAGTACACCGGGCAGAATGCAAGCCATCATGTTAACCACTGCTATCTCTAGTAAGGGATCAGTTATGTGATCATTTTTGTCAGTGAGTTGTGGATGTGTCATTGTATGCGCGCCTAGACAGTTCAATGCTGCCAATCTGGAAAAGTATAAATTATGAGTGGTAAGTTTACAGCAGCGCGCGATGCGATTATTTAATGTGGGGTTGGCTTTATTTTGTAAAAAAATTGTTGGGGGCGTAAGTCGTAAGTATTTGCAATCCATTTTAGCCTGTCTAGCTTAAAATGGATTGCATCAATCGCTACGCCAATCTAGGAAAAGATTTTTCGAAAAGCAGCAAGCAAGAAGAGAGTGAGAGAGAAGCAAAAGATTAGTTACAATTCAATTTTTTTAATACACAAACAAACTTATTCAATATACCTTAAAGCTCTATGTTTCTCAAGCTTGGCCAGATGAACCGACACAAAAATAGTCTGAGCCAGCATGGGAACTTGGCCCTCCAGCATCTTGATCCTTGTGACCTGATCCAGGTTGAGCATCAGCAATGTGAGACACTGCACAACACTTAGTTTCAGCTCCTCTGGTATATCAGCGACTGTAGATAAAATAACTTTTTTAACAGTTTACTGTCAAAAATCAATTATCATTTTCCACACTAACCCACTTTGCAGACATGAACCAAAATAGTTTTCAATCAAAGATAATATTGTGCTCTTTCTAAATATATAAATATTTGATTCAAAATCGATGGGAGAAACATTAATTATTTAACAGTGAAAAGCATATACATACAATAGGTTTTTTCATGGTACAAAAATTATTTGAATTTTTGTACCATGAAAAAAAAATTGACCCACAAAAACGTGACCTATGTCAGTGTAGATCAGAGCTGTATTTGAATCCATACTGTTGATTTCTCTAGTGTTCGCCGCCGAAGGTATGGTTTCCATATTAAAGTGCCTGTTCACCTTTGTCTTAAGTTAATCATGTAAGTTACAAGTTAATCACAGCCTTACTTTGAATGCATTATAATTATGAAAATTCTATTACTCATGCCAGGCTGGGTCTTGTCGAAGATCACTTTCAGCAGCACACTCTCCACTTTCCAGCACATCTCGTAGCTGTCCACTTTGATCCTCTGGAACAACTCCTTCATTGACGCCACCAAGCGCAGTTGCAAGTCATACTTCTTTCTGTAAAACACTATCTTCTTTTAAAGCACATTGTGACTTAAACACAAATATTAATTATCTACAAGTGTTAACTTGTCATATTATTATGTTATATTAACTTGTATTGTTATGTTAACATGGCAGCTAAAATTATACAACTATTTCACTGATAAATAATAATATCATCATCATGATCTAGCCATCGCCGGCCCGCTACTGAGCACAGGTCTCTCATAATGAGAAGGGTTTAAGACATAGTCTGACATGCTGGCCCTGTACGAATTAGCAGACTTCGCACACCTTTGAGAAGATCATGGAGAACTCTCAGGCATGCAGGTTTCCTCACAATGTTTTCTTTCACCATTAAAGCAAGTGATATTTGATTGCTTAAAACGCACATAGCTCCAGAAAGTTACAGGTGGAGGAAGCACCCAGGATTGAACCCCCAACCTCCCAAATAAAAGGCAGACGCCTTAACCACTAGGCTATTACCGCTTAATTATATCATTAGAAAGAAATAAATAATACTTACTTATTATAATGAGATTGCAAGTGGCTTGTAAAAGGAAACATCAAGTATTGCTGAAATTCTTGAACTACATCCTTCCTGACTTCATCCACCATTGTGTTGAATTTTGCTAGGTTTACAGGAGAAGGGTCCTTGAACACCAGGTCGCATACAGGCTTGATTTCAAGAAATGTTGCCCTTACCTGAGGGCTCATATTCATCAACTTTGTAACCATTTGAGACATGATTGTAAACACTTTTATAACTCATGTAATTAGGCGGAATATTTTAGCTCATGTCTGATTGTAGGTACTGAAATTGAAGAGAAAAAATGTATCAATATAATTGAACTGTAATTGTATGATGAATGTATGAAATATTCTGAAAAACAATTTCATTTTTACTTTTCCATTTTACCAGCGAAATCACGAAATTGCACCGTAAAAACAAAACACTGCTGCTTTGTTTTGACCACAGATCACTATATACAGTCTAAAGGTTTTGACTTTTGAATCATTTAGAATTTTGCCAAAATGTTAATGTGTCAATGTCATACGACATGTCATTGTGACGTCAATAGCTGCGTTCGTCACGTTCTATGGTCGCGTTCGTTTTAAAAAAGCTTCGTAAATATAGCTGTGTCGATTGCCATGTCAACCTGTCGCGAACAATACAAGATTTTCTTTATTTTATAAATAGTACCTAACTAGTTACCTATCTTTTTTTTCTCACTCGTCTGGCTTTACAAAGATAGCCAATGTCAAGTTTGTAGTCACGCGCGACACCCCTTTAGAGCACTGCCCAGTTAGTTCCACCACCAAAAACACCAGAAAAACACAAAACCCGGTCACTTTTAACAAAAAAAAAAAAAAAACACTCCCAAAAGGCAGAGCACGCGCGCCAGCGCCAACACAGATTAAGTCCAGTTGATTTTTTGAAAAATGGAATCCTTTGAAAATAAACTGTGGAAACGTTTTTTATTTTTCATCTGCGTGCGAACTAGAATTATTCTTCTTTGATTCTTCTGTCAAAGTGAGCTGCTGACTTCCTGTGCTGACTTCGTCTGGTGTTGGTGTTAGCTGGCGGGCGTGCTCTGCCTTTTTGGAGTGTTTTTTGTTAAAACTGACTGGAAAGCGCTCTAAGGGGGTGCCATGCGTATGTCGGCGAGCGCCGGCACAGACGGGGTCCATACTTGTATAGTTTAATTAACTTGTTACAAATAGCTACAAACTTGACATTGACTAATCTTTGTAAAGCCAGACGAGAGAGAAAAAAAAAGAAAAGTCAGCTGCTGTAAATGTCAATAAAGATTTTTGAAGAAATTTGATAATAAATTGAAAAATAATTAAAGTCAAATATAGGCGAGAAATGTTCTAATAAAGATTTTGTTTATTCGAAGCTTCAAGATGTTTTCGTTCGGGAAGCAGCGAGCCTTACATAAGTGTCTCAAGATTTTGAGGTTAGCTATCGTAGATTTTAGTAGCCTCCCCGATATAAAGAAGTTGAACCTGGTTAGGACCGTGGAGAAGACTATAGATAACAACACGAGTATATTTATTGAGAGTCCTATTCATGTAAAGGTACAGCCCATAGATGTAAACGATTTGAAAGCTCATAACAAATTGACGATGACATTGTACAGCCAAGGGAAAGACACTAATGATTTCCAATTGAAACAGACTTCGAAGCGTCTAGAACTTCTCAATAAGAACACTTCGCCGGACCGTAATGACGTATGTTTAATACAAGTACCATATAAGTTGAAAGTTCAGGTTACAACCACAGAAGAGGCGTCAGTGCATTTAGCTAATTTAGAAGCTGAAGAGTTTGTTATTAAAACTCAGAAAGGGGCTGTGAATGTAGGTAATTTGAAGGCGGATAATATTAAAGTGGAAACTACTTCAGGCGACGTAGAAACTATAGGCAGGCTGCAAGCAAGTAACATTGAATTAAAAACAGGTATGAACGGCGAAATAAAGTGTAACAATATAATGGCAAATAACTTTAACATTTCGTCACACGGTGGTCATATATCAGTCAAGTCGTGCTACAGTGATAAGTCTCATATCATGACTTTAATGGGAAATATTAAACTAGATCACATGCATGGACCTGTGAAAATTGATGTTATACAGAAAGGTAATTTACGCATGACCGGATTTTCCGGCAACTTGGAAGCCTCCCTCAAAAGCGGGGATGTATTCTTGCATGCCTCACAGCTAACTGACAAAAGCAGTATATTCATACACGAAAAGGGTACAGTGGAACTGTTGATACCTGATATAGTTAAGAATTTGCCAACAACTAACTTGATTGCAGAGAAAATTAAAGTCCAGGAAAGTATACTGAAACTTGGCAGGTTCATGGATGATTCTACATCAAAGAGGTTTCGCTATGAAAAGGATCCACAGCATGAATTGCATATAGTTTGCAAGAATGGGTCCATTGATATTAAGGAGACAGATTTACCATTCATGGTCTAGTTATTAAAGTTTTGGCATTTGTGAATGGTTTTGAAATATAAAGAAAACCCTTCGCTCAAAGGGTGACCAAAAATCAGTTTTCAATGCTGTAATGTAGATCTAGCACCTTCATAGGAAGTAGAAAGGTATAATCTATTTTACTCAGCTAACTTAGTAAGAAATACCAGAAAGCTCCTCAGAGAAACACATAAGTGACTTAAATAACTCAAAAGTAGAAATTATACAAACATTTTTTATTTGAATATGCTGTAATATATTATAATAATATGATTCAAAAGTACATACTTGTAAAAGTTTAATCAAATAAAATATTCTGATTTGATTTAGACTTGATAACTAGTTTCTCTTGAGATTGAGTCAGTAGTTTTTTTATTTGGTTACTTTGGTTGGAATGATGAACACATTTAACCAGAATTTATTATTCACAATATAAGAATATTATCTGCTTATCCAGTTATTTAGAAATTAATATTTAACAAGCAATTTAAAGAACTGTACATGTATTTATTTATGCCAATGGATAAAAAGCATTTATAATTTTACACAAAAATATTTTTAGTAAGCATAATATTTACTTTGTCTGTAAGTGTGTACTCATTAACCTAAGATGATAAATTAATGTAACTTGTTAAGCAAATTTTAGATGATTCCTACACTTCTCCAAGTTAAATTATATTGCAATTTAATTTGAAACATATCAAATCTGTTTACAACAAATATTTTAGTGGATAATTTTATTATTAAATTCAAAAGTAAGGATTGTTATTAAAGTATTTGTTTAGTTTAAGCGTTAAAAGTTCCTTTTTAATTATTTAAAATGTTTTAAGCTATGGCCACACCTGCGCGTCATGACCGCGGGATGCGGGAGCGTCTACGACGCGAATCTATATGTGATCTGATCTCTGGATCTTTAGGGTTTCTTTAGGTTTGACGTTCCCGTTTCGTAGACGTTTGGTCGTGCAGGTTTGAATGATGCTTTAGTTTGCACAAAGGTGTATTAGGGTCAAAACGCACATAATATGGTCAAATGACCAGCCGGCATGTGGCGGTTGTCGGTTCTTGATGTATCATACGTATCTTACTTATGTTTACGTAAGAACCCTGTAAAAATAATTCGAATAAATAAATAAATAAAAATTATGGTAATGTGAGTGAATGTATGCTCATGCCAAACCGGTGTACACTTTTGAATCATAAATCCAATCGCATATTTTACCGCCGGTCACTTAACCGTTTCGTGCGTTTAGACCCTCATCTGTCTTCCAAGTTCCAAAAATTAAAACAAATTATGATACTATAACAATAATTTTTAAGATCACAAGAATTAACTGAAAATTTCATTGATGATTACAAGATAAACTTACAGTAAGATACAAATAAGTGTCCATGAAAATACCCCTCGCTGACGATAGGGGTCTATGTATCATTAAGGGGCAAGCTACGGGTCTGCCCGCGAAATTCAAATTTTATTTGGTTTTTCGCAATTTGTAAACTAATACGACAAAGTAGGCTTATGGCATTCTATTTGTGACAATTGCAGTATCATTTCCACCTGTTTATATAAAAATCTTTACTTGATAAGGTCCAGTTTAAGAAGTTAGCTCTAGTATTGACTAATTTGTGAGTTATAGTTGATACTAGAGCAAATTTCTTAAACTGGACCCTTTCAAGTAAAGATTTTTATAGAAACAGATGGAGATGATATTGCCATTCTCGCAATTAGAATGCCATAAGCCTACTTTGTCGTATTAGTTTACAAATTGCGAAAAACCAAATATTTGAATTTTGCAAGCAGACCCGTCCCTTAATTAGGCGATTTATGCTTTGATATGTGAATCAAGGTGAATAAGGAAAGTTTTACATTGCAATGTTTCAATTGTTGCACTTTCATGCTTCTTATTTTTTTTTGATTCTGCTGTAAACAAAAAGTCTAAGCGACACTTTCTGTCAGGTTTTTATCTTACTATGTATAGTACGCGACAGGTCAACATGGCAATCGGGTGGGGACGCCCTGCACACCCGCACTTCCTCCTCACTAACCCGGTGCGGGATAGCGCGGGTGTACGTCGCGTCCCCCACTTCATACCCCGATTGCCAATCGACCTGTACGCGTAATACCTATCTTGCTAAAACGTTTCATATCGTCTTTATCTTAGGTAAATTCGCACCTTCAGAATTAAACTGATGTAAACCATTATTCGTAAATTTTAGGTCCATTCTAAAAGTGTCATATTAGTTTAGTAAGTTACTAATGTCACAGATTTGTTTAGTTTTGTTTAGTTCTTATTTGTTAAAGGTGATATTTTTGGTATTGTTCTGTTATAAATCACGTTAATTAAGGGGTTTGATGGCTAAAATTAGAGAAAGTATAGTGTGTATGTATAGGTTAAGACATCAATTTTTAAACTGTGGTTGTAAATTGTAACCCTTTTTTGCCAACTTACTTTACCTTACACTAAGTTTAGTGATAGATACATATTTAAGTAGTTTGCTTTAAAACGATACTGCCTAGTCTGTGTATTTTTGTCTTCTTAAAAACTACGTATTTGTGAAGATAAAGAAGAGTATTAATTAATATTATTGTTAGTAGAGTTGCTATTTTTAATGTTACTAAATATTTATGCAATTTGCATTTAGTAAATATTTAATGTTTCTTGATAGTTGTTTTACGAAATAAGGGTTCGTAAAACACGAATCAGCCAAAATATAAAAAACACAGCCCCATAGCTCTTAAATTCGTTCGAAAATTAAAACCAGATATTTAAAAAAAACCAGTAGTTACTATAGCTGCTTTTAAAGAAGTGGAAATTGTCTTTAAATGAATCACTAAGTATTCATTGTTATGCTGATTTTTTTGTGAATCAAGTCTTTTTGTCACATCATAATTATTCCTTATTCATACTAATTAATTTTCTTTATTTTTTGGGAAAGATTGTAGGTAAAGTTTTGTAAGGTTGAGCCCTTGTGCTCATAGCCCCAACTTAGTTACATCTATGAACGTTCATATTTTGTAATTGTTGTTAGTTATTGATTAGTGGATATCATAGTATTTAACTATTTAATTTATTCTAAGATTTACACATAATTGTAGCAATTCTTTTAAAACAAAACTACAAGTAGGTATATTAAATTATTAATAGGGCTAAGTGCTGATTTTTCCATCGTTATATAATCTAACATTTCTGTACTTCAATTCAATTGTTTTACGGCGTGCGGATGTACCAGACAGGCGCAATTTACTTTTCTATACTTTAAAAAAACTGTTGAAAGTTCGAAACTTCAAATTCCTCGGTAAAAGATTTTGGAGATTGAAAAATCAGTACTAAAAAGTTGAAATTCTTCAAAAACATCTTTCTTTAAAAAAAAATTAAAGACATGGTTTGATATACAGCCCTGCCACTTAAGTCTACCTACTTAAGTTTTGTGTATAATAGAATTCAATTATAGATAACTAATAGGTATCTTTACCTTGGTAACGTTGTTATTAATTATGATATTCCTAAATATAATGTTGTTATTATATTACGTGAAAATCACAATATTATTATCTTCGTTAAAAATAAAATAAAAGTAGTATGAATTCGAATTTCTCTATTATTTATTAGATAAGTAGTTAATTTTTAAAAAGTATTAAAAATAAACCAAGCTATCATTTCTGAACACTTATTAAATGATTCTAATAATTTGTGGGATATAACATTTTTTAATCTTGCTGTGAAAATTTTGGATTTTTCGACTTAGGTAATTTTTTCGGTTTATCCAACATTAAATTATCTACCTAGTAATACTTCAAAACATATTTAAAATTCAATTAATGATAGAACAAAAATTTAATAAAAATTTAATAACCACATTGTGTAGAAAAACAATTAAAATTTGCGCGTTAATAGATCTTAGATAGGTTTTTCATAAAGTAGTCAATGAGTGTCGAAGTAAACTAATTAGTAAGAATTACTTTCCATTTTACTACGACCATTTTTTTTACCTAGTTTAATTACAATTTTACAATTTAATTGGGTGCAAAGATGGGTATACGCCGGCGACAGAGATAAGAGGGCGGTTTATATGCGAGGGCTGGCGGCGCGCGCGCCAGTACACCGCACGTCGTCCGCCATGCCGGCCTGCGCGCCCGAGTACCGCCTCCTGCGCTCCGCCAGCGAGCTCGCCTTCGCGCCGCGCGCCAAGCGCTGCACGCACCAGCCGCCCTTCACCGCGCTGAGGCGCTCCTTCTCGTCCACCTTCTCCCTCATCCCCGAGGAGCGCGCCGTCCCGCCCGAGCACACGCCGCTGCTCCAGCGCCTCTTCCATGTCGTCACCTGGTTCCCCAGGCAATGCCTGCGACCGGCCTTCGCTCTCTTCGGCCTCATCGCACACCCAGCTTGGAAACAAATACTCGTAGTCCTACCCACGTTATGGATCGCCGCGTCATTATTCATCTTCTGGAAGTGTGTACAGTTCCCTATTGGATTTTTGAAGATGGTCGGAAGTGCGATCTCCAGGAGCACGGACAAACGACGCACGGTTCTCATCAGCGGCGGAAGCTCTGTTCAAGCATTGCATTTAGCTCGAAACTTTCACTCTGCCGGTGCCAGAGTCATCGCTTTCGAGGTAGAGGGACAATTCGCGCTTTTGAAATACTCTGCAGCTGTCGACAAGTTTTACACGGTGCCCCGACCGAATCCGGCCGATCCTTTAGCTTACGCACGAGCTTTAAAAGAAATCGCGGAAAGGGAGTCCGCCGTGTTCTATATTCCAGTGAGCTCGACGACGCCCGCCTACTACGACGCATTAGCGAAACCCCATTTAGAAGTGCTCGGTTGCCAATGTTTTGTGCCGTGTGCTCGTGACGTGGTCACGCTAGATGACCCGTTGGAGTTGATGCGCATGTGTCGCGTCGCCGGCTTACCCACGCCACAGTTCTGGGTCGTGACCAGCGAGGATGATGTGCGAGCCTGGTACGATAGCGGCGCGTCCAAGGAAGGATATCGTCACTTTATCGCCAGCGCCGGCGCTCGTGGTGCAAGGGACCGCCTAAGATTTGTGATGCCCGAAGACCGAACAAATTTCCGATTCCCGCGAGAGATAAGTGCGGAAAAGCCGTGGGTTATTGTGAGGGAGCCGAAGGGAGAGAAGATGGTGACTTGTACGACATTGAAAGAATCGCGCGCTGTGAACAATGTGACCTGTCGCGTCGACCCGGCGAGGAAGGGATTGGTGCCGCAGAGGGATGAAGAAGCTGATATTTGGGTGCAAAGATTCATATCCTGTCTCGCACCATCGCGGCCTATGACGGGGCACATTTCGTTCAGATTAGTGCGCGAGGAAAGCACGACGAATGGGCATGTAAGCCGAATGATAGCGATCGGAGCGCGTGTCGGGGTATCGTTACCGTATTTATGCCAAGGATCTAAACGATGCGGACACACCGCGACTGTTGGGAAGCTGTTGAACACGGTGTTGGACACCCGCGAGGCGCTATTCGCTTACTGGGACCCGCTGCCGTATTGTGCTTATTACCAGTCTCGATTGCCAGAGGACAGGAGGCCGCCCTCGCCGGAGCCGTGTAAGACGCCCCCGAACGTACCTCTCTGAGCCCCTCGCGGCTGATATGCAGGAGGCATATTATGGCTAAGACGATTATTTATTAAGACGCTCGAGTACCTGAAGAGTGTGTGGAACTTTTCTGATGCTGTCCTCGGAGTCACGCTCTCTCTACCCGTTCTCTCTCTCGGACGAATAAAGCGAAGGTCGTGGGGTCGGAGGACATATAAGTTGTAACTACTAAGTAGGCATTACATGAGTACATCCAGATGAATGTTTTTTTTATTTTATTTTTTATTAATTTTATGGATTAATATTAAGTGGTCTACGTTTTTATATTTTAAGAATAAGCTAGAAAATATGGTGATAAATTATTTATTCCAATTATAAATTGTGGTGTTATTTCCTATTAAAATAAAATATACAGAGCTTTGCGTAGAAGTTTCCTGAAGTTAAATTCATAGTAAGTAACATGTATCGTGTAGACTGTAAGTAGTGGAGTTATTTGCATACCTAATTATCAATTAAGTCGTAAAGGGTGTCAAGAGTTCAAAACAATATGCACCGAGTTCCGTAACTCATTATCTTGCAGACTGCAGAAGTGCGTCTTGCATTACTTACCAAGTTGTACTTTGATACTTAGATAACAATTAAGTTCCGTACAAGCTCTTAAAAAACAAACTGAAATTCTTACGATACTAAGTCAGTAGCTGATGGCCTACTGGTTAAGAAATCCGCCTTCTATTCGTCAGATCGGGGATTCGATCTCGGGCACGCACCTCTAACTTTTCATATCATTTGATTTTTAACGGTGAAGGAAAACATCGGAAACATGCATGCCTTAGAGTTCTCCATAATGTTCTCAAAGGTGTGTGAAGTCTGCTAATCTGCACTGATTTTAGCACACGAGTGTGGCCCTAGTGTGTCGAACTATGGCGTAAACTCTTATCTTTCTGAGAGGAGGCCCGTGCTCAGTAGTGCGCCGGCGGTGGGGTTTTTGATGGCAGCTGGGCTTCACTGTGTAGGTGTGCTTTAAACTATATAGAATAGTGCTGGTTGGTCGCGAACGAATAGCAGATAAACAAAAAATATGGACGCGCTTGATAAGATATTATAATTTTTAGGGTTCCGTATCCGAAGGGTGCCAACGGAACCCTATTACTACACCGCTATCCATCCGTCCACCTGTCTGCGAGCGGGCTGTACCGATTTCTATTGCCACTAATTACTTAAATAACAAGAAATAATAAAAAAATCAAAATGGCTGCCATGAAAATAAAAAGTGTTATTTGTTGTACGGTGATACGGAACTCTTCGTGTTGGAGTCCGATTCGTACTTGATCAGTTTTTCTACCCACGTAAGCAAATGTAGCTGCAGGTAGCCTAGATAGATACAGCTACTTATTATCTATAGAAAATTCTTTTCAAAATCATTATTTTATGTAAGACAACTAATAATGAAATATAAACTACGCCTCTGGCTGTACCATCGGTTCGGAATGAAGGTTCCAATGAGAAAAGTCAGCAAGAAACTCGGCAGATTTTCAAATCATGAAAAGTTACAATAAGTTATATGAAAATATGGCTACACCATCTTGGTGGCAATTCAAAGCTCAGCCGGCAGCTTCCACACAACTTTGTCACTAAGGAATTCGAAAAATACGTTAAAAAAGAATCGAGTCTATATTAGCCTCGACTTTTTAGGGTTCCGTACCCAAAAGGTAAATACGGAGCCCTATTGATGTCACTCTGCTGTCTGTCTGTCTGTCCGCGACTAAAATTAAAATGCTATTGAGGGAAATGGGAAAATGCAACAGTTTAAAATAAACTACATAAAACGTAGGTAGGTATATATACCCTATAACGCTACCTAGTAAAAATATTCTCCATATTCGGGAGGTCCGGGTTCTTTCCGACTCTGCACTTCTAACTTTTCGGAGTTAGTTAAATCTTCATAGTGAGGAAACGTCAGAGATCTCCATAAAGTTATCAAAGGTGTATGAAGTCTGCCAATACACACTTGGCCAGCGTGGTGGACTATGTCCAAAACCATTCTCATTCTGAGAGGATACCCGTACTCAGTAGTGGGCCAGCGATGGGTTGATGATGATTTATAAATGACTCTGGTACGGAACACTAAAAACTGACACATCATTGTACAGCTCAAATTGGCTTTAGTTGTGACTTTCCATGTCGATTCTCTATTACATTCTTCGACGATGACTTCTTCACACTTCATGACGACGGACAAGGTTCTTGTCATACACTAAGCAGCTAGCGGGAAATGGCTGGATGAGGAAGGCCGAGGACCGGGTTCGGTGGCGCTTTAGGGAAGGCCTATGTCGAACTGTGGACGTCCACAGGCTGATGATGATGATGATGAGGAGGTTCTTGTGCTGTACCAACCAATGTAAATATAGACGCAATTTACAATATTATTTTCATTTTTCTTTTGTACTGGTACTATTGTGTTTGAGATCATACTAATATTATAAAGGAGAAAGTTTGTATGTGTGTGTGTGTGTGTGTGTGTGTATGTGTGTGTATATGTTTGTTACTCCTTCACGCAAAAACTACCGGACAGATGGAGATAGATTATACCCTGGATTAGCACATAGGCTACTTTTTATCCCGGAAAATCAAAGAGTTCCCACGGGAATTTTAAAAAACCTAAAAATCCACGCGAACGAAGTCGCGGGTATCAGCTAGTAAACAATATAAACCCACTAAGATACCTTAATACCTACCAATATTTTGCATTTTACGAACCGCCAGCCAACAAACTTGCAGTATATTTGCAAGTATTTGTGCACCGCTCGTGATAAGGCCTGAAACATGTTATGAATTCCACTGCACTTGTGAGATAGCAGCTATCGCAGTCCGGGTCAGGCGGCCAAAGATCGCACCTTAGTGGAAAAATAGATGAGCGCCACGAAAAGGAGGCGCCGGCAAACACATAACGGATTTGGAATGCTTTTCCGGATTCCGTGTTGTCTTATAGGTATTTTTTAAATTAAAACAATTTTTTTTTAAATTTCACAACACAAGTTACCCCTTGACTGCAAACTCATCTGATGGTAAGTGTCATCACTTACCACCAGGAGAGATTAGACAACCTAAGATGGAAGCGGACTAACTTGAAAGGGGTAATGGTTTTACTAAGCCCTCAGAATGTGGCTCTAAATACACCCTTCATCGGTTTCTACATCGCTTCGCAGCACGGTAGGTTATTCCGCAACATTGTGATACTGATGCCCGCGACTTCGTCCGCGTGGATTTAGGTTTTTCGAAATCCCATGGAGTTTATAATATTAGTGTGATAGTGTGATATAATATTAGTGTGATTAGCAAGTGCATGAGTGTAAAAAGATACCTACTACCTATAAGGTCTTGGTTTTCAATCATGCGCTTGCGACAGCGGAACGCTAAATATTACAGACCGACGTTCACTATGAGTGTGAAAACATCATTATAATAAATCTAGACTTTACCACCGGTCCAAAAAGCAGATCCTACTAAGTAAGCCGGCAAGAATCGGCAGTTATTGTGCGCGACAGGTTGAGATGGCAACCGGGGTGGGGACGCCCCGCACATCCGCACAGCCCCTGCGCTAACCCGCTGCTGGTGAGCGTGGTAGATATATTTTCAAAACGCAAGAGTGACTTGATAGCTACTCAAGCATCTTCTAGGCAAGTGTTCTATCTTACACTGTATTAATTTTACTTAGACCGCGATTGCAGTTAAATGCTAGTCCATTTAATTAGGCAGCTTTACTCATAGTGCGTTCATGGCCAGTTGACTATCAGCAGACAAAATCAGTCACGGCCATAGAATTGTAATTCGGCCATTTGATGAAAATGAATAAAGTTTAGCATTTAAAACTTTAATGTCTAATACGAATCCAAAATCTAAATACATAAAACAGAATTGTGACTGACTGAATGATCTATCAACGCACAGCTCAAACTACTGGACGGATCGGGCTGAAAGACATGTAGATAGCTGATAGCTATTATGACGTAGACATTCCGTAGAAAGGATGTTTGAAAATTCAATTCCTGAGGGGGTAAAATAGAAGTTTGATGTAATCCACGCGAACAAAGACGCGGCCATATTATACCTATTAGTCAATTTTTATTATCTTAGTTAGCTATAGATTCGTAATGCTTTTCAGAAAAAAGCTAAGTACTTCTACTACTTATGTACGTATATATCAAACTTGTTTTGAATTCGTTACTCTTGGGTGGGTAGATAGGTATCTACTATCTACAAGTTTATAGGTTTCTTTAACAATCAATAGAAACAGAAAATATTATATTAAACTAGCTGATACCCGCGACTTCGTTCGCGTGGATGTAGGTTTTTTAAAATTCCCGTGGGAACTCTTTGATTTTCCGGGATAAAAAGTAGCCTATGTGCTAATCCAGGTTACCTATAATCTATCTCCATTCTAAATTTGAGCCCAATCCGTCCAGTAGTTTTTGCGTGAAGGAGTAACAAACATACACACACACACACACACACTCACATACAAACTTTCTTCTTTATAATATTAGTGTGAAGTGTGATGTAAACAGGGATTTTTGTTATTGTACTTTAAGTCAGAAATGTAGGTTTAAGTATGCAAGTTACGAAGGAAATAGGTGCCTTACCGATGGTCTTCTTATTTGATACGCATACTTTGTAATAAAAACTGGTTGTTTGTTGTTTGGTATCGTGATCGGCGGCCATAACCGGCGTGCGTGATACGTGAGCGGTGGGCGAGATGCGCGCTTCTTTGATAGGGGAGGACTAGGGTAACCAAATAGCCATACTTTCTACTCAATTCGATATCCATCATTATTTGCGCTAAGGATCAGCCTGGCTGTTAAATGTCCAGCGCGAAAATGAAGCCAGTATTTTTAGAACCATTAAAGCAGGCACAATTTGTACAGTGACGCAAATACATAAATATCTTGCATAGACAAAGAACCTCCAACGTAGCAATTAACTTAGTAAGTTAGGGCTAGGATACAACATACACCACCACTCGCCACGGAGTGGCATAATATCCCGCCATAGTGAGTTCACGCCTAGCACCTGGTGTCGCTCTATCACAACAATAATTATACTTATTTTGTTGCATAGAACACCTCCAAAGCTTAGTAAGTTATGGCTAGGATAGATCACCGTATTACCCCCCGTCCACAAACTGCCCGTGTGGCATGGGAAGATGCGAGGAACGGAGGCAGAGACGTAGTGTGGCTGCGTTACTCGCACGTTCCTCGTTCATGCCATCGCTCCGTATTTAGTCGGTACGTATGTATTAGCGCGCACGCTGCCACAGTTTCGACGTCCATCGCGTTGCAAAGGCAAGCGACTTAATGCGGCCGGCGGCGCGTCGCAATTAATTGCGCGAGTAGAGCAGTGTGTGGACGCACAGTTACGGTTACGGCGGCGCGCGGCGCGGCATCGTGTCGTGGTACGCCGCGGCGTCAACGTACGATGCGGTACGATGCGGACCGTAGCGAGTTCACGTGTCTGGCGCCTGGTCTTGGTTCGGTAAACATGGTCGCTCTATCACAACAATAAACATTAGTTGATTTGCATTGGAATATTTTGAATGGCGATAGCTTGGTTGCAACATTGGCGAAGTGACCTAGTTTTTGAGGTTTTTATAGATCGAAAGGGTCCATATTATTGATTCGCATATCATGAATTCATGATACAATCTGATGCCCTAAAAGCGTCCTGATATTAAAAAAAATTGCGCATTTCTAAACCTTTTAAAAATAATATAGTTTTAAAACAATATTACATTAAAATAAACTTTTAAAACAAGTTTAGAAAAGGTAAGACTGCCTACAACCGCTTAAAAAATTTAAACATAAGTATGTAATTTCTTATCGATTTTCGTTCGTTAATTGTCAATTAAGAGGAAAACCTATGCGAATGACATTGACGATTTCCCCTTCAAACTAGCAATTTTGACATGTCATGACCCTCTATTGACAATTAATCAAGCAGACATTTCAATCTGCGAAATTTACGCGGACTTTTAGTATTTTGACGTAGGAGGGTAAAAGATCCAGTAAATGAACGAATAAGGACTACCCTGACTTTGACCTAAAATTAAGATTTATGAGAATCGTTCTATATATAATTTTTATATTTTTTTTTATCTGTGTCTATACACAGTAGGTATACACTCTTAAATTATTTAAATATCAAAAACGCAAAAAAATGCGTGGTATTAATTATTATAAATTATTTTATTTAACAAAAGGATAAATTGCCAGTAAATGAACTGGAAATTTCAGTGAATGAACGAACTCTATCTAGTGCATAAACTCTCGATTCCTATTAATAAATTCTTAAGTATATTTTCGGCTTGGAATTTTTAAAAAAATGTCAGATTTTCAGTTTTTGACTTATTGTATATTTTTTTCTACATTTTGCGCGATAAATCAAAAACTATTTTACATAATAATAATAAATAAAACCTGTTTTAGAATGTATAATACAGCCCTTTCATATGATATTATCCCCTTTGGTATAGTTATCTTAGTTTGAAAGTCACCTAAATTTTCTGGAAAACAGTCCAAATGACTACAGAGAAAATGAAACTTAACGCCCTTGTTGCATCCAAGTCGCTGGAAGTGCAACATCAGCTACTGAATGTGTTAAGAGTAGAATGGTAGATTAGAGGTACTGGGTTGGGGCTGAGGTACAGATTTATCACCAGAAGTCAGAATCGTTCAAATTGCAGACTGCAAGTTACAATAGAGCCGCTTGGAACAATTTTTTTGCTGTTTCTTCTGGTAATATTCACAACGCAGAAATAATAATCATCATGGTGTTTAGATGGTTTGCGCCAAATTATAAATTTTTTTTAGTAGTTAACTATTCTTATTTGCTCATAAACGCAACGAGGAAATACAGCTTCCACATATAAAAATTGGAGTCCAGGCCTTGCTGTTAGCTGCTAATGGGTTCTCAAAGTAGCCCGAGTATGCTTGTTTTACTGGGCACAAAAGGAAAGAATGAAAGGAGCTTACCCAGTACATCTTAAAAGATCCGTTATAGATACATGCATCCTGCCATGCCTTACCTATGCCAGCCAAACATGGGTCCAGACAAAGAATATAAAAAGAAATAGTGACTAGCTAAAGGGCGATGGCAAGGTGCATAAATTAAGCAAAAAATATTCAAAGTGAGAATTGAAGACATAAGAAAAAAGACAAAGCCTACAGACACCTTGAGACATGCCCTAAAACTGAAATGCAAATGGTCATATTGTATCGATTTTTACAGATGAAAGAAGGACAGGTAGGTAGACCGAAGACGCGTTGGTCTAATGCTATTGTGCAAATCGCGAGAGAAAATTAGCTTGATAGTACCAAAGACAGAGAGAAATGGGGATACCCAAGAGGGATCCATATACAAGAAAGAAGAATACCAGAATAAATATAAAAAAAATTCAAAAGAAAAATAAAACCGACTTCAAAATCACAAACACTAAAAAGTAAAAAATAATTTAAGTTATTGTGGTTTTTGAAGTCGGTTTTATTTTTATTTTGAAAATTTTTTATTTCAAAATTTTTAGTGGCCCCACTGTACTATAATAATATGCCATGCCCAGCTAAAACCCTACTGTTTACTAAGCAATTACACTGATCGCGAGCAATTTGCTCTTATCCATTGAGGAGTTCTGTTCTCCATCTCAGAAGATATTCATCAGAACTTCATCAAATTTATATGGGACCACCTGCAAAGTATACCTAGCTTTTCAAAAAAAAAAAATATTCCAAATCGGTCCAGGCGTCTTTGAGCAATCGGTGAACATACATTTAAAAAAAATTGAATTTGCTCTTATCCATTGAGGAGTTCTGTTCTCCATCTTCAAAGATATTCATCAGATCTTTACCAAATTTATATGGGACCACTTGCAAAGTATACCCTATCAAACAAAAAAAAAATCCAAATCGGTCCAGGCGTCTTTGAGTAATCGGGGAACATACATAAAAAAAAGATACCAACGAATTCAGAACCTCTTCCTTTTTTTAAAGTCGGTTAAAAATATACTAAGATTTACTAACATGGTGTTATACCATAGAGTAGCAAACAGAGGCAAAGCTTCTAAGAAGCGAGCAAAATTTATAACTATTTTGGTAGGGCTGGCACTGGAGGATACAATTTAATTAACAATAGTTATTTGTTCAACAAGATGGTAAAGTTTGTTTTTGTTGTGATTGCCTAGTTTAAATATCGATCTTTAAATATCGATCGATAGATCTAAATATCGATTTTGAACGAAATCAGTCAATTTAGAAAGAATTATAAATGGTGCCAACTTTTTTAAATTTTGGTTACAGGTTCCTATTTTGTGATCCCAGGGAGCTCTAAATATCGATTTTGAACAAAATCGGTCAATTAACAAAGAATTTCAAAATGGCGTCAACTTTTTTAAATTTTGGTAACAGTTTCTTATTTTGTGATCCCAGGGAGCTCTAAATATCGATTTTGAACGAAATCGGTCAATTAACAAAGAATTTCAAAATGGCGTTGACTTTTTTAAATTTTGGTTACAGGTTCCTATTTTGTGATCCCAGGGAGCTCTAAATATCGATTTTGAACAAAATCGGTCAATTAACAAAGAATTTCAAAATGGCGTCAACTTTTTTAAATTTTGGTAACAGTTTTTTATTTTGTGATCCCAGGGAGCTCTAAATATCGATTTTGAACGAAATCGGTCAATTAACAAAGAATTTCAAAATGGCGTCGACTTTTTTAAATTTTGGTAACAGTTTCTTATTTTGTGATCGCAGGGAGCTCTAAATATCAATTTTGAACGAAATCGGTCAATTAACAAAGAATTTCAAAATGGCGTCGACTTTTTTAAATTTTGGTAACAGTTTCTTATTTTGTGATCGCAGGGAGCTCTAAATATCGATTTTGAACGAAATCGGTCAATTAACAAAGAATTTCAAAATGGCGTCAACTTTTTTAAATTTTGGTAACAGTTTCTTATTTTGTGATCCCAGGGAGCTCTAAATATCGATTTTGAACGAAATCGGTCAATTAACAAAGAATTTCAAAATGGCGTCGACTTTTTTAAATTTTGGTAACAGTTTCTTATTTTGTGATCGCAGGGAGCTCTAAATATCAATTTTGAACGAAATCGGTCAATTAACAAAGAATTTCAAAATGGCGTCGACTTTTTTAAATTTTGGTAACAGTTTCTTATTTTGTGATCGCAGGGAGCTCTAAATATCGATTTTGAACGAAATCGGTCAATTAACAAAGAATTTCAAAATGGCGTCGACTTTTTTAAATTTTGGTAACAGTTTCTTATTTTGTGATCGCAGGGAGCTCTAAATATCGATTTTGAACGAAATCGGTCAATTAACAAAGAATTTCAAAATGGCGTCGACTTTTTTAAATTTTGGTAACAGTTTCTTATTTTGTGATCCCAGGGAGCTCTAAATATCGATTTTGAACGAAATCGGCCCATTAACAAAGAATTTCAAAATGGCGTTGACTTTTTTAAATTTTGGTAACAGTTTCTTATTTCGTGATCCCAGGGAGCTCTAAATATCGATTTTGAACGAAATCGGTCAATTTACAAAGAATTTCAAAATGGCGTCGACTTTTTTAAATTTTGGTAACAGTTTCTTATTTCGTGATCCCAGGGAGCTCTAAATATCGATTTTGAACGAAATCGGTCAATTAACAAAGAATTTCAAAATGGCGTCGATTTTTTTAAATTTGGTAACAATATCCTGTTTTGTGATCCTAGGGATCCTCAAATATTGATTTTGAACAAAATCTATGACAGTTCAAGAAAATAGATTTTAAACACTATTTAAATTATTATCATTAACATTAAATTAAATGAAAACACGACGCGCGACGTGTACTGCAGCCCCTGAGCTTGAGCACAGGCCGAGCCGGTATAAACCGATTTCTCTCCGTACGCGACGTAGCGCCTGTGCTCACGCACACACGCGCCTCAAGCTTGTAGTAGTGTACCTATCGTAGCGCGCTTGTATGAAGCTTTGACTCTGTTCGCTACTCATGTGGTTATACAACGCAATACCACACTAACAAACACTCGTACAAACATACAGACAAGTATATACTCACACACACTCACACACACACATGGACGCACGCACACACACTTTTGAACGGTTTGAACGGAACACGGTTTTGAAATTGAAATTGAAAAAAGTGTAAGAATTTGTAAGAAAATATTTAAAAAAGGTATATCAGCCGGTTTTTTATTCCAGCTCTTAATACATGTAAAAACGTCCAATCTGTTCATTTACTTGAGCCTTTACCCTAGTACCTAATTATATCGACCGCCCCATATCAAAACAAAGTAAATGTCATTTTTCCGAAAATCGTTTTATGTCATAAGCCTAACTTTCATAGTATGTCCCGTTGTATTGTAAGGACACCCACATTAAAGTAAAATTAAAAGCTAGTAAGTCGCTTTGACCATTTTAAAACATAGTAAGTCTATGAACTGGCTAGGTTTTTTATAGATTAATGCGCCTTACTAAGTTTTTCAAAGGAATTAGATTAAATAAAATAAATATCACCCATTATCTAAATACCATGTCAAAACAGTAAATACTTAATGATGCATTAAAACTTAAAAGTAAGATAGGAAAAGTCAATGACCTCTACATGTCAACTGTTAAATATGGCTTGCAAGGGAAATACTTTGCATACTTACATAATGTTTTTAGGGTTCCATATCTCAAAAGGAAACACGGGACCCTTATAGGATCACTTTGTTGTCTGTCTTTCTGTCCGTCTGTCCGTCTGTCGTGTCTGTCAAGAAAACCGATAGGGTATTTCCCGTTAACCTAGAATTATGGGCAGGTAGATAGGTCTCAACTCTCATAGCCCAAGTAAAGGAATAAATCCGAGAACAAATTTCGTGATTCTAGATCAACGGGAAGTACTGTATAGGTTTTCTTGACGGACGGACGGACAAATGGACAGACAACAAAGTGATCCTTTAAGAGCTCCGTTTTTCATTTTGAGGTACGGAACCCTAAAAAAGAAAGTGATGCACATCTAATGAATAAATGTGTAGGCCAGTCTTCACACTAAAATATTTAAACCCCTTTAATTTAAAAACTGTCATAGCCTAGTGGTTAGAACGTCCGCCTCCTAATCGAAAGTCGGGGGTTCGATCCTGGAATCACGCACTACTAACTTTTCAGTTATGTGCGTTTTAAGCAATTTAATATTGTACATCAAATCTTTGAAAAGAGCAACCGCCGAGTTTCTTGTTGAAGACTACGGCCTAAACTTCTCTTGAATTTAAACCACTTACTAGGTTTTGATCTGAGAAAGAAATTTGACATTAATTGACAAAATTGAGAGACCTAAGCTTGTATAAGAACACAGAAGTGTCATAATTCGTGTTCACTTTGCCTAACGTCTCTCAGAGAGAGATTTAAACTGTTTCTTATAATCACTGGCCATATTTCAAATGCGAAAGTGTGTTTGTTGGTTTAATATTCAATCACGCTGCAACGGAGCAACCAGTCGACGTGGTTTTTTGCATGGATACATTTAAAGACCTTGAGAGTGACATCTCTCTCCGCATCGTATTCTTTATTGCTGAGGGTTGTGACCTCTTTCCATTATTCCTACATATAATGGTAGGTTTTCTTGGGATAATAATGCGGTGGGTTCAAAGAGCCTACGGAACTCGACTAGAAAAACGAGATTTTGACTCTTAGTTTTAACGGTTATGAATTAGTTATTATTATCAGTGATAAAATTGATTAGGGCTGCCAGGTAAAATTACATTTATCTCGGAAAATCAAAGAGTTTCCACGAGATTTTTTCCAAGTTTGCGCTACTAAGTACATATATTATGAAGAGGAAAGGTTTGTTTGTTTGTTATCGATAAACTCTGAAACTACTGAACTACTTGCACTAAAGACATAATCATCAACATCAACCGACAGACGTCCACAGTGAACATAGGTCTTTAATAGGGTCTTCCACATGCTACGGGTTTGCGCCGCCTGAATCTTTGCGCTTGCGCTTGACGACAATCATGCTTTAAAGAAAGCAATGATGAGGTCCAAGTTGGAGCACGCTTACCTGGAAGATGCCTATTCACTCTTGGCTTGCAGGTATCTATGGTATATATGGCAGGAAACACGGCCGCCGAAATGGCGTTCCAACCTTTAGGCTCTCCCCATTGCCCGCAGCATGAATCTGAGCTTCCTTATGATGGTTATATTATGTACATATAATATCTCATAAGAAATCTCTAACACACAATCCAGCTAAGTAGGTCCAATTTCAAAAAAAGCTAGCTAGCCGACAAATCTAACTCAGTTAGGCAGCCTTCGGGAACCTTCGAGATGTCTCTCGTCCAAAATTCCTCAATGCTTGAAGACCAGTCTTTGAATAGTGCATGATGTCAGTGATGAAAAATGGATCCGAAATATAGGTCTTTTTTTGTACACAGGAAATGCCTGACGCATACCCCTCCGTCATGTGGGGCTTGCACCAAACTTGCACTACTACGAAATCCATTTCGGAACACGGCGCCCGAAACGAGGCGCGCTATCTCCTAAAAAACATAGGTATAATACCTATTTAGAACACTTACTATCTGTCATCATAATCTATGACAACCTCCGAGTATTTACCTGGTAAAACCGTAACTTTCGAATAAATTTTAGTATATAAGCAGGCTTCATTTAGAAATGAAAAAATCCCTATTTTATTTTTCAACGATTATAAACACAACTTTCATTCAAAAATAATAAGCTTAAATTCATTTTAAATAATATTTTGCGACGAAATGACGCGCACAGTCCTTCCGCCATGACAGTCCAGTGGACACTGAATTCCATAGAGCGCCTGCAAGAAAATAAATAGCACAGGAAGTTTTTTGGTTAGTTTTAGATTATTTAAGAAACGAAAAACATTTAGTATAAAACTAACAGTTAAAATTGATTGCTAAACCTAAACATATCATTTTCTGGAGGTTGGCTTCAAAGTATCAAGATGTTAAAGAAAACTTTTACAGAACAAGTTGCGAACAGCAATGTTTTCAACTTGTTTTTTTTTATTATTGGGATAATGTATACTAAATTAAAAAAGGCCCTTATAATCTTCACAAACTGAAGTTTTTAATTGCATGTATTTAATAGATGTTAATGCTTTAGAAAAATAAACAATTTACTTCAAAGTACAGCATTTTTGCGATTTGTCAAATAGCAATTACCTTAAGAAAAACTGATAAATTAAAATCGTGACTAGGAGTGATAATAAATTAAATGAACGTGATTTCCACTTATCGACAGCCAATTAAGAAGGTGCAAAAGTCAGAGGAAGACTTGCAATCTAATTAGACAATTATATAAGGTTATTTTGCTAGTTGCGAAACAGCACCTAACTAAGTGCTTGTTATGGTAGGTAAGGTAGGTTGCAACTACGTATGTAAATAATAAATAATAATTGACCCCTCTAATGATCTATACCTTCGCAGTTACATTAGGTATATTATAGAACAACATGCAAGTAGGTACAATGCTTTCTGTTACCTATAGCCACACCTCTCCCACCACACCAGAATTGGTTTTAGAAATTATAAAGGCCCCAAAAGACCTAAAGTGACCCAAGCCGAAAACTGTTACATAAAATGGTGTTTAGGCAAAGAAAAAATTCTCAGAGGAGATTGCTGACAGAAGAGAAAACATCAAATTATGAAATACCTAACAGTAGTTTTTTTTGCATCTTCCAATTAACTTTTTTGAAAAATTAAAATTTCATAAGTAATTTGTAAATAAAAACATTAGTAAATTAGCCCAGAGAGAAAAAAGAAGCTAAAGAAAGAACCGTCTATCGGCACTCCAAGTACCATACCTACTACTATTTTAGATATCCCATCCCAAAATCATCAAGTGCGCCTAAGAAGTTTTCATTTAATGATAATCATTAGTACTAGTCATCATCATTATCACCAATATCCCTTCGCCGGACAATTAGTAGGGGTTTGCCCGTAAATGTTTAGGGGATTTTCTAATGTACCTAACTAGATAAAGGACGGCATGAATAGGAAAATAACTTCGTCATATCTAATATTATGAACTATTGGAATTCCAATTTATTTAGTCTCGATTGAATGACGTTCCGATTATAATGACGTGTCCGGTGCTATAAATAAACGGACACGTGATGCACATCCGAAACAAAATTTCCAGCTTATCATCATCAAGTCACAAGCGTAAGCGTATAGAAAAAAATTCTCGTACCACACATCAACCATCCATCAGCCGAGTCTTCATAGATCTTTTGGAGAAGGTGCCTCGAGGTGATACACGATCCTCCACTTTCTCATTTCTATTTCCGCAATAGTCTTTAACAGAGGACTCTCCGTCACTCGTTCCATATAGAAATGTATTTAGTTTCATTTTCTTTTCAATACTGAGCAATCAAAATCAATTTAAGCAATAAAGTTTTGTAGGCACGTTTTGGAATCTAATATAATATGTATCTGTGTCTGTGGTATCTGTGGATGTACCTCAAAAGGAAAAACGGAACCCTTATAGGATCACTTTGTTATCCGTCTGTCTGTACGTCTGTCCGTGTATCCATCCGTCTGTCCGTCCGTCCGTCCGTCCGTCGTACCTGTCAAGAATACCTATAGGGTACTTCCCGTTGACCTAGAATCATGAAATTTGGCAGGTAAGTAGGTCTTAAAGCACAATTGGATAAAATCTGAAAACCATGATTATTGTGGTTGCATCACAAAAAAAAATTAAAATGTGTTTCAATTTTTAAAGTAAGATAGCTTTATGACGTAGGGTTTTATATGAAAGAGCTTTACTTGTACATCTAAAACAGATTTTTATTTATTTTTATGCATAATAGTTTTTGATTTATTGTGCAAAATGTCGGGAAAAAATACCCGAGTACGGAACCCTCGATGCGCGAGTCTGACTCGCACTTGGCTGGTTTTTTGCTTATCAGAGAGTTTCAACGCATTTGGCGGTCAGGCGTCTCGCGCGTGTCTGCCAAAGTTTACATTTGCTCGCCAGTCAGACCATTCTATCACATTAGGACGCGGACGTTCCGGCTTGTTCGATAAGCCAAACCCATTGCTCATTTTCGTAGTATTGAGAGTAAGTATTTTTCCGGTGTTATGTTCGTTTTAAACGATTAAATATCACTTACTTTAACGGCGAATGAAAAATATCATGATTCATGAGGAAATCTTGCCTGTTTTCCATAATTTTATAATGTTCTCAAAGGTGTGTGGTCTAACAAATCACACTTGGTCAGCGTGGTGGATTATAGACAAGACCCTTCTCATTCTGAGATGAGAACCGTGCTTAGTAGTGGACCGGCGATGGTTTAAATTATGATGGGAGTAAGTAGGTAGGTAGTAGTAGCATGATATAGGCACCCTGCGCATACGGAACCCTTAAAAATGCACTCTTTTAGGACACACAAAGATAATTTATCGAGCCACACATTCCTCAGTAACGACTAACGAATTTGAATTCAGGAAGGGGTGCAGTATAAGTACATTGGAAAATTGTAGGAATTTCCTAAGTAGGTACTTCGAAAATAGATAGCAGTAATGTAAGATTTCACAAGGAATTTACTAAAAGTATGTAGTTACTGATTTGTTGTTGTATTGTTTGTTTGGTGGTGGTTTGGTGGGACGCTTCGGCCGTAGCTAGTCACCACCCTACTTACCGGCAAATCCGTGCCGCGAAGCGATTTAGCGTTCTGGCACGATGCCGTGTAGAAATCAAAGGGGTTGAATAAAAACTGCCATACCCCTTCCAGGTTAGTCCGCTTCCATCTTAGACTACATCATCACTTATCACCGGGTGAAATTGCAGTCAAGGGCTACTTGTATTAAATGAATAAATTAAAAAAAAAAGTACCTACTAATTAGTAACTACTAACCTAAGTATTTGAAATAGGGAAATGATTCGTTCGAAATTACGAGTAGGTATCTACTTGCAAAAAGAAAAGGAGATTGGAGTAAATGAAAATCTGGTGTTGAGGATAGTCTCAGGGCGTTTGTGCACTCATTCGTATTTTGACGGATATTTGACTGATGGATCAAAGGAGTGCACAAGCGTACGTACATTTTAGAGAAAGAGCCCGCGAGGACCAGACCTTCGTTATTTTATAAAAGCTCTGCGCATTGTCCCCAACACACGGAGGAACTACTTTTAGGTAGGCATTATACGAGTTAAACCAGCTTAATTGAAAGTTTTTTCATGTATACTTTAAAATTGAATACTGAAATTATTGCTTTGTAATAATTTTTTTTTACATAAAAGATGCGATATAGTTAAAGACCTGGTGGCATATGCGTATTTTTATCCCGGAAAATCACCGAGTACCCACAGGATTTTTAAAACCCATAAATCCACTCGGGCTTTTTACTTTTTACTCATTGACTAAATTAAAACTGTAACTTTTTATGTAGTTTTTCAATGATTTTTATTTAAATTTTTCGTAAAATATATTATCATTGATATTATACGTAGTGGTTTTTGTATCTGTCCATCGTCCAAGGCTGTGCAGTGTAGGTCAGACGAGTTGTAGACTTAGATTATATTTCTTATCTGCACTGATGTTCACAAACAATTAAATAGAGGCGCAGTATGCCGTTGTTATAAAAACGGATGTAGCTACATTGTTATGATTGTAGTTATCTACTTGACTACTTATATTTATTGTTAGGCGAAAGGCACACCGGCAGAGTAAAGTGGCAGCGAGGCGCAGCTTCTATTTTTTATTAACTTAAACTCAGCATATTAACTTTTTTTTAAATGTATTAAGAAAATATCACAATAAAACTTAAAGCTAGCCTTATCTAATTACTATACAAATCATGCCCACGTGGAATGGTGCCAAGAATACTGGCTGCATTTCCGCGCTGGACAGCCAGGCTGATCCGTTGCGCAAAAAATGAGCCAGCCCTTCTGTCACCCGATGAGGCTTATTTAACTAATTTGACATACCTATGATTGAAATTGTTGTGTCTACTGAAAATTAGCGTACTCAAGCGCGTGTGTGTGTGTTCTTTTCAAATTTTGTTCCAAGCTAGATAACTATCGTGAACTGCGGAGTACAAAATAGTACAAAGTAAAAGCGTTAAAAATTCTAGATAGGACATTTGCTATTTTGCATGTTAAAGACTTAGTACATTTGCTGTCGACACTTGTGTACCTATAGGTTTCTCACATAATAGGTCTGTATCAAATGAACGTAACTACAATAAAGTGGCATAAGTCACATTGCAACGCAAATGCCAGGCTTGATGGATTCAGCATAATTAGTGTATCATTTAAGTATATCTATGTGTTTATTGCTGAGTGCTCTTTGGTGGAAAAAATTAATTAACTATATGTTATAACTCAATAAAATAATCTAGTCTTGTGTGTGAAAAACGTTGTTTGTTTTTCTACCATCATTTCGAGCTACAGCTTCGCGTAGCTTTTATGCTACATGCAGCTACGACGTCGTAGCAAAAGTTTGGTTGCCTACAACCATGCTACAACCGGAAAGCCGTAGACTGTTGCATCTGTCTAGGTCTTTGAGTTCCTCTTCGATTTTGATTGTTTGAATTGAGTTCATTTTCAATAACTTAGCTGCGTTTCAGTTTAATTTATGTATCTTTGCAAGAGAAATATCTTGGCGTACCTAGTTATGTAGGTACTATTATATATAAGTTATATCTATAAGTTTTGTGTAAGTAAATAAAATTTGTAGATTCGCTGTAGGTACAGCTAAGGACTACGTCTTCTTTTACTGTATTTAGATTTTAGAGTTCTGTGGTGGGAACCTAGCTATAACGCGAAAATTTTTATTCTTAATAATAACTTTTTCGTATTCCTGTTTTTAGAGTTCTGTAACAAAATATTAAAAAAGAATAAGAGGTAGGTAATGTAAAGGTTGATAGATGCTAATGCTTTCGACTTGTTTGGAAGCGCGTGAAAGAATTCAGACAATATTAGGTACAGTTGCAAAAGGGCCCGAAATGAGGGGGGTCGAAATTTTAAAATAGGGTTACTAAATCAAGATAAGGACTAAGACTGAGTAACTAGATAAGGCTAGTCTTAAGTATTATTGTAATATTTTCAATAAAAAAAAAATATCGTGGTATATAAAATATCAGTATAAATAATAATAGATGTGGGTCGAATCGTCTGTGCGTTTGGACTTTGCCCGTCTGGTGGCATCGACGGCTATGCGTTGACCCAAGAACTTTCCACGCTTAGATGGAGCACGAGAGACAAGGCAAACAATTACAAGTAAAACAACAATTCATTGTAAACTAGATTTTGTTTCCGACTTCATTCGCGAGGAATTATATTTTTTTAAATATCTTAGGAATATTTGATTTTCTCAGGAAAAGTACCCTTTATCATTCCCCGAATAGTTCTCTACTTTTCTATCGTAGTCATGTTAAAATTAGTTTCAGCGGTTTGGATTCGATTAGTTCGGATAAATAATACGACTGGTCGACATGACAATCGGGGTGAAGACCCCCTGCACACCCTCACAACTCCCGCGGCTCGCGCTTACCCTTGTTTTTTTTTTGCTGGTAAAAGTGCAATTACGCATGCCGCTCAAAAGCAGGTATGTGGGGCTCACTAGCAATGCATTTGATGCTGCATTCATATAGCATACCCACTCAAAAACCCAGCGGTGCCGTGACGTGCGGGTGTGCGGGGCATCCCCCCCCCCCCCACCTCAGACCCCGATTGCCATGTCGACCTGTCGCGTATTATAACTACGATCCTCGCTTATAGGTACTTACCTTTCGAAATAGCTTAACCTAAACGACATTATATTTTTGTCGTTGTGTGTATTTTTCTACTCACTGTATGTAGGTATATGCCTGACCATACTAATTACACCTGATGGAAAGTGATGATGTAGCCTAAAATGGGACGCGTTTGCTTAGATACCTGTGACGATTTACCACACGGGTATTTTTTAATATTTATGATCTTAGTCGTCACAATGCCTATTAACGAGTACTTACGACCTTTCGGATTTTAATTCGTACCGGCTACTGCGGTACCTATTGAGGTATCGTTCCGTAAAAATATTATGTAGGTAACATATCTATGTGTAGGTACAATTTTGAAATGGCGAGCTCTGATAAGTAGGTAGGTATCTCTACATTGTCTGAGTCTCTACCAAAATTACCTAGTACCTAAACTACATAATTTATCCAGAGTTTAAAGGGCATTGAACATAGGTACTAGTAGATAGTATAGTATGCTCATTATATTGTACCTAGCTGATAACTGGCAATTAACGGTGTACAGATGCCCTTAGATGTCTGGAAACTGATTGTCCAGCGGGCTCGGTGAACTCAAATCTCAATGTGATATTTGTTACACTAGGTACCTAGACCTACCTAATACAGAGAGCCAGCGAGGGCCAAAACTTCGTTATTTTATAAAAGCTAAAAGTTTCTCTGCGCATTGTTTCCAACATATCGAGGAGCGATCAGCGACTATGAAGTTTGGATCATGGTCACTTTGGGAGATAAAACCCACGTTATACGGGACGGACGGACGGACAACAATGTGATCTTATAAGGGTTCCGTTTTTCCTTTTGAGGTACGGAACCCTAAAAAGGTGTAATTTTTTACTTAAAAGTCAAAGTTTAAAGCCTTGCGGACGAAGACGATGGCATTATCTAGTTATTTATAATGCAAAAGTATGTTTGTTTATTGGTTTGTCCTTCAATCACGATACAACCGGGTGACCTGAAGAGTGTGCAGGCTACTTTTTCTCCTATAAAATTAAAGAGTTCTCACGGGATTTGTGAAAACCTTAATCTACGCAATAGCGGGCATCATCAAGGTATATTTATATATCTACATATATACACGGTGCATATTATGTAGTCCGTTTGTGAGCGTTCTTGTAACAACCGTGATGATAATATTATGTATCAGTATATTTAAAAAGAATTAGTAGGTAGGTGTCGTATTTTTATGCAAAATGCTCACCCGCTTCCATATTAACATGCTGACCTACTAAAGGAAAGTAGATTAATCCAAGGTACGAAAAGTATTGTTGTCGCTTAACAAAATGCATGCATAAACATATTGAAAGAGACTATTTATAACGTATGGTGAGGTAAATTGGGTAAACTGACTTGCAGTTTTATATTGAACTACTATTATGAGCAGTATGTTTGAAAAAGTTGAGGAATTCACACCTATGTGTTAGGTATATAGACACAATTATTTAACAAGACAATTTAATTTTAAGTGATTATTAGGTATATAAAATACAATAGAAAAATTGAATACAAATGACTTACCTATAGTATTACCTGCAATTCAGTTCAAAATTTTCGTGCAATTGTAATTTTTTCAGTGTTTCCTCAGTAGGACATTAATTTGGTTAAGTAGTTAGAAAATTTAAGTAATTTAACCGCGTGTTTTAGAAATAGTCAAATATGCTAAATTTCTTTGTAAATATTCAAAGGATTTGTTATGTTAGATTAAAACTTTAAAATGCCCAAAAGTGTCAACTCCATAAATTCACCAAGATCTAGAGCACCGATAGATGAAAATGGTGTTATGCTGTGGAACCTTATGATGACACGAGGTAACAGTTACGAAACAGATCAGCCTAATAACCCCGACGATCCTACAAACGTAGCAAAAGCTAAAACAAAGGATAAATCAACAAACACAAGAAACAAAGAAAGCGAATATAATTTGACAAATAACAACCGCAAGTCAAAACCCGAAAAAGATCCAAAAGACATAATACTCAGGAAATGGAGGGAAAGGCATTCGAAAGCCAAGTATGAATTGGCAAGGAAGGCCATTATTAATTCGATAAAGGAAAAATTTGGTAACGCAGGAGATCCTGCCTGTAACAAAACGCAGTCTTGTGGTGATGGGGGCAAAGTTGATAGTCAGGAAGATGTCTCGGCGATTATAATAACTAATGCGGATGTCGAAGACACATCAAATTCGAATGTAAATCGCGATGTAGCGTGTCAAGCTGTTTTGGACTTTAATTTCGAAAGTGGGAAGGTCGATATTGGTTTGATGGCGAGGGTTGGTGGTAGTCACGCAAGCAGGCTTCAGATGGGGCCAGGTGGTGAGCTGGCACAGTGGAGGCTCGCTGCTCGCGGCAGTAAGGCGGGCGCGGCGGCCGGATTACGCGGGGGTTTGGACGAAATGCCGGTAAGTTAACACTTTTCAGGACTATTTTACAGATAATTATATACCATTAAACGATTTCAGGATTATGGCCTCTTTGTACTTAGTTCTGAAACTCTAAGCTAATACGATGAGGTAATTTTTGTTACTAACAAGCCATTAGGGTTGGCGGGATATTGAATCGCTTAGAAATTCTACCGAAACTTTTAGTTACAAAATGAAATGTGACAGCGACGCTAGTCCTTACTTATATGACCTTGCTATATAGGTAGGTACGTCGTTTATTCTTTATTTTACACATACATACCAAGCTATTTCCAGAAGGTCACGTCTTTTCTTAGATCAATATTTTTTAATCAAAACTATAGCCTATGTCACCCGGACCTTTACAACAAATCAATTGACACCTCAATTATCAAAATCGGATCAGTAGTTTAGGCGCTACGGTGGAACACACACTGAATCTGGATACAAACATATATACATACATACATAGACTGCTAAAATCATAACTCTTCCTTTTGGCTTTGCCGTGGTCGGGTAAAATCGCACATACATACTCGTAACACTGAAAAGAGGTGCGTGCCCGGGATCGACCCCCCAGACCTTCCAAATAGGTTGCCAACGTCCTAACCACTAGAGTCTAGACTATCACCGCTCTACCTACAGTTAGCAAACGGCAAACCATGTCGCGTCTAATCATGTCATAAACTTGCGAAGTTATTACGTTGTCAGAACTTCCTAGCCGTTTATATGGGGAAGGGGTTGCGTCGATATAGGTATATATAGAAGCGAATGGAAATGGCCAAATTGTATCGAACGATAACTTTACTATTATATTCCTGAAATTCCTGAAAGGCCTCTGGGGCTGCAAATGTTCATGGGCGGCGGTAATCACTTAACATCAGGTGACCCGCCTGTTCGTTTGTTCGCTATTTTTACTTAACAAAACTCAATGCCGGATCATAGGTTTTCTTCTTCATAGTGGATTTCAATGTTTTCCACCATCATTTATAACCTTTAACAAAAAAGGTGGTAGGTACCTTCATACATGTATAACATTTAGTAGTATATAATATGCCCATAACTTCGTCCCCAGTGATTTAGGTTATTAAAAATTCCTTTCGCGAACTCATTGATTTATTAGTAGTGATCGAGAAAGTTATCTCATCCCTAGTCAGAAAAAATTGCAAAAATGAATAATTAATAATAATTAATGAGTTTTAATTTCTAATTTCACAAACAGATATAGTGTTATCTTAGCAGTGAAAGTGATAAACATAATTATCTTTTATCACGAAAATTCGCCTGAAATTGATAAGATTCATTATGTTATAATAATAATAATGTAACTAGGTACTTAGCTGCTTGCTTACTGCTACAACATTACATACTCCTCATTTGCAAAATAACTATTTATTTTATTTTAACTCCGTTCTATGACACTAATCCTGTTATTAATAATAATAATTTGTCTTGGTCCCGGCAGAATATCTTCTTCTTTCCTACTAAATAATACTTTAACTATAACCTGACTGACTGACTTGATATAAACTGACTAGCCTGATCTACAATATATACTGGTAGATCTCGACTTCGTTTGGGCGGAATTTCAAAGAAAAATTTCTTTTGAGGAAAAAATATTTATAGTAATTCAATGAGAGATGATGATGAGATATGTTTAGTAATAGGTAAGCTGATTTCTAGTTCCATGAACATATGTATTATAATATAGACGTATAAAATAAACGAGCCTCAATAGCTCAACCGGTACAGGAGTGGACTGAAAACCGAAAGGTCGACGGTTCAAACCCCGCCCGTTGCACTATTGTCGTACCTACTCCTAGCACAAGCCTGACGCTTAGTTGGAGAGGAAAGGGGAATATTAGTCATTTAACATGGCCAATATTCTTTTAAAAAAAATAAAAAATATAAACGGAGTTCCGAATCAGCTTAAATTATTAGGTTCCAACAGGACCTAAAATAAAATTTGCCCATTGTAAACTTTACTCATTGACTTTACCCCTTGGATGAAAGCTTTACCCATTGTAGGCATGGCCACGATTTAGAAAATTTTATTATTAACTAGCTGATACCCGCGACTTCGTTCGCGTGGATGTAGGTTTTTAAAATTCCCGTGGGAACTCTTTGATTTTCCGGGATAAAAAGTAGCCTATGTGCTAATCCAGGGTATAATCTATCTTCATTCTAAATTTCAGCCCAATCCGTCCAGTAGTTTTTGCGTGAAGGAGTAACAAACATACACACACACACACACACACACACACACACACACACACACACACACACACACACACACACACACACACACACACACACACACACATACACTTTATCTTAACTTTCTCCTTTATAATATTAGTGTGATTTTTTGTTATAGCGACAATAGAAATATAGGTACATTCTATGAAAATAATTTTCTACCTATCACGATTCACGAGATATAGCCCGCTGACAGAGTGACGGACGGACTGACAGCGAAGGTTTAGTAATACAGTACCATTGGCACTCTTCGGGTTCGGAACCCTTAACACCATTTTTTCCTTATCAGTGAGATAAATAAATAAGCTTAGCGAAGTCCGGTAAGACGGCGCAAAGTCCACCAGCGGCGTCTCAACTGCCAAACTGACAGAAATCAGAATAAAATTATAGAAGTGAAAGAAGCATGAAATTAACACCGCGCTGATGGGCAGTGAGTAGTGACCTATAGAAGTTGCCTTATTTGTATTGTGTTCCAGTTTAACTCACATTTATTTCGATTTTAGAAATTGTTCTTTCAAAATTTTTTGTACATTTCTACAAGAGCGAGTTACTCAAAATCGGCGACACGTGCACGTCGGAAAATGCACAAGATACCATTTCTATTTAATTTATTTACTTATTTAAACATCTTAGGGCCTTTGCACATCACGTTTTTTCACGCCGTGACCCGCATTTTAGAAACGCGCGTTAATATCGCGTTTGTATCGATTCAAACGCGCGACAACGGCGCGTCTGTATCGCTACACACGCGCGTCTGTATCGATTCAAACGCGTGTTAGAATTTGTACAGGTGTGCAAAGGTCCACATGCTGCGTCTGACTCACGTGCGTATCGCGACTGTATCGCTACAAACGCGCGTCAACGGTGCGTTTAAAAAACGTGGTGTGCAAAGGCTCTTACATAGAGTAAAAATACACGATATACACTTAAAAAACAAAGAGCGACCTTACCACAATTTCTATTACCTTATTTAAAATTCTGTGGGCGAGTCTGTCTGTTTTGCGATTAATGATGAAATAAATTAACTTCTTGAATAAGACGGATATCCCTAATAGATGTAATAATATGAGTAAACCTGATTGTAATATGAACTAGTAAGGCTGACCAAATGCCAAACAAAGACAGACAAACCAGTTCTTTACTAAGTAGTAAGTATTTACTTACTAAGTGCTTACTACTACCAATATTACTTACTACTTTTTAGACGACCTCCCTAGCACAGTGGTAGCCCTGTAGTCTTATTAGTAGGAGGTCCCTGGTTCGATTCCCGGCAGGGGTTTAGAATTTTATAATTTCTAAATCTCTGGTCTGGTCTGGTGGGAGGCTTCGGCCGTGGCTAGTTACACTCTACTGGCAAAGCCGTGCCGCCAAGCGATTTAGCGTTCCGGTACGATGCCGTGTAAAAACCAAAGGGGCTTGGGGGGTGGTTAGCCCGTTTCCATGTTTGACTGCATCATCACTTACCACCAAGTGAGATTGCAGTCAAGGGTGAACTTGTATCTGAATAAAAAAATACAAAAAGTACTAGATGATGCCTGCGACTTCGTCCGCGTGAATTTAGTTTGTAGAATATCCCGTGGTAACTCTTTGATTTTCTGGGATAAAAAGTAGCCTATGTCCGTCTCCGGGATGTAAGATAACTCTGCACCAAATTTTATCGAAATCGCTTAAACTGTTGGGTTAGATACATTACATAAGCATAAAGCAGGGAGAGAAATCAAGAATCCGGGTCAAGCTTTAGCCACGACCGTAGTCACGTAGACACCAGACAAGACAAACATGCGTTCACGGTCAAACTAGATAAATATAGTATACTTAATTATTATGCTATGTTATCTATTATCCAACGGACATATTAATTTGCCTATTATTTTTCCTATTTCAATGTATAAAGCTGACATAACCTCGCTTTGGAATAATGGAAACAAATATTATAATACTTATATTTAAAAAATATTAAAAAACTCAAGCATTGCCATATTTTTTTTTTCAAAAAAATTATATCACTCGGGAGAATATTAGGATTCTAACAAACCCATGATAACATATATCTAAATCTGTTCATGTGTCCATGAACAAATTAATTACTATTTTTAATTTTCAAAGTAAGATACCCTGGTGAAAGGGCTTTAGATACCTGTAAGTACATTCTAAAACAGATTATTATTTATTTTAATACATAATAGTTTTTGATTTATCGCGCAAAATGTAGAAAAAATACCCGAGTACGGAACCCTCGGTGCGCGAGTCTCACTCGCACTTTTGTTTTTTGTTTGGTACTAGGTAATTGCCATGTTATTTTATCAACGCGTAATATTTACCTAATTACGGAGAGTAGTGAGTATAATTATATTTTTGATGCAATATAACTTATCAGTAAGCAGTAGCATTGACCAGTCCAGAGTCCAAACAGATTCATCTGAACCACCAGTCTGAACTTTGTACTCTCAAATTGATACCGGAGGTCCAAAACACGCATTCCTCATGTAAGGCCAAGTGTCCACTGGCAACAAAACTTGCAGAAGTTAGCTCTGGCAAATCTCTGCACATTACTTGCACTGCGTAGAAAGGACTTCCGCAATGGTTCATATTTTTTAATGCAGTACCTATTCGGCTGAAGGGCACAATTTGCATAATACAGAGTGTAACCAGGACGCTAGCAAAAACGAAGACAGGTGATAGTACTGATGATTACTGATAAGATACCATAAATTTAAAACATCCGACTGACGCTAGAGGTCAACGAACGATCTGTAAATAGGTCACTCGAAGTCAATGCCGCGTCGTAGGTGGGGCATTGGCCCGAGTTTTGCACGCTACACAATGAGGGTTTGAAAAATATTAAAATCACTAAAACTAAAAGCTAAGACAAATGGTTATTGGCACAATAATAACGCTAAGTTTTTGCATTCTGCTTTCACACTGTATTATGTTTTGAAGTAATTACGTTCAGTAATTCAGAAGTTATAAGGCTCTGAGAGACGGACGGACGGGACGATTGCATATACTGAATATTTATACCATTGGTTCGGAATGTCCTTGCTACCGAGAACAATCAGCCAGAAACTCGGCAGTAGTACTTAGTAGGTAGGTAAACAATAAGACCACCGCGTCATATTTTTGGGTAGATCATTGACCTAAAATTATATTTATCTATGGAATATTTTCCAACATTTTTCTTATCGTAGTTCGTAACATTCATGCGTAATTTATTGTATAAATCGGGCCCTCTAGTACCAAACTTGTGAATACATGATTAAAGTAAATAAATGAATTTAATAATAACAGTTTCCACTAAAGCGAAGATGGGCAGAGATATGTTAGTATAGCTAGTAGTTATGTATTAGCAGCCCAATCAATTTCAAAGATCTCTCAAACATCTGATTTGTCTACTGAACAAATCTACAATCCGCTTTGGTGCATACTGAGCCTAAGGTTGCCCGTCCACTGAAGTGGATTGGGGCGGAGATATGTTCAGCAGAACAATCAGATTATTAAATTAAAAGGTGGCGTAATAAAATTATCTGAATATTCTCATTGGTCGGACTAAGGTAAAGCAAATCTACGCTCCGCTCCGTTTCAGTAGACATGCACACTAAAGGGACACAAAGTTACGGGACTACCTATATATAGCCCAACCATATTGCATAACGATTAGCAACATAAGTCCAACACGCAGATACTTACTACTTATCGTGAAAGAGTTTTTGATACTTGAACGTAGTTAACTTAACTCATTTGAATATGTATTAAATAACCAATCAAATTCTATAAAATTTTGAAGGCACGTTCTAAAACAAAATATTTGCGCAGTTTTCCAGACTTGTAAAATGTGTAGTTTCAAACTTGCACCAGCTGAAAGATTCTGGGGAGGGCACTAGGGTTACTTGTCATAAATTATTATTGTGAGATGGAAATAATAACCGGATCTTATCCTTCAATATAATATTTTTACACTTATATCTAAATTTTTATTTTTCGGAGCAGCCTCCATACAAACGACGTTTGATTCTTATTTGAACACTAGTTTATTCCATGGGTTGATAGATCAAAATTCAAAATATTTTTATTCAATTAAACTTTTACAAGTACTTTTGAATCATCAAGAGCATCTACCACAGTCAGTCAGTTTTTCTTTTTATATAAATACTAGAGGATGCCCGCGACTTCGTCCGCGTGGATTTATGTTTTTAAAGATCCCGTGGGAACTCTTTTATTTTCCGGGATAAAAAGGTGATAAAAAGTAGTGTCCTCCTATGTCCTCTCCCGGGATGTATCCCAAGTCTGTACCAAATTTCATTGAAATCGGTTTAGCGGTTGGGCCTTGAAAACGTAGCAGACAGACAGACATACAGACAGACAGACAGACACACTTTCGCATTTATAATCTTAGTATGGATATAGATTAGTATGGATTTAGACTAGATGACAGAATTTAATCAATTGAGATCACTCTCCGAATTCGGAAGAAACTCCTCATAATATAGATTCATCTAATTTACCCACTAACACCGTAAACAAGCGTAATCTTCGCATGATAACATTTAATATTGTTTATAATAATTATTGTATTGATTCGACTAATTAGAGACGCCGCAATTTACTACCTCTCTCATTAGGTATGTGGAAGTACCTACCATATCATGACCTGGTCACGTGCCACAAGCGTGGTCTGATGGAAAGGCATATTAAGTAAATAAGTTTATTAATAAAATAGATGTAATTAAAGTAATTATAGATCGTTTATTTATTAACGTAGTGCGTCACTAGATATCTATATTTGCGAATAGATATAAGGTTTAAAAGGTAGGTAAAGGACGCAAAACAACAAATTGTATCAAGTACTTAGTTAGGTTCGTATGTATACTAATTTAATTTGGTATTTGAATACAAGTGTAAATTAAAAATTTATAACACCCCCGACAAGTAAAGGTTACAGTTACTAGAAAAGAGCTGATAACTTTCAAACGGCTAAACCGATTTTCTTGGATTATAGCTAAGAACACTCTCGATCAAGCCACCTTTCAAATAAAACTAAATTAAAATCGGTTCATTAGTTTAGGAGCTACGATGCCACAGATACACACGTCTATCTTATAACGCCCCTCTTTTTGGGTCGGGGGTTAAAAATAGATGGTATTGGTCTCTGCTGCCTAAATTAGATTAGTTTTTCTTAATTTGAATGCTTTACATGTTATTAAAACTATTGATTTGAATAAAAACCGGCCAAGTACGAATCGGACTCGCCCGTCGAGAGTTCCGTGGCTAAACCTACGCGCGCCGACTCGAAGTTCAACCCACCATATCCTTACCGGCCTCACCCTTACTTTTTGTAATTGTAATTTTAAATTCTGTCATTTGCAATAAGGCTGAGCAAGCATTATTTAAAACGTGTTTAGAACCATCCCAAAGTTTTTTGGAGTTAGTGGAAAAAACAGGAGTTATGGACGGACTTATAGTCGCACCATAATCACCTGAGTAGTTATTAGGTATAGGGTCCTTTTGTTTCATTTTGGTAAGGACCCTGAATACAAGAAGAAAGGATAGGTATAGGTAGCTAGAAGAAAAACAAGCAAATGTAGACAGTGATTTTATTACCTATTTTCTCTACAAATCAACGTAAATAATCTTATTTAATGTTCTGCGTGCCTCATAAAAATAAAATTGATCCGAACACAGCTATAGCGGCGTTATTGCAATTTTACTGGGCGATTTTGCAATGAGTCTTTTTTTTTATTTGATCACAAAAATATATCAGTAGGACTTTAGACCATTTACCTATAGGTAGGTAAGTAGGTAGGTAGGCACTATTCTATACTCCAGGGCAAGGGGTTCTAATCAAACATTCCTCAGTTGAGATTTTGGCGGGTTCATCCCTTCTCTGAGTTCTCGCTAATTTTAGCATCAAGTATTTTACCTGAAAATTAATTCTCAGCTAAATGGTTAATGTTCTTTGTTTAATAATGAGTTAAATAAAGAACATTAACAATTAATTAATAATTTTTATATTGGATTTGCCTAAGTAGATATATGCCTATAATAGGCACATATTTACCTATTTCTTTTTACTGACGTCTCTTGTAAATAATAATAACTCAAAATTTAAAAAACCCCGACATCAAAACCTCTATAAGAAAACTAGAAAAGAGCTTTCAAACGGCTGAACCGATTTTCTTCGATTATAGCTAAGAACACTTTCGATCAAGCCACTTTTCAAACAAAAAAAAGCTAAATTAAAATCGGTTCATTCGTTTAGGAGCTACGATGCCATAGACAGATACACACGTCAAACTTATAACACCCCTCGTTTTCGGTCGGGGGTTAAAAAATTTCTATATTTTTTACCCGACATCATTGGAACAGCTAGGTAGGTAGGTACTATAACTTACCAAAGTAGTAAGTACAACTTTAGTAGTAAAGTCGTAGAGTAGTAGTTACTAGAAACAAAACAAACAAAACTTGCGCTCCACGTAACCTATCAATATCGACGCTATTCTAGTAATCGAGAGAACGATTACACACCAATTGAATAATCGAGATCGGCGGTAAGCACCAGTTGGCACAATCGATAGAGACGACTCCAATTTTTATAAGTTTGCTACGTGGAATTCGCTAAACAAAAAAAAAATTTAGGGAATTTGGACCTTATTCCGAGGACACAACGCATATGGATTTAAGGGTGTCACAGTTTGAGGGTAGGTCGGCTCGGTCGCTGAACAAAGATGGCGCCTCTGACACGTGACATAAAATGTTCTTTATGGGCGGGAAGTTCGCGAGGCGGGATGGGACATGCGAGAACGACATGAACCAAGGAAATACGGCCTTTAACGATTTTAACGAACAATTTCTATTCATGACAGTTTTATGTTGAGGATTTCGGCATAAGGAAATAGGAAATGAAAGCGAAACATTTCGCCTCTTCGCAGTTTACCGTCCAAAGTGGATAATAATAGCTCTGGGTAATGAAATGCGGGCGAATTCGATATAGCGACTCTTTTCTGATTTTCTGGTGTAGCAGCGTGGGTGCGACATCAGCACGCTCGGATATCGAAATTCCGCGTTCCGCGCCGCCTCCGCTTTCGCACATGTCCGCAGAAAATTATGCAGAGCCGACAGATTTTTTACTTCCAGTATTAATGCAACATAGGTCCATCATTTTGGTGCATCCGGGTCGGTAAAATGCTCGGCAGCTACCTGGACATGCAGGCAGTGACGCGGTAAACCATAGATAATACACTAACACCAGTATTCACAAACGTTACTATGAGGTCTCATATTGCACTCGAACGCACAGTGTAGGTTCCACCAATCAGATTACTGTATCACGTCAATTTACAATGATCTGATTGGTGGGACCTACACTATGCGTTCGAGCGCACTGTGAGACCTCATAGTAATGATTGTGAATTCGGCCATAATAACGGTAAACCAAATAAATATGTACCTTCTTCCGCTGCCGTGCTTACCGCACCAATCAGAAACGCTCCATAGAAAATATAGGGCCTTAGGGTCGACTTTACCCGCATTTCATCACCCAGAGCTATTTTATTAGCCACTTTGGACGAAGAGGCGAAATGTTTTGCTTTCATTTCGAATTGTTATTGTAAATACGGCAATTACGATTATTCGAAGTGAAAGGAGATAATAGTTGCTGGTTGTTTTTAAACAATGTGTTCACTTTGCTATTTTTAGGGTTCCGTAACTGTGACGGAAAAAAATAAACCTTATAGGCACCGAGAACCCAAGACCCTTTTTGTCAAGAAGGTATCCGGTATCACGCTGAAATTAACATCAAAAAACTACTTTGGTTTACGGTCCTAGAGTTTCTTAGTCAATAGTCGTCGTATGCAAGTCCGACTCACACTTGGCTGGTTGTTTTGAGCTCCGTACCTCAAAAGGAAAAAAGGAACGCTTAGGATCATTTCGCTGTCTGTCTGCTTGTCGTGTCTGTCCATTCGAGGGAATCAAAACCCATACTTTACTAGGTACTTTCCGTTGACCTAGAATCATGAAAGGTACCTAGATGTAATATATATAGTACAAGTAAAAGAAAAATACGAAAACCATGAATTTATGGTTATTTTACATACAAAAAAAATGTGGTCACGAACAAGAAATTGGTATCTATACTAAATTACATAATAGATGGCGCTGTCAATAATTAACTTGCAGTGTTGTTTAGAAAAGTATATCTTGTACGAAGGTGCGGAACTCTTCGTGTGCGAGTGCGATTCACACTTGGCTGTTTTTTTATCTTTGTACTTTTAATACATATCTTCATCACCCGCTGACCTTATAATAATGAATCTTTTCAAAATATTGTGGCCATGTTTATCTACTCCTACTCACACTTAATTACTTAACTACTTACTTTACTGGCTCAGTGACCCAAACACGATCTTGGCCTCTGACACTAGAAGATGCTTCATGCTTATCCTTCTCCATGTTGCAGCCATCGGCTCTTCCAAGAGCTTGTAGGTCTTTCATCCATCTTCATCCATACAGCATCCAAGTCTCACTAGTAATGTCGCTATAACGCCCCAAAATTTATTAATGTGTGACGATTAAGTGGCTACTTAAATTGATATTTTTCGGTAGGGTATTAGACTGTTGAGCACACAAGCTTACCTGCCTATCCGTTTTCTAAAATGCGAGTTATGTATTTGGGACATCACGGCAATGCGTTCCCCAATTTCTTTTTGGTAAATGCTCCCTCATCATTTTCATAATCCGCCGGTTTATCATTTAATCGTAAATGATAAACTGTTTATACTGCGACCCAGTTTGTTTATTCCCCGTGAATCGTCACGCAACGTTGGGATACAAGTGAACAGTATTAGTGCAAATTTGGGCGAACTAATTCGAAAGTTGGTCGGGTGGAAATGCGGAGTTCTGTATGAGCAATCTGGGTAATCTCTGCAATCAGTTGTAACAGCTCTACGAATTGCCTAATTATTGTGTTGCTGCCTAACTTTTCGGAGTCACGTGCGTTTTACGTTAAAATATCACCGGTTTTAACGGTTAAAACATCGTGAGATGCCTGAGACTTCTACATGACGTTTTCAAAGGTCTCAGAAGTTACTGTAGCCCGAACCATAGTAAGCATAACCCTCTCATTCGGAGAGGAGACAGGTGCTTAGTTAGCCTCTCAGAATGAGAGGAGATTCGTGCTTAGTAGTAAGCTGGCGATGGGTTGGTCATGATGAGTTGTATAAGGCTGAGATCTACTTTTATAGCGAACTTTGACTTTACTTAGACTCGTGACGTTAAAACGAGACAAATTTATATCTCTCACATAAATCTGTCTCGTTTTAAGTAAATCTTAAGTCTAAGCAAAGTCAAAGTGCGCCCTATAAAGTTCACGCTAAGGTTCTAAGCATATCTATGGATTTTTATGAAAACTGACTGTACGCTGTTAGATACCTAATTAATCGAGAAAATAAGAATTTCTACACACGTATCAAGATATGGTAGATGTTTACTTATTATTTTGGTTTAAACAATAAAAAATGGTAGTTTACCGATAAGATTGGACAGTGTCAATGACCGCGGGAAGATTTTAATGAAGCAGGCTCGCGAATTTCTAAATCTGCTATGATAAGACAAATTAATTATTGTGACATAAGTTTGGGTACTTGTGTATTGTGACATAAGTTTGGGTAATTGTGTATTGTGACATAAGTTCGGGTACTTGTGTATTATGAGTATGACATAACCTTGGCTACTTGTGTATTGTGACATAAGTTCGGGTATGTGTATTATGAGTATGACATAAGCTTGGGTACTTGTGATGTCAAGTTTGAGTATTGTATATTGGGTAAAGTGATGATAGCCTAGTTCTCAGAAGAACTATCGTTCCGAGGCCTCGTTGTTAAGATGTCGCGTCGGCATCCTACTCGGGGGGACTCGGGGTTCGATCCTGCACACGCACCTCTAACTTTGCAAAGTTAAGTACCTATGTGCGTTTTAAACAAATTAATATTACTTAATAACACGTCTCGGAAAACATCGTGAAACCTGCATACCTGAGAGCTATGCATGATGTTCTGAAAGGTGTGTGAAGTCTCCCAATTCGTACTTCGTCAGCGTGGTAGAACTTCTCATTTTAAGAAGAGACCAGTGTTAAGTAGCCAGCGGTGTTGATCATGACTAGGTAACTTAAAAGTTAAGTGATAGTTAAGTTTTGGACCCCACCGAGAAGTGACACCGGTGAACTTAAATGCGATAGTTAAGTTTGTTCGTTCAACTCACCTGATGGAATGCATTCCTGGTCAATTTTTCAAGACAGAACATTTTCAAACAAACCATGGTCTCGTACCACATAGGTAGGTGATTATTGTCATGTCCAGTAGTCCCCTGGAACTATCGTTTTCCCTCACCACCGAGGGGCCTGGTGCACTTTGACCGCCCGTTGTGCCAGATCCTTTTTTCCACGCACATGCAAACTATCATATGCATAATGCATAACTTTCTGCTATATTTCCATAAGATTACAACATGGGGTTATTCAAAGGGCGGACCAACAAATTCCCGAAAGACCGGCAACGCATTGGCGGTTCTTCTGGTACTGTAAATGTTCATGAGCAGTGGTAATCACTTAATATCAGGTGACCCGCCTGCTCGTTTGCTCGCTATTTTTTTTTAACTCGTGTGGTTCGTCCATCGTGTAGTCTCCTGAGCCCTGACGCTGTAATATCTCTGATACAAATGAGAATAAAATAAGGAATGCTATTTTCGCAAAATCTGATTTGCGAGTCCATCACAACAACGTTGCTTACGTCAGTCAATACGCAGGAACCACGATGCGTGAGGTCGTCGTCCGATACGCGATCCGTATACTGATAACTGCAAGTCTGATAGCGTTAGAAGGCGCCAGCTTACCCAGTCTATGATAGATACCTAGAAGTGTTCCTAAGAAAGAAATAAGTGATCCTATTAATATCACACTAATATTATAAAGGTGAAAGTTTGTGTGTATGTATGTGTGTGTGTATGTTTGTTACTCTTTCAAGCAAAAACTACTGGACGGATTTGGCTGAAATTTGAAATGAAGATAGATAATATCCTGGATTAGTACATAGGCTACTTTTTATCCCGGAAAACCAAACAGTTCTCTCGGGATTTCGAAAAACCTAAATCCACGTGGACGAATTCGCGGGCGTCAGCTAGTAATATCATAATGGTGAAAGTTTGTGTGTATGTATGTGTGTGTGTATGTTTGTTACTCTTTCAAGCAAAAACTACTGAACGGATTTGGCTGAAATTTGAAATGAAGATAGATAATATCCTGGATTAGTACATAGGCTACTTTTTATCCCAGAAAATCAAAAAGTTTCCGCGGGATTTTGAAAAACGTAAATCCACGTGGACGAAGTCGTGGGTATCAGCTAGTATTTTCTATAAAATAGAGTTTTCTTTAGTTTCTCTTAAAAGGTAAAGAAGTGTTAAAGTATTGTAAATTATAATTACTGAAACTACATTTTATTATGTGAGATAATTGTATTTTATACCAGAGCCATGTTTTCTAATACATTTTTATTTTGGAACTCTACATTCGAATATTGACATCTCGACATGACAATCATATTATTCTTTATTTTTATTCTTTTCTATGATACTAAACGAACCTCATTTTAACACACCTCCTTGAGTTTAGTATCATTTACATAATATTTATATTCAAGTAACCAAATTATAATTAACTATTACATTCATTATTTAAGTAACTTATTTAACAATATAAATTATAAAGCATGTTTAACAATATTGAACAAAAATGTCTTCTTCTAACAATAATTAAATAAGCATACCTACATTAAAATAATAATCAATACATCTTAATAAAATTAATCAATAAATGTTAATTAAATCTCTTAGATAACGAAATTTATTTTTTCCTAAAGCCTTTGTTAATATATCTGCTAACTGATCATCGGTATTTATCTTTGTTACACATACAATACCTTTTTTTTCGTAATCGTTTATAAAATGATAACTAACATCAATATGTTTAGAATTTACAAAATTTACCGTGTTTTGAAAGAGCTATGGCGCCGCTATTATCTTCATAAATCTTAATTGGATTTTTTTATATTTATATCTAAATCTTTTAGAACTCCTATTACTGGTAAAATCTCCGTAACACAATCAGCTAAAGCATAATATTCTGCGTGTGTTGATGCACGTGAAACAATTTTCTGTTTCTGTGTTTTCCACATCACTTGATTATTGTAAACTCTTAATATCATTCCGGTAGTTGATTTACGATCATTTTTATCAGCTGCCCAATCAGCATCCGCAAAAGCATCAAAACATTCATCATAATCAGCATTGTAGTTTAGTTTTAAATCACGAGTGTAGTATAAATATTTTAAGACTCGTAATGCGTATTTGTAATGTGTTTCGTTGTAACCATTTTGAAAACGACTAAGATAATTTACGCTATATGAAATATCTGGGCGCGTTTCACTAGCTATATACATAAGGGCTCCAATCAAATTTCTATACTTCAAATTATTATTGTTATCATTATTTATGTCTCCAAGTTCAATTGACAAGTTTTGTTCCATGGGTGTTTCATATTTCTTTGAATCCTTTATTTTATACTTTTCTGCTAAACTTTCTATATACTTACATTGACTCAAAGTCATTTTATTCATTTTCGGATTATAATCAATATCAATTCCCAAATATTGTTTCACTTTTCCTAAGTCTTTCATACGAAATCTCTTACTGAGCATTTGCTTAATATTTTTAATCGTATTTTCATTTTTAGCACATATTAAAATATCATCCACATATAGACATACATATACTTTTTCATTATTAATACATCCTGTGTATAAACAATAATCATAGTTTGACCTTTCAAAATTTATGCTCAACATAAAATCATTATAACATTCGTACCAATCTCTCGGGCTCTCTCTTAACCCATATAAAGCTTTTCTTAGCTTGCAGACTTTATTTCCAATTTCATAACCATCTGGTGGGTAAATATAAACTTCAGATTTAATAATTCCATTTAAAAAGGCTGTTTCAACATCCATACTTTCTAAATGCCAACCTCTTACACATGCAATTGACATTAAAACTTTCATAGTTATCATTCTAGCTACAGGTGAATATATTTCTTCATTTTCATCATAGATTTGTTGAAAACCTTTTGCTACAACACGTGCTTTATATCTTTCATTTGATTTTATTCTAAAAATCCATTTTACTTCAATCACATTTTTATCCATTGGTTCGTCGACAATTTCCCACGTCTCATTGAGTTTCAAACTATTTATCTCTTCATCCATTGCATTTTTCCATTTTTTCGCTTCTGAACTTTTCATTGCTTCTTCGTAAGTTTCTGGTATACTAGCATTGCATACATTCACATAAACAATTTTTCAGGCAATCTTCTTTCTCTTTTAGGTCGACTTGTTTCTCTCACCTTCTCAACTCTCAGTTTAATTCTCTCACCTACTTTATCATCTTCAATAGTATCATAAAATTCTTCATTATCATTATCACTTGTATCTCTTAATTTACTATTTTCATAGTTCTGTATTCCTTTATTATTAGTTTCATCATTAATCTTTTTTCCTTCGGATTTTTCTTCTTCAATTTCAGTCAACTTCTTTTTTTTTGACTATTTTCAGGTTTCATCTTCGTAAATTCTTTAATAACTTCTTCATGCAAAATATTTTCTTCATCATTATCTTTTTCCTTTTCTTTATACATTACTTGTTCTTCATCGAACCTGACATCCCTAGATACAATTATTTTGTTACTTTCTGGTTCCCATAGTCTATATCCATTATGTTCATATCCAACAAATCGCATTTCTTTTGCTCTACTGTTTTGTTTCAATACTGACTTAAAAGGCAATCTTGTTGACTTACCTTTCATACAAGATTCACACGGAGTTCGACTATACGGCAGTTGCAGCAGTTTCAGCTGATTCCTGTTAGCATGGCCCAACCGCTGATGCCATAAGTCATTTGACAACAAACATATATCAGTTTTAGGTTTCATTTCAATAACATACTTTCTACCTTTCAGTTTACCTACAACTTCCCTATTTGTATCACTAATTGTTACACCATCATTATAAAATTGAACTTGCAACCCTTTTTCTAGCAATTTCCTTACAGATAATAGATTGTGGGAGATCATTATTTTTGGGCCTTTTCTGAAAGTGCCGGCCAACGAAAAAAAATGGTACGGATCGTTTGAACTAGCCATTTGGAGTAATAGTTAATATGGCAGAAAAGTTGTAGGATTGCTCTGAACCAAGTTATACAAGGTCGAAGATTCGTAATTTTCATACATTTTATTGATTTCTAAAAGTGCTGGGAAACATAAAATAATGTTAGATATTGCTAGAACTAATGATTTGAAGCAATTGTCATTATGACCCGAAGGCTGTGGGGCCATTATATGTCGTGTTATACAAGTTATACAAAAAATTAATTTACTTTGTATAATTAATTGCAACTGATTTCATAATTTTGTTACTGTTCTGATTGTTTTATACGAATTTGAATACACGTACAATTATTTTGACTCCCACGAAGTGCTGGATCAGCTGCAATGTGGACAAAATTCGTTTATACATACTTGGATTGTATGCGGCCTTGTAATACTAGGTGATCTCATCCAGTCATCTCCCAAACTTCTGCCACTGGGATATCTCCGGCGAACTCAAAGCAACCTGCGTCGATTCTTCAGTGAATCTAGGAAAGTCATTGAACGGAGGATGTCGACTTCCATAGACTGGAAATGAGCTCTTCTTCTATTATAATTATTGTGTGTGATAACAAGTTCTGCTAAACTGTTTTGCGCATTGACCAGTTCATGGATTTTGTCAAGGAAATCACGTCTGTAGTACACGTTATTGTCTATCAGAACATGATAGCTGTTTAGCGATGTTACCGCGATCCTGAAATAATTGATCACGTCACTTAATGCCCGGTCACTCTGATCAATCCTGAGCAAACGAAAATCTCTTTTAAAGCAATTGTTCATCACTTCCACCATCCAGCGGCAAATGGTAACAAGCTTAGATTTATTGGTTTGGTCAGTAATTATCTGGGTTTCATTTAAATGTTTTGTTTCTAGCATTTGTGTCACATAACCGCATGCCTCAAGAAAGAAAGGCTATCTATAAAGGGCATGTACAGACAGATACAGGCATGTACATATATCTTCAGAAAAGCACTAATTACTTTTTTCAGTGAAAATCATACCCTAACCACAAGTTCCGAAACCACTAAAAGCCTTTATATTTGTTGCGATGGAACAATAATCTACACGCTGCAGCAACTTTTAATGCCTAGATTTTAAATGATACCTTAAATGATATAGAAGATTTTTACTGGATTTTTATCTTAGTCCATGGTTTTAGAGATACCATAAACAATCTTAAAGTAATCTTTCTTTCTTGAGGTGTGCGGTTATGTGGCACAAATGCCAGTAACAAAACATCAGTAAAAACCCAGCTTACTACTGACGAAGCCAAGAAATCTAGACTTTTTACCATTTGATGATTAACGACCGCTTTGGAAGAGATTTACTCAGGGTTATTCAGGATTTGTAACCGGACATTAAGTAACATGATCGATTATTTCAGGATTTTGTCAGCATTGCTGAACGGCTATCATGTTCTAATAGACAACAACGTGCATGCACGTGATTTTCTTGACGTAATCCATGAACGGCCAGTGAGCAAAACAGTTCAGCAGAACTTGTTATCACAAACAATATGTAATTATAATAGAAGGAGAGCTCATTTCCAGGCTATCGAAGCCAACATCCTCCGTTCAATGACTTTCCTAGATTCACAGAAGAATTGACGCAGGTTGCTTCAATGGGCAGCTATCGACTGAAGCAAGCCCGTAGTTACTATGGTGAACAGTACGTATAACCAAATGGTGCATTCATCACAGAGCTCGCCGGAGATATCCCAATTCCCAGTGGCAGAAGTTTGGGAGATGGCTGGATGAGATCACCTAGTATTACAAGGCCGCATACAATCCAAGTATGTATAAACGAATTTTGTCCACATTGCAGCTGATCCAGCACTTCGTGGGAGTCAAAATAATTGTACGTGTATTCAAATTCGTATAAAACAATCAGAAAAGTAACAAAATCATAAAATCGGTTGCAATTAATTATACAAAGTATATTAATTTTTTGTATAACTTGTATAACACGACATATAATGGCCCCACAGCCTTCGGGTCATAATGACAATTGCTTCAAATCATTAGTTCTAGCAATATCTAACATTATTTTATGTTTCCCAACACTTTTAGAAATCAATAAAATGTATGAAAATTACGAATCTTCGACCTTGTATAACTTGGTTCAGAGCAATCCTACAACTTTTCTGCCATATTAACTATTACTCCAAATGGCTAGTTCAAACGATCCGTACCGTTTTTTTTCGTTGGCCGGCACTTTCAGAAAAGGCCCAAAAATGTATGGAGCTAGAATGATCTCCTTTGATATAATTAACCCTTCAATATTTATTGTTATTTTATTATTATAAACTACTGTAAGTTTACCTTTCTTAAAACATGTTAGGTATTGTCCATTAGCAACATAAATCTTCATTTCCTTGTGCAGTTGTACGATATTTGTCATGTATTGTTCATATTCAGCCATTATCAAATGTTCTGTTGCGCCAGAATCTACTACAAAACGTACACTATCGTCAGTACCTTGTCTCGTTTCATTTGCTTGTTCTCGTTTGAATGTTGTGAATGTCATCTGAGTTTCATCCTCTTGTGTGTTAGCTACCCGGCTAGAATGCCATGATGCATCATAGAAGTTTCCGCCTTGACCTTGACTGTGACCTCTATTGTGACCTTGACGTCTTCTTACATAACGACCTCTATAAGTGCCTCGTGTTGATGTTGGTATATCCGTTTTGCATTGGAATGATTTGTGGCCTTTTCTACCACATTTGTAGCAGGTCATGAAACTTACTTGATCGTTGTCTACAGATGTACCAGTATTATGTGTTCCTTTAAGTTTTAGTTCAGCGTCTAATAACCTTGATTTCACAAAGTCAACTGTTAATACAGTGTCAATAGTTTCCAGTGTTGTTATTACCGTATCATATTCTGTTGGCAAGGTAAGCAACAGATGACATACCTTGTCATTGTCTTTTAATGTTGCTCCTGTAGACTCTAGACTTGCTATAATATTGTCGAATTTTAAGAAATGATCTTGTAGTTTTTCACAGAATGTCGCTTTCATTGATAATAATTTCTTTCTTAAGTACAGTTGATTGAACACGCTCTTTCTTTCAAATACTTCTTCCAGTTGTCTTATCATGTCCACTGCAGTACTACATTTTTTAATTATTTCAATATATTTGTCGTTCACACATTGCGCAAGTAGACTGCGCGCTTTAATGTCTGCTTGCAATTCTTCTTTCGTTATTGGTGTTTTTAATTCGAGTCCTCGCTCTTCCAGTAAAAGTTTTATTCTAAATTTCCATGTTGAGAAATTTCCGCCATCATTCAATTTGGGAAGCAACGCATTTGCAGCTGTACTCGCTGTAGCCGTCGACATCTCGTGTCCTTTACTTGATTTTTAATTTTTTAAATTTATAATCACTCTCATCCTTAGTTTTTTTGACGATCTGCTACCATGTTAAAGTATTGTAAATTATAATTACTGAAACTACATTTTATTATGTGAGATAATTGTATTTTATACCAGAGCCATGTTTTCTAATACATTTTTATTTTGGAACTCTACATTCGAATATTGACATCTCGACATGACAATCATATTATTCTTTATTTTTTAACCCCCGACCCAAAAAGAGGGGTGTTATAAGTTTGAAGTGTGTATCTGTGTATCTGTGTATCTGTCTGTGGCATCGTAGCTCCTAAACTAGTGAACCGATTTTAATTTAGTTTTTTTTGTTTGAAAGGTGGCTTGATCGAGAGTGTTCTTAGCTATAATCCAAGAAAATCGGTTCAGCCGTTTGAAAGTTATGAGCTCTTTTCTAGTTACTTCACTTGTCGGGGGTGTTATAAATTTTTAATTTACACTTGTATTCTTTTCTATGATACTAAACGAACCTCATTTTAACAAGAAGTACCTATTGCTTCTCGCCGAGATGCGCAAGGATTGACTTGTTACCGCAAACTGACAATGAAATTATGATACGAAGAAAACCTTACCTAACACCAGGAAGCACCGGGCAAATGGAGTCGCTTACGCCGTTCTCCAAGTAGGTCTCCGCGGTTTGTGTACCTTTTAAATAAACTAAGTAAAACTAAGGATTTCATCTGTGTTGGTGTTAGCTGGCGGGCGTGCTCTGTCTCTTTGGAGTGTTTTTTTTTTTTGTTAAAACTGACTGCTAAGCGCTCTAAGGGGGTGCCGTGCGTGTGTCGGCGAGCGCCGGCACAGACGGGGTCCATACTTGTATAGTTTAACTAACTTGTTACAAATAACTACAAACTTGACATTGGCTAATCTTTGTAAAGCCAGACGAGAGAGGAAAAAAAGGAAAACTAAAGTAGTTATACCATCAGGTGTGACTGCAATTTGCAGTCAAGCGCTGGCAATGGTTTAGTTTAACTTTTGTTAAATCTTGATAAAAAAATTGATTTACCCGTATCTCTACGGTTGCCTACTATGCATTGATTTTAGTGCATGTCTATGACACATAGCCCTTATCATCAGTATCAGTGAGCAAGGTGCACGGAGTATGGGGTTGAACCGTGTACAATATGGGGTGCTTACTCAAGCGGAACCCTTAAAAATACGGGAAAAAGCGTAAAATATTTAACAGTATCGCAACCCCTGTCTAGCATAGCGCACCACTAAAATGTATCTATCAATAATAAAATTAATCTGAATGATAAGATGTAACGTGATATTGATTTAACTTTTTGTTGCTAACTATGAAATGGTAGGCGCTTGAGTGTTAGTGTAAAATGTGTAGTGTTCAGTGACAAACAGAAATAATGAAGTTGTAAAATATTCTTTTTGGTACCTAGTCTTTCTACAGCAGGTGAGAAGTTTTCAAACATTTAACTACTAAGTGATGATATTATGCTGAAGTGTTTTACGTAGCTAGTAGGTATAGGTACCTAATGGGTAGGTACTAGCTATACCTAGAGAGTAGAGGCACTGCTGTTCCTTTAAACCCTGAACTATCTCCTACCTGCAAGATTGATACGAGAAAATTTAAAGACTTAGGAGAAAGACGTTTTCAGGAAATATACCTACCTACTTAAATCTTCCACAGCTCCATAATTTGTATTCGTGGCACTCGAAATGGACGATATACCTACTTAGTAAAATTATTTTGGACTCACTCATTAGATTTGTATTATTCGTCAAGGGAGTTTTAAATGCAATTTGTAGATTTTACCTATTACGAATGATATATTCCAAGATATTCAGTAGGTAACTAACGACGAAATCTCGACTTTGGTGTCACCTCTAACTTATCTAAAAATACTAGGTACTTAAGTAGGTATAAGCCCCTAATAAAATAAATAAGTGCTTAAACCTACCTCAAATTGTTTATAAGATAGACCGTAGCTGTAGGTACATAATCAAAGGTGGGTGGGCCTTTTGGTATCTGAATAGGTATTTTTAAATTGTTACTTTATAAACATAGCAACAATTACTTAATTATTCTGATTAAAAGCATCGAAACAAACAAGGATAAGTGAATTTCAATGAATTTTGTAGGACGTGGCGAATACGATTTGTCTTTATTAGTTTGGATGCGTTAGGTAGGTATGCCTACTCACGGAACTTATTACATACCTAATTTTTTAATTTCCATGAAACTTCATCAAGGGGTCTTTTCTACTAGAAATACTTTAGTCGATCGATTTGGCACAGACTTCAAACATTACTCGAGTAGAAAGAAGGACGTGGGATAGGTACCTATATCGTTTATTCAGGGAAAACAAAGAATTCGCGAAAACTTAAAAATATACTTAACTGAAAGTTCATGCGGTTGAGTTCAGGACCAACGCTAGTATGCAATATTTTGATTAGAATTATTAGGTACATATTTTTAATAGCTCTAAGCAGGCGGGTTTATTCACCTCACTAAATTGCATTTATTGCGATGTGGGCGGTAATTAGATGCCTAGGCCCGATATCCAGTATTCCCATTTCCCTACCGTTCCACCACCCTACGGAAACACGGGAGTCTACTTTAGTTTGTGGTTTAAACTCGGCACATTTTCATCGTTGTCTTGCAAAAAAAGGAAGAAAAGAACTAAAACCTCTTTCGGTCGCGACCTCCTTTTGTTTTTCCCGCTTTTATTGTGCACAGATTAAATCTGAGATAGTGTAAAATGTTGCAATTTAACTTTTTAAATGTCTTTTGAACTACGGCATTATCGGCACTATCTTTTAGAAGTGAAATATAAGAAAAAAGTGAAAAAGAAAGTATCATTCCAGGTAAACACGTGATTTTTTTAGACCTACTCGGCATAATGAGTAATTAGGTACTAAAAGCTACAACTACTTTACAGATAAAACAATCTCGTCCAGATTACTGACTGTATCTTTCTTTAGCTTCTTAAGCTTTCTTTCCAGCAGTGGATGTCCATCGGTTGAGACGATGGATGACGTTAATTGTAATTTGTTCCAGTTGCCATCGAGGGAAGGTTTGACGACGCCTAGGAGCGCTCGAGCTCCTATTGGCAGGAGACCAACGGGCACACTACCACATCAACGTATTAAGAAGGAGCAAAAAGAGGTCAGTTATTAGGCACCTATCCAATTACAAGGTTTCCTTTCTAAAATTTTGTAGTGCATTCTGAGTTCTCATTTAATCTGCCATGATGGATCAATAACTGCGTAGGTATTACAGTACGATCGTTGTATATATTCTTGGGCACTGGTCATATTTTGGTTGCGTGTGATACATACCTACTACCTAACTACATAGCATCAGTTACTATCAGACCTTTAGTCCTTCTGGACAATAACCAACAATTCACGTTATCTCTATGTATGATAGTAATAAATTAAGTGCAACGATCCTTCTGTCAGGCCAGACATTCTGAAATTAATCAATCTGAGAACCGAAGCGGAGGTCTCCCTTAAACGGTGCTCTCCAGGAATGCCTAGAAAAGGTTTCAAATTGTAACACGACATGATCGGTAACTATTAGTTATATGGGCCTCATAACAAAGCTCAGAGTCATTCGGCGGGCGATGAGGTTTCTCTATTTTTGATTGTGAGCAAGTCATAATAATGAGGAGATCCGTAGGAAAAACAGCGTATCGGCTTAAGTAGCTCAACGGGTTGCGAAGCTGAAGTGGCAAATAGTTCGAAAAACCGATAAGTAAACCCGATCCCAAGGTAGGTACTAAAATGGCGACCTTGCATCGGAAAGCGCAACGTTGATAGTCCCTCACTCAAAAGACATCAAACGAGTCGTAGGGAGCCGCTGAGTTCAAGCGGCGCAGGATCGTGGCGTGTGGAAGTCCCTACAAGAGAGTGCGGTTTGAACCGCCGACTTTTCGGAATTCAGTCTGCTCCTTAACCGCTGAGCTATTGAGGAACGTTTAAGTTGATAATGATGATGATGATGAAGATATTTTTCCAAAAACTCAAACTTTAAGCATATAATTTTCCATAGAAGGTGCCAGAAAGTCCGCCGGAGATGGATTCTCCAGTGGGCAGCGTGGGCAGCGACTTGCGGCGGCAGAACGAGGAGCTACGCGCCCGCCTCGCTGGCGAGAGTGCTGACCACCGGCGGCGGCTTGATGCTTACCGCAGGGCGCAGCAGGGGCAGGCGGCTTTGGTGTCCAGGCTTCAAGCGAAGGTAAAAAAATGAAATAAAGAATTTAAAAAAAAAATAGGTCGTCTATCCATAGATAATTAACTAAAATACTAGTTAGTTCAGTAGGAATAGACATATTTTTTTAATGTACCTAACTTTCTGCTTCATGCTTTCATATTATTCCTTAAGAATAAAAGTATGTAGTTACCTAGTTAGTTAGTATTTATTCCTAATAAAATATGATGGAGGTGATGATGATTTCATTCGCAGCTTTTGTTAGACATAATATTATAAGGTTTAAAAAAAATACTAAGCTTCAGAACGCAACTGTCTGCAGATTGTGACAACGTCAATGTCATTTTGGTTTGACATTGATATTTGATGTATTTGTCAATGTTTTGGCTTGCTTTTGAACTTATTTTGAAATAAAAATTATAACTTAAAATTTCCTGCAATTGTCATGAAATCTACATTAAACTGTTGTCTTTATTATTCGCTAACAGGCGTCGCACTCTACGTGACATTTCCGAAGTTAATTATGCTGTTAGCGCCTTAACAAAACCTAGTGAATTTAACTTCATTATTAACTTAGTTTTCACCAAGTTCTTAGACTTTTTACTGGATTCTTACGTTCTCCAAGGTTCTCCAATACAAGCAAAGATGTTCGGAGCTAGAGAACCAAATGTTGGAGACGACTCCTCGCAGCGAACCCAGCTACCGGCAGCCCACCGGCAAGATCGCTTTACCGGCGCCTTCTGCACTGTCCACTGTCACTCCATCGACATCCGACCGTCGGGATGAGCGTATTAATGACTTGGAAACTGCCCTGCGTAGGCTTGACGAGGAAAAACGCAAGTAGGTTCTTTTTATTGCTATCACTACCGAAAATAAATGCGGAAGTGTGTTTGTGCTTCACTCAAGCCGTAACGGTACAACGAATCGACTTGATTTTTTGCATGTATATAGTAATAAACCTAGGAAGTGCCATAGGCTACTTATATCCTGGAAAATCAAAAAGTTCCCACAGGATTTTTCAAAACATAAATCCATGCGGACACAATCGTGGGCAATAGCTAGTTTGTAGTAACTCATGAGTTTCATAGATTTTGAACAGTAATATTGCCGTCCAGGGCCTGTGCTATTCACTGTTACCACTTTCACATTTTATAATCATCATCATCTCAACCCATTGCTGGCCTACTACTGAGAATGGGTGTCCCCTTAATATGAGAAGGCTTTAACCCAATTGTAGATTTAATTGGCAGACTTCACAAACCATTGAAAACATTATGGAGAACTCAGAATGCCAGTTTCCTTACAATGTTTCTCTTCATTGTTGAAGCAATACAGTCCTTCATTGTGAATATAAACTTGCTTGAAATGCATATAATTCGGAAAAGTAAGAGGTGTATACCCAAGTTCAAACCCTGGAGTCTAGGATTAAGACTTCAGGCTCTTATTTGGGGGTCTAGGGCCTAGACTCTCAAGTCTTAACCACTGCACTACCATGGAGTCACATCTATAGTAAAAATATGTATTTCAACTTGAAGCAATAATTTTCACTGTTAAACAGATGTGAGAAGTTAGTATCTCAAAACAACCTGTTGCGAGACCAGCTGGAGGAGTCACACCAGCTGAACGAAGCCCTCACCAATGACCTGCAGAAGCTCACCAATGACTGGGAAGCCTTGAGGGATGAAATGGCCATAAAGGAGGATGAGTGGAAGGATGAGGAACAGGTAACATTTTGAATTAAAAAAAAATAAGGGCCTGTTGAATTTGAACAATATTCTAAGAAACTGTAGGATTCTGTGATCTCCAGTCAAAAGTCTAGGATTTTGGCGCCATCTCCACGGGCGAGAGAATCGCGGCGATAGTCTCCGCGCCGTGCGACAAATTCAATACAAACTCTATGGGCGATTCTATCGCGGCGATTCTTTGGTCAGTGGTGATGGCGCCTTAGTACAGAGCAACACATCATTATCATCCTTAAATAGCAGAGTAGTGAAAAAATTGATATTTTACTTAATATATTAAAGATCTGAAGAGTAACAAATGCTACTTTTCATCCTAGAAAATCAAAGAGTGACTACTTGCCTAAAACATTTTTAAAAACCTAAATGTATGCCTGTCATAATTCAAATCTAAATAAGCAAGTATTATTCTAGGCCTTCAATGACTACTATTCAAGCGAGCACAACCGTCTCCTAAACCTCTGGCGCGAGGTGGTCTCAGTCAAGCGCTTCTTCTCCGAGCTTCAGACTAACACCGAGAGAGATCTCTACAAAGTGAAGAACGACATTGACTCTGCTGCTCGGGAACTTGTTGGCACTTTGAGTGGATATGCTATAACTGCTTATGCTTCCCAAGGCTCCAAGGTAAGTAATTTTTTGCATTTAGTTATACTTCGGGACAGTACCATAGCCCAAAGAATGTCTAAGTCAATTCAAAATATGTAGCATTGTACACTTTTTGATTGTTACTTGTTGAAGTTGTAAGATAATGATGTAATGGTGACGTAGTTAACTAAACTACGTAAACTAGAACTATCAAAGCTGTTAAGCAACTCATTCCCAAGCATTCTTACCTTTTAAATAATTCTATACATTGTAATAGGATTTTTCAATTTTATGTTTATTTATTGAGAGACATCTCCAATGTATCTTCTGGGAGCTTATGATTATTACTGTATGCCATTTATAAGAAGAAATATTTTGCACACCTAAATAAAGATAAAAATATGTGTAATTATTTTAAGTTATACATGTTTTAGCAAAAAAAAAAAATCACTTCTATAATAAAAAACCTGTATATATTTTCAGCCTGACTCACAACAGCAATATTCAAGCACATGCGTTACGCAATCGACCTCAAGTTCAACAGTGGAAGTTCTTAGAGTGGAGCTGCATACGATCACTTCGCAACGCGACTCCGCAATCGCTGAGCTGCGGGAAAGAGACAACCGCATACAACGCTTGCTGGGAGAACTACAGGGCTTGGTAAGCGTTTACAGTTCTACCACTTTTATGAGTAGCATCGCCAAAATTCGTTTGCGCAGAAAAGCGCAATCGACGCTGACTAAAATCGAATGTACTATAGGAGGAGCTTTTGGATATTGATGAACTATTGTAATTTTTTAGGAAGACTATTTTTTTCATTTTTTTTTTATTCTGATACAAGTTAGCCCTTGACTGCAATATCACCTGTAAGCAGGGGCGCCGACTCCGTGGGTGCTCGGGTGCTCTAGCACCCACGAGAGGTAAATAGTGGGCTCCGAGCACCCACGACTATAAATATCTAAAATAATTCTCATCTTTTAACAAACGCGATCTAAATAATATACTTATCATACCTAAATAATTTTATATCAAAGTTAAAGACTTTTAATGAAATAAATGACGCGCAATTTTATTTATTTTGAATTGAATGTTTTAAAACAAAAGTATGTGTAGTGTGTACAGTACTGAAATAAATAAATAAAATATCAGTAGCTAGGTATGTCATTAAAAGCTGGAGCACCCACGGGAATTTTAAAAACCCGGCGCCCCTGCCTGTAAGTGATGATGCAGTCTTAAGATAGACGCAGGCTAACTTGGAAGGGGTATAGCAGTTTTTGTTAAACCCATACCCCTTTTTTGGTTTTTATACGGCATCATACCGGAACGCTAAATCGCTTGGTGGCACAGCCTTGCCGGTAGGGTGGTAACTAGCCACGGCCGAAACCTTCCACCAGACCAGACCAGTGATGACATTATAAAATTCCCAACCCTGCCGGAAATCGAACCCGGGACCTTCCACTAATAAGACCACAGCGCTTACCACTGCGCCATGGAGGTCGTCGGAGGTTTTTACTATAGGAGCAACTTCTGGATGTCGATGAACTATTGTAATTTTTATGAAGCCTATTTTCACTATAGGAGGAGCGCTGCGAATGCGCGGAGACACTGTGTTCGGAGGCAGGCATTATGCGCTCGGCTTTAGAGGAGGTTGCCCGCGCGCTCATACAGGACTCTGAGGCCGATGCGGCGCCACAACACCTGCATATATCTGAGCGGTGTGTTTCTATTTTCTTTTACTTTCTTAGAATCTCAGATCTTGTTCTTTCTTAGAAATTGCCGCGATTTGTCCGAAAAAATACAGTTCATCATCAACACTATAATATCAGTATGTGGGTGTCCATTGGTGAGTTTAGGCCTGCAATTAAGCAGATAACATAATTTATTATGTACTAGAGGGTGCTCGCGACTTCGTCCGCGTGGATGTGTAGATTTTTAAAGATCCTACGGGAACGGATTTTCTGGGATAAAAAGTTGCCTATGTCAATTACAGGTACCCAAACTACCTCGGTACCTTTCATATAAATCGGTTAAGTAGATGGGTCTTTAGGAATCCCGTGGGAACTCTTTGATTTCCGGGTTCAAAAGTAGCCTTTGTCCTAGCAGAGAGTGATAGCGATTATCGCATTGGATGTTAATGATGCTTTTCCTTTAGATCGCCTAAACGGGGAGCTCCAACCTCGGGCAACGCTACTGCATTCGCTGAGAGCACCATATCCGCAGTACAAGCCGCTTTGCACAAGTATCAAATACAGATACATGAATTGCAGGTAATTAAATTTTTTATTTTTTTTTGGGACCGCAGGATGAAATTACGAACAGATAGAAAAAATGTAAAAAAACACGCAAATCGGTCCAGCAATCTTGGAGAAATCGGGTGGTATCGACTTCGAAATCAATTTTCTTCTTTTTCAGTAGAGGTTTCAATTTCAAATCAATTCATTAAAAAAAAACTTATATTTGTAGGTAAAACTGCAAAACACCAGAGAACAACTCCTGACAAGTAGAAAGCACTGTGAAGCGGCGGACAGTAGCATAGCGTCTTTGGAAGGAAAAGTGCAAGATTTGCAAGGTATGTATGTAGGACACTAAATTAACGGCTTCAAAGTAGTGTATACATAGGCTGCACTAAAAGTATCGGGAATGGAATATTTCCACTGTCCCTGTCATATTAAAATCTTTTTAATTGAAAACTCCTTGGTTTTAAAAATCGAATACCATTTATTTATTTAAAAAAAGATTCTCGGTCTTTTCACAATGTTTTGTCAAACTTGTTTAGTCGTTGAGAAAATGGAATTGACTCGAGAAAATTCTAGAGCGATGATTTATTATGACTTTCGAAGTGGTTTAACACAAAAATAGTGTGTTGACCGGATGATTTCTGCATTTGGTGATGAAGCCCCATCCAAAACCACAATTTATCGCTGGTTTGCTGAATTTCAACGTGGACGTGTCAAGCTCAGTGATGATCCCCGTCAAGGTCGTCCAAAAACTGCAGTCACCCAAGAAAACGTTGATGCTGTGCGTAAGCTGATTGAGGAAGATCGACATGTGACATACCGCGAAATTCAGGCAACTTTAGACATTGGCATGAGTCAAATACAAATATTCTTGCATGAACAATTAGGTGTAAAAAAGTTGTTTTCCCGATGGATACCGCATTTGCTCTGTGAAGAGCAAAAAGCGGCTCGCGTTACTTGGTGCGTCAGAACTCTCGAGAGATTCCACGCAGGATCCTCAAATGCTGTATACAACATCGTATCAGGTGACGAATCCTGGATATACGCGTACGAACCGGAAAAAAAAAACCAGTCACGAGTTTGGGTGTTCGAAAATGAGTTAAAGCCAACAAAAATTGTTCGTTCACGAAGTGTTGCAAAAAAAATGGTGGCCATGTTGCGACTATTCCTCTTGAGGGACAAAGAACGGTTAATGCAGAATGGTATGCTAGCATTTGTTTGCCACAGGTCGTTTCTGAACTCCGTAAAGAGAACTGCAACCGCCGCATCATCCTCCATCACGACAATGCGAGTTCTCACACCGCGCACAGAACAAAAGAGTTTTTAGAGCAAGAAAACATAGAATTATTAGACCATCCGCCGTACAGCCCCGACTAAGCCCTAATGATTTCTGTACTATCCCTAAAATAAAGAATACATTGCGTGGTCAGAGATTTTCATCACCTGAAGAAGCTGTGGACGCCTACAAAACGGCCATTTTGAAGACCCCAACTTCCGAATGGAATGGTTGCTTCAATATTGGTTCCATCGTATGGAAAAATGTGTCAAATTTCGCGGAGAATACTTCGAAAAGCAATAAATACATTTTTAAATAGTAATGTTGTGTCACTTCCTTGATTCCCGAAATTTTCAGTGCCGCCCTCGTAGTACGTGACAGTCCCCGTGCTAACCCGGTGCGGGATAGCGTGGGCTACGTGCGGGTATGCGGACCGTCCCTCCGCCTCTTACCCCGATTGCCATCTTGACCTGTCGCGTACTATAATTTTTTCACAGTGTTCATTGATAAAACGATGGAACTTTATATTTTAACATGTATCAATTTAGCTTTAGTTAAAACATCAGCTTTAGCGTAAACACGAACGTTACTTTCATTCGTATTTGAAATGGCTGCCAAACAGAACAAATATTTTGAGACGGCCATCTTTTCAGGTATTTTATAAAGTACAAAATAGTTATTGCAAAATAATTAAAAACTGTATTTACTTACTAAAATTACCAAAAATCTTTTGTAGACTCATTTAAAAAAATATAATTCCACGCCCGTTTAGCTTTACTTCAGCTGCGCGTAAAAATGACACTCACATTTTTTTACTTTCTGCGCAGGTAAATTAGATCAAGCCAACACAGATTTGAACCAACTCCTACAAGAGAAAGATTCGATGCAGAAGACCCTCGAAGCCTTGAGAATAGATAAGAACAATCTAGAACGAAATCGCGTTGAAATCAATGCTATGGTAAGTTAATTTAGAATATTCTAGATCTCTGAATTAGTCCTGATAGGATGCCTGTCTATTGATTTTCTAAGTGTCTAACACTGAATAATTGCCACCGAGCTCATTTGATATTAATTTTTAATCCATTGAAGGTTTTCTACAAAAAAAATATTTTAGTATCACTCAGTGAAGCAACAATGTAGGACATTTTATTTATTTCATGAAGGTGGAGTCCTTAACATCGGATTACGAGAAGCTTCAAAAAATTAACAGTCGCCTGGAAAAGAACATCGAATCTCTTGAGGGCGAGAAACGCGCGCTGAACTCCGAAGTTGACCGTTTACATCGGGAGGCGTCCAGTAGAGAATCTGTTTTGAGGTATGTTATAGATTTTATCATCTTCGACATCAACCCATCGCCATCTCACTACTGAGCACGGTTCGCTCCTTAGAAAAGGTCTGACCATAGTCTACCATGCGGCCGTAATGCTGATTGGCAAACTTCACACACCGCTGAGAATGTTACGAAGAATCAGGCATGCAGGTATCTTGATGGTATTTTTTTATTTTCATACAAGTTAGCCTTTGACTGCAATCTCACCTGATAGTAAGTGATGATGCAGTCTAAGATGGAGGCGGACTAACCTGGAAGGGGTGTGGTAGTTTTATTAAACCCATAGCCCTTTGGTTTGGACACTGCATCACACCAGAACGCTAATTCACTTGGTGGCACGGGTAGAGTGGTAACTAGCCACGGCCGAATTAGACGAAATCTCGTTCTCTTAATCGGATTGTAAGCGGAAGGATCTGGGAACCCGCCGCATTACTACCCCAAGAGATATCTTACCATTATGTGATTAATGGAACACAATGAGGAATAATACTGTAAAGAAAGAATAAGATTAATATTTTAAATACTCCTTAAAAGATTTAACAGCCCAATAGTTTCAAGCAAGTCGAATTTAGATTCGATTCTTTAAACTGTAACACTATGAAAATAAGGCTACTTTCACAACAATGTGTATTATAATGTACTAGCTGACGCCCACGACTTCGTCCGCGTGTATTTAGATTTTTCGGAATCCCGTGGGAAATCTTTGTTATTCCGGGATAAAAAGTAGCCTATGTGCTAATCCAGGATATTATCTAATCTCCATTTCAAATTTCAGCCAAATCCGTCCAGTGGTTTTTGCGTGAAGGAGTAACAAACACACACACACACACACACAAACTTTCGCCTTTATAATATTAGTGTGATACATAATACACAATTGTTATTGTAGGGCCGAAGAAGAGCGTTCGTCGCGAATGCGTGCTGAACTCGTGACGCTAAGAGAGGAGCTTAACAAGATCGCTTTGGCGAGAGATTTGCTGGACCAGCAGAAGTTAGAAGCCGACGCCATACTGTCGCAGATGGAGAAAAACAGAAGTAAGTACCATAGTAATATTGATATTTCGTCATCATCAACTGGATATAATTCTTCAGGACATAAGTCGACTTTTAGGCACCACACGCTGTGGTCTTGCTTAAAATTTTCTTTAGTGTCGAAAACTTAGGGCCTCGAAAAAGTAACTGGTGTTTGGCAAAGTCCGTCCGCGGTTTTTTTTTTTAAAATATCATAAAGTGCTGAGGACAGTACTTTACTAACATTACAATCTAGCCTACGAATAGCGCTAATAAGCAATATTATATTGACCTAAACTTATAAAAGTACTTATATCTAAGAATCGGTCCATTAATTTATCTTAGTTTACAGTTAGTTTTCATTGAAAGACACTTTGTTCTTGTGTTCTTTGAAATGCACTAGCACTAAAATTTTTTTTTCTCTCTTGTCTGGCTTTACAAAAATTAGCCAATGTCAAGTTTGTAGTTATTCGTCAGCACTAAATTTTCACTTTGTTTTTTTCTAGTGTTCTTTTTCCGCGGTTTTGATTTCAGTATTGTAGGGTGAAGACAAAAGTCCTTTTTGATTCTAGATAAACCTCAAAAAACTTCCGTAGTTCAACGGTTTGGGTATGCCCAAACTGTTGAACTATTGAGGTTTTTATTTAGCGTCAATCTTAAGGAAACCACATTAAGACTGAAATCTATAGATCAGACTTTGACTTGCTCACTCTTAAGTTTCAGTTAAAAAGCCAGACAGATTTGTGCCCCTTACATAAACCCGTCTCGTTTTATAATCTGTACAGGTGAACTAGAAATTGAGTTAGAAAGAACTTTAATAGAACGCGGAGATTTCCAAGATTTAGTGGAGAAGTTGCAAAATCTAGTCCGAAATCTGGAAGCAGATAAGAAGAAGCTTCAGGAAGACGTTAAACATGTGAGTATAAGTTTCCTAGTGATATAGATTTTTGTAGTGATCATACGTTTGCAATAAGATCAGTAAAACTAGATAGTTTACGCTTATTGTCCAAAGAACTTTGACGTTCTGACAGTTTTTGTATTGGGAATCTGCCAAAATGTCACAATTCGTCGTAAAAGTTTATTTAGATTGAAAAATGAGTCCTAAATTTAATAAACAAGCCAATAAAATGTAATAATCATCGTAGCTCGAAGACGACAGATCGTCCCTGTCAAACCAGTCATCAGACCTACAGGGTGATCTGAATTCGCTCCGCAAGGAGTTGCTAGCAGCTGAGCAGAACAGGATGGAGTTGGAGGCAGATAAGGCGTCTCTGCATGAGAAGATCAAGTTCCTAGAGGGAGAGAGGGAGAAAGTTGAAATGGAGTTACGGCAAGTGATGAGGTGAGAGGTTGAAATGATATTTTACCAGAGTTTGAGGTTTGTTCAATAAGATGATATCCGCGATTGCAGCCGCGTGAATTTTGGTTTTTGGTTTCTGTACAAACTTGATTTTCACGGATAAAAAATATGCTATGCCCGTCTCCAGGATGCAAGCTATCTCTGTGCCACATTTCGCAAAGATCAATTCAACAGTTGAGTCAGAAAAGCTAACAGACACTAGACAAACAGACGCACAGAAACACTGAAACACTTTCGTGCTATATAATATTAGTATGGATTTTTAAGCCAAAGCTGAGTTAAAAAAAAAATTTACAGGGTTATAGCTTTATGGGGACAGGTATAAAAAATAGGCATCTACGTATTAGATGTAAGATAAGAATTAAGAAATTAACCAATTAATCAGCAAGAATATTGTTTCCGTCATTGTAGAAAATATTTTTTGATACTTTCTAGACTTATTTACTCTTGGTGTAAACTAGTTGTTACAGGAAATGGTTCCAGGTACTTTTATTTAGTCGAATATCTTTTTTTTTTCAGAGAGCGTGGTGAACTCAGTTCCCAATTAACGGCGATGGCTCGTAAGAAAGACACACTGAACGAAGAGATCATACGTTTGCAACAACGATTGGAGCAGGCGAACGAAACTATCGGCCGACTGAACCGGTCTCTTGATGATCATGTTAAAGATTCGGAGGAAAAACAGGCAAGTATAGGCTTGCGCCTTCGGGAAGGCCTGTGTCCAGCAATGGACGTGAGATTGATTGACAAGATTTTCGAAAAAACTGAACTTTTACTTAGATAATTGTTAAAATGAATAAAGTGAATATAATCGACATGAACTGACTCCGGTCTTTATAGACGGACTGCAAACTGACTGCAGTAACATAAGCAATTGACAACTGCATCGGTTCACACTGAGTGCCCGTATTAGAACTGCACCTTTACTGCAGTTGTGTCAATTGCATCCCAACTGCAATTCCATAGTTGGCTTGCAATTCAAATGCAGTCTATCTGTATAGACTTCCATCACTTTCCACACCATCTTTACCTCTTATTTTCAATCCAGCAACTTTTTTGAATACCTAGAAACTACTAGCCTATGTTACTAAATCCGCATGTTCATAATCCAACCCATATGTATCGCGCCATCTTAAATGATTTGATTTTCCACTGATTAGACTCTCTGACTTTATGGCCGCTACGTTCTGCTCTACGTTCCGCTATCAAAACTAAGCAAACTTTTTTTCTATCCGTAGTTATTAATAGATAATTTGGAGAAAGACAAGCAGCATTTGCAAGAGCAGCTAGCGGGAGTTAGGTCTGAGAAGGACGCGCTAGAGGCGGTGTTGTTTGATACGGCCAACATGCTGGAAGATGCGGAGAATAAAAGGAGCAAGTTGGAACATGACTTGCAGGAAACGCTTGTCCAGCAGGAGAATTATAAAGGTAGGGTTTTGACTAATATCGTGCACAGGATTTGAAGCCAGAGTAGACATTTGTTACTCATCATAATCATCAACCTATAGATGGCCACTGCTGGACATAGGTCTCTTGTAGGGACTTCCACACACCACAGTCTTACGCCACCTGTAGCCAGCGGCTCCCTACGATTCGCTTGATTCGTCTATCCACTAAGCGAGGGGGTCTTCCAACGCTGCGATTCCCGGTGCAAGGTCGCCTTTCCAGCACCTTGGGACCCCAAAGTCTTTTCGAACTATGTGCCCTGCTCATTGCCACTTCAGCTTAGCAACGCTCTGAGCTATGTCGGTTACTCTGACCCTCAGACACCTGATTCTGAAGGGTCTCATTTCTGTTTTGAGCACATAGGGAAACTCTAAACATAGCTTTCTCCATCACCCGCTGAGTGAATCTGAGCTTTCTTATGAGACCCATAGTTAGCGACCATGTCTCGGATTCATATGTTATCACTATTTGTTACGCGTAGGTAGGAAATAGAAGTCGCAAGATTTTTTATTCAAATACACTTTAACAAGTGCTTTCGAATTGTTAAGTAAATCTACTGATCCAGAATGCACGCACTACCGAAATAAACCTTTGCATTTAAAACATGGCCAGTGATTTTTGACAACAGGTCAAATCGCCCGCCTGACAAAAGATCTGGAAAACAGTGAAAAGAAACTTCGAGAGACAAGGAACAGCATGTCGCAGCAATCTGGCAAGAAAGAGGCCGAGTACCAGCAGGTCATCACAAATCTCAACCGGACCACTACGGAGAATATTACTAAACTTAAAGAGGAAAAGGTACTTAGACGTAAAAAAAACAAAAATTAATAAATATTTTTATATTTTTACTGATTAAATTTCTTAAAATACTCTATTAAAATATTACAATAAAACTTAAAGCTAGCCTTATCTAATTACTATACAAATCATGCCCGCGTGGAATGGTGCCAAGAATACTGGCTGCATTTCCGCGCTGGACAGCCAGGCTGATCCGTTGCGCAAAAAATGAGCCAGCCCTTCTGTCACCCAATGAGGCTATTAAACGCGGTGAAATGTCTCGGTGAAATACTCTATTTTAATATTTATTCTTTGTAAATCAAAAATTATTTATGTGATTTTATGTTAAAGGAACAATTGCGTCAATCATTAGAACAGAAACTTAGCCAAACAATAGCGTCACTGACGAGTGAGAGGGAAGCATTCGAGGCTGCCGCGAGAGAGAAAGAGAAGAAGCTATTGGCAGCTCGCGATCAGTTGATGTTGCAACATGACGAGGCTATGTTGAGGGCTGAGAATGATAAACAACAGGCTTTGCTTATGGGTAAGTTATAAGGATATTTCTAAATTGTTGCATCAGAGCTTAGAAAGAGATAGAGCGAGTAGGTGGAAGTGAATGTGAGAAAGAAAAGAAGTTTCTAGTACATTGCGAACGTTTTGAAATTCGTTAAATTATTTTACGGGCAAATCATCTTACTTGATTATATTTTCTTATAGCTCATCAAGAACACCAAGCCCTGATGGAGAGGCTAGAAGAAGCGAAACGCATACTCTGTTGCGAGCAGAACAAGCTAGAGCGTGTGCGGCGCGACGCGCAGGCGCGGTCGGATCAAGACAGGAATCATATCAACCAGTTGAAGGATGACTTGGCCGCTTTGAAGACCAGGCTGGAGGAAGCCAAGTTAGTATATTTATAGGGTGGAAAGTTATAAGTGTTCAAGGGGAAAATTTTCAAACGATTAAATTACTTCGTTGTCTGATAAGGGTTGTTTGAATGAATAAGAAAACAAAATTGTAATAAATCTTTAATTAATTCGAACTAAATAATATCCGCAACTTCGTGCGTGTGGACTTAGGTTTTTCCTAAATCCCGTTTGAATTGTTTGATATCTCAGTGTAAAAATAAACTATGTCACGTTTTAACTCTTAGTTCCACTACGTACCTCAGCACTAGAGACTGATAATATCATGACAATGATCTCATCAACAATCTTTTCCTGTGCGTGTAGTAATAATAGTATTCAATAGGGCCGCGGCAGAAGACGATTGCGCTCGTTTCGAGAACCGCATCAAAGAGTTGCACCTGGAGAAGGAGGCAGTCAACCGCGAGTGTCAGGAGACTCGCGCGCAACTGTCGCTCGCGGAGGACAAGTACGACGCCGCGTATGCGCAGTTGCAAGACACTTTGCGCAAACTGAAGGACTGTGAGTATAGATAGCATCATCTAGAGAAGAGGGCAGTCAATAGGACAAGCACTATGTCGCATATGTGCAGTTGCAAGACGAGGAGACGAGACGAGAGAAGGAGGCAGTCATCTGCGAATGTAAAGTATGAGACTAATTATTTTATTCATGGGGTTGTTTTATTTATATAGTAAATTTTTGATTATAATACAAAGCTGACTCATTAAAATAAAATGATACAAACACATTTTATACCGATGTGTGTACTTTTTGATTGTGGATTTTTATAATGCAAACAAAAGTTAGCTAGCTACACAAGTTGTTCTGCAAAAAAAAATTAACTGTCACAGTTTACAGTTCCTCATTTTTTATAATAATCGTGGAAGGAAATGTCTTTCATCTGCGCATAACCTAATATTATAAAAAAAGTATTCTTTCAGTCATTGGTGTGGCCTAATAAATTTTTTAATTTCAGTGGAAAACGAAACAGAAAGTCTCCGCAAAGAACTAACCGATACGCGTCGCCAACTCAGCAACTGTACGGCTGAAAGGGATAAATACAATAGCGCATGTAGGGAATTGCGCGAACATGTCAAACGCTCGGAGCATGAGAGACGAGATGCGGCCAGAGCAAGAGACGAGGCTTATCACAAGATCGCAGGTATGTCATATCATACAATGTCACATATTATCATGCCATAGTGTTGTTGTAGCTTTCCACAAGACTAAAGCGCAGAGTCTTCGTGAAGTGTATGCCAGAAAGGGATGAGTGTAGCGCATGTTGCCGTAGGAAATTGCATAAAAGTCTTATACGCGTTGTGTAGGAGAAGCGGGATGCAGCCAATACAAGGTGCGGAGTTTATAATAAGAATGCCGGTATGTGATGTCACACGATCATATCAAGTCATATCATAACATGTCTAGTCATGGCATAAAATGCTGTAGAAGCAAATCACACGCCGCTAAAGTGCAGGTAGTCGTTGTGAAGATCTATCTCCATAGCCGTGGACGTAAACAGGCTGATGCATTAATTTTGGCAAAATGTTCGTAGATTCCTTCTGAAAATTTTCCAAATTTGTTTAGGGTTGGAAGAAAATCGCACGACTCTTGAGCTGGAGCTATCGCGCGTGCAAACAATGCTGAAGGAGGCGGAGAGTGGCGGCGAACACACGGAGCGCTCTCTGCGTGCTACGGAGGCGCAGTTGAAGAGAGAGCGCGCCGCCTTGGAGCAGGCGCAGCATGACATCAAGGAGTTGCAGTCTAGGTGAGTACTGGGACACTGGAGTTTAGATGTGGCGCTTGCAAAAAATGCTGAACGAGGCGGAGAGTGGCGGTACGGGGCGTTCTCTGCGTGCTATGGAAGTGCAGATGAAGAAAGACCGCATCGCTTTGGAGCAGATTCGCATTATTTGAGTTTACAAACTGACCGAATTCTCGGCTCTCTTTGGTAAAATAAAAAAATAGTCTGAAGATCAGCAGCTCTTCAACACAATAAGTTTTCTTAGTACGTGACAGTGGAAGTAAGCAAATAAAATATTTTTATGACCTCTTGTGGCGAAGTGCGTTGTGCTGGTATTAATCAAAATAAGAAATATGACCTCTTGACAAAATTTCGCACCTTGAAGTTGGGCTTCTGAGCAATTTTACGTCCAAGAAACATTCCCTCGCTGAGTCGAGTTTTTCTCAAGCGGTCATAAAAATTTAGTAACCTTTGACGATCTTTCCAAGGTTGCAAAATGAGAGCGAGGAGCGCGAGCGTTGCGCGGGCGACGCGGCGACGGCTAAGCGTCACAGCGCTGAACTGGAGGCGATGCTAGCCGCAGCCCGCTCCGACCTGGCCGCGGCCAGGCAACGCGGCGCAGAGCTGGAGGAGGCTTGCCGGGCTAGAGATCAGGTTAGAAGTTAGCCCACATATAAAGAAAATAAACTTTTTTTACAAATAATTTAGATGTTGGGACAATGCCAATAGAAAAGTAGGAAGTAGATGCGAAGGAAGATCGGCTATGCCACAGAGAGATGAGAGATAAATCATTTCGGTTAAAATTAAATTACTTCAATAAATCACTTTCAGCAGCACTTTTGGCACGTTTTTCAGAGGGTGGTTGTTAAAATCTAGTTTAACATGATTTTCGTCCTACTTATATGTTTGCGTTTGTATGGTGGTTTGCGCTTGATGGCTGTCCTTTAATAGGTATACATTGAGAGTAAATAAAATGTGCAGGAACTGGTACTGCGTTTGGAAGACTGCAGGTCCAAAGAGCGTCGCTTGGAGGAGCTCAAACACAACTTGGAAGTATGTCTCGCTGATGCTACGCAGCAGATTCAGGAGTTGAAGGTTAGAGCGAATTCAGTCTTATATAGTTTAGTCGTACCTTAGCAAATAACTAGGACTATTGTATTTTTATGATACACCTACACTTCAAGGAAATTTCTAAATATTTTTAAATACATATCAAAAATTGCGTAACCTATGGTTCGTTTTTGTTTCATTGAACTAACTTTCAATGAAAAACACACATACAAACATAATAAGCATTTGTCGGCCGCGTATAACATCACACTGGTCGCGGCTTTCGGTGTTTGTAACAGACCACGACCTAAAAGGTTTTGTTCCATAGACACGTCTCGGCGCCAGCGAAAGCCGCTGTCGCGCGGTAGAAACAGCGCTCGCTCAGACAGAAGCGGGCAGGCGTGAAGCCGAAGCGCGCCTGTCGTCAGTAGCGCACTCGCTGCGCAGAGTGTGCGGCATCCAGCCCGACGGCAGCGTGCAGCAGGCGGCCAGGAGACGCCTCGCCAGTCCGTCCCGGCGATACAGCCCGCACAGAGGTATGCAACATAGTGTGGAGTTAACTGCGACACTACTCGAGGCCAAGGCTTGAAGACTAGCTGCAAAAACTGTGCGGCTTCCCGTATTCTTTTACCTTTGTATTTGTCCTAAGACAGTCAAATTTTGCAGGTCGTGACCACTCGGAAGATCGCAACGAGATTATAGACGTAGATCCGGAAATAATCAAGAAGGGTGTTAGGAACTTAATGCACGAGGTTTGCCAGATTGAAAGAGAAAAGGTAATTGAGCTATTTCTTTTATTTTTAACAAGTTTTTCTCTTGACTACTTTCCTAGCCGATTTCTTAAAATATCCTTGTCATGATTTTCTCAAAATGATATGAAATGAAACCGAATTGCCTTCACCTAAATGGCTTGAAAGGTTTTTTGGTGCTAGTTACTCAAATTCTATTTAACCGATTTCGATAAATGATACGTCATTAGATTTGTGTTGATGACGCCGAGTGTCACTCGGTACATAAAGTTTAAAAAAAATAAAATGGTGGATTTTATACGCTTCAATGTGCGGGCTGGATAAGATGCAAATCTAACTGAAGACGGGGGGGTTTTTTTTTCAAACTTAAAACTATTTTTCAAAAATTTAAGGATGACTTCAAGTCTCAAGTGGGCATACTCAAGAAGCAACTCAAAGAAGCGACAGAACAGCAGGGCAAAGGCGAAGGTCGCTTGCAGTCACTGAACACCAACGTACGCGGCTTGCAAGAAGAAAAGGCGCGATTGCAAGCCGCTTTGGGCCAGAAGGATGCGCAGTTGAATGGTTTGGTAAGTTTTTTTTTTTCAGTTTTGGAACTTGGAAAAGTTAGAATAAATCAGGCGTCGAATTTTAATACCTCCATCTTTTTTGAAGTTTGATAAAAGAGTACTCTTAACTTACAATCTCATCTGATAGTAAGGGCCCCTAATTGTATAAGAGCTAACATATGATGTGACGGTACAACCCGAAAGACGTAAAATATAACACTAATTTATAAACCCTTCTTTATATTTTTATGCACATGACGTTTTACAAAGAAAAAATCTGGGCTTGTGGAATGTGGCAGTTTGAAAACAGACGCAACCAAAGAGCAAATAAAAATAAAAGAAACAATAACTAAATAAGTAAAATCGCAGCCTAGTTGGCACATTTGTCTACAAAAATTGATTGTTGTAAGGATACGAGCATTCTATTTCAGAACGAGTCGGTACAGTCAAAGACTATAGAAATCAGTAATCTGAGAGACAAGATCACCAGTCTAGAAGCAACGTTGAGCTCCGTCACCGAAGAGAAAGTGCAAAATGAGGTAATTTCAATAATTTTATCGATTGGAAGTCAAAAATATGGGATCTTACAAGAAATACATCGTATTTTGGTGTTGCAGAATAAGGCTGAGAATCTTCGACTGCAGTTGGCTGAACGCGTACAGGAAGTTGGACAGTTGCGCGAAGCTTTGGCAGCTGCCGAAGGTGTGTTTATGCAGGAAAATAAGATTTATTCTTGTCTAAACAAGCTGAGAAACTTTCCCCAGTTCGCCAGTCTAATACCGAAAGCGCACTCCGCTCGCCTCGCACATAGAAAATAACCTCACTTTTTAAGAATTTATTTATTTACACTAACAACTTCCATTCAATTATGACTATTTACATGACGCGTACTGTCATAGATGAGGTTTTTATTGCGACTTCACCCGCGTCGGTTTATAAAGCAGAGTTCCCATGAACTCTTTTATTTTCTGGAATAAAAAGTGTCTTATGTGAATCTTTAGGATTCAAACTAGCTCTGCAAAATTTTGTCGAGATCGATTCAATGGTTCAGCAGCAGTTCAGCATGGTTCAAAAGTTAACAAACAGACAGACAGAGCTACTTTCTCATTTGTAATATTATTACCTATAGTCCGCGTGTTTGGTGTTATTACTTACTTATTGATTAGGTCGTGCTGCGAGGTTGGATGTGCGTAGAGCGCAGTTGGAGGGAGACGTGCAACGAGCGGCCGTTGCCGCAAGAGATCGCGATCAAGCGCTCAAGGTACTTTTTACTACTACATCTTTATAAATATGAGGGATTTTGAAAAAAATGCCACTATAGTCCATAATAATTAGAAACTGCTGCAAAGGCTTCTTATTATAGTGACATTTTTAAAGATGTCTATCTCGAGGTGCTCATAACCTATAATTTTAAATGAAATAATAATGTTTTCATTCCACCAACAAGGGTGAAAAACCTATGTGTTATTTACTTCACCTAAGATAGGACGGAATTGCCAGCACATGCACCATACAGCAGTGGTTCAAGTATTGACAGTCGAAGCTGTCAACAAATGCCGTCCGTCAGAAGCTCGATTGTGGTAGAATGACATTTACAATGCCACGATCGCAATAGGTTCTGATTAGTTGACGCTCGAACCCTATTGGCTACAATGCACTGCACAAGAATGCCATAAATTCAGCTAATCACAACAATTGCGATTGTGATAATGATTGACGCAGGTTTTCCGGAATTGACCTGCTGGTCGCTATTGGAACTGGCACGGATTCTGCGGATGAACGATGATGCGAATCACTTTCGCATAGTGTTAGTCTAAATGAGATTTTTTTGCTTTTTTGCTCACTCGGTGAAATACAGCTGTCATTATTTTGTATGGTCGGCTATAATTTATTATTATTAGTAAGTGTCATTTTTACTGTTCATTCGCTACCATGTTATTTCAATCTGCCAATCAGAAACTTCAAGAGCGCTGCGAAGGCTACACCCGTACTATCGCGTCACTAGAAGACAGATGCACATCTCTGAAGGGCACAGTCGAACAACTGTCGACATCTCTACAAAAAGCAGCCGCCGCTGAGAGCGAGCTAAGAGCTGAGTTGAGTAAGACTCAGCGCATGTTGAATGAGGCGAAGAACAATGAGGCCAATGCTATGGACAAGTTGAGGCAGATGCAGAAGTGTATCGGTGAGTTTCTCTATTTTTACTTCGCTTAAGGGCAGAGTTGAGTAGCTATAGTTGTCTCTACAAATTTGATTACATAAAACTCTTAGCTCACTCTCAGCTATAGCTATAGTAGCTATATAGCTGAGAGTGAGCTAAGAGTTTTATTTAATCAAATTGAATTATTACAGCTAACTGTGAGAACGAGCGTCGCGTCCTAACCGAAAAGCTGGAAAGCGCCAAAGCAGTGCTCGGAGAGTTGAAACGCCACAACTGCTCTCTGGAAGACCAGGTGCATCGCCTCACCAACCAGTTGGCAACCCTCGAAGCGCAGAAGTTAGTAAAAATTTGTTGTGTATTCTATATAATGCATACAGCCATACATATTTTTTGCTCTAAATGCCAATTTCATGTATGGTGTAGTCTTAGATTAAGGGGTAAAACCGTACTTTGGACATGACAATTGACGAGTTATTTCTCAAAATTCATGCATTATTATGCTATTACTGTAAAAATGCAGACTGTCTGTGAGTTAACAGGGCTGAGCGCGAGCGAGATGCGGCGTTGCGAGACTCTGCGGAGAGAGCAGGAGGGCGCATTTTGTATTAAGTGCATGTAATTCGACAGTATGTTAGTAAATCACCCACGGGGGCCGTGCCACTCTGCCGCGATGCGGTTAGATTGAGTCTGCATCAGAAAGTATTTAGGCTATTTTTTCGTCATATGGTACATCCCGGAAAAGGACATAGGCTACTTTTTATCCCGGAAAATCAAAAATTTCCTACAGGAATAAAAGAAAACCGAAATCCACGCGGGCGGAGCCGCGAGCATCCTCTAGTAAATAATAAAGTGTCTTCACTTATTCGCCAGAGCCGATTTCGAATCCCAACTCCGCATGACAACCTGGGACGGCAAGGAGAGTAACGACAGCAGCGAGTTGGAGCGCGAACTTCACGCCTTGCAACGCGACCGATCCGAACTTAAAGCGAAATGCGACGCCTTGCAAGACACCGTCCGGAAGTTAGAAGCGGAGCGGCGGATGGTGCGTCCGTCAGTCACTTCCGCGCTTCGCAGCAAAAGCCACGATCGCACTGAGAAGACTGTATACTATTCTTCGGATCTGGATTCAGGTAAATCATAATATAGAAAAGAACAAGCTGACTGACTGACTGACTGATCTATTAGCAAAGTTTTGGTTTCTTGTGCCTTTGAAACCCTCGCTACAGAATCCTTCGCCCGCTCGGGGTTCAAACTAGAGGTGTCAAATATGGTTAGATTCCTATATCATAATATTAATGTTTGTTACAGAAAAATATTGAATATTTTTTACGTTAAAATATATTAACTATCAAAAAAAAAAGCCGCAAGCAGAAACTTGCATGCAAACGATTTTCAACCTTATTGACATATTTCAGAAAACCACATATTAGCAATCTATGAATGATACTGAGCAAGAATATGACAAAATAACAACTTTCTCGTTACCGTCAATAAGGTCGAGAATCGCTTGCACCTGTTTTTCTGTTGCTTTCACCCCTAGCGAACCATTATACAGATTACCACCTTAAAAGCGACGTCTGGGAGGTGTCGGAGGAGGTTCTGTAGAAATATATTATATCACTTTAAAAAAACAAATAATTTTTATTTTGTATTTTTATACTTAAATTATTTCTTTTCATTATTTTTTTTTATAAGAATCATCAAAAACTTCTTTTTGATGATTCTTTTTGATGATTGATTAGTGCGCCGGCGATAAGTTCTCACTTCTGAGAACTTATCGCCGGCGCACTACTGAGCACGGGTCTCCATTTCAATAACACTCAAGTAATAAAAATAGTACCTAACACGATATACTAGTACCAACAAATTTCAAAGGCACTTGTAAACCTTTACTTCAATAAGTACCTACAAGCTTCACAAAAATAAAATATAATAGATTCTGTATTCCTTGTTAGCACCCTTCAGGTTCAGATACGGAACCCTAAAAAGCATGACAATAAAGAAATCCCGAAAGACGTATAGTATAATAATTTTACTCTGAATACCTAGGTACCTATACCTACCTACGTATTTATGCAAAATTAAAAACAATTGGAATGATAAAGAAATGTCAAGAAGGTACAAAAAGTAGATAAGTTTACCCAGTTACCTATTTAAAAATCGTTTTAATAACGAGTTTTTATTTTAGCCTTCATCACGGCTAAAACTAATACAAAAATCGAACAACCCAAGCTCCAAGCACGCCGGAGCTATAACAGACACTCGGTTCCTATGGCTACCTCCCAGTTCCATCATGAGACCCTGGATATAATCCACTATGCCCACCCGGTTCCATCATGAGACCACACAAACACACACATTTCCAAAAAGACCAATACAATTTACGTACCTAACCTATAATAACAAATATGCGCGTCACAAATCTACAAAATCAAGTAACTAACCTAATCTGTGATAATATCAACTCCGAATATCGAAATATGATATTATTTACATTCAGTATTCACCCACAACCAAGTTCACAAATAAATAAAACTACTGTCCTGATTGAATAGCAAAATCGAAAGAATCTATTTGATAAATGAAACTACCGAGGGGCGATATTCCAAACGAATTAAAAACCAACGCGTAGCGATAGAATATAATATTTTATCGCGTATGATATTCGCTACTGATATCGTGTGACGTAGATCGTAGGTCTATCTTTGGCAAACGCCTCGTCAAATTTAAAAGCAATTACTATTAGAAAATGTATTGCTTTAAAAAATTTATATTAAATATGGGGTTTAAGGAATATCTAATATCCTGAATATTTTTTTATATTGAATATGTATTATAGATAAATTATTTTTTGACACCACTAGTTCAAACTATAGACACTCGCAACAAAAATGAACTTTACTATCTTGTTGAATAAATAACTATTTCCCCCTCAGGACCAGATTCCACAAAAGACTCGCGCATATACAAAGAAGTTCCATGTAAAGACAAACCGTACAGTGCAGAGTTCAGTCTGCTGGAACTCGAGAATAGAGAGCTCAAGATGAAGATACGGCGTTTGGAGAAGGAACTTGCTGACAAAGTAAGTTTGTATCTCTAGATATTAAGTTTTTAATTTTTTATATTTAAATCTTCTCAGTAGAAGCTGCTTTAGTTCATTTGAATAAAAGTATTTGTATTCTAATCTCTTCTATATCTATAGGTATTAAAGGTACTTTAGTAATAAACACCTCACATACTACTAAATTTACTTTGAGTGTTATTTTTAAAGGTTAAATAGTTGAATGTAAAGTTCAGTTACGAAGTACATAATAAAGAATTCAGTTATAACTTAACAAAGTCTTTACTTTGGATGATTAGCCACGCAGGATATTAGGAGGATTAGGAATGCATCCTTATTAAATAATATTCTAAAGGATAAACAAACAAATACAGTATGGCTAACACAAGATAACGAAATCTTTGCACCGTAAAGGAAGTTAATTAAAAACCGTCAAATGAAAAAAGCTTTGATTATTTAATTTTACAGCTACCTATATTGTTCGTTGTCGTAACATGCCAAAGGGCAATGGAAAGAAGTATTCTAAATTTACGGAAAATACAGAAGGTAAAAAGTGAAGAAATAAGAAGAAAGACAAAACTAACGGACGCTCTAACACACGCTCTAAAGCTAAAATGGAAGTGGGCAGGACATGTCTCGAGAATAACGGATGACCGATGGACTTTACAAACAACTATATGGCCAGGGCCAAAAGGCAAGAGGAAAGTAGGTAGACCAAAATCGAGATGGTCTAACGATATAGTACAGATAGCAGGGAAGAATTGGCTTAAAACAGCAAAAAGCAGAGAGAAATGGCGGGAACTGGAGGAGGCCTATACCCAATGAGGGGCCCTTATCAAAACAGAATTATAAATACGATTATATATAAGTAAATATGTAAAAAAATAAATTTGTAAATAACTACTAATTAACTAACACATAAATAAACATAACTTACACACATAAATACACACGCATACTTTTATACAATACGCTTATACGCTTACACAACACACACACACACACACACACACACACACACACACACACACACACACACACACACACACACACACACACACACAACGATTAACATACTAACAAATAAAATAGGATAGACATTAGAATAGATTAAATTAATTCGAAACTATATATGTAAATACTAGTAATTGATAAGGAAAATAAAGGCTTAATAATAATAATAATAATAATATTGTTCTAGTAAAATTTAAAAAAAAAAGTTATTCTTTTGCAGGAATCTGAACTAACATTAGCTCGCAACCGCTACTTTAGCGACGCGTCTAATGGAGGCGCCAATAATAGACAAGATATAGAGCAGTACAGAATGGCGGCAATGCAAGCGGAGCGGCTCCTGGAGGCGAGAGAGGCCAGCTACAGACAACAGATCATGCGCCTTGAGAACCAGGTGAGAATAATATTGTCAAGACAGACAATACATAGACACAGGCAAGACAAGTAAGACAGACAGACGTGTCAAATAGCATTTTAAAGCATGTGGGATTATTTCAGTCTAGATGGTGTGTTTCTCTTTTTTTTATAATTTAGGTATCTATCTTTTTAATTTTCATTAAAGAAATAGGTTTTAGGGTTTGTCTTATTCCTTCCCTAGAAGATGCCCGCGACTTCGGCCGCGTGGGTTTAGGTTTTTAAAAATCCCGTAGGAACTCTTTAATTTTCCGGGATAAAAAGTAGTATATGTATCAAGCAAATTTGTCAATATGCTTGGCTCGAGCAAAAATCTATGGTTCTTGGAAGCCCAGATATGTATTTTTAACCCCCGACCCAAAAAGAGGGGTGTTATAAGTTTGACGTGTGCATCTGTGTATCGTAGCTTCTAAACTAATGAACCGATTTTAATTTTGTTTTTTTTTTTGTTTGAAAGGTGGCTTGATCGAGAGTGTTAGCTATAATCCAAGAAAATCGGTTCAGCCGTTTTAAAGTTATCAGCTCTTTTCTAGTTACTGTAACCTTTACTTGTCGGTGGTGTTATAAATTTTTAATTTACACTTGTAATTTGCATTTTTGTTCGTGGCAGCTATCGCAGCTTCGCTCGCAACTATCAGCGGAGATCCGTCGTCGCCAGGCGTACATCGCCCGCAGCGGGCGCGCCGCTCGCGACGTGCAGGGCTTACGATCTGCTCTCAGAGACTCGCTGAGGACTGTATCGCAGGTAACTATTGCGTTATTATATCGCAGCTTCGCTCGCAACTATCAGCGGAGATCCGTCGTCGCCAGGCGTACATCGCCCGCAGCGGGCGCGCCGCTCGCGACGTGCAGGGCTTACGATCTGCTCTCAGAGACTCGCTGAGGACTGTATCGCAGGTAACTATTGCGTTATTATATCGCAGCTTCGCTCGCAACTATCAGCGGAGATCCGTCGTCGCCAGGCGTACATCGCCCGCAGCGGGCGCGCCGCTCGCGACGTGCAGGGCTTACGATCTGCTCTCAGAGACTCGCTGAGGACTGTATCGCAGGTAACTATTGCGTTATTATATCGCAGCTTCGCTCGCAACTATCAGCGGAGATCCGTCGTCGCCAGGCGTACATCGCCCGCAGCGGGCGCGCCGCTCGCGACGTGCAGGGCTTACGATCTGCTCTCAGAGACTCGCTGAGGACTGTATCGCAGGTAACTATTGCGTTATTATATCGCAGCTTCGCTCGCAACTATCAGCGGAGATCCGTCGTCGCCAGGCGTACATCGCCCGCAGCGGGCGCGCCGCTCGCGACGTGCAGGGCTTACGATCTGCTCTCAGAGACTCGCTAAGGACTGTATCGCAGGTAACTATTGCGTTATTATATCGCAGCTTCGCTCGCAACTATCAGCGGAGATCCGTCGTCGCCAGGCGTACATCGCCCGCAGCGGGCGCGCCGCTCGCGACGTGCAGGGCTTACGATCTGCTCTCAGAGACTCGCTGAGGACTGTATCGCAGGTAACTATTGCGTTATTATATCGCAGCTTCGCTCGCAACTATCAGCGGAGATCCGTCGTCGCCAGGCGTACATCGCCCGCAGCGGGCGCGCCGCTCGCGACGTGCAGGGCTTACGATCTGCTCTCAGAGACTCGCTGAGGACTGTATCGCAGGTAACTATTGCGTTATTATATCGCAGCTTCGCTCGCAACTATCAGCGGAGATCCGTCGTCGCCAGGCGTACATCGCCCGCAGCGGGCGCGCCGCTCGCGACGTGCAGGGCTTACGATCTGCTCTCAGAGACTCGCTGAGGACTGTATCGCAGGTAACTATTGCGTTATTATATCGCAACTTCGCTCGCAACTATCAGCGGAGATCCGTCGTCGCCAGGCGTACATCGCCCGCAGCGGGCGCGCCGCTCGCGACGTGCAGGGCTTACGATCTGCTCTCAGAGACTCGCTGAGGACTGTATCGCAGGTAACTATTGCGTTATTATATCGCAGCTTCGCTCGCAACTATCAGCGGAGATCCGTCGTCGCCAGGCGTACATCGCCCGCAGCGGGCGCGCCGCTCGCGACGTGCAGGGCTTACGATCTGCTCTCAGAGACTCGCTGAGGACTGTATCGCAGGTAACTATTGCGTTATTATATCGCAGCTTCGCTCGCAACTATCAGCGGAGATCCGTCGTCGCCAGGCGTACATCGCCCGCAGCGGGCGCGCCGCTCGCGACGTGCAGGGCTTACGATCTGCTCTCAGAGACTCGCTGAGGACTGTATCGCAGGTAACTATTGCGTTATTATATCGCAGCTTCGCTCGCAACTATCAGCGGAGATCCGTCGTCGCCAGGCGTACATCGCCCGCAGCGGGCGCGCCGCTCGCGACGTGCAGGGCTTACGATCTGCTCTCAGAGACTCGCTGAGGACTGTATCGCAGGTAACTATTGCGTTATTATATCGCAGCTTCGCTCGCAACTATCAGCGGAGATCCGTCGTCGCCAGGCGTACATCGCCCGCAGCGGGCGCGCCGCTCGCGACGTGCAGGGCTTACGATCTGCTCTCAGAGACTCGCTGAGGACTGTATCGCAGGTAACTATTGCGTTATTATATCGCAGCTTCGCTCGCAACTATCAGCGGAGATCCGTCGTCGCCAGGCGTACATCGCCCGCAGCGGGCGCGCCGCTCGCGACGTGCAGGGCTTACGATCTGCTCTCAGAGACTCGCTGAGGACTGTATCGCAGGTAACTATTGCGTTATTATATCGCAGCTTCGCTCGCAGCAGTCGACCGAGACTTTTTAGGGTTCCGTACCTCTAAAGGAAAAACCCTTATAGGATCATTGTCTGTCTGTCCGTCTGTCGTGTCTGTCAAGAAAACCTATAGGGTACTTCCTGTTGACCTAGAATTATGAAATTTGGCAGGTAGGTAGGTCTTATAGCACAAGAAAATACCCTAAAAATTGAAAAAAAAACAAGGAAAATTCGCATCCTTCCTTCCACTTAAAAACTATCATATTATAAGAGGACAATTTAGTCTCTTATCAAATCTAACCAAATTAACCTAACAATAATTTAGATTAATCTAACAATAATTTAGATTTACTATGTGGAAGTGGATTCACCTAACAATAATTTCTTTTCCGTCAGGATCCGGCATTAGACTCCTACACGTTGGAGCACGAAGCGAGAAAGCTGGACAGCACTTTAACACACAGCCTGCCGCCTCTCAACGACAGCTATGATTCTTCCAAATAAAATAAAAAGGTTTCTGAAAGTATGGAAAATTTTACCTTCCGGTCGAATAATTTAGAACATTTTTAAAAGGTACTATGCATAGGCCCAATTACAGTTTAAAATAGACGCGTCCTTTCGAGTTTGACGCAATGTGTCTTGAGCATAACCCCATAGTCTGAAAGGTTACTGAGCGACTCGAAGTCGCATCTGTAACCAAAATAAGTAATTATTTCTGATCTCATGCCAATACCAGTATCTATAAGACGTATTTTGGATTTGTTTTTACTTTTATAATCGCCACAGACTTAAGAAAAACTATAGACGGATCTCTTGCGAACAAATTTTAAGATGAAAGTATGATTCTGTCAGTAGTAGATACACAATGGAAATAAACGTCACTGCCACGCGATAGACTTTTTTGAACAAGTTTTGAACTTTTATTGTTGAAATCGACCTTTTATTTGGCGTCCCGATTACAGTCATCGCAAAACAAGACGTAGTTCAATTTGAATTTACAACATGGCGATTTGCGCAGGTCATAGACTAAGGATAAAATATACAAGCTCAACTCTGTTTTTATACAATGTGCAGTCAATCTCCTTGTGTTTAGATTGAACTAATTGTTTTTTTTTTAAAGAATATTAGCCATTTTTAATCATGACTAACATTCCCCTTTCCCCTCCAACTAAGCGTTAAGCTTGTGCTAGGAGTGGATACGACAATAGTGCAACGGGTGGGGTTTGAACCGCCGACCTTTCGGATTTCAGTCCGCTCCTATAACCGTTGAGCTTTTGAGGCTCATAACTACATAAGGCTACTTACCGTCTATTATTTCCCCTTGTCTGAGAGTTTATACTAAAGTTATATAGAAGATATAATTTGGCAAGATACCTCTAAATATTAATACCTAGATAATTAATTTTATTTATTAATAAATAAGAAACTAGTCTAATTTATTAACATTTGTATTATGTAAGACTAAAGGACCACTTTTGCACTAGTCAATCCGTAGACTTGTAGAATAGTTATTTATTATAATATTTTTAAAGTAGGTAAATCTTCTTTAGGCGCGACTTGGGATTGAGGTTGAAATCTATAGAGTGCACTTTGACTTTGGTTAGACTTAAGTTTCGGTTAAAACGAGACAGATTCATGCCAGCGGTATAACGCTGTCTCGTTTTAACAGTGTCTTAAGTCTGAGCAAAGTCAAAGTGCGCTCTGTAGATCTCAGCCTCAGATTTCTATTTTCTACTTATTAGTCCATATTTAAAGTAGCCAAACAGAACAGCTGTTTTGAGACCGCCATCTTTTATCGTGGTGTTTTAAAGTACCAAGTAGTTAGTTATCTAGTGCCATTTATTTCACAACGTCAAAGAAGTTTTATTTCAACCGCGCGTGACGTTTACACGCACTAATGTTTTTTTTTGTTTTGTAGATGAATATAATAATAATTATACTAATAAGAAGTAACAAATAATAATATAAGTATACTTACCCATTAGGTAAATAACTATGTATGTACGTATTATAATATTATATCTAACGGCTCAAAATTAGGTTGTTGAATAGTTTGAATTCAAATATCTAAAGAACATTAAGAAACACAAAATATGGCACTTTTAGAAGAAATTAAAAGATTTGTAAGTTATGGTTCAGACCAGTTTTTAAACGAATCCGTCCTTATTTTATTTTTTAGCTAATATTGGAGCGTTTCACAATTAGAGTTCCTCAAACATGTCTTAGATTTTATCATTTTTGCAGTGTTAAAAATTATCAAAATCATTGCCTGATAACTAAGATCTTGAGTATTAAGGCTGAAATCTATAGTACATACTTGTACTTAGATTTTGCTATGACTTAACTTAGTTAAAACAAGACAAATATCAGAGACATGAATTTGTCTCTTTTTAACTGTCTTCAGTCTGAGCAAAGTTCAAGTACGATCTAATAGATCTCAACCTAAGTGACGTTTAGCCATAGAAGCGTGGCATGAGTAAATTATTATCTATCCAGCCATATTTTATTCTAGTAGTGTAGAATGGCCCCGGATATGATAGTAAATTGAAACATAAATCTCGTTTATCATTCTAAGATTTATAACAATAATATATTCCTCATGATTTTTTCTCATCAAAAACCTTTTACACCTACTAATTTTATTTATTATCTAGAATACAAAACATGTAAACAATTTTTACTAAACCCTACATCTGTATAGGACAAAGAACTTCCTCCTTTTTTTGAAGTCGGTTAAAAAAGAGAAATTTAATAAATTGTGGATGATACCTTGTCTCTTCTCAGAATGAGAAGGGTTTAGGACTTAGTCCGCCATGCTGGCCAAGAGGCAAGAGCGGATTGGTCGACTTCACACATCTTTGAGAGCATTATAAAGAACTCTCAGGTATGCATGCTTTACTCATCATTGCTTAAAATGGACATAACTCCAAAAAGTCAGAGGTGACCCGGGATCAAACGCCGACCTCCCGAGTAGGAAGCGGACGCCTTTTCCACTAGGCTATCACGGCTCCGTGCTATACTTACCTACTTATTTTTTCTTCTTTTTATTTTGTACTAGCGACCCGCCCCGGCTTCGCACGGGTGGACACTACCACGAAAAATCCTATCTATTTTCCGGGATAAAATATAGCCTATACGGATTCGGAAGAATCCCTCTAAGTAATGGTAAAATAAATTTTGAAATCGGTCCAGTAGTTTTTGAGCCTATTCAATACAAACATACAAAAATACAAAGGTTTCCTCTTTATAATATTAGTATAGATAGTATAGACTAGCTAATGCCCGCTACCTCGTTCGCGTGGATATAGTTTTTTTAAATATCCCGTGAGAACTCTTTAATTTTCTGGAATAAAAAGTAGGTAGGTATAAAAATATCGCTGATATGCTGTTTTAAAAAACTAGGGCGAGAAAGTCCGATTGAATTAATTTCATCTCACAAGGTCAAAAAGCCTAAAGGTTTGTTCACACTGGCGGCGGCAAATAATTGTTTCATATAAATGCCTATATATCTAAACATTTTGTTCATCAATCAATATATAAATAAATGTGGTAAAATACTTACATTATCTATTTAAATTCTTAATTAAGTACTTATCTTTTGAGCAGTTTAAAACCCCGTTCTATTGCAGTAGTTTGTAGTGTGTGTAGAAGGTAGGCAGGTAGTTTACCAGAATAGTAAACATACCTTACTTACTGTTTCTTACCTTACTTACTTACTATTTCATAAAACTCCGAACTATTTTCCGAACTTATTTAACTTATTTTCCACGACTGGCCCTCAACCTTCCCAAGGAATAGTTTTTTTAAGGAATGATCGACAAAAATGTTTGAGTGTAGATGTTCGTTGTTTCTTGTCAGATAGTCAGCAGTGTGAACCAATCCTAACAATGCGACCTTGTGTTCAGTTATGTATGTCACTTAGCACAAAATATGCCTAAAAATATGCAGGCGGTCATCTTCACCGGCCTTATTCAGTACCCTTAGTACGAGTTTGTACATTTCGACAGCATATTTCGAGTATCTAGTACGATAATATTAGAGTGAAAAGGACCTGAGTCCTAATTTTGTTTTATAGCTGTTGTACATTGACATTCAGTACCCACTTACCTACTGTCATTTTTACATATTTACGTACATAGATTTTGAATATCGAAACACCAGAGTAAAATTAACCTTTGTTAACATTGTTTTAAAGCCGTAGGTACCTACTCTACCGATTTTTGTTGTTTCCGTCGCTAATTCCAGATGTAGTACCTATGACAGAAGGATATTATAGATACGATGCAGAAGTATGAACAAAGTCTTATAACAAGATGATATATATCCAAATTACTTTGACGTTAGTGTTTCGATACTCGAGACCCATCACCGTTGTCGAGATGTGCAACCTTGTGCTAAGCCTACAGTTATTCACTCAAATCGTTAACGAGTTATGAACTTATGACTAAGCCAGGAATGAGTCATACTCGTAGTCTCGTAAAGTCTGTTGAGGTCAGCCGGCTAGCCGGAAGTTCTGCGGAAGTGATTTTTTTTATCAATGACTCAATAATTGTCTCGTCAGTCGTTGTCTCAAGCGATAGACTCAGCAGGCATACCTATATAGCTAGTAGCTGGCAAAAAAAAAAATATACTCGAGTACGGAACCCTCGGTGCGCGATTCTGACTCGCACTCGCTTTTTTACATACTAGGTAGGTACGTATTTGATGTGAGATGTGTGAGGTAGAATATTAAATAAAAACGTCAATAATATCAAGAAAAGAATGCTCTTGTTCTGGTTCTATCTTCATTTAGTCTAGTTTACCTTAAGAAAAAGCTTTGAAAAATTGCATCAAACTCCCTCTTCAGTCTTCATATTGTTATAACCTGTACAAAAGCGGTGCGCTTTTATCGGAATTTTTGAAGCGGTCCTCTTGGCCTCTCGCGTGGGAGGCCTTCGATGACCCTCGCCGCGCCAACACCCCTCCAATAAAGACCAATAAGGCAAATTGAGTGTGGGAAGTGTCATACCATGATCATAAACTTCATACATATTTATACGAAGTGCCTAATTGCGCCACCTACATTAAATACCATAATCCTCCTACTCTAAATAAATTAAACTGATTAAGGTGGAAGCGACGGGCCTGCCCGCGAAATTCAAATTTAATTTGGTTTTTCGCAATTTGATAACTAATACAACAACGTAGGCTTATGGTATTTTAATTGCGACAATGGCAGTATCATCCTCACAGGTTTATATAAAAATCTTTACTTGAAAGGGTCCAGTTTAAGAAATTAATTATTCTAGTATCGACTAATTTGTGAGAATAGTCGATACTAGAATTAATTAAATTAAAATATGTATCAGGAAATGTTATTATTAAAATAATTATTTTCGACATAATATGGACAACAGATTTAAGTAAATTAATTTGACCAAGATATCGTTCGACGAGTCGTAGATCGATTTCTTTATCACAAATTAAATTAATCTTAGGTACTGCTAGATACAAGGTATAATATATTATATAGCGATGGGTACATACCTTCCTAAATTATATAGATATTCTATGTACCTAATGACGTATTTGATACATTTTCTGTAACACATAGTAATATTAAATTATTGTCATTTTATGTAAAATACGACTTTTTCGTAGTAGGTAGATACTTTTCCTAGTAGATACCTACATATATTATGTTTGTTACAAGTAGGTTTTGATAAGGCACCAAAACAATGATAAATGAGAGCACATAAAAATGTAGTTTGAACAAGTGTTTCCGTCTGGTTAAATTAACGATTGCTAGTCATTTTAATAAGTATGGTAGGTATATATGGGTAGCTGAGAGGTAAAGGGTCATAAGTGTAGTTTATTTAATTTTCGAATTATGGTACAATGTCTTGATATTATTGTACCTAATCTTTGGGTGTTTTTTTTAATCAAAATATTAGATTTTATTGATTTCTGAATAAATTTGGTTAAAAGTATCACTTTCTTAGCTTTGCCTTCTGGCTAAAAAGTGACTTTTACAGGTAAAAAGTTTCTACGATTTCTGGAAAAAAGGAAAAGTGTAAATTACACTTTCTGATCCTGACTTCCTTAATTGCAATTGGTGTAAGTATTTGGTGATTGCGATCGTCGCATTTACACTGTATAATGCGTACAAAATGAGATCTTAGTCTCCATTTTAACTTTGTGTCAACTATTATGTCAAATGTACGATTTCAATCCTTATTTTAAAGGTGATTCCGGACTTCGTCTGTGTTGGTGTTAGCTGGCGGGCGTGCTCTGCCTCTCTGGAGTGTTTTTTTTTTGTTAAAACTGACTGGAAAGCGCTCTAAGGGGGTTCCATGCGTATGTCGGCTAGCGCCGGCACAGACGGGGTCCATACTTGTATAGTTTAACAAACTTGTGTTACAAATAACTACATACTTGACATTGGCTAATCTTTGCAAAGCCAGACGAAAGAGGAAAAAAAGGTGATTCCGTGCTTTTGATATGACAGTTGACACATAGAGTAAAATGGCGACTGAGTTCTCACTTTGTACGGGCTATAGCTGTCTAACTTAGGTGCAAGGTGACGGAAGTAGTCTGGCTAAATATTTTACTGATTGTGAGTTAGCACTCTTTATCTCTCAGTTATGTGGCTATGGTCTATGGAATTTATGTTAGTAGGTACTTATAGTTACCGGTAAAATTACGTCATACACCGTGTATAGAATGAGGATAATTACTCTAATTTACAGTTAATGAGTGTGTAAACGTTATAGGAATAATTTATTACGTGCGTACTTTGTTTTGATGCTCACAGGAATTTTGTAAAAAGGTAATGTACCTATTGTGGTTTTATACGTGCCTGCAAATTCCTTAATTTTACGTCCGATATTTTAGAAAATCGCCAATATTAATTTATTTTACCCTTGACCGATTTTGATGAATAACTTGCTGATAAAACGCCTTAGTCATTTAATTAAAGTTTAGCGAAGCAATTTAACTTTTAAATAAAAAATAATTTCAGTGACCGCCCAATTCAAATTACTTAAATATTTTCACGGGTTAGTCCGTGTAGTATAATCGAAATCGGTTAAGTGAAATTTGGGTAGCTATTTACTGTATATTTAAATAAACAAGTTCGCAAGCGGCAACTTAACAAAAATGCAGCAATTGAATAATATAAGGACTAGAAGGTATATTTATCAAAAGCGCGCGCCCTAGTTTAAATATCTTAAGCACACCTGCGCGTGCCTGCGCACTGCATCAACCGTGTACACAACGCATATCATAACATAATGTGGACGTGTTGGTTTGCGAGCGGTTCGAGTGCATGATCTACGAGTCACAGGCTCACAGCGTGTGTTTATGACAGTGAGAACAAACATGACGCGTTCGACGCGCGCTGCATGCAGGATTCGTGCGCGTGCGCAGGTGTGGGTCCACCTTTAGATGCCAAATTGGTATTTTTCTTTTGCACGTTATAACTACTTAGGTAATATATATTAAAAATGTTAAGGATTAAAATAATTATATATTATCGTAGGAGGGCGCGCAATTTTAACGTAGACCATCTTTACTAACATATTTTTATTGCAATGTTAATAATGAAGCGCATAAAGATAAAAAGTGCAATATTGATAAGAATTAAAATATGATTAAGTACTTACTTATATTATTATTACATGAATTATATTGAAGTATAGCCGATGATATTTAGATGAATGCCCAAAAAAGCATTTAAACTGATAAGGAGCGTGGTAACACGCCCCTTCACGATAACTGATACCAAAATAGTCATAATATTATAAACTTGTAACAAAATTGTATGCATCGATTAATTTAATAGAGTAATCATTTCATTTTTACTGTAGGAAGGTCAGAAAAGTTCAATAACGTATTAAAAATGTTTGTATTTTCAATTTACTGTAGAAAATGCAATTGTATGTAGATTTTAAATCTCTCACGCTTCTTTTCTAAATTAAATCAGTAGGTATTATGAATTATTATGATTATTAAAACGTTGATATACAAAACCCTAGATATGCTCAGTTAACGCGATAAATATTTCCAAAATATATTTAAGTAGAGACTAAAGAACAAAGAAAGGAGTGGATAGTTCCTTTGCGTTGCGCAGCCGAGTAAAAAGCCATTAAATTGACGAAAATTTCGTGTTTTCTTTAGACGATATTTTTGTACAAGAGGAAATCAGTTATAAATAGGTTTTTTTACTCTAAGGTTGCAGCCTATTGCCAGGTTCCTATTGCAATGAGAATACAATTCAGTATCAATACGAAAAAAATAATTCAGATTTTACACTTTAATGTAATTTTGTTGTTCATCCTAGGTCTTGCCTCCTTAGCAGGAGTCAGCGCCTCACTTCATTATGTTAATACGTTTTGATGAAATAAATACATATTTATTTAATGCGAGTGTGTATCTGTAGTGTTTTGTATGTCAATGTGTAAAAGTGAACTTGTTTTTCAAGTGTTGCGCGTCCCATGGTGAACTGGGTCTATGCACGAGACCTGGCTTCACGGTATGGGACGCGACTATAGATGTTTTCTGCTAAGTAACCCGACACTTGGTTTGTAATATTATAATTAGACCTAGGGTTGCCAACCGTACCTATCTAATCAGGCTTTTAATCCTACTACTTTTACCAATTCGTTTGTGGTAGCAGTGGCGTGCACAGAGTTTAAAGAAGGGTAAGCATTAAGGTATGAACTTATTTTCTGGCAAGCTATAATGGAAAATAGGTGTTGAATTGTTGATTTAGTACAACTAGGGTAGGCAGTGCTTTTATACCTCTGTGAGCTGCACGCCACTGTGTGGTAGGTATTCATTTTTGGTCTATTTACTCACTTAAGTTACGTACTTAAGTGAGTAAATAGACAACAACAGATGTTGTATAATTAGGAAAAAATACTTATCTAGGTAACTAAGACCTAATTGTCTATTACATAAAATTTTGGATTTGAAATATTTATTTTTTAAGTTTAAGGTTCTAGGCTTCTACCTACTTTCTTAATTTTTTCTGTAACATTTTTACGGTAGGTACTGAAATGAATATTTTTACTGCCTCAAAACGTTAAGTACAAAAAAATTAGCCCTAATATTATCGTTAATTTGTTATTCAACCGACGAGTTAGTTGTTTTCTCGGTAGAAGCAGCTTTCCGGACCAGTGAATTCATTATCAACTGACTGACCTTTGGCGATACGAAATACCCACCTTGATTTAATTAAGATTATTCTTGGTTGAAAGACATATTTTAAATCATATTTTAATCATATACGTTATTATTTTAAATATAGACAAGTAATAATTAGTAGGTAGGTAGATAAATACTTGTTCTTACCTACTCACCTACCTAAAAACAAAAACACCTTTCCCAAAACTTTCTGATCTGACCTAGTAAATAATCAACTTTAAATTCTGATAAACACCCTTTAATTGTTCAAAGTTTATTTATTTAGATAGGTAGTTGGAATTTTTCGTTTAGTTCATTTTCGATCTGTAATTACATACATATATTAATTGTGTCCCAAACTCCCAATTTTGATCTCCATTATATTTTAAGTAGATATCACATTTGTACCTAGTTAGGTAAACACATTGTACCCGTACCTACTCTTGTGGGGATGCACTGTCAGTTACTTGTCAGTCTTTGTGCGACCGTGGCCGGGACTATATGTGCACTGTTGACCTGTTGGACCCTATATTAATGTAGTAAGGTCACATCAGCATTATAAACAAGCTTTGTTAAACTAATATACCTAACTACGTTTTTGTAATATATTTTTTAAAATTTTAATGTTTTTTTGTGTCAGTTGGCAGCCCTAATTAGTTCGCTTGGTTTATAGGTCATAGTCGCCTGTCGAGGAGGCGTGTTGTGTTCGTTTCCATTGGACTGTGTCAATTCTTGTGTTACTAGAATGTCGACATACGCCCGCCACGTCACACTGCCATTATCTTTTACCATGCGCTGCTGTAGGTTCGGGCGGACTAAAACTGAACTAACTTTGGTGCATCTGTTTCTTTCTGTTTACATAAATTAAGATAAGGACAGAATTAATGTTTAATATCCTGTTGATATATTTTATGTATGACATTGTTTAACAGGGCTCTCTCCGCCACTCGTTTCATACAATCGTAGTTCCAATTTCATTTGAATATTAAGCAACCAAAGTCCATGAAATTTTGCAGACATATTCTAGAAACTAATATCCGTGTCTGTGGTGTTTTAGATTTTTCTAAAAATATGTAGTTTTAAAATTGCGGGGGCTCAAAGATTTGTATGAAATTTTTTTAAGACCGCGTAACTTTGAAACCGAACATTTTAACAGAAATGTGGAAAACCACAGACGTAGATATTAGTTTAGATATAGAATATGTCTGCAAAATTTCATGGACCTTGGTTGCTTAATATTCAAATGAAATTGGAATTACGATTGTATGAAACGAGTGACGGAGAGAGCCCTCTTAAAGGACAGCCAACTGGCGTCGTCGGCAGACTCCCTGGCATGGCATGTGTAGATTTTTCGTGTCTTATGACAAGTCATAACTAACTCAAGAGTTATAACATAATACCTAACATAATATAATAAACATACAACTATAAATAAACCTTCCTAAAGACTGCTAAAAGCCTCAATTACACGGTCTACGAAAAAAATGTAACTACCTAGGTTTACTTATGTAGTTACCTACCTGCATAATTTTTTATAGAAAAATTCGTAATAAATACTAAATACCAATATGGCACTCAGTTACTAACATCTACCTAGGTCCTAGTCTATTTGGTTAATTTATTTGTCATTTTACTTTAACCTAAATATAAAAGGTGTAAATTAAAAAAAAAGCAGATGCACTAAGTTTAGTTTTTGCACACCCGAATCTACACTAATGTATGCAATTATGTAGTTTTAGTTATATTGTACCTATGTGAGACACGTTTTGAAACTTTTTACACTATTTAATATTTGTCTAGTCAATAAAATAGTAGTTAGTAGTAAAATGGTTGTTTCATTTATACCCGATCCGATCCATTGTCCATACTCCATACTCATATTATAAATGCGAAAGTGTGTCTGTCTGTCTGCTACCATTTCACGGTCCAACAGTTTAACCGTTCTGGCGAAAGGTACAGGGTTAGCTTATATCCCCGGGACGGACATAGGCTACTACTTTTTATCCCGGAAAATCAGAGTTCCCACGGGATTCCCAAAAACTTATCCGCTTAACCGATTTGTATGGAATTTGGTACCGAGGTAGCTTGCGTCCCTGTAATTGACATAGGCAACTTTTTATCCCGGAAAATTAAGCAGTTCCCACGGGATCTTTATAAACCTAAATCCACGCTGACGAAGTCGCGGGCATCCTCTAGTAATTTATGAGTATTTTCTGGTAAAGGAATTTCAAACAATGACTGACTGGCAAACAAGTTGAGCAAACGAGGGATTTCTACCGCACGGGAACAGACGATTGGTTGAACTCCGCCCTCCATGAAGATAACACGGTTTGTTAAAATGCATGAGACGGCTCTGCCCGCGAAATTCAAATTTAAGTAATTTGGATTTTCGCAATTCGTAAACTAATACGACAAACAAGGCTTATCACAGGTTTATATAAAAACTAGTTTTTGCTCGGTGTGCGAGCTGCTAAAGCAGCTCACGTGACGTGGTAAGGTTAACTTTATTATATAAAACTAAATTGATTTATTAAGATACATAATTCACCCCGAAAAACCCCATAAAATGACAGCCATTTCTATTTTTTGTAGAAAATGTAAGTCCGCCATCTTGGATTTGAAAATAAATGTCATTATCAAAATCAGCACCCTGGAAACCCTGAAAACGATATCCATATAATTTTTTGTAAATTAGGATAATAATTTAGTAGGGTGCGTGGGTGCGCGGACCACTAAAGTGGTCCGCGAGCATGCAGTGTTTGTTTCACCGAGTAGACCTTCGGACTCTGATCATCTTTTTCCAAGAAACCACTCTTCCATCTTTTATATCCTCCGAGATAGACACCGACGAAATTTGTACGGCGGCCATCTTGTTTTTCCAAAATTTTACATTTTTTCTATTAATCGTTTACTACTTTCTTCAAAGATTGCGAGTTTCAACGAAATCGGTTGGAAAACAAAAGAGTTGCAAAAATCACGTCGGTCGCCATCTTGTTTTTCTGAAATGTCATAATTTTTCCCTACTTGCCTCCCCCACCCGAACATATCTCCCCTACATTATCGTATCGTTTTCCGTCTCTTTCTAGGAGAATGAGACATTCAATATTCGCCATACAAAATGTATGGGAAAATAAATTCCGCCATTTTGGATTTTTTTTCTATTCATCGAGTAGACCTTTGGATCCTGATCATCTCTTGCCAAGAAACCTCACTTCCATCTTTTATACCCTCCGAGCTGGACACCAGCGAAATTTGTATGGCGGCCATCTTTTCTTCGCCATTTTGAATTTTTTTTCAGCTTTTTGGCAATTGGATGACGTCATGAATGACATTTGCTCGAGCACCCCCCGCCTATCTTCAATACCTTAAGCGGGCCCTCCACCCGTCTCCGAAACCCTCAATCATCAGCTCTCTCCATAATTTTGGCTTACTAACTTTTTGTTTTCTATACGACACCATCAGTGAAAAAAAAAATTTTCATACAAAATTTTACAGGAGTTTCTTAGTTGAAAATCTCGAAAATCTCCCCAAAACTGGCAACACCGACTGCATATCTCTATACTGCCAGCCGAGATACACAATCGATTCATACATATTGACTTTCCAAAATGTTGCCAACTGCCTCAAAAACTTGATCAAAATTTCGAAAAGTTAAAAAAAATACAAAATGGCCGCCAGCTCGTTTCACAGAAAGATTTTACACGGTTTCATAATTTTCCTATTAACTACAGGATATGCCGCTCCCGATGACGTTTCAATCTTGCCTCTCGCTCGCACCCACGCGAAAGGGGATACCGTGAAAAAGACCGTGTCGAAAATCACTTTTACTTTGATAAATTCCAGTGTTGCCAGTCTCCGGTGACAAAAATACCCAAATGTCATTTGTACGAGCAAAACACGTAATCACTCATACTCGGATTTTGCTAAAAGTGCGTATTTCGATTTTTTACAATTTCCCGAAAATCTTGAAATTTCCCTAAAAATGGGGTAATTTTTTCCCACCGATCTATACCTCGAGCCTATACGTACAACCGCTTCATAGAAGCCGAATCGCTCCGATGTTGCCAACTTTGAGATATTTAACTTTTAAAATTGCGTTTTTTCGTACCTCGAACAAAACGGCCGCCATGACAGCCGCCATCTTGAATTTTTAAAAACCACTCCCGTTCTGTCAAAATACAGGATAATCGTGGGAGAAACCAAGAAAAATAATTATTCTCGATTACCCCGTTTCGGATCTGTGGCGCCGCGGTTCGGGGTCGAAAAATGAAAATTTTGAAAACGCTACGGCTCGGCCGCCATCTTGTTTTTCCAATTTTTTCCACATTTTCTGTTAATCATTTACTACTTTCTACAAAGTTTGCAAAATTCAACAAAATCGATTGGAAAACAACGGAGCTGCAAAAATCACATCGGCCGCCATCTTGTTTTTCTGAAATGTCATAATTTTTCCCCAGTCGAATCTCCCATCCGAACACAACTCCCCTTCATCACTATATCATTTTCCGTCTCTTTCTAGGAGAACAATTATGTCAATGAGTCAGTGAGTGAGTGGTAATTGAGCTATATATAGTATAACTAGTGTTTTTCTCGGTGCGCGAGCTGCTAAAGCAGCTCGCGTGACGTAGTTAGGTTTATAAGTTGTATTAAACCGATTTTTTTAATTAAGATACACAAATTACCCCGAAAACCCCATAAAACGACACCTATATCAATTTTTTTTTTTAAAGTGCACGCCCGCCATCTTGGATTTCAAAATAAATGACGTTATCAAAATGAGCACCCTGGAAAACTCTGAAAACGACATCCATATCATTTTTTGTAAAAACGGGGTAGTTGAGGTTAATAAAGTAGGGTGCGTGGGTGCGCGGACCACTAAAGTGGTCCGCGAGCATGCAGAGTTTGTTCTACCGAGAAGACTTTCGGACCCTGATCATCTTTTGCCAAGAAACCACTCTTCCATCTTTTATAGCCTCCGAGATAGACACCGACGAAATTTGTATGGCGGCCATCTTGTTTTTTCAAAATTTTCCACTTTTTCTATTAATCGTTTACTACATTCTTCAAAGATTGCGAGTTTCAACGAAATCGGTTGGAAAACAAAAGAGTTGCAAAAATCACGTCGGTCGCCATCTTGTTTTTCTGAAATGTCATAATTTTTCCCTACTCGCCTCCCCCACCCGAACACATCTCCCCTACATTATCGTATCGTTTTCCGTCTCTTTCTAGGAGAATGAGACATTCAATATTCGCCATACAAAATGTATGGGAAAATAAATTCCGCCATTTTGAATTTTTTTTCTATTCATCGAGTAGACCTTCGGACCCTGATCATCTCTTGCCACGAAACCACACCTCCATCTTTTATACCCTCCGAGCTGGACACCGGCGAAATTTGTATGGCGGCCATCTTTTCTTCGCCATTTTGAATTTTTTTCCAGCTATTTGGCAATTGGATGACGTCATGAATGACATTTGCTCGAGCACCCCCCACCTATCTTCAATACCTTGAGCGGACCCTTCACCCGTCTCCGACATCCTCGATCATCAGCTATTTCCAAATTTTTCCTCGATTTTTTTTTTGTTTTCTATACGAAACCATCAGTGGAAAAAAAAATTCATACAAAATTTTACAGGAGGAGTTTTTGGGGAAAATTTCGAAAAACTCCCCAAATGTGGCAACACCGTTTACATATTTCGATACTGCTGGTTGAGTCACACAATCGATTGATACATGTCGACTTTCCAAAATGTTGCCAACTGCCTCAAAAACGTGATCAAAATTTCGGAAAATTTGAAGAAAATACAAAATGGCCACCAACTCTTTTTGCAGAAGCAAATTAGATAATTTTACAACTTTCCTATTAACTACAGGATATACCGCTCCCGATGACGTTTCAATCTCTTCTCTTGCTCGCACCCACGCGAAATGATCGTCCCTGAAAAAAGACAATGTCGAAAATCACTTTTTTTTTGATTAATTCCAGTGTTGCCAGTCTCCGGCGTCAAAAATACCCAAATGTCATTTGTACGAGCAAAACACGTAATCACTCATACTCGGATTTTGCTAAAAGTGCGTATTTCGATTTTTTACAATTTCCCGAAAATCTTGAAATTTCCCTAAAAATGGGGTAATTTTTTCCCACCGATCTATACCTCGAGCCTATACGTACAATCGCTTGATAGAAGCCGAATCGCTCCGATGTTGCCAACTTTGAGATATTTAACTTTTAAAATTGCGTTTTTTCATGCCTCTAACATAACGGCCGCCATGACAGCCGCCATCTTGAATTTTTAAAAATCACTCCCATTCTGTCAAAATACAGGATAATTGTGGGCGAAACACGAAAAAAATAATTATCCTCGACTACCCCGTCTCGGATCTGTGGCGCCGCGGTTTGGGGTCGAAAAATCAAAATTTTCAAAACGCTGCGGCTCGGCCGCCATCTTGTTTTTCCAATTTTTTCAACATTTTCTATTAACCGTTTACTACTTTCTTCAAAGTTTGCAAAATTCAACGAAATCGGTTGGAAAACAACGGAGGTGCAAAAATCACATCGGCCGCCATCTTGTTTTTCTGAAATGTCATAATTTTTCCCCAGAGGGTTCCCGAATCCAAACACAACTCCCCTACATCATTATATCATTTTCCGTCTCTTTCTAGGAGAACAATTATGTCAATGAGTCAGTCAGTGAGTGGTAATCGAGCTATATATAGTATAACTAGTGTTTTGCTCGGTGCGCGAGCTGCTAAAGCAGCTCGCGTGACGTGGTTAGGTTGATAAGTATTAAAACGAATTTATTTATTAAGATTCAAAATTCACCCCAAAAACACCATAAAACGACACCCATATCGATTTTTTTCTTAAAAAATGCATGACCGCCATCTTTGATTTCAAAATAAATGTCGTTATCAAAATCAGCACCCTGGGAAACTCTGAAAACGACATCCATATCATTTTTTATAAAAACGGGGTAGTTGAGGTTAATAAAGTAGGGTGCGTGGGTGCGCGGACCACTAAAGTGGTCCGCGAGCATGCAGAGTTTGTTCCATTGAGTAGACCTCCGGACCCTGATCATCTTTTGCGAAGAAACCACTCTTCCATCTTTTATAGCCTCCGAGATAGACAACGACGAAATTTGTACGGCGGCCATCTTGTTTATCCAAAATTTTCCACTTTTTTTATTAATCGTTTACTACTTTCTTCATAGGTTGCGAGTTTCAACGAAATCGGTTGGAAAACAAAAGAGTTGCAAAAATCACGTCGGTCGCCATCTTGTTTTTCTGAAATGTCATAATTTTTCCCTACTCGCCTCCCCCACCCGAACACATCTCCCCTACATTATCGTATCGTTTTCCGTCTCTTTCTAGGAGAATGAGACATTCAATATTCGCCATACAAAATGTATGGGAAAATAAATTCCGCCATTTTGAATTTTTTTCTATTCATCGAGTAGACCTTTGGATCCTGATCCTCTTTTGCCAAGAAACCACACCTCCATCTTTTATACCCTCCGAGCTGGACGCCGGCGAAATTTGTATGGCGGCCATCTTTTCTTCGCCATTTTGAATTTTTTTTCAGCTTTTTGGCAATTGGATGATGTCATGAATGACATTTGGTCGAGCACCCCCCACCTATCTTCAATACCTTGAGCGGACCCTTCACCCGTCTCCGACATCCTCGATCATCAGCTATTTCCAAATTTTTCCTCGATTTTTTTTTTGTTTTCTATACGAAACCATCAGTGAAAAAAAAAAATTTCATACAAAATTTTACAGGAGGAGTTTTTGGGGAAAATCTCGAAAATCTCCCCAAATGTGGCAACACTGTTTACATATTTCGATACTGCTGGTTGAGTCACACAATCGATTCATACATGTCGACTTTCCAAAATGTTGCCAACTGCCTCAAAAACGTGATCAAAATTTCGGAAAATTTGAAGAAAATACAAAATGGCCACCAACTCTTTTTGCAGAAGCAAATTAGATAATTTTACAACTTTCCTATTAACTACAGGATATACCGCTCCCGATGACGTTTCAATCTCTCCTCTCGCTCGCACCCACGCGAAATGATCGTCCCTGAAAAAAGACAATGTCGAAAATCACTTTTTTTTTGATAAATTCCAGTGTTGCCAGTCTCCGGCGACAAAAATACCCAAATGTCATTTGTACAATCAAAACACATAATCGCTCATACTCGGATTTTGCGAAAAGTCCGTATTTCGATTTTTTACAATTTCGCAAAAATCTTGAAATTTCCCGAAAAATGGGGTAATTTTTCCCCACCAATCTATACCTCAATTTTATACGTACAATCGCTTTATAGAAGCCGAATCGCTCCGATGTTGTCAACCTTGGGATATTTAACTTTTAAAATTGCGTTTTTTCGTACCTCTAACATAATGGCCGCCACGACAGCCGCCATCTTGAATTTTTAAAAACTACCCCCATTCCGTCAAAATTACGGATAATCGTAGACGAAACCAGAAAAAAATTATTAGTTTCATCTTCCCGTTTCGGATCTGCGGCGCCGCGGTTCGGGGTCGAAAAATGAAAAATTTGAAAACGCTACGACTCGGCCGCCATCTTGTTTTTCTAATTTTTTCTACATTTTCCATTAATCATTTACTATTTTCTTCAAAGATTGCAAAATTCAACGAAATCGGTTGAAAAACAACGGAGCTGCAAAAATCACGTCGGCCGCCATCTTGTTTTTCCGAAATGTCATAATTTTTCCCCAGAGGGTTCCCGAAACCGAACACAACTCCCCCACATCATTATATCATTTTCCGTCTCCTTCTAGGAGAACAATTATGTCAATGAGTCAGTGAGTCAGTCAGTGGTAATTGAGCTATACTTCGCCATTTTGAATTTTTTTTCAGCTTTTTGGCAATTGGATGACGTCATGAATGACATTTGCTCGAGCACCCCCCGCCTATCTTCAATACCTTAAGCGGGCCCTCCACCCGTCTCCGAAACCCTCAATCATCAGCTCTCTCCATAATTTTGGCTTACTAACTTTTTGTTTTCTATACGACACCATCAGTGAAAAAAAAAATTTTCATACAAAATTTTACAGGAGTTTCTTAGTTGAAAATCTCGAAAATCTCCCCAAAACTGGCAACACCGACTGCATATCTCTATACTGCCAGCCGAGATACACAATCGATTCATACATATTGACTTTCCAAAATGTTGCCAACTGCCTCAAAAACTTGATCAAAATTTCGAAAAGTTAAAAAAAATACAAAATGGCCGCCAGCTCGTTTCACAGAAAGATTTTACACGGTTTCATAATTTTCCTATTAACTACAGGATATGCCGCTCCCGATGACGTTTCAATCTTGCCTCTCGCTCGCACCCACGCGAAAGGGGATACCGTGAAAAAGACCGTGTCGAAAATCACTTTTACTTTGATAAATTCCAGTGTTGCCAGTCTCCGGTGACAAAAATACCCAAATGTCATTTGTACGAGCAAAACACGTAATCACTCATACTCGGATTTTGCTAAAAGTGCGTATTTCGATTTTTTACAATTTCCCGAAAATCTTGAAATTTCCCTAAAAATGGGGTAATTTTTTCCCACCGATCTATACCTCGAGCCTATACGTACAACCGCTTCATAGAAGCCGAATCGCTCCGATGTTGCCAACTTTGAGATATTTAACTTTTAAAATTGCGTTTTTTCGTACCTCGAACAAAACGGCCGCCATGACAGCCGCCATCTTGAATTTTTAAAAACCACTCCCGTTCTGTCAAAATACAGGATAATCGTGGGAGAAACCAAGAAAAATAATTATTCTCGATTACCCCGTTTCGGATCTGTGGCGCCGCGGTTCGGGGTCGAAAAATGAAAATTTTGAAAACGCTACGGCTCGGCCGCCATCTTGTTTTTCCAATTTTTTCCACATTTTCTGTTAATCATTTACTACTTTCTACAAAGTTTGCAAAATTCAACAAAATCGATTGGAAAACAACGGAGCTGCAAAAATCACATCGGCCGCCATCTTGTTTTTCTGAAATGTCATAATTTTTCCCCAGTCGAATCTCCCATCCGAACACAACTCCCCTTCATCACTATATCATTTTCCGTCTCTTTCTAGGAGAACAATTATGTCAATGAGTCAGTGAGTGAGTGGTAATTGAGCTATATATAGTATAATAAAAATCTTTACTTGAAAGGGTCCAGTTTAAGAAATTAGTTATATACGAGGAACCAAAAGCTTAATTTGCTATAATCCGCCAAACCAACGAAACATGTATGGTACGCAACTGCACCACTCGACGCGCGTTTCGCCCCGACACCGGAGCATCCTCAGGAGATGTAGACCTTACATTATAATTATAATTTGTATTTGTATTAATAATATTAGTATGGATAGTCCGTTGACAGACCATTGGCACCCTCGGGTACGGAACCCTAATAAAATCGTTGTCATTTAATTAAATTCCATTAAAATTCCCGAGTCAATTGTGCGAGTAGTTATGTCGTTTGACGGCAGGGCTTTGCGCCGTGCGGGCTGCGTGACTCATTGGCCATTGCGATGTACTTTGAACGTTGATACCTAGGTACACTTTTTATATTTAAATACAAGTTAACCCTTGACGGCAATCTCACCTGATGGTAAGTGATCATGCAGTCGGATAAAAGCAGCCTAAACTGGCACACCCCTTGGTGTGGCAGTTTTTATTAAACCCATACCCCTCTGGTTTCCACAAGCAATCGTACTGAAACGCTAGCCAGGACCGAAGCCGCCCACCAGACCAGATGAGAGAAAATTTAGAGATTCCAAATTTCCCCTGCCAGGAACCCGGCGCTTCCACTAAGTACAGTCGGACACAGATCACTATTTACCTATATACCTACCAATAAATGTGAAAGTGCGTTTGTTGGTTACTTTGTCCTTTAATCACGAAGCAACGGCGTTACAAATTTTTTGGACACTAAAAACCTGGAGTCATAGACTACATTTTACCCTGAAAAATCAAAGAATTCCCACGAGATTTTTTAAACTGAAATGGACGCAGTCGCGAGCATTAACTAGTAAAAACATGTTAAATACAAGGTCGTTCGGAAAGGGGCTCTTTTTACTCACCGTTATTAAACGAGTTTTATGCGATCAAAAAAAAAACTGGTTCATACAAATTGTCAATATCACTATAAAGTGCACATTATGGACTACAAAGTTTTTTTCACGATCTGACTCAATATTAATAAGTGGAAAGATTTGTTTATTTTTAATGGATAAGCTCTGTAACTATTGAACCGATTTTAATGTGTAAGTTATTCACTGGGAAGCTATTTTATCCGGAAGTAAGCTAATTATATGTATAATTATGTAAGTATAGTAAATAGGTATACCTCTCCGTCTGTATATACAACACCTATTCTGATTGACCTACTTATTAAAAAAAGTCAAGTTATTAAGATTTTGACAAGGTGCTAATTCAACTGTACACAAATCTCTAACAAAGACAGATCTTATAAGTAATATGAGACCTGAATATTATTTTTAAGTGGAAAAGGAAAAATCTATCAAAATACATTGTGGTTTGTGTACAACTTTGTCCTAGCGAGCAGGCTGGCTGGTTCTTGATGTAAACTGATTTCTGCCACCCATAAACACTTGTAGCACTTGTCATTTGCCTTTTGGATGACCATAGATACTTTACCCTATATTGTGAAATTAATATACTTAAGATTAAAAATTTCAAAAAATGGAAGACAATTTTTTATTTTTAATGTTTACTTTAAATTCCTATTCAAATATAAAAATGTCACTATCTCAAAAAAATTCATTAATTAATTCACTATAATTACAAAATTATTTTAACATCTGCAAACTCATATCAATAAAAAGAATAGCCTATAGGGCTATCCCTAAATAGTTAAATACCTATCTTGCTTATTCAAGAAAAAAATATTAAAAGTAAAGTTTTAAAATATTTGACATTATTAAACCAATATGTTTAAACACTGCTGATTCTGTTGTACACTGTCTCTAAAGTAAATTGACAGGTCTAAATCTAGTGCTATCCTTCTCCACAAGGAGCCTTATAAAAGGGATAGCAATACATTAAGGCTCAGATCTATAGAGCGCACTTTGACTTTGCTCAAACACTGTTAAAAACGAGAGTGTTATACCGCTGGCATAAATCTGATTGTTTTAACTGAAACTTAGGTCTAAGCAATAGATTAGATCTATGTATAGATTAGTTTAATTAAAATAAACTTGGTTGTATACAAGCTAAACTAAATTAACCGGTCTAGTGTAGTTTCAGCCTTTTCAAAATGTACCTGCTAGAAAAAGATAGCACTGTGTTTAGACCTGTAATTTTTTTAAAGGTTTGTTTTATGTACAACAGAAAAAATATAGGCACCAGTATTTCTCTGGCACGTTCCATGCTATACTGCATTATCACTTTCCAGTCAGGCATTTGGTCAAGCACTAGCAATCACATAAATAAAATATGAAAAATGTTATGCATTAGAGGCATATGATGATCATGACAGTTTTGCTGTCATAACATCAACTTAAAATTTTCAACTAACTTTGCATTCCACTAAAATCTGGTGCCAACTGTACTACACATACCATACAAGCAAGCAAAGAATACACAATCAAAGTGTCAATATTTAAAATTGGTTTTATTGATAAATTTGCAAAAAAGAGAAATTAAATTATTGTACATGTCGATTATTGATTGAAAAGATAAAAAATATACAAGTTCTCAATTTCCATGATAATAATATATAAAAATATAATTCAACTCAGATCATGTTATTTACCAATATCCTTGTGCAGTTAATCTTACATAATATTTTAATGAACAGAAATGACAAAATGGGGGAGAAACATCTAAACTGTAACAATATTTGAACACCTATTTATATAATTATTACTTCAACAAAGTTTTTTTTATAGTATAGCAACACAGACTGGTAATTCACATTCAATGAGCCGGTAATCATAAGGGGCTGGGCACACTTGTGGCTTGCCACCCCACCACTCCACTTCACATACATGTTGAGTCACCCTGAATCGTACTATCATGGCTAGAAACACATTATAAACACCCTACTCTATGTGTTTCTTGTATTTGCTATCATGAATCATCATTGTCATATTGTGAATCATCACTGTCAAATCATCTTCTTTGAATCATCAGAGAAATCATCTCTGAACTCTTCTCAGAATGAGAAGGGTTCAGTCTAAGTCTACCACACTGGCCAAGGGCAGATTGGCAGAAAAACATTATGATGAACACAAGTTTCCTCACAATGTTTTTAAAACAAGTGATATTTAATTAGTGGACATAACTCTATAACATAGGAAATACAACTTTTTAATTTTATTTGATAATTAATGAGCTTGCCTTTGCTGGTGTAAGTGATGATGCAGTCTTAGATGGAAGCAGCCTAACCTAAGAGTATGGCACTGTTTTCTTTTAAGCCCATACCCTTAATCAGTTTAAATGGCAATGGCATCATAAACACTCAATCATTTGACAGCAAGTTTTTGTTAGTAACTAGCCAAAGGCTCACTCCACAAGACTAGACCAAAGTCAATTCACTAATAAATCTATTTTCATATTGACTCTGCTTGGAATTAACACTAGGACCTCCTACTATTAAGACCATAAGTGTCCCTGGGAAGTCACAATTGTAAAACAATTTGATTTGACTCAACACATATGATAATATCGATTAGGGTGGGGTAGCATGTTGCTAGTGTGCTTCCAGCATTAAACTTTATCCCATTTATAATAACGATATTTTTAGACTTTTTAATTTTAAGGTTTCATATTAAGGATGTCTTTGCTATGTCCACTTGCACTGGACGCTGCATTGTTGGTACACTCACCAACGGCTCAATAAGATTCGCTCAAAAGTTATAAAGAGTCCCATACAGTGTTGCTTTCATCAACTTTCCCTTCCATACATCTGTATTATATAACAAGACAATAATATATCTGAAAAAATTTAATGTATTCTTAATTATTAAACATTATACACTGGTTAAGGCCTGCTGGCACATTCTCCACGGCTCCACGGAGCCCGCAATAACTCGCATTCTGCCCTATCAGAAGTTTTGTAAATCAAATTGTAATAAATGCTTTTCATAACATGTCTTTAGACCTATTCTCCATTACAGTGCCTGTATTATTTAGTCCTACACTATGAAAAGTACCAAACAGTTAAACCTGTGAGGTCAAATCAGATAGAACACATTTGGACTGCAAGTCAACTGCAAATTGCAGTTGGGAAGCAGTTTTATTGCAGTTGTGCACACCAACTGTAGATCACACGGAATGCTGTGCAACTAGCAGAACTGCACACAGACTGCACAATCTATCAACAGTTAAAATGCAGTTTAGTTAATGGCAATCTGACTGCATTCCAACTGCAATTTTGCAATCAGCTTGCAGTCCATCTGTCTAGACTCTAGACTAATTTGAAATTGATTGAAAACTAAGCTAGTTTAATTCGCAGTATGGCATATGTTATATTGGTGGTAGGTTCAAAGTCGTTTGTTGGACATATGATCACTGTGATACAGAATAAGTCTGCTCGGCTGCCCTCTCAGAAGTTTTAAATAAAATAGTAATAAATGCTATACATAACATGTTTGTTCAGTTTAGACAGTGGAACTATAAATGAGCATATAATATCTCTCACAGGAACATGCCCTTTCAACGCATATCAAATTTATGATAAAATGTTGATACATTCCTGTCTAAGATAACCCACAAACAATGTACCAACATCCACAATTTGTTTACACACTATAACACATATACTTTAAAAACAACCCAATATAACACCATTGTTATATCACTAACTAAACTTCAACTAAATCAAAATTGTGCATAACTTTTAAAGCTTCGAACCCCAGTCATTCCTACTTAGAATTAAACAAACAACTCGTTTAATCATTACTTATCCTGTTCATTATAATTACTCATTGTCTGAACTGAACAGCAAGAATTTTAACAATACTATTATACAATGTTATCTTTAGAACACGTTAATTCATTTTTGCTAAGTAAAAAAAGGGGCAAAGTCTCTAGGCAGTTATGTTTATACACTATTTATATCATTATAGTACTATGTAAAGTGGAATCACAAGGTCGTTAGGACAATAATGTTAGAAACTTCTGAATGGCATCACTCACACTATACAAAATGGAATATCGAGGGCCCAACACACACAGAATCTTCGAGGGCATCCTCAAATAAAACACTAATAAATACACAGACCGGGAGTAGTAAACTACTTTATACACAGGTCAGGGGACACCTACGACGCGAGATCTGTGATGCATTCTCCACTCGCATACAGCACTGGACCACGTTAACTCAACAAATGCACATTCGCAAGGTATTCAGTAACCGAGCACGCTCGCCCGACCTAGTAAACTTTTGGAACCATCAAGAGCCAAATCCGGGTACGAGAAGTCTTTCAAATTATTAAATATTTAATACCTAGGTGCGGTGGAAGCGCCGCTCTCTTACAGCAGTTGACATATGGACTTTTTGTTCTTCCGTATCTTCTCCTCCTTGGGGGACTTTTTGTTGATTTGTCGCACTAGGTCGTAGAACACTTCGTTGACGCTGATCTTAGCTTTGGCCGACGTTTCCATGAACACGCAGTTGAAGTGGTTCGCGAGGTTGGCTCCCTGTTGCTTGCCCACCACGCGCTCGGCCTCCAGGTCACACTTATTGCCCACCAGTACCATAGGTACGTCGTCCTTGTCTTTGACGCGCAGGATCTGCTCGCGGAGGTCCTGCAGGTCGTTGAACGTGGATTGTGCCGTAATAGAGTACACCAGCACAAAGCCCTGGCCGTTCTTCATATAGAGGTCGCGCATAGCCGTAAACTGCTCCGTACCCGCCGTGTCGAGGATCTCCAACATACACTGCTGCCCGTCCACCTCCACCTGCTTCCGGTAGCTGTCCTCGATCGTAGGGTCATATTTCTCCACGAAGATGCCTTGCACGAACTGCACTGTCAGGGCGGATTTTCCCACGCCTCCGCTACCTAGCACGACTATTTTGTATTCGCGCATTATTAACTATTTTGAATTAAGTGATTTTATACACTCAAATTAAAGATCACACTGCTAAAAAGCACATTAACTATGGTAAGTTATTGCAAAAAAACCTTCAACAAGTCAAACCGCCATGACACCGTTAACAGGGCGATGGCTCACTTTGACGGTGTTGCTATGGTTTTCTTTAATATGATGAATAATGAATACAGATAGAGATGGCACTTTTTACCGTGGAGTTTACACAACTCGTTCAATTTTTTCACAAATAAAATTTTGAGCTAGAAAACAGAAAGCACCATAGGAAAACACACTAAATATAAATTATGTTCATATCAAACTTAGATCACAAGAAATGTTGATGTTATTCCTTTATTATTTTTAACATTTTGTATCTGTACTAATAATAACAAATAACAGTCAAAATATAATAGGTATAAATTAAAGTAAAATTTGAAACTTAGGTACTAACACAAACACATTTTTGATAACTCTTATGTGCTAACCTTGTTTACAATACTTTAAACAAACCTTTGTGCACATTTGATAAATGACTAAAACCTAGCAACATTGCTGTAAGTTTCCTACTTAGTTTCTGTACGTGTGTTAAGATGGCGCTGTGATACATAGTTTTACAAAAAAAAAACTTTGAAACAAACCCTTTCTTCTGACCAATTATTTTTCTTTCAATTGATTTTTCAATTTATTAAAAAAATATACTTAATAATACTGTATTATATTACTGCTTTTGTACTTTAAAGCATAAAATGTAAAGGTTCTGAAAACACGTAGGTACCATACCTATCTAGATAGTCAACAAATTAATTAGCCCAACCCATTCTTTTGCAAATATTAACTTTCACCTTGAGGCGAGCTTTCTTCGAGTGCGAGGCATCCCTCAGAGTATACCTACCCACTTGATGCAGGTTGCATTTCAAACGTATTTTCAGATTCAGTAAAAATAAATAAAGGCAAAGTGGAATGAAGTCTTTAATTAAAAAGATAAGAGTCATGGCAAAATACATTGTACTTGTTACTACTTGTTTTTTTAAATATAATACTGTACCATGGATTTAGCAAATAATAATTCTTAGGTAAATACTTACTACAATGCCTCCTTATAAAAATATGATGCCTGCGACTTCGTTCGCATGGATTTAGGTTTTTTTTAGATTTCTTAAAAATCTCTTTAGAGCTCATTAATCTCGTCCGCGTGGTTCCGGAAAATTCCGGGATAAAAACTAAGCACCTACCAAGTCTATAATATATGTACCTACGCCTCCTGGATGGAAGCTCTTTCTTTTTAGTACCTAAATAAATAATGACCGAGACTTCGTCCATGTCGATTCAGGTTCTATCCTCTATGGGTTATTCAAACTATGCGCCCTGCCCATTGCCATTTCAGCTTCGCTTCGTTATATTATTATACTAATAGAATATTAGTACCTACCTATGGATTAATATAGCAAACGTGCAGTCGGGTCACCGGATGTTAAGTGATTACATTCGCCTACATAAGTAGGTGGTCCAGCCATGCACATTTGCAGCACCGGCAGATGAATTTACTGCCAATATGTTGTCGGCTTTTTATCCGACCGCGGCGAAATCCAAAGAAGGGTTTGTGTTTGACCTGTATGTGTATATGTAGATGTGTATGTTATTGGTTGACCCACCATTACCCATCATAGTAGTAGCTGGTATGTACCTACCTACAGACATAAAACTTTCAAGTTATAACCATGTACGCAAAACCTCTTTGCCCAATCAAAAAAATATTTTTATCGACAAAAACGTGGAATGAAATATTTCGTAGCGACACTCAACGGCCATTGCGTTTTATTGTAAATGATTTTCACCCTGTGTCGTGTATTGTATTGCGCTCAATCCGTGGATTTATTGTTATTTAAAAAAAAAACCTATGTAGAGGAGGCGCTACGGTTCTTTATCAATAAGTAAACCAGACCACTAGGTCAAAAAATATGACTAGCTGATGCCACTTCGTCCGCGTGGATTTAGGTTTTTAAAAAGCCTGTGGAAACTCTTTGATTTTCCGGGATAAAAGTAGCTTATGTCACTATCCAATATCCATGCATAAAATCACATTAATTTGTTGCGACGTAATTAAAGGATACAACAAGAAATAAACAAAACCAATAAACCAACAAACCATCAAACAAACGCTGTTTAGCACTTATATTATTACTAGCTGATGCCCGCAGCTTCGCCCGCGTGGATTGGTCAGATCCCCTGCAGCATCAGGATTGAGGAGTTGGACTCCAAATTTTTTATGAAACAATGTCGCAAAGTTCCTCATCGATTAAAAAAGAAATGACGCAAATCGGTTCAGAAATCTCGGAGATTTCGGTGTACATAGGTAGAAAAACACAACTCCCTTTTTAAAAGTCGGTTAAAAAAGTAGCCTATTTTACGCCCTGGTCAATCCTCTACTTGCCTGTGAAAGTCCCGTCAAAATCGGTTCAGCCGTTCCAAAGATTAGCCTTTTCAAACAGACAGACAGACAGACAGACAGACAGACAGACAGACAGACAGACAGACAAAAATTTTAAAAACGTGTGATTCAGTTATGGTATCGTTCAAATAACCATATGAGCTTAATATGAGGTAGTTATTTCGAAATTACAGACAGACACTCCAATTTTATTTATTAGTATAGATAGGCAACTTGATTTTTTGAAAGGGTGGGACCAAAGGTTTTTCCCAGAATGAAAAAACTAAAATTAAGTATTTACCAATACCGGGAGAGAGTGTTATATTATGTAGTCTTGCAGGCGAGTCGCTCGTTGGTTAAACCAAGCATAATTCACATTTTCACACTCTTTTAAATATTTTCTCTATTTTGTTTATTGATCTTATAGTTTTTATTTTATTGTGTTCAGAATTTTAAGCGACCATTTAAAGGTTAATCCCGATAAAACCGTTTGAGCTGTGTCAATCCACCTGCGTGCTGAAAATACTCAACCTGTTTAAACCTAGCGCAGACGATCGGTTTCTATCTAACAACTGATTTCTATCCAACAAGGGCTAAGTATACAATATGTTGAGAACGGCTATACATGGATGCTGAGCTTCAGCGTACGTCATTATTTTTATCCTAGTTTATAATAAAGTAATAACATTTATCAAACTCAAAAGTAAGAAAATACCCAATTAATATGGATGAATAAATTAAAAAAAAGCACGCTATCATCTGCATTAGATCTACTTAGTTACTCCAATTTTTTGGGACAGTGTTTTTCGGACGTCTGCGGTTCAAAATATTATTTTTAGTAGTTTAATAAAATTCTATTGGGCATCTGCATAAACGTACCTAAATGTTGAGTAGGTATTTCGAATTTTTGTGAACCTACTTAGGTACCTACTTATATTTTCACTTATTAAAATATCACGATTTTTTAGTATTATTTCGTAATGAAAGAAAGACATCGCGTGCAAGTATGTGCGAATAAAAGTCATAATAATTCATGAAGTAATACGTAACCTACTTTATAACAATTATTTTTTAGGTTTATGGTAAAATTTCACACCATAGTCAGAGATTTATTACGCCGTAACTTCATGTCCGTCGTACTTATTAAAAATATAATTTAATTAGTTCCCCACTCGTCCTGCAAACGCTACCTGGATTGTGCACGCGATGCAGAATATGGGTAGGTTAAGCGAATAAAAACTTTGATAAATTAATAAAGGACAGAACGCGAGTAAAAACTTAGCGTTATTATTATACTTACTACCTTAAACACAAATCCAATGCCAATGACCATTTGCCTTATCTAGTAGTTTTGACCCGAGTTTTACTAAATCACTATTTAGTAAAACTCGGGTCAATACCGCACCTACGACGCGGCATTGACTTCGAGTGACCTATTCCCGTTCGTTGACCTGTAGCGTTAGTCAGATGTTTTATTTGCAATATATTATTGGGCATAGCATGTTCATAGCAACTTCGCTTTACTAATTTTATTTTTGAGCTGTCACTTTTGTCCTAAGAATTTCCTCGTTCCGGATTTTCGTACGGTATCTATTTTATATTTATACAAATCTAATGTATCGTGGAGTGTGGTATAGAGTTTTAAGTCGCAAGTTGGTCGCGAGTCTTCAAAGTAAAACTTTTAATTACAAAGTTTGATTCAATTTGCCGTAGGGTGACCATAATATCAGCTCTATGAAAAACTGATGTTCTAGTCTATTTTCTTTTTATTTACTGCTTTCTCCAAGCTCTCGTTAAAGCCAAGTTTTGTATTCGTATCTGCTCATTGAATTGTATGCAATTGAATCTGGGAAGATTATTAATCTCATTGACAAAAGAGGTCTTTCAAAAAAGAGTTTGTTTTCTGGCCCTTTGTAAACATTTTGGATGCTTACTTCCTATCTATTCTGAAAAATGATTATGAAGTAAAGCTCTTAACTAAGCAAAAAGAAATATATTCAAATCTGGCGCTGAAATTTCCTTCGCAGACTGGGCAGCGCTTTGCTCTGAATATGAATCAGCAAGGGAGAATAAGAAGGAGAAGATTTTTATCTCACATTTGCTCATAATATTATGAGTGACCAGGACAGATTATGGCTAAGCTCTTTTGTCCGGTGTTCCACGACACTTCACAGCTTTTTTTCGGATAGAGAACCTAAAAAGCTCTTGATAATATCTTTTTGATCTAGTCTATTGGCCACCCTACTCGGAGAGCATATCTTTCGCTCGACACAATACACGCCGTGAATACTGGCAAGTTGCTCGGCAAGAAATAGAGTTAGCCTTTTAAATTTAATGGCGCTTGTTCGTGGAAGTAGGAAGTGGATTTTCTTTTAATGGAAAAATAATATTTCGCTCTCTCGAGATACGTACTGTGCGTTCGCAGTACGAAAATTGTCTAGAAAATTGCTGTTTTGTCAAAAGTAAACTACAATCTCTACTATTGTAAGGGTTTCATAGTAGTTTTAAATGTTTATTTTTCTTTGTGCCTAAAAAGTACTAAGTAGAGTTTGTCCGTCGTGTATGATCTGTAAACAGTCGATAAGACTATAAGCAGATTTATATTGACTGTAGGTATGACTTTTTGGGAGTCTTAGGTTCGGCGTCATGAGATCTGCACACTATTTGAGCACATTTGCCTGATCATAATCTATATACTAATAAATAAAATTGGAGTGTCTGTCTGTAATTTCGAAATAACTACCGCATATTAAGGTCATATGGTTATTTGAGCGATACTATAACTGAATCACACGTTTTTAAAATTTTTGTCTGTCTGTCTGTCTGTCTGTCTGTCTGTCTGTCTGTCTGTCTGTCTGTTTGAAAAGGCTAATCTTGGGAACGGCTGAACCGATTTTGACGGGATTTTCACAGACAAGTAGAGAATTGACCAGGGAGTAACATAGGCTACTTTTTTAACCGACTTTCAAAAAGGGAGTTGTGTTTTTCTACCTATGTACACTGAAATCTCCGAGATTTCTGAACCGATTTGCGTCATTTCTTTTTTAATCGATAGAGGAACTTTGCGACATTGTTTCATAAAAAATTTGGAGTCCAACTCCTCAATCCTGATGCTGCAGGGGATCTGACCAATCCACGCGGGCGAAGCTGCGGGCATCAGCTAGTCCATACTAATATTATAAATGCGAAAGTGTGTCTGTCTGTCTGTCTGTCTGCTACCTTTTCACGGCCCAACAGTTTAACCGATTTTGACGAAATTTGCTACAGAGTTAGCTTATATTCCGGGGATGGACATAGGCTACTTTTTATCCCGAAAAATCAAAGAGTTCCCACGGGATTCCTAAATACCCGTTTAACCGATTTGCGTGAAAGGAACCGAGGTAGCTTGCGTCCCTGCAATTGACGTAGACAATTTTTTATCCGGAAAATCGACGAAGTCGCGGGCATCCTCTAGTGATTAAATAAATAGATTGATCGAAAGGGATTTCGTCATCGGTAGTGACATGACCGTGGTCTAAATGGGCTAAAGGCGCCTAGCACTCCAAGGCCGTGATAGTCAGAAAGGTGCAGGTTCCGCAAAGTTTGATAGGTAAGTATTGTAGCGGTTGCCACATTCGCAAGAAGATGTCGCTTCTAAACTCAATCAATCAACAACGCTCGAAACACGAACCCCAGCCTGATAACTCACGACCTACGCCTAGATGGCAGCACGGGTAGCTTAATTGGCATACAAGGAGAAACACGCAACTTTCAATCGCATCGACAGAGCGTTTACCAAATTGGACTATATATAGAAGTTTCAACAAACTACCGTCGGCCCAGCTGGCGCCACCGAGCACAACACCGCTCGGTTGGGAAATTTCCCTATGGGTACGGTTGAGCACACAGCTACGCTCCCGTACAGTATGTATTATAATTTTACTTCACAATTTCTTCAAGTATAGTTACAACAAAATTATCCATACCTAATATTATAAATGCAAAAGTGTTCTTCTATCTGTCTGCTAGCTTTTCACGGTCCAACAGTTTAACCGATTTTGATGGGTACAGAGTTAGTTTACATCCCGGGGACGGACATAGGCTACTTTTATCCCGGAAAATCAAAGATTTCCCACCGGATTCTTAAAGGTCCATCCGTTTAACCGATTTACATAAATGAATCGGTTGAACGTGGAGAGTTAGTATAGTCAACTTTTTATCCTGGAAAATCAAAGAGTTCATACGGGATTTAAAAAACCTAAATCCACGCGGACGAAGTCGTGGGCTTCATCTAGTAAAAATATATTTATTATCGAAAGGAAATTTTCAGAAATATAAAGCATAACATAATAATAAAGTAGTGCTCCAACAATCGTGTATAAGACCCAAATTTTGCGATGTAGGATGTAGGTATTGTCTGGAATTGATATTGCCTTTTTACTTTCTCGCAATTATCTTTACGAAATATCAATACGAGAAAAAGAAAATCTTTTTCTTGAGTTGGATGACCTCCCTGGCGCGTGTGGAGCGGTAGCGCTGGGGTCTTATAAGTGGGAGGTCTCGGTTTTTTGGGTTCGATTTGGGAATTCATGAGGAGGTACCTAAATTCCAAATTAGCTCTGGTCTGGTTAGTTGGAACGACTCGGCCGCGGTTAATGACCACCCTACCAAAAAATCTGGACCGACTAACGATTTAGCGTTCTGTTCCGATGACACGTAGAAATCGAGTAATGGTAATTAATATATACTATGTATTTAAACTGAAAAAAAAAACTAAAAAATATTTTTTGACGAGTATGACTACGAACCCATATATTTCGTGACCTTAACGCTGAGTCTGACATGGCGTACTGGACCAGTAATTTTATTTGAATTACCGAATTTGCCAGGATAAGACCCTAGTGAAAATACTTTATTATTGAGGGCACCTGCTTACGTTAAATAAAAAAATCAAGTTTATAGACTCAGTGGCTTGAACTCTATGTTATGTATTATGTTAGTCAGCCAGTTTCTATTGAATAAATAGATTTATTTAGTCCAGATTTGTTGAGGTATCATAGGGAGGGTCCCTTTTGTTGGGCCCATGTAGCTACTGTTAAGGTAAAGGTAAATGTAAGTAGGCTACATTATGATCCAAATGAAAACAAGTTTATTTGCATTTAAAGGCACTGTGACCTTAGATAGGAATAGGGTTGTCTCATTGTGAGGAAATTCGAGAAAATTCCAAAACTACACGTGCGTGGAAAAATCTAGGCATTACTTACCACCCGTCACCATCCATACATACATGTCCATTAATCAGTTCGTACTTCGTAGCGGCTTCGTCTTTCGGAGAACACGCCATCACTCCCACTCACGGTCCTTCACCTTTCTCATTCACCCATTTCCCTCATCTTATTAAGATCGTCCCACATTGCGCTTACCTGTAGGTACCTAGGTACACGGTTTACACAACAGAACGCGTCTGACTCAACAGCCATCGGCATCGGTCCTATGACCTGCCCTCTGCCCTGCCCTCTACTGGGTTATGTCGGTTACTTTGTTTTTACTTATACTACAACTGGTTATCATTTTGAAAACATAGAAATGATGCTGTACAAAATAACTGGGCACTATTTTCTGTGACAAACTGTATTTAGTTTAATTTACTACTATTATAATTAATTAGAGTAAGAACAATTTTTTTTGTGACAACACCGTCGAAGGGAGTAAGTTAATTCCACAATTTTTCAACTACCTAGGTACGTGGGAGAAAAATGATCTGCCTCAACGGGTGGCTAAACAAATATTTTACTAAGCACTGAGGTGCTTGCAGGTACCTATTATTACGAGGCTTTGACAACCCTAGAGGTCTTAGATAACGGGCACATACGAGAAGGTAGAATTTTTAAGAGCCTCTTTTGCAAAGTAACGCTTTTCCGTTTGTTTAGGATGGGGCTGAGTGCCGGGAGCCGGGAGGGAAATCTACCAGATTTCTGATCTCACAAGAACCGATGTATGTAAAAATAGTCGTGATTGAATTTGAAAATCCGATTTTGGTTTCGAGTTATTGAATTTGAATTCGACGTTTTATTTAAAACTTTTGGGATGAAAATCTTTTCGGATAGAGACCGTAGGTCCGGTTTCCATTTTTTTATAATAAGAAATAGCGAACAAATGTGTAGGCGGGTCACGTGATGTTAAGTGATTACCGCAGCACCAGAGGTACCACCGACATGGTTGCCGGCTTTCCATCCCTTGCCAAAAAGTGAAACGAATGAACGCAATGACAGAATGCATCCATGCATTGGCTGGGTAGTGTATTGTTGATCATGAGTGCATGGGAAAGAAGATTTTAAAGATTTCACCGGTGGTACCTGCGACGCCATATTGTAAATATGAATCACAAGAAGCTGCATGGACACAAGCCGAAGCCTTTCGGTAGACAATGTACCTATTTCAGCGAGAAATAAAAATTCCGTACTTTCGCAACGAAGGAAATTTGTCATCACCATACCACACAGTTTCATCAAAAGAATAATAATTATACTATAATTAAATAATAATATTAAACAATACTATTTTTAAAAAGCTCTAAAAATTAAAATCATTTCTTATTTGCCCGGACAGAATAAACTTAAGGTATGACTTACGAGTAAAGTCAAAGAAATAACAGCATATCCAGTTATAACACACATGCACAATGTACAATATAAAGTCGTAAATTAGTTTTCATAGCAATTATTCAAGGAAACATAAACACACACTAGCGACATATATTATCAGAAGACAAAAAATTGCCACGTACCCCTTCACCCTATATTATATTAAAGTTTGAAAAACATACAGCAGCAACAATTTATGAACTACGCATCTCTTAAGCGCAACGCACACTGGCAAAGCTAAGGCGCGACTTCTTTCTTAAAAACGACTCAAAATAAGCTTCATTTAAGTACTTGTTAAACCGGCTCTACACTCGCGGCGCGAACAGCCGCGTAAGCCCGCGACAACTGCGAATCACGAGTGTAGATGTTGTTTCCTTTCCCCGACCAGTATCGGTTTTTGGTCCGCGACAAAGGGTTTGCGGCGCGAACGTGAACGCATCGTCAACGTCACGAACAAAACTTGCGAGTGTGGAGGGACACAGTTCACGCGTGGATCACGGCATACATTCACGGCGCGAAATAACGGTGCGAGTTCGCGCCGCGAGTGTAGAGACCACTTTAGAATAGCTTCCAAGTGAATGACAGCATGTATGTTGGGTTGTCCTTAATTATTATTAACGATACAACGGAGCAACGGAGAACTTTTTTTATATAGATATAGTTAAGATTCGGAAAGTGATGAAGGCTAGATTCGGGAAAATGAAAGTTTCACACGGGATTTTTAGAAACCTGAATCCCCGTGAATGAAGTCAAGAGTTATGATCTATGTTTAATAATTCGAATAACTTTATTATTTACGCTGATACCTGTTATGTTAACCTGACTGAGGAGCAACTGAACAAACTTGAGCGGCTTCAAAATCTGTGTATAAGGTTCATATTTGGGCTACGAAAGTATGACCACGTTTCCGAGTTCCGCCGAAAGCTCAAGTGGCTCCCGATACGACTTCGCAGGAATACTCACATTCTTCATCTTCTTTACTGTATACTCTTCTATCCTTCCACTCCTCTTTATCTTAAAGAACGATTTGAGTACCTATGTAACACACACTCCTTATCTCTCCGTTCTCAAAATAATCTACGGCTGAAAATACCTACACACTCCTCCTCCTATTATGCTAAATTTTTTACTGTTACCGCTATACTGCTCTGGAACTCTCTCCCCTTGGATATCAAACAGTCTAAATCATTGTCTATTTTCAAAACGAAACTGAAACTATTCTATTTATCCTCAATCTGATGTGTTTATTTATTTATTTCTACTTTTTATTCCTCGTATCTGTCGTCTATTCCTATCCTTATTCCGTTCTTATTTACTGTAATATCATTATTATTATTTACTTAATTATTTATTTTAAATTTTATATATACATTATGTTTATTTACTTTATTTTATTAGTACACCCCTTCCACTTTCTTTAATTTTTGTTATCTCCTCACCCTAAGGTTGCCTGGAAGAGATCGCTATTTTAGCGATAAGACCGCCTCTTGTACATAAATCTATATTGTTATTTATATATTACTGTCTTGTTGGTGTACAATAAAGAATATTTTACTTTTACTTTACTTACTCATCTGTTATACACATGATTGCCAGAGCAAGAAGCATCGGTCACTGCGGTTTGACGTCTTGTGAGAGTATTCTTGGTACAGAAAATAACTGTCTCAGTAAGTATTATCAAGTGTGTTCAGAAGGCGACTTGACAAAATGTCTTGCGACAAAAAATCGCTCATGTGTCCATATATTTACGCGGTTTCTAATTAAACTTGTGTCACAGTGTAGCGAATACGACTGCATCAAAGGGAATGAACATTTGAAATCTAGATTGCAATCGAATTCTATTCTGTGGTCAGCCTGTGATAGGATTTGTGGAATGGATTGATAAAATTGAAGTTTTTTCAGTTTTTAACCCCCGACCCAAAAAGAGGGGTGTTATAAGTTTGACGTGTGTATCTGTGTGTCTGTGTATCTGTGTATCTGTGTATCTGTGTGTCTGTGTATCTGTGTATCTGTCTGTGGCATCGTAGCGCCTAAACGAATGAACCGATTTTAATTTAGTTTTTTTTGTTTGAAAGGTGGCTTGATCGAGAGTGTTCTTAGCTATAATCCAAAAAAATTGGTTCAGCCGTTTAAAAGTTATCAGCTATTTTCTAGTTTTCTTGTAGAAAAGAAGGTTAGATAACCCTTAGGTTCATAATATTCAAGTGTCAATTGACAAATGTCATGCTGTCAAGATGGACGTTGCCTAGATATACATAATTATTTATTTGAAAATGATTTGTCGGGGGTGTTGAAAATTTTTAATTTACACTTGTTGAGTACCTTTACTATGAAGCTAAATATGGGTATATTTTGTATGGCGACTCAGTCGAAGGCGACTGTTAGAATTTATATGGAAGTCGCCGGGCGACTAGCCGTCCGTACGTAATGGATCTAAATGTAGGCGAAGTATGAAAAATAGTAAATGTATTTTTTTAGAAAAATAAAGCTGTATCTATCGTTTTTGATTTGCATATTAACAGTGGTTGGTGTTTGAAAGGGACTGATTGGATTCAGTCTGGCTATGAATATATTTCGTTGTTTATATTGGTTAGTTTTATAGATATTAAATACCAACAAGTGGACACAAGACTACGTTAGGGTCCCAAGGACTTGCACTTAAAGGTAGCCATTACTGTTGGTAGACCTCCCCCACATCAAACGAGTCGAAGGGAGCCGCTGGATTCAGGCGGCGCTAGACCGTGGCGTGGAAATCCTTACACGAGAACTGTGTTCAGCAGTGGAAGTCTATAGGTTGACGATGATGATCATGAGGTAGGTATAAGGCAAGGGACACACTTATCCAAAGTCGTACTGAAAATCTAAATGTTAGGAGAGCGCCATATCATACTCCAGCAGAGAAGAGATGCGCCATCTTTTTTGATTAGTTACAATGCCAACCATTACTACAAAACATTTCTTAACGCGATGTAACCAGGGCTTGCACATTTTTTGCGCAAAGATTCAGCCTGGCTGTCCAGCGTGGAAATGCAGCTAAAGTACTCTTGGCACCAATCCACACGTGCAATGATTTGTACAGTAATTGGATAAAAATGGGTCAAGTGCGAGTCTTACTCGCACACCAAGGGTTTCGTAGGTACCATCGTACAAGAAATAGCACTTTAAATTTTTTTTGTGATGCTACCATAAATTCACGGTTTCCGGATTTTTCCAACATTGTTCCCTGCCAAGTTTCACGACTCAAGGTCAACGGGAATTACGTACCCTATAGTTTTTGATTCGTTTTCTGGGTCTTGACAAGACATATAGACAACGAAGTGATCATGGGTTCCTTTTTCTCTGGACATCTTGAATAAAATAAAATAAATAAAATAAAAAGAATGGATAAAAAAAAAGGTTCGGAACCCTAAAAATGGAAATATCTACTGAGCAAAGTAAAGAAATAAAATAAGGGTATAACAATATAATGTAACCCACTTTAATCTAGTAAGCTGGCTACAATTGGAGCAGTTGAAAAGAGTGCAGATCTTCTAAGACCGGTTATTATAGGAGTCTCCTAACAATACTCGTACAAGTGTATTGTACGTAGTTATCTTCGGTTCCGGACGCAGTGTAAGGACATTTTGTGGCTAAGCTTTTCGTTCAGGAAGCTATAATAGTAGTTTTATTACTTCATAGTTCATAGACGGGACAATTTTCACTAGAAAATACTTAGGACTGACAACCATTTTGGTATAAGTAGATAAAACTGGATAAAAGTAGGCGTTACTTTGCGGAAGTCTTTATAATAATAGGAAATATACTGAGCAACGGATTGACGAGATTTTTTGCATATATATAGTTAAGAATTTGGAGAGTGACATAAGCTAGTTTATATCCTGGAAAATCAAAAAGTTATCATGGGATTCTAAAAATAGTAAATCTACGCGGATGAAGTTGTTGGCATTGGCTAGTTTTGGTATAGTGTTGAATAGAATGTTACTTTGCAGAAGTCCATGATAATTATAAAAGAAACTACAAGTTTAATTAGCTTTAATCTACTAGAATATGTTAACTGAGAAATAAATCCAAAATCATTTCGAAACCATCATTTATTATCCTTGGTATCATGTTGAATAGAAACAGGCGTTACGTTGCAGAAGTCCATGATATGAAATGAATTACAAGCTTTATTCGTTTAAGTTCACTAGAATAATATGTTAACTGAGAAATAAATGCAAAACCATTTCGAATCCATCATATCCAGACCAGATACAATTAAATTTAATTCGATTCGTTTCCAAAGATCATAAAAATAATAGATACACATAAACTGAGCTCAACTGGGTCCGCAATAAAAATTCCGCGTCAGCATCTCGTAGTTTGGGCATAAAATCCATAAACTTCCTCAAGAGAACTGGACCCTTCCTATGTATTATATTATACAGGTACCTACGCATTATACGCGGCAAGAAACACAATCTCTATAAAGGAGATCATACACAATATTATAGCCGCAAGATTTGCAGGAGACAAAGAGAGCCGCAAAAGACGCAAAATTCGTATTTTTCACTATAATATTAGGATAAATGTAGAAGAAAAGTGTGAGTTTGTCATCGTACCGATGGACAATGACCCATCATTGTGCATTATTCTAAAAGTAGACTTATTCGCATAGCGTTAAAATTTAATTTATTTTGTACTAGACCACCGCGATTTCACCCGCGTGGATATAGGTTTTTGAGAAGTCCTGTGGCAACTCTTTAATTTTCCGGGGTAAAAATAGCCTATGTATTAATTTAGGGTAGAAGCTATATTATCTGCAGTCCCTGCCAAATCGGTTGACTCATTGTTGCAGTACGTAAGTATAGGAGTAACAAACATCCAAACATTCACAATTATATAATAACATTATTAGGATGATACACATTATGTACTTTGGATACTACAAATAGGTTTAAATTGATTAGGCTTTTGAATTATTTTGTAAATTTTTGTATAAGTGAGTATTAAAGAAGCCATAAATTTTCTATTATCTTATTCAAAGTACCTTTTATATTACGCCGAAGTTTTGCACCAGACTAGACTAGAGATAATTTAGAAATAAGTAGTACTTAGTAAAATCTAAATTGCCCATTTTTATTTAAATACGAGTTAGCCCTGGATTGGAATCTCACCTAAAGGTAAGTGATGATGCCGTGTAAGATGGTAGTAGGCTAACCGGGAAGGGGTATGGCAGTTTTTATTAAACCCATACCATTATCAGGAATCGAACACGGTACTTCCTACTTATGGCCATAGCATTCACCATTGCGCCAGGGAAGTTGTCTTTTGCGGCTTTTGAGGTTCCTGCATGGGTCATCTCGATCGCCAATAAAATAAGCAATAAAAACCCATCAGATTCCGGTGTTTAGATTTACTATTTTATTACTTTCGGATAACTGTCATCTTGATATAAGCTGAATTGGTATTGAGTATTTCCTCAATACAATAAAAATAAAATGATAAAGCGCAATATATTTCTTCAGTTGGGATGATTTTCTCTTATTTTTAAAATTGTGGATAAAGTATGATAATTTACTATATACCTACTTTCGTTTTCAGTTTATTGGTCAAAATTAACTAAGAACTACCTAAGTTTGAGACTAGTTACTAAAAGAAAAACTGACTGATCGCTTTTTAAGCCAGCTTAAGAAACTTGAAATTTTGGATGTAGGTTGTAGGGTCTCACCACAACGTAGACACACTTAGACTATGCTTAGACCCTTACTAAGAAATGATTTAGCACGCAGGTTGGAGGTTCTCTCTATGACGTAGGCACACGTAGACCCCTACCAAGAGATACATTTGCACGTAGCTTTTAGGTTCTCTCTACGACGTAGACACACGTAGACCACCACTAAGAAATGATTTTGCATGTAGGTTGCAGGTTCTCTCTACGAACGTAGGCACACGTAAACTGCCACTAAAAAGTTTTTGATTTATCGTGCAAAATGTCGGAAAAAATACCCAAGTACAGAACCCTCGGTGCGCGAGTCTGACTCATACTTGGTCGGTTTTTTAATGTTCATGAGCTTAGTATTCACATAGTTTAGTTCGTGGTTAAACTTCGGCGTTTTGTTCGACATACTCGCTTCAGTTAACCGTGGCAAAAGACACGTCATTGGCGATACCGCAGGCGTTCCGGCCTCTGACCAAATAGTAGAACCCGTCAGACCCCCAGTCCACCCCCCAAGAGTTCTTGATAATCCAGTAGGGTACTCTTTTACCTGTTTTATCCACTGAAAAAGAAAATCCGAACATAATAATATTTATACGAAACTTTTATTCATACTAAATAATTTATCTATACCTACCCACTAGGTAGGTAGGTACCTAATAATTTTGATCCGAATAAAACAATGAGTTCCTATGGGAGAAAAAATTATTCTTTGAAGAGGACCAAGTTGTGGGCCTGAGAGTTTTCTTTAATATTTTCAAAGGTGTGTGGAGTCTGCCAATCCGCACTTGGCCAGCGTTGTGGACTATGACCTTTAACCTTTCCCATTACGAGAGACCTGTGCTCAAAAGTGGGATTATGATAATGATGATGAATATTGTTTCTCGCGATTGCGTTTCCATATCGTTATTTAATAGGACATTTTTCCGTGGTTAAAAGAAGTCTTTTTCCGTCCAGAATTTTTCATCATAAAAGGTAACAGACAGCTTGTTAAAGAGGGTTTAAGCTCATTATCAGAACTGGGCTAGAAAAATTGGGTGCAAGGAGATTTAAAACCACTATAGACGTGGTAAAGGAATGTGAGTTTACCGCGTCGCAGATCTGGAGAACTATCAGTGGTTGTTATTGTAAAAAAAAAACGTTGATGGACGTACTTTGGCCAAAACCCTTTTCATCATAACCGAAAATTGGCATTAGGGTAGCGCCAACCTAATTCTATATTGTTCTCATGGGAGTTTGAGCTTTCTCTCTTCTGATTGGAAGCTCATTATCAGAACTTGGCTAGAAATATTGGGAGCAAGATTTAAAATCACTATAAACGTGGTAAAGGAATGTGAGTTTACCGCAACGCAGATCTGTCGTTGTTATTGTAAAAAAAAAGATTCAAACGAATTGAGAACCTCCTCCTTTTTTGGAAGTCGGTTAAAAACAAACGTTGACGGCCAAAACCCTTTTCATCAAACCTATTCGAAAACCGACAATTGGCATTAGGGTAGCGGTAACCAAATTCTAGATTGTTCTCATAGGAGTTTGAGCTTTCTCTCTTCTGATTGGTCGGCGTATGTGTGTTTCTTTGGCCAAAATATTTTGTTCTCGGTTGGTGTATATTGTATTTCTTGCTGTGCTCAGGATTCTACTATAGAAACTTTCGCTTCGCTCTGAAGTCAAAATAATGCCCCCGAGAAACAAAAAATCACTTATCGACTGGGCATTTCCCTTTACGTTCTACTTACGGTAAACACTATAGCCAACGATTAGAATTGCGTGATTTAATTGCTCAGGAGAGCAAAATTCGTTGGTAGGTTCGTCAATCCCACCTTTGTACTTTGCCATTGAAGCCGAGTTGATTCCTGAAAAGAGATTTTTTTAAAGTTCAAAACATGAAGAACAAAGAAGAAGAATAGACTTTTTTTGTAAAACAAAAATGGGTACAATCAGGAACACACTGGAGACCGGATGTGTGGGAAGAAATCAGATTAGATTCGATTTTTCTGACAATCCGCCAATCCACACTGGCAGGGCAGATTCTGAAAGGAGAGTAGACCCATTCTCAGTAGTGGGCCGGCGATGGGTTTGGCCATGATGATGATGATGATTGGTTATTGAAAATTTAATGAAAAGACCAAAAGCAAACGTGGAATATTCCTCACCAGCTGAAAGTGGTCCGTATTTATAGACGGCTTTAGCCATATCTTCTTCATTAGATCGTACGCGTCGGAAACCAGTGACGGGTATGGGCTTCGGATGTCCGTCCCAGAAACAGGGCAGCTGCTTGTTCGAATAAGGTATGTAATCCGAATTCCGCAGCACCCCGCCGAGGTTTGCGACTATCCGCCTAAGAAAGAAAGGACGAAAAAAAAACGTTTATTCTTTGAAAGTTGTACCACACATCACCAGTTGTACCTACCGGCACAACTTTTACAGAGGCAGAACTTTTTTAACCCCCGACCCAAAAAGAGGGGCGTTATAAGTTTGACGTGTGTCTGTCTGTGGCATCGTAGCTCCTAAACTAATGAATCGATTTTAATTTAGTTTTTTTTTGTTTGAAAGGTGGCTTGATCGAGCGTTCTTAGCTATAATCCAAAAAAATCGGTTCAGCCGTTTGAAAGTTATCAGCTCTTTTCTAATTACTGTAACCTTCACTTGTCGGGGGTGTTATAAATTAATTTATACTTGTTACAGGGTTTGGTTATTCCGGCACTTGTAAATTAAAGCCAAAAGGCCTCAAGCAGAAGACGCGAAAGAATAAACTATATCATGTGTCAACCCGAAAAAAAAGGTCCCAACTCAGCATGATGGTGTACGCCTTGCACATAAACAAAAACATACAGCGCTGGTTTTCAGCTGGAAGCACGATTGGTGCCTAAGGGTGCAGACATGCTGAACACTCACTGCGATATCTTGCGGTAGAGGTTTAGCTTAATCTTCTCCATCAAAAAAATAAGGAGCAAGCACGAAAATGATAGCCTTCTTCTTCTTCCAGCCCTTATCCCATGCTACGTGGGGTCGGCATAACATGTCTTCCTCTTCCACTCTCTTCTGTCATCCATCAACTTATCATCTACCCCTTTTATACGCATATCCTTTTATAGGACGAAATAAAATTTTAAGCACAAAAAACTGAATGAAAGCTGCTGAAACTTTAGCCAATTGCGAGTATATTGTGTACCGAAGTCACAAGCTTTGTACTTAATCTTAGCACAGTTTTAAGCCGTTTTGCTTGGAAATGAGTTAATGTTTGTATTCAATGATAGAAATTATTTCAGTAAAGTTTTAAGCCGTCTATCTTCTTCTTCTAATTTCTTATATCAGGTACAAATGTTCAAATGACTTAACCACTAGGCTATCACGGCTCCTATAGACTTACGCAAAGGTCTTTAACACGCTCGCACTTCCACAGCCCGCACCGCCACCGTCACAGTCTATCAGAAACTGCTCAGACAACATTTCCTCTTGACCCAAGTATATCTTCAAGTGGCTTTCGATGTTCGCTTCAAGAAAGACAATAAATGTAAGTTTAAGAAAAAAAGAAAGAAAACTTTTTTATTTGATCACTACATCACATTGCAATACAATATATCTTAAAACTAATTGAATGAACATCTGCATAATAATATTATACTTATAAGTTAATATATATATACTAAAATTACAAGTGTAAATTAAAAATTTATAACACCCCCGACAAGTGAAGGTTACTGTAACTAGAAAAGAGCTGATAACTTTCAAACGGCTGAACCGATTTTCTTGGATTATAGCTAAGAACACTCTCGATCAAGCCACCTTTCAAACAAAAAAAAACTAAATTAAAATCGGTTCATTAGTTTAGGCGCTACGGTGCCACAGACAGATACACAGACACACAGATACACACGTCAAACTCATAACACCCCTCTTTTTGGGTCGGGGGTTAAAAATGTCACATGTGACCAAATATAGGTCTCCCACTCAGCATAATGCTACAGCAAGCTGCAGCGCCGGTTTTCAGTGGGAGCCTTAAAGAGTGTGGTCACGATTTTGAGGATTCCGTAACCAATGAGTAATAAAAAACCGGCCAAGTGCGAGTTGGGCTTCGGTCTTTTTGGGGTCTATAGGTACATACTTGTGAACATCATGTGTATGAAATATTTCTTTTCCGAAAAATCAATATATATTTCATCGCAATAAACCGTGAAAGAAAAACCCAAAAAATGTTCGTTTGTTTTGGTCACAGCTTACAAACCACTTTATAAATGGAAGATGTACCTATTGATGATATTGATTGATGTTTCAGTAGCTATTTGTTGTTCAAATGCAGTAGGTATATAGTACATAGCACACCGAAATTTAATTATTTTCTAATTACCAACAGCACTAAATGCCCAACAAGCATTGCATGTTTCTTGATTCTTTACTGGAGAAACCATCTTCAAAAGCCTCCAGTCCCAGCTTACAGGAATATTTCCACTATTTATAGGTTTCAATGCACTGAAATTACTTTGAATAGTGTAAAAGTTTAAACAGTTGATGCCCGAAAAAAAATAGAATAGAAGTAGATAGTACATAATGAACTACTAGACTACTAGAAGTTAGACCACACTTAACTTTTGCGTCGTTGAATTTCCGCGTTTAAAAATGAAAACTTTATAACCGTTTGGCATCCCAGCCATGTTGATGTTTTACGATCTTGTTTTTAGGGTCCCGTTACTCGAAAGGTGCCAATGGGACTCTGTTACAAAGCCTCCGCCGACCGTCTGTTCATCCATCTGTCCGTCTGTCTGTTCGTCCGTCTCTCCATCCGTCTCCTGTTCGTCAGTCTATCCGTCTGTCTGATAGGCCGTCTTTTCGTCCGTCTGTACATCCGTATGTTCATCCGTCTGTCAGCGGGCTGTACCTATCTAATAAACCGTTATAGGTAGAGAGTTGAAATTTTTACATATAGTACGCGACTGGTCGAGATGGCAATCGGAGCGGGGACGCCCCGCATATCCGCACAGCCCCCGCGCTAACCCGGTGCGGGATAACACGGGTTACGTACGGGTGTCCGGGAGGTCCCGTACATATTTAGTACGCTGGTACGGAATCCTTCGCGTGTAGTCCAACTCGAACTTGACCGGTTTTTTATTGGTATTTTTATTTAACTGCCGTTGTCGTGTTTGACATAGCTCCAGAATTTACGGAATTTTTGTAGTCTAAAGTAATTTATTGCTAAGGTTGAAAACGTTTATGTCGCATTATGCTTATTCTGATTATGGATTTGCGATAAATATAATAAATTGTTATCGCCATTTATAACATAAAAAAAATCGATCAATTGCTAGTCAGACTCGCATATACTAAAGGTTTCATATCATCATCATAAAAAAATAACACTTTATAGTTTTCATGGGGGTCATTTCAAAATTTTTATTATTTGTTATTATAGTGGCAATAGAAATACATATTCTGTGAAAAATTCAACTCTGTGACTATTACGGTTCTTGAGATACAGCCCGCTGACAGACTGATGGACAGACGGACAGCGAAGGCTTAATAATAGGGTACCGTTGGCAGCCTTTGGGCACGGAACTGTAGAAATGTTGGTGAGTACATACTTCAAGACTTCATCTGTATGGATTTAGATTTTCAATTATCTCATTGGAGTCTCAAAACCTTTATTTAGAAGTGGTCTAAGAAGAAAGGGAATCGTCCTTAGCTACAGCCGTGTATAACTAACATCGTCAAACGTATTACCTTAATTCAAGAACGTTTATAAGTTACACATAACACGTGGAAAGGGATGAGCATAACAATTAGTGCTGATTGTAACCTGTGAGAGTTTTAGTCTCCATGGCTATCTGGAACGTTAAGTTTTAATTGATCAATTTAAGCTCAACCGCACTATTTGCAGGGTTGCCGCGCACCGCAATCTTGCGGCTGTGCTATAATCGTCTTATTTATATGTTATTATAGGAACCAGTTTAGGTTTGCTTGCGTAGTTTCAATGAAGTCAGCTTACACCTAGTGTAGTGCGCGCAAAATAAATAGTTAAAACCAGGGACATGTACGAAGCGATTTACTTCCTCGTTTCTAATCCAGACTAGGATATGGAACGCCCTTCCAGCATCAGTTTTCTCCTCCACTTTTAACAGGTGTATCTTTAAGTCAAGAGTGAATAGGCATTTTCTACGTAAGCGCGCTCCAAAATACCTCAAGTAGTAAAAGAAACGCTGGAATAAACTGTGTCATATGTGGCACGACCCAAAAAAAGGTTACAACTCAGCATATATGCTGTATGCCTTGTGTTGCACAAACAAACAGTGCTGGCTGGCTGAAATTAAAACTAAAATACCTCAAGTTGTAGAAGAAACGCCGAAATAAACTGTGTCATGTGTGGCACAACCCAAAAAACGTCTCAGCTCAGCATAAATGCTGTATGCCTTGCCTTACACAAACATACAACGCTGGCTTGCTGAAATTTAAACTAAAATACCTCAAGTAGTAGAAGAAACGCCGGAATAAACTGTGCCATGTGTGGCACAACCCAAAAAAAACGTCTCAGCTCAGCATAAATGCTGTATGCCTTGCCTTACACAAACATATAACGCTTACTGGCTGAAGTCTTTTAACCACTTGCTGTTACCGGATAATAAACGTGGAATATTATAGATACTAAATAGTTAACAACCCTAACCAAGATCTTTTAACAGTTTAAACGTTCAAATACAACTCCTCGGGGATCCTCCGTTCCTGCGAAGTTAATATTTACAGCGATGTTCGCTCATTATCTGCTACGTGGTTCCAATGATTTCGCTCTCCGAGATAATACGATTTTAGTGCTATGTTATTATCCCTTATAAGTGTTTGACGTACAGTTTATTACATTAGCAAATGATTAGCAATGAAATTATTCTATGACTTCAACTTAACTGAGGTTCAACATATACCCACGGAGTGAAGTTGAACGAAGACTGCGTTTTTTTTTGAATTTTGATACAGAAAGAAAGACGTTATTGAGCCTTAAAACTAATTACATTAATACAGTGGACACCCGGTAATCCGACAAACGTTTTGCAGGACATTGTCGAACTATCGGATTTGTCGGATTATAGAGTACTGCCTAAGACCCCCTATAGTCCGGATTTTTTTACAAAAGAGTACCTTGTAATCCGACAAATTATAGATCCAATGATAAAATTCTATATGTTATACATACTCTGAAGTACAAATCATACTTCACTATGTAGGTCTTTAGTAAATTCAATAATTAGACATGTCGGATTACTGGAGGTGCCGGATTAGACAGGGGCCGGATTACCGGGAGTCTACTGTATATCCATAAGAGTAACAATATAATATTATGAATTATAAAAAGCTCATGTGTGACCACATATTGTATGTCTCCCACACAGCATCTTTCTGCAAAATAACAACTTTTAAGTAATTATTTATCTGCTATAACCTTGGATGAATTAACTACTAATTCATCCAAGGCTGTAACATATTGAAAATCGTATAATTCTAATTCAACACTCAGTAAGCTTATAAAATACGAACATGAGTGCGGTTCATTTTTAAGCGATTTCAAAAAACCAGGAGGTTCTCAATTGAGATGATCTTTTTTTTCTGAGGAGTTTCTTGCCAGTTCTACTTGGTAGAGTCTGCTTTCAGAACCGATGGTATTGACGTAGCGTGACCGGCTCGACTTCTTCCGTATGGATTTAGGATATTGGAAATCCTGTGCAAACTCTTTGATTTTCCGGGACAAAAAGTAACCTATGTTACTTTTCAGGTCTTTAACTATATCTATGCATAAAATCAAATCGATCGTTTGCATCGTTGCGTTCTGATTGCAGGACAAACCGACAAACCAATAAACCAATCAACAAACACAACATTCAAAATTCAAAATATTTTTATTCAATTAAACTTTTATAAGTTCTTTCGAATCATCGAGTGCATCGATGGTTCAGAGTGCTCTCCCCACCACACCGAGAAGAACTAGCAAGAAACTCGGCGGTTGCTCTCTCGTACACTTTCGCATCTATAACAAGGATAAATTAATTCTCTATTAGAGAAAATTCAACTTGAATTTGAAAAATATTATATTTTTACTACCTACTACCTACTTATAGATATCTACTTTATCATTGAGCGAACAATACATTTAGCGAAGGGAAATTATTCAACCGCAAGTGCACAATCGATAACGCGGCATGATGGATTCATCCCCGGCCTCACCTCGTCTGTTTAACTTATAATATACTCTATGAAAATGTCTTGGAAATTCTTGAGGGAAATATTTTTAAGGTTAGTAACGGTTGGTGATTAAAAGACGTTCATTTTCGTAGTAGTAACTGCATCGTGAAATAAATCACTCGTAAGTGTAGTTAAAGAATTTATTCTCCAAAATAAATAAATCTTTAGTCTATTCTAATATTATAAAGAGGTAAAGTTAGTAAGTTTGACTGTAGCGGGGATTTTGAAAATTCTTTCACCAGTAAAAAGCTGCATTATCCCTGAGTAACATAGGCCATATTTTGTATTCAAAAAAATTAGAGATCCCTGTGAAAATTGTAATGAGCTAACCGCGCATCCATTATATATGTTATAAATGGGAAAGTGTGTCTGTCTGTCTGTCTGTCTGCTACATATTCACGGCCCAACAGTTTAACCGATTCTGACGAAAGGTACAGAGTTAGCTTATGTCCCGAGGACTGACAGGAGTCCCGGCTTTTTATTCCGGAAAATCAAAAAGTTCCCACGGGATTCCTAAAGACCCATTTGCTTAATCAATTTGTTAGAAATTTGGTACCGAGGTAGCTTGCGTCGTTGTCATTGACATAGCAAATTTTGACCCAGAAAATCAAACAGTTCCCACGGGATCTTTAAAAACCTAAATCTACGCGGACGAATTTGCGGGCATCAGCTTCTACCGACTACGATCAGTAAAGTCACAGTGTAGCCGTGTGATATCACTCTAGATTAAAACTACATATTAAGTTATATTGATTGATTTGGCTGGAGGTCCGCAAAAGTACCTACTGAAAAATCACTGATATATTGTGTGAATTGAAATTACTGTGGTATCACTGATATAGAACTTTGAGTATATTATGTCGTTTACTCCAGTTCATTCTCAGTAAAAATTCGTGTGCTACTGTATATTTTGTGGACATAGCTATGTAAAATTTTAGATTGTCGCTTCTATTTGTTCCAGTTCCGTGTCAGTGATTCGATTCTAAGTAGGTAGTAATAAGGTACTCTAAACTGGCGATGTATTTCTTTATAATGCTAATGTAGTCCCTCTGAAATTACATCGGCGAAAGAAGCACTCAAACGGAATTATTCACCCGAGACTGAAATAATTACGCAGAAGGTGTGCAAAACATAATAAGTACCTATTACACGGAATAAAATTTGGTAATTTTCCATATAATTATAGGTACGGGTCTGTAAAGGGACCTTGTATTATATAAAAGAGCATTTTTTATTCAAACAAACTTTTACAACGTGCTTTTACTAAAAAACTTTTTATTAGAAAAGTGCTGCAATGACGTTAATCAATTTCTCAATGATTCCAATAGAAATAAATAAAAATATGGGTCTCCCTACTACGGTCTACTGCACAGACCAAATTGCGACACCCAAAACTGGGTATCCATCCATACTACCTTGTATAATCATAGTATTTACTCCGAATGTTATATTTAAGGAATGTATTTATGAAATATTGCAATTGAAAATTGAAATTGAATCGTTTAGTAAATATATCTCTAGTTTAACAGGGCTCTCTCCGTCACTCGTTTCATACAATCGTAGTTCCAATTTCATTTGAATATTAAGCAACCAAAGTCCATGAAATTTTGCAGAAATATTCTAGAAATTAATATCTATGTCTGTGGTGTTTTAGATTTTTCTAAAAATATGTAGTTTTAAAATTACAGGGGCTCAAAGATTTGTATGTAAATTTTTAAGACCGCGTAACTTTGAAACCGAATATTTTAACAGAAATCTGGAAAACCACAGACATAGATATTAGTTTCTAGAATATGTCTGCAAAATTTCATGGACTTTGGTTGCTTAATATTCAAATGAAATTGGAACTACGATTGTATGAAGCGAGTGACGGAGGGAGCCCTGTTAAATGAGAAGATGACGCGATGCAAAGAGGAGGAAAATAGCAAGTGATTCTAAACAGTATCTGGAAACAACGGGATGCAAAATAGCATGTACTTTACCATGACGTAGCCATGAATCTGCCTGTTACCCCATTTCTAGGATCGTACCATTTTTTCAAAGTTAAAGCTTGCAGCAACGCGTTTCACTCTTTACGTAGCCATTACGCTTTTACGACACCATTATGCAAAGTCGATGGTACACCTAACCCGAGGGCTACGGCTTTAGCGGGTGACCAAAGGCGCGGGGCGACTACTTACCTTAGTAAGTGCGCAGTGAGTTGTCGCTCAGGCTTATTCTACGGAACGGAGACGTCTTGTTCAACAGACCAATCAGATTATGGATAGATGAAGTGAAGAAATTCTTCATTCCCATGAAAACTTTGATTTTCTAGGATAAAAGTAGCTTATGCTTGCTCTGGGATGCAAGCTATCGTTGTATCATGGCTGTATCTTAGTCAGGTTAGCCCGCTTCCATCTTAGACTCTATCATCACTTACCACCAGATAGCTAACTACCAGAAGATAGCTAACTTGTATCTGAATAAAATAAAATAAATCTTTTTTAAATTACTTGAACAAATGTGTAGTGAAAAGGTAACCAACAAACAGACACACACTTTCGCTAAGAGGCCGTCGCAGTAGCGACAAAGTTATGGCCCTGGGGTTACGCGAAAAACTGACTACTAAGCACGAAAATGTTATAGTTTTACACGCAGCTTTCGTTCTACTGTTAATAGAATCGAGAACATAAAGAGAAGGTATATACCAAAGCTTTCATGCTAAGCTCTACGATGTTATGGACTAATATTGTTCAAACTTGAAACTGACCGAATTTTCATCACAACAGTTATTACGAAGGCTATTCTATTCAATTGATCAAAGTTCGAATACCCAAACTCGCAGCACAGTGATCTAGTAACACGACCCCCAGACTACCCCCAGACCACCAGACTACCCCTATGTAACGCAAGTATCTCAGTTATCACGTCGTGTCACGAACAGTGCTGTGTGGGTGGCGAAGTGAACATTACACAAACATGCTGACTGTCGTGTTGACGTGAAACATTACCATTGACTTCCTCTAGGGACTATCTCTATCTACCAAGTTTAAGCTATTCAATAATTTTGTAACGCAATGTTCAAAACGCGGCTATAGTCTATCAGGTTCAACAAATATAGCAGTTAACAGGGCTCTCTCCGTATTTTAGACATATTCTAGAAACTAATATCTATACCTGTAGTGTCTTAGATTTTTCTAAAAACATGCAGTTTTAAAATTATAGGGGCTCAAAGATTTGTATGTAAATTTTTAAGACCGTGTAACTGAAACCGAATATTTTAACAGAAATCTGGAAAACCACAGACATAGATATAATTAGTTTCTAGAATATGTCTGCAAAATTTCATGGACTTTGGTTGCTTAGTATTCAAATGAAATTGGAACAACGTTTCTATGGAGCGAGTGACGGAGAGACCCCTCCCGAACTATCGAAAACTAGTACTGAACTTGCGTCATTTGACTATATTTAGAATAATAAACAGTTTTTGTTTAATCTCTCGAACCAGAAGGAAAAAGAAACAAAAAATATCATTCTGAATACACTCAAAAGTAAATTACATACATCTCTGTAAATAAGTTTCAACTTTCAAGTCGGCAATAACCTCAAAATGTTCATCATGGTTTCACTTTTCACCGAAACAATTTAAGGAGATCTGTATGGAGGAGTGAAAAATTGAACGCAATAAGTTTCAGCTGACAAAGATATTAAAATAAAGTGGTGAGTCCGTGGCCACACATTTGTCTTCTGTCATAGTATTGTTAAGGATAGTATGCTTGTGTCATTTGCCAGTTAAATATTGTGTTTAGAACACAAACAGTTCTTGGTTCATAATTAACACCTCGAACCAGAAAAAAACTTACTATTATTCTGAAATCTCTTATAGGTACGGTCAAAGGCCTTAAGTCGTTTAGCACGAATTTAATGATCATATGCACATGCGAGGTGTGTGTGGCGTGTTTATAGAAAATGCGTGGTCATAAGTGGACAGGTTTTTGATTAAATGGTTTCGCGGAATTGCTACTCGAATTCTGAGACCGACCGTACATGATGTGTGACATCCCTGTAGAGTAAGCTTTTCAAGTCCGCAATAACCTCTGAATATTCATCATGGTTTCACTTTTCAAGGAGTGAAAAATCGAGCGCAATAAATTTCCTCTGACAAAGATATTAAGAGGGGTCTCTCCGTCACTGGCTCCATACAAACGTAATTCGTCTGTCATTGGAATACTAACCAATCATACTCAATGGAATTTTGTAGAAACGTTCCGGGAACTAATATCTATGCCTGTGGTTATCCAGATTTCCGTTAAAATATTCTGTTTCAAAGTTACGCGGTCTTAAAAATTCACATACAAATCTTTGAGCCCCTGTAATTTTAAAACTACATATTTTTAGAAAAATCTAAAGTACCACAGGCACAGATATTAGTTTCTAGAATATGTCTGCAAAATTTCATGGACTTTGGTTGCTTAATATTCAAATGAAATTGGGACTACGATTGTATGGAGTAAGTGATGGAGAGAGCCCTGTTAAATAAGGCGGTGAGCCGGTTGGTCACACATCATTCTCCTGCCACGGTATCATAGTACTGACGCGGTTAGTATGCGACGTTGAATCATCCCGAAGTTTTGCTGTTTCCATGCCCATGTAGAAAGTTTCGAACGAATAACTTTTACCATTTCTCTTATGTAAATTTAACTTTTTGTGAACATTGGTACTGATTCTGATCGTTACTAAATTTAGAGAGCTCGCAAGTTTTTCTTACACCTGTAATAAGAAAGTAACAGATAAACTTAATTGAATTTAAAACTGACAAACCTCGTGGCTTTAAATAACAGTTGAGTAGTGTTTAAATATGAGAGGGTCTATAATTGGAAATTCATTTTCTGTCCTTTTTTAGAAATATTAAAAAGTAAAAGATGCATATACCTATTATGTCTACTCTAAAAATTACTTTAGAGAAAACATTAGAATCGACGCCAGTCGCATTTATCACTAGGGAGTTCTAGTTACAATACAATAGCATGCATACCTAACAAAATTGATTCTTCATCGTACTACTTTCCACATTGTACCTACTCGAAAGATAATATAATGCGGTCTATGGTAAACAAGTTGTATAAAAGCTAACTTTGTCGCCAAAGGTAAAGTTTCTAGCAAACAATATTACGCGCATTGAAGACTTACTTCCGGAACCTTGTTTCTTAATCCGGTGCTCGATGAAGTAGTGAAAGAAAACCTATACGGCATTTTTTATAGCACATGGATTAGAGTAATGAAATAACCGTAGGCATAATAATGATCGTAGCACCCGCTACGCTCGTAGTACATGCTACGATAGAACGTCGATGACATAAAGGTGCGTGTCCACTGAAGTACAGACAGCGACAAAGCCGTCACAAGCCAGGCTTGTACATTTTGCAGTACAAAACACAACTTTGTTCTTTACCTTTGTCGAAACACTTTACATATCAAGCCACTATCAAACCTCAAACCAATGAAGCCTAGTGTTGCTAAATGCAGGGACTAAATATGCTCCAAGCTTTGTCGTGTGGATTAATACAGGCAATTGGCCGATGAAATTGGAGACTAGGAATTATTGCTCGATTTGCTTTGATTTGATAAAACAGAGCTTTTGAGTGTGGTTTGGTTGTGCTGCGCAAAATATGGAGGCGACTATTGGGAGTAGGTATGAATGACACTCTTACTAATATTAGGAATATTTTTTTTTAATATTAGGTAATATGCGTGACTTCGCCCGCGTATATTTCAGTTTTTTATAAATCCCGTAAAAACTCTTTGATTTTTCTGGATAAAAAGTAGCCTATAGTAGTCTTCTCGGTAGGAAAGACATTCCGAACCAGGGGTAGATGCTTTTGACGATTCAAAAGAACTTGTAAAAGTCTAATTGAATAAAAATATTTTGAATTTTCAATTTTATACTTATCCGTCTCTGGGATACAAGCTATCTCTATATATTTTTTCTTTGTCATTTGTACGGGATTATGTAACAGAGAGTCCTATACTAACTTATCTCCGTGGACTGGGTACAGTATACCTATTGGTATTAGGTATCTTGTTACGTAAGACCACTATATAATATAGGACCAGGGACGCATTCGAAAAGTTCAGGATTATATAATAATCAAACACATTTAATCAAAACAATAGTTTACAAGCTTCAAACTATATCGGCGACGTAGTCCAAGGGTCCTTTGTGCAAAGTTTGTTTGATATTAAACTGTAAGTAGCCCTCTGCAGACAAGTTCTGAAGGGTCGATGGCTAACAATCCACTATGGCTTTGTCTGAAGTGAGGGCTCACTCGTGTAGCTAATTAACAACAGATACCTACATAATAATATGATAATGTCCTACGGACCTAATTTCGGCTACGGCGGTCATTTTTAACTAGGCCAGGCTCTTTTGATCATGTGACCCGAGAAATATAGGTACATACAACGGCGCGGCGCTTATCTTTTATGAGAGCAAAGGAGAGAGAGAAAGAGAGCGAAGGAGAGAGAGAAAGATAGCGAAGGAGAGAGAGAAAACGAGAGAGACAGTGAGAAAGCGAGAGAGAGAGAGAGAAGAGTTTAATTAAATTTTAGGCCTAATTTTATTGCTGTTTTTTTAATAAATATTAATAATATTATTTAATATATTTTGTTCATTCATACTATTATAATACGTATAATAATATAACGCATTGGAAAGACGAAAGGGTAGGTACTTTAAAACACCACGATAAAAGATGGCAACTTCAAAACAGTGATTCTGTTTGGCGGAAATTTTAAAATGGACGGAAACAACGCGAATATTACATCCTCCCGGATGATCAGCTGAATTACACTCCGGTCACATACTAAATAAGTTCTCAAAAATACAATCGTAAAACTTTAGTGAGGAGCAATAAACAATACAGGAGCAAAACAAAGTTGAGAAACTCGTTTTTATTTCAGGTGTATTTCATATACAAGTAGTTCGCGAACGTAAAAAAACTAAGTTTTATTATATCTCATCAATGATTTGATAAACTTGGTTCAGGAAGCAAAATAAAACTATAAAACAACTTCCAAAGATATTCGCTCTTGGTTCCAATAGTGATGGGAAAAGTTATTGGTTTCGAGTTCGTTTTATAAGTTGAAGTTTTTGAACAATACAATACAAATACAAAAAATACAAAGATAATATTTATTTCGGTAAAACAATTTTACATAGAACTTATAAATTGGGACCATCCCAAGTAAGTGACTAGTATTACTACTAGTACTTGTGGCAGGTGGCCCTGCTCTTCCATAACATCTATTACAATTGAAATAAATAAGTAGTTTCTAGAATAGTAAAGTTTATAGCCAATAGTTAGGTTTCTTTTCAATTAGAATACTAATACTCATAAACATAGTCTCTATTTGCTGATTATAATAAGCCTTTTAAAAATAAAATATGGCTTATTCTGCTGTAGCTACACAATATTTGAACTTAACTAAATTGACGGAAAATCTGATGCTGCCCTTTTCAGCAGGGAGCATTATAAAAAGGCTAACAATACAATTAGATCAATCATATTAGTTTAGTTAATAAATTGTGTATAACAAAATTAGCCACAATTTGGTTTTTTATTCACATTCATAAGCATCAGCATATTTAGTTACAATAGTTTCAATACAAAAAGAATAGCAATTGACACTTGGAATTAATAAAGTGAGAAATAGATACAAAAAGGCAATACCTACCAACGGTAGAATTATCAGTATCAATTGTGTATAAAATTAATAAGATACCAATTGAAATTCTTAAGATTGCACTTCAATCTAATATCCTGAATTCGTTTTTTGATGTTCCGAAAGAAAACACTACGGGACCATGATGGACATTGAAAAGAAAATTCCCTAAAAACAAGGAATTATTTGTGACGTTATTTATATTATCGTAACAGGCACATCACTATTGTTGCCAACTCGGTGAGAACTGATAGAGGCGATAAACAACGGAAGTAGGCATCTCGAATGTCGAGTCATTCAATATTTTTATCGGGAAATGCTTACACCGACACTTTTAGCTTTTTCCTTATAGGTATGGTATATACACACTTTTTTAATATTATAATCACGAAAATGTGTCTGTCTGTCTGCTACTTTTTCACGGCCCTACAGTTTAATCGATTTTGATGGGTAGGTATAGAGTTAGCTTTGGTATATCCCGGGCACGACATAGGCTACTTTTTATCCTGGAAAATTAAAGAGTTCCCACGGGATTTAAAAAAAACCTAAATCCACGCGGACGAAGTCACGGGCATCTCGAATCCCCAAATTTTCGGGATAGAGTCAAAATCAAAAATCAAAAACAAAATATTTTTCAAAATCAAAATCTTAATTTTTTTTTCAATTAAAATTTTACAAATACTTTTGAATCGTCAAATGCATGTACTCCTCGTTCAGAATGCCTTTCCTACTGAGAAGAACCAGCAAGAAACTCGGCGGTTGCTCTTTTCAAAGATTTGATATACAATACTATGCCATAAGGCTATAACGACTAGATACTCACTTAAAATAAATAAATTTCAACCTAAAGTAAATGAACTATAGCTACCTACTGGATTCCCGAACAAAAAAGAAGAAAAAAAGTGCTCTAGATTAAAGATAAAATCCCCCGAAAAGGCGTGACAGTGAACGAGGCACGAGCTGGCACCGATATAGGCGCAAAAACTAGGGACTTGGACCACTTCCAAGTTAAGGTCAGATCTGAACCGTGTAAAAAGTTGGCATGTGTAATGGAACTGATAGACATTGTCTTTTAGAAAAGAAAGATAATAAGTAAATGGGAAAATCACTACCTACCCATGTTATAAATGGGAAAATGTGTTGTTTGTTGGTTTATTATCCCAACCTAAATCCACGTGGACGAAGTAGCGGCCATAATTATAAACAGATAGACATGACGAATCTATAAGGGTTCCATTTTTTGTTATTTGGCTACGAAACCCTAAAAAAGACTTGTTCTGACTGACTGATTCATGAGCGACGAACGTACAGTCTAGAAACGCTGGGGTTAGAAACTCGAAATTTTGACAGTAGGTTTATGATATAAGCGTTTGAGAAGCTGAAATAACAATGGGCAGGGTACATAGTTCGGAAAATCCATAGACGTTGAGGCCCGAAGGTGATAGAACGGCGATTTCTCACCGAAAAGAGCAGCGTTGAAAGACCCCCACTAGGTGAACAGACGATATCAAACGCAAGGAGCCGATAGATTCAGGCGGTGCAAGTGCATGGCGTGTGAAAGTCCCTACAAAAGACATATGTATGATCTGTCGGTTAATAATAATGATGATGATGATGTAAGCGCTCCCTAAGAAATATTTTTTAGATATTCTATCCCTGAGGTTGTTAAATAGGGAATTAAATCCTCTTAAATGCATTTCAGGTTCCAAGGGCTGATTGTAGATGAGTGAGTTAGGACTTTTTAACCGACTTTCAAAAAAGGAGGAGGTTCTTAATTCGTCGGAATCTTTTTTTTTTTAAAACAAAATTAGAAATCCAAGAGTGAAGCTCGCCCGACTTCATACCTAGGTACATTACAAGTGTAGCGAAACAAAAGTTATTTTTTACTTTTTAGTGTTTTGTGGGTTTTGAAGTCGGTATTTTTTTATTTTGATTTTTTTTTATTCATATACCTATAGTTAAAACTGTCACAATAATATTATTCCTTTCATAAATTTCCTTCAAACTACTGCAATGTCTTACCTAAGCTTATCATTAGAATATGTCACAGTCAAGTTCTAATTGTCTCCCGAAAAAAAAAGTTATAACTTATATTGATTTTGTGGTTGTAAGCTTCAGCTTTGGTGTGGAGCCAATTTACTCAGCGCAGCGGTGCGGGGCAATACCACACGAGAGCGGGCATTGGCTGTGCTTTCCGATAAAGGGACCCTGACTTAATACTGTATTGTTCCAGAACACAGTAACTAAAGAGCAAAGAAAAAAGTTTTTTTTATATAATGGGTAGGTACTAGGTAGGTTTGGTCTTTATAATTTATGGTCATTTTTAGGGTTCCGTACCTCAAAAGGAAAAACGGAACCCTTACAGGATCACTTTGTTGTCCGTCTGTCTGTCTTTCAAGAAACCTATAGGGTACTTCCCGTTGACCTAGAATCATGAAATTTGGCAGGTAGGTAGGTCTTATAGCACAAGTACAGGAATAAATCTGAAAACCCTGAATTTGTGGTTGAAAAAAAAAAATTAAAATGTGTTTTAACTTTTAATTTTCAAAGTAAGATAACTATACCAAGTGGGGTATCATATGAAAGGGCTTTACCTGTACATTTGGTCGGTTTTTTTATGATGGGTAGATAGACGTAGGTTAGGTCTTTACAATTTGTATAATTTTCGGAGAAGAATATTATTGTGTTTTCATAGTTTAGACAATTAATAATAGGTCTGGTAAAAAAAGGTTTAACGAGTTTAAATCTTTTATACCAGAGCTAAAACCACAGACCTCTACTAATTAAGTAGGTTACGCTGGACCTTCTATTGCCGAACTGTATTTGAAGCAACTAGATTTTTGCTGCTGATAGTAGCAGTAAGCATCATGTGCTATGCTATGTATAGTGCTCCATAGAGAAAATTTCGTTAGCGCGATTGAGGATCTATGCGGGTTGAAAAATAGTAAATCACTAAAACTACGAGATAAGACAAATGGTTATTGGCATTGGATTATGCTGAGGTAGTATAATAATAAAGCTGAGTTTTTGCTAGTATTATGGTTACATATTGTAACCTGTATTTACCATACAACATTTATAATGCCATTATTTTGCATAAATTTATTTAAGTAAGGAGTCTGTAATCTCGTCGTCTAGTTTCAGGGAATTCTCAGAGAATTATTTCCTTACTCCGTAGAAACGCAGCGCAAAGGCGAGGTGTTGATGAGAGAGAAATCAAGTTATAATTTGCCTTTGCCTTTGCTGCCTTCCTGCCTGCTTGAAAGCTTGTAAAATGCTTATCTCTTTAAAATGCAGAGTTAAAATACCCACAACTGTGTCTTTACCAAACAGAAAGTATAATTTTTAGGGTTCCGTAGTCCGTACCTCAAAAGAAAGAACGGAACCCTTATAGGATCACTTTGTTGTCTGTCCGTCTGCCTGTCTCTCCGTCTGTCCGTCTATCCGGTATAGTATAGTAGTTTCATAAAAAAGAGAATAGTGAAATCCACACAAAACTGATGAAATAATGTTTTTACATTATTGTGAATGTAAAAGTTTTTTTGGAAGATAAATACATTTTTATCTATACTTACTTAAATCCAATAAATTTTGAACGAACATTAGGCGTGCTCGTATTCTTGTTCAAATAATTTGATAAGAACTCTTCAAGTTTTTCTTCTTTTCTTAGAACCCGTCGTTTCCATCAGTAGCTCTGTATTATTTTCCTTTTCGAAACTTAATATTTTTCTTTGAACAAGTACCTACGCATTCAGTTCAACTGCTAATTTTCTGCAGTTAAAGGAATTGAATTATGTTTTTTTTTTATATTAAAATTTAATCATCTTTAAATCACACTTCACACAAATCACACTAATATTATAAAGGAGAAAGTTTGTATGTGTGTGTGTGTGTGTGTGTGTGTGTGTGTGTGTGTGTGTGTGTGTGTGTGTGTGTGTGTGTGTGTGTGTGTATGTTTGTTACTCCTTCACGCAAAAACTACTGGACGGATTGGGCTGAAATTTAGAATGGAGATAGTTTATACCCTGGATTAGCACATAGGCTACTTTTTATCCCGGAAAATCAAAGAGTTCCCACGGGAATTTATTAAAAAATCTACATCCACGCGAACGAAGTCGCGGGTATCAGCTAGTATTATATAAATGAAAGTTTGTGTGTATGTTTGTTACTCTTTCACGCAAAAACTACTCGATGGATTTGACTGAAATTCGGAATGGAGATAGAGTACACCATGGATTAACACATAGGCTACTTTCCATCCCGGAAAAACAAAGAGTTCCCACGGGATTTTATAAACCTTTATCCACGGGAACGAAGTCGTGGGCATCAGCTAGTCTATACTAATATTATAAAGAGGAAACCTTTGTATTTTTGTATGTTTGTATTGAATAGGCTCAAAAACTACTGGACCGATTTCAAAATTTCTTTTACCATTACTTAGAGGGATTCTTCCGAATCCGTATAGGCTATATTTTATCCCGGAAAATAGAAAAAATAAATGTCCACCCGTGCGAAGCCGGGGCGGGTCGCTAGAATTATATAAAAGGAAAAGGTGACTGACTGACTGGGCACAGCTCAAACTACTGGTCGGATCGGGCTGAAAGGCACGCAGATAGCTATTATGATGTAGCGGACGAAGTCAGGGCAATAAGCTAGTCTTGCAATAAAAAAAGGTAGTTGGTATATTTACAGGCACCAGGTGGAATACATGGTGCCTATAAATACTTACCATACGAGTTATATATACGGCTTATTTTCAAATAAGTTAATACGAAAAGGCAAGCTTAACCTACAAGTACCTTGATCACAGTTAATTTATATGTATTAATGCTACCTTGGGGGGTGTACAGCACCTTAACGGCCATAAAATGAGTCTGGTTAATGGAGCTGAGTAAAATAGATGCCTATTATACTAAGGCATATTCTATTAATGGAATTAGTTAAGAGCTTCTAGATAATACCGAACACTGTAATCTTATACGATCTCTTCGAGTTACTTCCTACGCACTCACGATGGCCTAGTATCGGTTCCATATTAAGCTCAATAATTTGGGTCCAAATAATACCTAATTTTGAGAGCTAGGGTACGTATAGTACTATTATATTATTCTGTGGCCTGTGGCCCTGTGAAACTTATACTTTTACAAATAAAGAAATATTACTTAGAACGTCAAAGAGAAAATGAAATGCAAAAAGGGCTTTTGTTTATAGGAGTTATTTTAGTTCACTGTAAAAAGTTTCTTTTTGTAAGAAACTCTGATTGTGCAAGATTAACTTGCTCTTCTCTGGTTTTTACTGAAAGCAAGACACCTAAATATTACTGTCCAAATAAAAACAGATGTTTTTCCGAGATAATTAGTGTGATAGAAACTTTTTCTTAACGCTGGGAAATGCGTTTACTCATTACCCCCCCCCCCCCCCCGGAAACGGTGAGGTATGTGGAACTCGCCGGTCCTGAGGCGTTCCTGTGCGTCGCTTGGCGACTAGATTACGGGAACACCGAAGCCATCAACCGCGACTCAGCCAGCGACGTCTACCGAGGCGGACCCTCCACCGGGGTCCCACTCGCAAGGTCTTGCGTAGTGCGCTTCCGACCCGGGAACCCAACGGGCGACAACTGCAGACCGACTGCCCGGAGCGGCGTTCCCGCGGCCCGTTGTCCGCGTCCCATCCTTCGCTTCGTCCACTGTGCCCTCTGCTAGTCAGAGGGACACGTGAAGAAACCTCCCTCCCTGCTTTTGGTCAGTAGCCATAGCTAACAACATCCCCGAAGAGAATTTATTGGCCATATTACCGGAGCATACCGGCCCGAATACTGCTCTTCCCCTCGGACGACTCCAAAAGGGACCAGCAGCACCCAGGCACAAATATGCCTGGGAGGTTACCTGGCTGGCACCCCAGTCTTATAAAAACTGGCGATTTCTTAAATTAATAATTTGCAGAAATAGAAGCTTTAAGTTCTCAGATTCCTTGGCTGATCGAAACTGGCGATTTCTTGAAACGGCGGAAATATTATAATAATTCGTTCCGTCGTGGAACTTTTTACATATTTTAGAGGTTTTCCACTAAGTTAGATCGGAAGGAGGTAAATCGGTACTGTGGGATTGTTCTTCTAAGAAGAAGTAAATGGTTTTTATATTATTCTTAAACTTCTGATATTGCAATATTGCTAATAAATTAAAGGTATTTTAAAATACTAAGGGAGTATTTTATGTTTTAGAAATTCGAGTTTGGTTCTATCCAACTTCTAACAGCTACTCTTACTGGCTCAGTAACCATTACATTAAACTTTAGAGTTTTCTTACCCGCCTGCGGAAGAGGATTATGTGTTTGACCTGTATGTATGTACGCCCGTTCCTATGTCTGCTCGTAGCTACTCAACGGCTTAACCAATTTTGATAAATGATACGTAATTTTTTTGATGGTGCGAGTTTCATGGGTAACGTACTTACTAACGCGATTTTTGTGCATATAGACTTTCAATCCTTTGAGAAAAACTTTTCTAAACAGAAACCATTCATATTCATTTTTTATGAAACAACACAATGTACAAAAGGCTTTGGTGGGTGATATAGAGCGGTATTCTCTGCGTAGTTTACAGCGGTAAAACCTTAATTGTGAATAAAATATGCTGGATTCAGACAAGTTGTTCTCCGTAAAGGTTATTACGACTTGAGGGGACTTATTCTGAGGTACAATTTTGCTAATTTGAAAGTGCTAAGTTTCTATACACACGACAATATTGCATTTAGTGCCTTTCTACACGTTAAAAAATACCGTCACACTGCAGAGTACAGATAAACAGAGGCAAAGATTGGGCGCGGTCACTGCATCGCCGTTCTACGTACTCACACTCTATTTCCTTTATATTTCCTTGTCTAACATAAGAAGCCACCTTGGACATAATATAAATCCGTCTAATATAATCTAATATAGTCTAATATAAGTCCGTCGCGCTGGTAAAGGTAGCGTAGAAAAAAAGTTTCACTATCATCCTTTAGAAATCTGAATAAGCCAGCACAATTAATATTTTTTTTTAATTTTTTTTAATCAGATTACTGTGAAGAGGGGACAAGTTAGCGCCGAGATTGCTCCACGGAGCTAAACTTACAAAGTGCAGAATAAATGAGCGAATTAGGACCAATTCGGAGATGTAAATTACAATTCTTTGCGTGATTAACTCTGTATAACTATAATTAACGTTATCTTTTTAAAGTAACGTAACAATGAATTTTTTTGGTAGTTTTAAAGTTAAAAATGTCAATAAACAGTCATCGTCTCTGTTCAGAATAAGACGGCGCAATTAAACCGAATTAGCGCGAAGTGGGGACAAGGTAGCGCCGAGATTACTCCGCGGGCCCAAACTTACAAAGTGCGGAATAAATGAGCGAATTAGTACCAACTCGGAGATGTAAATCACAATTCTTTGCGTTATTAACACCAGACCGCGGGAACCAAGAAACTTATTTTATAAGTCGTGGCGTGAGGGAGCCCTGATTTATGCACTCCCTTTGGGAAATGAGACGTTTTGTTTTTGGTTCTCTCTTAAATGATTAAGAAAGTTTCTTTAAATGGATTTAGTTACTCTGGGAGAAGTGTTTAAAGTAATAAGTATCGCACCGCAATATGCTTTTTCCAGTAATTAAAAATGTTATAGACTAAGAGCCAGCGAGTGCCAGACTTTTGTTATTTCATAAAAGCTGAAAGTTTCTCTGCGTATTGTTCCCACCACAGGGAGGGACGGATCATGGTGGCTTTGGGAGATAACAGCTAATAAAGACGTAAAAAATATATTAAGTGTAATTTAAAAATATATTTTCTTCAGAATAGTATTAGAAATCACGAATACATCGAAAGTTTCATTGATGTTGATTGACCAGTATTCGATTGTGAGCCAACTAACTGCCTTTAGTTTGCGTTCAACAGGCTTAATTTAGGCAACAGACGTTCACTAATTTTCATGGGAAGCTGGTAAGTACATTTTGTTTAAAAGAAATATAAAAAACTTGGAAGGAAATCCATTTGATTAGAAAATGCCGTTTCCCATAAAATGGACAGTAAAAGTCGCCTTTTGAATTTTATTATTGGCATTAACGAGCATACCGACGACGGAGCAATAACTAAATTGAAATGATTCAGTGTTTAACCGCTGTAGATTTTGTTTTACACACGTTGTGCCCCCCATTGTGTGTTGTTGATAACGATGATAATCACACTTTACACTTCACACTAATATTATAAAGGCGAAAGTGTTTGTATGTGTGTGTGTGTGTGTGCGTGTGTGAATGTTTGTTACTCCTTCACGCAAAAACTACTGGACGGATTTGGCTGAAATTTGGAATAGAGATAGATAATATCCAGGATTAGCACATAGGCTACTTTTTATCCCGGAAAATCAAAGAGTTCCCACGTGATTTGAAAAAACCTAAATCCACGCGGACGAAGTCGCGGGCATCATATAATGGCTGATAAAGATGATGAGGTAGTGGAGCAAAAAAATGCTGTTTTAGTTTAAAAGTTTTTGCTCTTGATTTTCTCGTTTTACTATGAACTTCCAAAGGGGCCAAGTTGGTGTGGGGGTTACAGGCCTTATGACACCTTTATTAGTTTTAAGGACCATAGACGATCAATTAAAAAAAGTTTTCTTTCTTCAGTAATTTTTTTCCAAATCTTTAAAAAAAACTGTTGTAAGTACTAGTTTCCTGTTTATTTTAGCGACAATAATGTTTCTATTTGATTTCCTACAACACTACTTTTACTCTATTGCTTACCACATAAAACCACTATATACCTACATTTATTTTTTAAGAAAATGGCGGTACTGAGCATACGTATGTTATTATTGTTTGAAAATCAATTTTATTCCTACAGATTTCAATTCTTTTGAAATAAGCGCCATGGTTCTTTCGACATTTCTCTGTCACTAATATTATGAGTCCATTTGAATGATTGCTCCCAAAAAAACAAAGACCCTTTATTCATAACAATATACTAGCTGTACTATTTTAATTAATTAGTATTGAAAATACTAAACATTAGCACATGCAACGAATTTGTATGGTTTTGTTAACACCAAAACAATCAGATTTAAACACGGCTGGATATGGATACTCGTATATAATGTGGTATGAGCTTTGAATCTCAATCAGATTTGTAATGGAACTATATTCCACGATCCAATATTCATAGGAACTACATCGCTGTAATACAGCGAGGGTGCTAATTGACCCGCGTAATTGTAATTAATGCGCACTATCTCCGGTGCTCACGATCTGTAATTATGTAGGTACACGTGGAGATATTTAGGCTTTACATTAGCGACAGACGGGATAAACGTTACTTAGTTCCTCGTTTCTCACACTTGTCAGTAATGTTTGTCACAATATTTTTTTTAGCTGACTACGACAAAGTCAAAACGAAATGATGAGCAGTCTATGTATGTATGCTTTACATTAGCGACAAACGGGACCAAGGTTCCTTTTTTCCTCTTTCCTTGCACTTGTTTGCCTCACAACAATTTTTTTTGCATACTTATACTATTTTTTGTTAGACTAAAATTATGTCCTAACAGTCCGTAGCCGAAATGCCGGCACATTGTGATTGGCCTAGGCAATCTTCAAAAATGCCCAGAGCCTTCAATTACTATATCTACTCATGTACTTCAATAAAAAGTTCGGTTTTTGCCTTAAGTGTGAGTTTTCAGGCCAGTCTCCCATTCGTCGTCCCCAGGTTTCAAAAATACAAAAAAAAAAACTAAAAAATTTACAATAATAATACTTATTTAAGATCTCTTTCTCACTCATGTATCTCTTTTCTCTTTTATTTTGTCTCTTTTATCCCTGTCCCTTTCTCTCTCTCGTAAGAGATAAGTAGTAGGTACGGTGCAATAGCCGCTCTTCTCGTGTAAATCTCTTTGATGCCGCATTGATCAGTTCGTTTACGTATCAGGGTTTAAGATTATCTTGTTTAAGATCTGCGGGTACATATTATTCTAGAGCATCTCAAAGTAAACACAGAATAGGTTTGGTTCATATTATTTGTAGATTATTTTAAGAGGGTCTTAAATAACGAAGACGCACTCCCTTTCTATGAGGATCTCTCTTCGACTCTTTCACAATCGAAGATTATGTAAATGACAAAAGAGCGTGGATTTGACCTGCAGCTCGCTCAAGCAATACCACCAGAAAGAGCAATTTGCTGGTTCTTCTCGGTAAGCAAGGCATTCCGAACCAGCAATGGTAGATGCATTTGACAATTCAAAAGTACCCTGGCCCTCCCTGAAGAAGTTTCTATAGGTTACCTTGCTTTAGAACTATCCTCATAAACACAGTACTATAACAAAAACTACTACCTTAGTTTAGAGTTTTTTTGTTTTCCTAATAAACTAAAATGTTGTGTTAGGAGAACGAAAACATAACAACAAGTTCGATATTTATATTAGTTCTGTACATAAATATTTATGTTATATTTTATTTATGAAGCGATTCATGCAAAATGGCCTACTTTCTTCCATTAAACTTCCCAACTTCATTATGACCATGGCATTATATTCCTCGGTGTCCTATTTCTATGCTCTCAAGTACTCCTTTCGAGGCACAGGGCCTGTGCGGGTGTATGGGGCGTCGTCCGATTGCCATCTCGGCCTGTCGCGTATTATAGATATGTTTTAGGAACTATTATTATGTTTATGGTTTGACAGATTACCGTTAAAATATTTAGTTTAAAAGTTACGCGGGCTCAAAGGCTTACATTACTTTAAACTTTTACGTGTGCCTACCTGATTTTTTGATGTTTGTATGGAAATCTGGAAAAAAACGTATCTTATCTTAGTTTGTAGAACATTTTTACACAGTTTTGTTGGGTAGTTTTTCCTAGTTTTAATTCTGTATACCTTCCACATTATTATTTCTGTACTTTTTTGTAGCGAAACTTATTATCAGCACAATATATTCCTAGCGTTCCGGGTGAGTTCACTTCTCTGTATAATACACACACGGTCAATTGCTTTTCTTGTTATTTTGCTACTGTTTCAAACCTACTTTTATTTTAATAAAATGGTATTTTTTCTCGTTTAGTTTTGAAATACTGATGCAAAATTCATAACTTTCAAACGGCTGAACCGATTTTCTTGGATTATAGCTAAGAACACTCTCGATCAAGCCACCTTTCAAATTAAAAAAAAAACTAAATTAAAATCGGATAATTAGTTAAGGAGCTACGATGCTACAGACAGATACACAGATACATACGTCAAACTTATAACACCCCTCTTTTTCGGTCGGGGGTTAAAAAAATTCGTCAAAATGATTCACGTGAAAAGTTGACAGACAGGCATACTTTCGCATTATAATATTTGTATGATTTGGCGTGATTTGATTAAATTTGTTTATTGTAATCATATAATTTCAACAATGTCTTTCTTCGTGAGCAGTAATTTAATTATTATTTTAGAACTACCAATAGCTAGGACGTACGATATCTATGACTGTGTTACCGATTCGATGAATGCGGTAGAGATAATTAAAGCTCATAACTAGCTCATAAATAATACGCAGAGATGGCATGCATTATTGAGGAGCACAATTACATTGAACAATTAGCATGCGAGTGTAATATGTAAGTAGCTATGAATATTTGATCTTTAACCTCGATTGAATTGTTTATAATATGAGTGTACAGTGTACACATTTAAGCATAGGTATGCAATGAAGAGGTAGGTACTCGTATGTGAGTGACGATGCAGGTTAATTTTGCCCCTACTTTGTAGACGAACGATCAAAAGTGAAATGCTGAGATTGGCTAAACCCAAGCAGCGCAAGTATTATTTACGTCAACTTAATACTACAAGTGTAAATTAAAACTTTATAACACCCCCGACAAGTGAAGGTTACAGTAACTAGAAAAGAGCTGATAACTTTCAAACGGCTGAACCAATTTTCTCGGATTATAGCTAAGAACACTCTCGATCAAACCACCTTTCAAACAAAAAACTAAATTAAAATCGGTTCATTAGTTTAGGAGCTACGATGCCACAGACAGATACACAGATACACAGATACACAGATACACAGATACACAGATACGCAGATACACAGATACACAGGTCAAACTTATAACACCCCTCTTTGTGGGTCGGGGGTTAAAAACTATGAAGGTTCCAAACGCACCGTCGACGAAATCCACGTTAAACTCAGTCGGGTATTCTGTGGTGTACCTGTATCTTCAAATTAGAATTTTACGTGACCTTTATTTAAAGAATTTCCCTAGCAAAAGAGTTTAATTTAGAATAACAGTACGAACTAATCAACGTTTCTAAAACGGATCCCTATACCAGAAAATAGTTTGTTTTGAAACAATCAGTGCGATACATTGTGAGAATTTCCAGTTCACTTCATTTTCTCCCGTGCACAGTCAATTGCTTCCAGTTCTTGTGCTACTTTTCCGATATCAACTGATATTGTTTGTTTTAGTTGAGTTGAGTATGTACCGTACCCTACTTAGCTGTGGAACTGTTATTTATTGCTCTTTGAAAATTCTCATGGAAATTAAATTATTATTTGAATTTCACTGCACTTTGAAACGGACTAGTGGTTAAGACGTAAGCCTCCTTACTGGGGGGGGGGGGGGGGGGGGGGAAGAGAGGGGGGGGGGGGAGAGGGAGGGAGAGGGGGAGGGGGGGAGGGGGGTGTTCAATCCCGGGCACGCATCTCTATGCGTATGAGGAATAATGACGCAAGACGTTTCGTGCGTGTAGATGGAATGTCGACGACATAAGGATGGAAACTCGCCCGACTATAAGTAGTAGAATAGTATATTAAATGAAGCCTTTAGTAGGTCTAATATACATAAGCCTTTTGACATACTCTCGGCTAATTGACCAGTGTATGTGTTCCTAATTAATGCATGCATCTTCCCGTAATATTCATAAGCTATCTGTGGTGAATTGATCGAATCATATTTTATGGACTAGAAGATAATAATGGATTAATTGGTTTAACGTTTGATTAGTGTACTGAACTGCCCCGTTGGTCTAGTGGTTAGCATGCTCGACTGTAAGTGTCAAAATGCTGGGTTTGATTCCCGGGTCTAGTCAAAAAAAATTGTTAGGTACTCATTATTAAACCTGGAGTTAGGAAGTAGGCGGTGTTTCACACCCATCCTTCGGAGAGCGCGTAAAGCCGTCGCTCGGTTCTGCACTTGATCGCTCTCCGGTCGTGTCGGATTTCTGTCCCATTGGGCTATGAGAGTGAGGGAATAGAGAGTGCAGTTGTGTTTGCGCATGCACTTGTCCACTATAATATTTCCGCACAGTTGGTTAATTTTCATGGAGATTGGATGGAACTAGATCGTGTGGGACCGAACACCTAACCTCCCGAATCGGATCCGGCCGTCTTAACCACTTTCACGGCTCAGCAAAGTTAATAACTTCGTCAAAAGTATAAGCCGTTTTACAAACTGGAATTAGAGTTACAGTTTAAATACAGCTGTTGCCCTTAATTTAATTTTTCCGTTACTTAATTACGGAAAGGACGCTTTACATTTATTTTGTTTGTAGGTTTAGAGGACTCCGTACCCGAAAAATTACTATTACTAAGCCTTCGCTGTCCGTCCGTCTGCTCGTCCATCTGTCTGTCAGCGGGCTGTATCTTATGAACCGTAATAGTTAGAGAGAAGAGAAATTTTCACGAAATTTGTAGTACTGTTGTTAAGTTTAAAAATGGCTGCCATGAAATTTTCAAAAAATTTAAAAAGTGTTATTTCTTATTTAGTGTTAACTAAATTAACTTCGTTTGCGAGTCCAACTTGTGAGTTGGACGCACACTGGACGAATTTTTTTCGTATGTTCCGACTTAGCGGTCCGATACAATATTTCCGTTTCCGCTTTTGATTAAATATGGCGTCGCGACTCGCTACTACTCACCAACTGTTTCTAGTTTTTAGCTCTATCAGCACAAGCATATTCTTTGGACATTTACAGAGAGGAGACAATTCTAATTCTCAAGGTTAGTGTTGTAAGGGAGAATTGCAGGCAAAAGAGCTCAAGGTCGCCAAAGACGCAAATGGTTGGACGATATAAGGGGGTAGACAGGGCTGTTATACCCGAAGTTAAAAGAGGCGGCTTTAAATAGAAAAGCCTTTTGGAAGATGATCGCCAAACTTCGCTTCGAAGAAGACGCGATGATGATGATGATCAGCACTAGTGCCTTTACTATGTTTGAACATAGAGTGATTTACATGATACACGATAGCAAGTAAATCAAGCGAGCTCTCTGGACATCGACAATTAGTGATTTGATCAGACCCATAATTACACCTCATGAATAGGTACAGCCGACCGAGGTGGTATGCATCAAAAGCCCTATTACACCAGTTAATTAACACGAAAGTTACTATACTAAGCGGCGATAGTCTAATGAGAAGAATATCTCGTTTTGGGACTTCGAGCTAAGCAAAAATTCAAATTCAAATTCGAAATATTTTTAATCAATTAGTTTTATTTTTATTCAAAATGACTTTGGTTGCTTATAATTCAAATGAAATTGGAACTACGTTTGTATGAAGCGAGTGACGAAGAGACCCCTCTTAAGTTTGCCTGAGTTCTCCATAATGACGTTCTGAAAGCTGTGTGAAGTGTGCCAATCCGCACTTGGCCAGCCTTCTATGCGTAGTTCATCTCTAATCTTTATTTAACTCCCTTAGAGGTGGAATTTCCAATAATAGGAAAATATGTATTTCTTTACTTTAACTGCTAGCCTAAATACCAATTTTTATGGATGGATTATTTTAACATGACAAATGACTTTCATACAAATTTTCATCCCCTATTTAACCCACTTAGGACTGGAATATATAACAATATAAAATTATATAAATATATATAAAACAAAACCTTCAAATTTCTAACCCCAACAACGGTGTAAAATTTACCACAGACTATACACTCGGTGTCACAAAAATCGTGCCTGTCTGAAAATGAGGGTTTGACAGCTTTACGTTGATAGTCAGTCAGTCAAGACAAGTATTTTATATGGACCTCCTACCTATAGATGAAACAAGAAAAAATATATAAAGCAATTGTAAATCGTGAACTAAAGTTAAATGAAATAGCGAAAATTGATAATAAACCACTTCGTTCAAGTTTCCTCGGTTTTCAGAGCCCAGTTGAAAGTTTGCGTTCCCAAGAAGATGGTAACAAATTAATGGACGTTTGCGCGTACCGGTATTAAGTTTGAAAGTAACTCAACAAAGAGTGAGTGAGTGGCAAAGAGTTTTGAGAATTGCTAAAATGAGTGACAAGAATTTTATTTCTCGTCTTAGTAAAATTAAATTATTTAAATTCAAAACTGCGACCAAAATACGCCATTGCGTTAGCTTAGAATTGCAGGGGAATGGTTGTAGCCGCTCGAGTCTTATCACCTTTTCTACTAAAATGACAAGGACCTGTTGTTCATCATGATCAATCCATCCCGACTTACTACGGAGCGCAAGTCTCAAACTTATTAACTCAACGAAAATATTTATTCTACAAGTGTAAATTAAAAATTTATAACACCCCTGACAAGTGAAGGTTACAGTAACTAGAAAAGAGCTGGTAACTTTCAAACGGCTGAACCGATTTTCTTGGATTATAGCTAAGAACACTCTCGATCAAACAACCTTTCAAGAAAAAACAAACTAAATTAAAATCGGTTCATTAGTTTAGGAGCTACGATGCCACAGACAGATACACAGATACACACGTCAAACTTATAACAATCCTCTTTTTGGGTCGGGGTTTAAAAATAACATTAATACCCAAGCAATAAGTCTACAAGTGTAAATTAAAAATTTATAACACCCCCGACGATCCAAAGTATTTGAGTTTTCCAAAACATCATTTTCAAATAAATAATTATGTATTTAGGCAACGTCCATCTTGACAGCTTGACATTTGTCAAATGACATAATATTATGAACCTAACGATTATCTAACCTTCTTTTCTACAAGAAAACTAGAAAAGAGCTGATAACTCTTAAACGGCTGAACCATTTTTTTTAGATTATAGCTAAGAACACTCTCGATCAAGCCACCTTTCAAACAAAAAAAACTAAATTAAAATCGGTTCATTCGTTTAGGCGCTACGATGCCACAGACAGATACACAGATACACAGACACACAGATACACAGATACACACGTCAAACTTATAACACCCCTCTTTTTGGGTCGGGGGTTAAAAATGACAAGGAAACATTGAGATTGAGACATTGTCTCCATTTCTTTCAACATTTGAAGCAGTTATTTCAAATCTTGTAGATACTCAAATCGCTGACAAAAACGGTCCTCGTATTCGTCGTCGGCCTACACTCAAAATTGATTGTAAAATGGCGCCCGAACTCGGACTGTAAATGTCTACCATTTTTGTGTATTGTTGTAACCGACGCCCATTATCTCCTTTCTGCTGAATAATGTATGGACTTCGAATAAAAGCAGCCGATAATTTCTCTTGTCAAGAGTGACTTATTGTTCGAAGCATTTTCATTTCTGATCATTGGTATATGAATTCCAAGATATCTACATTATTAAGTCTAGTATTGTGTAAAAACTCATTCGTAAAAATAATAATTATAGATTATAAAAATTACTTTAAATTTTAATAATAAATAATCACTTGTCACTACCCATTTAATATAATAATGGGAAAGTGTATATTTAGTTTTTTATGATTATGATAATATTTTTACCTACACTTCAAGGAAATTTCTAAATATTTTTAACCGACTTCCAAAAAAGGAGGAGGTTCTCAATTTGTCGAATCTTTAAAAAAAAATACAAATGAAAAATTATTTGTCTCTCATCACGTCGCAACAGAGGCACGAGATTATGTGATTTTTGGCATGGTTTTAGTTTAAGACCTGGAAAGGGTCATGGGTTACCAGTTTTCACCCCAGAAAATCATAGAATTTCCACGGGATTTTTTCGGGCATCGGCTAGTTAAAAATATAACAAGATTATTTAAACTAAGTCCAGTTAAAATAAATAAACATGTTAAAAATAATAATATATTTAAGTGCCGTATGCACATCGAATACAACATAATTGCAATCTTCTCAAACACATTCAACATAATTATTAATTTATGTTTCACTCCGACATCGGAGCATTCTCAGGAGCCTAGTCACCTCACAATATGAAGTATAGAGAATAATGGAACTTGTATACTCTTTTTAATGTAAATGACACTATTATGAATAATATTTCCAAGGAATTATTATACACTTTATCCGTACCACCACGTCCTCGGCAACCTGGGCGGTCTACTTGGCTTCTGGAGCGAGCTTGGATGGCTGGAGTGAAGACTTCGGCGGGGAGGGGCAACACACGCACAACAGACGGAAACGTTTAAGTGCGGAAACCAGCCCAGAGAGAGAAGAAGAAGAAGAAGATCCGTACCACCACAAGAAGAAAAATAACTATAAATAAAAGTACAGAAAACACAGACATAAACTAGGATACAAAAGGCGGCCCCATCGCTTATTAGCGATCTCTACCAGGCAACCTTAGGTAAGGAATTATTGTGTATCTTTGGTATTTATAATATCCCTCTTTCTGGTACGAGCAAAAGTCTACATTTTTTTCATTTAAAACGTCGCTCGTCCGAACTCAAAATGAATTATTTTCGCATTACAAGCGATTAACTCATGTAATTAATTTACGAAATGAAACAAAATGATATTTAAAATATTCAAGCGTTATTGTTGATCTGTTTTCATTAATAAGTAAATTTTGTATGTTCATTTCCACTATATTATAATTATTTATTATTTATTAAATTACGTTGAAAACGAATACATTAATGATTTAAAATGACACTGTTATTTGATATTGTTTTGTTTAATTGTAACTTTGCTCTTTTATCTTATTTATTATTATGAAAATTTTAATGTAGGTAATCCGCCACCATAAGCTTTAAAAACGCCAAATCGATTTTATTAATCAAAGTATTATTTACAACTAGCCGATGCCCGCGACTTCGCCCGCGTGGATTTAGGTTTTTCGAAATCCCGTGGGAACTCTTTGATTTTCCGGGATAAAAAGTAGCCTATGTGCTAATCCAGGATATTATCTATCTCCATTCTAAATTTCAGCCAAATCCGTCCAGTAGTTTTTGCGTGAAGGAGTAACAAACATACACACACACACACACACACACACACACACACACACACACATACAAACTTTCGCCTTTATAATATTAGTGTGACTAGACGATGCCCGCGACTTCGTATGCGTATGTACTTATTGGTTTCTAAAAATCCCGTGGAGTTAGTTCCCTTTGATTCTCCGGGGCAAAAGTAATCTATGTTCTTGGCTGCAAGCTACTTCTGAACCGAAATTCGTTGAAACGGAGGCCTCACCAAAATCTAACAGACAGAGAGACAGACACTCTTTCAGTCACTTGAAGTCTCCATCACTCTGGGCCAGTATCATTATCATATCAGCATTCGAACGTCTATAGGTGATAGGCCTTTCCTAGTGAGCGCCATCACACCCTGTCCTCAGCCTTCCTCACGCAGCCTTCATCCAGCAGCTTGCTTTGGTTGGTTTGGTTGGCTTGGTTAGTTTTTTTTTGGCATTTTTTTTTAAAGAGTATTAGTAGTGCTGCTAATCATGACTAATATTCCCCTTTCCTCTCCAATTAAGCGAAAAGCTTGTGCTAGGAGTGGGTACGACAATAGTGCAACGGGTGGGGTTTGAACCGCCGATCTTTCGGAATTCAGTCCGCTCCTCAACCGAGGAGCTATCGAGGCTAATTACGGGAACATCTCCCAATTGAGTAGCAGCAACGAAGATCCTGAAGGAGAAAATCCGCAAAAGAACAGCTAAATTCATCCCTAATTCTATCGACCAAAGATAATAATGTATGCTCTTATAGCATACGTTCTAGAAATCTCTACTTCCAATTCAATTAGCTTCGGTCAGTAAAAAGGAGCCTTTGTGTAGAATGACAAATAAAAGTGCTAAAATATAGATATATGCAAGCGTAGAGCGCGACAATTTAACATAGGAAAATTTTATTTTTCATACACCTATGTCCACAACATGTGAATTCGTCCAGTCGTTCGCTACTCGACATGTGTCCGACAAAGGAAAGTTTAACAATTTGTGAAAAATATGAATAGGTTTTCTGCAAGGTTCGCGTTTGACTACACTAAAACAGTACTTAAAGGATGGTAGCTCGTTCGAGGCCCCTGAAATATAAATCTAATATATAAAATTCTCGCATCGCGATGTTTGTTACCAAACTCCTTCGAAACGGCTGGACCGATTTGTATGAAATTTTGTGTGCATATCGGGTAGGTCTGAGAATCGGCCAATATGACCCCCTAAATGATAAGGATGGACCCACCCCTAAATATATTTTTTTTTGGCTATGTTTGGCATATGGCAAAACAACGTTTGCCAGGTCATCTTGTATCATAATAATTTATCTCGGCATCTTAGCCACACTAATGGCGTGGGATTTTCAGCAAATCTTCTCGACCGCCACACTCTACTGGTGCCGTATTCCCGCTACATAAATAAAGCTAAACCAGTGATACCCATTGTTCTTATAACTGCTGACCTGGTTTATATTGTTAAACGTGTACAATTATTTTAATAGCACCGAGATAATTAGAATGTTAGACTCTCCTGAGGCAATGGTAAGCAATGAAGTCTTATACATAGGTTCCGGAATTGATATTTTGCTATATAAAAAAGATTCCGATGAAATGAGAACCTTCTCCTTTTTCGAAGTCGGTTAAAAATAGCGAACTAACGCTACAGCTACTAGCGAGCAGGTGGGTACGTGATATTTGGTGATATGCGCCGCCCAATGAACATTTACAACACCAGATGAACTGCCAATGCGTTGCCGGCTTTCAAGAATTTGTGGATCCGCCCCTTGAATATAGTATAATAAAGTTACACAGTTGATTTAATGGAAAAATGAACTTTCCTAAAACCTTGTGACAAAAATGTTATCTGGATCTTGTACTGCAATAAAATAACTCAGAAAATACAGGACTCAAAATGAGGAGAAAAACCAATTAAAAAAGTGTTACTATTTAAACAAAATATTTGAAATGTGGTAGTCACTTTAAATAAAACTGGTCGAGGCCCGGTACTATGAGCCAGATGATAGTGAAGAAAAAATGTTTATAAAGTTGTTTGATTAAGTTATTCGCCTTGCTCAAAAATAAATCCCTATTATACTATAATGGACCTCAAAAATAGCATAATTAAATTAGTATCATATTAGTATCACAATATTTTGTGTCCATAAAATGAAGTAGGTATTAATAGTAGGTACCCACTTAGAAAGAACTTTACAATCTCTGTCTAAGAATCTCTTTCAATACAGCTCTTTATAGAACAGGTCTTCGGAGAATTCTTGGAAAGTTCGTTCCAAAGTTAGTTTCTTACACCATAATGCCATTAGGGGTCAGACTAGCTCGACTTAGTTTTAATAGTGTTAGGTACATGTATCTATCTGTTTAAAAAAAAAGAATAACTGGTCAAGTGCGAGATGGACTCGAACACGATGGGTTCCGCACCATCGCACAAGAAATACCATTTTTTTTACGGCGGCTATTTTGAAAATTTTATTATTCGTTCTTTTAAGTTGTGTACTGGTAAATCACTTTAGTACTCTTTGAGTTTGCGCTTTCCAATATGCTTCTTTATGCTTTTGAAAACATTAATCGTTATTCTTTATTGGCATTAATTTGGTAAATTAATAATTAACTTTGTTTTTCGGTTCACCTGTTAGGCCTTTAAAAAAGGGTAGCAGACAGATAGATAGAAACACCTTCGTGTTTGTATGTATTAATATAAGCATGGATATGGACCCGTCTTATAAATTTTATTTACTGACTATCTCTCCAAGTTACTAGTTCACTTCCATCACCAAATACTGGAATGGTTAATGTAGATAACTCAACCTGCATGCAGCGAGCCGGGTATCACGCATCTTGCATATGCATGAGGCATTGTCACGTGCACGGGTTAATTGCTCGGATGTATTGCTATGATCCGACTATGAACAGCCTTTGAGCAACGCTTTGTTGACTACGTACTAATTTCGAGTGGAACTATAAATTCGGAAGATTCAGTCTCTACCCACTATTCATTGTGTTGATTGAAGAGAGCATCACTAACTTGTTATGGTGTTTTAAAATGTAAAATCTATCATCATCATTATCACAATAAACACATAATCAACTCACTACTGAGCACGGGTCTCCTTTTAAATGGGTTTAGCCATAGCTCACAAGCAAGCAAGTATAGGTATTCTGAGTATTATTCAACTGGTATTTGACGCCTATTTCAATACTAGCTGATACCCGCGACTTCGTTCGCGTGGATGTAGGTTTTTTAAATTCCCGTGGAAACTCTTTGATTTTCCGGGATAAAAAGTAGCCTATGTGCTATTCCAGGGTATAATCTATCTCCATTCTAAATTTCATCCCAATCCGTCCAGTAGTTTTTGCGTGAAGGAGTAACAAACATACACACACACACACACACACACACACATACAAACTTTCTCCTTTATAATATTAGTGTGATTAGGATGAATCAACTTGATTTGTAATCTCTTGAGAGTTAATAGGAACATTGTGAGCTTGATAGTTGGTAGATCGTACGCGTGTAACTCTGCAAGTGTCCGACTATCTTGAGCGCCAAGTTTTAATTGATCAATTTAACTTCAAGCACCGCGTTTGCAGCGGCAGGGCTACCGCAGCGGTTGTGGTTATACAATGTACGAGTATATCTTTGTCTTATGATATTGGTGATTATGTTGCAACCCTAAAATTGGTGACGTATAAACTTTACCGCGGTTTTGGTAGTTCGCTGGTGGATCATCGCAAAACTACGGTTTTGTGAGCCGACAGCCAGACATCAGCATTGTTTCTGGTTAGGTATATTCTAAAGAACATTCTTGACATTGAGTTTTATACGGGTTTTTAGTTTTGTAAGCTATCTAGTCTTTGGAATTTGGCTAAATTCAAAAGACCGTCATCGAAATGCAAGCCCAGCCGTAGTTTTATTGGGCACTTTGGCTTTTAGTGGCACTCGGAATGATGTTAGGACTCTAACGATCACACTAATATTATAAAGGCGAAAGTTTGTATGTGTGTGTGTGTGTGTGTGTGTGTGTGTGTGTGTGTGTGTGTGTGTGTGTGTGTGTATGTTTGTTACTCCTTCACGCAAAAACTACTGGACGGATTGGGCTGAAATTTAGAATGGAGATAGATTATACCCTGGATTAGCACATAGGCTACTTTTTATCCCGGAAAATTAAAGAGTTCCCACGGGAATTTTAAAAAACCTACATCCACGCGAACGAAGTCGCGGGTATCAGCTAGTCTGTTCTGAAAAGAAGTTATGGTGGAAAAAAAAACTCACGTACACACACCTTGAAAATATTACACTCCTTTTATGGGCCATGTAATAACTTCAAAGGCAATTAGAATCACAGACTTCATGACTAGTTTGAAGTTGATTAACAAAAATAGTAGCTGTACCAACAACGAATCAAGTGGTACTACAATTGGAACATAAGTTTTCCGTTCCGAAAAATCGCGTTCAGAAGCGAAAATTTTGCAGTTTACAACCTTTTTGGCAGAAGAGCTGTGTGGATATTTTACGATTTTTGTCCAGCTATTTTTATTACAGCTGCATTCGAACTTCGAAGTAGGTACTTGTACAGTCCGCTCAGTGCATAGATATAATAAAAATACTATAAACGGATAGGGGATTTAAAAAAATTGATTTGGATAGTGAGAAATGATAAGAGAATTATTGAAGATATTTTTATAAAAACGGTGTTTGACTCATTCAATGTCATTCGATTTGTTGCCCTAGTTGAGTGCTAGTTACGCAAAAACACGAATTTATATACATCGCTGTAGTTACGTAGGTAAATAGGTCACACGTAGTCGCTTCATAGACGGGGCATTGACCCGAGTTTTGCACGTTATACATTGCGGGTTTGAAAAATACTAAATCACTATAACTACAAGATAAAGCAAATGGTTATTGGCATTGGATTATGTTAAGATAGTATAATAATAACGCTTTTATTTATGCTAGCGTTCTGGTTACATAGTCAGCTAGATATGGTGTGCGCTGTCATTTAGTATGCCACACTTTCTCCAGCATACTTGTAATAATGTGCATTTCAGTGCTCTGAATGTACTATACGTGTAGCTTTTAAATCTGAGTGTAATTTTTTTGAAGTTCAAAGTCATTTATAACGATATTTATGAGTGCTGGTTTCTGTTATGGATGTGACACCAATAAATATTTGCTGTTGTATCGATTTATTACTCGAAAAACATAACGTATTGCGATGTAGATCCGATAAAAGTTTATCCTTTTATGATGGTTTATGAAATATATTTTAAGCATATTTTACAAACAAGAATTAAGTTCTCCTCGGTAGGAAGGCATTCCGAACCAGTGGTAGATACTTTTGACGATTCAAAAGAACTTGTAAAAGTCTAATTGAATAAAAATATTTTGAATTTGAATTTGAGAAAACCTGCATGCCTGAGAGTTTTTTATGAACATAATTATGTTTGCAAAGGTATATTTGTAGGCGTCACATAGTGCGGAATGATTTTTAACCGCCTTAAAAAAAAAAGGCTCTCAATTCGACTGTAAATATGTTTTTTTATATATTGGTTACGCGATTACTCCGCCAAATATGAACCGATTTTGAAATTTTTTTTTTGTTTGGTAGATCATACTTCAGAGATGGCCCCATTTTTGTTTGGTGAAGATTTGATAAATATCTTTGGAGATGGAGACCAGAACTCTTCAACGGATACGAGTAAATTGCGAACGTTTTTCTTACTAAATATCTATCTTAAAGATATTGGTATAAAATGTTAGTCTGAAACTCCTTTAAGCGTCACATAGTGTAGATTGTAGAGTGATTTTCCAGTAATGTATTTCTAGGAGTGGACGAAACCACCGTGTGTCGGACAGCGACTGTGACGGGAGACCATCTCATTACGCGCGACAGCGCACTGCCGGGCTAATGCGGAATACGTGAGGAACGGTTTAATGTTAGAACATTTTGATACTATGATACTTAAACTAAATGTATCTATCATTTAAAATTGTATAGACATAAAAATGTCTATACGCGCACACCAAACAGTAAGTGATGATCACTTATTGTTTGGTGTGATTCCAGCTAAGCGCAGGCCTATATACTTTAAAAGAAATTGTCCTGAATAATTGCCTGGCATGAGATGAACTGAATAACATAGGTGCTTCTTTAGGGAACCTTTCAGAAGACGTATCATATTCAACCTTAATGCATTGTATAGAGTACTATAGAGGTGGCTTGACTATGATTTCCAGTGGTAAGAGGGCTCCCTCCGTCACTCGTTTCATACAATCGTAGTTCCAATTTCATTTGAATATTAAGCAACCAAAGTCCATGAAATGCAGACAAATTCTAGAAACTAATATCTATGTCTGTGGTTTTCCAGATTTCTGTTAAAATATTCGGTTTCAAAGTTACGCGGTCTTAAAAATTTTCATACAAATCTTTGAGCCCCTGTAATTTTAAAACTACATATTTTTAGAAAAATCTAAAACACCACAGACACAGCTATTAGTTTCTAGAATATGTCTGTAAAATTTCATGGACTTTGGTTGCTTAATATTCAAATGAAATTGGAACTACAATTGTATGAAGCGACTGACGGAGAGAGCCCTGTTAATAACAGCATCATAAACTAGTGTAAATACCCATTATAAATATAAATTTAAATTCGAGATTTTGATTTATTTATTTAGGATAGCAAACAAACAGAATAGTACCTATAACTTATATTTATTTTCATATATTATTATTTCATTTTGTTTTACTGAAAAACTTTAGCCTATTTTCAGGTCTTATTTAGAGCTGTCTTCAATGAAAATTCGGATATCGTGGATAATATCGTAGAAATGGTAGAGGGAACGGTATATAAATCGATTTGTACGTAACATCTACCTACTCGTAATTAGAACCTTACATGAGAGCAATGTTAATTAAACCGTCAATTAATTATCATACTAATGAAGTGGCGGTGGCGACTGAGTATATCAAATGATTGCGCTGATTAAACGACGTGAAATTGGGTTATGCTAAGGTTTACTTTGCGCATACTTACACCTCGCATAGTCGAATAAGATCTGCTTTCAAAACCATGGTAAAATTGTATCAAAACTGGCACTTGAAATCAGAGTTCGTGAAAATACGAATATAAAAACCTATAATAACCTAATATTGTATCTAGCATTATCAGGTTGTTTCTCTAGGCACAAACAACCTGATAATGCTAGACACAATCCGATCTCTGATCCAAATCCTAAGCTACTCAGTGGACATCTTTGACATATCTACGTCATATATCCGATTTGAATCCGAGGCACATCCGAGATATTCTCTCACGGATGACGCGGACGGAGAGAACTCGGATAACGGAAGTCGGATTTAGTGCGTAAGCTGCCATACAAATAGTTCTTAGACTACTTGGGAACATATTTTCACGGATTCGGATCGGACACCATGATTGGATGATTTTACCACCGAACCGCAAGACGTCGGGCGAGTTTCCATCCTTATGTCGTCGACATTCCATCTACACGCACGAAACGTTTTGCGTCTTCATTCCTCATACGCATGGCTAAGGTTTGGAATACTCTTCCGCGATCAGTGTTTCCTACCAATTACAATCCGGGTATCTTTAAAACAAGAGTGAATAGGCACCTTCTAGGTAAACGCGTCCCATCTTAGACCACATCATCACTTTCCATCAGGTGTGATTGTGGTCAAGCGCTTACCTATAGTGAATAAAAAAAAATGCAGTGCGTAATCGCCCTTAGCGTGGGGGCATCTCGACCTGTCGCGTACTGTAGATGTAATATATAGAGTTTTACAACTTCGGTACATCGGTGATTAGGAGTTGGGAGTAGGACATATCCTAACTTCTCCTATGTTAGCTGTAGAACAATGCAATCTCTAACAAGTAGTATGCCCGGGTGCAAACGGCAGCTCAGCGCAGTTGAGCTGATATTACCCGATACTGTTTAGTGATGTGATGCGCTGCACTTTGAATTGGACTGTACTGATAACACTTTTGATGGTTTTATAAAATGTTTTAATGTAATCAATTATAAATCGAATACAAATAATATTAACGCTGGTAATTTGGAGGCGGTCGCGCCGCGAATGCATCGTGCCGCGCGCCGGCGCCGCACCGCGAGACCCCCGCTCCCGCAGGCGGCCGCCGCGCACGCCTTGTTTAGTGCTATAGCACTAGACAGATACTTTACGCTGTAAGAACAGAAACGAGACTGCTCTCCCGTCTCTGTAGCGTGCACTATGTTAAAAGCATTAGCAATAAAGATTTTTAAGTTTACGGTCTTATAAAAAAAACAAGTGTAAATTAAGAAATAACACCCCCGACAAGTAAAGGTTACAGTAATAACTTGAAAAGAGCTGATAACTTTCAAACGGCTGAACCGATTTTCTTGGATTATAGCTAAGAACACTCTCGATCAAGCAACCTTTCAAACAAAAAAAAAAAACTTTTAAATCGGTTCATTAGTTTAGGAGCCACAGACAGATACACAGATAAAACACAGATACACACGTCAAACTCTTTTTGGGTCGGGGGTTAAAAATATATTCAAGCGATAAACTAAATGCTCATTTTAGACGTGGGAGTTTTCTCATTCAAAAACTACCAATTTAATTCCTATCAGTAGTTTAATTTTTTGAGATGAGGCTATAATGTGTCCAAGCATCCAATAAGTTTAGCACCACAGCACTGTGACGATCACAATCAACTTTGATTCACTGACACTGTAGAATGCAAAGCTGCAGCAAGAACAGCACAATCCCAGCTTACAATAATTGCAATTGTCGCAATGTGACAATTAATACAATTTCCGTTGTATAGCTTCCTAATATTGATGGACCTGATTGTTACTTGAATAGATTTAGAGCCTCGATAGCTCAACGGTTGAGGAGCGGACTGAATTCCGAAAGGTCGGGGGTTCATACCCCACCCGTTGCACTATTGTCGTACCACTCCTGGCACAAGCTTAACGCTTAATTGGAGGAAGGGTAAGGGGAGTATTAGTCATGATTAGCATGGCTCATATTCTTTGTAAAAAAAAAAGATATCACATATTGGGAAATGTAGAAAAGCAAGTCAATTATCCTGTGGTTTTACAAATATGAGTTAGTATAGTGTACTAAAGTCAGTTTGGACATTTATTATTTCTAAATTGGCATAATTGTGATCTGGTGGAAAGCTTTGGTCGTGACTTTTTACCACGCTCATTTTATGTAGCACTAGACTTAGAGGATGCCCGCGACTAGGTCCGCGTGGATTTAGGTTTTTAGAGATCCCGTGGGAACTGTTTGATTATCCGGGATAAAAAGTTTAAAATTTTAAAATTACAGGGACGCAAGCTACCTCGGTACCAAACATACAAATCGCTTAAGCGGATGGGTTTTTGGGAATCCCGTGAGAACTCTTCGATTTTCCGGGATAAAAAGTAGCCTATGTCCATCCCCGAGATATAAGCTAACTCTGCACCAAACGTCAAAATCGGTTAAACTGCTGGGCCGTGAATAGGTAGCAGACAGACAGACACACTTTCGCATTTATAATATTAGTATGGAAGTATGGATTTAGAAGCTGCCTACGCAGATATGAAAGGACAAACTACTTACCGCTTCCTTTTATAACATAGACCGCGAGGGAAAGTTCCACGCTACGCCGCCCAGGTGTGGCAGCGGCATCGTATCATCAGGATGGTGCTATGTTATTTTATATATTATAAGCTTTGATAATATTAGTTATTATTGATTAACTTATATGTTAAAGGTGCTGTTCAACAGCTGCGATAGTCTAGTAGCTACATTATTTTGGCTGCGGCTCATGAAACCTTTGGTTGGAATCTTGAGGACTAAAAATATTGGGTTTGAATTTCAACGGTGGAAGAGTCGCAGAGTAACAACAAATTTACATTTACAGTCCGTACAAAATGATTTCTCACAGGCCATTTTAATATCAGGTCAAATATTATGTCAAAAATATGGTTCACCTTTAAAAAATATAATACTACAACGTCTACCAATCACAGCAATTGAGATTGTACCAATGATTGATGTAGCTTTTCCGTAATCGACCTGTTGGTGTATAGCGGCCCTTAGTTCTGTCATAAGGTGTAAAATAAAAATTTATAACCCCCGACAAGTGAAGGTTACAGTAACTAGAAAAGAGCTGATAACTTTCAAACGGCTGAACCGATTTTCATGGATTATAGCTAATAACACTCTCGATCAAGCCACCTTTCAAACAAAAAAAAAATACTAAATTAAAATCGGTTCATTAGTTTAGGAGCTACGATGCCACAGACAGATACACAGATACACACGTGAAACTTATAACACCCCTCTTTTTGGGTCGGGGGTTAAAAAGAGTGGATTTCTTCAAGAAATGCACAAAATAAACAAAACAAGTCGAAATGATTGAATGGGTACCATTGAGTGCAGGAGTCGGTGTTACTAAACTTTGCAACATTGCGCGATAAGAAGGAAGTAACTTTGAAACATGGCGGTGCGTTTAAAACCTTGAGTTAGTAGCGGAATTACATAAAGATAAGATTGTATGAAGCTTTTACTACTTCCTTCTCGTACTACTTTTTAACCCCCGACCCAAAAAGAGGGGTGTTATAAGTTTGACGTGTGTATCTGTGTATCTGTGTGTCTGTGTATCTGTGTATCTGTGTATCTGTGTATCTGTCTGTGGCATCGTAGCGCCTAAACGAATGAACCGATTTTAATTTAGTTTTTTTTGTTTGAAAGGTGGCTTGATTGAGAGTGTTCTTAGCTATAATCTAAAAAAATTGGTTCAGCCGTTTAAGAGTTATCAGCTCTTTTCTAGTTTTCTTGTAGAAAAGAAGGTTAGATAACCGTAAGGTTCATAATATCAATAGACAAATGTCAAGCTGTCAAGATGGACGTTGCCTAAATACATAATTATTTATTTGAAAATGATGTTTTGGAAAACTCAGATACTTTGGATCGTCGGGGGTGTTATAAATTTTTAATTTACACTTGTATAACAAGAGTTGAAGCATGAACGTAATTTAAAATACTACTTAGGTACTGCATGTCTAATTTATACTGGAATTATATCTAAGGTTTTATGATTTGGATAATTTTTTAAATATTTTGGAGTAATATTAATCTCGCTCAAAACTTTTTTTTAAATTTTAAATAAAAATAAGTTTTAGAGGTAGGCGTTTATAAATACCTGAGTACTTTAGAAATGGAAATATCAATTGAAAGGTTTCCATTCAAATGAAGTTGTACAAGACTTTTGAATCGTTTAGAGAACCTACCTCTAGTTTGCCATTCCTCTCGAGAAAAACTAGCAAGAAACTCAGCGATTGCTTTTTTCAAATATTCTTATTAACTAATAATCGGTAGAGTGCTAGGGATGACTTCAGCTGCTGCAGTTGAAGCTTGTGGCAGTGAGCGATCACCTTTATGCCTTATGAATAAAAAAATTCAACTCTAATTCCAGATCCGGGGATCAAACGAGCAAAGTCCAATCAAACACCAATTTCTCAAAAGAAAGAAGAACAAAGGTATTTCATTGCTCAAATTAATTTTGAAATTTTACCGTCCCTACACTAATGCCTTTAATAAGGCAAAATGGAAATACGGGCGAATATTTTGTCGAGCTATAGGTGCATAATAATAATTTTTATCTTTTCAGTAGATCCGATGCATAATGGAACTCAGGCGCGTCTTTTTTTGAGAACATCATAATATCAGCTTTATTTTTCAACATAATGTGTATAATGAAAACAAAACAGGAGAGACTCAAATCTGAGTACTTTTTAAGAGATAGCTGATTTTAGCTGAAAAATAATGATATTTATTTATTCAATGATATTTTGTGAAAAAAGTTACATATTATAATATGTTACTTTTCTCACAAAATATAGCTAAAAATAAAGCTATAAATAAGCTATCATAGGAAACGCATTTTTTAGGTATGCTATGAAATATAAACTTAATATGGTATAATAACGCACAACAAACAGAAACATAATCAGCCCAGAGTGAAGAAAGAAAGATGGTATAATATCATTGGTTCAGCTGATTTAGGCCAACCAGTTGCATATTATCTGGTTTATCAGGAGAATCATTGGACTCTTGAAAGCTATGCAGTGATGAATGTTTTGTTTGGCGTTTTTAGTAAGTCTGTATGTTTCCAAGCCGGTAAACTGAGCTTCAAATTGTGAATTCCGGAATTTAGGCCGTAACACGCCATCGGCTATTAAACTGTGCTTAGGCTGAAGCCAGGCGAGATTACGGCGTACGGCAACAATTCCAGATTGAATACTGAATCACATTGAAAGGTAACGAAGGTGAATTTTTGCTCGGCGTATTTAGTGAGTGTATGTTTCCAAACCGGTAAACCGAGCTTTAACAGGACTCTCTCCGTCACTTACTCCATACAATCGTAGTTCCCATTTCATTTGAATATTAAGCAACCAAAGTCCATGAAATTTTGCAGACATAGTCTAGAAACTAATATCTGTGTCTGTGGTGTTTTAGATTTTTCTAATAATATGTAGTTTTAAAATTACAGGGGCTCAAAGATTTGTATTTTTCTTTAAAAAAAGGCCCAACTTTGTGCTCGTTTTTCTAGACAATGGAGCAATTTAATGAAATTTGGAAAAACCACAGACCTAGAAAATTTAATGAATATTATGTAGTAAAAAAATTATCGTTGTATATTTTATATTGTTATAATTGTGTGGGAACTACGAAAACCAGAAATTACACCCAGAAATCTTGAAAATTTCGTGCTGTCTCGATTTGTGCAAGCGGGGTGGTGAAGTGCGGGGGACGACACGTGAAACTGACAGAAACTGACAGTCTAAACACACGGGCCACATTTAGACTGCACCCAACTCCAAACTTGTCGATAGGTCTAACTAAATACACTGGTACATTTCAACTTGCGTTAGACGTATGCGTTACCTACTCAGACGTTGCCTGTAGATAAAAATATGTCTCATGTTTGCTGGCAATAGCGCATGCATCAAACCCTGCAAGTTGCAACTCTCTTGCAACCTATTCCTCACGCAATACGCACAGCTTTAATATTATAATTTTTGACAATGTATACTATATGTAATGCCATATCACAGGTCACTCTCTGATTTATTGCTAACAATTTACTTCCAAATGCAAAGAAATCTAAGTGTGTTGAATTCACACTGCCCAATACCAGGACCTTAAATGACATAAGTTCATTGATAAATAATCATATGTTGAAAATAAAGGAGAACCCCGTGTTTCTCGGTATAATGTTAGATGCAAAGCTTCTATGGAACACCCACATATCAACACTTGATGGTAAACTCAGCTCTGCTGCTTACACTGTTAGAAAAATTCGACAGGTACTGACGTGGAAACTGCAAAAAATGTATATTTTGCCTATTTTCACTGTATTATGTCTTACGGACTCTTGCTATGAGATAAAGCGGTAGATATTGAAAAAAAAATGTATTACAGAAAAGGACAGGACGTGCAATTTATAATTTAAAACCGCGCGCTGCCATACAATAAAAATATAAGGAAATAAGTACCTTATCTATTATCTTATAGTAGCTTTTAAATATATTTACAACTAGCTAATGCCCACAGCTTCGCTCGCGTGGATTTAGGTTTTTAAAAATCCCGATCCTTTCATTTCCCAGAACAAAAGTTGCCTCTCCGTAATAGCCCGTCCCCGGGATGCAACTTGTTTCTGTATCACGTAAGAATATTTAAACGGATGATCCTTTTCAAATCCCGAGGGATCACCAGGATTTAGGAATGCAATTTCTTACAGCATCCTATACCTTCAATATCAATTAATAATCGACACTTTTTAAATCCCATTAGCTTTAGTAGTCAGGTCCCCTGCAACATCAGGATTGAGGAGTTGGAATCCAAATTTTTTATTGAACAATGTCGCAAACTTTCTTTATCGATTAAAAAAACTACCCAAAATTACGCAGTTAGGTTACCTGCCAAATTTCATGGTTTTGAGTCAACGGGTACCCTAGAGGTTTTCTTGACACACACGACAGACAGACAGATAGACAACAAAGTGATCCTATAAGAGTTCCGTTTTTCATTTTGAGGTACGAAACCCTAGAAAACGTAGGAACGGCATTCCGAACCAGTGGTAAATTTGTCTGACCATCCAAAAACACTTTGAAGTTTACCTAAAAGTTTACAGGAATAAAAATTTATCATTGTATTCCATTCCATTTCATTCTATTCCATTCTGTTCAAAGATAAATAGATAATAAAAATATTTGTCACCGAAACAATAATTTACGATACATCAACCAATATCAATTTTACTGATGACAATCTGACTATTACCAAAGTGAACGACTACTATAATATCTATTATATACGACTAACATAATATGTATTGTAAATTGTGTGCCGTTTGCATTCTCACTAGGTTCTCATTAAGTTTGTTTTATTTGGTTAAACTTTCTGGCATTTATATTGTTATGACGTTTAATTGGCAAACAGTCTGTTTATTGGCTCAAACTCAAAAATTCAGCCAATCACAACAAAGAAAATATTGTAATAATGATTGATGCAGCTTTCTGTAATTGAAAACAAAATATTTGACATTAACTTGAATGTGACAGTGTTTTCCGAATAGGGTTGCCAGAGGCCCCGTATTTTACTGGTTACCCCGTATTTCGGGATACAGAAACCTGGCTGGCGAAATCAAACACTGACGTTATGTCCAGTAGAAAGAATATTTTCCTTTTGCGGCAATGCGTAGCCGAAACCCACTCGATATTGATCATGGTCGTAGCCAAGGCGGCGGGGCTTGGTTTGAGGATGTAAGCCTTTTTTTATACAAGTTAGCCCGTGACTTTAATCTTTTCTAGTGGTAAGTGATGATGCAGTCTAATTTCTTGGCCGTTAGGGCCATACTAACCATATAACTAGCCATGACCGAAGCCTCCCACCAGACCAGAAATGTTGAAATGGCGACTGCGCCTGGGAAGCCGTCAAAAACCTAAGCCTAAAATAATACTTACACTATTTCTTGCATTTGCTTACCAATTTTTTTTGGAAATATATCAAACATTTCGCGCTCACTTCACTCGCGCTTTGAATTTGTATTACTTGGTGTAAACTCCGCAATTTCGTTTGCATGAATTTAGATTTTTAAAAATTCCGTGGGGGATTTTCCGGGCTAAAAAGCCGCCTAAAAAAAAATGTCTGGGATGCAAGTTACCTCTGAATAGTAAGTACCAAAATTTTGGTAAAGAAGATGGGCCGTGAAAGGGTAGATAGGCAAATAGATATACTGTCGTATTCGTAATATTAGTATGGATAGGAAGCTTTAAAAATATAATCTTGCTATGGCTAAACTCGTTTCCCTTTCACTTTAATTTTTTCTGTATTGAACCAAAAACACTTACGCTCACTGCGCTCGCGCTTTTTTATTGTTGTATTTTATCTCACTGACAAATTGAAAGGCGAAATTCCACTAACCAGGTAATTAGCCCATAAAGTTGAGCGAATGTTTTTTTCCTCATGACAGGATTCAGTTCCGGCCCTGATAAAACCTCTCCCGCAATCGATTCCTGGCTACGGCCATAGTATTGATACTGTGAAGGTGGAATTACAAATTAAATGTAATTTTAAGTTAAAATGAAAAGATTGTATGCATGAAATGTATAACATTTTGCTTTACAAAACTTAAGAGTTTTTAAAAGCTATTTAAATAAATAAATCTTTTATTTAAAACCACATTGCAAACACAGTTCACCAATCAAGACACGGCAACATACGGAGAAAAAATACAAAACTTACAAATAAACTAAAATATCTAAATAGGCTTTCCATGCATTTCAGAGAGAACCACCGCCTATTTCTTTAAGTACTTCAAATTTTCAAATTTCTTCAAATCTAAACCCCGTATTTTTGATGGTGGTAGCCTGTAAATCAAAAAGAGGCAGGTGGCAACCCTACTACTTCCTAGACAGAATTAAAAAATTGTTTTCATTACTCGGTATGCCTACTGCCATAGTGTGACAGAAAGTGTGACGGTAGTTGTGACCTCTGATTGGCCGACTCTCTTTCACTATTTGCTAAAATTGATGATTGCAACAACAATTTTTTCTTTTTTGTAATCGAAAACAGAACACGGACGTCAAACAGGTTGACTAATTGCAATCATTTCTGACCGGCTAACATTGTTCCGCTAGTGGCTCAAACTCACTGTCGCAGCAAGAACATTGTAAATTCAGCCAATCACAGCAATTTCAATTGGTTATCACAAATGTACCGATCTAGGAACCGAGAATGCACGAACCAGGGCAGATAGAGATAAGAACAATAATATCATACGTAGGAAATCGACGGGGGATCGTTGACAACGATAGCCTTAAGTTGTGAAATCCGGAATTTCGGCCGTAACACGCCGTCGGCTATTAAACTGTGTTTAGGCTGAAGACAGGTGGAATTACGGCGAACGGCAACAACTCCGGATTGAAAGCTGAAACGAATTGAAAGGTAACGATCGCAAATGAAATTTTCGTTTCTCGTTATCGCCGTTACATTGCGGAATTTACATTGCAATGCATTGCCAGACACTTTAAAAGTTTTAAAGTTTAAGGGTGTCTGACAGGGGGTTGCCACGATACTAAGTGTGTGGTGATGCATGACGTGATTTCTAATACTATTCCGAAGACAATATAAATAACTCGAAATTTAAAGAACCCCCGACTCAAAAACCTCTATAAGAAAACTAGAAAAGAGCTGATAACTTTCCAACGGCTGAACCGATGTTCTTCGATTATAGCTAAAAACACTCTCGATCAAGCCACCTTTCAAACAAAAAAAAAAAATTAAATTGAAACTGGTTCATTCGTTTAGGAGCTACGATGCCACAGACAGATACACAGATACACATGTCAAACTTATAACACCCCTCTTTTTGGGTCGGGGGTTAAAAATTACATTTTATACTTGGACGTAATTTTTTTACACCTATTTTACCTGTTATCTCTCAAAGCCACTATCATCCAAACTTCATAGTTACTGATTGTTCTTCTCTGCATTGGGCACAATAAGCAGAGAAACTTTCAGCTTTTACAAAATAACGAAGGTCTGGCACGCGCTAGCTCTTTGTCCATAATAATGGGAAAAATCGAATCGCCAATCCATTTCATTTAAAAGTGCTTGTACGATGTAATTATAAAACAGCTGTGTCTTATTAATTAATTATTATTATTACTAAATGATGCCCTCGACTTTGTTCGTGTGGATTTAAGTTTTACAAATCCCATGGGCACACTTTGATTTTCCGGGATGAAAATTTACCTATGTCCGTCTCTGCGATCACCAACCCACTACGTACCTAAGTGTACAAAACCAAGTATACCAAACTTCAAAATGGTTAAACGGATGCGCCTGTCTATAACATGCTTATTCACTCTTCTTTGGAAGGCACCAATATTGTAGCTGGCGGGAAAACCGGAAGCCAAGATTATTTGTTCAATAATTCCGCTCTCTCAGCAATACAATTTTCTCTTTCACATTCCACGCAAAACTTAAAGTTCTTCGACTTAAGTTAGTCTCGAAGTTGACCCTTACAACGTTTTGCCATTAGAAGGTTGTGAAGTTTGCTCCAAATTACTTCTAAAGGTTTACAGTACCAGTATCTCTACTAATATTATAAATGCGAAAGTGTATTGGATTGTTCTTTAATCACGTGGCAACGGAGTAACGGATAGCCACGTAATTTTTTGCACTGATATACATAGTAGTTAAAAACCTGGAGAATGACATAGAATACTTTTTATTTCGGGAAACAGGATCTGCAGGATAGCACGAAATGTTTCAAAGAATGAAAGAAAGAGAAAACGTTTATTTTTTACCCCCGACCCAAAAAGAGGAGTGTTATAAGTTTGACGTGTGTATCTGTGTATCGGTGTATCTGTCTGTGGCATCGTAGCTCCTAAACTAATGAACCGTTTTGAATTTAGTTTTTTTTTGTTTGAAAGTTGGCTTGATCGAGAGTGTTCTTAGCTAATCCAAGAAAATCGGTTCGGCCGTTTGAAAGTTATCAGCTCTTTTCTAGTGACTGTAACCTTCACTTGTCGGGGGTGTTATAAATTTTTAATTTACACTTGTTGAAAGCTGTGCCACACATTACCAGTTATATCTACGGGTTAGGTTATCCCGGTGCCTCTAATACTTAAGCATTAAAGTCAAAAGACCTCAAGCAGAAGAAGCGCCGGAATAAACTGTGACATGTATGGCACAACCCGAAAAAAAAAACTCCAACTCAGCATACATGCTGTATGCCTTGCCCATACTCAAATACATACAGCTTTTTTCACGACTTCCTTATATCACTCAACCACAGATCACTGATCTACCTGATTTTTTGCGCAACGGATCAGCCTGGCTGTCCAGCGCGGAAATGCAGCCAGTATTCTTGGCACCATTCCACGCGGGCATGATTTGTATAGTAATTAGATAAGGCTAGCTTTAAGTTTTATTGTAATATTTTTTTTGCATGGTTTAAGACCTGGAGAGGCTACTTTTATCCGTGACGTCATAATTGACTAAATTGTCTGGAATTGCGGAATTTCATTTGCCCGTGTAAGCCTACCTTTAGCGTACCTTTAGACGCATTAGAAGTTGCGAAATAAATTGCCCTATTTATTACCAACAATTTATTCGAGCAATCAAACGATGTCTGCAGCAAGTTTGAACAGGGATTTCTATTTTCATATTCTTTGAACAGGGATTTACATTTTCCTTCCTTTCCTTACTGAAATATAACAATGCAACTGAATTTGAACTATGTCAGTACCGTAGAGGAATAGGTATTCAAAACAGGAGGAAGTCTTGAGCTCTATATCAAGTTATTGAATAAATATTGATAGCCTGAGATATTTTGATGCTGCTTTTCTATAATAATAATAAATAATAAATACACTTTATTTGCACAACCACAAGAAGGATTACATTAAAGAATAAAAAACACAGACAGAGGGAAGATACAAAAGGCGGCCTTATCGCAAATTAGCGATCTCTACCAGGCAACCTTAAAGATTGGAAAGTATAAGGAAAATTAAACTGCAGGTGGTGTGTAATATACTAATAAACATACATTCAAATACCTGATACATACTAATATATAAACCACTACATGTATTAAATAATATGTATAATCCCAATATACTAAATACAAGTGTAAATTAAAAATTTATAACACCCCCGACGATCCAAAGTATCTGAGTTTTCCAAAACATCATTTTCAAATAAATAATTATGTATTTAGGCAACGTCCATCTTGACAGCTTGACATTTGTCTATTGACATACCTAATTTATTATGAACCTAACGGTTATCTAACCTTCTTTTCTACAAGAAAACTAGAAAAGAGCTGATAACTCTTAAACGGCTGAACCAATTTTTTTAGATTATAGCTAAGAACACTCTCGATCAAGCCACCTTTCAAACAAAAAAAACTAAATTAAAATCGGTTCATTCGTTTAGGCGCTACGATGCCACAGACAGATACACAGATACACAGATACACAGACACACAGATACACAGATACACACGTCAAACTTATAACACCCCTCTTTTTGGGTCGGGGGTTAAAAATAGACTAATATATACTCTATAATTGATGATTAAACGAACTTACCTGAAGTGAAGTTCTATCCCAATTATACGAGTTGCTTCGTCCGAAGAGATTAGGTATACATTGTAGTAATACGTCTAAGTATTGCCTTTCTAACCACTTATTTGAAAGCAGAAAATCTGCAGTTCTATTTTTTGTATTTTTTGTTGGTATCACTGGAGCGTTCCCATCTCATTTAGTTGAAAGCCTGCCTGGAACATTAATATTTCACTTATCAGGGGTCCTAGGGCTGGGAGGGACCTAATCTCTTCGGACGAAGCAACTCGTATAATTGGGATAGAACTTCACTTCAGGTAAGTTCGTTTAATCATCAATTATACCTCATTGCTTCGTCCTTTGAGATTAGGTATACATTGTAGATTTTGAAAGATAGTGAAATATTAAAACACTTCTAGGTGTAATAATATTGTATTTATATTATCAATTTTGACAAGCAAAATAAAGCCAAAAATAAATAAAAGATATTATCATAATTACGGTTACTTCATCCGTATTTAAGTAGATACTTAGTGATTTTTATAATCACTGTATTATAAGTAAAAATAAAATACTTTTAAAGCTGCTGATTCAAATTTATTTTACTTAAAATAAATTTTAATCAGCTGCTCAGTGTTCCAGATTGATTTATGAATAATAAATAATAATAAATAATAGGAGTGATAGAGCAATCTGATTAGATTGATCACATTGAATACCTCTACGATAAACTCTGGCACACAGCATAGAGTTGCCCACGCTAAGGCCGCTGTATTTCGTATTAGGTATATCAATATTGATACCTTTACTGTGAGCTGCGGAGGTAGCTGCATGCCTGACGGAATAAGCGAAAAAAAAATATATAGAAGTATTATATTTTTATCCACTGACTGATACTGTTCGTAGATACCGATTTATGCGGACTCTTAAATCTTACTATTGTAATGGGGCATTTTTTTTTTTTTTTTTTTTTATTTCGTAGGGGTTACATTCTATCGATGTATTCTAACAATTTTTTTGCTGGATAAAGTTATCTTCGGTGAATGTTTATTAGAAAGGAACATTTAGGCAAGGTTGAGCTGAATCTGGGTATGACGATCTTGTTAGGTCATGTATTTCGACTGATGTTTGTTAAATTAATATTATTATTAACAATTACACTACGTATCTAAATTAATTTTCAAAATATGGTTTGCACCTTATGTGTAATTATACCAGCATGAGTAATGTGACGTTAATCAAATATTCTAAATTCAAATTGTTATTTGGATTCCAATTAACAAAAATTCTAAAACTATGGACAGATCTCATGGTGTAACAACATCAAATCTTGGGACTGGAGGACGATGAAAAAACAGACGTTACTCTCGAACCTAGGATCAACGATAGAGCTGAGCCATGGCTGTGTTTTATGAACCCATCAAGCTTATAGCCTGACCGGCTAATTCAGATAGACATTTTCATCGGAGTTGACGCTTCATAATATACAATATACCTTTATTTCAGGACACAGAGTTCGTTCTGTCGTGTGCGCCTATTTTTTTTTTTTTTTTTTACAAAAAACTAACCCAACACCATCTTGCGAAGTTGATCATAATATATACAAAGATGACGGTGCTACGCTCCTCTCTACCTAGTAGTACCGTCTTGATAACTTCCATGCAACCAACATAATATGCAATCAACAGGGTGGCTGAAACAGATAATGCATTATCATTATGTCTAAATTGAATTTAGAACCGAACAGAGAAGGCTCTGAAATGGTGGAAACCAGGGGTTTTTTTTTTTTTTTTTTTATGCAAAAAAAAAAACCAACATGTGGTTGCCCTAAGGCTGGTACTATTTATTTAAATACATGTTCTTCTAGTTCCCGTTTCCCGTTGTTTTTTAAACTAATGTATGAAGCGAACACAAATCTCCTGTGAGCTTCACAGCATAATTATAGATTTTGATATTCTCGTAAGAAGTGGACATCTAACTCCATCTATATAGTTAAATAGGAAAGAGAGCACTTTATTGTCGTACGCAATAAAATGCCTTTTTTTTTTTTTTATAGATTCCATTTTCTGAAAACCTGAAAGTCCAAAAAAAACAGTCAGTAATTTTAGCTACTTCATATGTTTGACAGATTCAAAACTAAACTCAGAATCCACTGGCCATCGGTGGTCTTCTCACAGCGTGTCGCCCCTACCCTATATCGTTAGGATCCGAAAAAAAATAAAATAATTCTAGACAGTCTATTTTGTCAAATAGGATTGACTGTCACTTCGATAGATTTTTACCATTATGTAAATAATCCTGCAAAGACTGTGCTGAATGCTGATGTGTCAATGCTGAGCTATCTTAGTGATTTGCATTACACAACAAGATATTTAAAACATCTTTCTGTCCGTTTTTGTAGGTGTACCGTATCTACTTACTAAATCGCGGGCAAGTCGCAGTAAGTCATTAACAACGAGTTTTGTATGTAAATTTAGCTCTTGATTGATTAAATATCATTTTTCTTCAGACGGGTCAACGTTTTTTTTTTTTTTTTTAATCAGGTAATTGCAATATTTGCGCACAGTAGGTACTCGGGCTGTACAGCTCTTTTTTACATTGATGATAAATCTTAAGAACTCTAAAGTATTTATTGTTTGTAAAATAATTTTAGATAACCCTGATAAATTTTAAAAATCAACTATATCTTGTAAATATATGTTATGTATATACCTAGTTGACAAGTAACCCAAAAATCTGAGTAAATACATAAATCACCGGCTTTAGTACTCGTAGTTTTGTAAAGACGAGAGGCGGAAAGTATATTCAGACCAAAATAGTAAACCATTAAATTGGAATAATTCTCGTTCATTTTAAATCGTAGATACTTTCTATAGATAGGTAGTAAAATCTTTTATAACTCCTAAGAAATAAATCTAACGTGGCCATCCAACTATTCATTGATGTAGTTGTAATTGACCTTAATGTTGTTATGTAAGCACCCACTCGTTTAAGAATTTTAGACTTATTATAAGTCTGTTATTTCCATTGGATTTATAATAAAAAATGAAAAGAAGGAAACGATCCTTCACACGAATCACATTGTGATAAGTATAACTTCACTAAACATAAAGTCTATGATATTATATTCAGATGATAGGAGGCATGCTGGGTCGTGAGATTAAGATACTGGTTTTAGAAATGGAATCCCGTATCCTCTTACCCACAATAGTATGACTGGGTCATTAATTAATTGCCATTAGTCCTAAAAGTAGAATGAACGTTCCTGCGGAACGTACCGGGTGCAGCGACGAGGGTCCCCGGTGACACTGCCAGCGGCGACTGTCACAGCTGCCGTGAGCGCGGTGACTTCATGGGTTCGTACTTCGTATATAATCGTTGCTCTCGCTTGTTGTATTGCCGGGAGCGGATGCTCCTGGTTTAAAGTCTGGATAGGAGCCGGTGTCGGCTTCTGCGTTGCAGGAGGTTTTCTTGCGGGTGGGATTATTCATATCTTGGCACCGGATCATAATATTACAAGCCCGAATGTATCGGCTAGCTTCACGCTGTATAAGACACAGTCTATTTCTGTATGAGCTGATCTTTAATATTTTTCTTTATTAAAAAAGAATATGAAGTTTTTTCTTGTCATAGATTCGTTGTGCTGGGTATCGCACATCAGTCTGGCTGGATCTTTAATAATAATTAATTTACGGACTGATCACTTTATTCTAAAGAGAAAAAATGAGTGAGAGCTTCCTCATGAGCATATCCGATAAAGCGAAGCGAAGACTAGTTTTTTCTTGACGATGGCTTAATTTTATGGTTGACGTGCTTGGCTGCGTTTCGACAACAATCATTGGCACTAACTCGGGTTCGAGTTGTAATCCGTCTGTACAATGGTATTATAATAATTTATAAACAAAAAAGTGTAGGTATTTTAAACCATCTACCCTTAACTTTTCTATCAGTAGCGAAAGGGTACATCCTTATTAGAAGACCGCAACATAAATGTATAAACTATATGAAGGTATGAAGAAGGTATTTAATATGCGTAAATCTCAAATGATCTCATTTTTACTCGATAATAGCACTTGATATCTCATGATTCATGTAGACACATTTCATTCACAAATAATAATCAAAGTAAAGGTAATAATATTCCTTTTTAAATGTATTCCATCACGATAATATTTTCAAAGCTTTCGGAATTCCAAATGATGTGAAGGTAACATCCCCATGAGATGTACACAACACCGATTGGAAATTGATATCATTCCATTAGTCTGATAGGTAACGTTTTACTGTAAATACCTTCGTGGTCTGGGCTTCCAAATGACGTGAAGGTTACATCCCCATGAGATGTACACAGCACTATTGGAAAGTGATGTCATATCATCACCAGTGTGATACGGAAATAGTTCTAGCAACTATTCACAATATCAGCATTTCACTGTTAAATACCTTCATGTTCCGGGATTCCAATTAACGTGAAGGTCACATCCCCACAAGATGTACACAACACAATAGGAAAGTGATGTCATATTCTCAGTGTGATACGGAAATAGTCCTTGCAACTATTCACAATATCCCAAGAAATAAATAACATTTCACTGTAAACACCTTCATGTTCCGGGATTCTAATTGATGTGAAGGTCACATCCCCACAAGATGTACACAACACAATAGGAAAGTAATGTCGTATTTTATTAGTGTGATATGGAAATAATCCTAGCAAATTTTCACAATATCCTTAGAAGTAGGCAACATTTCACTGTAAATACCTTTTTATTTCGGGATTCCAAGTGACGTATCATATATATCATATCACTAGTTTGATTCGTAAACAGTCCCAGAAGCTATTCATAATATGTTTAGAATTAGGTAACACGTCTTCACTGAAATACCTTATGGTCCGGAATTCCAAATCACGTGAAAGTAACATCGCCATGTTGTCATATGTCAAGGTAACATCGCAATGTACAAAACATTAATTGCATAGTGATATCATATCACCAGACACTATTATAATAAAACCTTATAACATAAAAATATGTAACAAATAAATAAATAAATAAATCACTATCGTTTTGGTGACTACGCTTTTGTAACGTTTTTTAAAACTTGAATAACGTGGTGATCGGCGAGGCACTAAAACGCGAATGGGATGGGAACGCTCCAGTGATACCAACAAAAAATACAAAAAATAGAACTGCAGATTTTCTGCTTTCAAATAAGTGGTTAGAAAGGCAATACTTAGACGTATTACTACAATGTATACCTAATCTCAAAGGACGAAGCAATGAGGTATAATCGTACTTATGGAGAAACTTCTATAACTGTAAGGGCGGTTACGCACTCATCCAATCCGGATCCGTGAACTATTTGTTTGGTAACTTGTAGTCTTGCAAATAAAAGTGTTACATCTTGTACTTACAATGGTACGGAACCGTTCGTGTGCGAGTTCGACTTGCACTTGGCTGATTTTTTCCGTGATTATTCCCTATATTTAACCCCCGACCCAAAAAAAACCCAAACAAACCCCGACCCAAAAAAGAGGGGTGTTATAAGGTTGACGTGTGTATCTGTGTATCTATCTGTGGCATCGTAGCTCCTAAACTAATGAACCAATTTTAATTTAGTTTTTTTTGTTTCAAAGGTGGTTTGATCGAGAGTGTTCTTAGCTATAATCCAAGAAAATCGGTTCAGTCGTTTGAAAGTTATCAGCTCTTTTCTAGTTACTGTAACCTTCACTTGTCGGGGGTGTTATAAATTTTTAATTTACACTTGTAATAGTTATTCTGCTATTCGGGGCGGGGACGAATCCAACAAAAAAGAGATTATTAAAGTCAGTGCCTACAGCCGTACTTGAGTTATAAATGGTGTAGATTACTGGTGTAACTAACCGACTATGTTATTACTCGAATAAGTTATTATCAAGTTATAAACCCCATTGTGTTCGTATTAGTTCAAGCCGTGTAGTGTAAATTGAATTTCCTGTAAAATCCATATAACCAGGTCACATATTACGCGCTATTATAAATTTCAAAGCTGCATTCGATGTTTATCAAAACGACGAACGTTTGTTATTGGCCATAAATGTGGCCTCTGGCGGCATTTCACGTGGTTTTGGCAATTTTGGCAAAGCTGGCAATGTTGGCAAAGTTATATCGACTCGATGCAAGTTATGTTTGGCGGCGCGAGTTATTTTAGACCGCATCAAAGGCCTTTTTGAATCGCCCAAAAAGCCCTTCGTATTTACTGGATTTTCCGATATTTTTGAGAGCATTAATTGTTGTGGTGAATAAGTAATAGGTACATTAGTGACCGCGAAATTGGCACTGGTATAGTATAATACAAAAGTTATTAATATTTTGAGGTCTTTCCTGCACACTGAGATAACATAGTGAATCGCTACGAGGCATCATTATAGAGAACTAAATGTCCATCATGTCCTCATTCGCGTAAGTTTTAGTTTTTTTAAACTCAAAAATTAATTATTTTAATTTTTTTCTTTTGGGGTGCGGAGCCCTAAAACACACCTTTATTTATATCCAAATATAATTGATTTATTTTAACATTGGTATAAGATACTGATTAATATATTTGAAGATTTTAATAAATGCCTGCTGTCTTTAAAAAATAACTAGGTAGGTACCTAATCCGATCCTTCTCGGAGGCGGAGACATCAGGGCGGCGCTGATCAACGCCCTGATCGTTCCATTCAGTAGTCCCAGGCGCCGGGACCGGGCCGCTAGTAGCTGGAGCGGAGCTCTGGCTGGCGACCCTGGAAGGACGACCGCTTGCTGTGGCGCAAGCTGTCGTGCCTACATGCAAAGTGCACGAGGCCAGGGGAGTGCATCTTTCAGGATGAGCCCACTGGGCGTCGCACAGGGGAGGCACCGGCGCACGTTCGTAAGAGTTCCCGGAGCCTCTTAATATGCGCTGAGGATGGCCATCGAGGGGGTTTTAGTGGGTACAAATCCCACATAACCCGATCTCTCCTCAAAGAGGTAGGGTATCTTGTGAAGATTTCCCCCCCGTCAACAAAAAAAAAAAAAAGGTAGGTACCTAATAAGTAGTTCATAAAATGTTTAATCTTGTTTAAGCAGTGTTTGAATTTTCCCCATAAAATATTGATACAGGAGTGCCAGCATACCAAACTGCTAAGTTTGCTAAACCCAGGTAGATAATATTTTATTCGGTGTTGGGACACATTTATGAGCAATAACATTGGCGGTGCGCTAAGCATCGATTATGATATTGAAATTTATAATACCGCATAACATTTTGCTTAGCGGTTGCTTACACTAATATTATTATAAGTTTGTAAGTTTTGGATGTAGGACGTAATCTCCGAAACTTCACATCCGATTTCAAAAATTCTTTCACTGTTAGACGACTACATTTTTTTTTACAAATAGTTACTAGCATTCGGAGTTATGTGCGTTGTAAGTACTTACCTAATTAAATATCACTTGCTATAACGGCGAAGGGAAACATAGTGAGGAAATCTGCATACCTGAGAGTTCTCCATAATGGTCTCAAAGGTGTGTAAAGTCCGCCAATCCGTACGTTGCCAGCGTGGTAGACTATGGCCCAAACCCTTCTCATTTTGAGAGCAGGCCTGTGCGCAGAAGTGGATCGGTGGGAGATTGAGAAATGAGATTATTTTGCTTAGTGAGTGAGTTAAATGACAATCACATCTATACTAATATTATAAAGAGGAAACCTTTGTATTTTTGTATGTTTGTATTGAATAGGCTCAAAAACTACTGGACCGATTTCAAAATTTCTTTTACCATTACTTAGAGGGATTCTTCCGAATCCGTATAGGCTATATTTTATCCCGGAAAATAGAAAAAATAAATGTCCACCCGTGCGAAGCCGGGGCGGGTCGCTAGTAATATTATAATGTATGTGGGTATATTTATTACTCCTTCACGCAAAAAACTACTGGACCGATTTGGCGGACATTTGGAGTGGAGATAGATAATTCCCTGGATTAGTACATAGGCTACCTTTTATCCCGGAAACTCAATGAGCTACCACGGGATTCTTTAAAAACCTATAACCACGCGAACGAAGTCGCGAGCATCAGCTAGTGTATAATAACTGCACCCATTTACCGGCGGTCTCTGAAAAGCTATATTTTATTGATCAAATCAGCGAATCGGCCAGATAATCGTTGATCAATTCCAAATTGGGTTACAAATTACAGTACGGATGTGTCGTCATTCCAAAAATAGACTGATTACTTTCAGTAATTTAATATCAAAATCATTTGGTTTTTTTTAAAGAATATTAGTCATTTTAATCATGACTAACATTCCCCTTTCCCCTCCAACTAAGCGTTAAGCTTGTGCTAGGAGTGGGTACGACAATAGTGCAACGGGTGGGGTTTGAACCGCCGACCTTTCGCATTTCAGTCCGCTCCTATAACCGTTGAGCTATTGAGGCTTAAATAGTTTAATCCATCATCATTATGAACCATTCGCCAACTACTGAGCAAAATTCTTCTATCAGACTAAAAACCACCACGCTGATCGACTGGCATAAAAACAGTCGGAGAATTATTCCACCTAGCCATGGAGAAATTTAAATAACTGACTGTTGACCTTCAGTAAGGGAGAGCCACATAAAGAAGCCGCGTATAAGCTAAGTACGTAGTGTGGGACGCCCTCAAGCACGATGGACTGACGATATAAAGCGGCTGGGAAGGGTTGAGGATGGCTGAGGACCGGGTGTAGTAGCGCTCTTCAAGGAAGGCCTATGCCCAACAGTGGACGTCCACAGGCTGGTGATGATTAGGATGATTGATGATAAAGAGGAGGCCACCACGCTAGCTAAGCGTGGATTAGCAGACTTCACCACCTTTGAGAACATTATGGAGAACTCTCAGGCATGTATGACATGGTTAGATACTCCAGGCTTCCAGGCCGTGTAAAGGTAAGGATTCGCATTAATAATAATTAATTAGTATGGATGTTTACTATGTAGAAAATATTATAATATGTAATAAATGAGCGTACTTTAATATATATTTTTTATTGTAAGAGATAATACAATACCCTCACGTATTTTAGGTATAATATCAGTTTTCCTGTTCTGATGTGTGCGGGGCTATAGAAAAAGAGATTTAAGACAGTATATTTGTCGTTTAAAACATCCTAATTTATTGTAGAAGAGCTTTAAGTTTACAGTCACATGATATCTAGTATGCATACCTATATTATTATTAGTCATGAGTGGATTTAGATTTTCAAAAATCCCGTTGGAACTCTTTGATCATCCGGAATAAATAGTAACCTGTGTCACTCTCCAGACCTTTGAATAAGTTGTTAAAGTTGTGAAAAATTTGCTTTTCGCAATAAAGAAGATTGAATTGAATTGAACTGAACTATACCCATGAAAAATTACGTTCATCCGATGCTGTGTTCCCGTGAAGTGATTGAAGAACAAACCAACAAGAAACACACTTTCGCATTTATACATAATATGGGCAGTTATGGCGACCTCGTACCGGAAAAGCACAGCATTTGAAGACCCCCACTAGGTGGACAGATGACATCAAAGAGTCGCAGGGGGCCGCTGGATTCAGGCGGCGCTAGTCCGTGTGGAAGTCCCTACAAGAGACCTACGATATACCATCCAGCAGTAGACGTCTATCGGTTGATAATGATGATGATAATGAGTGATGGGAATAGTGATGAAATATTACTTACCAACATTGCTTCCACTTTTGCAAGGGTTTTAACACTTTAAAACAAAGCCCCGGATGACTGTTAGTATAATAATTCACAAGCCTTTAATTTAAGCAGAGGCGTGATTGTAATTAAAAGATTTTAATGAAAAAACCAAAAACGCTTTCTTTTTTGACAAGATCTGTGTCAAATTATCAAGCCTCAGGAAGTCGGTTCATTTTCGTTGAATTATTTTCTTTGAGTTTCCTACAAAGATGACCTAGAAACGTTTTCCGCTGGAATGTGCTTTTAATAACTTATTGTCCTCAAGTTTAAAAGTAGAAGTAAAGAGCTTTTATTGGTTTTGAAAGGGTAAAATTTTTATCTCTCTCAGATATACCAGATACCTACTAGAGTAGTTGCCGTTTCCGAATGATATACTCATGTTTTTAACGCTACTTGCTATTGTATAACGAGACGGTAAGGTAAGGCATTGGCGCTGCCTTTGGTGCTGCAAATGTGCATCTTTATTTCTAACGCTATGCTCTAGAGTCTAGACAGAGGGATTGTGCACATAACTGTAGTGTTGGGGGCACTTAGGTGTGTGGTCTGGTGGGAGGCTTCGGCCGTGGCTAGTTACCACCCTACCGGCAAAACCGGCAAGCGATTTATCGTTCCGGTACGATGCTGTGTAGAAACCAAAGGAGTATGGGTTTAATGAAAGCTGCTATACTTCCTTAGCTTTATTAGTTACTGAAATAATCGACAGTCACAGACGGACGGACGGAGAAAGTCGCACCATAAGAGTTCTATTTTTTCATTTTGGTACAGAACCCTAAACGATACGCTGTGTTAGTGGGCAAACACTTAGCTGGAGCGAGTTGTAACCTTACACGACGGGTAGGCTGCCACGTCTGCATTAATTTTCACTACACCCGCTTACGTTGTCTATGGCACGATCTCTACAAGGGGAGATCGTTATAAGATACGATAGAGATTTACTGAATGTACAGAGAGGATATTGTAAACGATATTTTTCTTTTTATACCGTGCTTTTTTTGTCAGATACAAGTTTGCCCTTGACTGCAATCTCACCTTGTGTTAAGTGGTGATGCAGTTTAAGATGGAAGCGGGCTAACCTGGAAGGGGTATGGCAGTTTTCATTACACCGTACTCCTTTGGTTTCTACACGGCATCGTACCGGAACGCTAAATTGAACGAACGAATAATTTGAGAATTCTCCACAATGTTTTCAAAGACGTGTGAAGCCCGCCAATCTACTTGTTAGCGTTGTGGACTGTGGCCTAAGCCCTTCTCATTCTGAGAGGAGACCCAAGTTTAGTAGGTACTGGACTTGGCCAGCGTGGTAGGCTATGACCAAATCCTTCTCATTCTCAGAATGGACCCGTACTCAGTAGTGAGCCGGCAATGGATTGAAATTTTAATGACAGTGATAAATAATGCCGCTGAGTTTCTTGCTGCTTCTATTGGAAAGAAGAGCATTCAGAACGAATAGTGATTTATTTGACCATTTGCAATTACATTGTGACAGTTTATTCCAATGAGAATCGTTGTTATTTTATTGACAAAAGACGAGCAAATAAAAGCTAATAATTGTGTCCTCTCTATTTGCTTACGATTTTTAATTGATATCTTTGCTATAAGGGGGCAGTTACAGAGTTGACTCACTATGTACGAGTGTCGGCAGATCTGTGAGTTTGAGTTTTCAGATAGCTTAGGTGTTAGTTTCGAGTATGTTTGAGGTCAAGCTAACAGCAGACTATTGTTAGCATATTCTCTCGGTTAGTAAACTGTAATCAAAGTCTTCAAATTAGGATGTTTTATTTGACTGGATGGACTGAGCTAGCGGAGTTTCTCTACGTGACCAAATCAGAAATGAGGAGATCCGTAGAAGAATCAAACTGACCTGCATAGCCCAACAGGTTGCGAAAGCACGTAGTGGACGATTGCGGGGCACATAGATAGATAGATAGAACACTTTATTGCACACAAAAAATACATGTAGGATCAAAACACAGAAAGAAGAAAACAGAAGAAATAAATGTGTGCAAAGGCGGCCTTATTGCTTGGAGCAATCTCTACCAGGCAACCTTTGCTGAAAGGAGGAGCTAGTGTTGGATAGTACCAAGTCGCAAGGAATTTTTAAAAGACTTATATATACCTATATTTAATATTATATTAATAAACATCACATCACACTTCACACTAATATTATAAAGGAGAAAGTTTGTATGTGTGTGTGTGTGTGTGTGTGTGTGTGTGTGTGTGTGTGTGTGTGTGTGTGTGTGTGTGTGTGTGTGTATGTGTGTGTGTGTGTGTGTGTGTGTGTGTGTGTTTGTTACTCCTTCACGTAAAAACTACTAGACGGATTGGGCTGAAATTTAGAATGGAGATAGATTATACCCTGGATTAGCACATAGGCTACTTTTTATCCCGGAAAATCAAAGAGTTCCCACGGGAATTTTAAAAAACCTACATCCACGCGAACGAAGTCGCGGGTATCAGCTAGTAGTAAATATACCTATATACAATAAAGATAAATAAAATTCGTTCTTAAATAGTTAGATAGTTAGGGTTCTAAGGTAGAATAGCGACCTTGTAATGGAAAGCGCAGCGTCACCAGATCCTCGATTAGTGGGCAGTTGACATCAAACGCGTCGCAGGCAGCACTAGATCATGGTGTATGGAAGTCTCTACAAGATACCTACTAAGTATGTCCAACAGTGGACATAGTAGATCTCTTCTATTAGTTTACGATGACGCCAAAGACGTGTTGACTTCTACTACCTACGTATTTCCGGGTTCCCTTTCTCAGATTTTCACCCTTCGCCACTGCTGTCTAGTAAAAGTTTAGTAGGTACCTACTATGCGTTTCAAATGTAAAGACCATCGCCAATTAGGTAGGTAATTACTTCATAGATTTTGTACTTAAATATATTTTTTTTCGCCTGTTTTCATTTTTAAACAAAACCTACAAAAATGTAAAAATTAAGTAACTTCTTTAAAACGGACAATAAAGGAATCTCAATAATTGTACTGACTTGAACAGGTTTTAAATATATTCGTATAGATTTAGAAATCCACCCTGTGATTTCTATTAAGCCAGGTATTGGAAACCATGAACGCGTAGCTATCAATATCACTCTTAATTGAAATACAGCGCGGCGACAGGGGTAACAAACATTTCAACGCGGATTGATTTGCAAACTGTTGTATATCTCTCCGACTATAAATTATTCGAATTTCAGAATTTGGTCGGATATCAACTAGATGCCAGTTTGAAAGGACATCCAAAATGATATTATAATACTTCTAGTGAATTTTGGCTGTAGCTTTAACATCCTGTTGTGAAATTTCTGTCATGGCAAACTACTGTCGCGCATTTACAGTCTGTAATTCATTGATACAACGAGCAGGCGGGTCACCTGATTATAAGCAATTACCGTCACCCATGAACAGTTGCAGACCAGAGGAACCGCCAAAGCGTTGCCGGTTTTTCAGGAATTTGTTGGTCTGCCCCTTGAATAACCGCAGCACCATTTAATTGGAGCACCGCAGAAGGGAATTGATTCCACAGTTTGCATGTGCGTGGAAAAAAGGATCTGGAACAACGATACTCGTAGGTCAAAGTGCACCAGGCACCCAGGTGGTGAGGGTGAAATTGCTTGCGGTGGCGTGCGGTGCGGCTATAGAAAAAGGAGGGTGGAATGAGGTCAAACAGCTCTTCACAGCATTCCCCATTATAAAGGTGCATACGATATACTTATAGAACACGGCAAGAGAACTTACGTCTCTGCGGTGCTCTAGGCTTTCCACTGAGCCGGTTAGTTTGGAATCGTCCGGAAGTCGAGCCCGAGCCAGAACAGAGCCCGCCTTTGGATCCAATCAAATGGAAGGAGTTGGTAATGGGGTGCTCCGGCCCATAGTGAGAGCAGTACTCCATATGTGGCAACTATCTTCACTATACTCTTTGAAAGTTCGACAACAAGAACCTCAGATTTAGAAATCCGAGACATGTAAAAATTCCTTTCAAAAATAGAAATCCAATATCCCGTCTTTTCCATATATCAGGTGTTCGAAACCATGAACGCGTAGCTATCAATATCACTCTTAATTGAAATACAGCGCGGCGACAGGGGTAACAAACATTTCAACGCGGATTGATTTGCAAACTGTAGTTTATCTCTTTGTCTAAATTTGAATGCAGTATACAGTAAGGATATTGGAAATGTTTGTATTGTGAATTCGGCTCTAGTTTCGGTGCCAGGTATTCTTGTTTCAACTGGTAGGTAGACGTCTCTTGAAGGTCTCTTGAATGATGAATATGGAGGTCTCTTGAAGGGATTTCCATACTTCACGGTCTTACATCGTTTTTGACCAGCTCTTTTCATATTATGGTTAGCGTCCACCAGGCGGGCCGGGTCAAACGCAAAAATCCGCCTCCTACCTATACGTTTTACGTGAACCTGCGTCAACTAGAGGCATGTCGGGACGGATACCTAATACTTACCTACCTACATACACACGCAATGCTCACCGCAAACATACAAAACACACAAACACACTGTGGTTGCGTTATGGTCCCAATAAAACAATATTTATTTATTGCTGGGTGCTATCTGGACTAAATTACTTTTTATTGCGTTATATTCGTTGCGTTAGAGTCGCTATTTATTTAGACGTATTTGAGGAGTGATGTCTTTGTACTTAGAAGGGACTATTAACGCTTAACGATTAAAAGTATGCAGTGCTTTAGTAGAGGGAATTTACCATGGAACTAGGAATCAGTGTTGCCAACACTTTTCACCCTCTGCATCATTAAAAACAGTTCTTAACAATGCTCAATTGAATAAGTAAGCCCACACATGTCAAGCCTCACCCAATAGTAGGCTAGTATAATATAATAAGCAAATGATAAAAAATTCGTAATGGCTGCCATAAAAAATAAGAAAAAATAACAAGTGTTATTTCTCTTGCAATGGTACAGAACCCTACGTGTGTGCATCCGACTCGTGCTTGACCGTTAAAAAAATAGCCAGCCAGTTACATACCCCCTCGCGGCCGGTGCAATGTGAAATTCTGTACGAAGCCAGATAACGTGTACCCAATCAAAGTTCATTGTATCCGTAATGGTTATGCGACTATGCGACTACATGGCAAGATACTGTTATAATAATATACAGTTCTGAACATTTATTTAATGAAATTTATATTGATTTCTAATAATATTCTGAAGGAAATATAAAAAATTAGCCTTTACACTTTGACGCAAGATTTTTTACATATTTATTACCTGTTACCTCCCAAAGCCACCATGATCCAAACTTCATAGTCCAGCGTTCCTCCCTGTGCTAGGGATAAAACACAGAGAAACTTTCAGCTTTTATAAAATAACGAAGTCTGGCACGCGCTGGCTCTCTCTCTAGTATATTTTTTTTATACTACGGCCTACGAGTACTACGATGACCATAGTTCCTTAATCTATAAGACGATGACAAATTAATGACAAACGTCTAAAATTACAGTCTTAACGTATTAACATATATATCGTGTATTAATTATCGTGTAGCGTGTAATTGATAATGGTTTCTACTTTGTAAGCACGCAGTACTTTCATTTTCTTTATTAAAAGCACAACAAACAAGTGCAAGCTGTTCGCGATCGAGAACTTATAATATTAGTATTATAAAAATCCATCGCAATGTCTCATTCACCACGGAAGTTTATTTCTCATTTAACAGCTAACAGAGGAGTCGAAGCTCGAGAATTTCAAACCGAAAATCCTCGCTTAGGTTTGTACAGTATCGTATTACATTTAACCAAGCATTTAACTTGATTGTTCAACAAGTGTAAATTAATAATTTATAACACCCCCGACAAGTGAAGGTTATTACAATAACTAGAAAAGAACTGATAACTTTCAAACGGTTGAACCGATTTTCTTGGATTGTATCTAAGAACACTCTCGATCAAGCTACCTTTCAAACTAAATTAAAATCGGTTCATTAGTTTAGGAGCTACGATGCCACAGACAGATACACAGTACACACCTCTCTTTTTGGGTCGGGGGTTAAAAAAGGAGTGCAATGTTTTTAGGATTCACACATGTATCCTTCCAGAGGCTGATATATCTAGCGGCGACAGCGAGCGCCGCGCGTACGCCGCGGGGGACGCGCGCGCCGCGAGCGACAACTCTGCATCATTCGTTCAGGTCAGTTAGTCAGTTGCGATTCACCTGTGATGCAGTGCACATATAAATCGGCCAAGTGCGAGTTAGACTCGTGCACCAAGGGTTCCGTACTCGGGTTTTTTCCATCATTTTGCGAGATAAGTTAAAAAGTTTTCTTCCTTTTAAAGTTAAAAAGTTCCTTGTATACCATATATAGTATTTTATGCAGGTGGTGGTACACAAGCAGCGCCTGGCCGCAGCGTCGAGCCCCTCAGCAGCGCCTCAGCGCGCGCGCACCACGCACAAGCCGAACCCCCCACAAACACCACCCACCCCTCTTACGGTATCACGTTCATTCTCAAATACCTAGGTATTGGGTTTACTGTCAAGAAATTCTCAGTAATAGCCTAGATAGTACAAATGTATAATTTTTAATAACTGCAATAATAAGTCATGTTCGTTTGCATTTTTTGTGCGCACGTACACACACACACTTTCACAACCACTCACTTTTTTTTCACATGCACAACTGCACATGCATGAATCGCGCACATGCGCACAAACAGCAAACGAATACGTCTATTGAACAATAAGTCCATTGTGCAAGCGCACAACGAACTTACTGTTCAAACAATGAAGTATTGTTGTCATGTTTGTTGCGCGAAAGATCATTGATAATAATTGATGATATTGATCATTGATTGTGACAGGTGGGCGGCGACGCAGCGGCTGCGCTGCTCGCGCCTGCGCTCGCTGCGCTGCAGCGTCAACTGTGAGTGCACACAGCTTATCAAACCCGCAATGTATAACGTGTAAAACACGGGTCAATGTCCAACCTACGACACGGCATTGACTTCGAGTGGCCTATTTACGGATAGTTCGTTGACCTCTAGCGTCAATCAAATTTTTTATTTGTGATCTATTTTTTGAATGTGAACTTTTAAAATGACAGGATTTTTTTCGTAGTTTTGTTATGGTATCATATCATTAATCATCAGCACTTGTCTTCGTTTTTGCTAGCGTTCTGGTGACACCCTGTATATTGTATTAACATTACATGACGTACTGGTTTTAGATGGGATAAAGTCCAGTCACTTAATAATGCGCCTGCGCAAGCGGCGGGGCTCTACACGGCAGCGATGCCAGATGTTAATGACAAGGGCTACACTGGCAGCCAGGTGATCGCTTCTTACCAGCTTCTTACCAATTCACACGTCCAGTTTAACTTTTAGAGGCATGCAATATAGCGTGTGGATATATCTATTTATTTATTTAATAAGTTCTTAGACTATTTTAGCACGAATACTTTAGAAACATTATTTTTATAATATTTTAGTAATTTATTATTTGTCAATTGGTGTTCCCTTAACAGTATAAAATATTACTAGTTAACACTACATTTCAGTGGGTTGACTTCTTACTTATAATACGTTTTTATTTTTGCTTATAGAAAACCATGAAAAATACTATATGGAATAAAGTCAGCCGATTAAAAGCGCAAGATTTGGATTCTGGAAAAGGTGCGTGAACAATATATGTACCCACGTTCCAATGCCCTGAGGTGCCAAAAGTGTAATAGCCATCTTATGAATATATTGACTGACTAAGAATAAGAGAATATTGAAAGACTGGTTGGCTGTCATATTATACCTATTGAAGCATAGGTACAGCGTTAAAGCTAGGTTTACACCCGCCAGTATAAGCGACTGTAGACGGGTGGATTGCTTTCTAACTGACCCTACGTGTTCGTAGCCCGTAGATATACTTAGGTGTGTGTCATTTTACCCCAAGATGCGTAAACATCGCGCCAGTATCCATGTAGTCTGTACAGTTACAGAATTACGTGTCAAAAATACAAGTGTACAGTTAACCCGAGAGGAAATATTGCACATCGACCTTTAGAAAGAGACAGCGGTTTCGTAGAGCAACGTCTCTATCGTTGAGATCGACAAAACGTCACATAGGTATGAGTGACAGAGACAACGCTCTACGAAGCCAAAATCCCTTTCTAACGGTCGATTTACAATATTTACTCCGCTATACGTGATTTTGTCTTCACTTATTAAAATTTGTAATTTCTTTGATGCAGACATGGCCCGCATAGAGGTGTATCAGTTCGAACGCGGCGCGGCACTGGTGTGCACACGGCGCGATGTGCGCGTGTCGCACGTGGAGCGCGTGGCGCGACGACTGGGACAACCCGGCGCCGTGCTGCTGCGTGAACTGCTGGGCGCGATACGCGTGCTGATTGCTGCACCATTGCACGTGGCCCTGCAGCTAGTACACTGCACAGCAGACAGCGCGCGTGATTTTCTAGGCGGCGTGTCCGATGCGTTACTCAAGCCCCTGTTGGTACTGGCCTTCAACGCGTTGTTGCGTCCACCACTGCTGCTGGTGGGTGCAACGTGCACAGCGCTGCGTGAGGCGGTGCATCCCGCCGTGTTACTGCTGGGTGACGCGCTGGAAGCTGCAGCACGCCCGATTGCTGCGTTACGCCTCGTGCATGTGGAGCGTGGCTGTGCGTGCGCTTGCCGTGCCGCTCAGCACGTTTAGCGCCACTCAGCGCGTCTATCGCTGCCATGATGAATATCGTCCCGTTTCACCTTGTTTTATTTAAGGTGCATAAGACGGGTCTGCCCGCGAAATTCAAATTTAATTTGGTTTTTCGCAATTTATAAACTAATACGACAAAGCAGGCTCATGGCACTTTAATTGCGCCAATGGCAGTATCCTAACAGGTTTATATAAAAATCTTTACTTGAAAGTGTCCAGTTTAAGAAATTATTTTGATATAGGTAATGATGGTAAGTTTATTTTCATAAATTTCTTAAACTGAACACTTTCAAGTAAAGATTTTTATGTAATCCTGTGAAAGATGATACTGCCATTGTTGGTATTAGAATACCATAAGCCTACTTTGTCTTATTAATTTACAAATTGCGTAAAACCAAATTAAATTTGTATTTCGTGGGCAGACCCGTCTCATGCACCTTAAGAAACGTTAATAGTTTGATTTACTCGTGTAAAAATTAAACCTTACAATATTATCTACTTTGTTTTATTTACTCAATTTAATTAGGACAGTCAATAAGTTACAATAATTATGATTTTCAATTAAAATTAAAAGCTTAAAATTATTATAGGTAGTATTCTGCACAACAATAATAAAATTGTAGACCCACTTAGAGCTTGTCCAGAAGGAGCGTATTCGCCGCGATTCTCTCGTGCGTATCACGCGCGACCGTTTTACCCAGAAAGAGCGTACCTACGCGCGAGCATTTGGGGACGGATTACCCTGGATACGTGCATTCGCTCTGGAGTCTGGAGTTCGCGCGTTAACTGGGCGCAACAAGGCGTCCCTAGTATCTCGACTCGCGCGCATTACGCGCGAATCACGCGAAAGTCGAGAGTCTGGCGTAGTACGAGCGTATTTTGAATTCGCGCGTTGCTTGTTGGCGCGATGTATTGGCGCTTAGTATCTCGGTAACGCGCGTAAGAATTCGCGCGAAACGTTTCGCAGCGAATTCGCTCCTTCTGGACAAGGTCTTACAGATTGCCAAAGCTTGCGATAAAATAAAATAAATGTAAACGAGACAAAAAAAATGCGAAAAACTGGTCAAGCGTGAAGCGGTCTCACATTCATAGAATTCGAAATTCGAGATGGACATAGACTAAGTAGTACCTACTTCTATCCCGGACAACCAACGAGTTCCCACGAAATTAAAAAAAAACCACTCGACCGTAGCCGCGGGCATTATCTAGTTAATACTATGTAGTTAACGGAAGTGGCAAAATGTTTGCTAATGAAATAATAATATTATAAGCAAGTTACATCCAAGTCACACAATTAGATTACTAACTCGATCTTAACTCCTGACAGTCCCCGGAATCAACTTAGCGCGCTCCCGGGGAACTTTTCCTTTATTGTAAGGACATTTTTATTCAAAGAAAAGTGCATATTGTAGGGTATTTCATTCGCTTCCTTGCAAGGAATAAATAATTTTGTGCAGTTTGTTAGTAGGTACCTACATAATATCTAACCAGCTTAGAAAATTTTGACCAGTACTTAATATCTGGTCATGGAAAGCGGTATGAAAAGTGCATATCGTAGGGTATTTCATTCGCTTCCATGCAAAGAATAGGTAAGTAAATAATTTTGTGATGTTTTAAAGTAGGAAACAGCTTGGTACAATGTAACCAGAAATATCTAGGTATGGAAAGTGATAGTGGTATGGTATACCGACTATTATTTAGTTTTGATAATTTGTCTGTTTATTTAGTTTTTATCCTAGCATTGTTTGATAAACCGATAGAGTCACATTGAAATCCCAAGTGCTAATGTCCGCCTCAAACCGGAACCTTCTACTAGGTGGGCAGATCACATCAAATGAATCGTAGGGAGCCGCTGGATTTAGGCGGCGCAAGACCATGGAGTGTAAATACCCTAAGAGACCTATGCCCTACAGTGGATGTCTATAGGTCGAGAATGATGACGATGACAATATTAAATGTATAGTATACCTAAATGTGAAGTGTGTATATGTCTTACAGGGATAGCTTGCATCCCGGGGACGGACATAGGTTATTTTTTGTCGCGGAAAAATCAAACAGTTCCCACGGGATTCTTAAAGGACCATCCGTTTAACCTATTTGTATGAAATTTAGTATAGAGGTATCTTGCAGTTGCATCCTAGAAATTAACATTGGCAACTCTTTATCCCAAAAATCAAAGTTCCCACGGGATTTAAAAAAAAGCCTGAATCCACGCGGATGAAGACCGGGCATCATCTAGTAAATCATAAAAATAATAATCTGTTTTAATGTATCGATAAAATAAAGTTTTATAACTAGCGAGCAAAGTATCCGGGTCACAATAGTTTTTGTTTCAATAACCGACCCAGTTGCTGAGCCCAGTTTTTGATCGCGAGTTTATTACGTTTATCGGTACGAACTTTAGATTTAAGTCATATTGGAGCTTTTGTAAGCCCTTGAAAGTTAGAACACATAAAAACGATACGTGTTTCATACAAGTTCTTGTAAAGCCCGCTCTTCACACGCCAGAAGTCAGCGCGACAAAAATTGAAGAGCTGACGAGCACAAAATGGAGGAGGAAGAGCAGAAAACTGAATGAAAGAAAGGTGTTGACCCTTTACTGCGTTTGTGTTGAACTTTGGGCTCAATTTTAGCATAGTTTTAGGTCTTTTTGCTTGGAAGTGAGTTTAGATTTGTACTCAGTGGGCCAAAACGTCCAGTTCAAGAAAAAAGGAATGATGTAGATCAGAAGTGACTAATTATAGTATAGGTTGTTACGGCTATACTCACGTATTTAGTTGATGTAAGCAAGACTAGTTTCGAGCCCATCCGGGCTTCTATTTTCATAGGAACTCGCTGCGCGTCGCGGTTGAGTGAAGAGCAGGCTTAACACGGTGGCAAAGGAGATAACTTTACGAGTAGGTATAATATGGAGCTCCAAGACTTTGACAAAACTTTAACGGTGTTATTTGAACAAAAATAAAACCGACTTTAATGAAAATGCTAATCAGGAGCTCTTGAAATTTGTGTTTTCGGTTCGGGACTGCTGTACTTACTTGTGAACTGGCTCAATGTAGTTAAAATGTGAGTTTCAGTTAGCTTGCATAAGTGACTTTTGCCAATCTATACTCTCTCTGCGGAAACAAGATAGTGTAACTTCACAATATAATATTATAAAGGAGAAAGTGTGTATGTATGTGTGTGTGTGTGTGTGTATGTGTGTGTGTGTGTGTATGTTTGTTACTCCTTCACGCAAAAACTACTGGACGGATTGGGCTGAAATTTAGAATGGAGATAGATTATACCCTGGATTAGCACATAGGCTACTTTTTATCCCGGAAAATCAAATAGTTCCCACGGGAATTTTAAAAAACCTACATTCACGCGAACGAAGTCGCGGGTATCAGCTAGTAATACATACAAATTATAGAGACAAAATTCTCAGTAGGTGTTAACTATTTTAAGTCAGCAACTAATACGGGTTTAACTATCAAAAATACTGTAAACGTATCAGAACCATTTATTTATTATCCTTCAAACCTTTCAGTACGTTACCACCACAGATTCGTCCGACATCAATGGTTTCCACTTAATTTAAACTCTGTGACTGACCCATTTTAGTTTAACATTTAGTTAGCACATAGTGCACTTAGGTGTACGAAATACATCAGCTGAACCAGTAACCCTGCTTTATGAGATATATCCGACATGATATACAGCAGGACTGGGGGGGAGAGGGGGTGTAATGTGCTAGTATATTATTCATGGAATGAAAACTTCGCACATTATCCTTCGCGCCGCGTGGATAAATTAAGATAGGACCACATAATATTTAATAGTACCTTCCAGATAGGATGGTGGAGTTACCCTGAAAGCCATTTTACTGGAAGTCTAACAAGTGATTTCTGAATTAAGATCTATCCTTATAACTTTTTGAAGGAAGCGAGGAAAATTATTCAGGCTCTGTCGTACACGGGGTAGGTAAATCAGTAGGTATTTTGTTTTGTGCTTGGATTGCATTGCGTGAATTAGTTATATTACGCTACATATACCATGGAAAAGTACTCTAATTGGCAGATCCCTCATTTGGTGGACAGACGACAACAAACGAGTCACAGGGAGCCGCTGAATTCAGGCGGCGCAAGACTGTGGCGTGTGGAAGTCTCTTCAATAGTCTAATACTATGTCTATATCCTGTAGTAAAGACTATATACTAAACTACATTATTTAAATAGGTAGATTAAAAAAACATATAGTATGTGTATGGTCTAAGATAAATCCACACTAAGCCTATCCACGTGTGAAGATTAAAAACAAAAAAAAATTGGTTGTCTGTAAAGTCGGTTTACTGACGATAGTTGAACGTGACAACAAAGGCCGATTGTGCTTCTTTTTCGCTCGTTCCGCGCTTTCGCTTGCACTTCAAGCCTTACATGGAACGCCAGCGAGGTAACGCCGCGCATGAGTCATGTTTTTTCGTGCGTGCAGCCGGCTCTATCGAATTATTAGACGTTGTCACGTCAAAAACGGAACGGATGTACAGCGCAGGCTTATGCTTTACATAATTAACTATATGACGCGAAAAAATCGCATACAAAATAATAAAATACACGGAAACCTAATGAGATTATGTGCAAAAACTTTCTATCAGAACCACTGCAGTGAACCGCAATACGCCAGCCAGCACTCAAATTATAAACAAATTATTTAATACCATAAATTACTTACTGAGCGCATGCTACAAGTACGCGAAGTACCAGAATTAGATTATACCGAGCCCATTCTAACAGCCGTCAACTCGCTGAATTAGGTTACCGAGCGCAGGGTCGGCGGATTTTTCCCGTTTTGGGACATTATTGAGCCTACGAGGCGAGAACGAGACGATTTTGGAAATGAAACCTCTTCGTCAGTTTTGACAGAACGAAAAATGGCATTTGACATCAAAAATGGTTAGTAAAACGCAAACACGAAATGAAAATGATGTCATAACGCTTTTTGGTTTGCGAAGGAATTGTTCGAAGAAACTTTTCTCAGATTGACTGGGCTTTGAATCCGTTAGTGTGACCATAAAGGCTTGCAGGGTGACATCATTTCACAAAAGTGAACCAGTTAATGTTTAACCGAATAAAGTTTAATTGACGAGCCCTTATTAAAATGTGCTTAACTGAATATCAAATTGTTTATTATATATTATCAAACAGTATGCTTTTATAGAAAAACAGTCGAATCTCTGAATTAGGTTGGCTAGGCAGGCCGATTTGTTTTTGAAGCAATTTAATTTTCGCCACTTTAACGCTACAATTAACTAATCCTATATTTGACTTTTTTACTGTATCCCTCCATCAAGACTATACACTTCTATCATTTACAACTCAAGGCTTGACATAATATAAGTGGCACAAGCTCTACTACGCGAAGAAAAAAAATCGGGTCGTTGTCGTATCGTTATAAAGGAAGCATCAGTGATTATTATTTCCGCGCGCCTGTCGCATTACACCCTTCTATCTTGATTTACGTTAAACGTGGCGCACGCACGTTACACGATTTCAATTAAACCCTTTCAATGTAAAAAGGTTTTTTTTCGGAATCTGTCGAAGCAACAATTTGTGTGGTAAATTGATTATTTTGAAAATATTAGGTTAATATCGTTAGGTATTTAGGCTCTTTTCCTACTCCTTGCAGTAGAATCTGCTATTCAATTGTATGTATGCTATAACAGTGGCGTGTAAAAGATTTGATTTCAGGGTCAGCATTATTTACCCCGAGAAAGTGTTTTCTCCATAGTGTTTTCAAAGCTGTGTGAAGTCTGCCAATCTGCACTTAGCCAGTGTGGTGGACAGTGGTCAAAACCTTTCTCCCCTCTGGAAGGTAGTTCTGTACCAAATAGATGATGCCCGAGACTTCATTGGCGTGGATTTAGATTTTTGAAAATCCTGTGGGAACTCTAACTGGTATGAAAAGAAGCCTTTTTACTTCTCCAGGATGCAAGATATCTCTGTACTAGATCATCATCATCATCGTATGCCTTCTTCGAAACAAAGTTTGGCGATCATCATCCGAAAAGCTTCTCTATTTAAAGCCGCCTCTTTCAACTACGGGTAACTAAACCCTGTCCACCCCCTTATATCGTCCAACCATTTGCGTCTTTGGCAACCTTGAGCTCTTTTGCCTGCAATTCTCCCTTCCGACACTAATCTCGGGAATGACAATTGTCCTCCTCTCTGTAAATGCCCAAAGAAAGCGAGCTTCCTTCGCATGATAGTGGACATGAGTTCTCTCTCTTTTTGGACCAATTCCAGTACCTCCACATCCACCTGTACCACATCAAAAACGATTAAATAGATGGGCCGTGAAAAACTAGCGGACAGACAGACACACTATCGCATTTTTAATATTAGTGTGGATGAGCACCACTCACGATAGTTTAAACGCTAAAATAAATCGCAGTTCAAAAAAGTCGTGGAAATACGTAACTCATAATGTAGGTCATGATATAGGGCAATTATATGAAAAGTTTCGGAGAATCCCGCCAGCCCCGGGGTATAAAAACGATACGTGATCCCCGGAACTTGGGCCGAGCTCGCACAATGGTGGAAACTTTTATAGATTGCACTCGATTAAAGTGTATTACTTTCGCCCGTTTATTTGCTTTTTTATATTTTATTCGATATTGATAGCTCGCCGCTTAATGATCAGGCCTGATGGATAGCGGGAGTTCAAAATTGGACCCATCTAAGTTCAGAATATCTGCTAAAACGCATGTTGGTTTAGTTGGGGTTAGGTGTTGAAGTTGAAAGAAAGAAAGAAAAACCGTTTATTTTTTGAAAGCTGTGCCACACATCGCCAGTTATCGGGTTAGGTTATTCCATACGCTGTTACGTAATAATTCCATATAAATGACAAAGACAAAATATAAGTAGGCGTTAACAATTTTGTGTGATCAAGCAATCACAAACGAGCCTATCTTTTCCATACTCTTTCCATGGAAAGAAGTAGGTAAGTAAAAGTAGGAAAAAGTAGCCTAATGTCACACTCCAGGGTTTTAACTATATGACATAATATCACGCCGATCCGTTGGTCTGTCGCAGCGTGATTGAAAGACAAATCAACAAACCAATAAACAGACAAGCTAACAAACAAACACACTTTCACATTTATAAAATGGGTAACTTATAAAGTGATGGTATAGAAAACGGCTCCCCTTGCGATGCTGGGGCCGGTCAATAGTTGGATTAATATAGTCAGTTGCAAACTCGCTATTCAAAACTCGCTTCAAGGTTCAAGTATTTCAAAACACGTTACACCGTATTCCTGTTTATCCTTCACACATGGGAACATGTTCTAAAACGAACAAGTTTCAGACACCTACGCTACACTCTTCCGCTCCGTTACTCTTTATAATATAGCGTCTTATGAATTTCAATACAGTTCGTGTATTGTAAAAGACTGTCATCTGTACTAGTACCTATAACATTTTTTTTTTGACGATAATAATTGAAGACAAGCCTCCTGTTCAGGAGGTCAGGGGTAGGGCTTCCAAATACCGGTTTTTTTCAATACCGGTATTAATACCGGATTTTTTTTTTCAATACCGGGATCCCGGGGTTGGTTTGTAAAGAAAAATTGGTTTTTGAAGAAATGTTTCAATTAAATTTCACTAGCTATAATGGAAAAAATTACAAAAGAAAAATAAAACCGACTTCAAAAACCACAAACACTAAAAAGTAAAAAATAACTTTTGTTTAGCTACACGTGTAATTTACCTAGGTATGAAGTCGAGCGAGCATATTAAAACAAAATTAGAAGTCCAGGAGTGAAGCGCGCCCGACTTCATACCTAGGTACATTACACGTGTAGCTAAACAAAAGTTTTTTTTAGTGTTTGTGGTTTTTGAAGTCGGTTTTATTTTTCTTTTGAAAATTTTTTATTTCACACTTTTTAGTGGCCCCACTGTACTATAATATGCTATGCCCAGTTAAAACCCTACTGTTAACTAAGATATTACACTGATCGCGAGCAATTTGCTCTTATCCATTGAGGAGTTCTGTTCTCCATCTCCGAAGATATTCATCAGATCTTCACCAAATTTATATGAGACTACCTGCACAGTATACCCTTTCAAACAAAAAAAAAATCCAAATCGGTCCAGGGGTCTTTGAGTAATCGGGGAACATACATAAAAAATAAAAAAAAAAAAATAAAAAGATTCCGACGAATTGAGAACCTCCTCCTTTTTTGGAAGTCGGTTAAAAAGAGGTTTCATCTGTACTAGACATTTTTTATTTGACGATAATATAATTGAAGACATAAGCCTCCTGTTCAGGAGGTCCTTAGGTAGGGCTTCCAAATACCGGTTTTTTTCAATACCGGTATTAATACTGGTTTTTTTTTCAATACCTGGATAGCGGGATTGCAAAGGAAGCGGGATAGCTGGGTTTGTAAAGAAATTGAAATTTGAAAAAAATGGTTTTTGAAGAAATGTTTTCACTTGCTATAATGGAAAAGAAAAAATTGAAAGGAAACCTGCACGCGTGAGAGTTCTCCATAATGTTTTCAAAGATGTGTGAAGTCTGCCAATCCACACTAATTCACCAGCGTGGTGGACTATGACTAAACCCTTCTGATTTAGGAGAAACTCAGTGAAACATGGTGCTCAGTAGTGAGCCGGTTATGGGTTGATCATGATGATGATAACTGGATCATCCAGCAGGGGATGTTGTTTCTACAAAACAATGTCCTTGCAACTGTGTAATAATTATAAAGTCATCAACATCACCTTTTATTCTGGTTTAACACTAAAATTATTTAACTTAAAATGAAACCATAGCTAGATTAAAATAATTGTAGTAAACATAGCAATAGTGTTTTCAATATAGCATCATGACATAATATTATTTAATGTGATGTTGCCAGTTGCCACACCCAGTTACCAAGAAAATTATTTTATTTTTGCAACAGTACAAGTTAGTAGCGTAAATCGATTGCAGTATTTGGTACCAAGAAAAGTTACGTACCTTTATTATTACCCATGTTATAAATGCAAAAGTATGTATACTCGTTGGTTTGTTCGTCAATCACGCTGAAACGTAGCAACGGATTGACCTGATATTTTTGTACAAAAATAGTCAAACACTTAGAGAAAAACATTCAGTTTTTTTTATAAATATACTACTTCATCTCACATCTGATAAATAAAATTATTTAAAGTTTTTATTTTTATATTTTTATTCTTAAGTCATAGAAGAGCCAAGTGGCATAATATTACGTAAAGAAAGTAAAATAAATAATTGAAAACAAAAATTGTTCCTCAGGAAATAAGTAAGGTCTGGAGATACTGGAATCTTGGACCATATGCACTTAATTTATCGACAGATGGCACATATTCCTGCTCCCAGTACTTTTCAGAAGTATAGTCCGTACAAAATGACTTCTCACGCGCCATTCTAACTCTGTGGGTCACTGTCATGTCAAACGTTCGGTTCACCTTTAAAATAAGGATTGAATCGTCCTTTTGGCATGAACACATGAAGTTAAAATGGCACGTTAGATCTCATTTCTTACGCATTATGCATTGAGATATTTTTGCATTTTTAAATCAGTTGTTAGTTATTATTAAAAACGCTTAAGTCGCACACTTGGACCAAGTGTTGGCATTATAGCGTTTATCTAATTAAAAACATAAATTAGCGGGTAGCCATAAAATATTTTGAATTTGATTTTTAATTTTTACCTACTTCACATAATAGAGTAAGGAAGGTGACTATCGCCCTCGGAATATTAAGCTTTTTCTATCACAACGAGATTCTTGTTTTCTTATGACTACAATATTATGTACTTTACCGTATAATAGGTCTATGTTTACCCAAAGACTTATAATATAATCTATTTATTTCTCCAAGACTACCTACTATGTTCTTTAGAAAGTCTTTCATAAAAAAACCATTCAAAGGTGTGTCAGACTCGTGCACCGAGGGTTCCGTACTTGGAAAAAGATTTTTAACCCCCGACACAAAAAGAGGGGTGCTATAAATTTGCCGTGTGTATCTGTGTATCTGTCTGTGGCATCGTAGCTCCTAAACTAATAACCGATTTTAATTTAGTTTTTTTGTTTGAAAGGTGGCTTGATTGAAAGTGTTCTTAGCTATATTCAAGAAAATCGATTCAGCCGTTTGAAAGTTATCAGCTCTTTTCTAGTTACTGTAACCTTCACTTGTCGGGGGTGTTATAAATTTTTAATATACACTTGTTTATCAACATATTTTTTACTCAAAATGAACACTTTTGTAATCATTCAGTGTCCCGAACACATCAACATCGTAATTGTAACCTACTGGGACGCTTACCACATTCGATTACGCCCCACCCGGTTTTAATTACTCGATTTGTCCATTACCAAGTACAGTATCGGTCGAGTCCTGGACAGTGGACTGACGCTCCTATAATGGGTAAGTACAACTTCATATGGTTACACCGTCCAAATCAAATTAAGCACTTTAAATTGAAACGTAGAATTTTTATTTCTTTTTTATCTGAATTCAAAGAGGTTTTACATTTCGAATACAGGAATACCTGGAATGCCTGCAGGTAAGTGCATGTATTTAATTTTCACGCATTTTTACTGTATTTAATTTAATTTATCATAATAATATGTACCTATTGTGTGATCAACATATACGACATAAACTCTAGAGACAAAAAAGGGTAGGTATTCAGTAGACACAAGGGTACGAAAATCAGTGTTTTTCTTGGTCTTCTACAGGTTATTACCATACTTAGTAATAGAATTTCTTAGAACAAATAACAAAATAAAAAAATCAGTTATAATATATACCATCATCTAGAATCTACGTGATGGCATTGCTCACCGATTGTAAAGGCAAAAGTTTGTGTGTGTGTATGTTTGTTACTCTTTTACGCAAAAAGTACTGAACGGATTGGGCTGAAATTCGGAATGAAGATAGATTATACCCTGGATTAATACATAGACCGTGGGAACTCTTGATTTTCCGGGATAAAAAGTAGCTAATCCAGGATGCTATTCTATCTCCATTTCAAATTTAAGCCAAATCCGTCAAGTTAGTTTTTGCGTGATGGATTTACAAACATACACACATACACACACCTTTATAATATTAGTGTGATGAGTCACGACAGCAACTACAACTCAATTATAATAAAAGTGAGTCAAAAGGTTTTTTTTAATCTACATAAACTCATACGGATATACCGGTATAATCAACAGAATTGGACGGCGAAGTAATTTGGTTGCATGATACGCGCTTATGAATGGCGGTTCACGTGATTTTCGTATGAAAATAAATCTAGAAACGCCACCAACGGGTGCGGTTGAGGTGTGTACCACGGTATGTTATGATGTAATTATGCTTCAGCTACACTGGTTAAATGAAAAAATCTGACTTGACTACTTACTATTTTTTATTTTTTCAGATACAAGTTAGCCTGCAATCTTACCTGGTGGTAAGTGAGGATGCAGTCTAAGTTTTTTTTTTTTTTTTTAGATAAGGAATTGGAAGCGGGCTTACTTGGAAGAGTTATGGCAGTTTTAATAATTAAACCCATGTGGACTATGGCCTAAACCCTGTGCTCATTAGGTTAATCTGGGTTTAAGGTACGATAGGACTGATATATTATACACATTGTATAAAAGTTCTAAAAAATAAATAAAGTTTTAAACAAAAACCACTAAACTAGCAACTATCAACTATCAACTCGTATGTGACCCAACCTTTACTATACGCATGTTGTTGTTTATAAACTACTGGCTATTATTTTGCAGTCTTTCATAAATTTAATGAATGCAGAGATTACGCGTGAAGCTAAATCGTGTACCTACATCGTCGCTACTAGGGCACGCGGTGTCGGTTTCATTTGACACTCCCCTTTCAACCGCTCACATGTGGGTGAAGCTTTATGTCACGCATTTCGTATAATATTATGATAAGCTTTATAAACGGACTTACGTGGGCGGTCCCAAAATGAATTGGCCTGATATAGTTCTAAGCAACATATCGATACATGTTATGTTATATCGGACAGTACGTTTATCGTGTTACTTTATATACTAACATGCATCGGCATGAAAAGCGTAGTCTCAGCTCAGCAGTGGTTTGAACATCAAGATTCGCGTGATTTTTGGAAATGTCGAAAACCGAATATCGAAACGTCACAAGTTTCTGTTTAAAGAAGACTTATCTCCCGCCCAAATAAAAAAACGATTAGATGATGTGTACAAGGAGTCTTTCCCCTCGTATAGCACAGTAAGAAACTGGGTGAAAGAGTTTCGCTTCGGGAGAGAAACGGCCGAAGACTTCGGCCATGACGGTCGACCGGTGGAAGTGCTCTCTCCTGAAACTATTGCTGTAATCGAAGAGGAGGTTTTGAGTGACCGACGTTTGAAGATTAGAGTAATTGCAGCTAGACTTAGGCTCTCTAAAAGTACCATCCATCGTACAATCCATGACCATCTTCGTATGAAAAAAGTTAGTGCAAGATGAGTTCCGAAACTTCTTTCAGCTGTCCAAAGACAGGAGCGAGTGCGCTGTGCAACCGAGTTTTTAGGTCTTTGGGACGAAAACCCAAAGAATGTAATCGAGCGGCTACTTACTGGTGATGAAACTATGGTCTTATATCATGATCCAAAAAGCAAGCGCGAGTCAATGGAATGGTGTTACAAGGGTGAAAAGCCATCTAGAAAGGCAAAGGTGCAAAAATCCAACAAAAATGTCTTGTGTACAATCTATTGGGATTCTCAAGGGATTTTGATGATAGAATTTAAAAAACGTAATATAATCGTAAACGGCGAATATTGTGCTTTATTACTATATAAACTGCGAGACACGATTAAGGAGAAGCCCAGAGGCAAGTTGTCTTAAAGCGTCCTGTTGCTCCACGACAACGCACCCGTTCACACTGCCGGTGTTCCGAAGGCTGCAGTTTGTGAATGCGGATTCACGGAACTGGAACATCCACCGTATAGTCCAGGCCTGGCCCCGTCAGACTATTATTTGTTCCCAAATTTAAAGCGGGGCTTAAGAGGAAGGAAATTTTCAAACGATGAAGAGTTGCAGGCGGCCGTCTTTAGTCATTTTGAAGACAAAGATTGAAGTCACTTTTATGAAGGTTTAGAGATGTTAGTTCTCAGATGTCAAAAGTGTGTTTATATTAGTGGAGATTACATAGAAAAATAAAATTGGTTTCATCTCATTTAGTTGACTATTTCATAGCTAGGCCAATTCATTATGGGACCGCCTAGGTATTACATCTTTTTTTTGTACGAAACACTTAAAAACTTAAACATTGAAAAGACATCTACTTCTTACTACTTATACAGGGACAAGCTATCTGACTGACATATTAACGCTTTAGAATCGAATAGTTCGTTCACACAGGCTGCGTAAGCGTAGACGTAGCGCGTACCATTGCGTTGTAATGTATGAAACTGTATGAGACATGGCATACCGTTTGCGTGGCGTGGCGTGAACGTTCGCGTAGACGTAAGGCGTGCAGTTATTTCACGCGCGTCACAAGCAAGTGTCACGTGTACGTGCTTGGTGTGAACCGGCCTTTAGTAAGCTCTTCTATAACATAAGCCCTGACTAAGTAAGGATTTTCAGAATTTCCTCCCATACAAACTATTGTTATAACTCTATAGGTACTGTCTACGGCTGGATTAATTTAAATAATAAATTCAGGTCTATATCGCCTATGAGCGAGGTGTTTGAACGCATGATATATTCAGATTTGAGACCTCAAGTCAAACACTACGGTATCTAAGACGCTATAAATTTGTCCCCGAGGGGACGTCGATGTTTACCTATGTTGTTATTTCGTCACAACTCACAGCCTGTGGGCAGGTTTGGCCTAGATTACCTCCATCAATATTCTATATCATCCTGTTTTGGATATTGTATGATATACCTCAATTACAAAGGCTCTAGTGTTTGTACTTAGATGCAATGCACACCTGTCGAGTGGAAAGGACTGAAACGGAGTATATTTAAAAAAATAGAATGTACAGATAAAGCACATTCATATTATATGATACCCCACTACGATACAATACGGGAGTTTAAACATTACAAAAAAGTTACCCTCTTTTTAACCCCCGACCCAAAAAGAGGGGTGTTATAAGTTTGACGTGTGTATCTGTGTGTCTGTGTATCTGTGTATCTGTGTATCTGTCTGTGGCATCGTAGCGCCTAAACGAATGAACCGATTTTAATTTAGTTTTTTTTGTTTGAAAGGTGGCTTGATCGAGAGTGTTCTTAGCTATAATCCAAAAAAATTGGTTCTGCCTTTTAAAAGTTATCAGCTATTTTCTAGTTTTCTTGTAGAAAAGAAGGTTAGATAACCCTTAGGTTCATAATATTCAAGTGTCAATTGACAAATGTCAAGCTGTCAAGATGGACGTTGCCTAGATATACATAATTATTTATTTGAAAATGATTTGTCGGGGGTGTTGAAAATTTTTAATTTACACTTGTCAACTGGTACAGTTGGGTAAAAAGTTCTGAGTTATCGTATTTAAAGTTACGCCAACTCCGATTGTGTCCTTAAAAACTTACACTACATTTTATTAAGAAACTAGGTGATGCCCGAGACTTCGCCCGCGTGGATTTAGATCACACTTATTAAGTTTGTGTGTATGTTTGTTACTCCTTCACGCAAAAACTACTGAACGGATTGGGCTGAAATTTAGAATAGAGATAGATTATACCCTGGATTAGCACTAGGCTACTTTTTATCCCGGAAAATTAAAGAGTTCTTCAAAGAGTCCTTTCAACTGTCTCTATGCCAAAAATCAAGTCGATTGGTTGCTTGGCTAACCAAGCCAAGGTGAAAGAAGGACAAAAAAACAAACAAAAACACTTTACCATTCATATTAGCATAGATGTGAATTCGTACTAAGTATATCCTATAATCCTTTGGTTTGGAATTATGCAATAATAAATTGTCAAAACGCTCTATGAGTGACTACAATAATCTAATTATCATGTCAAGAAACGCACTCGACTCTCACCACATCAGGTACTTTGTTATAAGTCTCCTTTCAAATACTATTTGATTCACTCAAGTATCATCCCTCGACTGATCTTCATACCGCGTTGTATTCTACATAAAACCCTTCAACATTTTGCTATTCATACAAAGAGCTAGGTTCCACAACGAAGAAATTTAATGGGCGTTCGTTACAAAGCGAAATACACTCTATTGTTATAGTTTTAAAGTAAAATTTTGGTAGTCTTTGTGATTATAGAAGTCTGGGAAACGTTCGCTTGCTCTCCATGACAATGACGTGTCGTGCAGATTTTATCGCTAAAGGTTTGCAGTCATTAGTGACGACTGTGACGTTTAGTGATGTGATAACATCGAGCTACTAAAGTATCGATACATTATTAAATCATCACATACAGATTGGTAAATAAAGATCTAAGGCTGCCTTTGCATACAATTGTCTTTAGTTTTTTTTTCTTTTTCTTCCTTTTGTGTTGATTATTTCATGCTTAGTGTGCAAAAGTTTTTATCTATCTTTTCTTTTAGGGTACCTCCGGAACGTGAGAGTCGATAAAAAGTTTTGGTTTACCCCTTCGAGTGTTAACTAGATAAATAGGTAGGAAAAAAGAAAGGTTAAAATTATTATTAGGTTTCTATACGGATATTGAAAAATTGATCATTTAATGCCTCGTCAGGACACTAGTTAAACACTTAACTCATCATTGCTTAAAATATGTAATAGACATTTCTCGATACGTACCTACCTTTATATGAAAGGTCATTCGTTTACAGGTCGCCTACGAACTAAAAAAGGGAATCTACGTTAAAGACAGTTTTTTATACTTGAGGTAAAATAAACTGGTGCTAAACGCAATCAAATTGGATGTGACAAACCACCGAAAATGTGTTTCGACAGTGTACTGTAGTGCACTTTTATGAACCAGCTTAATTTGCTCCTTGGTTCAAGTTTTTTACATGTTTCGTAGAATATTTGGTTTATTCGAAATCAAAAATTATTTTAATCACTCCTTGCATCTACGAACCTGTAAAAATTTCTTCGAAATCAATAAACGTTTCATTGATTAGCTAGAGACCAGAACTCTAGATTTCTGACAGTAAGGTTTACATTCTAAAGGTAGAACTCAAAATACTTTTTCAGCTAAAAATATCGTTAAGTTTGTTTCACTTCACTAAAATATTCCTATTTTTAAATTACTAAGCCTTTGAATTTTTAGCTTTGTCGGTGGAAGTGTGAGTACGAAAGCTTTTATTTCGTGAGCAAAATGGTTTTAATTTTGTGCTCAAACAAAGTACCAATGGTGCCTCAGTCTGCTGTGAGTTGCCATCGTACTGGGCGTATAATTGTTTCAACTTTGAGGTCTATCCACTGCCCACTGATGTCTCTCGGCGCTGTATATTCATCAATGCTGATAATCAGAAGCCCAGTTAATCACACTAATATTATAAAGGGGAAAGCTTGTGTGTATGTGTGTATGTGTGTGTGTATGTTTGTTACTCCTTCACGCAAAAAGTACTGGACAGATTTGACTGAAAGGCATGGAGATAGATTATACCCTGGATTAACACATAGGCTACTTTTTATCCCGGAAAATCAAATAGTTCCCGCGGGATTTTGAAAAACGTAAATCCACGCGGAGTTGCAGGCATCAGCTAGTCAATAATAAGAATTATTTTCGGATAATAATGTGGTTGATAGGTTAAAGTATTAGAAAGCTGAAATGGCAGTGTCTGTCGCAGAACCAACAGCCAATAGGGCAGACGTGTTCTGGAGTGAAGACCGGTAAGTGAAGTGTAGGACGACCTCAAACCCGCTGGACCTGAAATAATCTGAAAAAGGTGGCGGGGAGCGGGTGGATGAAGAAGGCGGAGGATTATGTTTAGTACCCAGGATCGAACACTTAACCTCCGAACAGAAGGCTGACATCTCAACAGCTAGGCCACCGTGTAGAGTAGATAGGTAAATTTATTGCTCTACTTATGCTCCACTTGGTTATTTGTACCGTTTCTCTCAAAATCATAACCGAAATAATAATTTATTACTTTGAAAACAACGTCATAACAAGGGGCAATTCCGATCGAAGCATCAAAATAACAAATATAAGCGAGAAAAGAACGATGTTGTTTATTTAGGTTTAGCAAACAAACTAGCTTGATGGAAGGGGTCGCAAACGGGCGTTTGTTTAAGAGGATACTTGTCAACGAGCCCCCGTCGATTTCCTACGTATGATATTATTGTTCTTATCTCTATTTGCCCTGGTTCGTGCATTCTCGGTTCCTAGATCGGTACATTTGTGATAACCAATTCAAATTGCTGTGATTGACTGAATTTACCATGTTCTTGCTGCGACAGTGAGTTTGAGCCACTAGCGGAACAATGTTAGCCGGTCAGAAATGATTGCAATTAGTCAACCTGTTTGACGTCCGTGTTCTGTTTTCGATTACAAAAAAGCAAAAATTGTTGTTGCAATCATCAATTTTAGCAAATAGTGAAAGAGAGTCGGCCAATCAGAGGTCACAACTACCGCCACACTTTCTGTCAAACTTTGGCAGTAGGCCTGCCGAGTAATGAAAACAAATTTTTCATTCTGTCTAGGTGTAGGGTAGGTGTAGGGTTGCCACCTGCCTCTTTTAGATTTACAGGCTACCACCATCAAAAATACGGGGTTTAGATTTGTTTACGGGAGACATTGTTTCTTATATATTGTTGTATTATTGTATTGTTTATTATTGTATTTGAAGAAATAGGCGGTGGTTCTCTCTGAAAGCTTATTTAGGTATTTCAGTTTATTTGTATGTTTTGTATTTTTTCTCTGTATGTTGCCGGGTCTTGATCGATGAACTGTGTTTGCAATGTGGTTTTAAATAAAAGATTATTTATTTATTTCAATAGTTTTTAAAAACTCTTCATTTTGTAAAATAAAATGTTATACATTTCATGCATACAATCTTTGCATGTTAACTTAAAATTACATTTAACTTGTAATTCCACCTTCAAAGTATCAATACCATGGCCGTAGCCAGGAATTGATTTCGGGAGAGGTTTTATCAGGGCCGGAACTGAATCCTGTCATGAGGAAAAATACGTTCGCTCAACTTTATGGGCTAATTACCTGGTTAGTTGAATTTCGCCTTTCAATTTGATAGTGGAATAAAATACAACAATGAAAAAGCGCAGCGCAGTGAGCGTAAGTGTTTTTGGTTCAATACAGAAAAAAATAAGTGAAAGGGAAACGAGTTTAGCCATAGCAAGATACTTCTTTACCAAAATTTTGATACTTACTATTCAGAGGTAACTTGCACCCCAGAAACGAACATAAGCTTTTTATCCCGGAAAATCCCCCACGGAATTTTTTAAAACCTAAATTCATGCAGACGAAATTGCGGGGCATACACCAAGTAATACAAATTCAAAACGCGAGTGAAGCGAGCGCGAAATGTTTGATATATTTCCAAAAAAAATTGGTAAGCAAATGCAAGAAATAGTGTAAGTATTATTTTAGGTTTAGGTTTTTGACGGTCTCCCAGACGCAGTGGCCATTTCTAAATTTCTGGTCTGGTGGGAGGCTTGGGTCATGGCTAGTTATATGGTTAGTATGGCCCTACCGGCCAAGAAATTAGACTGCACTATTACCACTAGGAGAGATTAAAGTCAAGGGCTAACTTGTATAAAAAAAGGCTTAGATCCTAAAACCAACCTCCGCCTCTTTGGCTACGGCCATGATCAAAATCGAGTGGGTTTCGGCTACGCAGGTATTATTCTACGCATTGTCGCACAAGGAAAATATGTATTCTTTCTACTGGACATAACGTCAGCGTTTGGTTTCGCAAGCCAGCCCGGCTGAATTTGTAAAAAACCGGCCAAGTGCGAGTTAGACTCACGCACCGAGGGTTCCGTATTCGGGTATTTTTTTTCGACATTTTACACAAGAAATCAAAACTGTTATGCATTAAAAAAAATATGCATAAAAATAAATAAAAATCTGTCTTAGAATGTACTGGTAAAGTCCTTTCATATAATAACCCACTTGATTTAATATTTAGTTACTTTGAAAATTGAAAATACTAATATTTGTTCATGAACACATGACAGACGAAGAGACGGACAGACGGACAGATGGACAGACAGACAGACGGACAGACGGAAAGACAGACAGACGGACAGACAGACAGACAGCGAATTGATCCTATTTCCTTTTTGCTTTTGAGGTACGGAACCCTAAAAATATTTAGTTTTATTTGCCCCATATTTTATTTTCATAATTACGGGTTTCTGTATCCTGAAATACCAACCAGTAACCAGTAAAATACGGGGCCTCTGGCAACCCTACTCGGAAATCACTGTCACATTCAAGTTAATGTCAAATATTTTGTTTTCGATTACAGAAAGCTGCATCAATCATTATTAAAATATTTTATTTGTTGTGATTGGCTGAATTTTTGAGTTTCAGCCAATAAACAGACTGTTTGCCAATTAAACGTCATAACAATATAAATGCCAGAAAGTTTAACCAAATAAAACAAACTTAATGAGAACTTAGTGAGAATGCAAACGGCACACAATTTATAATACATATTATGTTAGTCGTATATAATAGATATTATAGTAGTCGTTCACTTTGGTAATAGTCAGATTGTCATCAGTAAAATTGATATTGGTTGATGTATCGTAAATTATTGTTTCGGTGACAAATATTTTTATAATCTATTTATCTTTGAACAGAATGGAATAGAATGAAATGGAATGGAGTACAATGATAAATTTTTATTCCTGTAAACTTTTAGGTAAACTTCAAAGTGTTTTTTGGTCAGAAAAATTTACCACTGGTTCGGAATGCCGTTCCTACGTTTCTAGGGTTTCGTACCTCAAAACGAAAAACAGAACTCTTATAGGATCACTTTGTTGTCTATCTCTCTGTCTGTCGAGTGTGTCAAGAAAACCTCTAGGGTACTTCCCGTTGACTCAAAACCATGAAATTTGGCAGGTAACCTAACTGCGTAATTTTGGCTAGTTTTTTTAATCGATAAAGAAAGTTTGCGACATTGTTCAATAAAAAATTTGGATTCCAACTCCTCAATCCTGATGTTGCAGGGGACCTGACTACTAAAGCTAATGGGATTTAAAAAGTGTCGATTATTAATTGATATTGAAGGTATCTATACCAAGTAAATACTTTGTCGTTGACCTCAACCCTGATGCTGTAAGAAATTGCATTCCTAAATCCTGGTGATCCCTCGGAATTTGAAAAGGATCATCCGTTTAAATGTTCTTACGTGATACAGAAACAAGTTGCATCCCGGGGACGGGCTATTACGGAGAGGCAACTTTTGTTCTGGGAAATGAAAGGATCGGGATTTTCAAAAACCTAAATCCACGCAAGCAAAGCTGTGGGCATTAGCTAGTTGTAAATATATTTAAAAGCTACTATAAGATAATAAATAAGGTACTTATTTCCTTATATTTTTATTGTATGGCAGCGCGCGGTTTTAAATTATAAATTGCACGTCCTGTCCTTTTCTGTAATACATTTTTTTCTCAATATCTATCGCTTTATCTCATAGCAAGAGTCCGTAAGACATAATACAGTGAATATAGGCAAAATATACATTTTTTGCAGTTTCCACGTCAGTACCTGTCAAATTTTTCTAACAGTGTAAGCAGCAGAGTTGAGTTTACCATCAAGTGTTGATATGTGGGTGTTCCATAGAAGCTTTGCATCTAACGTTATACCGAGAAACACGGGGTTCTCCTTTATTTTCAACATATGATTATTAATCAATGAATTTATGTCATTTAAGGTCCTGGTATTGGGCAGTGTGAATTGAACACACTTAGATTTCTTTGCATTTGGAATTGATTTGGAAGTAAATTGTTAGCAATAAATCAGAGAGTGACCTGTGATATGGCATTACATATAGTATACATTGTCAAAAATTATAATATTAAAGCTGTGCGTATTGCGTGAGGAATTGCGTATTGCGTGAGGAATAGGTGCAACTTGCAGGGTTTGATGCATGCGCTATTGCCAGCAAACATGAGACATATTTTTATCTACAGGCAACGTCTGAGTAGGTAACGCATACGTCTAACGCAAGTTGAAATGTACCAGTGTATTTAGTTAGACCTATCGACAAGTTTAGAGTCGGGTGTAGTTTAAATGTGGCCCGTGTGCTTAGACCAGTTTAGACTGTCAGTTTCCGCCCCCCGTCACCGTCGGGGGTTGGTCGTCCCCCGCACCTCACCACCCCTCTTGCAGAAATCGAGACAGCACGAAATTTTCAAGATTTCTGGGTGTAATTTCTGGTTTTCGTAGTTCCAACATAATTATAACAATATAAAATATATAACGATAATTTTTTTACTGCATGATATTCATTAAATTTTCTAGGTCTGTGGTTTTTCCAAATTTCATTAAATTGCTTCGTTGTCTAGAAAAACGAGCACAAAGTTGGGCCTTTTTTTAAAGAAAAATGCAAATCTTTGAACCCCTGTAATTTTAAAACTACATATTTTTAGAAAAATCTAAAACATCACAGACACAGATATTAGTTTCTAGACTATGTCTGCAAAATTTCATGGACTTTGGTTGCTTAATATTCAAATGAAATGGGAACTACGATTGTATGGAGTAAGTGACGGAGAGAGCTCTGTTAAGACCTATCTTAACGATTGCGACAGTAAATAATTTTGTCAAACTTCCAAAGACACGAACAGGGTTAACAAATTAATTGGTTACAGATTACAGAATCACGATATACCAATACTCTATCCGCGGAAAGAAGTTAGAATAGCGCTCTCTTTGTTACGTAATCCCTTATAAATGACTAGCTGATGCCCGGGACTTCGTACGCGTGGATTTAGGTTTTTCGAAATCCCGTGGGAACTCTTTGGTTTGGATAAAAAGCAGCCTATGTGCTAATCCAGGATATTATCTATCTCCATTCCGAATTTCAGCCAAATCCGGCAAGTGGTTTTTGCGTGAAGGAGTAACAAACATACACACACATACACACAATGTGATAGAGCCTAAAATCTCTGTAGGCGTTAACCATTTTGTGTCACCAACCAATCACAGACATGTTTTCAAAAAACATTCGAAATTCAATTCGATTTTTTTTCAAAATCCATTCGAACACATACACGTGGTTTCGTTGGTAATTATTGGTTCGTGCTTCAAAATGATTAGCGCCTACTGAGATTTTGCCTCTATCATTTTGTATGGGATAACCACTCATTTTAAGTTTGCTTTTACTTTGTGCACAAGATGAATAAATTAGTTTTATTTCTTTCTTCTTTCTTTCTTTCCGCGGATATAGTATGTAGCTACATTTAAAAAAAAATTATTAAATGTTCTGAGTTATAAGCAACTAGCCGATGCCCGCGACTTCGCCCGCGTAGATTTAGGTTTTTGAAATCCCGTGGGAACTCTTTGATTTTCCGGGATAAAAAGTAGCCTATGTGCTAATCCAGGATATTATCTATCTTCATTCCAAATTTCAGCCAAATCCGTCCAGTAGTTTTAGCGTGAAGGAGTAACAAACATACACACACACACACACACACACACATACAAACTTTCGCCTTTATAATATTAGTGTGATTAAAATATGGGGAGTCCTATCTGAAAATTTATGCATTATACATACATAGCATAATATATCTACGTCAATGACAGTAAATCATTATTATGACACTAAAAAGTAAAGAAGAAAATATACCTAATAACCTTGTTACTACAACTAGCTTATCAAAGTAACAAATAATAAATCTTAGTTCAATATTACCGGCTATTTTTAAAAACTAAATTGCATACACCACCGCTAGCAACCATTCATCCATTTAAAATAAAACAAAAAAAACTCGTTGCACGTTGGAAGTTACACATTTTGTGCTCTTTTTGCGTTGTTCACGTAGTGATTGTTGTCTCTCTCGTTGAACTCTTGTCTATGACACAAGAATAAAATTGTACAGGAAATTCACCTACAATCTATAAATTATTACGTTTTATTTATCAAGCAAAACATTTATTAATTAATATTCTTAATTATTACAGTATAGGTTAATTATTACACCAATAGTGATTCAATAGCACTTTGCGAAAGATTCTTATGACAAAAAATATTTTTTGTACTAGCTACTAGAACTACTAGGTATATGTATAATATTAAAGTAAAGTAGTAGTACGGGCATAGTACGGGAGTTTTAAAGGTACCATTCCATGGGATATCTTTTTCCAGGTCTTTATCTATATCCATGCAAAAAATTAAGTTGATCCGTCGCTAAGTTGAGGCGTGATTGAAAGACAAACAAACCAAGCCACTTTTAGTACGATTGTGGCCCAACTTGCCTTTTGTTTCTTGTATTTGTAGAGGACAATAAATTATATGATACGGGATATTGAAGATTATTGAGAACTAGCTGATGCCCGCAGCTTCGCCCGCGTGGGTTGGTCAGATCCTCTGCAGCATTAGGATTGAGGAGTTGGAATCCAATTTTTTTATGAAAAAATGTCACAAAGTTCCTCTATCGATTAAAAAAGAAATGACGCAAATCGGTTCAGAAATCTCGGAGATTTCGGTGTACATAGGTAGAAAAACACAATTCCCTTTTTGAAAGTCGGTTAAAAAAGTAGCCTATGTTACTCCCTGGCCAATTCTCTACTTGTCTGTGAAAATCCCGTCAAAATCGGTTCAGCCATTCCGAAGATTAGCCTTTTCAAACAGACAGACAGACAGACAAAAATTTTAAAAACGTGTGATTCAGTGTTGGTATCGTTCATATAACCATATGAGCTTAATATGAGGTAGTTATTTCGAAATTACAGACAGACACTCCAATTTTATTTATTAGTATAGATTCTACGCAGACTGTGAGCTACCCTGGGCTACCCTTCGTCGTCTTTCGTCTTTACCATTCTGCGAACTTCGCTCGTCGCATCCATACAATCTGAAGTATTCAATATAGCAAGTTTGAAGGCGGACAGAAATGGCGGTCAATAACGAAGTTTCACGTTAGGAACTTCCATGAATATTGTTAGAAGTTTTATTTCACGCGCTACTTAACTTCTTGAGCGTAACTTGATGAGTTTCTCTCTTTTCTAACATATTCGATATTATATTATTAAGCAAATGTTATCCATACTTCCATACTAATATTATAAATGCGAAAGTGTGTCTGTCTGTCTATCTGTCTGTCTGTCTGTCTGCTACCGTTTCACGGCCCAACGTTTAACCAATTCGGACGAAAGGTAAAGAGTTAGCTTATATCCCGGGGATGGACATAGGCTACTATTTATCCCGGAAAATCAAAGAGTTCTAATTCCTAAAGAACCATCCATTTAACCGATTTGTATGTTTGATACCTTACCTAGGTATCAAATTTCATACAAATCGGTTTCGTTCGATCGGCTTGCGTTTCTGTAATTATAACATAGACAACTTTTATCCCAAAAAATCAAGCAGTTCTCACGGGATCTTTCCTCACTCTCTTCTCTTTATCCTCTAGTAATATAATATTCAACAATGTGATTCTTTCTTTATGTGAAAAGGTCTTGACAGACAGGCAGACATACAGACAGGCGGAGAACAAAGTGATCTTATAAGGTTTTTTTTTTTCTGTTGGGGTACGGAACCCTATAAACATCAAATATCAGAATAGCTGATACTCTAAATTATAAATGGTTTTGTACCGAAACAAACAAGTGTGATGTTATCGATATGGCACACTTCCAATCGTCATTTACTATCCCTAGGTAATAAATAACCTTTTTATCTTTTTATTGCTGCCTACCAGTTATATCGGCTTTTTAACCCTCGAAGAAAAATGTAGCTGTAAAAATAAATTAATCCTTGTAAAGTTATTTGAGCATAATACAAAAAAAAACCCCAAAGTAGTTTAAAATTACATAAATGCGAAAAATGTGTCTCTTTGTCAGTTTGTCAGCTAAAAATTGACGAAAGAGATAGATAACTTGCAGCCCGGAAATGGGGAAGAACAGACAGATTATAGATATTTGATATTTGGTCATAGTTAGATCATAGATAGATAGATATTTGGTCTAGATTTTTAAAAATCTAGACCGAAGAAGTAACAGGGATCATCTATTAAGTACAAAGACGAGAGAGTGTTCAGGCGCAGGACCGAGGCTTTAATGCACGACGCTGCAATGCCGCCAACTTTTCAACTCCAACCTAGTATTGACAATTTTTCTACAGAAAAATCAAATATTTGGTTCAACCTTGTAGTAAGTAATTAAATAGCACTAGCTTTAAATAGCGGTGAAGGAAAACATCGTGAGGAAACCTGCATGCCTGAGAGTTCTCCATAACGTTTTTAAAAGTGTGTGAAATCTGCCAATTCACATATGGACCGCGTCGTGGACTATGCAATAACGTGGGCATAAACCCTTTGTATGCTGAGAGGAAACCGGTGCTCAGTAGTAAGCCAGCGATGAGTGGATATAAAAGCAAAAAGGCAGTTACGCGATATGCGTAGGTATTTTTCAAGTGGAATGATTGGTTTGTTTTCATAATATAAATATTATTTTCCCACATTTTTCAATTCCATACACAATGTTTATTGTTTTCCCAAGTGCTATTCAAACCCACATTTCATTATAATGGTCACGAAAAATGAAGAAAAATGTTTTATTTTATTTAATTAGACAAAATTGGAAACACTACTACCTATAAATAAATAATTTTCAGTCCATGATTCATCCATCAACCGCATGCTTGATGTAACAAGTATAAATTAAAAATTTATAACAACCTGCAACAAACAGATGAACCGATTTTTTTGGATTATAGCTAAGAACACTATCGATCATCTGTAACTGTGGCATGGTAGTTCTAAACTAATGAACCGATTTTAATTTAGTTTTATTTATTTATTTGAAAGGTGGCTGGCTTGATCGAGAGTGTTCTTTGCTATAATCCTAGAAAATTGGTTCAGCCGTTTCAAAGTCATCAGCTCTTTTCTACTTACTTTGACCTTCACTTGACGGGGGTGTTATGAATTTTTAATTTACACTTGTGTTCAAAATAAACTCCAACTTGATTCAAATATCAAGCGTCAGAACCTGACGGCAAAAGCTAGCTAATTTTGAAGTCTTTTCATCAACTACGGAACAATCACATTTTTGTCTTTGTAGAAGCTAATATTAATACTACAAAGTTGCTTAAAAAGTAGAAAAAACAAGCGCCTTTCAGCGTTGCACTCCCAAACAAAAGCTTCTTTCTTGGTAATGAGAAGCTATGTTACAGTACAGTAACTGTGTACCGAGAAGTTGTCTGGTAGAAATGATTATGTTTTTACAAAATATAACTTCTTACTTTGTGGATGCATGGGATAACATAGTTTTGTGATAACACTTATCGAGATATAGAGAGAGAGCGTGGGCTAGACCTTTGTCATTTTATAAAAGCTAAAAGTTTTTCTGCATATTGCCCCCAACACAGGGAGGAACGATCAGCAACTATAAAGTTCGGATCGTGATGGCTTTGAGAGATAGCAGGTAAAAAAGGTGTACAAAATCTAATGTCAAAGGATAAAGTGTAATTTTTTTGTATTTTCTTCGGTATATTATTAGAAATCACGTCATGCTAGAGTCGTGGCAACCCCTTGCGTTCAAAAGTTTAAAGGTGCCTGGCAGGCAAAAATGTACTTGGACGAAGTCGCGGGCAACCACTAGTATTATTTTAAATGAAAAAAAATGGACCTTTGGATGTTTATTCTCCTTCACGCCATTATGACTAAATCGATTTGGAATTATCTATAAGTTTTGTGCTCTGTGAGCACTGAGCACTAATTTTTGAAAATTCATCCCCTAAGGCGGTTGGTTAAGGGGGTGAAAGTTTGCGCGGAAGTTCTTCATTAGGTCTAGTAGGTATAATCTAATAGAATTTAATTAAGTAGGTCTCTATCAATTTCAATTATTTTTTATTGAACTACGAAATCCACTGCTACCTTACTTCGAAACGGTTAAACCCGGAAGAGATATAGGACAAGCCATAACTCTTTAGATAGCACTACAAAAGCTTAAAAAAAGCTGCTTCTACTAGCAAATCTACTTCCGAATTCGGATTACCGAACGACTCGACGTTCTTTGTTCTTATAACTTTTTTTTAATATTTTTTAAATATTTACTTTGTCCTTACTTACTTTCAAACTTATTTACTTTATACTGGCTCAGTGACCCAAACATATTTAAGCTCATATGCCATCAAAAGCTGTCAGTCGTGCTTGGTTCGCCCTCCCCGTAAGCCCTGGCCTCCAAGAGGACCTGGGGATGATGGTCCGTCACTCTCAATATGGTCCTCGCTCCTCGAGTTAACCTCTAACAGTGTTCAGGGGAACATAGTGTCCCAGTGGTGGTTTTGGTAGATACCCGTTGGTGAAGTAACGAGGAGTTGACGATCCCTTGTGCTCTGTCGTCAGCGGTGAGATGGAACTTCGTCAGGTTTTTAGTCGGTAGGAGTCCGGCGTAACCACTGTGCTCCCCCATGACCGGTGGTATCCATGATGGATTTTCCTTATGAAAAAAGTTTAACGTGCAACGCACTATACAAAAGTTATTTTTTGTATGGCATGTCCTTACAATTTTAATTAGGTTCAAATAAATATTATGTCACACAACTGAATATAAGAATTTATAAAAATGAATTTGTATTCATTTTTAAAATGTTAAATTCTTATCATCATGATCAACCCATTTCCGCCCCACTACTGAGTACGGGTCTCCTCTCAGAATGAGAAGGGTTTAGGCCATAGTCTGCCACGCTGGCCCAATGCGGATTGGCAGACTTCACACACCTTTGAGAACATGGAGAACTCTCAGGCATGCAGGTTTCCTCGCGATGTTTTCCTTCACCGTTAAAGCAAGTGATATTTAATTGCTTAAAACGCACGTATAAATTCTTATAATACGTACTAAATTGCGAATTCAGTTCACCAGGGACGCAAACATTTATGCTTATCTATTTACTAGGACATGGCTGCATTTAAATGTACACAATCAGTGCTAGAGGCTATTTAAACGGTTTCAAACGATCCGTCCCGAATGGAACAAAATGCCACAGCCAATAAAAATTACCATTACCCAGTATTGGAATTAGGCAGTATTCCTGTTATTGCTATTGTAGCCGGATTGCCGGTAAAATTTGACACTAGCGAAATCCTTCAGGCTTCAGGCCTCAGGCTGTTCAGTGCTCTATCACCCATCGTAGAGGAAGGACGTGTATGTGAAATACGAACTTGGTTCCCGTAACACGCGATCTTACGATGTTTTGAATGCACTGTTGATTGTTTAATTTTTTCAATACATTGGACATTTTTATTTTAAACGTATTTTTTTTAATTAGTGTTGTGCTGTGTGGTGGCAAAATGGTGTTCAATGGAATTATAACGTTTTCATCCGTATTTTTGTTCCTGTTCCAAGGTAAGTGGGAGAAAAATGGTGCCAGCAATTTCACACTACGTTCTCGGAATATGGAATTATTATTATTTGTGGCGATTAATTTTATTCCAAGTACGTGTTAAATAGACTATATTGGGAATGATTTAAAAGGTTATTCTGAGCGTTTATCTATGCTTTTACATTTATTCTAATTGAAATAAAAAATGTGGGCACAGCTAATTTATTAATTATTACATACAAGAACAAAACGTTCCTGTATGTAATAATTAATTAAGGGTGTATGTTGGTTTAGGTCTATATTCTTTTTATGTTTTAATTAATACCGAAAAAAAATCTAAGCAAGATTTGAATCTTTCTCTCTTTGGCAACAGATGCGATCTGCTTTGGCCGCGATAGCGTAGGGATATAGGTTCAAATTCCACCTAGATTAAATTTTTGGGCCGTTTACTTAATTAATATAGCGTAGATAATTATTCAATATCTGAATTAATATTCTTCCCTAAACGGATACAAGGTTTAATCAAAATTTATCCGGAAATATTCTAAGGAAAAATGAATACAGCTCCGATAAATTTTCTTATTTTCCGTAGAACAGTGGAATTTCTCCAGAGAGCAATTATGAGTCTGTTAACTATTATATTTTGTTCGTATTTTTATAAGCTTTTTAATTGATTATCTATATCTACCTTGTTTTACCAATGAATTAACTTATTATCACCGCAACGCCGCCGAGTCGTGGTGATGACCTAGTGGCTCCTAATCGGGAGGTCCCCGGTTCGATCCCGGGCACACACCTCTAACTTTTCGGAGTTATGTGCGTTTCAACCAATTAAATATCATTTGCTGTAACGTTGAAGGAAAACATCGTGAGGAAACCTGCATGCTTGAGAGTTCTTCATCATGTTCTCAAAAGGTGGGAAGGCTGCCTATACGCCAGCGTGGTAGGTTATGACCAAATACCTACCTCAATCTGAGAGGAGACCTAATACTCAGTAGTGATTCTTATCACACTATCACACTAGTATTATAAAGGAGAAAGTTTGTATGTGTGTGTGTCTCTGTGTGTGTGTCTCTGTGTGTGTGTGTGTGTGTGTGTGTGTGTGTGTGTGTGTGTGTGTGCGTGTGTGTGTGCGTGTGCGTGTGTGTGTGTGTGTGTGTGTGTGTGTGTGTGTGTGTGTGTGTGTGTGTGTGTGTGTGTGTGTGTGTGTGTGTGTGTGTGTGTGTGTGTGTGTGTGTGTGTGTGTGTGTGTGTGTGTGTGTGTGTGTGTGTGTGTGTGTGTGTGTGTGTGTGTGTGTGTGTGTGTGTGTGTGTGTGTGTGTGTGTGTGTGTGTGTGTGTGTGTGTGTGTGTGTGTGTGTGTGTGTGTGTGTGTGTGTGTGTGTGTATGTTTGTGACTCCTTCACGCAAAAACTACTGGACGGCTTTAGCTGAAATTTGGAATGGAGATAGATAATATCTCGTATTAGCATATAGGCCACTTTTCATCCCGGAAAATCAAAGAGTTTCCACGGGATTTCGATAAACCTAACTCCAAGCGGGCGAAGTCGCGGGCGTCAGCTAGTAATAACTAAAAGGGTGATAGGTTGATCATAACAATGATGATGCTGGCTTCATAGGAAATATTACAAATATTCACATTAAGTATAAGTATAGATTGTTACGGCTTCACGTATTTAGTCTAATGGAAATCACTCACGATATTTTAACATCTTCGATTTCGCAAGCACATAGGTACGTCAATTTTTAACCCCCGACCCAAAAAAAGGGGTGTTATAAGTTTGACGTGTGTATCTGTGTATCCGTGTGTCTGTGTATCTGTGTATCTGTGTATCTGTCTGTGGCATCGTAGCGCCTAAACGAATGAACCGATTTTAATTTAGTTTTTTTTTGTTTGAAAGGTGGCTTGATCGAGAGTGTTCTTAGCTATAATTTAAAAAAATTGGTTCAGCCGTTTAAGAGTTATCAGCTCTTGTCTAGTTTTCTTGTAGAAAAAAAGGTTAGATAACCGTTAGGTTCATAATATTATGTCAATAGACAAATGTCAAGCTGTCAAGATGGACGTTGCCTAAATACATAATTATTTATTTGAAAATGATGTTTTGGAAAACTCAAATACTTTGGATCGTCGGGGGTGTTATAAATTTTTAATTTACACTTGTTGTTTCTTTATTATTTGCAGTTTCGTAGTTCACGGATTGAAATTCTGTCAGCTTATAAGAGGCATTGTATATTAGCACGCCATACCGGAAAGGGGCGTTTATTAGAGGAAAATGTAAAGCAAATTCGCGAACCTTGTATGAAGGTTTTTACACAGTACGACTAAAAAGCGAAGCATACTACCACGACCTAGACCAATCAATGGCCATCATGATCAACCCATTGCCGGCCCACTATTGAGCACGGGTCTCTTCTCAGACTGAGAAGGGTTTAGGCCATAGTCTGCCACGCTGGCCCAATGCGGATTGGCAGACTTCACACACCTTTGAGAACATGGAGAGCTCTCAGGCATGCAGGTTTCCTCACGATGTTTTCCTTCACCGTTAAAGCAAGTGATATTTAATTGCTTAAAACGCACATAACTGAAAAGTTAGTGGTGCGTGCCCGGGATCGAACCCCCGACCTCCGATTAGGAGGCGGACGTTCTAACCACTAGGCTATCACAGCTTACAATGGCCATATTGCAGGGAAAATGAAGAAAAAAAAAGAAGAAAATACGACTCTCTAGGATCGAAGTTGGCTTCCGATTTCTCTAATTTAAGAACTTATAAGCAAAGCGTTCCCAAAAATGTATGATAAATTCATACGTTCTATATTCTCTGAACATTATGAAAATAAACAAAAAGTTTTTAGGGATTAGCTTTAGATAACTGTGTTACATACTCGAATTTTTGTACCATGGTTGATATACTTTTTTGCGAAGATAAATATCATTATAACTTATGCATTTTTCTTTTTAAATTTTACCAATCCTCAATTTTTAATTTTGTAGCCCTTTAGAAACTCAAACATCAGTTGTTTGAAGCCAACTCAACTATCAAGTATTTAAAATATGGAGTTTTTAGATGATAATGGAAAACAAAAACATAAAAATCACTCATTAAAAAATTTCGAAGATGAAGCAAACCCAAAATTCATAACCCGCTGTCTACAAATACGCTCAAATCCTTTGAGGCATAGACGCCTACGATTGTCTACGCCTCAACGGCTTTGAGCATAATATCCGTAGCAGTCCGACACGACTTTCAACTTATGCTAATCTTATCGTAGTCGTGTAGTCTAAACACGATTTATTCCGTGCATGCCTTTGGCGTTTATATGAAATAGTGGACCAACTAAGGAGATTTCAAAATTCTCTCTCTATGCTCCCTTTATTTTTCGAAGCTATCCCCAGTTTTATGTGCAACCCGGGATTTTAAAAGAAAAAAGTAAAAGACTTAGTTTGGCGTGCGCTCCTAGCCTGCTCTTCAATTAATACTAAAGAGGATTTTTTGGAAATTATCGGACTTTAATGCTTAATGCTTGGTTAGTGGCTTTTATTTTGTTTAATTGCCGATAGTTTGGCGTTCAGTTCGAGTTCGATTACGAATTTTACGATTTCAATTATTTATTGTAAAGCCTAAGGTATATAAAACGCGTGTCGGCAATATGATGCATTTGCAACTACATATATGGTAGGTTGTAACACTAAACATGCACGAACAGTTTGAGAACATCAAACGGTACCTAACGCATGCTCGTTTTACAGTTTGAATGCTATCATTTCCTTGTCTTATTATACTTAGTCTTTCATTTGTATCTCAATTCTCAAAGTCAAGAGTGGCTGGAGTGGGGGCACCAGTTGGTCCATCTCGTATACAATCTTAGGAAGATGGGCTAACTTTCTTACAAGAAGCCATACCTTATAGCGGAGCATGTAGTTAGAGGACAATTTACTCCAGGACGAGCTAAGCGGGCGTCGCTCAAAACAGACCCCGATGCGTTTTTAAGAGATCTTGAAGAAGATTAGAAACCTCTTAATCTACACTGAAAGTGAACATCGAGGGGGGTTTGAGGTCGTAAGATTCTTACATAACCCGATTTCTTCCCCTGAAATTCAAATATTTTGAAGAGAACTACCACATAAACAAAAAATCGTCCAAGTGCGAGTCAGACTCGCGCACTGAGGGTTCCGTACTCGGGTATTTTTCCCGATAAATCAAAAACTATTATACATGAAAATAAATAAAAATCTGTTTTAGAATGTACAGGTAAAGCCCTTTCATATGATACCCCACTTGGTATAGTTATCTTACTTTGAAAATTGAAACACATTTTAATTTTTTTTTACTGATGTTATCACAAATTCGTGGTTTTCAGATTTATTCCTGTATTTGTGCTATAAGACCTACCTACCTGCTAAATTTCATGATTCTAGGTCAACGGGGAGTACCCTATAGGTTTTCTTGACAGACACGACGGACGGACGGACGGACGGACGGACGGACGGATGGACGGACAGACAGACAGACAGACAGACAGACAGAAAACATAGTGATCCTATAAGGGTCCGTTTTTCCTTTTGAGGTACGGAACCCTAAAAAAGGAGATGCATGGAGCACGTTGCAGTTTCACCGCGATCTGTTTATTTCAATCTTAAAACCGGGAAGCTATGAAGGCTTGAATTAAAAAGTAATTAACTCATTACACGGCCAGGCATTATCATTCGGCGCTCTTTAATGGAAATCTCGACAATGGGACGCAATTAGAAGACTCAATTATCGCGTCCGGTATAAAGCGGAATGTTCTGCTATGAAAACCTACATTGCAGCTGGTTACTGGTTAACTTATTATTTTAACTATGTCTATTAATTAAACTACAAAGGTTAAAAGTAATGTAACTATGAGTGTTAAATATATCCAAACGTTGAGCACAGCTTTCCTGTATCATAAATCAATGAGGGAGTCAAAGATATATAGCTGGGACAAATTCTATTACAATGCAGGTTAGGGAGTTGCATATTCTAGAATCTATTCCGATAGGTACATAAAAGTTACCTGGCTATATATTACTTCAACATAAAACATGTCACATGTAACTGAATTGAAATCATGATACTTAATATGAAGTGTTCACAAATAAACAAAGAATTGACTGACTGCAATGCAATAAAGAAAACCGTTGTTGCTAATTCTTGAATTACGATTATTTATTAAACACTCAGCCATCACAGACTTTCTATTTTGAGTAGCGAAATTTAAAAGTAATTAACTCACTACACGGCCAGGCATTATCATTCGGCGCTCTTTAATGGAAATCTCGACAATAGCACGCAATTAGAAGACTCAATTATCGCGTCCGGTATAAAGCGGAATGTTCTGCAATGGAAACGTACCTACATTGCGGCTGGTTACTGGTTAACTCATTACTTTACTAATGTTATCTATTAATTAAACTATGGTGGTTAAGGGTTAACTATAGTCTAAATGTTTGCCTTTTACATATTTCGATAACATCAAAATGTTGACCCTGTATTTCAGATAGAGCCAACGATGTAGAACTAAGAAACATTGTACTTTATTAAAAGTCTTATCCAGGCGGACGAAGTCGCGGCCATCAGCTAGTTATACCTACCCACCTAGTGATAGTTATAACTTAGAGGGCAAATGTTTAAAATTACTTAATTATTTAAAAATACAGAGATACTTGGTCCAGAAATTTTTTGAATTACGATTATTTACTGAACACTTCACAGAATTCGTATTTAAAGTTCCTAAATTAAAAACAAATGAACTCATTTCCTGTGGAAACTCTTTGATTTTCCGGGATGAAAAATTGTCTGTACCTATCCGTCTCGCATTGTACGCTATCTATGTACCTAATTTCGTCAAAATTAGCTAATTGGATGGGCCGTAAAAAAGTGACTCGATTTAAAATAATTTTTAACTAGTGGTTCACCCCGAACTAATTAATAATGCAAGAAGTTAACTTCACTATTATTTATCGTGAAGTTTTGTTAAAAATACTGATGCCCATTAAAAATGAAATGATTTCGTTTCTTTATAATGTTTATCAAATTTTAGTATTTATTGTTCAATTGTGGGTTATTACTGCAATTAATTATACACAAGTTTCAGTTTCTAATATAAAGTCATTTTTGATATAATATAGTGTCGACTTCAATTATTTATTTATTTATTTATATAATTTAAAAGAAAAGTGAGGTCTATTTTTAACCCCCGACCCAAAAAGAGGGATGTTATAAGTTTGACGTGTATCTGTGTATCTGTCTGTGGCATCGTAGCTCCTGAACTAATGAACCGATTTTAATTTAGTTTTTTTTTGTTTGAAGGGTGGCTTCATCGAGAGTGTTCTTAGCTGTAATCCAAGAAAATCGGTTCAACCGTTTGAAAGTTATCAGCTCTTTTCTAGTTACTGTAACCTTCACTTGTCGGGGGTGTTATAAATTTTTAATTTACTGGTTTTCAGTTACACTATCTGTTGTGGAAGAGAGAAATTATTTTATTTAAGTAATTCCTACCACAGCGCCGTGTTTAAATATGTATTTTTTCCACGTACGCACAACATTGTGCACAAATTGTACGTATTATTTTCATTATTCAAATTTTTCAACGGCATAATTTGAGCGCTTCTATATTTAGAACAATAATAAATTCGCTGAGTACATAAACATTTTTTCTACAGAAAAACTTTTTTTATTGTTACACCGAGAATTTGCATGATTTTCTCCTTTCAGTAGCGTTTTTTAAAAGAGAGATCTTTTGCTTTATCGATCGCTTATTAAATCAGAAAACTGCAAAATTCCAACTGAAATCGGAAAAGGAAGAGTTTTTCCTTCTGAAAAAAGAAAATTTCGGAAGGAGAAAATCAGAAGGAAATTTAGGTTTATGTCAGTATTTGAGAAAAATTCCACATACACACAACACAACCATTTAAGAGAAGTTTCCTTGCGCGCCCCGCAGAGCTATCCATACAAACGTAGTTTTGCTCTCATTAGAATATTAATATATCAAATTCTATGAAATTCTGTAAACACGTTCTAGAAACAAATATTTGTACAGTCGCATCCATGTTTTTCCAGGTTTCTGTAAAAGCGTGTGTTCTGGTCTCAAAGATTTAAATATTTAGCCAAATGAGAATCAAACTACGTTTATATCGAGCGCGCTACGAATAAACTCCTCTTAAAGTTAGTTAAAAAATAAGTTGTATTTAATTAATAAAACTAAAAACATGACTGCTCTACCAGAAACGAACTAAAAATACCACCATATTGTTTTTTTTTTAATTACTTATAGCCGTTATGGGAGCCGGGATGATGTAAGGATTTTAACAACATACCTACCATACCTACATACAAATCAGTAAAAATTTGACGCGTTGAGGTGGAATAAAGAAACTCACATACATAAATAAACATTACATTCTTTTCGTGTGCAGTCGTTATAATTACGACAGTAACTCAGCTTTTAGGGTTTCGTGTCCGAAGGGTGCCAACGGGACACTTTTACTAAGTCTCCGCTGTCAGTGTCCGTCCGTCTGTCCGTCTGTCAACGGGCTGTATCATAATAACCGTAATAGGTAGAGTAGAAATTTTCACTAAGTGCGTGGTTATTACAACAAATAGTAAAAATTTCAAAATGGCAAATGGAAGATATAAAATAATTAAAATACCGGCCAAGTGCGAGTCGGACTCGCGCATCGAGGGTTTCGTACTCGGGTATTTTTTCGACATTTTGCACGATAAATCAAAAACGATTATGCATAAAAATAAATAAAAATCTGTTATAATATAATGTACAGGTTAAGCCCTTTCATATGATACGTATTTATCTTAATTTGAAAATTGAAACACATTTTAATTTTTTTTAATGATGTCACCACAAATTCACGGTTTTCGGATTTATTCCTTTTTTGTGCTATAAGACCTACCTACCTGCCAAATTTCATGATTCTGGGTCAACGGGAAGTACTCTATAGGTTTCTTGACAGACACGACGGACGGACAGACAACAAAGTGACCCTATAAAGGTTCCGTTTTTACTTTTGAGGTACGGAACCCTTTATGTGTGAGTCCGATTCGCACTTGACTGGTTTTTTTTTAAATTATGAATGTCCTGTTTTTGCTTTGAATCGCGTACTTAGGAAGTGGTTTTGGATTTACGGCAGCGTACTTATCCCTATTTAATGAAGCCAGCGAGCACGCTAGGTATATTAATTAATTCTCACACTAGGTAAGTACCTTAATTAATTCCAATACCAAAATAACTTGATTACCTACGTGTCCTTAATTACTAACATAATACCTTTGAAATATTCCGCGACGTATATTTACACAAGACTTTACTTTGCATCAAAGGAGCCTTTTTATAAGTGCCTCGTGTACGACTCTTGCGTAAGAAACTTGAGTGTATGTAGAAATGGAATAGAAATACAAATAAATTAGTTATTTGTATTGCCATACCATTTCTATCTATGTCGAAACTTATCTGATTTGAATTTTAATATTTACTATTTACTTTTAAATGTGCTTAGGTACCTTTATTTTGAAGCATATCACTTGACAGTAAGTTTATATAAGTAGTATAGAAGCAGGCGTTATTTTGCGGAAGTCCATGATATACAAGGAACCAAAAGTTTAACTTGCCATAATCCGCTACACCAAAGAAATCCGTATGATGCATCATGCAGCATGCGACGTGCACGCCCGCCCTCCCACTGATAAACATGCAGGAAAAGCCAGCCACCAAGCAAGCCACACGCAGCACCACCACGCAGCACCACACACGTTTCGCCCCGACACCGGAGCATCCTGAGGAGATGTAGACCTTACAATGCCTAATTGCAATTAGGTATTGTAAGGTAATTGTTTATACAAGTACTTATTTGTAAATAAAATGATGCAGCTTTTTCACTATTATTACCTTATATTAAGTACCTAAAGTGTATGGATTATGAAATCTTTTAATGTATCTATGTTTTCTCTTCTCTCAAATCGACACTTAGCTACTTTAGGATAAGTTCTTTATAATATCAAATATTCATATTCAATTTATTTTCATTGATCACTAATTCCTGACCTCACTGACCGTTCGCTCTTATTTTGCTCTGACTTAAGTCATTTAAAACGAGACAGCATTATACCGCTGGCATAAATCTGTCTCATTTTATTTTTAACTTAACAGGGCTGTCTCCGTCACTTACTCCATCATACAATCGTAGTCCCAATTTCATTTGAATATTAAGCAACCAAAGTCCATGAAATTTTGCAGACATATTCTAGAAACTAATAGCTGTGCCTGTGGTGTTTCAGATTTTTCTAAAAATAAGTAGTTTTAAAATTACAGGGGTTTAAAGGTTTGTATGTGAATTTTTAAAACCGCGTAACTTTGAAACTGAACATTTTAACGGAAATCTGGAAAACCACAGGCATAGATATTAGTTCCCGGAACTCACAACTGTTTCTACAAAATTCCACTGAGTAAGATTGGTTAGTATTCCAATGAGAGACGAACTACGTTTGTATGGAGCGAGTAACGGAGAGACCCCTCTTAAGTCTAAGCAAAGTCAAAGTGCGCTCTATAGATTTAAACCTTAGAATATCGCAACCCCCGCGCTAACCTGGTGCGGGGTAGCACGTGTGCTTTCGAGTGTGCAGGGCACCTCCCTGCCTCATACCCCGATTGCCATCTTGACCTGTCGCGTACTATCAATATCTTTCTAAATAGAAATATTATCTAGTATTGTTGGCAAAAAGTGTTCAAAGAAGATGTCAGCGATTATTTTCCAACAAAAGCTTTTCTTTTTTTTACGAAAATGTTCACCTTTCAGAAGTAGGGTCTTCCTTTTAGCACATTTCACCTCTTTTTTGCTTACGTTTGAGTGAAGGAGATACCTACTTATTAAGAGATAATAATATCTTTTTCATAATATTTCTACCTACTTGATTACTAGGTTATCTGAGGTTATCAATGTGACGCGTTTAGTTAGTTGGATTTTTTTGATTTTGTAATCGGAAACGGTATTTAATTTTTCTGTAGTTTTTTATGAAGTGGACAAAAACAACTCCCAAAAAATCTTTATTACCATTTCTTTCTCGGTACATTACAATGAATAAATCTATCCTTCTCATATTTTTGGCTTGGTTCTGACTTCTGCCCTCTATAAAACATTGTTACTTACCTATTAGTTTCGTTTAGAAAAACATTTTCTTTCCTTGTCAGTTGTCAGTAAATATTAAATTCAGTACCTATACAACATTAAATCATCCAGTAATAATATCAAATACAAAATAATGATGTTGGCGTAAATTAATATCGTTGAGACGAAAGCGCTACTCGGAATTGTATTATTTATTTATGAGAGTGAACGATGGTATTATTTTTAGACAAAGGGATTCAGATTTTTAATCTCTAAGACAGTTTTCAATTAACAAAGTATAGTAAAATAGCCAAATATTTCAAAAGGTAGGCAGCGCCTTGGTGTCTACATGGAGTGCACTATACAGTGAGCGAGCTTCGATTTTATTTGCCTGTACTCTCAATAATGTGTTTCGAGTAGCGAGGGTCTCTTTTATGCAGTGAGTACTGATACTACCTATCATTGAGTTGTAGAATAATAGAGTAGCAGACCTCATACATTAACTGACTGAAAGGGCCCTAATAATTACAAAGTCTGGTAGAAATAAACATTTTTAAAACTTATTGCCCTCTAGTGATAAAACTAGCAGAAGTCAGCTATCATTGCCATTATGTCAGTCTAAATGTTTTAAAATTAACAATCTTTGTACCAACCAAAACTTGCAAAAATCTACTTGCTGCTAATTTAAATGACTTATCAGACTGACTTCGGCAAGTTTTAATGTAGCTGGTGAGCCATTGTTTTGGGAAACGTAATATTTTAACACTAGCTGACGCCCGCGATGTTGTCCGCGTGAATTTAGGTTTTTGGGAACTCTTTGATTTTCCAGATAAAAAGTAGCCTATGTGCTAATTTAGGATATTATCTATCTCCATTCCGAATTTCAGCTAAATCCATCCAGTGGTTTTTGCGTGAAGGAGTAACAAACATACACACACTCAAACTTTCGTCTTTATAATATTATAGTGTGAAGTGTGATTGTTATAATATTGTCATAGGGATTGCGTCATACCATTGATGCTGGAAGAGCCAGCCTTACGGTCATATGATAAAGTAGAGATATTACTGAAAGGCAGAGAAGAAGATACAAGGTCAATTTACTGATTGATGAAAGTCTAGTTTTCTTGAAATGTTGACCACACTGGCAATCGAGGACGTAGCTATTCGACATATTAGCGTTATTCAAAGACCACTTCACAGTAATTCTTAAGGCGTTGACCAGCGTAATTCGGTGAATCTTCATAATAATGCATACTTACATAACCAACCAGTTATCACCGATAAAATCATCGTAAGAAGCAAGTCAGTCTAAAATACGACTAGTCTAATTGTTTATGGATCGGCGAGGCCGTTTTGTGGAACATCACTGCCTCTAGAATACGCGATATCTCTCAGCTACCTATGTCAAGTCATTATTTTGTACATACTTTAAGCTCACTGAAATATCTGTTGACCTAAAAACTTGCTGACACATAATCGCTTTATGTTTTTTCGAAGACTCCTACATTAAAAGGTGAACGCATTATTGAATATGTATATCTCATCTCTCCTTAGTAGTTTTCGATCGATTTTTAGGGATCCGTACCTCAAAAGGAAAAACGGAACCCGTCTGTCTGTCTGTCTGTCTGTCTGTTCGTCCGCCCGTCCGTCCGTCCGTCCGTCCGTCGTGTCTATCAAGAAACCTATAGGGTACTTCCCGTTGACCTAGAATCATGAAATTTGGTAGGTAGATAGGTCTTATAGCACAAGTGCAGGAATAAATCTGAAAACTGCGAATTTTTGGTTACATCATTTAAAAAATAAATTAAAATATGTTTCAATTTTCAAAATAAGATAACTATACCAAGTGGGGTATTATATGAAAGGGCTTTACCTGTATATCCTAAAACAGATTTTTATTTATTTTTTGTATACTTAATAGTTTTTGATTTATCGTGCAAAATATTGGAAAAAATACCCGAGTACGGAACCCTTAGTGCGCGAGTCTGACTCGTACTTGGCCGGTTTTTTACTGGTACGGAATCCTAAGAATATCACTATGACCAATTTACGTTACGCAAAACAGTTTACGTAGGTACGACTTTCATACAATTTTCCAACCCTCATTCTACCCTCTTAGGAGTGAGACTTTTGAGATGAATAAGCTCTAGAAGTAATCTACCTTCTAAATATTCTAAACTTCTAAATAGTTTATAATCACGAGGTGAAGCACGCTTGCTTTATGCCTAGTAGACCTATAATAGAAGATGCCTATTAACTATTGACTTGAAGATACGGTATATAAAAGTGGAGGGAAAAATTTAAGCCTTTCTTTATATCCTGCCAGGACTGTCGTAGTTGAAAATAGATAAAAAATTACAAAATTCCTACCCAGCATTATCATTTAGCGGTTTTAATGCAAAATTCCACAATGGAATGCAATTAGAAAATCCAATTATCCAGTAAAACTTAACGCAGTGCCATGAAAATGCACATTGTGGTCGGTTAAAATGTAATAAAATTCTAGAAAAGCCATTATTTATATAGGCTCATTTAACTATGATTTCAACAGTCAGTAAATAATGATCGTTTATATTACATATTATAAATGTAAAAGTGTTCTTTGTTCCTTCAATTACGCCACAATGGACCAACAACGGATTGTTGATTTTTTGCACGAAGGAGCTAAAGACCTGAAGGGTGATAGGGGTTACTTTTTACAGATATTTTCTGTTAGGTGCCTACTGCTTGCTTACTTATTTTACTAACCCAAAAAGAGGGGTGTTATAAATTTTACGTGTGTATCTGTGTATCTGTTTGTGGCATCGTAGCTCCTAAACAAATGAACCGATTTTAATTAAGTTTTTTTTGTTTGAAAGGTGGCTTGATTGAGAGTGTTCTTAAATACAATCCAAGAAAATCGGTTTAGCCGTTTGAAAGTTATCAGCTCTTTTCTAGTTACTGTAACCTTCACTTGTCGGGGGTGTTACAAATTTTAAATTTACACTTGCTTAGAGTGCTGTTATGCTCATCTGAAAACTCTGTAATTGGATGGGTTATCAACTTGGACGAATTAACCACTCGTCCCAGGTTATCAATCTTTAATGGTCGAAAATTAGAATTTACCTTTTTTCGTTTCGAACCCGTCCGAGGTTCTTTTACAAAGGTCTTTTCGATAGTTGAAACGCTAAAACGTTTCAAGTCGTCTGTTCCGTCATTGCTACTAACTTGATATGAAATTACGTCAACCCTAGGGCTAAAAAAAATATGCTCGTAGATTTTAATTCAAAGATTAAAAAAAGAAAATATGAAATTCCTACATCTCTTTAATAACACATAATATCATATTTTATTTAGTGCAGTGCCTTATTAGTGGTTTCAGTAATTTCACGTTTCTATTAACACATTTAATGAGCTCTTACTCATCAAATTTTTTATCTTATTCCACGTGTTTTTTTTTTATAATAATGGGGTTTTGTGTTGAAAATAATGTGGAGCATTTTTTTAGTAGTAATATTATAAGGTAATAGACGTTACTGCGTGATTAATGGACGAACCAACAAACAAAATTTTGCAATGTTATGTTATTTGATTTGCATTCTATTTAATTATAACAGTGATTTTTTTATAAAAATGTAATTAATATAGCTAATATTTATTTTTTTAAAGAGATTTCATTTACAAGTTATGTTTTTCATATATTTTATATTTTTTAACCCCCGACCCAAAAAGAGGGGTGTTATAAGTTTGACGTGTGTATCTGTGTATCTGCCTGTGGCATCGTAGCTCCTAAACTAATGAACCGATTTTAATTTAGTTTTTTTTTTTGTTTTAAAGGTAGCTCGATCGGGATGTTCTTAGCTATAATCCAAGAAAATCGGTTCAGCCGTTTGAAAGTTATCAGCTCTTTTCTAGTTACTGTAACCTTTACTTGTAAGGGGTGTTATAAATTTTTAATTTACACTTGTTTATGTATAGATCCTAAAGGATTCCTTTTTGGCTGCAGATTCGATATCCTAAAAAGTAAGTAGCGATCGTTTGTAAAATAGAGTAGGTTAAATCTGGACAATTATAAGTAGGTACTAGAACAATTATTTGAACCACATTTTATTAGAACCTATTTTAGAGCTCTGAAGAAAGTAAATACTCTATTTTCATGAGATATTTCTGGGCTGAGTATGAAAGTAGTATGAAATTCTTTTCAATGTTTTATATTTCATATTATATACTGGCCAGGGTTGTGTTGTTCCCACGGGATTAGAATTGAAAATGACGTGTAATAGCGTCCTTAGTTTTATTTCAGTCCATTCTTTGTATTGTGTGGTAACATAACCAAATAGGTTTGTATGACAACGGTAAAAGTCTAGTGGTTATTCGGAGCTTCTCGGTCACAAGTGATTTGTCATCAGGATGCAATGTTGGTTAAATCCAATTTGAACGAAACATAGCCAGAAAGGATGCCATGTAATCAGTTTTGAGGCCAAAAAATACTGCAAGGCTACATAATATACAATGCTGAAACCACGATAGCCAAACGGTTAGGATGTCCGCCTCCTATTCTGGAGGTCGGGGGTTCGATCCTGGGTACATTAACTTTTTACCCGACTACGGCAAAGCCAAAAGGAAGGGTTATGATTTTAGCAGTCTATGTATGTATGTTTGTATCCAGATTCTGTGAGTTCCACCATAGTGCCTAAGCTACTGGGCGGATTTTTATGAATGAGATGTCAATTGATTCGTTGTAAAGGTCCGGGTGACATAGGCTATATTTTATACGAAGAAATTGACCTAACGGATGTTACAACAAAAAACCAAGGAGGTCTCCAAAAATTTTTTTTGGTTTTTGTGTCGAGTGGGATGTCAAATAAAAGAGGAAAAAATTCTGAGCTTATGAATATAAATGTAAACCAACATTAGAATATACCAAGCGAAAGAAAAACAATTTTACTCTAATATTTCAGCGTTTATTAAGACGATCGCAGTCGGGTTTTAGTATTCAACTTTTTTTATTTTATCAGAGTTATATGTGTTTCAGGCAAATAAAATATCACTTGCTTCAACGGCCAAAACTTTCTCATTCTGAGAGGAGACCAGTGCCCACAAGTGAATCGGCGATGGATTAATGTCCTGTCTATGCCTAGCCTATGTCCTTCCCCGGGATGTAAGCTAACTCTGTACCAATTTTCATCCAAATTGGTTAGGTACACTGTTGGGTCGTGAATAGCTGGTAGACATACAGACAGACACACTTTCGCATTTATAATATTAGTATGGATAAAGACCGATAGGATGATAATTTATAAAATAGGATAGCTGTTTGAAGGTATTTCAATCAGAGTAGATTTATACACGACAATGCTACGTTTCTATTAAAACAGCAATTTAGTCATACCTACTGGTACAAACGGAAACTCTGATTCCATTAAATATGTTAGCAGGAACGCGAAATACCGAAGCGACTATGTTGTTTCTATCTCCTCTAAGCAAATATGTGCTAACTGGGACTATAATATCATAGATGTTACTTCCGTATGTAAGATTAGACATCACTTTGGTTGAATTACCTACTTTTTATTTATTAGTCTGATTAATCCATCACTATAATTATTATAACTGCAACTCATATCTTTTGAAAGGCTTTCGAGGTCGACTGCAGCTGTACGTATAGTACGCGACAGGTTCAATCGGGGTGGGGACACAGAGGTGTGGACCCCTCCCCCCCCGATCACCCGCACAGCCCTCGTGCCAACCCGGTGCGGGATAGCGAAGTGACGTGCGGGTGTGCGGAGCGTCGCCCCGGCTTATGCCGCGATTGCCATCTCGACCTGTCGCGAACTGAACCTACTATAATAATAATTTCCGCCTTATTGCGTCGTCATAGCTGAAATAATAGGTACCTACATTTGTATTCTGCGTACCTTTTTTCTATAGATTTTGTAGACTTAGTTTAGACGGTGAAGGAAAATATCGTGAGGTAACATGCGTTTCGGAGAGTTCTTAAGGGTGTGTGAAGTCTCCCAATCCACACTTGGCCAGCGTGGTCGACTTCACATTGTGATAGGATTTTTCAATAAACTTATTTCACTCAGAAGAGAGCCGGCAAGAAACTCAGCAATAATTACTCCTGAATTTAATTTTCTTACAACGAAATCTCCAAAACCCAGTCGTATAATAAAAAGCTCAATAACGCAGGAACTTTGAAAGTGTTTTGTTTAAACTTTGTAACGGGGTTCCTAACTTTGAACACATTTAAACATGACATTAAGAGACTTGGTAAACAGTACTAAACATCCAAGTCGGGTTGTATTCGTACTTTCAGAGGGTTCTTACGTTCTTACGCACTGCATACACTGACCTCTACTAATACAAGTATGCTCGCTGGAGCTGCTGGTCCTGATGAAGTGATGACTGACAATCTTGATGATGTTATTAATGTATGTACCTATACCGCGTAATTTATCCACTGTGCCCTCTTAACCCGACTGACTCTATGGTTAATGCTAACCGTGAACAATGTTCCGAACTGCAGCTATCCCGGCTTCGGAAAATGAAATTCGTATCTAGTTCAAAGCCCTCGTACAAATAACTCAATGGCTATTCGAATCGAGAATTCTCGGATTCGGATCGAATGCAGTGCGTAAAGATCCTTAAGTACATTTGAATTCTTTGTACTGTTATTTTCAAACTTAAATCAGCTTGAGTTGTCTCTAATAAAAGCTAAAAGTTTTGTCATTAGAAAGTTTTAATAAAACATAATGTATTCAAAGATTTCTAAGTTTTGAGCTATTAAAATTGTTTACAAATGCAGAAATATTTACAAATTATGGATTTCCAAAATTCCGGGAATTGAACCCGCGATCTCACATAATTTGAGACCACACCACAGTACTTACATCTGCGCTAGGGAAGTCTTCAAAACTTGAGTAGCTATAACTATAGTTAGATACACACAATTTGAATTCATACGGAGTTGTAATAGCGCGTATTTACTTAGCAAAGAGCATAATGACGCTCCAGCAATTTCACGTTCCTACTGACACAGTTAATGGACGAGGTAGGTACTGAGATTACAACACTTTCTAATAAAAATAATAAGGGTTCCGTTTTTTGCCATTTGGCTACGGAATCCTAATAAAAATGGGACTTTTTCATATATATACCTTATTACTCCCTTTTTCAAAGTAACTAAAACTAGATAATAATGCGTGTACAGTAAATATTTCTACAAAAAAAAAATAGATATTTCATTTATTTACAAAATTTATTTCATTAATAACCACCCATAGAGATATTATATAAACAATAGAGGTAGTCATAGGTTGTTGCCGCTCTTGTACATCCATTTGTCAACTAGATATTGTTATCTCGGTCTATTTCAGGGAACCTCCGTTCGGGTAAAAGCGATAGATCATATAAGTCTGGCAACAACGCACTGTATGTGTAACTGGTGACAGTAGTTGTCAGCATTTGGAGACAAAACATTGGGATTTGATGCAGCGTTTTTATAAAATTTTAAAAATCACAAAATTCTGGGTTAAAATTAAGATAAAAACTAAAAACCAAATGTGTGACGCTGTGTTTTGTGCCTCCAGATATAAGAAAGAAGGCGTCCAAGTTCCTGAATTGCCTTTTCATAGGTAAGTCTTTAATAACTATTTCATCGATACCAACCGCGACTTTTATTCCGAAAATCGCTAAAAATTAAAGATTTACATGTTATAAGTGTAATTATCTCGTGTAATACTGACAGGAATCACGTTTTACAGCGCAATTTAATTTTAATTTATGAATTATTTTAGGCATCATTTGTAGTGATTTGTACACACTTTATCGATAAAATCAAATTTGTCTTTTATCGTATAAATAACATTTGCTTACTTTTGTAGATTTCCAAATTGTCCTGAAATTAGAACTGCGTGGATTTGGACAATAAAACGAAAATCTGGAAGTGAAAGGTATATTCTCGTCTATGCTCCAAACATTTGGAAGAGTCTTGTTATGTTTCTGGTTTAAAAATAAATAAATTGAAATCAGATGCAATACCAACTATATTTGAAAGATATCCTCAATAGTCAATACCATCAACCAGTAAGCACTAAGCTCTTTCAAATTGTATGGAGGTACTTATCTACAAATAAATATGTAGTAATGTTACACTTTTCTTTATTTGACAATAGTTAAACAAAAAAGACACCAACAATTAATTAATTTATTAATTTTTTTATTTGTACAAGTATATTTGTACAAAGTGGACAGGGAAGCACTTATCTCTATAAGAGATCTCTACCAGTGACCCTTGGCAGTGCGAGAGGTTGTAAAGGGAGTAGAATAGGTACAGCAAAGAGAGAAGTAATTATTATGGAAAAAAAAACTTAGTAGATATTATGTTATAATATATACTTAATTTTAAGGTTTGAGGTACAAGTGAGTTTAAATAATTTCTAAAATTAAAAATTACCTAATTGTTTTACTGATATTTATTTAAATTTTATTATCATCATAAAGAATTATGCATTTTTGACTAGGTAACAAACAGCAAGTCATACATTAATTCATTTAATTTCAGGTTATAAAGGACGCGAACGAAACAAACTTCGAGAGCTGGCTAATAATGAAACAAAAACGAAGGTTTTGAGCATTTTCCTCAGTCAGTTTTCTACCTCCAGCTCTCTATAATTTTGTTGACCTAGAATTCTTGACTTTTACTTGGCTTTTTATTTTATAATAGAGCAAGATCCCGAAAGCGCCAGACTGTATTTATGTACTTATTTTCTGAGAAACGGCCAATTTATAAGTATCAGCTGCTGCCTGCTAAAGGTACATATGTATAACATTACTCACTTTTCTTAAAGTCTGAGTGTAGATATAATATAAGTAAGTATGTTTTACAGAAGATTGTGAATAATTAATATTCAATACTGTCAGAAACTTTCCGCCACAAAAAGCAACATAATATAAAATATGCCTTTTATTGCCTACGTTATTAATTATAGTAATAATACTAATAAATTGATTTGAACTATTTGAAAAGTGTTTCATTTTACTCTTGTTTTTACTGAATATATAATAACCGTCCGCAGGAATTTATAGGTTTTTAAAAATCCCATGGGAAATCTTTAATTTTCTGGGGTAAAAAGTTGCTTACGTCAATTTCCAGGACGTAAGCTACCTATGTATCAAATTTCATATAAATCGGTATAACGGATGGGCCTTAAGAATCCCATGGGAACTCTTTGATTTTTCGGCGATAAAAGTAGCCTATGTCCGCTTCCAAGGTAACTCTGTACCTTTCATTAAAATCGGTTAAGCTGCTGGGCCGTGAAAAGCTAACAGACAGACTGAGATACACTTTCGTATTTATAATATTAGTATGGATAAGTATATATTGCACGTAGTCCGTCGTAGTAACATAGAAAATTAATTTTGATGTGGTATCGATATACCCAAATTCGCCGTCCCAGCCCTAGATGGTGCACACAGTGACAAAATGACTTACGCACACAAAAATAATTGACACGCATTTTCAGTTTATTATCGGTCCATAGTTATAATACGTCCATGTAACCACCAGATATTATGATGTAGTTCAAACCACAGTGAAGTTTTATGAAAGCCTTATAAATTACTTGTTCCCTTTTTAAGTAAGGAACCCTCAATTAATGACCTATTTATTACTTGGGTACATAGTGATTTAAGCAGTGCAGTTATTTTTACAACCAGAATTTTTTTACCCATGCTAATCATGACTAATACTCCCCTTTCTCCTCCGATTAGGCGTAAAGCTTGTGCCAGGAGTGGGTACGACAATAGTGCAACGGGTGGGATTTGAACCGCCGACCTTTCGGAATTCAGTCCGCTCCTCAACCGTTGAGCTATCGAGGCTTCAAATTGCTTTCATCTATAGGATAGGGTAACATAGCAACAGCAACAGTTCAAATTAAAACCATATGTGATTTCAACGTGGCTACTTCACAAAAATATATTATTGAACGAAAAAAAAAAAAAACTCTTTTTTTTAAACCAAACCTATTGCGTCCTATCGAGTGTGAAGTTCATTGCAAATACAATTTCACGCGGAACTTTACCGGAATAATTGAACCTTCAAATTTATTTACTAGCTAGCTTTTGCACGCGGATTTACAAACATCAATCTAGTTGAATATATTTCCATAAATATTTGTTGAATGTTCAGGATTATTTCAAAAGCAGACACATCAATTAATTATATTATGGAATCAATAATCAATTTTACATAATACTGGATTGGTTTCCGTTTCCATCATTGCGTAAGGTGAAACTCGCGACGTTGTTCCTTCGTTCTTGATCCTTCTGGATTTGGGTTTCTGAATATCCAGTGGGAACTCTTGGATTTTCCATTGGAAAATAATTTCATATTTTTGTCTTTTGGGGTGAAAACCGTGCTTTCACGGCGGGCGGGGAGGCTTAGAGATCCTTTTTCAAGGACCTGTTATCCCGTCATTTTCCAGGATAAAAATTAGCCTATGTCCGTCCCCAGGATATGTAAGCTAACTCCATACCAAATTTCCTTGGAATCGGTTAAACTGTCGTGCCGTGAAAAGCTAGCAGACAGACAGACAGACACACTTGGGCATTTATTTATAACTAGACGATGCCCGCGACTTCGTCCGCGTGGATTTCGGTTTTTAAAGATCCCATGGGAACTATTTGATTTTCCGAGATAAAAAGTTGCCTTCGTCAATTGCAGGGACGCGAGCTACCTCGGTTCCTTTCATGCAAATCAGTTAAGCGGATGGGTGTTTAGGAATCCCGTGGGAATTCGTTGATTTTCTGGGTTAAAATATGTCCATCCCCGGGATATAGGCTAACTCTGTACCAAATTATGTCAAAATCGGTTAAACTTTTGGGCCGTGAAAAGGTAGCAGACAGACATACAGACAGACTGACAGACAGATACACTTTCGCATTTATAATATTAGTATGGACATTAGTATGGATAGTATGGATGGATAGTGATTTAGTTCATGTAAAAAATTTAATGAAATAAATACTTTAGGATATTTGTAATTCGTACCCACCAATTTTCTCAAATAATTCGGAAATACATCATTTCTGTGGGGAGTTTAATGGATTATGGTTTCACGTCAACGAAACGGGAGTCGGACAAAGGACGCGACTTGTCGTGAATACAAACTGCCGTATTCCACTTTGTGGAATTAAATCCTGCAATTATTGTAATGACAGCGTTTATGTTACGGTCATTTTGTTTATTGAAACTACGCACGCTATTACAAACTTCTAATCCAAACTAATATTATAAACGCGGAAGTGTGTCTGTCTGTTTGCTAGCCTGCCACGACCCATCTGTTTGATCGATTTTTACATAAGGATAGCTTACATCCCGGTGACGGATATAAGCTACTTTTTATCCCGGAACCAAGTATCAAGTAGATGATGATACGCACAACTTTGTCCATGTGGATTTAGGTTTTTAAAACCCCATGGAAATTGGAAACTGATTTCACGAGATCATTATAAATGCGAAAGTGTGTCTGTCTGTTTGTCAGCTTGTCACGATCCGTCTGTTTGATCGATTTTGATGAAATATAGCACATAGATAGCTTATATCCCGGAGAGGGATATAGGCTACGTTTTATCCCGAAAAATAACTTATCTGTATTCCAAGTAGATGATATCACAACTTCGGCCATGTGGATTTAGGTTTTTAAAACCTAGTGGAAACTGATTTTATGGGATCAAAGTGTAGTAAGTAGCCTGTGTCCTTCCCCGGGATACAACCTATAAGTATATACTAACTGTCGAAGAATAGAAGGATTTAATAGACAATATAATGAAATTTATCAAATATGACTATGTTTGATATTTACGACATAATAATATTATTATAGCATCGATACGCAACAGTAAAACATTGATAACAGTCCAATGTTTGAACTATTCCGTGGTTGGTAATCATTAAAATTTACGACTAATTTAATTGAATTAATTACTGTACCGATTTATTATTATCATTGGAAATTAGCAAATGACGTCATGCACGTAAAATAAGATTATTAATTTAACTAGAAATTTCGTTATGAGCATTTCTGATGAAAAGATGAGCTTAATTAAATTTTCTTCTTTTTCTTGTGTTGATCACAATCATGCAGACTACAATAACTAGTTATTCTAATTATATGTAGAAAAACTAAACGTGAAGTGTCTTTGCTTATTAGTTTAGGTTGTTCTTCAATCACACCGCAACGGCGCAATGGATTGACTTGATTTTTTCATAGATAAGGTAAAGACCTGGAAAGTGACATAGGCTACTTTTTAACCCGGAAAATCAAACCGTCCGCACGGATTTTCAAAACCGATGTCGCGGGAATCAGCTAGTAAGCAATACATAAATTCTATAATCAAAAGTATAAGTTCTATATAAAAAAAAAATTCACCAATTACTCGGGAACTCAATATAATTTGGCAATTTCTAATTACGTAAAGACTGTCAGTCAAGCGTAAAAAGGTAGCTAACGAACCAACAACTTATTACTCTTGGAAAGAACTCCGACTCAAAGGATTCTGAGACGTGATTTAAAGAAAACGACCTAATTAAAATGTAACTTTCAACGTCCGTTGTCCAATTACCCGGATAAGGAATCATTGATTTTGCTGTTTGCAAGTTTTTCTTTTGGTGCAAACGTCTTCAAGACTTAAAACAAACGGATCAGCGTTTTTCTTTTTATGTCATTACAACTTTAGATATATTAATCATCATGATGAAACCATCGCCGGCCCACTACTGAGAACGGGTATCATCCAAAAATGAGAGGGATTTGGCCTTACGCTACACGCTAGCCAATTACAGATTGGCAGACTCACCTTTGAGAACATTATGGAGAGCTCTCAGGCATGTAGGTTTCCTTGTGGGCTCCTTTCCTTCCTGTGTTTTCCTTCACCGTTGACACTTGGCCAGCATATTGGACTATGACCAAACCTTGCTCATTTTGAGAAAAGACAAGTGCTCAGTAGTTAGCTGACGATGGGTTTACATAAATAAGTAAATAGGTATTTCAAAGTTTATAGAAACATTTAATAAAATAGTGTTACCCTCAGATATCCTCCACACTCCAGGAATGTAATTATTCAGTGAGAAAAGAGAACACTAATATTATGCACTGAGCGAAGCAAGCAAAAATGGGTTATTAAATTCCTCGCGTAGCTCAGAAGCGGAAAATAAAATGTTTCTAAATATTGCACTGCGATAGTGACTGATCTATTCAGATTTTTAAAAAGATATAAAAGGCATCTCTAGTATTATAAAATTGAAAGAAGTGAAGAAGAAGAGAAGGTCTTTTTTTTCTTTATTTATTTAGGGGCTTTTATATATTATTACTAGTGACCCGACCTGGCTTCGCACGGGTAGCTTATCACAATTTCGGTAGGGATCTCTAATTTTTTGAAAATAAAATATATAGCCTTATCCATATCGTAGCTCCGCGTTCGCCGCTGTTCATCACACTAATATTATAAAGGCGAAAGTTTGTATGTGTGTGTGTGTGTGTGTGTGTGTATGTTTGTTACTCCTTCACGCAAAAACTACTCGACGGATTTGGCTGAAATTTAGAATGGAGATAGATAATATCCTGGATTAGCACATAGGCTACTTTTTATCCCGGAAAATCAAAGAGTTCCCACGGGATTTTGAAAAACCTAAATCCACGCGGGCGAAGTCGCGGGCATCGGCTAGTCTAAAATATGCTTTAATGTGGTCCGCGAAGCCTTAGGTGCTTGTGCCCATCTGTACTCTCCTGCAGATCAAAGTTAGTGCATTAGTGTATGAGCCCTTTAAATCCTTCACCTGCGGAAAAACAAAAATGAACATAAAATGTACCTTCTCATAATTATCACCACAAACGATTGAACAACATATTAAACTTTCAATTTGTACCTGATAAAATTGACGGGAAAATAAATGCATGTCAAAGTCAGATTGCTATTTTCGCCACACGGTGAAAAATAGGAATCTCGACTTCGATCAACGGCAGAGCGGCGGGATATTTTTTATTGATGATTAAAGAGGGTAAGGTTATGCGACAATGAGTGTGTGTGTGTGTGTTGTGTGTGTATGTGTATGTGTGTGTGTGTCTAAGTGTGTGTGTGTGTGTGTGTGTGTGAAAGAGAGAAAGAGAGAGAGAATAACACTAACGTCGCCTTTTTCTTTCTATTCTTTTGGCTATCCAACAATTGTTTAGGAGAATGCTCGACTATTTCGGTCAAATCGCTAGGAATAACGGGAGTAGCATAGAGGAACTGTTGATCACTGGCAATATTGGAGGAAAGAGACTCCGTGGACAAAGCTAGAGATATCGTTCCAACCAGATAAGAGGAGCGGTCGACACACCCTTCTGCAATGCCTTGCTCCAACAGGGAAAAATAGCGCAACATCGTGAAGAAGGTAATGTTTCGAGGAAGCTACAAGATCGGCGCGAGAAGAAGACATTAGTGATTAAACTTTCGCGAGTGATATGTGTCCATGATACCGGCCGTGTACTCATGTAGTTAGTTATTCGAAGTAAGCTCAGTTTGGAACTCATCCAGGGTCCTTTTTCACAGGGACTCTGCTCGCAACACGCCGCGGTTGAGACTGCGTGAAAAACGACCCGAATGGGTTCGAAATTACTCGGCTTACTTCGAATAACCACGTGAATACAGCAAGTATCCGCTATATTTATCATAGCGACTCGCCCCGGCTTCGCACGGGTGTTCTATGGAAAAGTGGTTATAATGGCTAAAATATAAATGTTTGGTTTATACTATCGCGGACTTTTTTGTAGGCATTATTGAGTTCTACAACTTTTCTATAGAAGTCAACCATACATCTCTAACCATTTAGGCAGCGTTCGCGAGAATCGTTAACGTACGGCAGTTTTTTCGGCGCCTTACTCCACAATTTTCACTACCACGAAAAATCCTATCTATTTTCCGGGATAAAATATAGCCTATACGGATTCGGAAGAATCCCTCTAAGTAATGGTAAAAGAAATTTTGAAATCGGTCCAGTAGTTTTTGAGCCTATTCAATACAAACATACAAAAATACAAAAATACAAAGGTTTCCTCTTTATAATATTAGTATAGACTAGCGGATACCTGGCGTGTGCTACTACGCTAAATTAAAAATGTGCCTAATGCATTATTTTAGTGCTCTAAACAATCTTCGAATTGTTGCCTTTCTAATAAAACCGGTTTGAATAACATCAGTTGGATGGTCTCAAAGTCTATAACAGACATAGGCAGTTTTTTTTTTGTTTTACATTAAGAGATAGAGATTTTGGTCTGTTTTGAAACAGCTTTAATGCTACACAGTAAGTATATGGTGTAACCTTTATTTAACCACAGCAGCATCAGTGCTGTTTTAAATGGTTCGCTGATGAGTGATTGGTATAACGTGTTTTGTAAACAAAGTGTTTTGTGCTGACGTTAACGTCAACTGACGGCCGCCATTATGCGGTCACTGCTATTTGATCTCTGATTTTGAAATCAAATTTAGATAAAAGCATTTAAATAACTTTATTTTAGTGGAAAGTTGGGATGTAATAAAGTTCTTAAACTGAAACGTGACTATAATAACTTGATCGTAACTTACATATAGCCTTAAATGACTACGATCAGACGAGAAGTTTAAATCTACAAAGTATTATGACATAGTACATTTTAATAATATTTTCGGAATATTATTTTAATCATAACCATTCATTTTGGCTTTGCTGTTACAGTCGGGTAAAAATGGACACTAAACTTCAAACATTGATATTTTTTTCTTTATGCATTTTGAATTTATCATGAGACGTTGTTATAGCTAACCATTAACCAATCTATCTCTTTATTCATACTAATGTCATAAATGTGAATCTGTCTGTCTATTACCTTTTCACAGCCCATCCTCTAATTTTCACCTTTTGGTACAGAAATAGCTTGCGTCCCGGAGAAGGTCATAGGCTACTTTTTATGCCGGACAATCAAGAATTCGTACGAGATTTTCAAACAATCTAAATCGACGAGGTCGAATTTTTGATAAAAAAAATAACGATGTATGGATGAACGCTGTATAACTACTTATTTAATTTTTAGGGTCCCGTACCTCAAAAGGAAAAACGGAAACCCTATTATAGGATCACTTAGTTGTTTGTCTGTCCTATAGGGTAAAACCTACAGGGTAGGTACCTACTTCCCGTTGACCTAGAATCACGAAATTGGACAGTTAGGGTAGGTCTTATAGCACAAGTAAAGGAAAAAATTACTTCTTTGTAATACGGAACTCTTAGAGCGCGAGTTCGACTCGCTTTTGGCCGTTTTATTTTTATTTTTTGTATAGATTTTGTGTAGGTATCGTACATTGTTACTCAACTACAGCATTTTCCACAGGATCCCTCCATCCCTATGAAAAATGAACATTCGGCTTAGTACGAAAAGACAAAGAAAACCTATTATCCCTAAGGCTAGCTTTTCTCATAAACTCTCCGCAGAAACCGATGTTATTGGATTATGTTATTGTAACGTTTTCTGTGTTATTATTGCTTTACAAATAGGTACTTATACTTACATAGTTTGATCCTAAAAAGAGAAACATAATTGTATAGAATTTCTCTTTATTCGTTACATCTATAATCCACACTAATCCATATTAATATTAAAAATGCAAAAGTGTGTCTGTTAGCTAGTTTTTACGGCCCATGCGTTGAACCGATTTTAATGAAATCCTATATCGCATTTATCGGCTTGATTATCAGGGACCGCTGCTGTTGGTCCCGCAAAATCAGAAAGTTTCCACGGGTTTTACCAAATCTTTTATTTGCAGGCTTTAATATTTCTGTATGTAACCCTCATCGAACCCAATTCTATATTTACAATTCTATCTTACCTTACAAACTTATCCTATCATACCACAACAATGTTACTTAGGTAGGTACTCTGTAACAATCTGAGCAGATTGCAAGCTCTGTCAGAATTTGGATTAGCTAATAAGCTATTAAAGACACCAGCTTGCAATCGGTCTCTCCCTGATTGGAATGGGACACGTTCCACCAACAAATGAAGAGTAGGTACATCATCTGACGGGATTTTTAAAAACCTAAATCCACATAGACCAATTTGCGGGCATCATCTCCTACTTATTAAACACAATTTCAGCGAAAGTTGTGACATAAAGCTTCATCTACACCAGAGCAACAACATGGCTGTGACGGCTCTAAGAGTCTAGTGTTTTACGCCGAAATAACATTGTGCTTTAGAACTGGAATTTGGAATATTTCTATACTATATAAATTAATTATTTTGAAAAAATATGCTTTATTTTAGGTCTAAATCACATACCTATATACCTATATACCTTGAACACACATGAGAGACACACAATATGTCAGAGAACAATTTTCTACATGTACACACACCTTTTAAAAATACTATCTCTATGTTTTAAAACCAAACAAAATGACATCAAAACGAAAATTGAAAACGGTCTATATATAATAAGTACCTACTTACCCACTTTGAATAAATGATTTTGATTTTAAATTTTGATTTATACCTATTTATCGAAGAAATAGACCCTAATAAAGCTAGGTTTAATGTAAAATTAAAAGAAATTGAGAGTCGGCGACTTATTGATTTTATATAAAGCAGTTCATATTATTATTAAAAGATCTTATTAAAATACTCAGATTGAAATGAGAATTTTTCTAGATTGTATGCCTTATTAAAAGTATGTCACTTCTTCGGAAATAGCTATTCACAGAATTTTCATGGAAATGTCTATGAATTATTTATGGCAGGTATACGAATTATTACGAATCCTATCCGTGCGCCTCTACCTCGTCTGAAAAAATATTAATTTAGTATATTTATATACGAAATGCGTTTAAGCGTATACTTCAGTAGAACTACAATATAGCCGTACAACATTAATTCATAAATAATTTCCAGCTTTAAACGAGAAACATCTGATTATACACTATTACCTTTTATTATTTGCATAGCGGCCATTTTAAAATTCCTCAACTTTCGAAAAAAAGATCCGTCCGCTGACGAAAGGACGGTATGACAGACGGACAGTGGAAGCTTAGTAATAATTATGGCCCGTTGGCACTTTCTCTTAAGGAACCCTAAAAAAGGGAGGAATATTAGTCATGTTGTCGGGGAAAACTTTTCTCTCCCATAGGTGTGGTTACACAACCACATAATTTCTCTAGAGATATTAGTAGGTGAATTTTGAAATTCTGATCCTTTCGTCATGAGCTACGTTTCTTCAACCGAAAACCGTACGATGAATAGTAAAATGTTGTGAATTCGCACGTTACGGAACCCCTAAACTTATTCCAACCTTACATCAAATATTTTTAACGCCCGACCCAAAAAGAGGGGTGTTATAAGTTTGACGTGTGTACCTGTGTGTCTGTGTATCTGTGTATCTGTGTATCTGTTTATCTGTGTATCTGTGTATCTGTCTGTGGCATTGGTTCATCCGTTTAGGAGCTACACTCCTAAACGGATGAACCTTTGCTTTCCATCTCATATTACCAAATTACTGGACTATAACTGAGACGTTTATTACACAAATCTCAGGTATAACTTATGATTTTTTTAATTTAAATAATTTATTCAGAACTTTATTCGAGCAATTTAGCCATATCATAAATTGGAGCTGGGAATGAAATTGAAACACCACCTGGCCTTAGAAGTTAGAACGGTGACAATAAATGAAAAGCATATTAAATCTTGGTGCCTAAATCAAATAAGACACCTTTTATTTGATCATGCGTCGTGAATGTGGTTCATATTTCGTTTGATTTACTTAACTTACTTATAGGAAACGTCGTGAGTGAACCTGTATATCTGAGAGATATTTTTTTTAAGATTTATGTAGTCTGCCAATTCGAATTTCGTCAGCGTGGTGGACAGTGGCCAAAACCCTTCTCATTTTAGGAAGATATCCGTGCTTAGTAATGGGTTAGTGATGGGTTGATGATGATGGTAACTTAGCTTACCATAAGGCAGAATTCACAGTTTTTGTAGAGTTATTTTCTTGTAGAAATCAGGTTTTTGAGGCGTCAAGAAATAACATAATAACAATATTGTAACAAGTGTAAATTAAAAATTTATAACACCCGCGACAAGTGAAGGTATACTATATAACTTTCAAACGGCTGAACCGATTTTCTTGGATTATAGCTAAGAACACTCTCGATCAAGCCACCTTTCAAAAAAAGACTAAATTAAAATCGGTTCATTAGCTTAGGAGCTACGATGCCACAGACAGATACACAGATACACACGTCAAACTTATAACACCCCTCTTTTTGGGTCGGGGGTTAAAAAGAACAAACACACTTGCGGATTTACTTATTCATTTATTGAAAATTTTACAGTAAAACTTAAAGCTAACCTTACATAAATACTAAATAAATCATGCCCGCAGGGAATGGTGGCAAGAATATTATTAACTAGCTGATACCCGTGACTTCGTTCGCGTGGATGTAGGTTTTTTAAAATTCCCGCGGGAACTCTTTGATTTTCCGGGATAAAAAGTAGCCTATGTGCTAATCCAGAGTACAATCTATCTACATTTTAAATTTCAGCCCAATCCGTCCAGTAGTTTTTGCGTGAAGGAGTAACAAACATACACACACACACACACACACACACACACACACACACACACACACACACACACACACACACACATACAAACTTTCTCCTTTATAATATTAGTGTGATTAATTAATTAATTAATTAATTTTATACCAATTAAACACAAACACTGAAAGCACATACCCAAGGATAAACAATACTTAAACACAAACATTCAAAGGACATACCGTAGGATAAATTTTTACTAATCACCTCTACCAGAAGCCGTAGTATGTGAGAACAAAAAACTTAGAAAAAGTAGAGTAGGTATAGGAAAGTGGATAGGTAGTTTATATTGTGCTAGAATAATGTGTATGAACTATGAATATCAGGTTCCGTTTTCTCTCTTCAAGCACGAAACTCTAAAAATACAAAGTAAAACAAAATAAGGCATCTTTCTCGGTAGTTTATCGATAACGAAGGAAACTTCTTGAGGCTTTTCGGTAACGATTTCGTTACGTATGCCACAGGTACGACTACAGCATAATAATGCTCATCAGCCTCCTAATACATCTATTGTGGAAACAATGTGGTTTGTTAGGTATAGGGGAACGAAACACGTAATTTGTCTTAAACTCTATTATCTCAAAAGAAAAGAAGAAAGAAAGAAATGCTTAATGATCTCCCTGGCACAGTGGTGAACGCTTATAAGTGGGAGGTCTGGTATTCGATTCCTAGCCGGTTTAATTTGGAAAATTATAATTTCCTAATTTAAATCGATAAGGTTAGTTTTTATTCTGGAAATAAAGGAGTTCCCTTGGGATTAAAAAAATCTAAACCCACGAGGACGAAATATCAACGTTGGTGCGAAGTAAATTCTTATACTGAGGGTACAGTTCTGAATGCACATTGTCGTTGCCTAATTTTCGTAGGACATTTCGGAGCCAACTACGAAATTGAGGTTTTTTAACCCCCGACCCAAAGAGAGCGGTGTTATAAGTTTGACGTGTGTATCTGTGTATCTGTCTGTGGCATCGTAGCTCCTAAACTAAAGAACCGATTTTAATTTAGCTTTTTTTTTTTTGTTTGAATGGTGGCTTGATCAAGAGCTATAATCCAAGAAAATCGGCTCAGCCGTTTGAAAGTTATCAGCTCTTTTGTAGTTACGGTAAACTTCACTTGTCACAAGCGCTTCAACCAAATTTTAATAAATTCATTGATGATTTAAGTTTGGTTACTATCCAAACTTAATTTCAATAATATGAGTATCCGTTATAATATTATCCATCTGTCTGCCCGCCCACACTTCTTTGGATATTGTTTATGTATAACTCCAGTCTATTGCTTATCATAATAATACCCGGGAACTTCATCTGCGTGGGTGTCGGTTTTTGAATTCCGTAGGAAGACTAGGAATAGGACTAATAATTAATTATAATTTCGTCTTGTTCGTCCTTATTTCCGTGTGTCTATCCATCCGTCTAAAACCCAATCATTAGATCCTTACGGCTCTTTTCTGGAGACGCGGTGCTTTGCGCGTCGTTCGGTGTGTTGTGTTGCGTGGTGCGTCGCGTCGTGTGGTACGTTGCGTCGCGTGGTGCGATAATTATGGCCAAGTGTGAGAGCGTTTATGCATTTGTTGCTTCATATGGTGTATTACGCCTCATAATTTACCGCCCACGTGTCCCCCGTCTCCAGAAAAGAGCCCTTAGGCCGACCGCACGGATGCATTTTCGTACGAATTTGACACGTGCGAATCATTGCGAACACGTACGAACACACACGAACAATCCCAACTAGTTTAAAGAAAGATTATGTAGAGCAGAATAAGCATCGCAATTTGCTTAGCTTAGCTAGATTTGTTGGATAGAGCTAACCTCGTACGGTTCAGTAAGCTCGCATATTTTAGTCAATCCTTGACTGCAATCTCACCTGGTGGTAAGTGATGACGGAGTCTAACATAAAGCGAGCTAACCTGGAAGGGGTTTGGCAGTTTTTATTAAATCCACACCACTTTGGTTTCTACACTTCTTTCTTTCTTCCGGAGTCCGGAACGCTAAATTGCTTGGTGGCACGGTTTTGCCGGTAGGGTAGTAACTAGGCACGGCCGAAGCCTCCCACCAGACCAGACCAGAAATTTAGAAATTATAAAATTCTAAACCCGTGCCGGGAATCGAACCCGAGATCCCCCACTAATAAGACCACAGCGCTTACCACTGCGCCAGGGAGGTCTTAGCCTAGCTTTGTAATTGTCACACTTCACACTAATATTATAAAGGCGAAAGTTTGTATGTGTGTGTGTGTGTGTGTGTGTGTGTGTGTGTGTGTGTGTGTATGTTTGTTACTCCTTCACGCAATAACCACTGGACGGATTTGGTTGAAATTCGGAATGGAGATAGATAGTATCCTGGATTAGCACATAGGCTACTTTTTATCCCGGAAAATCAAAGAGTTCCCACGGGATTTCGAAAAACCTAAATCCACGCGGACAAAGTCGCGGGCATCATCTAATTGGAATATAAAAATATGTGTTAGCTTAGCTTACGGTATGTCTTGTGCTTTATATCTGTTCAGGCCATTAACCTTTTAATATAAGCTCTCGGAACAAGGCCACATCATCCTAATTCACTCGAGTCCATCGTCACGAAATTCTCGAACAAAAATGTCTATAACGTCCTAATATTATGTGAGGAAATTGAATCTCTAACGTTCTCTTCGTGATCTTGTGCCATTTTTCTCAATGTTTCGATATTATAACAGATTTTATGGTGGCTATACTGTATATCATTGTATTCTATAGCCGCATTAGGTTGAGTTTATGTAATCGAGCCAGGATAGCTTAGTGGTTAACGCGTCCGCCTCCTCCCGGGAGGTCGGAGGTTCAACTCCGGGCACGACCTCTAACTTTTATTTATTAAACTCCGACCCAAAAAGAGGGGTGTTATAAGTTTGACGTGTGTATATGTGTATCTGTTTGTGGCATCGTAGCTACTAAACTAATGAACCGATTTTAATTTTGTTTTTTTTTTGTTTGAAAGCTGACTTGATCGAGAGTGTTAAAAAATCGGTTCAGCCGTTTGAAAGTTATCAGCTCTTTTCTAGTTACTGTAACCTTCACTTGTCGGGGGTGTTATAAATTTTTAATTTACAATTGTCGTTTCACAAACGGTCGTTTTATCGATACATAGACAGACAGATAAAACCTTGTTCACACGGCATTATCACTGCACGTCTTTTAAAAGATAAATCTTATCGAATACCTGCTATGTAGTGCCGTATATACTATTGCGACAAAAAAAACGTGCAGTGTAATGTCATGTGCACTGACTACCTGAGTCAGGGTTCCCTGTTTTACTACGGAACCTTAAAAATAAACAAGATGGACCAAATAGCTAACGCAGAAAAGGTTTGAACTGAAGACGTATACAAGATAGTGTAGTAAAAACAGAATTGTTTGCGGACCTCGTTCCGAGCTCGAGAGTCGTTGGGATACATAATAAACATCCAACGGGATCCTTTATCTTTCGCGTGTCTTGGTGTCAAATAGCTCCGGATGTTTACTTGAGTACGTGAAGGGTTATTTCATGTCTTCATGAGTGATGAAAAGGAATGTTTTATGAATTTGTGTTGTTGTGAAGTATTATTTTCTGAGGTCTCATGGACCTCCCTAGCGCAACGTTGAGCGTTGTGCTCGACACACTAACTAGAACTGCTAGACTTTGAAACTAGAAAATAGTAAGTATATCTATCTATTAAGTAGGTATAGATACCTATTCTACTAACAAATTACGGCAACTCCCTTCTAGCTCGTTCACACAGGCTGCGTAAGCGTTGCGTTAACGTAGACGTAGCGCGTACCGTTGCGTTGTAATATATGGAACTGTATGAAACATGGCACACCGCTTGCGTAAAGCGTGGACGTATGCGTAACCCGGTGTGTTAGTGGTTTACGCGCGTCACTCCGCACGTCTCACGTATAAGTAATTGGTGTAAATCTGCCTTTGGCGGCCGTGCCGGTATGATACGTTTAGTTCGCGACAGGTCAACATGGCAATCGGGATAGGTGACGCCCCGCACGCTACATAGTGTATATGTACCAAATGTAGCAAATTTCGCCAAATTTTGATAAACATATGAAAAGGTAACAGACAGACAGGTAAAAAATATCACATAGTTTTACAAAGCAGAGCGCCCTAAAAATGCACAATAAAAAAAGTAGCGATGCCAAAAGTAGCAGTAGTAACGAATTAAGCGGTTAGAACTTTACTCGGAATTCGGGCAATCGGAGTGTAATACAAAAAAGTCTTAATTTCCTCGTTGGCTTCCAACGGACCATGAATATTCGGCCGCAATCCAGAAACTAAAAGAATGTAGACATTTTAAAGCGGCCAGAATATTTAACTAGAGATACCTTGTCCCATAGACTTCGTACACCCGACGCGATCCTTCTATTGAAAAGAGCAACCGCCGAGTTTCTTGCTGGTTCTTCTCGGTAGGAATGGCATTCCGAACCAGTGGTAAAATATTTGACGATTCAAAAGCACTTGTAAAAGTCTATTTGAATAAAAATCTATTCTATTATATTCTATTCTAGTGGTCTGTGGTCTAGTCTATGACCGCTTACTGTGACGATTTTATCATGATTTGAAAAGAGCAACTGTTGAGTTTCTTGCCAGCTCTTCTCATTATTAGAGATTGCATTCCGAACCGGGCAGTACTAGTCACAAACATAGGATTAGAGACACTAGCTGTTGGCTTACTTGAAATTAAAAAATGTTTTCATCCATATCCATTCCAATATTATAAATGCGAAAGTGTGTCTGTCCGTCTGTCTGCCTGCTACGTTTTCACGGTCCAACCGCTGAACCTATTTTAGGTACAGACTTGGGATATATCCCGGGGAAGGACATAGGCTACTCCCGGAAAATCAACGAGTTCCTGCGGGATTTTAAAAAACCGAAATCCATGCGGGCGAAACCGCGGGCATCCTCTAGTTCTGAATAATGTGCACCGGCCATAAAGAAACTCGAAGGGATTTAAATAAGTTTCCATCCAAACTTCGAGGGTAACCTAAGATTTATTTCTTTGCTAACTTTAAATAGGCTCAGGAAGGTTTTGACATTGGGATCCGAATTTATTTGCAGATTTTAATTACCTAATCTCAACTAACAGATGCTCACGTTGATATTGATTAAGTATTACATTTTCTCTTCTTTTTCTTTTGATACTAAATCTACACCAACTCTTGTATAAAGTAAAGTTATACTCTGTAATAAAGTAAATTATTATTTTATTAGTGAATTTTGTACACCTATTTTCATGTCTTGTCCATATTCTATAACCATTGGATGCTCAGCTTTTGCCTGAGTAGCAAGACGTTCTAGAAAGTAGACCTAACCTAATTAATTATACCTTCTTTAAGACCGGTTGTATCCTACCTTTCCACACTTTCCTTTGTTATGTAATATTTTTTTTTTAAGTTGTCTACTTGTATATTTCTTCACTAGCTGTGCCCGCAACTTCGTTCGCGTGGAATATAGTGACTTTTCGCGCTTTATATAGCCACGGACGCTCAGGCGCGAGGCGCCGTGATTCTTTAAATTGACATAACTTTTTTATTTATGAACCGATTGACATGAAATAAACACTAAATGCTAAGTGAAGCTTACTACAATATATTAGTGAAAACCGTATTTAAATCGAATAAGCCGTTTCTAATATTAGCGTGCACAAACACACAGACAAACAGACAAACAGACAAAAAAAAAAATTACAATTTCGGGTTCGGCAGCGATATAATAACAACCCCTGCTACTTTTTTTATATATTTCCATTGTACAGACATCACTTTTCTACAATTTTATTATATGTATAGATTAGTTATTTTTTTTTTTTTTTATTTTTTTTTTTTATAATTTTTATTTCAGGCAATATAAGTCACAAGACAACCCATAACAAACAAAAAGAAAAAGAAAAAACACAAAATAATATACAGCTTAATGTAGATATACATAGTGTAAACTAATCTAAATAAAGCTGTTGTTGTCGCACCGATGCAGGTTTGACCAATTTTTAGAAAAAGGATTACTCAGATCTTCGTTAACAGCACACAAGATGGAGTTAGTACTGTGTCTTAGTCTTTCCCAGAAGGAAGCCGTCCTTGCTCTAAGTATGGCGAAGAAGTCAGGGACCCTCGCTGCAGCAAACATGGCTTTAGCACTGCAGAAACGCGGATGCTTCATTAGGATGCGGAAGGCGTTGTTATATTGTATCCTAAGCGCATTATAGCTGCGCTTGGTAAACTTTGTCCACAGTTGACATGTGTAAAAACATTGACAAAAAGCTTTAAATAACGTCACCTTCACGTCATCGGAGCAACGCGCGAATCTGCGCGCTATCATGTTAGCCCGCACCGAGAGAGCCCTGCGCTCGTTATGGATTAGTTAGTATTTTACTAATGTTAGTTTGCATGATTTAGCAATAAATAATCAACGTATGCACAACAGTGTTACGTAAATAATGAACCTTTAAATTGATTTTCAACAATAAAAACAGGTAGCTTGGACCAGATTCGGTAGAATTGTTATTTTTTTATAATTGTTGTTATCTATTCGCTAAATCTACAATACTGTTGCTGCAAATGCGAAAAATGAGGCAATTTTTTTTTTAATACGGAACAAGATCATGTTTAAAAAAATAAAAACATTACTGCACTGCCAACAAAACAAAATTTAAACAAAATTATAGCCAGAGTCATTCGGGATGATACAAGTATTCTATAGATACCCTATACATCCAAATCTGTTCAGGCATTTAGAAGTTATAGTGGAATGCAGAAACTCACATACATACATAATCCCTGAAAATATCGCACTCCTTTTTTGCACACTCGTGTAAAAAATAAGCTCAAGGAATTATGTGTGTAGCTGAAGTGGCAATGGACAGGGCATGTAGTTCGAACAAATATTATGACCCCAAAGTGCTACAGCTGTGGCCACCTCGTACGCAAAAAAGGTAATTTGGGGAGACCCTAAGGGGCAATTGGGGCACAGACATCAAACAGGTCACATGGAGCTGGATTCAGGAGGCGCAATACCGTGGCTTGTGGAAGTCTCTACATGAGATCTATCTATGTCCAGCAGTTTGCGTCTAGGTGTCTATCGTTTGACAATGATGAGGAAGGTAGGTAGCTACGTATTTTCGTGCTATTGTAGACTAGCTGACGCCCGCGACTTCGTCCGCGTGGATTTAGGTTTTTCGAAATCCCGTGGGAACTCTTTGGTTTTCCGGGATAAAAAGTAGCCTATGTGCTAATCCAGAATATTATCTATCTCCATTCTGAATTTCAGCCAAATCCGTCCAGTAGTTTTTGCGTGAAGGAGTAACAAACACACACACACACACACATACAAACTTTCGCCTTTATAATATTAGTGTGAAGTGTGATGACATAATTAATTATTGTGACATGACGAGCTTGCGGGCGTGACAAACATGGCCATTGTGCTTAGTTCATTGAATGAATGGCTCAAAGTCAAACAACCGTGAAACTCTACAGACATCGCGGTGTAGTGCCAAGTTACTTATTTCCGTTGTTGGTAATACTTGTGTTCTAAGTACCCTTAGTATAAGATTTCACTTCTTACCAACGTTGATAGTATTTGAAAGTCGAAACACTTTATCGTTAAAGTAAAATGACCCTTAACTACGTTGTTTGAATGCTCAAGTTTGAATATATATTTACGGGCAGCGCTTCAAGTGGGTGAATTTATAATTAATGGTACTGAATTTCTTACTTTAAACCGCGCATCTTTAGGTTCATTTTACTTTGACGTAATTTTGTTTCAATTCTCGAATACATTTAAAATTGGTGAGAAGTAAAATCTCATACTAAGGGTATAGTATTGTTTGAAAACTTTCTGAAAGCTTCTTTTCTTGATATTGTGATACTTATTATGAAGTTGATGAATGATTCGTTGCGCTGTATTCTTTTTAAGAGAAATAGCTACCCTAGCGCGTGCCCCAGTGCTTTCCACATAGAAGTAGTTTGTTTAGTTTGTTTTAGAGGAGTCTCTCCGTCATTCGCTCCATACAAACGTAGTTCCAATTTCATTTGAATATTTAGCAACCAAAGTCCATGAAATTTTTCAGACATATTCTAGAAACTAATGTCCATGCCTGTGGTTTTCCAGGTTTCTGTTAAAATATTTGGTTTCAAAGTTACGCGGTCTTAAAAATTCACATACAAATATGTCCCTGTAATTTTAAAACTACATATTTTTAGAAAATTCTAAAACACCACTGGCACAGATATTAGTTTCTAGAATATGTCTGCAAAATTTCATGGATTTTGGTGGCTTAATTTTCAAATGAAATTGGAACTACGATTGCATGGAGTAAGTGACGGAGAGAGCCCTGTTAAAGTTACGCGGGTTCAACGAGTAGGTATATTGCGTGTAATTCCTTGAGCCCGTGTTACTTTGAAACCAAATATTTTAATGGAATCTAGCAATCTACAGATACAGATTTCCTCGAACGTATCTACAAAATTTGATTGACTTTGATTGGTCAATATTTAAATGAAAACCAAACTACGTTTGTATGAAAAGCGCTGGCGGGCGCGATAGAGTTACTTGCTTCTATTAAATATTTGAATAACCATGAGCTTTTGGCAGGAGTTGGCATCCTTATTATACTTACTATAAAAACACGTTTCTGTTCACTTTTAATTTGTTGTGGTAAAGTTGTTTGATCATTAAATTAATGAAATTAGGAATAACTTAAATTAATTTTGTTTAATTAACTTGATTATCCTGTCATTCGCATACGTATAATTTGTTTACCGACTTTGTTCAGTAGGGTCTAAATTACCCCATCACTTCCCCACTTCCCGGCGACGCGACATTACAAAGGTCTTTGTTTACGAACAAATTCCAGCATCCATCTTTAATCTCATTAATCAGTGCGGCTGGCGCTGACACTTTAGTCGATCCAGTGCGTAAAAGTTACACGGGTTTAAAGATTTGTATGAAAATCCTTGAGCCCGTGTTACTTTGAAACTAAGTAATATTTCAACGAATAAATTTTATTCTATTTTATTCTATTCTATTTTTACGGAAATTTGGCAAACTACAGATACAGTTCCTAGAACGTATCTACAGAATATAATTTTATGAGAATACAACTACTTTAGTTAGAAGCGCTCTACGATAACTTATAACACTTACCTATTTATTGAAAAAAAAAAATTAAAATATTTTGACGTTGTTAATGAAATGAAAATGGGGTAATTACATACCTTTCTCATACGTATTTGTTAACCGCTTTTGTTCAACAGGGTCTAAGTTACCCCATCACTTCCCCACTTCCCGGCGAGGGCGACATTACAAAGGTCTTTGTTTACGAACAAATTCCAGCATCCATCTTTAATCTCATTAATCAGTGCGGCTGGCGCTGACACTTTAGTCGATCCAGTGCGTAAAAGTTACACGGGTTTAAAGATTTGTATGAAAATCCTTGAGCCCGTGTTACTTTGAAACTAAGTAATATTTCAACGAATAAATTTTATTCTATTCTATTCTATTCTATTTTTACGGAAATTTGGCAAACTACAGATACAGTTCCTAGAACGTATCTACAGAATATAATTTTATGAGAATACAACTACTTTAGTTAGAAGCGCTCTACGATAACTTATAACACTTACCTATTTATTGAAAAAAAAAATTTAAAATATTTTGACGTTGTTAATGAAATGAAAATGGGGTAATTACATACCTTTCTCATACGTATTTGTTAACCGCTTTTGTTCAACAGGGTCTAAGTTACCCCATCACTTCCCCACTTCCCGGCGAGGGCGACATTACAAAGGTCTTTGTTTACGAACAAATTCCAGCATCCATCTTTAATCTCATTAATCAGTGCGGCTGGCGCTGACAGCTTAGTCGATCTGGTACGTAAAACATCTTAAAAAGTTTTTGTGGTACATAAACTTTAGGGTGAGGCCGACCCAAATATATTTTTTTTTGTTAAAGGTAAAAACTGATGTTAAAGTTTTTTACTTTGCTTAATGGAAAACAAAATTAGGTGTTTGTTTTATGTAACGGTGATAGTTTGGTGGTTAAAACGTCAGCCTCCTTTTCTTTGGGCTCTAAATCAATAAAAACCAGCCAAGTGCGAGTCAGACTCGCGCACCGAGGGTTCCTTGCGTGACAGGCAACGAAGTAATCTTATGACGGTTACTTTTTCCTTTTGAGGTACGGAACCCTAAAAATCACGTCGATACGTTGCTAAGTTGTGACGTGATTGAAGGTCAAACAAACAAACTTTCGAATTTATAATATGCGTAGTGACAAAATATGAATAAACAGTATTCACAAAGGAATTAAAAATTCAAGGACGACCAAAACCAAAGCTTTTTTATAAACACGAAAAGTACAAAAGTGTCAAAAATACTAAAGGAAAATGAAGGTTATTTAGTATTAAGAAACGTCCTTGTCACGAAATAAACAATAAGTTTTCGGAGGCTGAGGGAAGATCTCTTTATCTCTGAATTCTCTGACACGTCACCTTGGTGTCAAATTGTACCACGTTTCGCTGAAAGGGTTAAGGTCGTAGCTGACTTACACGACTCCGTTCCCACCCAATCAAAGCATGAGCATTCAAATATGGACTTATCATCGTGCTCTGAGAATGCACTTTACGGTAAAGCGGAATTCACATTATGCAATTACTTTCATGCATGTTGAGATTAATGTCACACCACTTATTTCAATACGCACGAAAGTAGTTTCGCATGAAATTAAGTTTCGCGCAACCTTCAGTTCACTGAGATCATGGCCCCATGAGCATCAAAGCTTTTTAATGCAATGCACAATGTTGTCGTATGGATGGTAACATAATGTTATGTCACTGGCTATCTGTATATTCTGGTATTTCATAGAATACCTAGGCATTCTATAGAATTCTTAACACATTCAGGCAATGTATAAAATATTTTTTATTTCATACTTTGCCGTTCTATATAACTCCTAAACAGCTATAGGAAATGTATAAAATTCGGGATAAAAATGTCTCTAAGTATAAATATCCGTATACAATGTTTGTCTTGTCTGTTATTTAATCATACATAAGGGTCAAATGTGGCCCAGAACGAAATCTGAGCACCTTGCTTTCACGCAGTCTTTCTGTCTTACCCCTAGAGAGTTTTTATAAAGCGTAAAGCCAGAAGCTTCCAAACGAGGTCCTGAATAAAGCGAAGCTGAATGAAGGAGCGACGAAGCGAGTCTTCTGGAGTAGCCCATTTGAAAACCCTGATCTGAACCTGTCACTAAATCATCATCACCATAGATAGAGCTAGAAAATGTCCGGCTTTCGTATTTTAACAGGGCTCTCTCCGTCACTCGTTTCATACAATCGTAGTTCCAATTTCATTTGAATATTAAGCAACCAAAGTCCATGAAATTTTGCAGACATATTCTAGAAACTAATATCTGTGTCTGTGGTGTTTTAGATTTTTATAAAAATATGTAGTTTTAAAATTACAGGGGTTCAAAGATTTGTATGAAATTTTTTAAGACCGCGTAACTTTGAAACCGAATATTTTAACAGAAATCTGGAAAACCACAGACATAAATATTAGTTTCTAGAATATGTCTGCAAAATTTCATGGACTTTGGTGGCTTAATATTCAAATGAAATTGGAACTACGATTGTATGAAACGAGTGACGAATAGAGCCCTCTTAAAGCCTGGAATCTGTACTACAAGAAGATCTCTTTATCTCCGACATGTCAACTTCATCTGGCAGTGTCAAATTATACCACACGTTTTGCTGAAAGTAAAGGATTATTGTGAAGTAGGTAACAAGGCCGGGTAATTGTATCCTTTATTATATAATTGAAGATGATGTGTTTAGTTTTGACGAAAATTGTAATTACTTTGTTATTAGATATTATTTTCTTGAGGTTTCTGTCTGAGAATTTCAGAACTAATTAGCTACTACTTAATAGAGGAAAATTCGCGTTTAGTAATTATTAAATTGATAGGTCCTATTGTAGTAGACCAGAGAGCCCAAATGTTGGTAGGTTTAGTATAATGAAGAAAGGAAAATTTTGATTGAAATTAAGTTTTAAAAACCAAGTTTCCTATCGGTAAAAACCAACAAAAAACTCTGTGGTTTTGTAAATTTTTGTAGTAGTATGTGTGTGTCAAAATCACACTAATAATATAAAGGCGAAAATTTGTATTTGTGTCTGTGTGTGTGTGTGTATGTTTATTACTCTTTCACGCAAAAAATATTGAACGGATTGGGCTAAAAGGAATGCAGATATTATATTTTTACCCTGGATAAACCTCAATAGTCTAACGGTTATAGGAGCGGACTGAAATCCGAAAGGTTGGCGGTTCAAACTCCACCCGTTGCACTAATTGTCGTACCCACTCCTAGCACCAGCTTAAGGCTTAGTTGGAGGGGAAAGGGGAATGTTAGTCATGATTAAAATGACTAACATTATTTTTTCAAAAAAACACATAGGTAGCCTGTTTTTATTCCCGGAAAACCAACGAAAGAAAAAAACGTTTATTTTTGAAAGCTGTGTCACACATTACCAGTTATACCTACGGGTTAGGTTATATCCACATGAACGGAGTCGCTGGCATCAGCTAGTCTGCCAATATATCTTACTTGTAAGATAAAGTAATTAATTGACGGTAGAGAAATTCCAGCCTTAAGGCAGTAATAAAAACCAGAGGGAGGTATGAAAATACATTTTCGCTTAAACGCTCGCAATTCAATAAATCGATCAAGTCACCTCAAAAAGTTAGTTTAATACAAGGGATTTTCTTCCTTATTAAAAAAAGTTGGCCACATCCTATAACTTCCGTCGGGGATAACTTTTTAAATTAATTTTGCATTTATTGGAAATTCTTAAAGCCCTACAACATTACGGCTGAGCTCCCGAAGGCCAGCATATTAAATATTTATGAAGTATGTAATTGAACCAATTTTCAAAATCAATCAGGTCGCAGATTCAATTTCCTTTTTTTGATGTATTAAAATTTACCTACAAATCCCCAGCCACCGTAATGAGACAGATTTAGGATATAATAATACTAGCGACCCGCCCCGGCTTCGCACGGGTGGACATTTATTTTTTATATTTTCCGGGATAAAATATAGCCTATACGGATTCGGAAGAATCCCTCTAAGTAATGGTAAAAGAAATTTTGAAATCGGTCCAGTAGTTTTTGAGCCTATTCAATACAAACATACAAAAATACAAAAATACAAAGGTTTCCTCTTTATAATATTAGTATAGATGTATATCGTTTGTTAAATCAATCTATACCTACCATAGTCCTGGACCGAAACAGTGATTTTGTTTACGAGCGTGGGACTCTTGTTGTTTTTTTTATAGGGGTTACCCATCAAAAATCAGATTTATTACGTTAAATACAGACCTACGTTTGGAATGACTTTCAGCCTGCTGGACTTCTGACCTTATGGAAAATTTTGGGATGATTAAAAACACCTAATTTAAAAACTATAAATACAATAGTTTCATACTAGAATGTGCTTTTTGGGTCTTTAATCTCATTGAAAAACGATTGAATACTATAATTTCTTTGATAGAAAAAAATTCGGAAACGGCTCCAAATATCCCAATTTTTTAAGTTTTGATCAGAAACTGTAATTAATTTTTCTGAGATTTTTTCTATTATAGTAGATAAGTAAGTTATTATATTTCTAAATTATTTCTTAGAATGTATTCAAATAATTGTGTGCTTATTAACGTAATCATTATTATTTATTTTTAAAAGAGATCTAAATGAATCTATAGATTTAAAATTGAGAGGGAATATTCCTTGAGTTCCTGTAGACATAACCCAAGAAGGAATTTTTGAAAATACAAAGAGATGTTTAAAAAATATGATGTCCCGGAAAAAAGGTACTGTTAAGGTATGAAATGTATTGCCTGGTGATCTCCTGGAATATTGAGAAAACCCGTGTTCTGTAGTTGAGATGCTGATGGGTTGTTGAGGAGTAGGAGGATTTAATATAAATGCCTCTCTTGCTCACATAACATTGAATAATTAATCTCAAATGTAACAGACACCTCAAAGCTTTTACATAAAATGTTAAGTAAACCATCATGCATAGGCTTTGTCGGTATAATATACAAATAGTCCAAAAGCTTGCGGAAAATTTGGAGAAGGTACTTGACAGAAGCCAACAGTTTCAATATAGAATTCCTACCTAACCTGATTATAATAGCAGGCCAGACTCACTTGGTCATGTGACTCGAGAAATATACCTACCTACGGTGATGTGCCCTCTCGATTTTATTAACAACTCTTTTCGTCTCTGCTGATAGAGAAATAAAGAAAGAGAGAGTAAGAGAGACAGAAAAAAGAGAGAGAGAGAGAGAGAGTGAGAGATACAACGATAAGAGACAAAGTCATGTGGTTGACAGGAAGGCGTTTATTAAAATGTAGGTGCTGCGCTATGCGAAGTGATGCTGTGAATCACCTACTGCTATTACTTTACTGATAAACTGATAAGCTGTATTGTTGTAATTATTATTAATTACTTCTAACTAATCTGTAATCAAAGTCAAAGTCAAGTCAAAGTCAAATATTTTGTATGTAATCCTGTATTGTAATCCCATTAGGGCATATTTTTGTAGTCTCAATGTAATATCGGTCTAACTAGAGCTGTTGATTACAAATAAATGAATAAAATAAACTTACCTCCTAAAAATTTCGACCAGCTCTTGAAATAATTACTATTCAGTAGTAGGTGCGTATATTATGGCTTCTGTTTTCGCACAATATTCACGCCTTTGTAAGCGCAAACGCTCGGCTTTAAAGCGCTAGATCGCTTAAATGCGTACATAAGACTAAAACCGCGGCGTGATATTATTAATTCATCTGAAGAAACGGTGTCAGGTGTTGATGCTTTTCTTACGTACGACCACAAAATCACATCACACTAATATTATAAAGGTGAAAGTTTGTATGAGTGTGTGTGTGTATGTGTGTGTGTGTGTGTATGTTTGTTATTCCATCACGCAAAAACTACCTGACGGATTGGGCTGAAATTTAGAATGGAGATAGATTATACCCTGGATTAGCACAAAGGCTACTTTTTATCCCGGAAAATCAAAGAGTTCCCACGGGATTTTAAAAAAACCTAAATCCACGCGGACAAAGTCGCGGGCATTTTTTTTTTTTTTTTTAATTTATTTAATCAAAAAAAAATTCACAAGAAACTATAATATTATCGCTCGCCAAACTGGTGTGCCAGTTTGTTGGCGAGGTGGCGCTCTTATTTTAACTTATATAACTAACTTACACATTACATTACACCTTAATCTATACTTATAATAAACTATACTACGACTAAATATTTATTTAAACCTACCTACTCCGGCATCATCTAGTCTAAAATAATGCTATTATATACTATTCCATTTTTTATGACTTTCCATTTTTAACTATATTATATCATCATCAACGTCAACCGATAGTCGTCCACTGCGTGCGATAGGTCTCTTGTAAGGACTTTCACACCCTACGGTTTTTACCACCTGAATCCAGCGGTTTCCTGCGACTCGTTTGATGTCGTCCGTCCACCTGTTCGGCCTTCCAACGCTGCGCTTTCCGGTTCGCCATTCTAGCACCTTGGCAATATAATCTTAATAGTTATTATATATCAGATTCTATTAATCTAGAGATTTTCACGTTGCCAGAAAATCTGTCAAGGTCTGCCCTTTTATACATCATAAGCTAAAATATCCTTAAACATTTTAAAAATATAATTAAGTTATCACTTAAAAGGTGAACCTTATACTTAAACTTTTCCTCCTCTCACTCAGTCATCGCCCACGGTAATTTTCTATTGAATTTTCCATTCCTCAACACTACTAATAAAAGTTTTGCTTCTTTGTCATCACTCTTACGTTCACGTTTAAATAGGTACTAAAAATAGTTAAAAAAATATTCCAAGCAGCTAGGGCTCAATTTGTTAGTAGACAGACTCACTTAAAAACTAATGTTAGTACCTACTAAACTAATGTTAGTAAAGTACGTATATCGTATCTATTACATATTATTTTTTACGTCTTTCCGTTACCACTAATCGTGTCGTGTGGTTTGAAAAAGGCTTGAGGTCTACTCTCAAACAATGTCGTATGTTGACTTTTCGGCTTAGGCAAGGCTTGAATTATTTTGTGTCAAGACAATATTGGTTTGGCGAAAAAATATTTAATGCCTGCTTTATTCAAGGAGGCCAACAATTTATTGTGTGTGTCGTCCCATCACACTATAAAGGCGAAAGTTTGTGTGTATGTGTGAATGTTTGTTACTCTTTTACGCAAAAACTACTAAAAGGATTCGGCTGAAATTGGCTCGATTAACACATATTAGGTTACTTTTCTCCCGGAAAAACTACGGGATTTTGAAAAACCTTAATCCGCGCGGACGAAGTCGCGGGCGTCAGCTAGTTATGTATATGACAAGTACTTTCAAAAGAAAAAGAACCATCATCAACCACTGCCGACACTACTGAGTACTGATCTCCTCTGAGAAGAGAAGGGTTTAGGCCATAGTCCACCACGGTGCATGGCCAAGTGCAGACTGGCAGACTTCACACACCTTCGAGAACATCACGGAAAACTCTCTGGCATGCCGGTTTCCCCAATCTCCACGGGTGAAGAAAAAGAATAGTAAAATAGAACGTTTGAAACACTTTCATATGCTAACATAGCGTTCCCTAAGTAATTTAATATCACTGCACCCTTTGTGAGACCACTCAACGTATTTTTTTCACATTTTTAAAAAGAAAGTAAACAATGCGGACCGGCATTCAGCAAGCGCGAGCCCGTGACAATCACTCGTTTTAGGTTCCTCTGGACAATGGCAGTCCGTGGAAATAATACAGCCTGATGTACACCTCCTTGCAAATAAAAATTAAACTCTGTTTCATAAAAATACCTCGGAAAAACTTTGTTGGTTCTTAACGCGGCGGTCTCTCGATCACTCGCTCCATAAAAACGTAGTTTAGTTCTTATTTCAATACTAACCGATCAAACTCAATGTGATTTTGCAGATGCGTTCTAGAAACTAAATATCTGTGTCTGTGGTTTGCCAGATTTCCTTAAAAATAACTAGTTTTAAAGTTACACGGGCTTAAAGATTTGTATGTGTATACTTGAGACCGTCTAACTTTGAGCCTGATTATTTTAAGGGGCCTCTAGAAAATTCACCACCACCGCAGACATGGATATTAGTTCTTAGAACGTGTCTGCAAAATTTCATTAAGTTTGATTGGTTAGTATTCAAATGAGAGCGAAACTACGTTTGTAAGGAACGAGTGACTCGTAAGGTGTGGTTTTTGTTAACAGAGATGATTTATTCTATGCCGTTATTTATTTATTATTAATACTATAGGAGTAGAATATACAAGACTGGTCACGGTCATCACAAAGTTCACCTCACGAGCATACACCACTTCTACGCATATAAATCCGTACCTTCCTACTGTAAATACGTAGGTACGTGCATCATACAATACCAAAGATTCTTATTATTTAAAAAAAACCTCTGGGTAGATATAGATGTAAAAAAAAAGGAATTTACAATAACAATACAATACCTTTATAAAGTTAAACAATTTCACAAAACTCCTAAGTAAATTTACTCAATTTCAATACGAAGTGTAGATTAGGTACGCACTTTTCGTGGCCTCAATTGTACAGTATGATGAGGTGTCGAGTTCCCTTTGTGCGAAACATTTGTACTGTAACTTTGTAGTTTCCATTATATTTTTACACAAAAGACTACTATAAAGTGTACACAGTCAGAATACAATGGCAGCGCAGACGAAATGTATTAAAACAACTAGCTGAGGCCGATGACTTGTCCTGTGTACCAAAAAGATCGCATAATTAAACCCCCAGAGATGTAGATTGTGACAAAGGGCTTGTTCTACCAATTTAAAGTTGCTCAGCGAGCTACGGAGGGGGTTTTGTAAGGAGTTTCTTAGAAAGATGAGATTTGGAATGAAGAAATTCGGTTTGAGCACTCCCTGGCACAGTGGTTACCTCTGTGGCCTTATTAGTGGGAGGCCCAGGGTTTGATTCCCGGCAGAGGTTTGGAATTTCATAATTTCTTAATGGATCTGGTCTGGTGGGAGGTCTTAGGTCGTGGCTAGTTACCACCCTACCGACAAAGCCGTGCCGCCAAGTGATTTAGCGTTCCGGTACGATGCCGTGTACAAACCAGAGGAGTATGGGTTTAATGAAAATTGCCACACCCCTTCCAGGTTAGCCCGCTTCATCTTAGACTGCATTGTCACTTACCACCAGGTGGGATTGCAGTCAAGGACTTACGTTGTGTCAAATTTAAAAAAAAGGTAGAAAGTTGAAATTTTTAGAGTGTGTAGGTATTTCTAATGCCGCTATAACAACAAAAAATAAAAAAACCAAACAAATTTTAAAGGCTAATAAAATTAGCATGTTAGTGACGCGACCTTGAAGTTTTTAGTTTTTTACCCATCTCAGAATTGCCCAATGCGCCTAACAATTAAGTTTTGACTGCAATAAATAATTTTATTCTGTAAAACGACTTGGTACTTCTTAGATAGGTGGGTATAAATTAAAAAAAAAATGTTTTAGTCGTCCTTAAGGTATAATTAAATTATATGTCACTTCATTTTAATCTTAAAATCAGAGCAAGTGAATTATTATTAAATATCTGGGTACTTATTAAACGTTAAGTAAAAAATATTTATATCCACCCTAATGACGGCGTTTTTTCGGGACAGATCAAAGGAATTCCGTCCCGATCAAAGAAATGGAGAAATGTCTCGAATGAATTGAAAGATGTTTTGATATTTCATCGAAAAATGTCGAAGAAAATTGTGAGTATTTTTAAAACAAGTTCTACAAAAATGAAGTGGCGTGAAAATTCTATGATGCGCAATCTAAAATAGGGATCTAATATTGACCATCGAAAGGACATTCCTCTTTGTATTTAGGGACAATATTAAATGAGAAAAAAGCTGTGATAGCCTAGTGGTTAAGACGTCCGCTTCCTAATCCGAGGTCGGGGGTTCGATCCCAGGCACGCACCACTAACGTTTCGTAATGTGTGTTTTAAGTCGTTGAATATCACTTGCTTTACTCTGAGAGGAGTCCGTACTCTGTAGTGAGCCGGCGATGAATTGATCATGATTTTAAATGCGAAAGTGTGTATGTTTGTTGGAGTTGTCGATAAGTTAGTTAGCAATGTCGTTAATTTGCCAAAACTTTGTATGTTTATGCTATTATTGACAAATAGCTTATCAATACTTATATTGATTTATTAATTCTGTTGTTGTTGTTGTTGTAATGTCACATTGAAGAAGTTTTGGCCTTTGATGAAAATCCAAGCACTTTAACTACGAAGCCATCACATTTCTTTTAACGCGCCATAACTTTCAAAAAAGACATGGTAAGCAAAAGAGCTTACAAACACAAGCAAAGAATTTTATTCCACCAGCTACAAGAAATACGAGAAACTCGGAAAAGTCGTAAAGAAAATCTCGAGTAAAATGTTTATTGAAAACACGTTATCATGCTGGCAAGTTTAATTTCCTAGCAAGATAACATCGCATTGGCACACAAACTCTTGAAATGTATGAAAAGTAAACATAAAGCTGGGTATCCACTATCTTTAAGAATGCAGCGCGATATCTCTGCACTTTCTCGCGACTTTTGCAACGCGTAATCGATTTTTAGGGTTCCGTACCTCAAAAGGAAAAACGAAACCCTTATAGGATCAATTTGTTGTCTGTCTGTCTGTCCGTCGTATCTGTCAAGAAACTTATAGGGTACTTCCCGTTGACCTAGAATCATGTGGCAGGTAGGTAGGTCTTATATCACAAGTACAGGAATAAATCTGAAAACCGCGAATTTGTGGTTACATTATTAAAAAAAAATTAATTAAAATGTGTTTCAATTTTCAAAGTAAGATAACTATACCAAGTGCGGTATCATATGAAGGGCTTTACGTATACCTACATTCTAAAACAGATTTTTTTTATGCTTAATAAGTAGTTTTTGATTTATCGTGCAAAATGTTGGAAAAATACCCGAGTACAGAACCCTCAGTGCGCGATTCTGACTCGCACTTGGCCGGTTTTTTTAATGCTATTGCAAGTTAGCCCTTGGCTACGATCTCACCTGGTGATAAATCTTAATTCCGTCTAAGATGGTAGCGGGCTAATTTGAAGGGGTATGTCAGTTTAATTACACCCATATCCCTTATCAGTTTCTACACTGCATCGCATTGTAACCCTAAATCGCTTGGCGGTACGGCTTTACTTCTAGGGTGGTAACTAGCCACGGCCGTAGCCTCCCACCGAACCAGACCAGAAAGATTCTAGATAAAAGAGACAAAGCGATATTAAACTTTTTGTGCTCGGACTTTTGTAGCATTTGATCCTGCGTAGTGTGAATTATAAATCTCACCAAACTCTGTTACTTACATAGATATAAAAGACTAGTATTATTTGGATTTCTGTGGTTACTTACTATTCAAGCATAAAATACAATAATATTAGAAGAAAATGGTTCCAAAGTTCATTGACCAAAGATTTTAAGAACATGAATGTAAAAAGGGAAAGTGTCTTGGTAGACACTTCTTTTCATACTCATGCGATTGCTAATCATCGACTAATATCAAAGAAAATAATATTAGCTAACCGAAACCCTCAGTGTGAACATACTTGTTACAATGAACTATCGCGTACGCTATAGATTTTCAAAACGCGAATGTATACTTGATAGATATTCGGCTTTATATGTACCTCTCATCGGAGATAATATTATATCGCTGTTTCAGCTGTTTTATGAGCTCTTAGAAAGTTTTCCTTTTGGTCTGATAAAATACTTTCTACTGCTTCTCCGTGCATCGTCACCCTCAATGGCGATGGAGCCGTGATCATCATCGTCAGGGAACAACTTCTTCACAATGTTACGCCATCTTTTTCCACAAAATTTGTTCCTCCGACTTGGTGATCGGATCGGACTGATTCATCCTTTCCCAGCTCAAATCCTTGGACTCAAAAGATGAAAAAAAACTAAAAGGACTTAGAAAAATGAAAAATTACACAGAGGTTCCCTTTGTAACGTAGGCATGGAATAAGGCCAGATTTTACGAAATTCCCTCTGATGCCACGGGTTGTCGCCTTAACTTTCGCCTTGGGTCGTTAGTTACAAGTATATTACAAGCAGCTATACCTCGCGCCTATTGCCACTTCAACTACGCAAAGACTAGATGTAGGTACACACCAGCATTTACAATTTAATCTCATAAGAACGCGCTAAGAGTTCATTAAGGAAAACTTCTGAATTCTGAGTGTAGATTGAATTATTAAAGTGGGGCGTGAAGAGCACCAGTTTAGGAACGCTGAAATGTTAAACGTTTCAACAAGAAGTTAGTGCTACAATTTGGATACTTTTGGTAAAGTTAGTAATGGAGAAATACGTATTAAGAGGGGTCTCTCCGTCACTCGCTCCATACAAACGTAGTTCGTCTCTCATTGGAATACTAACCAATCATACTCAATGGAATTTTGTAGAAATGTTCCGGGAACTAATAAAGTGCCTGTAGTTTTCCAAATTTCCGTTAAAATATTCGGTTTCAAAGTTACGCGGTCTTAAAAATTCACATGCAAATCTTTGAGCCCCTGTAATTTTAAAACTACATATTTTTAGAAAAATCTAAAACACCACAGGCACAGTTTCTAGAATAAAAGAAGAAATTTTTTACTTTTTAGTTTATTATTTGGCATTTGTTTTTTAACGTCTTCCAGTTATATTATATTTATAATTTGCGAAGGAATTTAGACAATAATTACCTACTCATTGCATCTAAAAAGGAAGTTGGTCCTTCTTGGATTGAAGTAACTGCATCATCACTATCACCAGGTGAGATCTTGTTTACGAAAAAAATCACGCAAAATATATATTTTTTACCGATCCGCAAAATTTCAATGGGATTTCAGGGCTAGTATTAATCAATATACGGGATCCCCATTTGTATAAGGGTTTTTATTTATTGCCCCAATTTTGGGCGTCCATATAAAATATGCGGTAGGTATTCCTCGATTGAAGAATTTCCCACAGAAATCAGAATAAGTATAAAAATGTTAAAGCTGCCTGATCTATTATTGCGCGTTCGTGTAAAAGCAACTTATTTGCACAATGCTAAAGTTCAGTTCAATGGTACATGTGGCCTAGTTGTTATTACAATAATGCATCTCAATCGATCGTGATTGTTGAACAACTTGGACCAGTAAAAGTTGAAGTCAGTAAATGGATGGGTGACCGACTTTGGAGGTCCGATTCTGGCCTTTCCGTTTGCTCGATGAGTACGGCAAGCCCGGTTATTATTACTAACATCTAAATATATAAAAGGAAAAGCTGGCTGACTGACTGACTGATCTATCAATGCGCAGCTTAAACTACCGGACGGATTGGAACGAAATTCAGCATGCAGATAACCTATTATAATGTGGACGTCCGCTAGGAAAGGATTTTTGAAAATTCAACCCCTAAAGAGTTAAAATAGGGGCAAAGTGTAGTCCACACGGACGAAGTCGCGGGCTTAAACTAGTATCTAGTATAATATAATAACTGACCTAAGAGTTGAATTCTTGTTCTCTTAGACGAATTAAGTTGTATGCGAAAGAATCTGGAAAATCACTTCATTTATCATTCCAAGGAAACATTTATACTCGTACCATTACAGATTAATAGAAAAGGGACCCTCATCAGCGAGAAATGCAATGTACAATGTAGAGAGAGAAATAGTTTAATTTACGATTCTTTGGATGCTAAAAATATGATGTTCTTTTGAATTATTTCAGTGTATTATTTGTATGAGTGAGTAGCTCAAAATTGCCGACACGTGCCTTACACGTGGTAATATTGCTGACACGTGCCGTATAGTATTAATTACAAAAGATACCATTTCTATTACTTTATGTATAGTTCTGTGACTGACCCTGGCACACTTGTTGGGAAAATAACATTTTTTTATTTTTATTATAATTAATTAGAATATTCAAGTGGATAATATTATAGACACGGAAATGAGGTTTTTAACCCAATTCAGAAGATTTTAAGTAGTTCATGTGGAGTTATTTTTTTCAAAGTATTTTTTTTTTGGATACATGAGAAAATAATTAAGTAGAGTTGTTAAATAGCAATTGCTTTAACGGCGAAGAAAAATATCTTGAGGATACCTGTGATTCTTCAACGGATATCCTCATCTCTGAGGGAAACTCCAAGCACTCAAGCTCTCTCTTCATTGCTGGCTGAGTGATTCTGAGATTTCTTGTGGAAGATAATAAGAAAAAGCAATCCCGGATATGCGATTGCTCATAACAAGTTCTGAGGAAGCAATATTACTCGTATATTAATAAGTCATGCGAACTAGGGTTTCCACGCTTTGACATAAAAATGCAGGATATGATAAAATGATAATCTTTAAAAACTTAACTTTTAAAGAATGAAACGGGACTTCGTCTGTGTTGGTGTTGGCTGGCGGGCGTGCTCTGCCTTTTTGGTGTGTTTTTTTTGTTAAAACTGACTGGAAAGTTCTCTAAGGGGGTGCCGTGCGTGTGTCGGCGAGCACCGGCACAGACGGGGTCCATACTTGATACTTGTATAGTTTAATTCACTTGTTACAAATTACTACAAACTTGACATTGGCTAATCTTTGTAAAGCCAGACGAGAGAGAAAAAAAAGAATGAAACGAATGCACAGTATCAAATGTAGGATAGTAATTATTTTAGGGTTTATATATTTTGACTATAATATTGTTACCTATGGAGCCTCCAACACTGATCTGATTTCGTGGCCCAGGGCAGACCTTTCCCTCGCTCTACCTTTATTCCACCACAGGTCAGTTTCCTCTTTATATATCTACACGTATGAAGGACTTTAAAACTACCGACTCAATTCCAACCTTACTATTTTAGCGTACACCTAACCTATGCCCGCAACTTCATCCGCGTAGACTACACAAGTTTGAAGCCCCTATTTTACCCCTCTATGGGTTGATTTTTTTAAAATCCTTTCTTAGGAGTTGTTTACGTTATGATAGCTATCTGCATGCTGAATTTCATTCCAATCTGTCCAGTAGTTTGAGCTGTGCGTTGGTAGATCATTCAGTCATCTTTTCCTTTTATGAATTTCAATAACCACGCTAAAAAAATTCGCAAAACATGTCTTTATGGTAACTCTACACTAACAGACTTCCGAAGCAATAACGCACTCTCTTGATGTCACTCACAGGGGTCGTGTTTCAATAAGAAGCGTGTACCCAAGGCATTAACACACTAGGAGTGTAAACAGGCTCGCGAATTCTACGATCCACCTCGAGAAAGCCAGTAAGCAATTTGTGGGACTCACTCCCACGTAAAACGCAAAAATAAAGAATAAAGAATAATATGTTATAACAGAATTCCTAAGTCAAAATGTATAAAAAGTAAAAGCTCCAAAAACATACTATATAATCTAAGATTATGTGAACGATGAAAAAGCGTAGACTTAAGAAATATAAACCTGCAGAGTGTCATAGGCGTTTATCTCGGAAAATCAAAGAATTTCCACGGGATTTTAAAAATTTATATCTACGCAGATTAAGTTGCGGGCATTTACTATTGAAAATGACATTTTGAAATTGGATTAATTAAATCTATACTAATATTATAAAGAGGAAACCTTTGTATTTTTGTATGTTTGTATTTAATAGGCTCAAAAACTACGGGACCGATTTCAAAATTTCTTTTACCATTACTTAGAGGGATTCTTCCGAATCCGTATAGGCTATATTTTATCCCGGAAAATAGAAAAAATAATTGTCCACCCGTGCGAAGCCGGGGCGGGTCGCTAGTTATTATTAAAGTAATATGGTGGTATGATGTGGCAGTACCTTAACCGAATAACATTATTAGTCCTTTCATTTACTTCCCTAGTGTTGTTATGATGTCATCTCATTTCATAAATGAAGCACATTAGACCTCGTAATTCTTAGCATTGTTTGCTTATATGTCCCTTTATGACGTAAGTTTGGGCACCTTAGCGACATGTTACACGACTAAATGTCGCTTTGCCTTTGAATAGAAAAAGTAGAAAAAGTCTTTTCTTCTGTATTGTATTCTCATTGCCAAGGGTCGTACCTTTTAAAATGGTAGGGGTTTCATTGGGATAGTAATGTGGTGGCCTCTCAGAACTTTACGCACTGAAGCACGCAACTCAACTTAGAATACATTTCTGTTTTTGACATAAAGTAAAAAAACTCACAAATTAAGAAATCAAATATGCAAAGTATGTCTTGTCTTGGTTATTCTAGGTAAGAAAGGAATTACGAACCAGTTGTTTCACTTTTTTTTTTTTTTTAAGAATATTAGGCATGCTAGTTATGAGTAATACTCCCTTTTCCTCTCCAATTAAAGCTTGTGCCAGGAGTGGGTACGACAAATAGTGCAATGGGTGCGGTTTGAACCGCCGACCTTTCGGAATTCAGTCCGCTCCTCAACCGTTGAGCTATCGAGGCTAACTTGACGATTCAAAAGCATTTGTACAAATTGTTTGTATAAAAAAATGCATTTTTCAAAAAGTGTAGTGTGCTCATACGCTCTGATATTGTAATAAACTTCTGATGTAAAAATATGTACGCTACTCTACTTCAGTAGGCTAGGAGTACCCATTATGTGACACGTAGACGAAAGCTCTCATAATCTGTAGACGTTTAATGTACAGGAAATGTAATTTCGTAGGTACGTAATATATAAGTAAGTATATTTTTAACCCCCGACCCAAAAAGAGGGGTGTTATAAGTTTGACGTGTGTATCTGTGTGTCTGTGTATCTGTCTGTGGCATCGTAGCGCCGAAACGAATGAACCGATTTTAATTTAGTTTTTTTTGTTTGAAAGGTGGCTTGATCGAGAGTGTTCTTAGCTATAATCCAAAAAAATTGGTTCAGCCGTTTAAGAGTTATCAGCTCTTTTCTAGTTTTCTTGTAGAAAAGAAGGTTAGATAACCGTTAGGTTCTTAATATTATGTCAATTGACAAATGTCAAGCTGTCAAGATGGACGTTGCCTAGATATATTATTTATTTGAAAATGATGTTTTGGAAAACTCAGATACTTTGGATCCAAGTCCAAGTTAGTTAGTCCAAGAAAATCGGTTCAGCCGTTTGAAAGTTATCAGCTCTTTTCTAGTTACTGTAACCTTCACTGGTCGGGGGTGTTGAAAATTTTTAATTTACACTTGTATTACTAGCTGTGCCCGCGACTTTGTTCGCGTGGAATCAGCGCGCTTTATATAGCCACGGACGCTCAGGCGCGAGGCGTGATAGTACGTACCTACTCTGTATGTTAAAAATGTTCGCCGTGATTCTTTAAATTGACATAACTTTTTTATTTATGAACCGATTGACATGAAATAAACATTAAATGTTAAGTGAAGCTTATTACAATATATTAGTGATAACCGTATCTAAATCGAATAAGCCGTTTCTGATATTAGCGTGCACAAACACACAGACAAACAGACAAAAAAAAATTAATTACAATTTCGGGTTCGGCATTGATATAATAACAACCCCTGCTACTTTTTTTTATATATTTCCATTGTACAGACACCACTTTTCTACAATTTTGAGTGCTTACTAACCCGCTTCTAAAATCAATGTATTAACCGACGAAGCCGTAATCATATCACAAGCACCGTGTGTTACACATACCAACTTTCGTCGTAACAATGTTTTAATTATATGATACTAAAAACCGAATGAGAATCCGCTTACTAAGTAAAAACTTAGAAAGTTATTTGGCAAATTATCATACTTTTTAACCCCCGACCCAAAAAGAGGGGTGTTATAAGTTTGACGTGTGTATCTGTGTATCGGTCTGTGGCATCGTAGCTCCTAAACTAATGAACCGATTTTAATTTAGTTTTTTTTTGTTTGAAAGGTGGCTTGATCGAGAGTGTTCTGAGCTATAATCCAAGAAAATCAACCGTTTGAAAGTTATTAGCTCTTTTCTAGTTACTGTAACCTTCACTTGTCAGGCGTGTTATACATTTTTAATTTACACTTGTTGTATTGACAGTGTAGGAATGAAAACTTGGGAATGAGATTACGTCTTTGTATACTATGTATTTAGTTAGCGATTCAGTTCAACACGGACGAAGTTGTGGGTAGCTGTTAGTCTTTGATAAAAGTTAAAATAAGCGCAGTGCAGTCGTTGGTTTAACCTGACGCTGCAACCACACGTTTTAATATGATTTATTTTGTAATATGATTTATTTCCGTGCTGCAACCATTTCCGTTTTAAATTGTGTCCTTTGAGCTATAAGTTATCATATCTCTCGTAAATTGTGTTTTTCTATTATGCTGGCTAAATGAAAATTGTATTGGAGCGTACCTATTAATAGAAATATTACCTATACCTATACATGTTTATAAAATAAAGATTAGTGAATTACAGATAACTACGTAAAATTGTAAAAAGTACTAGTAGGTTATATTCTTTTGATTTTGTACTGCGGAATACCTATACATAAAAGATTTTAAATTAAAGTTCTTTAGTTTAGAAGCTAAGTACTATGAGGAAACGAGAAAGCAAAGATCTTCAACGGGATTTTTAAAAAACTAAATCAACGCGAACGAAGTCGCAGGCTAGTGTCTAATATTTCGTTGTGAAGAAATGTGTAAGTGAAAAATTTCCGCAAAGTGATTCTCACTTTCCTTATATAAGAAAAACTTTAAAAGTTCTTATTGAATCTATATCATGAGAAGTTTGACTCATATTAATTGGTTTCGAACTGATTTTCGTTTTCCAATTTTCTTCATAATTTATTACTCCAATGCGATTCAGAAATTCGGATAATTTATTGGATGTAAGCAAATGAGCTTCATTGTAGTCTAGTGGTTAAGACGTCCACCTTTTAATCGGGATGTCGGGGGTTCGATCCCGGGCACGCACTTCTAACTTTTCCGAACGTATATAACGTGTCAAGCAATCAAATATAACTTGCTATAATGGTGAAGGGAAAATCGTGAGAAAACCTACGTGCCTGAGAGTTCTGCATAATGTTCTCAAAGCTGTGTTAAGTCTGTCAATCAGCCCTTGGCCAGGCTGAGTGACTGAGTGACAAAACCATTCAAATTATCCTATACCTATTAAAAATTTCTCGTATGAAGTTGCCTTCAAACTACGGAAATATAATATACTTTTAAATGTCACTGTTCACACCTAGATGTAATATTATTACATCTAACAGTGTGAACAGTGACATTTAAAAGTAGGGTGAGCGATATTTATAAATTTATTATATTCTGTAGTTTGAAATGAACTTTAGGAGAACAATATAGAATATACTATGACATCTAACTCAAATACAAGACCATATTTTATGTCAAACAGTTCCTACGGGATATAAATATTCACAGACGAAGGCGCGAGCATTGTCTAATCTATACTAATATTATAAAGAGGAAACCTTTGTATTTTTGTATATTTGTATCGAATAGGCTCAAAAACTACTGGACCGATTTCAAAATTTCTTTTACCATTACTTAGAGGGATTCTTCCGAATCCGTATAGGCTATATTTTATCCCGGAAAATAGAATAAATAAATGTCCACCCGTGCGAAGCCGGGGCGGGTCGCTAGTTCAAAATAATTGAGGTAAATATCAATTAAGCGCCATCCTCTCCTATCCTTGGAACGTTGCACACGTACAATAGCCTCGCACCTAAACCGCACTATTCTTTATTTTTGTCAGCGCTAAAATGGCGACTCAGCACCCACAAGAACGAAACCAGCTTCCGCAAAATTTAATTAAAAACTGCACTAGCAAAGAATGCGGCAGCGTTATTTTTCTATCTACTTAACTTGATGGCAAGGCGACTCGTTTTATTTGGTAACAACTGAATCTTAATTCTAAAGAAAATAAAATAATTCTAAAATTATTCTAAAAATCAAATGGTTGAATTCAACTTGTGGTACCTACACTTTTATAATTTATAATGTATCTGTACAGTATATATAGTACACTGAACAAGTTACAAGGTAAAATTCTAGCAACCAGGTGCTTACCACATCAAGTTAAGCAAAAGTTTTTCCTCATGAAAGGACTCGGTTGAGGCCCTGATAAAATCCCGCTATATTAATTCCTGGCTACATGAACCCATTTCCGCCCCACTACTGAGTACGGGTCTCCTCTCAGAATAAGAAGGGTTTAGGCCATAGTTTGCCACGCTGGCCCAATGCGGAGTGGCAGACTTCACACACCTTTGAAAACCTGAAGAACTCTCAGGCATGCAGGTTTCCTCACGATGTTTTCCTTCACCGTTAAAGCAAGTGATATTTAATTGCTTAAAACGCACTTAACTGAAAAGTTAGTCGTGCGTGCCCGGGATCGAACCCCCGACCTCCGATTAGGAGGCGGACGTTTTAACCACTAGGCTATCACAGCTTGGTTGTGGTGTACGGACGCGTCCCATAGTTTGTTTCATGCGTTAGACTTTAGAGTATGAACTTAAAAACTAAAATTATAGGTGTAAAACATTAGTATCCCCATTCATTATGTATCCATGCGGAAAAAGATTGCAGTATATTTAGACCTGTCTATTTAGCTTAGAGATTGTTTGTAACAAAATTGCTAGTCCTTGTCCTACTAATATTATAAACGCAAAAGTTTTAAGTATGTAAAGATGGATGTTTGTTACTCTTTCATGAAAAAATTGGACAGATTTGGCTGAAATTTGGAATGGAGATAGATATACCCTGAATTAACACATAGGCTCCTTTTTATCCCGGAAAATCAATGAGTTCCCCCGGGATTTTTAAAAACCTATATCCACGGGAATGAAGTCGCGGGCATTAGCTAGTTAGCCATAATATTATATTATATATAGCCATTTTAGTTGTAATTAACGAAGTAGACGACTGAAGCTTACAAACATCACGTACTATGCACATGCAATTTAAACTACACAAGCAGCAAATTAACATTAATGAACTTAAGATAGCAGTCACGAGCGCGATACGGAATCGACTTGAACCGACCGAAATTACTAAAATTACAGCTAAAAGCGTTCGTGAGCTGCCTAATGCAGGGGCGCAAGACATAAGCGGGAAGCGTTCCGTTTCCGCGCAGCCTTTGTAGGTTCTATTGTAATAATATTATGTAGGTTGCAAACGCATCGAATTAGAAGAAAGGTTAATGCAAAATTATCTAGGTAAGATCAAGAAATATTATTTAAACAATAACATGTAAGATTTCGTTATAATTTCTGTTAGCCCAATAAGTTAGTCGATCATAAAGTAAAGTAAAAATCCAAAAACTGTGAATTTGTGGCATGCAAAAAATTAAAACTTATTATTTCTTGTACGATGGGGCGGAACCCTTCGTGTGCGAGTTCAACTCACACTTGACCGATTTTTTTTGAGATTTGACGCTCTCTTTAATAACTTGTACCATACAAATAGGAAACCTCTCGGGCGCGGAAGCGACGTTTAAACCTAGCGAGCGCCAACTCGGGCCAGTTTTCAAAACTTAAATTGCGAAGTTAGTTTGCAAAAGGCGAACTATTTTTAGTCTTCATTTGATACCTGACGGTTCGCTGATGGCTTTTGTGGTGCATCCATTATGTTTCGGGAAGTTCCTGTTAGGTTTAACCATCCATACTAATATTATACCCATATAATATAATAGGACGACCTCCAGCCCGCTGGACCGATGACCTTGAAGAAGGTGGCGGGGAGCGGGTGGACGAGGAAGGCAGAGGACCGTGTTTGGTGGCGCGCTCTTGGAAAGGCCTATGTCCAGCAGTGGACGCTTACAGGCTGATGGATGGATGACTAATATTATAAATGCGAAAATGTCTGCCTGTCTGCTAGCTTTTTACGATCCATCTGCTTAATCGTTTTTGATGGAATTTTGTATAGGATAGTTAGAATCCCAGGGAATAACAAATGCTACTTTTCCCCCGAAAATCACGGAGTTCCCGCGAATTTTTTTTAATCCTATCCTAGCAGACGAAGTTGCGGACATCACTTAGTGTTTTTATCACACTAATATTATAAAAGCGAAAGTTTGTATGTGTGTGTGTGTGTGTGTGTGTGTGTGTGTGTGTGTATGTTTGTTACTCTTTCACACAAAAACTACTGGACGGATTTGGCTGAAATTTGGAATGGAGATAGATAATATCCTGGATTAGCACATAGGCTACTTTTTATCCCGGAAAATCAAAGAGTTCCCACGGGATTTCGAAAAACCTAAATCCACGCGGGCGTAGTCGCGGGCATCGGCTAGTAAATCTATGATTTTGTAATTTGAATGTGTGAAATTTGAGTGTGTGCTTTGTGACTGGTTTGAAATCAACCTACGATTTCCGTCTTCCATCTTTTCCTTCGTTTGTAGTAAATTCAATTAAAAGTTTAATTAAAATCTTAAATATTGACAGTTTATTTTGATTGTCAAAGCACTTAGTAATTAACGAGCTGTTATTTATTTATGTAAAATACCTAGTTTAGGTACCAGTCTTGTTGGTTTAGGCCAAATCTTGCTAATTGAATTTAGCCGAGGACTCTCGGTCACTCGCTCCGATCTCGCTCCATACAAACGTAATTTCATTGTTAGGGTTCCGTACCCGATGGTAGCCAATGGGACAATATTATTGAGACTCCGCTAATTAATTAGACACAATAAAATAACAGGTGGGTTGGGCTTAGGTAAAAAGGGGAGTGGTATGTTGAACACGGTTTTTATTTAGAGCAGCGGCTAATTTTTATCTTAGTTTTTCTAAAACATAAAATAAATGTAAGAAGCAAGAAGTTCTGCCAGAAGGCAATAATAGTAAACAATGAGTTCGTAGTGCGAAACAATAAGAAAATATTACCCCTATCCAACATGCCATATGAGTTGTACCAGAGAGTTGACATGTTCTAGAGATTATCCTTCATATCCTAGCCATAGCCTAGTTGCAAAGATATTTAAAACGTCAAATTTATTATTAAACTAGCTGATGCCCGTGACTTCGTTCGCGTTGATGTAGATTTTTAAAAATCCCGTGGGAACTCTTTGATTTTCCGGGATAAAAAGTAGCTTCTGTGTATTCTTATCCAGAGTATAATCTATTTCCATTCTAGCTCAATCCGTCCAGTAGTTTTTGCGTGAAGGAGTAACAAACATACACACACACACATACACATACACACAAACTTTTTAAAGTTAAATCGATATGCTCATTCGGATCCATTGCTCATTTGGATGACCAAACTAATTCTTTGTCCAAGGAAGGTGCAAGCTCTTGGGGTCTCGTTCACTCGATAACCCTTTTTGACCTCAAAATAGCTAGAGCCTCTAGGCTCCAGGCAATTAATCATTATTTTTGTGGTTCTTTTATAACGTTTAATAAATAACTAAATACTAAAATTAAAAATAATTTAAATCGGTTAATGTAAAAACAACATATTCTAGAAATTCCGTGTATTTTTATTGAATAACGTGTAAAATAGTCTCAAATCACTGTTTACCGCAGGCAGCGTTTTGCTCGGGGAAGCGACTTGGAGTATGAAGATTGAACGTCTAAGCTCGTAACTCAATGCGCAGTCCCAATGCCGACATGTTTTCTGAATTGCAAAATTTTCTTAGAAGGCAGTAAAAGAAAAATAATGTGAGACTCTGTGAAAAGAGGGTAAAATTAGTTGTGCGGAGTTTCCTTTTCACTGTAGGCTTTTATGAGGCTCTTTAGAAATGCAGAAAGAGGCCGTTAGTGTGCTTAGTGCTGTTTCTCCCTTGGATTAATTAGCCAGGCCTTTTAGCTTTTGAGACGATAATATCGAAGCTAAGAGAAATGAGTAAGGAAGAATGTGTTAACCAATGGGTAAGAGATATCCTTGATTGTGAACAGTGTTAACTTAGTAGTTAAGAAGTCAGCTTCCTACCCGACGGGTCCAGAGTTCAATCCCGGGCATGCACTTCTAATTTACGGAGCTATGTTTGTTTTTTAAAAGGTGTGCCAAGTCTGCCGAAACCTTCTCATGGACTTCTGAAAAGCAAAACTGCCATGAAAACCAAGTATGCCAATGATATTTTAAATATTAGCTTAGGCATGCAGGTTTCCTCACGATGTTTTCTTTACCCTTGAACCAAGTGATATTTAATTGCATAAAAACAGACAATATAACTCCGAAAAGTTAGAGGTGCGTACCTGGGATCGAACCCCCGACCTCTGATTAGGAGGCGGATGTCCTAACCACTAAGCTATCACAGCTTACATTACATTTTCAAAGTACAATTACTCGTATATATGAGTTTTGCATATCTGGAGTTTTACATCTTTGTATGAGCGTAACATGTCGTAGGCACAAATTAAAGCTCCTTAATTCCACACAAGTCTTTCAATTAAGAGTTTCCTTTCCGCAAACTCACTCGCAACTGCTGAGTAAACAGAAACAACTTACACTGATACGGAACGACTCTAAGTTCTTCTCGTTAGGCGGGCGTTGCAAATTTGACGCTTAGAGTGTGTTTTCATCGAGTAGACACTAAAATAGGACCTAGTTGTATTAATAATTAAAAAAATAAACCTCCCAAAAAGACAAATAAGTGACTGTCAAACAACTGAAATGAAAAACTTGTAACAAAACGTCTAGGCTTCACTTACTCACTAGGTAGGTGTTAAAAGTAAGTTATGAAACGACTAGGTATGTGACATGGTCGTCGTGGCAGAAGAATTCAAATATTCTCAGACGTAGTAAGTGCAAATGAAAGCTTTTTATTTTCTACAAGTCTTTTAATTAAGAGTTTCCTTTCCCCAACTCACTCGGAACTGCTGAGTAAACAGAAACAACTTAGACTGATACGGAACGACTTCAAGTTCTTCTCGTTAGGCGGGCGTTGCAAATTTGACGCTTAGAGTGAGTTTTCATCGAGCAGACACTAAAATGAGACCTTGTTACATTCATAATTAAAAAAATACATAAACTGCCTAAAAATGACTGACAAATAAGTGATTGTCAAACAACTGAAATGAAAAACTTGTAACAAAACTTCTAGGCTTTACTTACACTAGTAGGTGTTAAAAGTAAGTTATGAAACGACCAGGTATGTGACATGGTCGTCGTGGCAGAAGAATTTTAAATATTCTCAGACGTAGTAAGTGCAAATGAAAGCTTTTTATTTTCTACAAGTCTTTTAATTAAGAGTTTCCTTTCCCCAACTCACTCGGAACTGCTGAGTAAACAGAAACAACTTAGACTGATACGGAACGACTCCAAGTTCTTCTCCTTAGGCGGGCGTCGCGAATTTTAGGCTTAGGGTGTGTTTTCACTGAGCAGACACTAAAATACAGGTGCCGGCAGTAAATATTGCTCATTGAACTTTAGAAAGAGATTTCTTATTCGTAAAGCGTCGTCTCTATCTCAATCACTCTAGTCGGTCTCAACGACAGAGACAATGCTCTATGAAACCGTTACTTACCTCTTTCTAAAGTTCGATATGCATTATTTTTTGTCGTGTACCTGTAGCTAACGTCACACTAATATTATAAAGAAGAAAGTTTGTATGTGTGTGTGTGTGTGTGTGTGTATGTTTGTTACTCCTTCACGCAAAAACTACTGGACGGATTGGGCTAAAATTTAAAATGGAGGTAGATTATACCCTGGATTAACCCATAGGCTACTTTTTATCCTGGAAAATCAAAGAGTTCCCACGGGAATTTTAAAAAACCTACATCCACGCGAACGAAGTCGCGGGCATCAACTAGTATTTAATAAAAGCTAGTGAAATGCGAGTTGGACTCACACACGAAGTGCTCTGTATCACAAAAAAAATAACAGTTTTAATTTTTTTTTTTGTGTGAATTAACTGCACAAATTCACAGTTTTACGATTTTTCCCTAGGTACTAACATGTGTTATAAGAAATTGCGTTCATGATTTTAGATCAACGGGAAGTACCCTATAGGTTGTAATTCCATTGGCGAGTTTTGATAGACACGACAACAGCACAGTTTTACGCAAAACTGTGACAACGGGCAGGCAACGAAGTGATCCTAGGGTTTCTTTTTCCTTTGGTTTTTGCGACTGTTAATGCTGAGTCATCAAAAACGTTCAATGGAAATGCACCTTTATATTCTCATTTATCGCTCTTAATATCAATTTCAGAAGTCATGTGGTTGTTATATGTCTATATATGTCTTGCTTAAGATGGTTATAACTTTTCAGTTTTCAAAGAAAGACAATTTTTTTTATTTTATTTGTAACTTATATAAGCTTAAAGCGCCTTAATTAAAATTAATTGAGTACATAACAAGAATTTTTAATGACCGATTATTTTTAACAAAACTTTCCTTTAAGCTCCACGGGGCATATTTTATTCCACTGTTTTCTTCTACCTTTCTTACTTATTCACCTAGTTCCTTAGTTAATTAACGTTTAGATCTTGTTTTATGTTTACACAAATCCATTTAAGTACCTATTTTATCTCCTTCGATTCATTATTGTTTGTTACTGTTTTAATAAGGCTTAGTACTTGTATAAATAATTTTAATGTCATTTAAGAAAAAATTGAAATCCGAAAATGAAAAGAAATGAAAATAAAAAAATCCTCCACCCCTTATTACCAAAACTATAGTACGCGATGTACGAGGTACGAGGCGGATGATGCCCCGCATACCTGCACGTCACTCGCTCTCACCCGCAGCGGGTTAGCGCGGGGGCTGTAGCCTGTAGGGTTGTGCGGGGCGTCCCTACCCCGGTTGCCATCTCAACCTGTCGCGCACTATACTTAGAATAACATTTTCAAACAGACAGACAGACAGACAACAAAGTGATCCTATAAGGGTTCCGTTTTCCTTTTTAGGTACGGAACCCTAAAAATACAGAAAGTGGGTGTATAATGCGTGAATGCAATGGTAACAAACAGACAGACAAGCATTAATTTTATATACTAGAAGATCTCAAGTTCGCCCCTGGTGGTAAATGATGATGCAGTGTAAGATGGTAGCGGGCTAACTTGGAAGGGGTATGTCAGTTTTTTACGGAGTTATGAATGTTATGGTGCAGTCTAAGGTGGAGCGTGGCTGCCTAGAAGATACTTGTACCTATTTATTCTTTTTTTGACGGCACCAAAATTGTAAATGGGGATAATGGAAGCCGGAAAAGAATTTCTTGTACAATTTTAAAATGAACTAATTAACTAACTTTTGTAACTAAAAATTTTTTTTGAAAAATCCATCTTTCGGGTTTAGCACAGTTAGTTGTGATGAATTTCCTGTCGCAGTGGTACACGCTGTGGTCTTATTAGTGGAAGACCCCGGGTTCGATTCTCGGCAGGGGTTTGGAATTTTAAAATTCATAAATTTCTGGTCTGATCTGGTGGGAGGCTTCGGTCGTGGCTAGTTACTACCCTACCAGTACAGCCGTGCTGCCAAGCGATTGAGCGTTTCGGTACGATAATGTGTAGAAACCAAAGGGTTTAATAAAAACTGCCATACCATTTCCAGGTTAGACCGCTTCCATATTCGACTGCATCATCACTTACCACCAGGTGAGATTGCAGCTAAGGGCTAACTTTTATCTGAATAAAAAATGCTGGTTCAAATTCAACATTTTCCAGTATTTTAGTAGACAAACGACGGTATGAAAGAGCCTGTAGATTGTAGAAAAACCTTTTCCGAATCGACTAAGGTTAGTTAGCGCTGTGCAACTTATATGCGGGCCAAACTCGTCTGAAAGGTTTTATTTCGATATTTCCTCCGGGCTATTCGAATGGATTGCTATTTTTAGTGTTCTGAACTTGAAAGAAAAACGAACACGCTTTATGGAAACACCTCCCTTTTTTTCACGGACCTTTTATTTAGAGTTTAGCGCTAGAGTTACAGAAAATGGTGAATATTTTGTTATCATTATTGTTTTAAGAGGGAGAGATATTAGTTTCTAGAATATGTCTACAAAATTTCATGGACTTTGGTTGCTTGATATTCAAATGAAATTGGAACTACGATTGTATGAAACGAGTGACGGAGAGAGCCCTGTTAAATTCGATTCAAATCGCTTCGTAGGTACGTTTCGTTTCATAGTCATAATATTATGTGTTTAAGCAATATCAGAGTCAAATAAAATTTATTCTAACTAGGTTCTAATGTAGGTACACTTTTTGATTACCATTTACTGGATTTACTGGATACCATGTACATGATGTATCTAATAGTGATAATAAAATATCACTTGTTTTAAAGGTGAAGGAAAACGTGATTACAATGCAACAAAAGTGCATTATAAAGAATTCTTACTCCGTATCCGAGGCATTCATTTTATTTTAAAAAGGATTTATTAAAAAAGGATTCCAGAGGTCTACTTGCGAGACGCATAATATGAAAAAAGGTTACAGTGAGGTTCATGTAAAATGCACAAACCCCTATTTTTCAGTCAAGCCCACCCCTATTGTTTGCACTTTGCTGTACTTTTAATTAAGAACATCGGATGAGTTGTACCATAGTCTTTTCAAATTGGAAAAAGAGTTTCTGTAATGAGCTGGTGTAATACACTGTCACGAATATTTTACGCATATTAAAACGCTGTAAATTACTACAGAGATGTTAACTAAACGGAAAATTGCCATACGGAACGCGCGCGTACCAGTGTATGATTTGTAATACAAGGAACTATTGTATTACATGAAAAGAAAAATCGAAAAAAAAATTAAGTACATAATATATTTTAATCCTGGAGTGATGTAGATAATCATCTAGTAACAATATGCCAGAAGTGCACTGATTTTCGGACAGACACACTCTCACATTTATAATATTAGTATGGAGTACAAATTGAGTACACGAGACAACTGACAGTTTACTAAAGTTTAAATTGTTACCTAAATTGATCCCAAGACATGTATGTAAAACCCTTTCAAAGTAGAGCAGGAGCGCCAGAGATTCGCTCGGGTAATGTACCAGAAAATGGAATTCCCTTGGCATGTTCACGATAATATTGAGCATTACCCAAATCGGAGGCTAAGGCGCCATCTCCACGGGCGATAATCTCGCCGTGCTACAAAATCCGATACAAACTCTATGGGGCTATCTCCACAGGGCGATACGAGTATAACGTCACGGACTCGTCGCGTCTCGCGGCGATACCATTGAGTCTCGAAGTCAAAGTCAAAGTCAAAATCATTTATTCAAAATAGGTGCTATTGTACATCTTTTGTTTGTATCGTTGCGAGTTGCAACGACACGCTGGCGGTATTATCGCTGTGTGGAGATTATCCGACGTTAGTAGAACGGACTCTCACCCGTGAAGATGGCGCCTAAATAACGCGTGTATTTAGAGGATATGGTAGGGCCGGGTGATTTTGGGATAAAGCTTTTGGGCTCATAATCATAAGTCTAAAGTATTTGAAAGGTACATATTTTGGAATAATTCTTCTTGAAATTCGCTGTATTGCGTTTGTATTTTTAACCCCCACCCAAAAAGAGGGGTGTTATAAGTTTGACGTGTGTATCTGTCTATCTGTCTGTGGCATCGTAGCTCCGAAACTAATGAACCGATTTTAATTTATTTTTTTTTTCGTTTGAAAGGAGGCTTGATCGAGAGTGTTAGCTGTAATCCAAGAAAATCGGTTCAGCCGTTTGAAACTTATCAGCTCTTTTCTAGTCGCTGTAATTTTCACTTGTTGGGGGTGTTATAAATTTTTAATTTACACTTGTTTATTATGAGGCATACAACATTATACTGAGCTGGAACTTCACACACGACAGAGAGTGTTATTTGGGTACCTTGGATGAATAATAAAATTATTCTTCGATGCCTAGCACTTTTATTACTGTGAGCAAATGCTTGAATGCGCGAACGCATTCTTTTAAAATATTGTATTGTGTGGCACAATTATGTAAATAAATATTTTCTCTTTCTTTCTTTCAAAAATTATTAATCGTTTTCTTAATTAACGAATCGAATTATAATGTATGTATGTACAATGTACATAATATAAAAATAAACTGACTCACATGTCAAAGAACATGTAGGTTTTACGAAAAAAACCCCTATATAAATATCTGATTGACACTAGAGGTCAACGAACGTTGCGTAGATAAGTGCTAAGAGATCATGCCGCGTCGTGGCTTCATCAAGTTTTGCACGCTATACATTGCGGGCCTAAACAATACGTCACTAAAACTACAAGTATAAGACTAACGGTTTTTGGTATTGGATTGTGTTTGGTAAGTATAATAATAGTGCTAAGTTTTTATTTGCGTTCTAATTATATTCTGCATAATAATTTCGTACTTTTTATACCTACATTAAATAAATCTTTTTTACTTTAAACTTATTTCTATTGTAAAGGAATTTCCACACATCGATAGCATGAGATTGTCTCGACTAATGTACCAGAAAATGGAATTTCCCTTGTGTTTACGATAATATCGAGTTTACCAATAATGCGTCTGTTTAGTTTCATACAAAGTTGCGGTCGTGTGACCTTAGGATCAACCGGTCTTAAGAGCTTAAGTGGCCTTTTCAAAAGGTATTATTATGATCAGAAGGGTTTTTTTGTTTTTATTAGTATTTGTGACTTAGGAGATTCTTGAATGGAGGATAAATAGCGGTCTGGGTCTGGCCAAATCATGGGTCTGGAAGCATGGTCACTAGAGTTTTTCTAAAATACCGTATAGAATGCGTCAGGTCGAGATGGCAATTGGGGTATGAGGCCAAGGGACGCCCCGCGCTATCCCGCAACAGGTAAGCGCGGGTGATGTGCGGATGTGGGGGACGTCCCCACCCCGATTGCCATCTCGATCTGTCGCGTATAGGTAAGCACTAATAAATATTTTTATTTATTTCACCCCTAAGGAGGTTAAATAAGGGATGGTAGAAAATACCATCAGGCACACGGAGAAATTAGTAGGTAATTTGAAAGATTTGAAGACTTATATAGCACAAGTAGATAAAGGAAAAATCTGAAAACCGAGAATTTGTTGTTCACTTTTCAAAATAAGATTACTTATACCAAGAGGGGTATCATATGAAAGGACCTTTACCTGTACATCCTAAAACAGATTTTTACTTATTTTGTTGTATAATAGTTTTTGATTTATCGTGCAAAATGTCGGAAAAAATACCCGAGTACCGAACCTTCAGTGCGCGAGTCTGACTCGCACTTGGCCGGTTTTTTAGTCATTCTTAATTCAATTAATTCTTATTTCAATAACTTTTATCCAAAAAACAATTTCTATGACGCTTTTTGAAACTATTAGCTTATTTCTCATAAGTATGTGTTTTTTAGAAAATTCAGACCGGTAAAAATATTATTGGGAGCTTTTGAGCACCTACAAGCATCGACAAACAAGTCTAGTTGGTATTATTTACGTACCTCTGGATTCAGTCGTCAAAGGGGCATACGCTATCTTTGAACAGCGGTCGAATATAAATTACCTACTCAAAATATTTCCGACGGACTATCTCCATTGAATTTGAATGCCTTATTTTGTGAACGCCACAGAGCAATATTTTCAAGGCACCAACCGTTCCCCAAAGGTCCAACTGCAAATCTCGTTATAGATAACTTTGTGTTCTGGAGATAATATCTTGTTTTCAGGGTTAAGTTTAGAGTAACCGTAACATTGTGTTCTTCCAACCAGCGAGTAGGTATACACTTAGTAAATCAATAATTTAATCAATAATCAGGTACTAACTAGTATTATTTAGATCCTACGTCATATTTGAGCTGTGCGTTGATAGACCTATCAGTCAGTCACCCTTTCCTTCTATATACTTATATATTTTACTGGCTGATCCCCGCGACTTCGTTCGCGTGGATGTAGGTTTTTAAAATTCCCGTGGGAACTCTTTGATTTTCCGGGATAAAAAGTAGCCTATGTGCTAATCCAGGGTATAATCTATCTTCATTCTAAATTTCAGCCCAATCCGTCCAGTAGTTTTAGCGTGAAGGAGTAACAAACATACACATACACACACACACACACACATACAAACTTTCGCCTTTATAATATTAGTGTGATAGTGTGATTAAAGAAGGGATAAGTTATAATATTATCACCTACACCTAAGTTACTCCCCATTTTGCATATCATAATAATATGTCATCGGCTAAGTTAAGTAGTGACATAATACGGCTTGTGATTTTTGTGCTCTAGTAACTTACTAGAATATGAAAATAGGATAAAACGGCACGAGGGTGGGTACCCGGCGTGCCATGTAATCCGGTGCCCCGTAATTCATGCCTTAGGAATTTATCTCACGGCATCTACATACATTATGCTCCCAACTTTGAAATATAACTTTGTTTGTGTATGAATACTTATTTTTAGGGGTTCTTACCTCTTTTTAGGGTTCCGTACTTCAAAGGGAGAAAAGGAATCCTAATAGGGTCACTTAGTTGTTTGTCTGTATGTCAAGGTATTTTTTGTTAGGAATGCGTGGAAGTATCAATTTAATGAATATCAAATAATTCGTCAAGGGGGTCCTAACCACTGAAGGTCACGTCTTAATGTTTTGGAAACTTTTACTAGAAGACCTTTGAGGAATTTGTAAATACTAATAATTAAATGTAGAACTTATTATATCATAAAAATCTTCGAGAACATTATGGTCAACTCAGGTGAGGTTTCCTCATGATGTTGTCGTTATTAAGGCAGATGTTTTTCCTCATAATGTTTCCCTTTATCGTTAAAGCAAGTGTTTAAAGTTAGTAGGACAGTGTAATTTTAGTTAGGTACCAAGTACCAACCTATTAACAGTGTTCCTATTAGGACGCTAAATTGATATTTGCAAGATTAATGAGACCGACGCATTAATATGTAATTACTGAATTATCTGCTTTAGTAGTTCTCCAAATAATCAACCATAAATCTACAGCTTTATTTACTTTATGTGTGACTAGCTTATTCCCACGACTTCGTTTGCGTAGACTACATGAATTTCAAACCCTTATTTTACCACCGTAGGGGCTGAATTGCCAAACAGCCCGATCTGTCCCGCAGTTTGGGCTGTTTGATAGATCAGTCAGTCAGTCAGCTTTTCCTTTCATTATAATACTAGCCGATGCCCGCGACTTCGCCCGCGTGAATATAGGTTTTTTGAAATCCCGTGGGAACTCTTTGATTTTCCGGGATAAAAAGTAGCCTATGTACTAATCCAGGATATTATCTATCTCCATTCTGAATTTCAGCCAAATCCGTCCAGTGGTTTTTGCGTGACGGAGTAACAAACACACACACATACAAACTTTCGCCTTTATAATATTAGTGTGATAGATAAGTAGATATTTTGAATATCTAAAAGAAGAAACTAGTTGTCTGATATAATGTTAACGCACCTTAGCGTAAACCGTTGAGTCCCGTGACTTTGTTTGGATATAATTTTTTGAAAAATCCCGGAGGAACTTTTTGATGTTGTTTGATGAATGTGATGATTTTGATTTTTTTATTATTTGTTGTTATAGCGGTATAGGGAAAATTAGGTTCATGAGATAGGTACAGCCCGCTGACAGACGGACGGACGGACAGCGGAGGCTTAGTAATACGGTCCTGTAGGCACCCTTCGGGTCCGGAACCCTAAAAATAGTACCTATTTCACTAATAAGTACCTTTTCTTAGTCCTACTGCCTGAACACAAACCCAAAACTGCCAGTCTACTATTTTTGTAGAGAAACCTATTTGGAATTCTCAAGCGTTTCTCTGCCCTTCAAATACTGATACATCAGAATCGGAGCTGAGTTCCTCGTAAGTAAGACTATTTCGACAGACTCTCATGTGATTCGCCGAAGTCAAGTACTATTAACTACAACTATGGTAACCATTACTCCTGCTTCGCCAATTATCAGGATCGCTACTGAGAAAGTTGGATTGAACTAGAAAAAGTGACAGCAAGTGAAAAAAACCGGCCAAGCGCGAGTCAGATCCGCGCACCGAGGGTTAGAAAAATACCCTAGTAGGGCTAGGGTATTTTTCTGACATTTTGCACGATAAATCAAAATCTGAGGAGCCACTCTATATTAAGGCTATCGTTGTCAACGATCCCCCGTCGATTTCCTACGTATGATATTATTGTTCTTATCTCTATCTGCCCTGGTTCGTGCATTCTCGGTTCCTAGATCGGTACATTTGTGATAACCAAATTTCAAATTGCTGTGATTGGCTGAATTTACCATGTTCTTGCTGCGACAGTGAGTTTGAGCCACTAGCGGAACAATGTTAGCCGGTCAGAAATGATTGCAATTAGTCAACCTGTTTGACGTCCGTGTTCTGTTTTCGATTACAAAAAAGAAAAAATTGTTGTTGCAATCATCAATTTTAGCAAATAGTGAAAGAGAGTCGGCCAATCAGAGGTCACAACTACCGTCACACTTTCTGTCACACTATGGCAGTAGGCATACCGAGTAATGAAAACAATTTTTCATTCTGTCTAGGTCGAAGTAGGGTTGCCACCTGGCTCTTTTTGATTTACAGGCTACCACCATCAAAAATACGGGGTTTAGATTTGAAGAAATTTGAAATTTTGAAGTATTTGAAGAATATATATATAGGCGGTGGTTCTCTCTGAAATGCATGGAAAGCCTATTTAGATATTTCAGTTTATTTAAAAGTTTTGTATTTTTTCTCTGTATGTTGCCGTATCTTGATTGGTGAACTGTGTTTGCAATGTGGTTTTAAATAAAAGATTTATTTATTTAAATAGCTTTTAAAAACTCTTAGTGTTGTAAAGCAAAATGTTATACATTTCATGCATACAATCTTCTCATTTCAACTTAAAATTACATTTAATTTGTAATTCCACCTTCACAGTATCAATACTATGGCCGTAGCCAGGAATCGATTGCGGGAGAGGTTTTATTAGGGCCGGAACTGAATCCTGTCATGAGGAAAAAAACATTCGCTCAACTTTATGGGCTAATTACCTGGTTAGTGGAATTTCGCCTTTCAATTTGACAGTGAGATAAAATACAACAATAAAAAAGCGCGAGCGCAGTGAGCGTAAGTGTTTTTGGTTCAATACAGAAAAAATTAAAATGAAAGGGAAACGAGTGCAGCCATAGCAAGATTTTATTTTTAAAGCTTCCTATCCATACTAATATTACGAATACGACAGTATATCTATTTGCCTATCTATTTGTTACCCTTTCACGGCCCATCTTCTTTACCAAAATTTTGGTACTTACTATTCAGAGGTAACTTGCATCCCAGACATTTTTTTTTAGGCGGCTTTTTAGCCCGGAAAATCCCCCACGGAATTTTTAAAAATCTAAATTCATGCAAACGAAATTGCGGGGTTTACACCAAGTAATAGAAATTCAAAGCGCGAGTGAAGTGAGCGCGAAATGTTTGATATATTTCCAAAAAAAAATTGGTAAGCAAATGCAAGAAATAGTGTAAGTATTATTTTAGGCTTAGGTTTTTGACGGCTTCCCAGGCGCAGTCACCATTTCGAAATTTCTGGTCTGGTGGGAGGCTTCGGTCATGGCTAGTTATATGGTTAGTATGGCCCTAACGGCCAAGAAATTAGACTGCATCATCACTTACCACTAGAAAAGATTAAAGTCACGGGCTAACTTGTATAAAAAAAGGCTTACATCCTCAAACCAAGCCCCGCCGCCTTGGCTACGACCATGATCAATATCGAGTGGGTTTCGGCTACGCATTGCCGCAAAAGGAAAATATTCTTTCTACTGGACATAACGTCAGTGTTTGATTTCGCCAGCCAGCTCCTGCTGAATTTGTAAAAAACCGGCCAAGTGCGAGTCAGACCCACGCACCGAGGGTTCTTTTTCCGACATTTTACTCGAGAAATCAAAAACTGTTATGCATTAAAAAAATATGCATAAAAATAAATAAAAATCTGTTTTAGAATGAACAGGTAAAGCCCTTTCATATGATAACCCACTTGATATATGTAGTTATCTTACTTTGAAAATTAAAAATACTAATATTTGTTCATGAACACATGACAGACGGATAGAAGGACAAATGGACAGACGGACAGACGGAAAGACTGACAGACTGACAGACAACGAAGTGATCCTATAAGAGTTCTTTTTTGCTTTTGAGTTACGGAACCCTAAAAATATTTAGTTTTATTTGCCCCGTATTTTATTTTCATAATTACAGGTTTCTGTATCCTGAAATACGGGGTAACCAGTAAAATACGGGGCCTCTGGCAACCCTATTCGGAAAACACTGTCACATTCAAGTTAATGTCAAATATTTTGTTTTCAATTACAGAAAGCTGCATCAATCATTATTAGAATATTTTCTTTGTTGTGATTGGCTGAATTTTTGAGTTTCAGCCAATAAACAGACTATTTGCCAATTAAACGTCATAACAATATAAATGCCAGAAAGTTTAACCAAATAAAACAAACTTAATGAGAACCTAGTGAGAATGCAAACGGCACACAATTTATAATACATAATAATAATAATAATAATAATAATAAATAGGCTTTATTGCTTACTTATTGCTAGTGACAAACATACATATGTTATAAGTAAATTAAATCTATAAAAAAAAAAACTAACAATAGCAATAGGCCGCAAACTCAGCATGGCCGAGCATTGATGACAATGCTCAGCGCTGGTTTTCAGTTTGCTCCAAAAAATATTGATTAATAAAATAAAAACGCACCGCGCCCGTTGCGTTCCCTGCTTATTGATCAATATTAAAATGAATACAGTACAACCCAAAAAGAACCTTAAAAACCGTACAGTAGAAAGAAAAATGAAAAGGAGAAAAAAGCACACACATACACATAACAAGCAAAAAAAAAAAATGAAAATAAAAACTAAACAAGATAAGATCTAAACAAGATGTCCCTTCCCAGCTAGGCCTAACGAATAATATTATTAATAACTTAAATAGTAGTATTACTTATAGACAACAATAATAATAGTATGGTTCCAATATTATGTTAGTCATATTATGTTAGTCGTAAGAAATGCTGTAAGAAATTGCATTCCTAAATCCTGGTGATCCCTCGGGATTAGAAAAGGATCATCCGTTTAAATATTCTTACGTGATACAGAAACAAGTTGCATCCCGGGGACGGGCTATTACGGAGAGGCAACTTTTGTTCTGGGAAATGAAAGGATCGGGATTTTTAAAAACCTAAATCCACGCGAGCGAAGCTGCGGGCCTTAGCTAGTTTGTAAATATATTTAGAAGCTACTATAAGATAATAGATAAGGTACTTATTTCCTTATATTTTTATTGTATGGCAGCGCGCGGTTTTAAATTATAAATTGCACGTCCTGTCCTTTTCTGTAATACATTTTTTTCTCAATATCTACCGCTTTATCTCATAGCAAGAGTCCGTAAGACATAATACAGTGAAAATAAGCAAAATATACAATTTTTGCAGTTTCCACGTCAGTACCTGTCGAATTTTTCTAACAGTGTAAGCAGCAGAGCTGAGTTTACCATCAAGTGTTGATATGTGGGTGTTCCATAGAAGCTTTGCATCTAACATTATACCGAGAAACACGGGGTTCTCCTTTATTTTCAACATATGATTATTTATCAATGAATTTATGTCATTTAAGGTCCTGGTATTGGGCAGTGTGAATTCAACACACTTAGATTTCTTTGCGTTTGGAAGTAAATTGTTAGCAATAAATCAGAGAGTGACCTGTGATATGGCATTACATATAGTATACATTGTCAAAAATTATAATATTAAAGCTGTGCGTATTGCGTGAGGAATAGGTTGCAAGAGAGTTGCAACTTGCAGGGTTTGATGCATGCGCTATTGCCAGCAAACATGAGACATATTTTTATCTACAGGCAATGTCTGAGTAGGTAACGCATACGTCTAACGCAAGTTGAAATGTACCAGTGTATTTAGTTAGACCTATCGACAAGTTTGGAGTTGGGTGCAGTCTAAATGTGGCCCGTGTGTTTAGACTGTCAGTTTCTGTCAGTTTCACGTGTCGTCCCCCGCACTTCACCACCCCGCTTGCACAAATCGAGACAGCACGAAATTTTCAAGATTTCTGGGTGTAATTTCTGGTTTTCGTAGTTCCCACATAATTATAACAATATAAAATATATAACGATAATTTTTTTACTACATAATATTCATTAAATTTTCTAGGTCTGTGGTTTTTCCAAATTTCATTAAATTGCTTCGTTGTCTAGAAAAACGAGCACAAAGTTGGGCCTTTTTTTAAAGAAAAATACAAATCTTTGAGCCCCTGTAATTTTAAAACTACATATTTTTAGAAAAATCTAAAACACCACAGACACAGATATTAGTTTCTAGACTATGTCTGCTAAATTTCATGGACTTTGGTTGCTTAATATTCAAATGAAATGGGAACTACGATTGTATGGAGTAAGTGACGGAGAGAGCTCTGTTAACAAACCTTCGATAATATTTATCGAACTGACAAATGAAAAATCATACAAGTGTACATTAAAAATTTATAACACCCCCGATAAGCGAAGGTTACAGTAACTAGAAAAGAGCTGATTACTTTCAAACGGCTGAACCGATTTTCTTTGATTATAGCTAAGAACATTCTCGATCAAGCCACCTTTCGAACAAAAAAAACTAAATTAAAATCGGTTCATTAGTTTAGGTGCTACGATTCCACAGACAGATACACATGTCAAACTTATAGCACTTCTCTTTTTGGGTCGGGGGTTAAAAGTAATATGTCTCACAAAAATCTAAATATTTGGTAGCACTACACAAAACCTCTCTATCGAATTCGGATATCAATTACTCAACTATACCGTACTCTTGGGACACCTCTCTAAATGGTAACAATTTAGGTTACGACGGTAATTTATGTACATAGGGAATAGCAGTAGATTACCCAGGTCATAATACTTTACTGTATCATAAAACATTCCATCAGCGAGCCATGGAGAGGGATATGTAAGGAGTTTCCCTGTGGAATACGATCAGAAATAAGAAGATTTGAAGGAGAATTGGGGTCACTGACATAACCCAAATCATTATCAAGCTGAAGTGGCAGTGGGCAGGCCATGCATGTCGTTGAGGCCAATGGAGCCAGAAAATCTTTGAGCGGAGACCGCGTATAAGCAAGCGTATTATAGGACACTCACTAGTACAACGTACGATGGACTGATGATATAAAGAGGCTGGCGGGAAGTGGCTGGATGAAGAAGGCTGAAGGACGAGTGTGATGGCGCTCTTTAGAGAAAGCTTAAGTTGAACAGTGGGCGGTAATAATCAGTGACCATGATGATAATAATAAACCATTGACTGGTTGGTCTAGCTATTAGCGTATTGGACTAGGTTCTATCCCCAGGTCGGGTCAAAAACATCTCAATAGCAGCCCGAAGCGAGCACGTAAAACTGAGATATTTTTGAATAATATCAATTGTTATATAACTCATTAATACTGACTTAATAGACTTTGAGATTCCAAAACTTGAACAATTGTTTGTTTGGTATTATTTCTATTCACAATTTTATGATTAAAATGTTCACTGAAACATTTCACAACTTCAGTTCAGTCAGTTTTAGTAATAATTACTCAGCTTAAGTAATTAAATACAAATACTCCAACTTAAATTAATAGCAAAAGTCTATATTATGTCTGTTACCTTAGCAGGGCCCACTCGCTTAACCGATTTCGATGATATTTGGAACAAAGATAGCTTGCATCAGGAGATTGGCTAATTTTTTATCTCGGAAACGTGTTCCCACGGGCTTTTCTATACTAGATACCTACGGAATTCTAGAAAATCAAATAGGTCCCACAGAATTATTACAAAAGCTAAATCCACGTGGAAGAAGTTCGCGGACATCACAAGTAGCGAAGTAGGGAATAATATTTTAGCCCTTATAGATATAATACATGCGTGACATACCTAAATGTGATATTCAATTAAAGTTGTTTGAATTTTCTCTACTCGTATCTTTTAACCTCCATGACAACTTGACTTTAGTAGTTGAAAAGTCTGACTAATTTTATTATTGTTATCTTAGAAATTGAAGTCGTGAAGTAAAGTTTTATGACTCGAAGAAGTGTTCAGACGGCACCTTATTCAGACAGCGATATCCTTTGTCTAAAACGAGTTAGGTTATAGGTAGTTTAACTTTTCTTGAACTCTAAAGCTTACTGCACACCTAATAGTGCCGTACGCGCCAAATAACCTACTTACATTTTAAAAACCGGCCAAGTGCGAGTCGGACTCGCATACGAAGGGTTCCGTACCATTGTACAAGATAATATACTTACCTAACACTTTGTCTGTAGAACTTTAGACATTTTTTTTCGGACAGGCGGACGGACAGACGCACACACAGACAGACTGCCAGACATATAGGCAGACAGACTGCTAGACAAAATATTTACAGACAGACAGGCAGACATACAGACAATAAAGTGATTATTTAAGGGTTCCTTTTTCCCCTTTGAGGTACGAAACCCTAAAAATGTAGTGTTGAAACCTAGTAACAAACTAGGTCTAGTAACAAATGTATATTTTCTTTTCCAGGTGTAACAAGCTTACGCGACGTGAAACTCCTCGTGGAGCCCTCGACGGTCATCAAAGGAGGAACAGCAGCTCTCATCTGCTCGAGAGACATGCAGGGCGCTCCACTGTACTCTGTGAAGTGGTACCGCGGCAACCATGAGTTCTTCAGATACACGCCCAATGAGACACCTGACCTCAAAGTGTTTGGGCTGCCTGGTATCTATGTTGATGTGAGTTGATTTTTTTTCTTTACTAATCACTGTAATCAAAGTCAAAGTCAACTCAAAACTACCTGATCCGGTCGACTTGACCCGGGTAGAATTTCACACATGATAATATAACCTATGTTACTTTTTGATGGTTTGATCTTGACTTTGGCTTTGACCTTGACTTTGATTTTGATAATAACATTCTAATGGTGACAGAATTATTAAAATCGGTTCAGAGGAAGCGTTTTGTAGTTAGGGATGAGAATGAATAATCGTCATTTTTCATCATCGTTATATCTATAAAAGTCGGTATTTGAGCTTTTGGGCAAAAATTGAAAAGTCACAACTCAGGATTTTTGACAATTCCAAAACTTAAGTGATTTCCCCTCCGCATTTCGTCGCACCGCGTGCTGTGTGTCTCAGCCCTTATAGCTAACTGTGTTAATTATAATTTACAAAGGGATTCTAACTTATACAAAGAAAAGAAATATTCTTGTAAATTATATGTCTGAGCCGATTATAAACTTTCCGTATTGCTTATACAGGTATATGAATGTCGTTTGAATATTGTACTTCTGAAAAATAATTCGGACTGGATCGGTCTTACAAAGAAATTTCTTAATAATACCTTCAGTCGTTGAACTTTAGGGAATAAAATGTCGTTTCTTATGAATATATTCAATTTTATTCCAATAAGTGTTATTTCTGGAATGAAAGTTCTTTGACCTGATAATTTACGACATCAAACAAAATTCAGATTTTGGGATTTTGTCTGAATTTCGTAATTAGCTTCATCCGTGTATATTAGATATGAATGCAAAAGTCTGTCTGTCTGTTTGTTACCTTTTCTTGGCTTGACCGTAGAATGACGATCTTTACGCAATCCAGTATAGATGTAATAACTTGGGGCATGAATTCCGTTAAAATATTATGTTAAAACTGAATATTTTAACGGAAAACTACAGACATAGATATTAGTTCCTAGAATGTTCCTACAAAATTTCATTGAGTTTGATTGGTTAGTATTCAAATGAGAGCCAGACTACATTTGCTTGGATCACATTAAGCGGAACTTACATTATGATATTAGTGGCACGACATTAACTGCACGACATTAATTCATTATCAATTGCAAGTGTAAACGTTTAATTTCGTAATGCATGCATGCATTCATTTATGCATGCATTCATTAATGCATGCATTACGAAATAACGCTTTACGAATAAGGATCTCGGCGTGTAGAAGTCCCTACAAGAGACCTATGTCCAGCAGTGGACTAGATGAAGACTACGATAGTGTCTAAATCGGATCGGAGTCGTGTCGCACCATTCTATCTGCAGGATAGAAACATTCTTCGAATAAAATTCTCGTAGATTCAGATCGGGATATATCGAATATGGCCACGTTTTGTCTAAGGTTGCAGATTGAATCAATAGCAAACCGATTGGCACTAGAATACGCTGAGGCATTTCTTTTGAAGACTGTTTTATTTACTTGGAATTCATTTTTACCTGAATTTCGAAATCCAGTGTCTGTCTAAAGTATCAAGAAGTGACTTTGTATCTGTTTTTTTTTTCATGAAACGGCTGTTCATAGCTTATTTTTAATAACTCTTTTATACTATTACTAATAATCATTTAGTTAAATATTAGTATAAAACCATTATACTCACATAAAAATAAATAAAAAACTGTTTTAGAATATACAGGTAATTTCATATGATACCCCACTTGGTATAATTATCTTACTTTGAAAATTGAAACATATATTAATTTTTTTTAAATGATATAACTACAAATTCACGGTTTTCAGATTTATTCCTGTACTTGTGCTATAAGACCTACCTACCTACCAAATTTTATGATTCTAGGTTTTATAGGTTTTCTTGACAGACACGACGACGGACGGACGGACGGACAGACGGACAGACATACAGACAGACAGACAGACAACAAAGTGATCCTATAAGGGTCCGTGTTAGTCGATGCTCTGACTAATTTCAACTAAAGATTTTTGTATAAACCTGTGGAGAGGATACTGCCATTGGCGCTATTAGAATGCCATAGGCCTACTTTGTCGTATTAGTTTACAAATTTTGAAAAACCAAATTAAAGAATTTCGCGGACAGACCCGTTTAGTGCACCTTAATATTATAATTTTCAGATGAACCGTTCGAACGGGACGCAGGTTCTACTCCGGCGGTTAGAGCTGGGCCTGTCGGGCAACTTCAGCTGCGAAGTTACTGCGGACGCGCCCTACTTCGCCACGCAAATCACCACCAAGTTCATCGATGTTATAGGTAAGGACTCAGGCGCAGAGTAAAGGTGCCCACGCACTTGAACTGCCGCGCGGCGCGGCTGGAGAGAATATCGTGCGGGGCGCTGACGCGACGCGCAATTCAGCTGCAGTTCAGTTCGAGTGTGTGGGCACCTTTAGGGTGCCTTTCCACCAGAGATGTGCTATGCAGCTTGTGCTACGAAGATGTGAAATCTACGCTACGAAAATATGTGACCGTTTCCACCAATACTAAGCTATGTAGATGTGCGAGGAGGATGCGCTATGAAGATGCGCCGCCGCAAAGTAGCTGCGCGAGAAAGATGCGCAGTATCGAAAGTAGGCAAGCGGTGAGGAGAGAGGCGCTCACGCGTCCTGCCGTGCCTGTACATAGCTACACCACTCGCGACGGCCCATAGCAGGCATCCTTCCATATAAAAACATATCTCAGTTGAATGCGTTTCCACCAGTGCTAAGTTATGTGCACCAATGAATATGATTGGCGGATATCAAACGCATCCATAGCAACGTAGCATAGCACATCTCTGGTCGAAAAGCAGCCTAATAATAATAATGTAATACAAGTACACACTAGTGCCGGTACTCGAGCGCGACGTAGTCCAGCTCTATTGGGACCGGTCCATCATCACGGACAGGACTATTCTAGAGAATAAGTCTGACATCGTGGTGGTGGATCGGGCATAGTCGGGCAACATTCATATGTTTTCCTTCCGTTTTTTTGTCACATCCATCAATTCAATAAATTATTCGTCAAGTGCGAGTTGGACTCGTTGGGTTCCGTACCATCATACAAAAAAAACTTTTGGAAGGAAACTAACCCTAAAAAAAATATACGGACGGACGGACGGCAGAGGCTTAGTAACCCTAAAAAGCTTTTTAAAAAGTAATAGGACTTTTTTCCTCTATGGCATAGACTCATTAGATTAAATTTCCATTCCTAGGAATTTTAATTAACTTTCTTGTTCGAACAGTTAATATAAAATCCCTTTTCTTTGTACCTACTTGCTCGGTGTTTATTTTCATCGGAAGAAATTCTTTCTGTCGAGAAGTCTTCTTTAAAAGCGTAGATATTAGGATTTTAATGAAAGTACTATTTTTGTGAAAGAGGCTTTTTTAATCAGTTTTATTATAGACACAAAATCCGTGCGTGAAGGCGTCCATGTTGGGAAGGAAGAAGGACCATAGATTAAAAATGTGTAGACATAGTGACTGTTCCACAGAGTAGGCATTGTCTATTGATACAATATATTCTAACACCCCCCTTCAATGCTTACTTTATTATTAAAAATTTAGATACCTCCCAACATTTACACATTAATTAACAAAAATATACTTTACACACATACCTTAACAAAAATCGAAAAGCTAAGTTACATTTTAAAACAGACCAAAAAAATTCCAAATGATTAAAACCTTTAAAATTATATTATCAGGTGGACCATACATGAAAACTTATGCAACACATTTTTAGACAAAGCTTTTGTAAACATATCAGCCACCTGATGTTCAGTTTTTACATATTTCAAACAAATTCTACCTTTATTGACAAGTTCCCTTATATAATGATACCTTATATCTATATGTTTAAGCCTTTTTATACATGTGGTGCTTGCAACTGTAATAGCAGACTGATTATCACAATACATTATTATCTTATCAGTATGAATATCAAAATCTTGACAAGTTTTGCAACCAGCATGCTTCGCTTGCTGCCATGCTTAATGCTATGTACTCTGATTCCGTAGAAGAGAGACTCACTGAACTTTGTTTCTTAGAACACCATGAAATTAAGCAATTGGAATACATAAAACAATAGCCGGTGGTGGATTTTCTATCTTGCAAGTCTCCTCCCCAGTCAGCATCACAGTAGCCTATCAATGACGCATCATTACATTTGTATACTAACTTATAATTTAAAGAATATTTTACATATCTCAAAACACGCTTTAAAGAGCTTAACAAAGCAGTATTTGCTCTGTTTTGGAACCTAGAAAGTATAGAAATTGACACACATAGGTCTGGTCTTGTTCCTAAGACTGCATACATTAGACTACCTATTATCTGTCTACACTGATTTTCAATATTTTTATCACAACACTCTTTATTTTCCAATATTTTTGTATTAAAGTTTTGATCAATAGGGGTAGATATCGGTTTACAATCTTGCATGTTAAATTTTCTTAATACACTTTCTAAATAACGTTTTTGATTTAATTCAGTAATACCAGAATCTAAATTTTGCTTGACATTGATACCTAGAAAGTCTGACACTAAACCTAAGTCTTTCATGCTAAATTCTTTATTTAATAATAACTTAAAATCTGATATTTGTTTTTCATTACTTCCAAAAATCAACAAATCATCTACATATAGAAGAACATACATTTTATCTTTACTATCACACTTTGTATATAAACATGAGTCACATTGTGACCTTTTAAACCCAATTTTAGAAATTGTAGAGTTGAATTTTTGGTTCCAGCTTTTAGGTGACTTTTTGAGACCGTATAACGACTTATTTAGCTTAACTATATTTTTATCCCCACTATAAGCCCCATCAGGTAACTTTACAAACACCTTTTCATCAATTTCCCCATACAGAAAAGCCCCAGTAACATCCATTTGATATATAGGTAATTTACACTGAGTTGCTACTGCGGTAAATAACCTGAAAGTTGACAGCTTTGCCACGGGTGCATAAATATCATTTAAATCCATTAAATCAGTTTGCTCAAAGCCTCTAGCCACAAGCCTCGCTTTATATTGGATAGTATTACCTGATTTCTTCGTTCTGAAAACCCATTTACTGCTTATAGCGTTAGCATTTTGAGGTAAATCACAAAATTCCCAAGTATTGTTATTTTTTAATGTCTCTAACTCCCTATCAATAGCTTTTTGCCAACTACTAGCATCCTGCCTACACATAGCCTCTTTGTATGTAGTAGGTATTTCATCTACAGAAGAAACATTATTACACCTGAAAAAAGAGGTTTTCTTACGGATACGCTTAGGTTTATCTTGTGTATAGACCACAGTGTCATTTTCACTACTCCCACTTTGACTTTCAACCTCATACATACTTTCTTGTTCATCACGCAAGTTTTCTTCACACACAGTACTAGACTTTGATTCTAAGTTATCACTATGAGTGCTTTCTACATACACAGTTTCTTCATGTACTTGTGAAGACTGTTTTTCTTCAGAAAATGAACTTTTCATGAACACTACATCACGCCTAATGTCAACCGTGTTTTTGAATGAGAAATATATTCTATAACCCTTAACATTCTCACTGTAACCCACTAATATACCTTTTTCGCCTTTTGAGTCCCACTTCTTTCTTTTTTCTTTAGGAATATGGGCATAAACAGGTGTGCCGAAGATTTTTAAAGAATTTATATCAAACTTTTTGTTAGACCACAACTCATAAGGAGTTTCATCTTTTATAGTACTTTTACCTGTTCTATTTAAAACATATGCAGCTGTATTAACTGCCTCTGCCCACAAATATTTAGGTAACTTCTTAGCGCACAGCATAGTTCTAGCCGCTTCAATTAAAGTTCTATTTTCCCGTTCTGCCTTACCATTTTGCTCAGGACTATATGGCACTGTTTGTTGATGAATAATACCACGTTTATGAAACAATTGAGCTACATCTTTGTTCAAAAACTCTAACCCGTTGTCACTTCTAAAATATTTAACTTTATTTCCCGTTTCATTTTCAGATTTATTTAAAAAATTCTCTATACAGATCTTAACTTCATCCTTCCCTTTCAAAAAATACACACTCCTATAGTTAGAATAATCATCCTTGAAAACAACAAAATACCTTGCACCTCCAAGCGACGTTTGTTCCATAGGGCCACAAACATCAGCATGAATTAACTCACAAGTTTTGGTTGTTTTTATCTCACTACTTGGAAAGGGTAAACGATGGATTTTGCCCTCTAAGCAACTTTCACACTGTTCTTGCACACTACTTGCACCCTCAATGCAAATGTTATTATTTTTTAACACCTCTTTGACATAGGTCATGTTTTGGTGAGCAAGTTTTTGATGCCACTCATTTAAGTCTGTATTATTTTGCACCATATTTATTTCACTACATTTATAACGAAAATCTAAATAATAAAGGTTATCAATCCTCTTTGCAATAGCAGACACTTGGTTTTTCTTGTAAAATTTACATGAATTTTCATCTGTCACCATGACATAACCTTTAGACGTAACACATTTTACAGAAAACAAATTAGTTTTTAAGTCGGGGACATACAAAACATTATCTATGGTCGAGTCGACCCATACTTTACCATTATATACTTGTGCCATTAAACTGCCTGACCCTAACACTTTAATAGGTGTGCCATCTCCTAGCATTACAAATTTATTTGTCATATCAGTAAAAGAAGTGAACAATTCTTTATCTTTGCACATATGATCACTCGAGCCTGTGTCGACCAAAAAAGTAGATTGGTTATAATCTTTCAAAGAGTTTGAGACTACAAATGCATTGCTAGAGCTAGTACCTTGTTTATTTAGTCTAAATTTACACTGACTCTTCTTGTGACCTAATTTCCTGCAAAAATAACAGCGGAGTTCTGGCTTATTGTTACCGTAGGCATAATTTTGATTTTTCACTGGACTGTCCGTCTTCACTTTACACTCAGATTGAGAATGATTATAATTTTTAGACCGAAAACACTGAAACTTTTTACCACTATTCCTGTTAGCTGCAAAAGCTGATGCAGGCGTTGAACTCGAAGCCTCCTTCATCCTCTCCTCTTCCACGAGCAGTCGAGCAACCAAATTATCATACGTTTGTTTGTCATCCGGAGCAGACTCCCATGCTGACACAAAATGTTTGTATTTCTCTGGTAATGACATAAGCACCTTTGTGATTACAAATTTTTCTGAAATATCCTCTCCCATCTGCTTGAGATTGTTCTTAATTTCCTGGATTTTGGATAGAAAAAACGACATTTCCATACCTTCGTCGAATTTAAATTGGAAGAACCGTTGTTGGATTATGTGTATATTTGTCTCACTTTTCTGTTCATACACACTTTGAAGCTTTCTCCACATCTCAGCTGCAGAACTACAGGTTATAATATGCAACATGACGTCCTCAGTCATCCTTGTAACTAACAATGATTGAGCCTTTGCATCCTTGCTTTCCCATGAAGTTTTTTGTGTTGGATCATCGGGCTTGACGCTCTTACCCTCTACGATGTCAAACAAACCTTGCCCTCTCAGTAAAACTGATGTTTGAAATTTCCAAATGTTCCAATTTTTTGGACCCTCCAGTTTACATACCGTGCCTTGAGCCACTGGTATAATAGTTGTGTTTTCCATCTTACAGCTTGCTCCAACCAACTTGATTGTAATAATTGACTTCCTACCTTGAACAGGCAGTATTTGCAGAGATAATTCCGTACCTCGCCGACCGCGCCGCAATGGCCGCCACGCGTTTTTTCAAGTTGTAATATTTCACAATAAATAGTAATCAATGCAAAATCAAAATAGATTACGTGGCTGGGCCGCATAACCTATTAGGATTTTAATGAAAGTACTATTTTTGTGAAAGAGGCTTTTTTAATCAGTTTTATTATAGACACAAAATCCGTGCGTGAAGGCGTCCATGTTGGGAAGGAAGAAGGACCATAGATTAAAAATGTGTAGACATAGTGACTGTTCCACAGAGTAGGCATTGTCTATTGATACAATATATTCTAACAGTAGATAATTAAAATAAACATCTGTAAAACTTGGAAACTTTATGTTAGAAATATTGAAGTTTCAGAGAAGTTTTTAATTTTTTTTTTCTTTTACTTATTGTTAAATATGTATCCACACTAATAAGTAAATGCGAAAGTGTGTCTGTCTGTTTGTCTATCCGTCTGCTAGCTTTTTACGGTCCATCCTTTTTTGACGAAATTTGATAAATTTGACAAGCTATCTCAGCTTGTCTAGATCCGATTTTTTAGAAACTTGTATCCAGTTCACGAAAGATATCGTCTGAGTATTTGAAATATAGATAGCCACCCTGGAAAAGGTATAATGTACTTTTTATCCCAGAAAATCAAATAGCTGCCACGGAGACGGCGAATCATCTAGATTTCAGTATTTATGTATGGTATTTTGGGAAGATACTAAGATAAAGGAAAGTTTCAAAAAATTACGCATAGCTTTACAAGAAGTAGATAAATAAGTACAACAATACTACAATGATATTCTACTTATTACAAAAATAAAATAAAAATATGGCAAACCAATAAAACAACCTAATGGAAGGCAATGAAAATTCAATACACCTATTACTATAAGGGGCAATAGCATGGCGAGCAACTTGTTACCAATTCGCTGGAAATAATACAAAAGCGATACGAGAAATAGCTACCTACTTCTTATTACATGACTAGCCGATGCCCGCGACTTTGCCCGCGTGGATTTAGGTTTTTCGAAATCCTGTGGGAACTCCGTCCAGTAGTTTTTGCGTGAAGGAGTAACAAACATACACACACACACACACACTAGGTAACTAGATGACGCCTACGACTTCGTCCGCATGGATTTAGATTTTTATAATCCCGGGGAACTATTTAATTTTCCAGGATTAAAGTTGCGCGAATTTCCGGGATGCAAGCTAGATACCTTTGCACCAAGTTTCGTATAAGAATCCCACGGGAACTCTTTAATTTTTAAAAGTTAGGCTAAGTAAGATAACTATACCAAGTGGGGTATCATATTATTATGAAAGGGCTTTTTCTAAAACAGATTTGCATTTATTTTTATGTATTATAAGTTTTTGATTTATCGTGCAAAATGTCGGAAAAATATCCCGAGTAGGTACGGAACCCTCGGTGCGCGAGTCTGACTTGCACTTTGCCGGTTTTTTTTTTCATCAAAGAAGAATATGAAGATAACTAATTAGCTGTCGATATTGGATCTTCTTGAATCCAATGTTGCGGCTACATAACTATCGCAATAATCAACGCGTTAAACTGAGTGGCCTACCTAGTATTATTATATTAAATACAATATTATATAGCCCTTACGGGCTGTATAATATTGTATAATATAGTGGTTGTATATTTCTATGCCACCGTCATATTATTTATACAATTTTCTCGTTTTATCGCAAAATGAAACGAATTGCTCACAACATTATTGCCTTTCCTATATTACTATGATATTGAATTCACGTAAGATTTCTGTTTGGATGTTTTATTCGCTCGCCGTTTTATTGTATTATATTATATTTTATTATAAGAAAATCTTGTTATTTACAAACTCCAGAATTGTGTTTACGTATGTTTTTATTTCCGCGAAAAATGTCGTTCTATATTAGGGTTCCGTACTGAAGGGTGCCAACGAGACCCTATCACTAAGTCTGCGCTGTCTGTCCGTCAGTTTGTCTTTCTGTCAGATGGCTGTATCTCGTGAACGGTGAACCACAACATCTGCGTTCCGTTGTAGTGAAATATGAAGTCGCTTTCCAAGGCCACTGTAGACAATTTCAGGGAAAATATCCATCGCCATCTATCTCCACTCTCATCCCGCACAGTTTCGCCGTCAGCAGAAGATTTAGTGTCACTCGATACAGTATTGAGCCGCTATAAATCGTCGGCCGCAGCCGCAACGGTGGCAGTTACAAGTCTACGCCATTGTGAGATCTGATTTATAGCGGGTAGTTTCTTAGACAGAGTTTTGACTGTAAGAATAAATGATTAATGTCTAATGTTTTATGGTGTACCAGACGTCAATCATTACGTCATATCTACATTTCTGTGAGTTGTGATCCCTGCCATCCACATTCCATCTCTTTTTCATTGTGGTAAAATATATAGACCCTTTCCAAGGAGACTATAGACAATTTTAAGGAAAATATCCATCGCCATCTATCTCCACTCTCATCCCGCACAGTTTCGCCGTCAGCAAAAGATTTAGTGTCGCTCGATACAGTATTGAGCCGCTATAAATCGTCGGCCGCAGCCGCAACGGCGGCAGTTACAAGTCTACGCCATTGTGAGATCTGATTTATAGCGGGTAGTTTCCTAGACAGAGTTTTGACTGTAAGAATGAATGATTAATGTGTATAAGTGATTCGTGGACTACCAGGTGTAGTTTATGTTAATGTATTATATTAAGTTTCAATGCCAGAACAAACTCACCCTATCTTTATTCTATCCTAGCTGATGCCCGTGACTTCGTCCGGATCGGGGCTCCATGGTTTTATGAAATCTCCCATATCCCTTCTAGGTTAACCTGTTTCATTTACCATAAGGTAACATCACAGCCATTGGCTAACTAGTCGTCGAATAAAAAAACCTCTTCCCTCTGTTTAGATTAATGAAACTTTTCTAAATATAGATCGCTTTTAATTTGAAATCCTGGGAATGATCTAATTAAAGCTGAACAAGGCAAATTGTACAATGTATTTCTTGAGGGAACTTAATCCAACCAGCTTATCCTGGCCAAAGGAAATAGCTTGCGCCAAGAAATAACAGATTAGGGTCAAGCCATATTGACGCAACGTCGAAGCAACGAGTTCTCGAAGAAGTCGAGTTCGACGAAGTTTGCACTAAAATGTTACATAGCATCGTAAACCTTTTCTCCACTCTCTAAATAAAAACAGTTTCATATTATCCGCAATGTTTCTTCTTAACTCCATTCATTGCTGGAGATAAAATTCAGTAAGTGGGTACTATGTTTTCCTCAGTAGTCTCGCTCTTGACAAAGCGGTTGTAGTCATAACTTAAGTGTTGTGGCACGCTAGACTATTATGCGTCTCAAATGCACTCGTATAACCTTTCTCGTGCACTTATGTACCTTCATAAGGAAACATCCACCGCAGCCGTCACTTTGTCTGTTCATCTCATGGGCGATCTACCACGTGCTCTTATGCCATCTATTGCCTTGAACCATTAAACGTTCAATCAAAACATCGTCACATCTTGATACCTGAATAAAGAAAGCGAGAATGACTTGTTCGTCCTAAATTCTTTCCAATACACTTTAAATAATAAAATTAAGTAGTAAAATTTTAGAGTAGCAGGACGACACCTATGCTTCGAGTCTATGTGAGTGTGCTTTGACCTTAAGACTTCAGACAAATAGAGCATCGTAGAAAATAAACAGAGACAAGCGCTTGCACTTAGTATTACATGAATAAACAGATGTCGTATAGTGAACTTCATCTAGAAATAGTGCTCGATATTTCAAAACGTACAAATTGAAATAGGTACGTATACCTATTATTTCAAAGTAAACTATGCCATGCCACAGCGGCGGAGCTAAAAATTAAATTCTAAACTAGAATTCAAGTTCTTCTGAAATAAGTATATTAAATTTAAATGAAAATCAAACATAATTATGTAAAATGAAAACCTAGAAATTTAATACTGGAAATTCACATCAAATTTTCAGGTACAAAAAATCTTTTTAGTACCTGAAATTTTACTTGTGTAGTTAAAACTCTAAATTGAAATTCCTGAAACAATATTTGATTTTTTCCATTATTTCGCTATAACAAAGGGCTTTCGCAATAACATATTATATTTTATAAATAATATTCTCAGAGAACCAAATATTTTGCGCTAGGTGTAATATTCGACTTTTGAATTGGGACTAATTTTCAACTGATAGTTTTTTTTTCATTTTCATTTCATATCTTATATTAATTGTCTACCTAACGGCCTATAAATAAAGGGCCCAACCCAACTGATAGATAACCTACTTTATTTACCTAGTAAGGTCCAGTTGCATGACAGGCGATTAAAGTTACTTAACGGTTACTGATAAACTTAACCTTCAATAAGAGCAAAGTTGCACGAGTCGTGGTATGTACCCCTCATCTACAATATTAAATGAATAAGCTTATAATCAACATATAAAGCCTTTGTCACCTGGATCATAACAACAAAGCGATTGAGCGATTCATCATAATCGGCTCTGTAGTCTAGGCGCTACGGTGGAACACATACATACATACATACATACACACATACATACATACATACATACATACATACATACATACTTACGTACATACATACGTAGACTGCCAAAATCATAACCTTTCCTTTTGGTTTTTTCGTAGTCGGGGTAAAAAGTATTTTCATTTTTCTCTAAACGTATCTAAGAATAAGAACAAATACTCCCTAACTTAAATTTCCACAGCAATCCTTTAGGCAAATACCTAGGTCTCAACTCAGTTGAAATCGAATCCCAGTAGATTGTAAATAACATGTTCTGGATCGCTGCGCTACACTAGTAAACTGTAAGGCTCTTTACGCACTGCATCCGATCCGAATAGTAGATGCGCCGGCCACACAGGCCGCGTATGCGTCGCGTAGCATTGCGTTGTAATGTATGGAACTGTATGAGACATAGCATACCGCTTGTGTGGTGTAAACGTTCACGTAGACGTAATGCGTACAGTTATGTCTACGAATTCACGCGCGTCACAAGCAAGTGTCACGTGTACGTGCGCGCGTGTGAATCGGCTTTAAAATGCTGGTGGAAAATGAAAGTCGGATCTAGTATGCTACACGGTTACTTTGGATCGAAAATTCTCGGATTCGAATCGGATACAGTGCGTTGTGCATAAAGAGTCTGAAAATATTCTGGCTCGTCACATTGAGATTTCATTAGAAAAGGTAGAGAACAGGATGGCAAGGCACACTCCTTCCACACGGAAATCAAGCGGTGTTATGGAATATTATAAATACGAAAGTGTCTGTCTGTCCGTTTATCTGCTACTGTTTCACGACCCATTCGTTTAGCCGATTTTAACAAAACTTGACCCAGACAACACATAACTGCAGATAGGTAGTAAAATTATAACAACCCTTATTATATATACCTATCCGTTTCATGAACTACTATTAAATATACCTATAAATCATGAATGAATGGTATTTACCTAGTGTTCCTAACACTGTTTCTCCTTCGGAGTATATTCAAGACGAAATATTACCCTGTTAGCACTAACCAGTTTCTTGTCTTGTTATGTCGAAATACACGTTTGTTTCCGACTTACTACTCCGCCTGTAGTTAGTTCCTCTGTAAATCATTCGTATCTTCCAAACTGCTTCGAAACACTATTATAGTTTACTAGATGATGCCCCCGACTACGTCCGCGTGGATTTAGGTTTTTTTAAAAATCCCATGGGAACTCATTGATTTTCCGGGATATAAAGTTGCCTATGTCCGTCCCTGGGATGTAAGCTAACTCTGTATCAAGTTTCATCAAAACCGGTTAAACTATTGGGTCGTGAAGAGCTAGCAGACAGACAGACAGGCACTTTAGCATTATACTATATATTTTATAATATTATATTAGTATATTAGTATAATTAGTATATTAGTATTAATATATTCGTATAGTATGGATATGGATGCTTTGGATAGATGTTGCTTAAACACGGGACAGGATACGGAACTTTAAAACTTGCTCGGGGCATGGGTTCAACTGGTAGAAGCTTCTTGAGAATTTATCTAAATTCCGTGTTTTCGGTTCTCTAGTGAAATGAGGACCCCTAAAAGTTTTGTCCACCAGTCCATCTGACCGTCTGTTTTTCTCGGCTATTTTATTCAAAAGCTATTAATGTGTGCTAATGCTAAAAATTGTAATCAATGTAAAGTGGAAATACAATCATATTATTTGTAAACGATGTCTGTTAACTTCTACACTACAACTAATGCAGATGCAAAGTACTGGAACGCAAGTAAACTACCTGATTGATCTAGAATACCTATGTTATTTAGATACGTTCATTCAGGTTTCACTGCGTAAGGGTGGTTCCAGACTATAGTTTTTCCTGCCCGTTATTACGCTGATTTTGACATACACTACGCGTTTACATACGCGCTACATTTCCCGCTTCAATTTACATGTTGCAGCGAAATGGCATAAACCGCGAGTTAGCTAACTCCCTTAGGGATATGGCTAACGCCATAACCCCTACCATAGTTATACAACCTTTAACGGTATATTCGTTTTATAAACCGATTTATATGAAATGTGGTAGGCGCAAAGGTAGCTTACGCCCCGGAAACTGAATTCGGAAAATTATTATCCCGGAAAAGCAAAGAGTTCCTACGGGATTTTTCAAAAACCTAAATCCATGCGGACGGAGTCACGGGCATCGTCTAGTATGATAAAATAAATCCTTTAGAGATGCAAAGGACAGCTCAAGGTAATTTCAACTGTTGAAACCCAGGTGGTTTCAACAGTTGTACCTGTAAATGCGGAATTGCAATGGACGTATTGCTATTTGCCAATATATTGCAGTAGCTCTGTAACTAAGACTGAGGGAAAGTTCGCCCGAGTTCAGTTAAATAGTTCGATGCAATACTGAACCTGCTATTTACAATCTACCCACTGAGATTCGATTTCAACTCAGATGAAAATCATTCATGGGGTAGAAACATTGATGTAAAATAGTTGGTATAGCTGACGGATTACGAACAAAATGTCGTTAGCCAATTATACACACCTATGTTTCTTATTACGAAATGTAGAAAAAAGTTATATAATACTAGAGGATGCCCGCGACTTCGCGTGGATTAAGATCTTTATAGATCCCGTGGGAACTATTTGATTTTCCGGGAAAAAAATTGCCTATTTTGATTACAGGGACGCCAGCTACTTCGGTACCTAATTTCATACAAATCGGTTAAGTGGATGGGTCTTTAGGAATCCCGCGGGAACTCTTTCATTTTCCGGGATAAAAAGTAGCCTATGTCCGTCCCTGGGATTTAAGCTAACCCTGTACGTCAGAATCGGTTACACTGTTGGGCCATGAAAAGGTAGCAGACAGACAGACAGACAGAGAGCCAGATAGACAGACAAACAGACAGACATACTTTCGCATGTATAATATTGGTATGAAGGTATGGACTAACAACATCAGTTTATTATAAACCTTAACACTTGAACATAAAGTTTAATAACGATTGCAAATATTTTATATTTAAGACCTCTTGTCAACGACAGTAAATTTATCGCAATTACTACATCTAAGTACTTATCCGATTCACGATCTAAACACGGAAGGTAATTCAATAAATCGTATTGAGCCTCCGTAATCCAACAAATAGGTTTCGCCGGTGTTAAGATTAAAATAAGAAGTAAGCTAAGATGGATCCCGAACGAACTTAATGCAAGAGAAATGACCCTTTTAAAACGACTAGACATCCAGTTAGTTGGAGTGAGGTTAGGTAATAGTGCTGTATTTCAGTCGGAGACCTCTAATCTTGAGGATGTAACTGTTGCCTTTATATTAGCTCCACGATGCATCTTCTTAATTGCATCCTATATATTTTGTTTAAAGAGCGTATAAATATACTAATATGAGTACGTGACTTGGTCAAATAACAATTGATTTAATCCACTTTGAAGGGATTTGAAATCCGTTAATAGTTGTTTACTCATTTACTATAGTTTTCTTAATCATCCATACTACACACACATTTTAGAGCTGTAGCCGGCAGGAAATATTGTGCATCGACCTTTAGAAAGGGATTTCGGCTTCATAGAGCATTGCCTCTGCCACTCATGCCTATGTGACGTTTGTCAGTCTCAGCGACAGAGACAACGCTCTACAAAACCGCTATCTCTTTTCAAAGGTCTTACAATATTTCCTGCCGGGTATTATGTACCAGCTTTTCTCCACGACTTCGTTTGCGTAATTTATAGCCTTGAGACGCATTTGGGGATAATGTAGCTATATATCAGTGAAAAGATCTTCAGAAACGCGTCTTTAGTTCCTCTGGAGAGGGCCGACATCCAAACTCATAAACTTACAAAACCTATTCATAATATTACTACCTACATGATGCTCTTGACTACATCCGCGTAAGTCTCAATTTCTTTACCCCGTGGGAACTTAGATTTTTCGGTATAAAAATAAGTAGCCTATAGAATAGAATATAATAGGATTTTTATTCAAATAAACTTTTACAAGTGCTTTTGAATCGTCAAAAACAAAATAATTTACCACTGGTTCGGAATGCCGTTCCTACTGAGAAGAACCAGCAAGAAACTTAGCGGTTGCTCTATATTCGTCTTCTGGATGCAAACTAGGTATTTCTGTAGATACATGTTGCCCGCTATTTGTTTGATGAGACTTAAGTTTTTTCAAAAATTCCGTGGGAACTTTTTGATTTTCCGGGGACGAAAAGTGGCCAAATCCTTCCCCGGGATGCAAGTTATCTCCGTACCAAATTACGTCAAACAAGGATGGGCTGTGATGAAAAACTAATAGACAGACAGACACACTTTCGAGTTTTTAATATTATTATGCGAAAGTGTGTAGGTATGTCTGCCTGTCTTCTTAGACTGCGTCTCTCCTTGCCAGGGAAGACCACAGTCAGTGCCAATAAATAAATAAAACAATAATTTTTTCTGGTTTCCAGCGCTACCAACATTACTGCCGGTGCTCGTGACAGACAAAGACCGCTACCAACCTGAAGAAATGCTACGCGCTAACTGCACCTCCCCGCCTGCAAGACCTGCCGCCAACCTTACTGTTTTTATCAACGAAGAACCGGTAAAATGGCTTATCATTTTCAATGATTTTAACCTTATTTCGTGGTTTAACGAAATTTTGTATTGTAGACAAATTCCTTCTAGATGGCCTGGCCTGCTTGCAACAAATCCTATATGACATTAAATGAGGCTAATATCGATTTTATTAAATTACCATAAATGTTATATCACTTCTAACAATTCAAACCATTTTTAAAAATAGCATAACAATAACCAGTAAGTAAATGAGTTCAAATCTGAAATTACATACAATACGGCGAAAGTTTGCTATTTCTTGTTCAATTCTCCATCACATAAGTATACCCGTAGAACCAATTTCACAATAAAACACGAAAGCAATAATATTATCAAGTTGGCTTCTTCAAGAGTTTAAAGTTGAAACTTCATCGTCGTCTCAGTAAGGCAGAAAAATTCCACTCTTTAGACGCACGACTGCGCTCAGTTTGAGTTTTCAACACTCCAGGAACTCAGTAAAAAGTTTCGAGAAAGTTCTTTATGTTTGTGAGTCCACCATATTTTATCATCTCTCATGTGGATACGTGCTTGCTTTAGTAGATGCCGTATAAATCATTGGACAAAACTTAAGAAAAAGACAAGAAATCATGGAGAAAAAATCGGTCAAGTGCGAAACGGGCTCACAAGGGTTCCGTAATATTGTTTTTTACAGATAAAGTCCTTTTATTTAACATCCCACTTGGTATATTAATCTAACTTCGTAAGTTGAAAATACTAATTATTTTGCTCACGAGCACATTTTAATTCGTGACCACAAATTCACGGTTTTCGGATTTTCCCCCTTACGTGTGCTATAAGACCTACCTATTTGCCAAAATTCATCATTCTAGGTCAACGAGAAGCACCCTATAGGTTTTCTTGACAGACACGACAGGCGGAGAGACTGACGGACAGACAGACAACGAAATGATCCTATAAGAGTTCCTTTTCTTTTTGAGGTACAGAATCCTAAAATCGCAATCTGCTTTTGTCTGTGTGTTACTATTTTTAACCCCCGACCCAAAAAGAGGGATGTTATAAGTTTGACGTGTGTATCTGTCTGTGGCATCGTAGCGCCTAAACGAGTGAACCGATTTTAATTTAGTTTTTTTTCGTTTGACAATTACGCTACTATTCATTTTATACGTTAAATAGAACATTATTAAAAGTTTTACTGGCTATAATATTTATTTCATACTCTCTTTATTTTGCTGTCTATTTTACATGCTCGTTGAGCTCCCAAAATTTTTAGTTTGTTTAATTTCACAAAGAGTTTCGAGGCAGTTTCGTTTGTAATATTTTTTTTCGTGAATAAAATGGTTGAATTTAGTTCGAGTCCTGTTCCATGTTATATCGAAAGCTTTTTCGCATCAACTCGAAAAGCAATCGAGCCCGATCCTTCAAACTTTGTTCTAGTTTTATATTTCAGTCAACTGGTTTTTGATTTTGCAGGACGTTTAGGTATTATTTTTTGTTTAAATCTCTACATTAATTGTTTTTTTTTAGCGAAAAGTTTTTAAGCCCAATTTTGAATTATTCCGATACAAGTTAGCACTTGACTGAAATCTTACCTAATGGTAAGTGATGATGAGTGTATGGTATACTGGTATTTATAAAATTCTAAATTGTATTCTATTATGAATTGTATTGAGTGTAAATGTTTTCTACACTAACCTATTGAATTTTTTGTAAAAACACAAAAAAATACTCCGGATTATCTAGCGCACTTATAATATATATGTCAATATCTGTGTATTTTTCATATCTACTGCCATTGTACTGAGGCAATTTCTTTTCGAGATAAGAGTGCTCTTCCGCTTAGTGTCTAATCACACGGACCACAAGCAGAGCACACGGCTGTATCGCCAGGTAGTGGTCGTATTGCAGCCGTATAAATTTGAGTCCTTCGCAGAACTCATACTTCGCAAAAGCGATTGACTTGTGGTTCTAAAGGGGCTGGAATGGAGACTTCGCACCAAGACACCCCACTAAGAAGGTCGATATAAAAGGAATCGCAGGGAGACAATGAATCCAAGTGCCGCATGAGCGCGACGCGACGTGTGAAAGTCCCTACAAGAGACCTATGTCCAGTTGTGAACATGACGTATCCGTTGATAACGAAGATAACGAAGAAGAAGATAATGAAGTTGCATTGTTTCAGTCACGAATCACTAAATCTGATCGGTCACTAGCATGCGTATGCTGCAAGAAGTTGCATCTCTTTCTACGATATTGATGGTGTTTACTATTTTATATGCTAGTCACAGTCAGTGAACGCAATTTTAAACTGCAGTACATTATTATCATCATCGTCATCCCGTCCACAATAAGATATAGGCCTCCCTTAATGAGTGGAGTGACAGCCAGTCCTCAGCTTTCCTCATTTTGCCACTTCCCACAATATGTTACGTGTAATTGGTACTAAGCCTTTATGTACAATTTTGTGCTCGGCGACATTTGCCGCTATAGTTATAATTTTTTTTTTAATTTTCAAAGATAAACATTGAAGATTTAGCGTAATGTTGGGCACCTTTACTGAGAATATGCCTATTCATTTTTGTTTTAATCTTGGTTATATTTGTGGCACGTCTAAAAGTACCCTTACACTTGAAGAGCAATTATTCAGTTTGGTCCTTAAAACTTCGTCCTAGTTCAAACGTAAGATCCCGGTTTGATTTCCTTTGCCGAGATATTATTTGTATTTTCAATAATAGTTCTTTCTATTCTTGAGTACTTCTTCAGTGACGATAGAACTTTTTCCAATATTGTTTTTTTTTGTACGAGTAAATATAGCTCGGTTTTCTAGAAAATACAGTTAAAAAATTGACCCTCGTCTAAAGTTTGGGTCTTACATTTACGTTACTCAGAGTAAAATATCTGTAAATTATAAGAAGTAGTCGTAGGCAAAAGCGGTGATAGGCCCTGTGGTTAAGACATCAGACTTCTTTTCGGGGGGGTTCGATCCTGGGTACGCACTTCTCAGGCATGTAGATTTCTTGACGATGTTTTCCTTCACCGTTTCAGCAAGTGATATTTAATTGCTCAAAATACACATAGCTCCGAAATATTAGAAGTGTGTGCATGGGTTTGAATCCCCGTCCTTTCAAATAGGAAGCGGGCGTCTTAGCCACAAGCCTATCACGGCTCTTACAATATACCCATGCAATACCCATTATCCACGCAAAAAATTACGCCGATCTGTTGCTCCGTTGTGACGTGATTGAAGGACCAACCAACAAACAAACACACTTTCACATTACATTTCAGATCAGAGCATCAGAGACAAGTCTTCAGCCATTTGACAACGGTCTCCTAACAGCCAAAGTCAACGTGGAAGTGAAGGTGACACCAGAACTCTTCCCCGGCGGAAGACTGAGGGTCGCCTGCTATGCCACATTGTACGACGTTTACAACCAGTCTGCTAAGCTGGACTTCCTCACACCGGAGACGGATCCCAGACCTGAAAGAAGTAATTAATATGTTATATAGTAAGTAACGTTTTATAGTTAACCGTGAAGGAAGATATCGTGAGGAAACCTGCATGCGTGAGAGTTCTCTAAGGTGTGTGAAGATTGCCAATCCGCACTTGCCCAGCGTGTTAGACTATGGTCAATATTCTTCTCATTCTGAGAGACCCGTGCTCTGTAGTGAGCCGGCGATAGGTATATCATGGTGACAGTAACAATGCCCGGTTTGCACAGTGCAAGCTGGCCTGCCTACTAATTCGCTTGCTCAGTGTTTAACACTGAATGATAGCTACCGATCTCGCTTGATATTTATTTTCAACTAGCCGATGCCCGCGACTTCGCCCGCGTGGATTTAGGTTTTTTGAAATCCCGTGGGAACTCTTTGATTTTCCGGGATAAAAAATAGCTTATGTGTTAATCCAGGATATTATCTATCTCCATTCCAAATTTCAGCCAAATCCGTCCAGTAGTTTTTGCGTGAAGGAGTAACAAACATACACACACACACATACAAACTTTCGCCTTTATAAAATTAGTGTGATCGTGTGATTAGTGTGATTAGTGTGATAAATAGTGTGTGTAAGTTTTCTATGAAAAAAATATTATAATGTCATTCAATGAAGCAGCAATGTAGAACTAATCGTTAAATGCGCTCGGAGGCTATCATTTATAGGAATTACCATAAGAGTTGGACAGAAACATTTTTTGTTTTCACTTACCTGCCCGCATTCTCGCCTTATTTGTAAAAAGCAACACTCACATTTTGACATACAAATGAAAAAGTTATCTGATAAGCAGATGACAGATAGATAGACAGATAGAAAACTTTATTGCACACAAAACATGAAATAACCGAGACAAAACAAATAAACTAAAACAGGGTAAAAACTAGAAAGGGTGCAAACCCTTAACTAAGTCTGTCCGTCTGTCTGTCAGCGCACTGTATATTATGAACCGTAATACTTATGGAGTTCAAATGTTTCCTTTGGCCAGTTTTTACGAATGAAATGATCTGGTATATATCGAAAGATGCCTATTAATATAAAATCTTGCTTTTTTGACTAACTTCCCATAGCACATGGAATCCTAGTTTGGGGGCCAGGAATTTTGAGTGTTTCTACCTAGGTTTACCTTGTAAATGCCATATAGGTAGCTCAACGGTTATAGGAGCGGACTGAAAACCGAAAGGTCGACGGTTCAAACCCTACCCGTTGCACTATTGTCGTATACACTCCTAGCACAAGCTTTACGCTTAATTGGAGGGGAAAGGGGAATGTTGGTCATTAAAATGGCTAATATTCTTTATTTAAAAAAATGTTGTTTTTTTTTTCAGTAACACTCGGAGGTGGAACATCGAAGTGCGTCCTCAATTGGCTTCTCCTGCTGCTTCTCTTCTTCTTACCAATGATGGTAATGGGAGAAGACTACGGCCTTCTCAGTGGGGACTTCCTAGATATACCCTACACGTACTATGACGAAGAGAGTGAAGACAAAGCGATCATCTCTCTAGTGGGAGGGTGAATTTAGAATATACCAGACTAGTTAGTAAATACCAAATACGAATCTTGTCCGTGCAGAGGCGTAAACGTGAATTTTCAAGTTAATTAAACGTGCATAAATTAATTCAACTCAAATTCTTTATTAATTAAGTTCATTACTAATTTAGATTTAACGAAAACAAAATGTGGTTTACAGTCCGTACAAAATGACTTCACACGTGCCATTTTAACTCTATGCGTCAGAGGGGTCTCTCCGTCATTCGCTCCATACAAACGTAGTTCCAATTTCATTTGAATATTAAGCAACCAAATTGCATGAAATTTTGCAGACATATTTTAGAAACTAATATCTATGCCTGTGGTTTTCCAGATTTCTGTTAAAATATTCGGTTTCAAAGTTACGAGGTTTTAAAAATTCACATACAAATATTTGAGCGCCTGTAATTTTAAAACTACATATTTCTAGAAAAATCTAAAACACCACAGGCACAGATATTAGTTTCTAGAATATGTCTGCAAAATTTTAATGGACTTTGGTTGCTTAATATTCAAATGAAATTGGAACTACGATTTTATGGAGTAAGTGACGGAGAGAACCCTGTTAAAATAGGACTAAAATGTACTGTTGACATGATATTTGACACATAAAGTTAAAATGGCGCGTGAGAACTCATTTTTTACGCATTATACAGCATCTTTAGCATCTTCTAGCGCGGGGGCTGTGTGGGTGTGTGGGGCGTCCCCACCCCTATTGCCATCTTGACCTGTCGCAAACTAGAGGTACCTAAGCACTATTTAAATTAACGGTTAACTTGAAAATTTCGACAAGAGCCTCAGAAGTGAATTCAATCTGTTGATATTATTAAATGTATTTAAGATAAGATAGATCGAAACAAATAGTAGGTAACTACATACGCTCAGAAGTCAAGATTAATTTCTCGCATCGGAGAAATAAATCATTGCTTCTGCAATCTAACTTTACCTACCCATATCTCAAAATCTATGCGTTTTAAGTTTTAACATAGACAAACATGGCAATATTATTTAAAGGCCGATTTTTTAATCGTCAAATACTTTTATCTGAGGAATAAAGACGTTCAGACAGATTTGCTACACAAAAACTGTCGAACTCTCAGAATTCCTCAGATAAAAGTTATTTGACGATTGAGAAACTGGCCCTATGTGTCAATACAGCTGCAGGGCCTCTTAATTCCATACCACATTTGAGTTGGGTTTATGCTATTCCTTTCGTACACGAAACCTAACCCATCGAGCGTCCAGCCTCCCGCAAATTGTAATACCGTTGAGTCCAAGCATATTTCACATTTTTTTCTGCACGCCCTCATAATATGTAAAAACATTACGGTTTTGTTTCTAAAAATTAGGGTATAAACTATAAGAGCATTAGTAGTGCAAAGATTGCAAAACGCGAAAACAGTGTGTGAACGCGTAACCGCAACACCTCAAATGTTACCATTACCAAAGATACGATTATCTCTGCGTTTTTCACCTCGTAGAAATAAAGTTAAAGTCTGACGGCAGATGGCGGGTCTTAAGGCTTTTCCGTTTTTCTGTTGGAAATTTTAACGCCATCTATCCTAGGGTAAAGTAACAACTACCTTCATCAATTTAGTGACATTCCACCGCTAGAAATGTAGCACTACTAAATCTTTAGTAACTCACGCTGCAATGGATCAACTACCAGGATATAATTAAATACCCATATAGTAACATAGACTAGGCTTTTTATCCTAGAATTAGACCTACAGAGTTCCCACGGGATTTTTAAAAAAGCCTAAAACGCGAACAAAGACATAATCTCAGACCTTATTTCTATTCTCTTCGTATGGGCATTATAGGGGAAATTTTTATATAAAATCTTTAATCTCTTGAGTCTTCAATCATTGTCGGTTTGATTACATGTACATAATATTAACTAACTGACTGCCATGTTAATATTATCTTTTCTATGTACAGATACAAGCACATTAGGTAAGTACTAGGGACACATTTGGTAAAATGCGATTTTTTTTTTTAGTAGCCACTTGTGATTCACTTCGTTGTTATAAATTTTTTACCTATACCGTAAGATTTATGTCAATTATTTTCAATTTATGAAAAATCTAATCTTTAAATAATTTTTATTCTACCTAGGTACTCTCATATTTTTATGTAGTAGGGTACGGTCTACCCTAATATTTGTTTTAAGTACTAAATATTTGATAGTAAACTCTGTCACTTGATTAATAAAGTTGTATGTTTTTGTATTTGCAATGGTCAATAATTTAATAAAATTAATTATTTATCATTAAGTACGAAATTCTAAATGAGATCGAAAAATGCTTTTTATTATAATTTTCTGCCATACCTCGTTATATGCTTATTCTAAACTACTGCAAATAAGTACTTCTGTAATTAACACCAAAGTGTTTAATATTTTTAATTTGCTAGAATATTAACTTTATATTTTTAAAATTTTATTAATATTATAACTATTATAAATATTACTTATTAAGTTTTTTATTCTCTTGTTTTAACAATTTTCCAAAGATTTTAAGCTACTATTAAGCAAAACGTTATTGTAAGCAAAGATGTAAATATTTAATGTTAATACAGCAAAATTCGATACAATATTCCTTTGTTTTATTCAATAAGCACTAATTCAATAAGGCTGCATTTAAATTACGTACGCTCGTATACCTTACTTTGAAGGCACAAGGGGCAACGCGCACCTGCAGAGCTGAGGCGCGTTGTCTTTCTTGATAACAACCTGAACTAAGCTTTATTTATTATAGAAATAGAAAGATTTTTTATACAAATAAATTTTTACAAGTACTTATGGACTTTTGAATCGTAAAAGTACTGGTTCGGAATGCCTTTCCTACCGAGAAGAAACAGCAAGAAAATCGGTGGTGGACAAACCCAGGTGTGCCATACGCGGCGACTGTTCTCCATATTATTTTGATTAGCTTTAAAAGCCCTTGTAAAAGTCTGTTTGAATAAAAAATCTTTTCACTTCTATTTGTTGTCAGCTCTATGCACTTTGAAATACCGATGGAATTGGTTTCAAAGTATTTACATAAAACTCAGTGCTCAGTAAAAGCGACTATGGTTTTTGTGGCACTGAAGGTAAAAAAAAATCATTTACTCAAATTACTTAATATTATGTAAATAAATAGTAAAAGTTTTGTTTAGGAAGTTACTGTATAGGCTTTGCTTGCTTGATAATAAACAGGTGCTTGCCTTTCTACTTAGAAAAATAACACATTCAGAATGAACAAAAGTTTTCCAAAGAATTATTAAATGTTGATATGTTAGTAAAATTTCGTTTACTTATTGAAGTTACTGCATAGGCACGAATAGGTAAGCAAAGATCGCAAACAGGTGTCTGTTTGCTTTTTAACGTAGAAAAAAGACCATAAATTCAGAATAAACAAAAGCTTTGCAAAGAGTTAGTAAATGCAAATAAGAAATGGCACTAAGCAACTGAAAAACAAATAGCAAGAAGTAATTGTTGGCGCGCCGCTGCATAAATGAGAGGCGATTATAAAAGCAACGCAATTAGGGACGCGCTAGAAAAATCAAATTAAACCTCTAATGAACAAACATAGTCCATGAGTTGGTTCCCCGTAGGGCACACAGACTAACTCTCATTAGAGACTAAGTTAAAATCATTTTTTTTTAATAAAAAAAGCGAGCAAACGAGCAAGCGGGTCACCTAATGTTACGTGCTTACCGCCGCCCATGAACATTTGCAGTACCAAAGGAACGGCCAATGTGTTACCAGCCTTTCAGGGATTTGGTGGTTTGCCCCTTAAATAACCTCATAATGGGAACACCGCAGAAGAAATTGCGTGAAAGACTAGTGCTTGACGATGTGCAAAAGTAATGATAACCATTTTGAGTCACCAACCAATCACAAACATGTTTCCAAAACACATTCGATATTCAATTCGAAAATGTATTCAAAAACATTCGAAATTCAGTTAGAAAACACAGCCCCGTTTGTAATTGTTGGTGAATCAAAATGATTAGCGTCCACTGAGATTCTTGCCTCTATCATTTTTATGGGATAGCTTAACAGAGAGAGAGTGTTGTACTGTCTTCTTTCCACGGATAGGGTAAAAAAAGGAATTGATTTACCTGTCTTCACACTAATATTATAAAGGAGAAAGTTTGTATGTGTGTGTGTGTGTGTGTGTGTGTGTGTGTGTTGTTGTTACTCCTTCACGCTAAAACTATAGGACGGATTGGGCTGAAATTTAGAATGGAGATAGATTACCCTGGATTAGCACATAGGCTACTTTTTATCCCGGAAAATCAAAGAGTTCCCACGGGAATTTTAACAAACCTACATCCACGTGAACGAAGTCGCGGGTATCAGCTAGAATAAAATACGGTTTTAATTTTTTTTTATCTCTTTTCTCTTATGTTATTAATTTTTGTTATCTCTTTCTCTCCTCCTGCATAAAAATCATCTCTGTAGCTCAGTTAGTCTGTGTCAGTTATCTAGAGCTTCTTCCCGTCGCATAGTTTGTCTCCGCGGTTTCCGCTCAAGCGGGATTGCATTTTGTGCTTAGGGCTTTTATTCTAGGTTAATCGTAGGTCAATGGATGTGTGCTTTGAGGTCTATTTTATAGGAAACTATACAATACTAGAGGATGCCCGCGGCTTCACCCGCGTGGATTTAGGTTTTTTAAGATCCCGTGGGAACTGTTTGATTTTCCGGGATAAAAAGTTGCCTATGTCAATTACAAGGACGCAAGGTACCTCGGTACCAAATTTCATACAAATTGGTTAAGCGGATGGGTTTTTGGGAATCCCGTGGGAACTCTTTGATTTTCCGGGATAAAAAGTAGCCTATGTCCGTCCCCGGAATATAAGCTAACCCTGTACCAAACGTCAGAATCGGTTAAACTGTTGGGCCGTGAAAAGGTAGCAGACAGACAGACAGACACACTTTCGCATTTATAATATTAGTATGGATTACATTTTTATTTAATATAAGTACGGGATAGTGGTTTAACAGGAAGTACTATCAGTTCGAAATACCAACATTCTTCATAGTAATTGGTCTTCGCGGTTTTTGTGCTCATGGTTTTATTCTAGGGCAAGGGTAGTAATGGATGTGTGGTTTGAGCCCTAGGTATTTTAAACGGTCATTAGCTAGTGATTCTTACTAATATTATAAAATGCGAAAGTATATATAGTACCCCAGGGAAGGACATATGCTACTTTTGGTCCTGGAAAATCAGAGTTCCCACATGATTTTTGAAAAGCTAAACTAGGTTACGGGCCCTACCTATGTATCTACTTCGTACAGAAATAACTTGCACCCTGGAAAGGTCAGTCAAAGGACAGTCAACGGTTACTTTTGGTCCTGGAAAATCAAAGAGTTCCCACGGGATTTTAAAAACCGATTTTTAAAGGATTAGCATCAGTAATATTGTTATTCATACATTTAATTCCAGATATAATACCTACCTAAGAACTTGTATTTGAAACCCAAAAGTTATCTTTAATTTGATAGAGGTTCCAAATTTCAGACCCTAATTTCAATGTTATCACAAATTGTATTAGAATCAAAGAGTTCCCACGGGATTTTAAAAGCCGATTTTTAAAGGTTTAGCATCAGTAGTATTGTATTAATATATTTAATTCCAGATATAATACCTAAGAACTTGTATTTGAACCCCAAAAGTTATCTTTAATTTGATAGAGGTTCCAAATTTCAGACCCTAGTTTCAATGTTATCATAAATTGTATTAGATAGGTACTACGTATTTCAATACACAAAATAAACAGTTGAATTTTCGAATCTCCGAAAGTATATAAACTCAAAGTCTTGTCGCCAAAGTTATTCGTAGCCACAATTAACAATGCAAATTTTACCAACGCCATTCTGAATTTCATACGACGAATACATATGGAAATTGAGTTTTAGCGCTAGAAAAACAACTTGGACAGGGTGCCCGACCGTTTCAAGTCTGTTCATAGTTTCTTTCTTTCTTCTCTTGAGGCTGGTTTCCGTACCTAAACGTTTTCGTCTGTTGTGCGTGCATTGCCCCTCCCCGCTGAAGTCTTCATTCCAGCCATCCAAGCTCACTCCAGAAGCCGAGTAAATTCATAGTTTATCACTACTGCAAAAAAATTAGAACTATAGTGATCCAGGCGACATTTTTTAGACGATTTCGGCAATGCTAAAAGGAAGGGTTATGATTTTAGCAGTCTATGTATGTATGTATGTGTGTATTCAGATTCTGTGTGCTCCACTCTAGCGCCTAAACTACTGGGCCGATTTTGATGAATGAGGCGTCAATCGATTCGTCGTAAAGGTCCGGGTGACATAGGCTATATTTTATACGAAAAAATTGACCTAACAGATGTTACATGAAAAAAAATCTCTTTCCAAAATTTTTTTTTGCTATTGTATCGAGTGTGGTGTCAAATGAAAGAAGAGAAATTTTGAGTTATAAATATAAATGTACTACAACATTAAAATATACCAAGTGACAGAAAAACAATTTTACTATAATATTTTATTACGACGATCGCAGTCGGGTTTTAGTTTTCAACTTTATCTTGTAAATTATCTAGAAAACAAACACATTTGGACTTTGGCACGTCATTAAATCCATTATTATTCTATAGTCATAAGTTAGGATTTATCAAGCAAAATGGTACTAAATAGCTCTTAGATCAGGGTGGCAGGGGTGGGTTGGTTGGCGTGCTGTGGTTCCGGCATACCTCTAACGGTATTTGGGGGCACGTTAGTGCCCCAGTGATGGGTCTGCTGCGACTGGTCTCTTTGAAAATTGTAATAAACGAAGCCGGGGTGGGTTGCTAGTCACACTAATATTATAAAGGCGAAAGTTTGTGTGTATGTGTGGGTATGTGTGTGCGTGTGTATGTTTGTTATTCCTTCACGCAAAAACCACTAGACGGATTTGGCTGAAATTTGAAATCGAGATAGATAATGCTGGATTAGCACATAGGCTACTTTTTATCACGGAAAATCAAAGAGTTCCCACGGGATTTCGAAAAACCTAAATCCACGCGCGCAAAATCGCAGGCATCGGCTAGTATTAAATACGTTTTAAATAACTCTGAACTGTTCAAACCAAAATGAAAGTCAAATATTCGCCTACGGTGAAGAAGGTTGTGTTGGGGGTACTTTCAAGTAATTTAAAATAGTTAGCATTTTCATGTATGTCTATCTACGAACAATCGCGTAGAGAATTCTCTTCAGTGGAAGTTTCGAGAACTTCATTAGTATTTCGTCGCCGCGGCTAATTTATGGGTGTATTGTAAAGTTAAGACTCTTAGCTTTGAAAACGAAGGACTTTATTCCTAAGAATTAGAATAATTCCACAAAGCGTGTGTTTGCGCTACATCTCTTCTAGTATTTATAGAATTAATCTAAAGTGTAACCCTGTATTTACATATTCGCCATCGCGGCGCGCCATGCTTCTCGATGTTAAAGTATAGGGCTATGTGACCATGTTGCGGTCGCTCATCTCAAATGCTTACCATAAAAAAAGCAGTGTGATATGGTGTGTGAGTCTTTTCCGTTTGGCTGTTAGGCTGCGGGCCTCGAGTCTCAAAAATATCACCAGCGTGGATAGAATTGAAGCTTTGAAACACCTAGTAAAAGTCCTTCACAGTAAAATGGACCTAAACTTATTTTAATTGCAGTAGTGCTTGGCACATTGGCTATCACTGGCTGTCAATGACGTTGTTGAGATGTAAAATCTCACACTAAAAGCACACAGGCAGCTCATGTCCTGTTTCATTACTAGTCGTGCCTTTTTTTGCGAATGTGTAAATACTCCTTAAATTTTTCGATTATTTCATCTCTATCGCTTCCAATTTAGATTGCATCATCACTTACCACTAGATGAGACTGCAGTCATTGACTTGTATATGAATAAAATAACAAGTGTAAATTAAAAATTTATAACACCCCCGACGATCGAAAGTATCTGAGTTTTCCAAAACATCATTTTCAGATAAATAATTATGTATTTAGGCAACGTCCATCTTGACAGCTTGACATTTGTCAATTGACATAATATTATGAACCTAACGGGTATCTAACCTTCTTTTATACAAGAAAACTAGAAAAGAGCTGATAACTCTTAAACGGCTGAACCAATTTTTTTAAATTATAGCTAAGAACACTCTCGATCAAGCCACCTTTCAAACAAAAAAAACTAAATTAAAATCGGTTCATTCGTTTAGGCGCTACGATGCCACAGACAGATACACAGATACACAGATACACAGATACACAGATACACAGATACACAGATACACAGACACACAGATACACAGATACACACGTCAAACTTATAACACCCCTCTTTTTGGGTCGGGGGTTAAAAATAAAACGCATTGAAATAAATAGTTTGGAAGACTGACGAACGCAACGACGCTGACATTCAGATTTATGAAATTCAGAATTTGTACTCAAAATTCGAATAACTGCATCAGTAATTGCCAAAATTGTTAAAGAAATACACGAGCCGGTTAAAATGTGACATCAGCTTTATATGCACATCATACATTGAGCATATATTATTACATCACCATATAAATTGCACTGCAGGAACTTGCGAAACAAAATTATAAAGCAATTTTCTTCCTTGAATATTATAATTTGCCCTGGAACAGTTAAACTATTATACTATTCTCTGTATGCTTTTAATGTTTCTTATTACTAAGCACATAATGTTAGGAGTTTTCTTGGAATAATAATGCGGCTCCCAGATCCTTTCGCGTGCGACTCTACCAGGAATACTATTTCAACTCTTATAATGATCATAGTGATAATCAACGGCAGTATTTAGGTACTAAACTATTTAACTACTAACTTAATTGATAACTTTTTTCCATTCCATCAGCCTGTATGCGTCTACTGCTGGATATAGATAGGCCTTTCCAAGAGTGCGCCACCAGACACGGTCCTGCGTCTTCCTCATTTACCCGTTCCCCGCCACGTTCTTCGGGTCATCGGGTCCAGCGAGCTGGAGGTCAGCCTCCACTCCAGAACACGTCTGCCCCATCGGCCGTCGGTTCTACGACAGACATGACCTGTCTATTGCCACTTCAGTTTGCTAATCCTTTGAGCTAATTCGGTTGCTTTTGATGTATTTGTTAACTGGGAAGGATTAAAGACACTTTCCAGGTCAAACAACAGTGCAGCAGTTCCAGAAAAATTAAGCATTCTAAGGCAAGTCAATGCTGAAAACCTCTGCATTCTGGCCTGAATAGTTTGACGCGCTTCGCTGTGAGGACACGAGTGTACTGGGACGACGGATAAATCCCTAATCCCGGAATGCACTCACGGCCCCGGCAAAGCGGAATCCGTGCGCAGTCAGGTGACTGTGTAAACGGTTTACATGTTTTATTTCAAACGTATTCTCTCGATACCCTCTCTCTATATTGGAATTTGTTTGGTGCTCTAACAGAGATGTGCAGTTTACTTGTTGTTTTTTTATAACATTTACTATTTCGGCAATGAAAGTGTATGAATTTGTTAATGATTCTCTCAAATTTTGTAGTTTTAGGTTTAATTTTAATTTAGTTTGTGCCTATGGGGGCTGGCATGCCTAACTATTATAGGTCACCTATAAAAGGCCCTTAAAAATATTAAAAAAATAATTACATACGAGTACAATGGGCACACGAAATCCCATGAGCGGTTAAATGATTATAGGAGTCAGGTAGGTAATAGCTAATTGCCTCGTTGGGACCTGCCTGGCGCAGTAGCAAGTGCTGTGGTCTTATTAGTTTCATTCCCGGCAGGAGTTTGGAAATGGAACTAACTCCTTCTCATACTGAAATAAGACCTACGTTCAGTAGTGGGCCGACAATGGGTTGAGATGCTTGATGAATACTTTTTCTCTTAGCCAAGTTTTAAATTTAGCCTTACCAGCTGAAATTCATATTATGAGTCTTGATAATTACTACCTAATTATAATAGGTTCGTCGCTACAATTTGAATGATTGTACCTACTTAGCTTGATTTCCGTACTAACAAATGAACAGACAAAATATTACGATTTCAGAACAAAAGAGTTATTGAAGGCTCCAGAAAAATAGAACTATTCAAAGAATACCTCTATCCCAGTATTCAGAGCTAAATGGTTGGAAGCTCACTTTGTTATGCAGACGCGTGTCTACCCGGATAACTGTACAAATCCGGAATGCGCTATTACGGGTGCGGTAACGCGGAACTCTATGTGTAAAGCATAGGTAACTTGCCAGGCATTTTGTTACATAGTCCGTATTGTAACGTTTTGAAAATTGTGAAATCATTACAAACTGAAAAATCACACTTAATATTATAAAGGTGAAAGTTTGTATGTGTGTGTGTGTGTGTGTGTGTGTGTGTGTGTGTGTGTGTGTGTGTGTGTGTGTGTGTGTGTGTATGTTTGTTACTCCTTCACGCAAAAACTACTTGACGGATTTGGCTTAAATTTGGAATGGAGATAGATAATATCCTGGATTAGCACATAGGCTACTTTTTATCCCGGAAAATCAAAGAGTTCCCACGGGATTTCAAAAAACTTAAATCCACGCGGACGAAGTCGCGGGCATCATCTAGTCTTGAATATAAAAATGTATGGCACGGCCTTTGGTATTCAGAGCTAAATAGTTGGAAACTCACTTTGTTATGGATCTGGTGTGGTCCGGATAATTGCACAAATCCGGACTGTGCTACCATAGATGCGTTAATTTTATTTATAAGCTCAGGTAACTACAATGGACATTTTGTTACATAGTCCGTATTGTAACAAAATGAAAGATTTCGGAATCATTACAAACTCAAAAAATTTTAAAATAAACATATGCCTAGGCACTGCCTCTATACCGGGCATAGTGAAATGGTCGGAAGCCCACTTTGTTATGCAGACCCGTGTCTATTCGGATAACAGTACAAATCTGGAACGCGCTATCACAGGCGCGGTAACGGGGAACTCTATTTGTGAGCACAGGTAACTGGACAGGACATTTTGTTAAATTATCCGTATTGCAAAAAAATATAGTAGGTAGGTATGTGTTTCGTTTTCTTTCTTATAATATTATATAACTTTACTAGGTTTAGGATGTTTTGTTAGTTTATAAATCATAGGGTCTGTAGATATATGTTATGTTTATAAGGAGAAATCAGTCAATCAGGACTGAGAAATAAAATCTTGAAATAAATTAAAAGCATTGCCTCTGTCCTTAGTAAGTATTCAGAGCTAAATGGTCGGAAGCCCACTTTGTTATGCAGACCCGTGTCTACCCGGATAACTGTACAAATCCGGTATGCGCTATCACTTTATACAAACGGGTAACTACAGAGACATTTATTAGAAATGATATCCGCATTTGTCCATACTACCTATATCCATGTCTATCCGGATAGTTATACAAATCCGGAATGCGCTATCTATCACAGGTGTGGTAACACGTGACTTTATATAAAGCATTCGTCCATACTACCTACATCCATACAAAAAAATAAGTTGATCTGTAGCTCCGTTGGAAGCTCGAACGCTTGAGAGCTTGAGCGAGGTTTAAGGACCAACCAACAAACAAATAAACTAACACACTTTCGCATTTTATGGGTTGTATTTGCTACATATTCCAACGACTAGTAGGTGAAATCACTTTTATTTATTTATTTATTTATTTATTTAGTACTTAATAGACTTTTAATTTAAAGAGAAACATTTTTTACCAGTTGGTATAGACCAAAGCACTAGATAAAAAAACAGACTGGTGTTTGGAATTTTGCAGCCCAAATAGACCGTAGTCTGTGCTAGGGCTGACAAAAAAGAAAAAAAAAATTAATTTGTTTTAAGATTTTAAGATTAAAAAAAAAAACTTGCGCAGCGAATTAGCTTCGAAGGTTATGCCACTAGGTCATGAGTCCAGCGCACCGTCTGCAAGATATCACCTCGTCGTCACGCGTGAATTCTACCATTTGGGACTGATTTACATTTAATGTTAGTTAAGGTATAAAGGTGGACACTGACAGTTGGCCTCGTCCACAAACTAAAAGTCGCTCAGCGCGCTATGGAGGGAGCTAATGTTGGGTATTACTCTCAGGGATAAAATCCGGAACGAGGAAATTCGCAGGAGAACAAAAGCGAGCGACATAGCTCAAAGGATTAGCAAGCTGAAGTGGCAATGGGCAGGCCATGTCTGTCGCAGAACCGACGGCCGTTGGTGCAGACGTGTTCTGGAGTGGAGACCGCGTACCGGTAAGCGCAGTGTGGGACGACCTCCAGCCCGCTGGACCGATGACCTGAAGAAGGTGGCGGGGAGCGGGTGGATGAGGAAGGCGGAGGACCGTGTTTGGTGGCGCGCTCTTGGAAAGGCCTATGTCCAGCAGTGGACGCTTACAGGCTGATGGATGGATGAATGATGAAGGTATAAAAACTAGGTGAGACATGTGAAGGAGGCATTCTGTCGTCACACCTCGACGCAGTTTCTAGTTAGGTTAGATTAGATTAGCTTTAGGACATCATAATGTAAGAGTCTGTATCTAACATTGATGCAGACGTTAGGTTAGGTTAAAATGTAAGAATCTTAGTAACGTAATTAATTATTACCACTATATCGTACAAGTTTAACAATTTCGACCATCAAAAGGAGTACAATTGTACCTACTTCGAATAAATGATTTTGACTTTGACTTTAGAATAAATTTAGTTAAAACCCATCTTCGTTTCCTTCAAACATCCTTCTGGCTGCCGCTTAGGTACTTCAAAATTTCAGCGAAAGTTAAACTAAAACAGTAACTCTATCGCAAGTATTGTGAGGAAAACGTTCAGAATTCAGATGCTCAGTTGTCTATACAGGTACTCGTCTACAGGTACGAGTGTATTCCCAAATCCGCACTGCGCTACGACCGCGATAAATTGGAATTTGTGTACAAACGGTAACTGTGTAAACGTTTTATTTAAATGTACTCCCTTGATATATTATTCATGCGATCTATAAAATAGAAATACTATTGTGTTTCGTATTGTTATTGTTGTCTATGATATAAAAAAAGCGGCCAAGTGTGAGTCGGACTGGCGCACTGAGAGTTCCGTACTCGGGTATTTTTTCCAACATTTTGCAAGATAAATCAAAAACTATACATAAAAATAAATAAAAATCTGTTTTAGGATTTACAAGTAAAGCCCTTTCATATGATACCCCACTTGGTATAGTTATCCTATTTTGAAAATTGAAACACATTTTTTTTTTTTTTTAAATGATGTAGGTAACCACACATTCGCGGTTTTCAGATTTATTCCTGAATTTGTGCTATAAGACTTACCTACCAAATTTCATGATTCTAGGTCAACTGGAAGTACCCTACAGGTTTCTTGACAGACAGACAGACAGGCAGACAACAGAGTGATCCTATAGGGGTTCCGTTTTTCCTTTTGAGGTACGGAAACCTAAAAACGTGTCATGTCTAACTGACAAACTAATTGCTAGAAGCACGTAGCAGGTAACATGAAGTCAAACCGGTACCACCAAAGTGTGGTATCAAAATTATTGTGATCAAACTTTACGATACAATAAAAAATTGTAATAAACGATGAAAATAAAAATGTTTTTATGTTCGGTTTTCATATTTTGTACAGTGATTTTTACATGAAATGGTGCTAGAGGGTAACAAATATATTATTTGCTCGAGAAATGTTAACGGCCATAGTTTCCATTTGTGCAGTTTATTTTATGGTTCACAAAAACGTATTTGTTGAAGCAAAACTTACGTATGCTACTTATAGGGTTGATAAAACAAGAGCAACGCCTTACCAACCATACAGTATGTAGTACATTATAATGTTAAACAAGACAGCTTATTACAGAGCACGGGGTCTCCTCTCAGAGTGATCAGGGTTTTGATCTACCACGCTGGCCAAGTCCGGATTGGCAGACTTCAGACACCTTTGAGAACATTATGGAGAACTCTCAGGCATGCAGGTTTCGTCACGATGTTTTCCTTTATATTTAATTACTTAAAACGCACGTAACTCCGAAAAGTTAGTTATGTGCGTGTAGGCAAAATCTTAAGGAAAGAGTTTATAAATCTGCCAGCCAGCATCTATGAAACCTGAATTAGTATTCGATCATTGTGTTAATAATATAATGAACTAGAGGATGCCAGCGACTTCGTCCGCGTGGATTTAGGTTTTTAAAGATCCCGTGGGAACTGTTTGATTTTCATGTAAAATGCCAATGTCAATTACAGGAACGCAAGCTACCTCGGTACCTTTCATACAAATCGGTAAAGCGGGTGGGTTTTTAGGAATCCCGTGGGAACTCTGATTTTCTGGGATAAAAAGTAGAAATTATCTTAAATCGTGAATCGGTTAAACTGTTGGGCCGTGAAAAGGTAGCAGACAGACAGACAGACACACTTTCGCATTTATAATATTAGTATGGATTAATATTTTATTGCAGTCATCGCCAAAACCTGTATGCTGATACCAGACAAGGGCCCCTGCAGGGCGGAAATCCCGATGTACTACTTCGAACCCAAATACCAAAATTGCAGCACCTTTCATTGGGGAGGTTGCCAAGGAAATGGGAATAGGTTCGACACGAATGAGGAATGTATCACGAGCTGCTTGAGTCGCCCTAACCATCCTAGTAAGTCTTTAGTACTTCCGTACCCGAAGAATTCCTACGGGAGTCTATTACTAAGCCTTCGCTGTCCGTCCGTCCGTCCGTGCGAGTGGAAACTCGCACACCAAAGGTACCGTACCATTGTTAAGATTATATGCTTTTGATTTACATGGCAGCCATTTTGAAATTTTTATTTTTGTTGTTATACTGGCGATAGAAATGAAAGTTACGTTATGTTAAGAAAAAACGCTATGCTATTACGGTTCATGAGATACAATATGCTGACAGACAGACAGACGGATGGTAGAGGCAATTGGCATCCTTGGGGTACGGAGCCCTATAAACGATAAACTCATACTCACTGTACCTACTCTGTGCGCCACGCCTAACGCGGCAAGTGCATAAAGTCATGAGTACATACGATGAGGTTAGGTACCCTATGACCTTGCGTTTTATAAATTAGGATTATTTTGGGAATTATCCTTATCGATGTTTTTGAAATATAGGATTATTTTGGGAATTTTGCTAATCGATGTTTTTGAAAACTACCATAATTTAAGCAATAATAATAATTATTATTGCAGTAAGTATGGCAAGTAGAAATAACATTATCAACCTCCAAATCTTAATTTTTAGGTATTGCCGGTGGTGGAAAGTATAGTTCAGGGACTCATAAATATTTTATCTATCTTTCCTTATTAATTTCTCTAACAGAAACGCGGCCAAAGTGGTGCAGTTTGACTTTCGACTACGGGTTTTGCTTCGGTGCTATAAACAGGTGGTATTACGACCCGCTCTGGAAAGTTTGCAAGCAAAGGATCTATTCTGGATGTGGAGGGAACAAGAATAACTTTTATAATCAAGAACAGGTAATCAAGAGTTTATTTGAGACTAGCTGATGCCCGCGACTTTGTTCGCGTGGATGTAGGTTTTTTAAAAATCCCGTGGGAACTCTTTGATTTTCCGGGATAAAAAGTAGCCTATGTGCTAATCCAGGATATTATCTATCTCCATTCCAAATTTCAGCCAAATCCGTCCAGTAGTTTTTGCGTGAAGGAGTAACAAACATACACACACACACACACACACACACATACAAACTTTCGCCTTTATAATATTAGTGTGATTGACACCGGTTTAAACCGGTGATATTAGATCAGTAGATAACTTTTCTGAGACCCTATTTTCGGATATAATTAGTAGATTATTATTGAAGAACTCGGCATAAGGGCGCGTAAGCAATAAGTCGCAACTGTAAATTAATGGATTGGATAACAGCAGCTGTCGTCGCTAGTTGAATTCCATTCGTTTTTTTTTAAATTTTGAATTTTAATTTCGAATTTTTTTGAAAACATGTTTTGATTGGTTGTCAACTTAAAATGGTTAATCCTGAGTTTTTGTCTTTTGTATAGGATTACGTAACAAAGAGAACCCTATACTAACTTATCTCTAATATAGTAAATTTCCGTTCCGAGTATACACCTTAGATAGATTAACGGAATAGATACATTAACGGAATAAACTTATGTTTATTTTCAGTGTGATTCAATATGCAAATTTGGAAAAGGCGTTATTGATTATGCGAAAGAGAGTAAGGGTAGCCATATCAAAAGAATTCTTATCGTCAATCCATGGAATGCTACCACCAAGAGGAGTAAGGTTCAAGTTACCACGCAATCGACTTCAAATAAGTCTCCTTTCAGCTTCGCCGCAGTAGGATAAAAAAAAAGATTCTGACGAATTCAAATTCAAATTCAAATTCAAATTCAAAATATTTTTATTCAATTAGACTTTTACAAGTTCTTTTGAATCGTCAAAAGCATCTACCACTGGTTCGGAATGCCTTTCCTACCGAGAAGAACCAGCAAGAAACTCGGCGGTTGCTCTTTTCAAAGATTTGATATACAATATTATGCCACGTATAAAAGCAATTGAAGTCCTGCGCATTGAAAACCTCCTTCTTTTTTGGAAGTCGGTTAAAAAGAACTCAGATGTAGCAATTTATTTTATTTTTATTTTAGTTTTGGTCTATTTGTTATCCTGTTATTTTCAATCATAGGCAAAGATGTGAAGTTTAAATTTCAAAGTAAATAAAAATATTGTTAAACGAAAAAATGATTTATTTTCTTTATAATTATAAAAATACAAACAACTTATATACCTACTTATCTAAATCCTAAAAGTAATTCCTATTCGATGCATTCATTATAAACATTATAACTAATTGGGGACTGATCACAACTTAACACATCACAGATCATTTTATGACAATCACTAATTATTATTAACAAAAAGCTATTTGACCATATTATAACCATTTTCATCAAATCGCAGAATAAACCATCACCAAGTATTAGTCCTAGTTCCAGTTGATACCCGTACTAGTGATAAAAATACAATGGACAAGTTTTTTTTTTTAATTAACTATAAAAAAATTAACAAAATGTGTCAAAAATCAGTGAAACATCTCAAGAAATGAAAAAAATATGGAATTTTTTTCCGCTTACAAGAATAATTTCATTCCGCGCGGCACTCCGTCATAATAATTGTGATGTCCTAATATAAGGTAATGGTTGATATGGTAAGATTAAAAATAGCACTACTAATAGATAATAAAAAAAAAAACCGATCAAGTGCGAGTCATACTCGCACACGTAGGGTTCCGTACCATCGTATTAAATATACCTAACTCTTTTATGTAAAACACTGGACTGCACCATTTAAATTATGTGATTTGCACATTTTATATTTTGTAAACTAACAAGTGTAAATTAAAAATTTATAATACCCCCGACAAGTGAAGGTTACAGTAACTAGAAAAGAGCTGATCACTTTGAAACAGCTGAACCGATTTTCTTGGATTATAGCTAAGAACATTCTCGATCAAGCCACTTTTCAAAGAAAAAAACCTAAATTGAAATCGGTTCATTAGTATTTAGGACCTGCGATGCCACAGACAGATACACAGATACAAAGATACACACGTCAAACTTATAACACCCCTCTTTTTGGGTCGGGGGTTAAAAAACTATGTGCATTCATTTGTACATCAGAATCATTAAGCTCAGAGGAAGGACGAACGGAAAAAATGCAAATTCGTCCAAGTAGACTCGGAGACCTCGCTTTGTTCGGCCAATAAAATACGTTAACTTAATAATAACTATTTGGATACAAATAGGTACCTATATCTTTGGTGTTTTAAACTTTGGACTATTTTGTTCTGATGTATAAGTAATCTATTTAATTCTAGGCATATTCTAGGGCATCGATTAGAGTTTAGACGAGTGTTTAGTCAGTGTTGCACAGGCATGACGGATAACGTACCGTCTATAATTACGATGAGTAATTACTGATGCTTGCATGACAAATATGTATGTAAATCTCTGCTCCATATGATAAGTTTATTTTATAAATAATAATTATTCTTCAAAGTACCCCCTTCACGACTTCCATCAATCTTGCATGTATGATTTTATCCCTGGAAAAAAATGGTTTAATTTCATAAACGCCATTTCATAATACCTTAAGTATTTAATTTCGAAGAGCATAGACTAACGCACATACAAAATTTTCACCATCGCTGATTGGCGTTTTGATCGCTTTTGACACAAGTTAAGCTGATTTCGAGCTCCCTGGCTTTTCGGATGCTCAAAGCTGCTAAAGCTCTTCACTCACATTCGAATGGTATTTCAATGTAATGGTTTATGATTTTGCATCTCGCCAACGTTGATAGAATTCGAGCATGAAACAATTTAGCGCGAATGTATAATGGCAAATTCTGTCCAGACCTTCAGCATTGCTGATTGTTGACCTCGTACTGGAAAGCGCAGTATTAGCCATCACAGGATATATCAATAGACCTCCACGAGGTGGACAGACAACACAAACAAGTTGCCGGGGATTCAAGCGGTGCCAGAGTGCATAGTTAAAGTAAAGTACTGGAAACTGGAGTGTTGTGTCGAATCTCCTAGAGTCTCCTGTCATAGAGCCTCGATGGCTCAACGGTTGAGGAGCGGACTGAATACCGAAAGGTCGGCGGTTCAAACCGTACCCGTTGCACTATTGTCGTACCCACTCCTAGCACAAACTTAACGCTTAGTTGGGGAGGAAAGGGGAGTATTATTCATGATTAGCATGGCTAATACTCTTCTCTATCTCAGAGGTCTATCAGTTAACGCCGATGGGTTCGATCATCAGTATCACTATCCGTTTAATAAATGCGTAAGTGTGTTTGTTGGTTTGTTGCTTTATCCTTCAATTATGCCACAACGCGATGGAGCATCAGATCGACATGATTTTTAGCTACATTTTTAGTTAAAAACCTGGAGAGTGACATAGACTACTAAACTTTATATCCTGACAAATAAAAGAGCACTACGGGAGTTTTAAAGATAGCTGTCAAGTCGCGTGCTCGAACACGAAACGTTTTGTACCACTGTACAAGAAATAACACTTTTTAATTTTCAGGGTTCCGTAACTCAAAAGGAGAAATGGAACCCTTATAGGATCACTTTGTTGTCTGTCTGTTTTGGAGATTATTCAACTTTCTACCTAATAGGGTTCACGAGATACAGTAGGTAGGTATACAGCCGGATGACAGACAGACAGTGGAGGCTAAGTAGGCTTCCCTTCGGGTACGGAATTAAAAACAAAGCAACTTACATTCCATTAGTAACACTATTAGTAAGTTTCATGACATATGCGGGACAGTCTTGCTGATGCATGAACCGGGCGTGGAACAACACTCCCTGGCTGAAGCAGTACAGTAGTAGAGGTATTGGAATGTTCTCTGGTATGACTTTCTTTTCGTAGAGAATTGTTGAATATAGCTGGAAAAAACCAAATCAATAATTAGTATTCCAGGGAATAAAAACTTGAATTCATTATTTTCCAGCGTGTAAAGAAGTGGTACGTTCCAACATTTAGTTACTTAAGTGATAATTTGTTTCGACATCTAAATAGCTTATTTTATTAACCCCCGACCCAAAAAGAGGGGTGTTATAAGTTTGACGTGTGTATCTGTGTATCGGTGTATTTGTCTGTGACATCGTAGCTCCTAAACTAATGAATCGATTTTAATTTAGTTTTTTTTTTGTTTGAAAGATGACTTGATCGAGAGTGTTCTTAGCTATAATTTAAGTAAATCGGTTCAGCCGTTTCAAAATTATCAGCTCTTTTCTAGTTACTGTAACCTTCACTTGTCGGGGTGTTAAAAATTTCTAATTTACACTTGTTAGCTTCATAATATTATTATTAGACTGGGTGCTAATTATTATCGCCTAGCCTATCGGTTATTTTCAGCGGACGAACTTCTAGATGGGGAACTGTCAAGCATGCAGGTCTCCGCACTATATTTTCCTCCACCGTTAAAGCAAGTGATATTTAATTGCTTCAAACGCACATACCTATATAACTTCGAAAAGTTAAAGGCGCGTGCCCGGGATCGAACCTCTGACTCTCCAAATGGGAGGCTGACATCTTAACCACTATGCTATCATCGCTCTTATAATAGTAATTTCGGTACATGGGTTAATGTTGGCTGAGCGTGTAGGTATAATATATCTGAACTATCAATATAGGACCTGCTTCCAATATTGATAGTCTGTTTCAAACACAACATATTGAATCTCAGCAAGTAGGTAAGTCTTACATAAGATCGGATGCAACACACACACACATAGAAGAGTAAATACTAATGCTACTTTAACAAGATCTCACCTTAAAAGCTCCTGTCAATGACGCTATCGCAAACCCCAGGGAAGGTTTGAAGTAGAACGATAATCCTGCAAGGCAACCAGCTGGCAATGCATACATTGCTGAATCGTACCCATGTTTACGACACAAGTAACATATCACAGCCTGCAATGTACATTAAAAAGATTTTAGTACGTAGTAAGGTAGTTTAGAGGTTGATCTTAGTAAAGGTATTTGGAAATAAGTTTAGTTACTTAAGGAAGACGAAGTAGTGGGTTGAAACTACGGTATTACGTAAGAAAGAAAATTTCTACGTTTTCTAATAGTATGGTACTTACTAGGAGTTAAGTTTTAAATAAATGTCTATGAAATCTTTTTGTATTTGGATTCTGGTAGTTTCCCTTGTTTATCAGCATCCAATACTTAGTAATAACCTGATCCGCCATTCAAATACCCACTTTGCCTGAAATGCCATCTCGGGTTCTATTCTCGTTTGAAGAAATTTAGATAACTACTGAATCACAAAAAAAAAGTTGGATAGAAGCCTTCATTCGTGGTAGGGTGTTGTTGCTTTTAGGGCTGCCAACAAAACCCCATTATTAAGCCTCCGGTGTCCGTCTGTCCGTCCATTTGTTTGTGAGCGGGCTATATCTCGTGAACCGTAATAAAAAAATGTTGAAATTTTTACAAAACGTGTAAGTATTTCTTTTGGCGCTATAGCAACAAATAATAAAAATTCCAAAATGGGAACTATGAAAAATAAAAAATATATAAAAAGCATTCTTGTACGAGCATACTAGGTACGGAACCATTCGTGTGCGATTCCAACTCGCACTTGCCCGGTTTTTAAATAAAAATAAATAATGTCGTACTCTGTAAATACCGATATAACTAGCGAAGAACAGCCCCATATTCAAATGCTTCCACCTCAGCTTAGACAGAGCCTTCAAGGGTGTGGTCAGTCTTGGTCCCAACACTCGCAGCATGGTGAACCCGAAGCCGAATCCGAAGTATTTTAGGAAGCCCTGAAAAATATATTTGTTTTTTGGGGTTTAAGAGAAAATAAATAGAAACCCTGATTTACAAGTTACAAGTTAACTCTTGACTGCGATCTCGCCTGGTCAGTCTAAGGGGGCATATGCATAAGTGGCCTAACTTGGAAGTGAAGCCGAAATCCCTTATCTGTTTCATATTTTTGGTTATTGTAAGAGTTAGATTTAGTTATGTACACAATTTTTATAAAATCTAACAGTTCAAGTGGAGAATATTGAGGCTACATACATATCCGTGTCGTATGTAACTCTGTACCTCTAGTCTTCTATATCTATACATATAATAAAATTGTAGAAAAGTGGTGTCTGTACAATGGAAATATATAAAAAAAAGTAGCAGGGGTTGTTATTATATCGATGCCGAACCCGAAATTGTAATTAATTTTTTTTTTGTCTGTTTGTCTGTTTGTCTATGTGTTTGTGCACGCTAATATCAGAAACGGCTTATTCGATTTAGATACGTTTTCACTAATATATTGTAGTAAGCTTCACTTAACATTTAGTGTTTATTTCATGTCAATCTGTTGATAAATAAAAAAGTTATGTCAATTTAAAGAATCACGGCGAACATTTTTAACGTACAGAGTATATGCTGCCCGAAAAGTCACTATTCCACGCGAACGAAGTCGCGGGCACAGCTAGTTTATAATAATTGCAATAATTATTTAATTTTACCTTCAATATAAAAGGACGACATGGTCCTTCGTGAGGGCAAACATTATTTGATTCATCCGTTTTCCGCCTTACTTTTTCGGGAGTAAAAAGCCTGTAACAAAAAGTCATTAATATTCAATCCTAATCCTAATCCATACAGCTTACTATACGTTATTATAAATGTGTCATTTTTGTTATAAACCAACGGCGCTTATTTCCATTTTACTTCGAATTTGAAATAATCATTTGCATTAAGACAATACGTTTTATTAGTCATCGTTCTAGTGGATAATTAGTGATGTAAATATTTGAAGTTAGCTTAAGCAATAGTTCTATTTATTCAAAATTGTATTTAATTCTACTTAATATATATTTTTTATAATTTACCATATTTGTGATTTGAAACTTTGAAACTTTGAAACTCGGGATTAATGCCCCTACGACGAAGTGGTGATGACCCCGTGACACCTATCTACGCAACGTCCGTTGACCTCTAGCCTCAGTCAGATGTTCTATTTGCAATACATTGCGAACTTTTCAAGAATATTTTTTTTTTTATAGGTACATATATTTTGCGTTTAGGTAAATTTTAAATTAAATAAATATCACTCTAAGCGTAAAACTGGGTGCAATACGTCGAAAAGATTATGTAAAAACACTCAAAATCGATAACCTTCTCCTTTTTCATTTCGGCATACAACAATAGGTTACTTACCAAAGCATTGGTGTCCGTGCGTCTCTATCACCTTCTAACCGCATAAGATAGAAAAGGAGAGCGCTACCGATCATAAACAAAAATGTCTGCTTTGCACTTGTCATTGAAATGTAGCCTTTTCTTTCCAAAGCCTTCATCCAATATTCTATAAGCTGGAATAAAATAAGTAAGTATGTCATTTAGTCAGAATTATTAAAACTAGGGCGTAACGAAAGCTTAGAAACCCGGATACACTATTCACCCACGCTGCTTTAGTATATCTCTCAATATTAGGTATACCTAACCTACCTACAATCCTACTCATAAGATGCATCGTACGGAATCCTCTTCACACCAGCTCAACTCGCACTTTTCCGAATTTTTAAAATACGAATGTGTAATTATGTACTTTGCGTGGATTTAGGTTTTTACAAATCCCGCGGGATCTCTAATGTTTGACATTATAAGATGCAAAAATACAGTGTTTACTACATCTAATCATTGGTTACTTTGAATTAAATTGAATTATTTAAAAGATATTCAAAAATTAATTAATTAAAACAAAATCAAATACAATAATAAAAAAAACATCAGATACCACTTTCAGTCTTTAAAATGAGGCAGAGTAACTACCTAAGTATTTGAATCGAATTGAAGCGAATCGATTCGAATAAAAGACAATGACGAAAATTAAATTAAGTTTACAACTCACCAAGTTAGCGAACAAATTGATAACCAGCCCCCTTCTTGACGGTGGTTCGAGAAGAATGAATATTCCGTTTATCATGTTAGGTATGAGTATGTACGTGTAATAAGTCAATTTGTTGCCTAAAAGCCTCCTGAAAAAACATGAAAGATTATGAGTAAAGTGTTTATAAAGTACATTATAAATGCAAAGAATATTGTTGACAAAATGTAGCTGAAACATACATATTAAATTTTCCTAGCTGAACCACTTCGACTTCGCTCAAATAAAATTAAAAAATAAATAAATGGTAAAGTGTGAGTCGGAATCGCACACGAAGGGTTCCGTACCCTTGTACAAGAAAAATTACTTTCGATAACCCTAACCCTTAAGGGTCATGTAATGACCTTCCGCGGTCCGTGTTTTCTGCCAAGTACCTATAAATTGAATAAGTACCTTCAAGACAAGTGCGCTTTAAGCTAGACCTCATTATTGCTGTTTCTCAGGTATGATTGTCGTCAAGCGCAAGCCTATCTTACAATTAAAAAAAAATTGTACCTTACTGAGCAGCCGAACGTGCCACAAGTGCCGCTCACAAGTACCCCGAGGAGTGTAGACCTTGCATAATATTCGGCTGCCTTCATTAACTCTTCACGCTTGAGCATTTTCCTGCCTTTCATTAAGTTTTGGGCCTGAAATTCAGTAAGTTGTTACTAGACGTGGAGCTTTTTAAAGTTAATAAAGTTGTAATTCCATTTCGTATTAACTTTCTGTTAGTAAAATATCAACTGCTTACAGCCTACAAGATAACTTTAATCTTTAAACAAACTCACTCCTAATAAACCTAAGAAGTTTCAAATTAACTTGGTGGAAATGTGATCAAAACTGTTTTTATGGCATTTCAGGAATATTCTGCCATCTTCTTCCATCCTATGAACTCATAAGATTCAATGAATTCAAAAGAACTTGTAAAAGTCTAATTGAATAAAAATATTTTGAATTTGAATTTACTTATGTCTTTTTTTTTTAATATTTTTTTACAGCAACAACAAAACTGTATCTGGCTCATTGCTCGTTTCAATGAGAAGTTACCGTTTCAGCAACTTGCGAAGACGCCAACGCCTATCGATTCTCTAGATGATCTGTCCAACGGATTGCCATAGTTGAGTCTACACGAGATGATCCATTTTGGATCGGCGATCCGTAAACCTTGATCCAAAATCGTGGAGCGTAGATAGTTGATCGTACTCCTCCGATCCACACTGGATCAGTCAGCCATGGATGGGATTGGAGCGTGGTGGGTCGTCGGGTGTAGACGCCGCTATTCAATTTTGTAACTCATTAGCTGTGTCGGTTACTCTAGGGCCGTCTATGAACGCCGTCTACACCCTTGATAGCTTCCATGCGATAGACACGGGGAGTCTATCGTCAGAAAAGAAATCAGTCCTCAAATCGAGAGGCACCCCTTTGTATTCCTGGTGCGCCTCAGACAGTGTGTAGGGACTCTATTGGTCCCCAGAATAGCGTCCTTAGCAAGCGCCATTGGCCTCACCAGCCACCAGGTGATATGCGTGGAAACCATGGGGTTTTAGTCGGTAAGAGTCCGACATAACCTCCGGGCTCGATGGTATCCATGAAGATTTCTCTACCAAAATAGATCCTTTTCGCTTGACAGCTACAGTATGACGACCGTAATAACCTCTAACTTGCTGATGCTCGCTCACTATTGGCTATAATACATTGTTGGAACAAGAATACCATAAACTCAGCCAATCACAACAATTGAGATTTTAATAATTATGATTGATGCAGCTTTTCTGGAATTGACCTGCTGGTATTTCTAGGGACACTCACCATGTGTATAACGAAGTAAAACTTTGCGCTCCCCATAAGGGAGTTCGCATATGTCGTAACGTAAGACGGTATGCAGTGTTTGTCCCATGGGTGTAAAAGAACGTTGCAAGGGACATCTCTACACGTGCTGTCGAAGAGATGCTTGCTTACTTCCACCATCTCGCAGACTTATTCATGGGACCTGGAATAAAAGAAATCAAAGGTATTTTTAACGGACTTAAAAACGGAAGATTTCAATTTGACCCATAACGTAGTTTGCATTAATAGTTTCGTCAATATCTGCGTAATGCGCACTTGGCTGGTTTTTTAGAGTTCCGTAACCAAAAAGGAAAAACGGAACCCTTAAATCACTTACCACTTTACTGTCTGTCTGTCTGTCCGTCTGTCCGTCTGTAATACCCGAGTAAGGAATCCTTGGTGCGCGAGTCTGACTCGCACTTAGCCGGTTTTTAATCTAGTGCTTTAGTATCATAATAATATCATGCCTATTACAAATAGAATATTTGAAGCCGTGTTCTTTAAAAAAAGCTATAAAATAGTACCTACCTATAGTTTTTATAAAGTTAAATCAGAGATGGCAGAATAAACAGTATCGTATCTAATGATTGTAACAGATAGCTACTAATTCAGGAGTGGGCGCAAAGTGCAAACGTATTAAATTGCTGCGTAGGTTTATCAAATTGCTAGCGAGCAATTGAGCTCATTGTCTGAAATCCTAGGAAAATAGCAATGTTACGTATTTAAATATTAGTTATATATTTTTAGTGTATAAGGTTATATTTTCAAATAAATGAGTTAAGTATAAGTAGTAATTATTCCATAGAAGAATAAACCAATTTAATCACAAAACTAAGATATTATTGCGATTATTATTATTTTAAGCTTCACTTAAATTTTTGAGTTTGTTTCGAACAACTCAGCATTTAACATTTATTTATTTTTCGTTTGGTTTCTGATATCACACTTCACACTAATATTATAAAGGAGAAAGTTTGTATGTGTGTGTGTGTGTGTGTGTATGTTTGTTACTCCTTCACGCAAAAACTACTGGACGGATTGGGCTGAAATTTAAAACGGAGATAGATTATACCCTGGATTAGCACATAGGCTACTTTTTATCCCGGAAAATCAAAGAGTTCCCACGGGAATTTTAAAAACCTACATCCACGCGAACGAAGTCGCGGGTATCAGCTAGTGACTTATAATAATAGGTCACTGTTAAGCTACATCCATACCTGCGCGTCATGAATACGGGTGTCTACGACGCAAATCTCTGGTGAATTGGCGAATCTGGGGCGTGTATATTTATCTATGGAATACATCAATGTTGATCACATGCTTTGTTTTATTTAAAAATCTTTATTTCACATAAAAAAGGTTTTTAAAAATAAAATTTAACAAGCGAACACCCGAGTAGTTCAACCTTGTTTAATTTTACACTTTTTCGTTTATTCGTTTATGTAATGTTTTATTCATTTGCCCGTCCAATAATACGCATATTAATACAGTGGCAGAGGTAAAGGCTCAAAGGCCTCGTTCGGAGCTGGTTTAATCGAAGCAAGAGGGGTTACGTATTTGCAACCTCCCAAATATATCAGTATGCAAAGTTTGTTTGCCGTATCAGCGAACGGTTACGTGCCCCTATCTGAGTGAACAAGAGTGAGTGAATTTTCAGTTTGATCCTGAAAAATTAGGTTATGGTGATGTGAAATCAAGGTGAAGCACCCTATAGGGTTTCTTGACAGACAGGACAGACGGACAGACAGACGGACTACAGAGTGATCCTATAAAAGTTCCGTTTTTACCCGACTACGGCAAAGCCGAAAGGAAAGGTTATGATTTTAGCAGTCTATATATGTATGTGTGTATATATGTGTGTATGTGTATGTTTGTATCCAGGTTCTGTGTGTTCCACCGTAGCGCCTAAACTACTGGGCCGATTTTGATGAATCGATTCTTTGTAATGGCCCGGGTGACATAGGCTATACTTTATACCAAAAAAAATCGGCCTGACGGATGTCACATCAAAAAAAAGTGAGGGTCTCAAATATTTTTTTGAGGTACAGAACCCTAAAAAGGTTCTAAGTATTTATTAAGATGTAGAGCCATGAAACAAGGGTAGTCTAAGAATGAAATTTGCATCTTCAATTTCGTAAGGCATGTATAGTTAAAATTCTAAAGTGATCCAGCCAACTATACTACTTATAGTATGGGTATAGGATTTAAACTTGTTAAACTTGTCTAGGTAACTTGTCTAACATCAAGGCGCTGTTAGAGTTCTGAAAGTTTTCCTAGAGCAGGATATTGTATGAACTTTAGAACAACAAAGTATGAGAGGTAAGAAAGGAAAAGGTTTCTGCTAGTTCGTAATAATTGGATGGATTTTTCTTTACTAACCGACATCCAATAAAGGTTGTCAGTTCGGTATTATTTTTAACCCCCAACCCAAAAAGAGGGGTGTTATAAGTTTGACGTCTGTATCTGTGTATCTGTCTGTGGCATCGTGGCTCCTAAACTAATTAACCGATTTTAATTTAGTTTTTTTTTTGTTTGAAAGGTGGCTTGATCGTGAGTGTTATTAGCTATACCTAATCAAAAAAAATCGGTTCAGCCGTTTGAAAGTTATCAGCTCTTTTCTAGTTTCTTATAAATTTTAAGTTATTGTTTGTATATTGTATTTCTCATGACCTCATAAAATCTATGACACTCGGAATGTTAAAAAAAAATATTGCAGGTCAGGGGCCCATATAAACATGGTTGGTTAGGTACATATACTTAGTTAAAACATACATTAAAAAGATAAAGTTAAGACGGAGCCAACTATAAATACTTTTAAAACTATGACAGGAAGAATGGACCGACAAACAGTAAACAAGCACACTCTAAACCACCAATTATTTCAGTACAAAAATAATTAAATACAATCAAATTTATGGAAGAGATACACACATACCTATTTGTGTTAAGAAATAAGAACCTTTAACGAGAATCTCTTCTCACATAATACACACATAAAAGACTGTTTGCTATAGAAACGGAATTATACGGGCTAAAGACATTAAGTACCAACATGGTGGATCTACCCGCCTGCAGACTTTTGTTGAAAAATGCTAACTGGTCCGTTTGGGTGACTGCAAGTTTCCATTCACTCTGATAGGAAAATAATGTGTCGCTTCAAAGCAAAATACATTTAGGCCTTTACTGATAATGAAACCCGCAATATGACTTTTATGATGTATTACATATACGACGTATTTCAAGCAAGAATCAGAAAGTATAATGACGCAATAATGCGGCTAATTCTTTTGTACCTACATAACCTCTAAACTAAATTGACATGTTTTACTATAATCGTGATTATTCTCCTTACGTAAAAGTTTAGTTTTGTCTAACAGAATTAGTCACTATATCTGACTGACTGACACAAAACGAACAACTCAAACCATTCTATCTAGGAATCTAGACGCTTGAGATTTTGTTTTATAACATAAACCACCATAGATTTTTCAGATATTCTACCCAAGTGAAACCGTGGTAGGTTAGCTAGTTCAGACATACATTGATGTATTGTGGCATGCTCGAATTGATCATTTGATCAATTTGTTCAACACAATCGACTGTTACGCGTAAGGTCGGTTCCGTCCCATAGAACGATTGCGGTTTCAATTCAGGCCCATTCTACAGAACGATTGCGTCGGTCTAAAGCTTAAGACGTAGAAAGACGTCATTGTTACGAGAAAGATTATTTAGACGTCGGATTAGCGTTAATTAGAGCGGATTCAGTTGTGTTTACAAGGGACTGAGATGGCGGTTCCTTGAAGGTTTCATTAAGTGAGAAAGTTGGGTAAAGTGTGTGGGAAAAACGATTTCTTATTGAGTGTTATAGATAGATGCATGCCAATAATCTGTGTACAAAGCTACAATAGTCCAGTAAAAGCCTCCTGTACGAAGGGACTGTGGTTCGATCCTGGACATCTACTGGACGAAACATTGGAACTAATCTCTCATGTCCCAGCCAACGCGATGTTCAACTGCGTTTCCCGTTAAACGAAGATGTAGCCACGATCAACGTACAACGGCATTCGCAATGTCGTTTGGCGTTAGACGATTTTAACCCCAATTCAATTGGCATTAGACATTAACCGTTCAAGTGTGACCACTCAGTTTAACGCGTTGATTGTTATCGCGATAATTATGACGTTGTTGGGCATTGATGTTTAACCTTAATGTAGTAAGATAACAGAGCTATGTAAGAGCTCGTTCACACAGGCTGCGTAAGCGTAGACGTAGTGCGTACTATTGCGTTGTAATGTATGGAACTGTATGAAACATGACATACCGCTTGCGTGGCGTGAACGTTCACGTAGACGTAATGCGTGCAGTTACGGGTCTACGGGTCTACGGGTTCACGCGCGTCATTACGCACGTGTCACGTGTACGTGTTGCATACGCAATTGGTGTGAATCGGCCTTAAGTTTTAATTAAGTAAATAAATAGCTATCACTTGTTTTAATGGTGAAAGAAAAAAGTCGTGTATGCCTGAGAGTTTATAAGGTGATCTGTTTTCAAGGCAGTTACGTTTTCAAAAGTGTGTGCAGTCTGCCAATCCACACTTGGTCAACGCGATGGACTGTGACCTAATCCCTTTTCATTCTGAGAGGAAACCGGTGCTTAGTAGTGGGCCGGTGATGGTTTGTGATGATGATGGTTTACCTACTACCCCTGCACGCCATATTTAATTATAGGTAGTTTATAAGAAACTACGATAAGTAATAAGTATATTCTGATTTTCGTACGAAACCGCTAATAAATGTGACCATTGCTTTTAGCACAATAACTTCGGCATGTAATCACGAAGATCCGGAATGCATACGTACTTAAGTACCTACTTCTTCAAGACACCTAGGTGCTAGATTCTAAAATGTATTTAGAATCTTGTTTTTGGCTTAAAACGCTAATTTTTTTGATGTATTGGTCACCTATCGTTATAGGTGATGCCCGCAACTTCGTCCGCGTGAATTCAAGGTTTTAAAATCCCATGGAAACTTAGATTTTCTGGGATAAAAAATAGTCTATGTCCGTTTTCAGGATATAAGCTGTACAAAGTAGATGTTGCCTGCAAATACGTCCATGTGGATTTAGGATTTTTTTTTTAAACTTAGGTTTTCCGAGACTAAAAGAAGAGTGTGTGTGAGTCGGCCTCGCACTTGGGCAGTTTTTTTTTTTAAAGAATATTAGCCATGTTAAATGACTAATATTCCTCTTTCCTCTCCAACTAAGCGTCAGGCTTGTGCTAGGAGTAGGTACGACAATAGTGCAACGGGCGAGGTTTGAACCGTCGACCTTTCGTTTTTCAGTCCACTCCTTTACCGGTTGAGCTATTGAGGTTTATTTGAAGATTGTAGATGAATGACCATCAGTTTTCCCATTCACGTCAATTAGGCATATCACCATCAGTATCACAATATATCAATATCGTCCTCAATATAGCAACGTCCTTGCAATCTCTGCCTGGTGCTTGTTATTGTTTGTGTTCAATTGTGCGTGTATTTGCACGAACCAATGGGAACCAAGTCAAGCGAATTCCAAGCCGACCGTTCATAGAATCTGTGAAAGAGCCTGTGAGGGCCAGTCCTTCGTTATTTTGTACTAGTAATATTAGTGTGAAAAGCTAAGTTTCTCTGCGTATTTTCCCCAACAAGGGAAGAACGATCAGCGACTATCAAGTTTGGATCATGGTGGCCTTGGGAGATAATAGTTAAAAAAGGTTTAAAAAAATTACGTTTTTTTTTTGGAATAATATTAGAAATCACGTCATGCATGGTAATGCAATGTCTGGCAAGACACTTAGACGTGCCGAGACTATCCCCTACCAGACACACAGTTTAAAAGTTTAGTGTTATTCCATTATTTCATATCCACTTAGTCCATTATCTATTCTTGTTAAAAAAACCTTCACCCACGCAGATAAAGTCGGGGGCATCATCTAGATTTCTAAAAAGTAAATATCAGTTACAGAAAATACAACCGTACAAAATGCCAAAATATGAAAAATGTCAACAAAAACGACAGAAAACTAAACAGCAGTAAACTTTTCAGGGAACGCATTAATACGCGTCAGCTTGGACTTACAAAAGAAATATTAAATTTTATACACTAGAGTTAGAAAAATGACCTGTCAATACATCTGTGCGCTTAGGGTCCTTTAAGACGTACCACAGTCACAATGTGCCTAATCTCATAACTAAAATGACAGATCTAAATGTATTGCTATCTCTTTTACAATGCTTCCTGCAGAAAAGAATAGCTGTAAATTTGTAGCTGTCAATTCAGTTTAGTTAGGAGGTTATGTTTTAATTATATACATAGAATAACAGCACAGTGGCAAAAATGTTAGCGGCGATAAAACTTGAATGTAAAAATGTGTTACACAACAATCAATCAGCCTATTTTTGTCTATTGCCAGAAATGACCGAAATACTTTCTTCAAAATTTTTTTATCTGTCTTGAATTTTATAGGTCTTTTCAAGAGAACAAACACGGTTCTCCATCTTCCTCATTCACCCACCTCCGGCTAATTTCTTAACGTCAGCAGTCTGACAGGGTGGAGATCGTCAAACACTGCTTGCAGATAAGCGATTTCCACTCCTTATCTACCCCAGAGGCCATTGGTACTGTGACAGGCTTAGCTATCTACTGCTACTTCAATTTGTCAATATATGAGCGCAACACACAGTTAAATTTCCGTCGTATGTGGTCAATAAGTGACCAATAGTAACAACATCGCAGCCATGCAACCACTCTCAACAAACGTGCAAGCTACAGGACTAAATTGAAGTCATCGTAATTTTGTTGATACAACTACAGGCACCTGTAGACTTTTTTGCCGGCGTGTGTGGTCTGTCTGTATAAACTCTTAGTCTTCTGTATCGAGCGTTGAAAAATTATTTCTTTCTTTGGACTTTTTTAATTTGTCTTGAATTGTATAACATCGGTCTCGATATTATTTATGTCGCAGAACGTAATTTCTAAATCAAATCATTTTTATTATTTGTTTGTAAAGTCCCTACCGCCCGGTTTGGATTCACTAAAAAAAACTGGCAAGAACCAACTAGCAGAAACTCAAATAAAAAAAAACCTTAGCGCGATGCCGAGCGTTATCCACACAAACGTAGTTTGAACAATCAAACTCAGAGGTTACTTCTCTAAAGAAGTAATCGAAAAAACCGGTCCAGAGCGAGTCGGGCCTCACTCTTTTAGGGTTCCTTAGGTACATAATTATGAACATCATAATATTATTTTAGAAGTATGAAATATTGCACGTCCGAGTCGCAATGAACCGTGAACGGAACCCCTGAAAAATATTCATTTGTTTTGGGCACAGCTTACACATTATTCTTAACCTGAAACATATTCATACTCTACTCCATGAGCCTTACAATGATACCCCACAAACGAAAAAAAAAATCCGGCTACTTTTTCATGTATTAGGAAATCTAATTCAATATTTGATTTGAGGTCAACGTTCTACACCAAATAGCAAAATTTCAGGATTGTAACTTATTTCGTCTACGAGCTAGAGACCTGTGACACGTGGACAGACAGACGGACAGACAGACAGAAGAGTGACATTAATAGAGCTCCGTTTTTATCCTTCGGGCACGGAACCCTCTCAAGCACAAATAAAACGTTGTTTTTGTTTTTGGTGGTAGGAACATGTAAGCTTGGCCCATATTAATTATCTATAAAACGTGTAGAAGTTACTGATTAAATAGTTGGCGCCACTCAAATCATAACAAATCATAACATCATATTAGAAGGCGTCATTGATTGGCTGAAGTTGTTCAACATCTGATCGATAAACGTACTGTATATAAAATTCTTATAGTTTTTAGTTGATGAATTGTAGCATAATAAAGGATAATATTTGTAATCAATATATAAGATGAAAACATCTTTATTACTTAGATGATTTGTTAAACGAGCTTGATGATTTGTATATTAGTCACTAAGTTTATTCATTGTACAATTTGGATTGGCCGATAACGATAAGATAAAAAGGGGAGTGGCTAATAAACGTGGAGAGGTTACCTGTAAGAGTGGTTTTAAAACGACGACATTCGAAAATATACTAACGTAAGAGGAACAACATTTATTTGACACAAATGTAAAAGTTAATAAATTTAAATATGAAATAAAAGTGTAATAATTTATCATAAAGATTGTGTTTGTGATTTCGTCAGACCTTACCCAAAAGGTCAGAAGTGGGACATCAAGAAAATATAATATTTTCTTGTCACGCTCACGACTCAGAGAAACAAGTGGAAATATACAGAGGAACGAGAAAGAAGTGGAGGTCTAGTAGACCACAGACATTTTGGAGCACAAGGCCAATATTTGGGCCTCAATATATCAAAGTACCTAGTCATGGCATCAAAGGATTTCTGGATAAACGGGTAGGATCTTTCCATGATTTTATTTTTATTGATACCTATTAATGGTAATTTTTTTTTTTGTGTGGGTTTTCGTTTTGTTTGTTCTACATTTAGTTATCATTTTGTTAAAAAGCTTTGCTCCGAGTTGGAATGGAAATTATATAACGTTATGATACCTAGAATTACCCACATGTTTATAATTCATCTTGTATATTGGTTATACAAATGCGATCGACCTTCAAATTGTGGTTTAAATAACATTGAGGTATTTAGAAGGCTTATTTTACAATGAAAAATGAAAAATGTTTATTTACAAAATACAGTCTTGTACAATTTTCCTGTGTCTGTGTGGTGGTACCCGCACTAGGTTATCCTGTATCGTGGGTACAATGGAATAGATAGTGAACATAGTGTTAAACAATATAAAAAGTGTGGTTTACTTAATGATGGGCGTTATTGTTACTTTTAAATAGTTTTCAGGATGTATCTACTATGTCCTGCCGGGGTTTTATTTCTCATTAAATGATTTCACAGGTGAATATCTCACGGAACGTGGTATTTCAATCTTCACACTTGTAATCGTGTGCCGAATTAGTTTGGTTAAGAGTTACGATAGGGATTTATTTTCACATAGTGGTTTTGTTTTACGGAAGGTAGGTTCTGGATTTAGGTTCAATCGTTTGCTGCACTCATTGTATAGATAGATGTTTTCCTTTTTCTATCACACAGCACTCATTGGGCATCTTGAATGTTGTTTTGTGAAATTATTATTTTTTGTAAACCGCTTTGGGATAAGGTAGAAAAAGTTACATGAAATAGCTTTTCGTTTTACGCCTGCCAGTGAAATAATCCGTCTCTACTTGTAATGGTTACTAAGTGATTGGGGATATAAAATGTTAATTGATAAAAATGAAGGTGATCCGTTGTAATAAAGTAATAGTGACCAGGGTTAATAAATTGAGCATTTTGAGAAATATAAATCCTAAAATGGGTGTAAAAGTAGGTTTATCTTATCTGGTTATTCTTTAACTAAATTTAAAATTATGGTAGGTAGGTAGTCAGATAGTTTTAAATACGGGGTGCATAAATAAGTGTTTTTTTTTTACAAAAGTGAGGAGAAATGTTTTCATTTATCTATTTTTACCACTTGAAACGCGTAATGTTTGAGTTTCAAACATAACTTTGCTGATAACAGCTCACCATGAACAACCCATGGCCGGCCCACTACTGAGCAACAAGTGTCTCCTCACAGAATGAGAAGGGTTTAGGCCGTAGTCTACCACGCTAGATAACAGCTAATTTACTTTTAATACTGGCACAATAATTTGAGTACTACGAGTAGCAGGTAGGTATAGTATATGGGCAGCGGGGGGTTTTTTTTTTTGTTTACCTGTATTCACGCAATTAACTGTGTACTGCCGCATTTAAATACAATATGATTTTGTTTTTATTGGATTAACATCGCTTGGCGGGTCAAATTCCTGGCAAATGTTCTATTAAAATTAGAGTAAGTTTTTTTTTAATGGTAATATACCTACAGTACTGCCCTTAGGGCAGGGCGCGATAATAAGTACCTACTACCAAAATACTATTTTCTTTGTTGTACGAAAGAAATTTTAGGCAAATATCTTTGCACTACGCTCGCGTTTGTGGCATGACATTATCCCAGAAATATATTTAAAAAAATTTCACGCTCGACTCGCTTCGCGATAGTTCAGTTTCGATATGCATTTAGTTAACGAAACTCTCAGGAAACCACGTTTGTTGTGCTCTCGAAATTGATCAGTCTGTTTGATAAAATCGAAATGCGGTGCCTTATAAATTTCGCTTAGGAGCGCCGGTAGTATCTCATGATAATATGAATAGTGATCATAATTTTTTTTTTTAGGCTGATTAAGCATTGAAGGTTTTTCGGCTGGTCTGGCATTTCGCCTGATTTTATGTTTTTGCTTATTTAGCGCGTTCAGGAAAGCTTTGACAACGTTTTATAACATGAGTATATATATATTTTTTTGTTTTAGTTACCGAAACAGAAAAAAAAAGCATTAAAGATGTGGGACCGAGGGATAAATCTAGTGTGATTTTTGGTTGGATTATGAAGTTGTAGTTAGGGTATTTAAAATAGAAAGATTTCAATTGTAGGAAATGATGTAAAACATGTTGAGGATAAGTTGTGTAATAAAGTCGATAATTCACTTGTTGGATGTCACGCGATCTCATTGCGAGGAGGAATCTTTTTCTTGTCTCTGTTTTTATAAATACGGTGTTCTGACGGGTTTTTTATTTACGTCTCGGATTATTGAATACTTTCGGTGTTTGATTGGACGGTTAGAGGTTGCAAAAGCAATCGCCCTCTAATTATAACATTTATTTAGGCATTAGTTCAATTTGGATTAAATCTCGCGAAAAGCCACGGTGGCTGTCTCTCGCGCGTCTTGGAAAGACATTCCTAATGCCTGTTTTTCTGAGGGAGGGATGCATTATCAAGTGAGATGAGCTGCAATGTTTGCGGCTGATTATTTTGGAAAATTTGCAATCGTGGCAAGTGGAGTAAAGTTTGACTAAACTATTTAATGAACTAAGTATATAATGGATTTGGTGAATGGTTATATTATATAACATTTTGATAAATGGATGAATTTGAAGAGTGTATGTATGTGGTTGATGCACATTTGTTTCATATTTTTACTTAAGTTATAAAGTATTACATTTGGTGAGTAGTTATTTATATTTGGTAGGGTAGGTTTGATAAACAGGTAGTTATCTTGATTAATAAGTGAGTTATCATTTTATAAATGCGTACTTTAATGTTTGATGAACTGGTATACTTGATAAATGTGCATATTTTCATACTTCAAAGACAAGTTGTACCTATTAGTTTCTTCAAGCTTTTAGTTGCTGATAATTATATTAACATTCTTTAGAGCGCATGTCCTATGGACGAAATCGTTTATACATACTTTCACTGTTTGAAATGTTACAATCATAAAGATATAGTTATGACTAGAGGGGGTCATAGCTTGTTGCCGCTCTTGTACATCCATGTGTCAACTAGGTATTGTTATCTCAGTATATTTCAGGGAACCTCCGTTCGGGTGAAAGCGATAGCTGTTGGATAAATGCTTGTTGGGTTATCAGAAGACCGTGTAGTCTTCGATGAGGTTACTTGTAAATATTATAGCGAAATAGTAAGTTTAAAAATAGAATGAGGCTAAACTAAAAAAATGAGACAAAGATAAAAATAATAACTTAAAGCATTGAAACAGCATAAAGTGAAATAGTAACTTACAAACTATACATACATTTTGGGTAAGGTCTGACGAAATCACAAACACAATCTTTATGATAAATTATTACACTTTTATTTCATATTTAAATTTATTAACTTTTACATTTGTGTCAAATAAATGTTGTTCCTCTTACGTTAGTATATTTTTGAATCTCGTCGTTTTAAAACCACTCTTACAGGTAACCTCTCCACGTTTATTAGCCACTCCCCTTTTTATCTTATCGTTATCGGCCAATCCAAATTGTACAATGAATAAACTTAGTGACTAATATACAAATCATCAAGCTCGTTTCACAAATCATCTAAGTAATAAAGATGTTTTCATCTTATATATTGATTACAAATATTATCCTTTATTATGCTACAATTCATCAACTAAAAACTATAAGAATTTTATATACAGTACGTTTATCGATCAGATGTTGAACAACTTCAGCCAATCAATGACGCCTTCTAATATGATGTTATGATTTGAGTGGCGCCAACTATGTTTTATAGATAATTAATATGGGCCAAGCTTACAGCTCGGCCATCCTGTTTTAAGCGAGTCTCATCGCTTTTAAAAAAAAATTAAAACTTAAGTAACATGTAAACTTCACAACCAAAATGACAAAGACTTAGTTCAACAAAACAAAAAAAAAATTAAGATAGTAATTAGTTAAATTAATATTCTTGCTAACTTAACTAGAAGGAATATACAGTTTTATTGATACATTGGTATTGATTATGATTGCAACTTAATTTTAGAGCACTCGCAGCACCCCTTTCCATCCGATATAATTAGAAAATAGCAGATAAACTCAATTCAATTCCAAACTATTTACCCTCGCAACTTTACCTGCCAGTCTACAGTAGCACTCAAATTTAGCCTTTAATCTAAAATTCATTTTTCTGTTCTCTTCCGCTATTATTAAAATAAAAAGATGCAGACACTCTAAATTTATAAATAATTTTTCAAAAATCATAAAGATATCAAAAATTGCGAGACCAGTAGCAACTAAAGGAGGCCTCAATTTAATCAAAGAAGGTAGGTATATGCATAAAGTCCGAAGCATCAATTATAACTCACAAGCCAATATTTTACAGGAACACTCAATAGAGATTTGGGGATGAGCATGTAAAACTAATTACTAAAAACTACTTTAAAGGGTTTCAAGTATCTCAAAATAAATTGTTAAAAGTTCTGTTCCAACTAGACTCTCCTTCCCACTAAAGAATTATATAAGAAAACTGATGAACTATATTATATAAGTCAATTATACAAATTCAAAATATGTCTATTTGTTAGGAAAATACTATTAAAGTCCGTACATACACGCATCACTTTAAAGCTAAATCTCATAAATATGGTACACAAAACGAACATACCTATTATGCTACAATTACATAAAGCTAGGACTAATTATGGTATGTAAACTACCTAGCTCTACTACATAATGTACTTGCCGAAACTCATACTGGAGGAAAAATCTTTTACAAAGTTTAAAGTTTAATCAAACAGTGTCAAACACCATAGATATCTTAGCTAGATGTAGGTATAGTTTGTTAACGAATATAACGTGTTTTGACTTTTTATATTATTGTATAGTCACCATACCTTTAAAGATTATGTTTTCTTCTATATTTATATTTAGAATCGGGAGCGATTCTTAATATGAATATGTGTAAGTGAACTTCTTGTCCTTTTGATAAAATAAACTCTCTAAACTTAAAGTTAATCGCCGCCAGTTCTCGATTTAAATCACAAAACATTTTCATACACTTTCAACGCAATAGTTTTACGCACATATTTTCTTCTTCCCTTCTTATTGGAAAATCGCGGATTCCGAGCCTTGGCGCGTCTCTCTTCTACCGGGATACATATGTGATTGTCCTTATTTCCCTCCAGATCCAAATTTTTAATGACCCTTATCCTAGGGTTCTTTCCCTCCAGATCCAAATTTTTAATGACCCTTATCCTAGGGTCTACCTCCTTCCTCCTATAGGACTTTTTGTCCATAGCCCGTAACCTCGGGGCTTTCCTTCCTTGGGACTTTGTGTCCCTGACCCATACCTAGTTTTGGGTCTTTCTTTTCCTCATTTATTCATTTCCAACATCCTTGGATCCTGCAAACATAAAACACTTTGAGTAGACCGTTCATTTAATTTTGTTTCATAAGCATCCATCATAATACAATCCGACCTAAGAGAAGTAATTTTACTTGGTAACCTAGAAAACCTATTATCATTATTATAATTTAGTTTTCTCCAGTTCCGTACCCCTCGAAGGGTGCCTACGAGACCCTATTTTCTAAACCTCTGCTCTCCGTCCGTCTGTCCGTCTGCACGTGCGTCACGGCCTGAACCGTGAACGGCGTATCGTGAACCGTGATAGAGAGTTGAAAGGAACGTGATTACGGATGTATGAAAATCCTATGCCTGGTTGCTTCCAATTCAAACTTTTTCTTTTAATGCAGATTACGCTTCCCATATTTCTTACAATTACCTATTGTTTTTTTTTTTTTTTTTTTTTTTCTAGCAAAATCCACATTCTGAAGTACTAATGGACAATGTTAAACAAACGCCAGGGTACAGTAGTTGCGTCACTTGTGCCTCTTAACCATATAATATCTACATGCAAAAAGAATCTTTGATTTATAATTTCACATGATACTTATATATTTTATTTTAGCCATAATATGCACCATATGGCGTACTTTGTCGTTTCGAGTAACATAAGCAGAACTACCAAATTCGACCCTGGGAACGACACAGTCGCGACTCGCCGCCGAATGATACCTATTAGTTTATCATTAATTCCTTTTCATAGAGAAAAGCGATATCAACATAATAGCAGGAAAAAAATGAAATAAATATTCCGTTCGATACATCTCTATTCTCTACGACATCAAGATCTCTATCACAAGCTGATCGATCATAAAGATTAGAAGAAAGTAGGTACCTTATACATTATTTTATATGTTAACCGTAATGACCCGCATCTGTTCGATTTTCCTTTATTCGTTTCGTAAAAGATTCGTCCTCGTACGTCCATCATCATCATCATCGTCATCTACATCGTCATCATCATAAGGTCACTGTTGAACATAAACCTTCCCTAGTAAGCACCACACGTACTGTCCTCAGCCTTCCTCATTCAACCCCTGGTTCCTATTGATACAAACCACTAAACCCCCCCCCATCAAATGTGTACCTATCTACATCCATCCATCATACCCAAATGCCGTGCTGGTTGATGTGATGAGCGACAAAGTGTTAACCTCTTCAATACCTCATGGAACTGTAGGAATAGCCATGGAAGACCTCCAAACCGAACGTTGATATTTTGTGTAAGTGGTCCCACGAGTCAAAAAAAAATATTCTTGTCCATAAAGGAACAAGCCACGATATAGATTCTTCTATCGGAACTTAAATATTCCAATCACTGCATGTATTCCAACTAATCAGTTTGCTACTGTATATTTGAAGTTGATAATAAATAAAAATGTTAGCTTAATTAAATTCCTATGATAATTCGATTTTTGGTGCATCAACCAGCTTCACCTATTATGTAAAATTAAATATATATATTTTTTTTAAATTACCGGCTGTACATTTTAAACTAACCTAATCAAAATATACTTTCTTACTAATAACTTAATCTTAAAAATTTTCCAGAGGATCCTTCCGCCTCAAATTAACTCAATGATAAAAATGAACAGGAAACTTTAAATGTTGTAAAATCCAGCCAATGCTTCGTACCTTGCCTTATTAATCCAATAGGTACTTCTTTGGATTTTGTCAAAACAAAATACTTTTACTTGTTGAGTGTATAATAAATAAATAATGTAATAAATCAATTAACTGTTAAAGCTAATAACTTTTACAGAAAGCGAACCTCATGATATCTCTTATGAGTTTTAAGCGTAAAATTACCACGCCGAAAACAAAACATGAGCTGACAGTATTCTTATTTGATATACATAATCCAGTAATACTATATCTATCTACATAATTCGTAAATATGTATGTATAGTTTGTAAGTTACTATTTCACTTTATGCTGTTTCAATGCTTTAAGTTATTATTTTTATCTTTGTCTCATTTTTTTAGTTTAGCCTCATTCTATTTTTAAACTTACTATTTCGCTATAATATTTACAAGTAACCTCATCGAAGACTACACGGTCTTCTGATAACCCAACAAGCATTTATCCAACAGCTATCGCTTTCACCCGAACGGAGGTTCCCTGAAATATACTGAGATAACAATACCTAGTTGACACATGGATGTACAAGAGCGGCAACAAGCTATGACCCCCTCTAGTCATAACTATATCTTTATGATTGTAACATTTCAAACAGTGAAAGTATGTATAAACGATTTCGTCCATAGGACATGCGCTCTAAAGAATGTTAATATAATTATCAGCAACTAAAAGCTTGAAGAAACTAATAGGTACAACTTGTCTTTGAAGTATGAAAATATGCACATTTATCAAGTATACCAGTTCATCAAACATTAAAGTACGCATTTATAAAATGATAACTCACTTATTAATCAAGATAACTACCTGTTTATCAAACCTACCCTACCAAATATAAATAACTACTCACCAAATGTAATACTTTATAACTTAAGTAAAAATATGAAACAAATGTGCATCAACCACATACATACACTCTTCAAATTCATCCATTTATCAAAATGTTATATAATATAACCATTCACCAAATCCATTATATACTTTGTTCATTAAATAGCTTAGTCAAACTTTACTCCACTTGCCACGATTGCAAATTTTCCAAAATAGTCAGCCGCAAACATTGCAGCTCATCTCACTTGATAATGCATCCCTCCCTCAGAAAAACAGGCATTAGGAATGTCTTTCCAAGACGCGCGAGAGACAGCCACCGTGGCTTTTCGCGAGATTTAATCCAAATTGAACTAATGCCTAAATAAATGTTTTAATTAGAGGGCGATTGCTTTTGCAACCTCTAACCGTCCAATCAAACACCGAAAGTATTCAATAATCCGAGACGTAAATAAAAAACCCGTCAGAACACCGTATTTATAAAAACAGAGACAAGAAAAAGATTCCTCCTCGCAATGAGATCGCGTGACATCCAACAAGTGAATTATCGACTTTATTACACAACTTATCCTCAACATGTTTTACATCATTTCCTACAATTGAAATCTTTCTATTTTAAATACCCTAACTACAACTTCATAATCCAACCAAAAATCACACTAGATTTATCCCTCGGTCCCACATCTTTAATGCTTTTTTTTTCTGTTTCGGTAACTAAAACAAAAAAAATATATATATACTCATGTTATAAAACGTTGTCAAAGCTTTCCTGAACGCGCTAAATAAGCAAAAACATAAAATCAGGCGAAATGCCAGACCAGCCGAAAAACCTTCAATGCTTAATCAGCCTAAAAAAAAAATTATGATCACTATTCATATTATCATGAGATACTACCGGCGCTCCTAAGCGAAATTTATAAGGCACCGCATTTCGATTTTATCAAACAGACTGATCAATTTCGAGAGCACAACAAACGTGGTTTCCTGAGAGTTTCGTTAACTAAATGCATATCGAAACTGAACTATCGCGAAGCGAGTCAAGCGAGCGTGAAAATTTTTTTAAATATATTTCTGGGATAATGTCATGCCACAAACGCGAGCGTAGTGCAAAGATATTTGCCTAAAATTTCTTTCGTACAACAAAGAAAATAGTATTTTGGTAGTAGGTACTTATTATCGCGCCCTGCCCTAAGGGCAGTACTGTAGGTATATTACCATTAAAAAAAACTTACTCTAATTTTAATAGAACATTTGCCAGGAATTTAACCCGCCAAGCGATGTTAATCCAATAAAAACAAAATCATATTGCATTTAAATGCGGCAGTACACAGTTAATTGCGTGAATACAGGTAAACAAAAAAAAAACCCCGCTGCCCATATACTATACCTACCTGCTACTCGTAGTACTCAAATTATTGTGCCAGTATTAAAAGTAAATTAGCTGTTATCTAGCGTGGTAGACTACGGCCTAAACCCTTCTCATTCTGTGAGGAGACACTTGTTGCTCAGTAGTGGGCCGGCCATGGGTTGTTCATGGTGAGCTGTTATCAGCAAAGTTATGTTTGAAACTCAAACATTACGCGTTTCAAGTGGTAAAAATAGATAAATGAAAACATTTCTCCTCACTTTTGTAAAAAACAAAACACTTATTTATGCACCCCGTATTTTAAAACTATCTGACTACCTACCTACCATAATTTTAAATTTAGTTAAAGAATAACCAGATAAGATAAACCTACTTTTACACCCATTTTAGGATTTATATTTCTCAAAATGCTCAATTTATTAACCCTGGTCACTATTACTTTATTACAACGGATCACCTTCATTTTTATCAATTAACATTTTATATCCCCAATCACTTAGTAACCATTACAAGTAGAGACGGATTATTTCACTGGCAGGCGTAAAACGAAAAGCTATTTCATGTAACTTTTTCTACCTTATCCCAAAGCGGTTTACAAAAAATAATAATTTCACAAAACAACATTCAAGATGCCCAATGAGTGCTGTGTGATAATATCGCGTCACTGTGTGCTAGAAAAAGGAAAACATCTATCTATACAATGAGTGCAGCAAACGATTGAACCTAAATCCAGAACCTACCTTCCGTAAAACAAAACCACTATGTGAAAATAAATCCCTATCGTAACTCTTAACCAAACTAATTCGGCACACGATTACAAGTGTGAAGATTGAAATACCACGTTCCGTGAGATATTCACCTGTGAAATCATTTAATGAGAAATAAAACCCCGGCAGGACATAGTAGATACATCCTGAAAACTATTTAAAAGTAACAATAACGCCCATCATTAAGTAAACCACACTTTTTATATTGTTTAACACTATGTTCACTATCTATTCCATTGTACCCACGATACAGGATAACCTAGTGCGGGTACCACCACACAGACACAGGAAAATTGTACAAGACTGTATTTTGTAAATAAACATTTTTCATTTTTCATTGTAAAATAAGCCTTCTAAATACCTCAATGTTATTTAAACCACAATTTGAAGGTCGATCGCATTTGTATAACCAATATACAAGATGAATTATAAACATGTGGGTAATTCTAGGTATCATAACGTTATATAATTTCCATTCCAACTCGGAGCAAAGCTTTCTAACAAAATGATAACTAAATGTAGAACAAACAAAACGAAAACCCACACAAATAAAAAAAAAATTACCATTAATAGGTATCAATAAAAATAAAATCATGGAAAGATCCTACCCGTTTATCCAGAAATCCTTTGATGCCATGACTAGGTACTTTGATATATTGAGGCCCAAATATTGGCCTTGTGCTCCAAAATGTCTGTGGTCTACTAGACCTCCACTTCTTTCTCGTTCCTCTGTATATTTCCACTTGTTTCTCTGAGTCGTGAGCGTGACAAGAAAATATTATATTTTCTTGATGTCCCTCTTCTGACCTTTTGGGTAAGGTCTGACGAAATCACAAACACAATCTTTATGATAAATTATTACACTTTTATTTCATATTTAAATTTATTAACTTTTACATTTGTGTCAAATAAATGTTGTTCCTCTTACGTTAGTATATTTTTGAATCTCGTCGTTTTAAAACCACTCTTACAGGTAACCTCTCCACGTTTATTAGCCACTCCCCTTTTTATCTTATCGTTATCGGCCAATCCAAATTGTACAATGAATAAACTTAGTGACTAATATACAAATCATCAAGCTCGTTTCACAAATCATCTAAGTAATAAAGATGTTTTCATCTTATATATTGATTACAAATATTATCCTTTATTATGCTACAATTCATCAACTAAAAACTATAAGAATTTTATATACAGTACGTTTATCGATCAGATGTTGAACAACTTCAGCCAATCAATGACGCCTTCTAATATGATGTTATGATTTGAGTGGCGCCAACTATGTTTTATAGATAATTAATATGGGCCAAGCTTACATACATATTTACGAATTATGTAGATAGATATAGTATTACTGGATTACGTATATCAAATAAGAATACTGTCAGCTCATGTTTTGTTTTCGGCGTGGTAATTTTACGCTTAAAACTCATAAGAGATATCATGAGGTTCGCTTTCTGTAAAAGTTATTAGCTTTAACAGTTAATTGATTTACTACATTATTTATTTATTATACACTCAACAAGTAAAAATATTTTGTTTTGACAAAATCCAAAGAAGTACCTATTGGATTAATAAGGCAAGGTACGAAGCATTGGCTGGATTTTACAACATTTAAAGTTTCCTGTTCATTTTTATCATTGAGTTAATTTGAGGCGGAAGGATCCTCTGGAAAATTTTTAAGATTAAGTTATTAGTAAGAAAGTATATTTTGATTAGGTTAGTTTAAAATGTACAGCCGGTAATTTAAAAAAAAAATATATATTTAATTTTACATAATAGGTGAAGCTGGTTGATGCACCAAAAATCGAATTATCATAGGAATTTAATTAAGCTAACATTTTTATTTATTATCAACTTCAAATATACAGTAGCAAACTGATTAGTTGGAATACATGCAGTGATTGGAATATTTAAGTTCCGATAGAAGAATCTATATCGTGGCTTGTTCCTTTATGGACAAGAATATTTTTTTGACTCGTGGGACCACTTACACAAAATATCAACGTTCGGTTTGGAGGTCTTCCATGGCTATTCCTACAGTTCCATGACGTATTGAAGAGGTTAACACTTTGTCGCTCATCACATCAACCAGCACGGCATTTGGGTATGATGGATGGATGTAGATAGGTACACATTTGATGGGGGGGGGGGGGGGGGGGGGTTTAGTGGTTTGTATCAATAGGAACCAGGGGTTGAATGAGGAAGGCTGAGGACAGTACGTGTGGTGCTTACTAGGGAAGGTTTATGTTCAACAGTGACCTTATGATGATGACGATGTAGATGACGATGATGATGATGATGGACGTACGAGGATGAATCTTTTACGAAACGAATAAAGGAAAATCGAACAGATGCGGGTCATTACGGTTGACATATAAAATAATGTATAAGGTACCTACTTTTTTCTAATCTTTATGATCGATCAGCTTGTGATAGAGATCTTGATGTCGTAGAGAATAGAGATGTATCGAACGGAATATTTATTTCATTTTTTTTCCTGCTATTATGTTGATATCGCTTTTCTCTATGAAAAGGAATTAATGATAAACTAATAGGTATCGTTCGGCGGCGAGTCGCGACTGTGTCGTTCCCAGGGTCGAATTTGGTAGTTCTGCTTATGTTACTCGAAACGACAAAGTACGCCATATGGTGCATATTATGGCTAAAATAAAATATATAAGTATCATGTGAAATTATAAATCAAAGATTCTTTTTGCATGTAGATATTATATGGTTAAGAGGCACAAGTGACGCAACTACTGTACCCTGGCGTTTGTTTAACATTGTCCATTAGTACTTCAGAATGTGGATTTTGCTAGGAAAAAAAAAAAAAAAACAATAGGTAATTGTAAGAAATATGGGAAGCGTAATCTGCATTAAAAGAAAAAGTTTGAATTGGAAGCAACCAGGCATAGGATTTTCATACATCCGTAATCACGTTCCTTTCAACTCTCTAACTATCACGGTTCACGATACGCCGTTCACGGTTCAGGCCGTGACGCACGTGCAGACGGACAGACGGACGGAGAGCAGAGGTTTAGAAAATAGGGTCTCGTAGGCACCCTTCGAGGGGTACGGAACTGGAGAAAACTAAATTATAATAATGATAATAGGTTTTCTAGGTTACCAAGTAAAATTACTTCTCTTAGGTCGGATTGTATTATGATGGATGCTTATGAAACAAAAATTAAATGAACGGTCTACTCAAAGTGTTTTATGTTTGCAGGATCCAAGGATGTTGGAAATGAACAAATGAGGAAAAGGAAGACCCAAAACTAGGTATAGGTCAGGGACACAAAGTCCCAAGGAAGGAAAGCCCCGAGGTTACGGGCTATGGACAAAAAGTCCTATAGGAGGAAGGAGGTGGACCCTAGGATAAGGGTCATTAAAAATTTGGATCTGGAGGGAAAGGACCCTAGGATAAGGGTCATTAAAAATTTGGATCTGGAGGGAAATAAGGACAATCACATATGTATCCCGGTAGAAGAGAGACGCGCCAAGGCTCGGAATCCGCGATTTTCCAATAAGAAGGGAAGAAGAAAATATGTGCGTAAAACTATTGCGTTGAAAGTGTATGAAAATGTTTTGTGATTTAAATCGAGAACTGGCGGCGATTAACTTTAAGTTTAGAGAGTTTATTTTATCAAAAGGACAAGAAGTTCACTTACACATATTCATATTAAGAATCGCTCCCGATTCTAAATATAAATATAGAAGAAAACATAATCTTTAAAGGTATGGTGACTATACAATAATATAAAAAGTCAAAACACGTTATATTCGTTAACAAACTATACCTACATCTAGCTAAGATATCTATGGTGTTTGACACTGTCTGATTAAACTTTAAACTTTGTAAAAGATTTTTCCTCCAGTATGAGTTTCGGCAAGTACATTATGTAGTAGAGCTAGGTAGTTTACATACCATAATTAGTCCTAGCTTTATGTAATTGTAGCATAATAGGTATGTTCGTTTTGTGTACCATATTTATGAGATTTAGCTTTAAAGTGATGCGTGTATGTACGGACTTTAATAGTATTTTCCTAACAAATAGACATATTTTGAATTTGTATAATTGACTTATATAATGTAGTTCATCAGTTTTCTTATATAATTCTTTAGTGGGAAGGAGAGTCTAGTTGGAACAGAACTTTTAACAATTTATTTTGAGATACTTGAAACCCTTTAAAGTAGTTTTTAGTAATTAGTTTTACATGCTCATCCCCAAATCTCTATTGAGTGTTCCTGTAAAATATTGGCTTGTGAGTTATAATTGATACTTCGGACTTTATGCATATACCTACCTTCTTTGATTAAATTGAGGCCTCCTTTAGTTGCTACTGGTCTCGCAATTTTTGATATCTTTATGATTTTTGAAAAATTATTTATAAATTTAGAGTGTCTGCATCTTTTTATTTTAATATTAGCGGAAGAGAACAGAAAAATGAATTTTAGATTAAAGGCTAAATTTGAGTGCTACTGTAGACTGGCAGGTAAAGTTGCGAGGGTAAATAGTTTGGAATTGAATTGAGTTTATCTGCTATTTTCTAATTATATCGGATGGAAAGGGTTGCTGCGAGTGCTCTAAAATTAAGTTGCAATCATAATCAATACCAATGTATCAATAAAACTGTATATTCCTTCTAGTTAAGGTTAGCAAGAATATTAATTTAATTAATTACTATCTTAATTTTTTTTTGTTTTGTTGAACTAAGTCTTTGTCATTTTGGTTGTGAAGTTTACATGTTACTTAAGTTTTAATTTTTTTTTTAAAAGCGATGAGACTCGCTTAAAACAGGATGGCCGAGCTGTAAGCTTGGCCCATATTAATTATCTATAAAACGTGTAGAAGTTACTGATTAAATAGTTGGCGCCACTCAAATCATAACAAATCATAACATCATATTAGAAGGCGTCATTGATTGGCTGAAGTTGTTCAACATCTGATCGATAAACGTACTGTATATAAAATTCTTATAGTTTTTAGTTGATGAATTGTAGCATAATAAAGGATAATATTTGTAATCAATATATAAGATGAAAACATCTTTATTACTTAGATGATTTGTTAAACGAGCTTGATGATTTGTATATTAGTCACTAAGTTTATTCATTGTACAATTTGGATTGGCCGATAACGATAAGATAAAAAGGGGAGTGGCTAATAAACGTGGAGAGGTTACCTGTAAGAGTGGTTTTAAAACGACGACATTCGAAAATATACTAACGTAAGAGGAACAACATTTATTTGACACAAATGTAAAAGTTAATAAATTTAAATATGAAATAAAAGTGTAATAATTTATCATAAAGATTGTGTTTGTGATTTCGTCAGACCTTACCCAAAAAACATTATGCGACCATTATTTTTTCCTGTAAAGTCGCGCCTCATTTATTCTGTCGCGACAGTATTTATTTTTGTGTTTGTAGTTTTAGAGTCCTTTGAAGGGTTAAATGAGAGTATTATAATTTTATTGTGTTAAGAAATTATCTGTATTTATTTTGCAATTATTATATTACTTATCTTAAATTAATTTCATCATTAATTATAAAATAAAAACAGGGGATTTCAGATTTAACTCTCTATTTTTTAACTTTAGCCATTTCGGTATGCTTTCGCAGGCAAGAAAAAATATTACCAACGCATCCTTTAAAAGGTCAAGTACACCTTAATTTAGTTATTGTTCCAAAAGTGAAGATATTACTATTCATTTGAATTAAACTACCTTAGGTACTATAAAATTATATTCAATAGTATCTTCTCTTTTACTCTATTTCAACAAGTTTTTTCAAAGGTAAACTTCTTAACTATTATATCACATGTCCAAATAATATTTTTTTTAACAAAAAATATGTACATACCTACCAAATCATATAATTTTCGTATTCAAATTTTAAATCCCTATGAACACACATAATCAACTACACGGCAAAGGCGTCGATGCATCACTGAATTATTGAGCACACATTACTAACCACTATAAGTACTAGCACTACTAGCATTTAGGCTTTGTTACCACTACGACAGTTCCACAGTCCTAAGTTTAGAGTTCTGCGTTCAACGTGCACTGCAGTCTGCAAGTCTTGCAGTTTAGATCTCTACAGAAGTAGAAGGTCCATTGGGGACCCAATGGACCCCATTGTAATTAAAATCTATGACCCAAGCTATCTCTAGGTACCTTTCGTTAAGATTGGTTAAGCCAATGAGCAATGAATTACAATTTCATGTTTATATAATACAAGCTAGCCCCCCCCCCCCCCCCCCCCCCAGCTTCACTTGGGTGGGACAGAAAAATTCACTAGGAAAATATTTTTGAGCAGCGTTCCTGATACGAACCGCTAAAGAGTAAAATGCCCTTCCGGCGTCCGTATTTCCTGCCACGTACCTAAACTAAATACCCTCAAGGTTTACAGTGAATATACATCTTCTCTCGTACCTAAACTAATTACCTCAAGGTTTACAGTGAATATACATCTTATCTCATACCTAAACTAAATACCTCAAGGTTTACAGTGAATATACATCTTCTCTCGTACCTAAACAAATCACCTCAAGGTTTACAGTGAATATACATCTTCTCTCGTACCTAAACTAATTACCTCAAGGTTTACAGTGAATATACATCTTCTCTCGTACCTAAACTAATTACCTCAAGGTTTACAGTGAATATACATCTTCTCTCGTACCTAAACTAATTACCTCAAGGTTTACAGTGAATATACATCTTCTCTCGTACCTAAACTAATCACCTCAAGGTTTACAGTGAATATACATCTTCTCTCTTACCTAAACTAATTACCTCAAGGTTTACAGTGAATATACATCTTACCTCATACCTAAACTAAATACCCTCAAGGTTTACAGTGAATATACAATTTTAGTGCGAATAATACTCATAATAATATTTTTTTTAAAATTAGTGATTTAAGATTTAATATAAGTTGATTTGCTCATGGGGGCGACAAAGCCCCGTCATAAAATAAAGAATTTTAAAAAAAAACTTCTCTCGTACCTAAATTAAATACCTTCAAGGTCTACAGTGAATATGCGTCTCCTCTCTTGAACTCTTGACCGTTGTCAGTGAGATCGAGCCCTTATCCGTTTATCGGTGAACTGATAATCACTTTTCATTATCGACACGTGTGTTTATCTTTTGAAACACTCTAAACGAGAAGTGCATTGTATATTATGTACGCCTATTTACAGTGTATAATCGATAGCTCGTGTACAAGTAATTGAGGTGAAATTTGGATTGAGGCACAATAAGGGTACCAATGTTTCTTCAACTGCATTCTATTTCCCAGAATGAGAAGGATTTAAGAGGGTTCTCTCAGTCAGTCGTTTCATACAATCGTAGTTCCAATTTCATTTGAATATTAAGCAACCAAAGTCCATGAAATTTTGCAGACATATTCTAGAAACTAATATCTATGTCTGTGGTTTTCCAGATTTCTGTTAAAATATTCGGTTTCAAAGTTACGCGGTCTTAAAAATTTTCATACAAATCTTTGAGCCCCTGTAATTTTAAAACTACATATTTTTAGAAAAATCTAAAACACCACAGACACAGATATTAGTTTCTAGAATATGTCTGCAAAATTTCATGAACTTTGGTTACTTAATATTCAAATGAAATTGGAACTACGATTGTATGAAACGAGTGACGGAGAGAGCCCTGTTAAGTCACAGTCTACCACGCTGGCCAAGTGCAACAACATCATTATTCAGTTACTTTGTTTTTTACGAGAAAATTTGGGTTAGTCCTTAAAAAGGTACACTATTATAATTAATAACTATTATTATATTATTTAGATTTTAATTGTTGTTGTTACTTACCTTTAAAATTGAAATGAAAATGCACAAAAACACAAACTTTCAAAAATCCAATCAAAGTACCTAAATAACCTTATTAACTCATGCTAAACTATGCATATGCTCACTCAGTCACAACACTATTTAAATGAATGAATACGGTTTCAACAATTTCAGTATTTATATACTAGTACTAGTATTTTCACGTATTGAAAACGTACTTTTTTTTGCAAAATAACGTTTTATTTTCAATGACAAAGAGCTCATTATAGTTTGCTGAAATTATTACCTAAGTGTCATCTGAGTATTTTCCCCTTGTCAAAAAGGATATAGGAAGTTAGTAATAATAATATTATTATATAATATGCCTGCCTATATATTATACCTATATATTAGGTATTCCTGCGACTTGGGCCGCGTGGGCTACACAAATTTCAAACTAGGGATTTTATCCCCTTTAGGGTTGAATTTTCAAAATCCCTTCTTAGTGGAGGTATACGCCATATATAGCTACCTACATTCCTTTCAGCCCAACCCGTCCATAAGTTTGAGTTGTGCGTTGATAGGTCAGTCAGTCAGTCAGTGGATAGCCCTTTAATTTAATAGATGGGGTCTTTATAAATTCTGTGGGATCTTTTGAATTTTTTGGAATAAATAATATAACGTGTATCTATCCCCGAATTTTATGGGTATCGGTTAACAAAACTTAGTAAATTATATTCTTAAGTTTTTATCATTCTTAAAATAAATTCAAAAAGAGTTCTTGCAGCTGAGAAAAAAGGCACCGCGAGAACGCTTTAGAAAAAACCCGAATCATGCCCACATCCGATTTTAGGCAAATCTGAGTTATCATTGAGACTCGCATTTCTTCACTCCGCACACACTCCACCTACATACATACATACATACATACATCATATACATACTTCATACATGGTGGGTATTTTCTATGAAATCACAAGGTGAACAATTTTTTGAAATGGTTTTATTAAATGGTAACAGATGGACAAACTTATTTATTTATAATATTTGCATGGATAAGGTAAGTAATTAATTAAAATATGAATTCTAAAAACCCATGTGGTTTTAATATTTTGAACGATCTAAATTTATACCTACTTGTAAAACATCCTTTACTGTTTAATTACTGACGAATTAATAAAATGATAATTGGGATGGTGAGTTATTTTTAACCCCCGACCCAAAAAGAGGGGTGTTATAAGTTTGACGTGTGTATCTGTGTATCTGTGTGTCTGTGTATCTGTGTATCTGTGTATCTGTCTGTGGCATCGTAGCGCCTAAACGAATGAACCGATTTTAATTTAGTTTTTTTTGTTTGAAAGGTGGCTTGATCGAGAGTGTTCTTAGCTATAATCTAAAAAAATTGGTTCAGCCGCTTAAGAGTTATCAGCTCTTTTCTAGTTTTCTTGTAGAAAAGAAGGTTAGATAACCGTTAGGTTCATAATATTATGTCAATAGACAAATGTCAAGCTGTCAAGATGGACGTTGCCTAAATACATAATTATTTATTTGAAAATGATGTTTTGGAAAACTCAAATACTTTGGATCGTCGGGGGTGTTATAAATTTTTAATTTACACTTGTGTCAAAAAGAGTCTCTCAAAATTCTTTTTAAGTTTTGTGTTTTTTTTTAAAATAAAAATAGCGCCCAAACGTGTAGGTGGGTCACCTGGTGTTAAGTGATAACCACCGCCCATGAACATCCTGAAGCAACAGAGGAATCGCAAATGCGTTGCCAGCCTTTCAAAAATTTGACGATTGATGCAGCAACAGTTGTCTCCAGTTACGGACACTATGGCTACAGGAAAAATAAGGAAGGCCTGGCGGCAATGGGATCTTGGACCACTAGTGTTTTGGTGTTTGATAAAAAGTTGCTGATTTGACTACTAGGCACTAGGCATCACCTCTACTATGACATTGTGTAAACTTCATAAACTAGTGGGGACTTAATTTATTACCACTAAAATTAATAATAATTTATTACCGCTATAATAGTACCTATATACCCACCTAGTACATACCTATACAAACATTGTTTACATGGTGATCAGTTCATAGTGTTGTTTCTAATAAACTAACAATGCTATTTGCTCATTCGTGGTTTTGGCTATTCCCACCGCCAAAACCGAGATTAAAGTACCATATTTGTTCGCTATTCGATTGCATGAAATACATATGTGGTGTGTGGTTTTCATAGTAATTTTGAACCTAGTACCTACTAGGTCTCCTGCCCCTGCTTACTCACATAAGGGTTTCTTCTCACCTACGAACATTGAAAAGACGAAAACGGTCAATAACGGAGGTCTTCACCACTTTTTCCATTCCAAGAGTCAAGCCACGATCGATGACGGAGGTCTTCACCACTTTTTCCACTCCAAGAGTCAAGCCACGATCGGAGTCGGAGGTTTTCACCACTTTTTCCACTCCAAGAGTCAAGCCACGATCGGAGACGGAGGTCTTCACCACTTTTTCTACTCCAAAGAGTCAAGCCACGATCGATGACGGAGGTCTTCACCAATTTTTCCACTCCAAGAGTCAAGCCATGATCGATGTTCGATGACAGAGGTCTTCAACTCTTTTTCCATTCATCCAGCCTGGTCAGAGCTCCGCCATCTTTCAGTTTGGGTTTTAAAAAAAAAAACATGCAATTACATTGGCTATGGGCCAATGCAATAATGTTTTTCATAAATGTCTTTGCCCAAACAATGAGACTTACGGTACATTACCTTTATGGGGAGGGTGTTTGCCAACTGGTTTGGTTTGGAGTAGCGTTCCGTAATAACTTGGCCCTTGGGTAAGTTTTTAGGGTTCCGTGCTTGGATAAATTAATTCAGCATAGGTTCCGTACCAAAGGGTGCCAACGGGACCCTATTACTAAGCATCCGCTGGCTGGAGTTCACGCACCAATGGCACAAGAGCCGTAATACAGAAGCTTGAGATAGAGAAAGGATCCAGATCTGTGTTTTTGTGTATGTCTACCCCAGAAAGGGAAGAAAGACACACAGGGACAAGGTCAAAGTCAAATAACTTGCAGGGAGTCAAGAAAGCACCCCAGGAAACCATGCCAAAAGCAAGTACCGGTGGGCTCTGCCGCATATAACCGAGAAGTTGGTGGGGCCATGAAAGATTGTGCGTCTTTCTGTTTGTTAGTGGTCTGTATCTCATGATATAAGCCGTAATAGATAGAGAGATGAAATGTTCATAGAGTGTGTATCTCTATTGCCATAATAGGGGCGGCGCGCGAGGGGGTCATTCAACGTTGCGTTTTCGAGCGATGCGATACGAGATCGCCATTCTATCACCTAGGGACTATAACATCTATCATCATATTGTAAAGTGGTGATAATAAAAAAAAGCCGGCTGAGTTTGTTGTGGGCTCTTCTCAGACTTGGGCGCGTTTGGAACCCTCGTAGCTTTAGTTTTAAGTTACATAATTAATTATCACCACTATGTCGTACAAATAAAACAATTCCGACCATCAAAAGGAGTACAATAGTACCTACTCTGAATAAATGATTTTGACTTTGACTATCGGTTTCTCGAACTATATGCCCAATTCCCGTTCAGCTTCTCATCTTTTATACTATGTCGGTTACTTCTATTACGGATCTCCTCATTATGATTAGATCATGTACAGAAACTCCAAGCATATGCCTAGCTCTTTTCATCGCTCACTGAATGACTTTGAGCCCTTGAACTATAGAGCATAAAATTTGAAAAAAAAATTGAGCATAAAAGTATATAAAATGTTTCCAGTTTTAATGTTGATATAAAATATAAAATAACTTAGTTATATTAGACATGAGTAGGTACCTACGTCTGACCTCTTAAGTTTTTATGACGAACTTACGTCATAAAAACTTAAGGTCAGATGTAACGTAGACTTAATAAGGTTTATACAAAGGTAAAAATTATAATTTCAAATAACTTGTACAATTTTTATACCTACTACTTTTCTTGAGGTAAGCACTAACAGCTATAAAACGAAATACAGGGTCCGGGTAAAACTACATGTATACATCCATACCACTCCATACTAACATAATTACCTCACACCAAAGTCTGTAAATAATGTTCTGTTCAGATAATAAAGATTTATTTATTTATTTATTTATTTAATTTTGGACAAGGTCTGACGAAACCACGAACACATTTTTACACTTTGATTAAATTCTTACATACGAGTATTATTATATTACAATTACTTAACATTTCTACGTTTTACTACTTCGTAAAATTCTCCCCGAATAATTTAATTGTGAAAACACATAATTATATTATCAATCGATTGCAATTTTTAAACAACGCTGACCCAAGTCGGTAATTGGATGGGTGGTCGACTTTGGAGAGGTCCGAATTTGGCCCTTTTTGTTTCCTCCGTGCCTCGGAGAGCACGATCTGCCATCAATCTCGGTTATTATCACTAACTTCTTAATAATTACTGTAAATTAACCTAAGAGTCCGAAATCTCGTTCTGTTAGTAGAGTTGTATGCGGAAGGCTCTGGGAAGTGGGAACCTACTGCATTATTATCCCAAGAGAACTCCTACCATTATAGGATTAATGAAAAAGGGTCACGACTCTCAGTAATGAGGAATAGGAATATGACTAGGAATAGGACGTTTCTGATTTTAAATAATAAATAAAAAACTAAAATTAAAAAAAAAAACATCAAAATACAAATACAGGTCGCTTGTTGATTATTATTATTATGTTCTTGCCTTTACTGACGCACGTCTAAAATATGGTTGATAGTATTTTTCAAATCGCTGTTTTTCATAGCACGTAATATGCGTATGCGTAATGAGTCAACCTTTATCTAATGCGTATACAACCTAGCGTATGAATTGTGGTATGGGTTTGGCCACACTACGTCACACACGTAGTTCGTCTCGCCGGTAGGTAAATAACTTATTATCATTACATTATTAGATGTACTTACATCCATCCTTACTAATCCATACTAATATTATAAATGCGAAAGTGTATCTGTCTGTCTGACTGTCTAGTCTGTCTGTCTGCTACCTTTTCACGGCCCAACAGTTTAACCGATTTTGAGGGGTACAGAGTTAGCTTATATCCCGGGAATGGACATAGGCTTCTCTTTATCCCGGAAAATCAAAGAGTTCCAACGGGATTCCTAAATACCCATCCGCTTAACCGATTTACATGCAGGGAACCGAGGTAGCTTGCGTCCCTGCAATTGATATAGGCAACTTTTTATCCCGGAATATCAAATAGTTCCCATGGGATCTTTAAAAACCGAAATCCACGCGGACGAAGTCGCGGGCATCCTCTAGTAAACAATAATTTGACGACCTCCCTGGCTCAGTGGTGAACACTGTGGTCTTATTAGTGGGAGGTCCAGGGTTCAATTCCTGGCAGAGGAAATTTGGAAATTAATAATTTCTAAATTTTCAGGAGTGGGTACGACAATAGTGCAACGGGTGGGGTTTGAACCGCCGACCTTTCAGAATTCAGTCCGCTCCTCAACCGTTGAGTTATTGAGGCTTATATTATCTGTATTTTAGCCAGTATACTTCCAGTATCATAATTATTATCAGGTGCTTCTATTGCACGCTTCGGATACATAGTTCGCGCCCGAAGCGATAAATACCAGCGATAAATACCTACTATGTTATTATATTGGCGGTGGTCCAATATTAACTTCAGTGCGCATAATGTTGCATTTAAAATGAATTTTAATATTTTTAGTGCGTACCTTTAAAATATTACTAGCTGAAACCTGCGAATTTGTGCGCGTGGATTTCGGTTTTGAATAATCCCGTTGCAATTGTTTGATTTTGCGGAATAAAAAGAAGCCTTGTCACTCGCTCTTCAGGTCTTCAACTATACCCATACACAAAATCGACAACACAGTTGCGGCAAATCAACAAAAGAACACATTTTCGCATTTACAAAATGCGTAGTGATGACTTAATTCGAAAAACAGAGACGTAAAAAGAAATAAAGTAAATAGTATCCTGGCAGAAGAAAATGTTAAACCAACAAAAGTTGGCTATTCATCAAGACTCAATAGCGAAAACTGTAAGGCGAAAAGTTACGGCTTTAAAAAAAAATCATGTGCTATGTTTTTTTCAGGTACACCACATAAGAATAAGGCTGAAAACATTATGAGGAAACCTACATGCTTGAGAGTTCTGCAAAATGTTCTCAAAGGTGCGTGAAGTCTGCGTGTGTCTAGCATAGTAGACCAGCCAAACCTTTCTCATTCTAAGAGAAGAACCATTCTCAGTAGTGAGTAATGTGGTTTGATGATGATGATAAATGGACATGGACCATGGTAGTTAACACTTTTTGGTCATGACACCTTTAACATACATAGCCTCATAACAAGCCTCAATATCTCAACGGTTATAGGAGTGGACTGAATTCCGAAAGGTCGGCGGTTCAAACCCCAGCCGTTGCACTACTGTCGTACCCACTCCTAGCACAAGCTTTACGCTTAGTTGGAGGGGAAAGGGCAATGTTAGTCATGATTAAAATGGCTAATATAATTATCACACTTCACACTAATATTATAAAGGCGAAAGTTTGTATGTGTGTGTGTGTGTGTGTGTGTATGTTTGTTACTCCTTCACGCAAAAACTACTGGACGGATTGGGCTGAAATTTAGAATGGAGATAGACTGTACTCTGGATTAGTACATAGGCTACATTTTATCCCGGAAAATCAAAGAATTCCCACGGGATTTTTAAAAAACTACATCCACGCGAACGAAGTCGCGGGCATCAGCTAGTTTTATATAAAAAAAGAACATCGGTTCATGAGTGACGAGGAGCTTTCTGAAGAAAATTGTAAAAATTGTTATCATAACATAGTGCTGTAAATAAATACCCTCAGCCTGTCGCAAAAGTGTACAATTCTTTACTATTTTGCTGTTACTGGGAAAGGACTACATTGATAAGACTTTAATTATTTATGATTTTGCTTTAATTAACTTATTATTTTTGCAACGAATTAAAAATAATGATCCTCGTAGCGTGATAGCCCTTGTTTGTTTAAAATTCCTATATGACAAACCTGCAAACAGCTGATTGAGAAAATGCACTCGTAAAAACTTCTGTCAACTAAATAGACCGTTTGAATGTTTGTCAAGTACAGACAATAAAAGAATCTGTTGCACTGACTATTGGACGCTTACTTCATACCTCATTTGTCGTGATAAATGATATTTATCAAATATTCTGTATAATACCTACTTATTATGTAAAATGAGAAATTGATATACAAAACATACTGGGTCTAGAAACTGGAAAGATATACTTAGTAAAGTTGTTTTTCTGTCGCTCGGTGTATTTTAACATTGTACTATATAGGTATATATTTTATGAAGCCAGAATTTTTTCCTCTTTCATTTGATATCCCACTCGATACAATAGCAAAACAAAATTTTTGAGACCCCCCTAATGTTTGGACTATAATAACGAATTTATTGGCACCTCATTCATCAAAATCGGGTCAGTAATTTAGGCGATACGGTGGAACACACATAATCTGATACAAGCATACTTACATATTATATCTACAACGAAGTTGTGGCCGAAGGGGGTCAGCTGGGTGAAAGTGACGTCATAACGTTGAATCTATTGTCTATTATAGAAAATTTCAATGGGCACAATCAACGCACATTGTATTGAATTGGGTCAAACCAATGACACTGGCCGATGAATGGGACACAGGAGATTGTTTCTAATTAAACTCAATACAAAACAATAATATTCTTAGCGGATGTCTACGTCAAAATAGCTATCTGCATGCCAAATTTCAGCCTGACCCGTCCAGTTCGAGCTGTGCGTTGCAATAGATCAGTCAGTCAGTCCTACCACCTACGTCATTAGCAAATAAATTCAAATTATTTTAACTAAAGACAGGATTTATATATCCCTCATTTTAACCATATCCATACTAACTTTTTAAGTGAATAGAGCTACGTCACCAGACGAATGCCTTTCATGAGTCATTATAAAATGCCTGGCCCGCTCCAAGACTTATTTTGCGCTGTATTCGGGAGCCCGGCTTTGTTTGCGGTCGTCTGTATGGCTCCGCGGAAAGCCAATTTTAGCCCAAGAACTGACGGAAATTTTTAATAAGGTGATTAATAAATGCTAAAAGATTGCAGTATAACTCGTCGTCTTTCGATGGCAACTTAGACAGATCAGTCTGACCATAGAATACTTTCTATGGTAGCCGTGTGTCGTACGCTAGACCGTACCAACAGGTACGAACCAACACTTTCTCCGAGCGGGCGTCATGCTTGGGGCTCAGCTTTTCACACCAAATATCAATCAGTAATCACTCGATAAGAACATAAAACACACTACTCACAACGCTCTCTAGATGACAGCACGAGTATCTTCAAGCTGAAGTAAAAGTATGACATACAAATCTGAATCACAGTAACAGAGTTTTCTGTAATTTGCACTTTATAATATAGAGAAGCTCTAAAATGTGATGGTGGCCCAGCTGGCGCTACCGAGTAACATGTCCGCTTGGTGGCCCTTTAGGTACAGTCTAGCACAGACACAGCTCTCCTACAAGATTGAAGATACCCGTGATAGGGGATAAAAATTTGTATGAAAGTTTGTAATTTTTCAAGTAATATCCATGAAAATTAGTATTTGGGAATTCCTCCCCTCGTCGATATTTAAAAATTCCACTTGGACGAAGCCAGGGCGGGCAATTCAATGATTAAAAAAATATCAAGCATCTCTGCAAAATAAGCCGCCAGCTCTCAACCTATTTCCTGTATACCTGTCTGGGAATCAAGAAAATGTTTCTCATTTTGAAACATTTTTCAAGTATTTTTCAACGCTATTGTCTTCATGAGTAACAGAGCTAAATGGTTTTTGTGTGTTATTTATTTTATCTACTGCTTTGTTAAGTTGAATAACGGATGAGATACTGAATAAGTTAAAAACCGATCTCGTACCATCGTAAAAGGTATAACAACTTTTTAATTTTTTTATTTGACGACTATTTTGGAATTTACTATTGTGGTTTTTTATTATTTGCGTTATAGGGCAATACACACTGAAAATTTCAATCGTTTTCAGTCTTTATTTTTGATAGCGTTCTAAGAGAACCCTGTACCTATACTTAAATAAAAAACCGGCCAAGTGCGAGTCCGACTCGCGCACCGCGGGTTCAATCGAGGATAAGTCAAAAACTATCATGCATAAAAAAACTGTATTAGAATGAACATGTAAAGCTCTTTCATACGATACCCCACTTGATATCATATTTTGCAAATTGAAAATGCTAATTATTTTTCGTAGACACATTTGATGTAATCACAAATTCATGGTTTCGGGATTTTTTTCTTTTACTTGTGCTATAAGACCAATTTCATGATTCTAGGTCAACGGGAAGTACCCTATAGGTTTTCTTGACAGACATGACAGACACCACCGACGGACAGACGGACAGACAGACATGGAACAAAGTGGACCTAAATAAGGGTTCCGTTTTTCCTTTTTTTTTTTTTTATTCACTATAGGCAAGCGCTTGACCACAATCACACCTGATGGAAAGTGATGATGTGGTCTAAGATGGGACGCGTTTACCTAGAAGGTGCCTATTCACTCTTGTTTTAAAGATACCCGGATTGTAATTGGTTGGTTTGAGGTACGGAACCCCAAAAAAGTAAGAACGAGCACTTCCGTCTCTTAAGCTAAACGAAGACCATTCAAATAACAGTTGAACGAAATGATAAATCAACACACCAAACTGGCTAAACTTGAAAATCATATAATTTCAGGGAATATTTCCCGAGTGTTCCCAGCGCTCGTATTTCAGGTGCATATTTCATGAGCGGGCCGCGGTTTGAGGCACGTCATAATGTTTACCTTTACTTAATGCGTTGGTGTAAGGATTTAGTTACCTACTTTAAAATGGGCGTAGTATGAAATATGAAGGCTATTTGAAATATATCCATGCTAAGGGTTGTATTTATTTGCCAAATAAAATGTTTAAAACTGGAGTTTCCTGGTTTATTTGTCCTTGCATAATATATTTAAGTCATACATTATTTCAGTAACAGTTTCGTATTATTCTTAATTTATTTATTGTATAACTACGTGCTGTAAGACCCACTTGTAAAATTCTTGATGAACTGGAAGAAATTTCTATTAGAGATAAGCTGTTTCAATATCCATTTCGTTTACTAAACAATGTGTTTTCATAAAATACGACGAACTACACGACATAAAACTAGGCTTAGTCGTTAAAAAAAATTTTAGGGTTCCGTACCTCAAAAGGAAAAACGGAACTCCTATAGGCTCAATTTGTTGTCTGTCTGTCTATCTGTCTGTTTGTCTATCTGTCTGTCTGTCAAGAAACCAATAGGGTACTTCCCGTTGTCCTAGAATCATGAAAGGCAGGTAGGTAGATCTTATAGCACAGATACAGGAATAAATCTGAAAACCGTGAATTTGTGGTTACATCATTTAAAAAAATTAAAATGTGTTTCAATTTTCAAAGTAAGATATCTATACCAAGTAGGGTATCATATGAAAGGGCTTTACTTGTACATTCTAAAACAGATTTTTATTTATTTTTATGTATAATAGTTTTTGATTTATCGTGCAAAATGTTGGAAAAAATACCCGAGTACGGAACCCGCAGTGCGCGAGTCTGACTCGCACTTGGCTAGTTTTTTTTTAATTTCTCCTTATGCCTCGTGTAAGGCATCAGGTAACAAAAACATAGTTTTATATTGTTGTTCATATTTCTATATTATTATCGCCGAGTTCTATAATATAAAAACTCAGTTCATTAAGTAGTTGTAAACTATAAATGATGATTTCACGCGATTATTGAGTTCTTGTATAAGCGAACTAAAAAATATCGAATCCAATTACAATAACTCACATCTCTAGAACAAGGAAGCGTTTTAAAATAGGGAATATTTGGACACAAAGCACCTTTGTAAGCCCTCGCGGAAAAATTGCATGGAAATTGAGGCAACTAACCCGACGCATACGTTTGAAGAGATTGGCAACGTTCCACTGTTTCAGCTTCCGTGGGGTGGCCAGGCTGCATTTTAGAAAAACGACACATTTAGGGAGGTCACCCACGGTGATTTTTGCAGCGATTTAGCAGCGATACAGTGTCAAAAAGAGACAGATACAGTCATAATAGTTCTGCTGCTGCTGGGCCTAATTTGAATTTCTACTATCGTGATACCGCCGAGTTTCTTGCTAGTTCTTCTCGGTAGGAACGGCATTCCGAACCAGTGGTAAATTATTTTGACGATTCAAAAGCACCAAAACTAACAGCAAAAATAATAAATAATAATAAAAACAGCAAAATTACTTGAATAAAAATATATTCTATATTCTATTATAGAGGTACACTATACAGCATTAATATAAATTAATGTAGCATCGATACAATCGTACCAGAGGATTCTACTTTATATCCATACCTTGTTACACAAACTACTATTATGTTACAAGGGGTCAAAGTGGCTTTTTGTTACGCTCTGAATACAATATACGCCGCACAAAAACTAAATATTTTGGCCCCGAGTGACTATTTTTCATCACTACCTATGAGAAAAACAAAACACACACTTAAACACGTACGTGGACCAATCAGTTAAGAGAGAAAGCTCAAACTTGCATGAGAACGAAATATTTGGTTACCGCTTTCCTCTAATGACAATTTTCATTTTTCGATTATGTATGATCAAAAAATTCTTTCTTAGTAAAAAACTTCGGTTTAAAAGAAATCTATAGTCAAAATTTCAGGTTTGCTCAAGGTCAGTCAGTCAGTATGGACAAGTATTTTTATGACGTTTAAATGTTACTTATTTTAGCTATTTGGACACCCTATCTAAGAAGTAGTACTTTCATTTTGTTATCATGCAATTCCTTATGGCGGTTAAATTGTGCATTCTTAAATGGTTCTTTTAAATGTACCCATACTGGCATCCGTTGCGAATTTGATACGAGAGTGTTGCCTTGGTAAACTCATTCAGGCTAATAGATTTGAACTGCATTCATTCGTTTGGACTGAGTTCAGAATGATTATTATTATTTAATAATGTGAAGTGTTAAGAGGGGTCTCTCCGTCACTCGCTCCATACAAACGTAGTTCGTCTCTCATTGGAATACTAACCAATCATACTCAATGGAATTTTTTAGAAACGTTTCGGGAATCTATGCCTGTGGTTTTCCAGATTTCCGTTAAAATATTCGGTTTCAAAGTTACGCGGTCTTAAAAATTCACATACAAATTTTTGAGCCCCTGTAATTGTAAAACTACATATTTTTAGAAAAATCTAAAACACCAGGCACAGATATTAGTTTCTAGAATATTATGTCTGCAAAATTTCATGGACTTTGGTTGCTTAATATTCAAATGAAATTGGGACTACGATTGTATGGAGTAAGTGACGGAGAGAGCCCTGTTAAAGTTAGTTTAGTGGTCAAAGATGTCTGCGAAAAAAAAGAAGAAATTTGCGAGGTCAGGGGTTCAGAATAATAATTATTATTATTAGAAGTATGGATCTACATTCTACATCTTTCAAATTTCTACGTTCTGCGGCTTGACCTCTATCTTGATGTTATAGTAACATGTCAGTCAGTTAGTTTTTCTTTTATACACATAAATAATGGACGCAACCGCAGAAAGAATTAAAAACAGCAGAAACAGAATTATTTCAGTCAGATGAACAAAGCATTTGTACAACTTAAACAAAAGCACACTCTCAAAGGTCAAAAGTTTATTTTTAGCTCAAACAATTCTTAACTAAACTAAACCAAACATACTCAAATTAGCTATATTATGGCAACTTTACTATAACGTAAAACAGTTACATCTTCCGGATTATTTGTACCTACTGGTTCATTCTAATACTTACTACAAAATATACGATGGTGTGAAAGTTAGCTCACTTTCACCTTAGACTGCATCATCACTTACCATCAGATGAGTCATGAGATCACAGTTAATGGCTAACTCGCAATGGAATAAAGACAAGTGTAAATTAAAAATTTATAACACCCCCGACAAGTGAAGGTTACAGTAACTAGAAAAAAGCTGATAACTTTCAAACAGCTGAACCGATTTTTTAATAATAGCTAAGAACTCTCTCGATCAAGCCACCTTTCAAACAAAAAAAAAACAACTAAATTAAAATCGTTTCATTCGTTTAGGCGCTACGATGCCACAGACAGATACAAAGATCCACACGTTAAACTTATAACACCCCTCTTTTTGGGTCGGCGCTTAAAAACATAGAAAACTTTGAAGAAAGCATAATTTTTAACCGTTTCTGTCTTCAAAATACAGAACTTTAGAAAATGCAGTAGCGAAATTGTTTACGTAAGTTGCCGGCAGCGAAACGGTGCATCGATGTTTAGTTTAGCTTAGAATTGTTTGAGCTAAAAATAAACTCAGCGAGCTTTTGAGAGTCGGTACGCTTTTATCTAACTTGTGGAAATGTTGGAAATTACTGTCCCGACTCCCGATTCCGCCCCCCCACTGTCGCGGCGCATATCTCACTTGACTTGCTTTTTAAATCCCGACCCAGAGGGGTGTTTTAAGTTTGACGTGTCTAGCCGTGTATCTGTCTGTCTTATCGTAGCTCCTAAACTAATGACTTTGATTTAGTTTTTTAGTGTTCCGTACCTCAAAAGGAAAACGGAACCCTTAAAGGATCACTTTGTTGTCTGTCTGTCCGTCTGTCCGTCCATCCGTCTGTTCGTCTGTTCGTCTGTTCTTCTGTCGTGTCCGTCGAGAAAACCTATAGGGTACTTCTTGTTGACCTAGAATCATGTTTGGCAGATAGGTAGGTCTCATAGTATAAGTACAGGAATAAATCTGAAAACTGCAAATTTGTGGTTATATCATTAAAAAAAATTTAAATGTGTTTCAATTTTCAAAGTAAGAATATAACTATACCAAGTGGGGTATCGAGTCTGAATCGCACTCGGCCAGTTTTTTTATTGAGTGCGGATTGTGGAACCCGCAGGATTCGAATCTGCGTCTGTCTTGGGAGTGAAGGCTTATTTTTATTTTTACCACTATTTTTTTTTTTTAAATTAATATTGCCTTATAATACCAGCACCTGCTGTAAAGGTATGTAATAGAGAGAACTATAAATTCCACTCATTGGAAGCAGCACTGAAAACTACTATAAATTATTCTACAGTAATAAAACGGTATAATGTGAGTAATTTATTAGTTTCAACAGTTTCGTGCACGCCTCAATGAGCGATGGCTCGGTATGTTTGGACGTCGACGTTTCATCTCTTTAAATTAATGGCATGGTTCATAAAAAAACATCATCAGCATCAACCGATACATGCCCACTGCTGGGGCTGGGCATAGGACTTTAGAACAGACACACTTTCACATTTATAATGTTAGTTATGGATTAAAAAATAATAATTTAATTATTATTGAAAGAAATAGCAATAAAATAGTCATGTAAGATTACTATATATTTTTTGCAGGCGTTAAAAATATAAAGTAGAATCAAAGAGTAATAAAACTTGTCACTATTAATCGAAATCAATAATAATATAAAAGTAAAGTATACAATTTATAATGGATTACTGAAACAAATAATTCAAATTAATTGTTCATCAGATAACTTAAGCACAGCACTGCTCTTCTTCGATAACGCAATGTTTTCGAATATTGCCCGTCTGTCACTTTTATGGCTCATAAATTGAAGAAGCATGACAAAGTATTTGCTTCGAAATCATCGGAATTTATGCAGGAATAATGTTTTTTTTTTAATTTGATAACAAGTTAGACCTTAACTGCGATGTCTCCTGCTGGTAATCTGGATGGGTCCAGCTAAGTCACTTCTATCTGATGGAAGCTGGATAACTTGAAAGGAGTTGATATTATAGCGTTTGGCCCCGTAGCCCAGCCACCTGGCGAACAGGGAACACCTTGGGGTTTTTATCGGTAAGAGTCTGACATAACCTTCGTACCTTCCCTTCGGTGATATCCATGAGGATTTCCCCACGAAAAAAAGAGGTAGGTATGTAAGACATTTTAACTTTTTATCATCATCATCATTCCATCACCCGCCTACCAGTGAGCACAGAACACTCGGAATGAGGAGGGGTCAAGCCATAGTCTGCCACGCTGGTCCAGTGCGGATTGGCAGATGTCACACACCTTTGGCAACGTTTGATGTGCAGGTTAGCAAGAATATACCTCTCATTCTAATAATAAGATACCTATTTTTTCCAGACTTGATCGTAGTCAAGCACTAATTACCTATTAGTTTAATTAAATAAGGGCTTATTTTTCAATATTCAAATAACTTTTTAGACGTTTTCTTAAGATCTTTTTGGATAGAAAATCTATTTATCAAAACTTTTTTCGTCAATTAAAGTTTATTTGGTGATGACGAATCAGCTCTAAAGATGTCCATGCACCTACGTCAATACGTCAAAATGAATGGGACGAACCTATTGCAATCGACAATTTCTTTTTTCTCTGCCAGTAATTTAACGCGACTCCCATTAAGTGCTCTCTTAACGGGTGAGTCTTTGGTTACTGAACGGTGTTTTGGTTAACTCCAGTCAATGTAGCTGTATTTGCACCCTCTTGACGCACAATATAAAAAATTCAAGATACCTAAAACGAACTGTGTAAAAATAGAGGGGCTAGTGTTTCCTGACATTCTTTAATTTTAAGGTATTCTATATTTATTAGAATTTTAAAGGTAATGATTATTATCAAAATAATATTTAGTAAGTTAAAGGAAAAGATGACTGACTGACTGATCTATCAACGCACAGCTCAACTACTGCACGAATCAGGCTGAAATTGGTATCCAGGCAGCTAAGGGAGTAAAATAGGGGTTTTGGTGTAGTCCATGCGGATGAAGTCATAGGCATAAGCTAGTGATTTATAAAACTAGAACATAGCCGCCTTGTAGTTACGGTTCTAATGCCTCGCAAAAAATTGGATTTGATAGAAAAAAAATCTATTTTTACAAAATCGTATATGTTTATGGTTTAGGAAATTGCTATCTTCATTTCTAGAAGACATAATATGACAATTTCATCAAAGAGATCATTAGCTACAGATCTCTTAATGCTGATCTCCATATACCACATAAGAACGACAAAGGTAGTAGGTACACTTTTTACGATTTGGAGTTTGGACGACAGTCTTACAATCAGAGGTAACTGGTGCTGCAAATAGGTGCTGGTAATCACTTAACATCAGGTGACCCGCCTGCTCGTTTGCTCGCTATTTTTTAATTAGAAAAATATTTTCGCTAAAAATAACAAAATAAGACACCTTAATGGGAATAAAGGAAATGGCTGAGCAAATAAGAAAATTTCCCAGCGTTCTAATGGCTTCTACCTACAGAATACAACCTTCGGAGCATGCTTTTAGAAAGGATGCAGGCAAGTGGCCTCCAGATAAATCATCGTTCGGGTAGTGACGTCTATGGTATAATCAAACATCATTGTTTTTTCAATAGTAGGTTCATTATAACAATTTCATATCTTTGTAAGTTGTAACGTAGAAAAAAAAATCTTTTGGAGTGAAAACTTCTTTGGTGTCGTTGTACAATAAAACAATATGTACAACAATATGTTTGAACAATAAAAAAAAAAAGATTCCGATGAATTGAGAACCTCCTCCTTTTTTGAAGTCGGTTAAAAACGAAAGTAGGTTAAAAGAGTACACGTAGGGGAGGTGTGCTCAAAGTGGAAACCTTATTTTACTGCTGGGAAACGAGTTTATTAAATTTATGATAATATTCGAAATTTAAATTCTTGAAAATTGAAATATAAGCTATAAATGTCTAAATTACGGCAACTTTTAAAAAACGCTTGTTTGATCGTTCCTCCCTGTGCTAGGGACAATACGCAGATAAACTTATCCAGCTTTTATAAAATAACGGAGGTCTGGCACGCACTGGCTGGTCTGTATAATATATGTATTTTTTTGGAAATTCCAACTAAGCATAGCCAAAATGAGCTTGCTAGTAATTAATATTGAAAAAAAGATTATAAATAAGTATTTAAAACTTTATTATATAGATATTATCATCATAATTACACAGGAAGAGAATACAACAAGAGGAATGTTAGGTAAATTATAATAAGTTTGTTTAATGTTCAAGAAAAAGTTATATCTACGGAGAGAAGTTAGCATAAGGCTCTCTCTGTTACGTGTACACAAATGACAAAGACAAAAAGCCGGTGGGCGTTGACCATTTTGAGTGACCTACAAATGAACCTAGGTCATTTTTATTGAATTTTTCAGCAGTTTCATTTCAGTTAGCTCCAATTCCACGGGAATATATCGTCGAGCCCAGGCGTAGGAAGAGCCGCTCTGGCACCACTGACACCTCCGCTTCCTCCGACATATCCGCCTAACTGAGGCACGGAACGAGCCTCGCTGACTTCGCTGCTCCTACCCCATGGGAAGATTTGGGGTACAGAACGAGCCTCGCTGCCATCACTGCTTCTACCCCATGGGAAGATTTGGGGTACAGAACGAGCCACTCTGGCACCGCTGCTCCTACCCCATGGGAAGATCTGGGGTACAGAACGAGCCTCGCTGACTTCGCTGCTCCTACCCCATGGGAAGATCTGGGGTACAGAACGAGCCTCGCTGACTTCGCTGCTCCTACCCCATGGGAAGATCTGGGGTACAGAACGAGCCTCGCTGCCATCACTGCTTCTACCCCATGGGAAGATTTGGGGTACAGAACGAGCCACTCTGGCACCGCTGCTCCTACCCCATGGGAAGATCTGAGGTACAGAACGAGCCTCGCTGACTTCACTGCTCCTACCCCATGGGAAGATCTGGGGTACAGAACGAGCCTCGCTGACTTCGCTGCTCCTACCCCATGGGAAGATCTGGGGTACAGAACGAGCCTCGCTGCCATCACTGCTTCTACCCCATGGGAAGATTTGGGGTACAGAACGAGCCTCCCTTCCCCGGGAAGGCGCAGCACCCGACGCTGCGCACACGCAAGCGACTAGTGCGATGTAGAAAAACTGCAAATTACAAAATTAACAAAACTTTAATAATTCACCTCCTTAGATAGATATTAGATTATTTCTATATAATGGCTACCTTCCTATCTGTTTGTTCACACATTCGTCTCTCGTCTCGTCTTAATCATCATCATCATCAAAATATTAATGACATTAACTACGAGTGGCAAGATGGACTGTCATTAGTCCACTCTGCCGCGATGGCGAATGCATAGTAAGACGATCTATCCACAAACATATAGGTGTAACCAAAACACTAGCAAAAACTAAGACAGATGGTAGTAGTACTGATGATTAGTGAAAGATACCAATAAAAAAAAACTACGAAAAATAAAATTAAAAAAAAAACCTGTATTTTTTAAAAGATCACAATGTAATGCATGTAAAACATCTTACTGATGCTAGATGTCAACGAACGTTCCGTACATAATCGTAGGTCACTCGAAGTCAATGCAAGGCATGGCATTGACCCGAGTTTTGCACGCTATACAATGCGGGTTTGAAAAATACTAAAACACTAAAACTACAAATACTTAATACTATAAGTCAAATGGTTATTGGCATTGGGTTATGTCAAGGTAGTATAATAATAACGCTAAGTTTTTCCGAGCTTTCTGGTTAGGCACACTCTGTATAAATTATCATAAACTTGAATTGACATGGATAAGAAATGAATCCAATTGCATCATTTAGAAAAAAGGTAAAAATGTAATCAATTTTATATAGGTATCTTTTTAAAAGTCAATAAACTTACGGTTTTCATTGTACCTTCTTCAGAAAAAGAGACTGAAGATTTCTTTTAGACGCTATTTATTTATACCAAAATTATATCATTCATTAATTAGTTTTTAATTGAGGACGTAGATAGATACCTTCAACGGTAAAACCAAACATAATTATTATTGCCGATGATAGTGTTCTGCCCAGCACTTATTTTAATATTAAAAAACCGGCCAAGTGCGAGTCAGACTCGCGCACTGAGGGTTCCGTGCTCAGGTATTTTTCCAACATCTTGCACGATAAATCAAAAATAATTAATTATACATAAAAATAAATAAAAATCTGTTTTAGAATGTACAGGTAAAGCCCTTTCATATGATATCCCACTTGGTATAGTTATCTTACTTTGAAAATTGAAACACATTTAAATTTTTTTTTAATGATGTAACCAAGGATGTAACCACAAATTCGCGGTTTTCAGATTTATTCGTGTACTTGTTCTATAATACCTACCTACCTGCTAAATTTAATGATTCTAGGTCAACGGGAAGTACCCTATAAGGTTTCTTGACAGACACGACGGACGAACGGACGGACGGGACAAACAGACAGACAACAAAGTGATCCTATAAGGGTTTCGTCTTTCCTTTTGAGGTACGCAACCCTAATAAGAAATAAAAAATCCATTAGTAAATGTTTGAAAATTAATTTAATTTTATCTTAATTAACAAATACATTTATGACAGATAATATAAATAAACGCCAGACCAAGAAAAAATATCAGTGTCTTTAGTTGGTGCACAATGAAAATTACTGTAAGTTCCTCTTAGACTTCTCTTTCTATTTTATAATTATACTTATAATAATTGCTAGCATATGCCAGCGATTCCGTCCGCGTGGACTACACAGATTTTAAAACCCTGTTTTATTCCCAGGGTTGAATTTTTAAAAATCCTTTCTTAGTGATTGCTTTCGTCATAATGCCTTTCAGTCGTTTAGTTGTTTGAACTCTGCGTTGATAGATCAGTTAGTCAGCTTTTCCTTTTATATTTTGTATTTAGATTCATTATATGAATAAGATTTTAATATACTAAATAATAATCATTAAATTTGTTTGTGCTCTCTTTCTTTTAAGTCGATTCAAAAGTACGGATGGCCTCAGAATTCGAGTAGCAATTCTTCGAAACTATTGCATATTCCGCGAAATCATTGCATCACAAACCTGTCACACTTATGACCTTTTTCTACAGACACGCCACACACAGATAACGCATGTGCATAACCATGTAACGCAATATGATCATTAAGGTGCTAAACGACTTACGGCCTTGACTGTACTTGTAAAAGTTTAATTGAATAAAAATAGTTTAATTGAATAATCTAGTTTATTATTATTGTGTTAATGTTTATTGTGCTTATTAAAAATGTTACCAACTTGTTTGCAGGTATTCTACATCGTCCTGCTCGCCTGCATTATAAGTGCGGCGTACGCGTTGAGGAGACGCACCTCCGAAGATGTTGACAGAGAACGTGGCCCTGCTGCCTATCGGGCCAGCAATCCACAATATTTAGGCAATATGTATGGTGGATACGGCGGATACGGCGGATACGGATATCCATACGGGAAACGTTCTGTACCTCAGTTTAATGCCCAACGTGGATAAGCCTTCGAAGCTTCACCAGCGCGGATAGACTAATAATGATAAATTAGTCACATATTATCTCGTCCTTCGCAAATTACTCATAATAATAGTAACAATTTTTAAATATTAAAGTAAAATACCAAAACATGTGGTAGTTTTTATTCATTACAAGCTGCAAAAACCAATAAGTCTAATAAAGAGTGAAGTTAGATGAAAAATCTAACAAACTATTATTTCAACATTCTTACAATGAGTTGTTCGAAATAAATTCAAAGATATTACTTTGATTTCCTCATAATTATTGGACCACTCTAGAACAAAAAATGATACGCTATGCGTATATTTCCATTAATTATCCATTAATTTAATCGCAACAATTGTATGGAGTTTCGTGTTTAAATCGTTTAATCTCCACTTAAATTTTTGAATTTGTTTTGAGCAACTCTGCAGCGTGTAACTGAACTAACGGGGTCCTAAGAAACTCTACTCTATTTTTCCTTCGGATCTTTCTAAAGATTACATTTTAAAACAATTTCTTTAAAGTGGCACGTGTATCGTATAGCGATAGGACCCCTTGTGATGTTGTGTCCATAATAAACCAAGAACTTTTAGAGCGTCGGAAATAATGAGTTCATCAGACTTAAACGACTTTACAGAGTTCAAATATTGAAAATGTGTAATAACGTCTCCCAAGCGTTCGGTCCGGGAAGACTATTGCCAGTGCTAACTGAGTTCGAGTATTGAAAGTATGTTGTTTGTGTATGAATACTTATTTAGCACTAGCTGTGCCCGCGACTTCGTTCGCGTGGAATAGTGACTTTTCGCGCTTTATATAGCCACGGACGCTCAGGTGCGAGGCGCCGTGATTCTTTAAATTGACATAACTTTTTTATTTATGAACCGATTGACATGAAATAAACACTAAGTCCTAAGTGAAGCTTACTACAATATATTAGTGAAAACCGTATCTAAATCGAATAAGCCGTTTCTGAGATTAGCGTGCACAAACACACAGACAAACAGACAAACAGACAAACAGACAAAAAAAAATTGATTACAATTTCGGGTTCGGCATCGATATAATAACAACCCCTGCTACTTTTTTTTATATATTTCCATTGTACAGACACCACTTTTCTACAATTTTATTATATGTATAGATTGGTCTGATAAGATAAATGTTAGTTCGTGTTAGCTATTGAGCCAACACCGAAGAGCTGCTGGGCAGATCTTCTATTTTTAGGAACGCCGGAAGGAACAAATAAAACCAGTTAAGTATCTTCAGCGTAGTGTGTGTAATTCAACCAACGTCTTGTTACAAGTGACGGTACTTAAGTAGACATTTGACAATTCATAAATACGACAGTTGACCATAGATAAGTAATTAAGGCACGATCTACATTACGAACGCAAATAGTAGGTACATGCACGCACTATCAACTTCACTATAGTCTTTCACTATAATAAAAAGCGTTAACATAAATTCCCCCCCTCTTAAACGTTGTTTAAGAGGAAAAAAGTCCATCTGGGGAAGCAAGGGGCAAATGCTAGTCAAAGCCCTGCGCACCACTCCTCTCGCGGTTCGGATATCGGTGATACTGGAAACTCCATCAATTCTGGGTACAGAGCGGTGACCCAGTCGAGGCGCCAGTTGAGGGGTGCGCCGTTATCCTCTTGCAGTAGCACGAGTTCAAGCTTCGAGTAGCGTTCCAGGCTGCTCGAACTGAAGTCTTCAATATTCGGTGACGGCAGCTTAGTTGGAGGCCGTCCAATCAGGAAGTGTCCTGAGGAAAAAGGGAGAAGATCGTCAGGAGAGGAAGACATGGGATATAAGGGGCGACTATTCATTATAGCCCCCACTTGCGAAATAATATTACTAAATTCTTCGGAACTAAAATGATTATGACCCAAATATCTTATAATGAGAATAATTTTATAGGATTTGATCCCAGTCTCCTGAATTTCGCCTGAATATACAGGTATAGATAAAAATATTATTTCTTCGTCAACTGGAAAGTCAGAATTGACGGCATTGGATTTTAACAATTGAGTAGTTTCTTTAACGGCAGATACTAGATTTCGGTCATTATCGGAGAAAAAATCTGCCGGTTTTAGATCTGTAGGTACGTGGCGCCTAGCGGCGAGCTGTGCCGTGGATAATTCTAGACGTGGAATCGTCATAGACTTCCAGGCCGGTCCTACCTTCAACTTCGAGCACAATAAATGAACGCTCGACCTACCTAACGCATCGATTGCCTTTAAATAAATACATACGTCATACGCACTCATAGAAGCGTCGCAAGACGAATGAAGTTCGACCTTAGTGCAACTATCACAGAGTACATATCGCGGGATTTCTATTGTGAATGAAATCACTGAATTTGGGCTAGTAAGTTCAGCGCGAGGGCCTAGGTCTAGGTACTCCTTTAGTAAGGCAACGTACTCTTGATTTAGATCAGGTTGTTTGCAAAATCGTTTTTCTAGATTAAAAAATCTCTTCTTAGCCTGACTAAATGAGTCACTTAAGGTCATGGATGAATCTTTAAGAGGCAATTTGACACAAAATCGACCTAATTCTAGGAGAGTGGTGTGAGTTTTGAAATGCTGCTCACAAGCCTTCTCGCTATCATTTAATAATATTTTTTGGGGTTCCCAAATTTTGAGTATTTGATTATCTAAGCGATCATCGAACGATTCGCTTGATGCAAAATTGCAATTAGTTTGTTTAGGGTCACAGTTTAATGAAATAGGACCAGAAATAACCCACCCAAATTGTGAGTTACACAGATATGGTTTTCCATCACCTAAGGATTTAACGGTGCTACCTATTACATCCCAGAATAAATCGGCTCCTATTAGCGCATCTACTGGCGCAGGGCTGTAAAACTTGGGGTCCGCGAGCTGAATGTTTTCGGGGAGACTGAATAATTTATAATCTATATTTATTTTCGGGATGTTGGCTGTTAACTCGGGCATAATAAAACATGATAAACTTGCGTGATAATCGCTTTGCAATGAGTTAAACCTAACAAAACATCTCTCGGTAACATGATTATTTGAATTATTACCTATACCTACAACGGTGAGGTTAGTGGGTATCGCCTCTAAACTTAATTTTTCTTTGATACGCCTAGTCAAAAAGCTAGACTGGCTTCCACAGTCTAGAAGCGCTCGAATGACTTCAGTCTTAGAGTTAAGAGGATTAGAAACTTCTATCATCACGGTGGATAACATAACGTGAGATGTTGATTGCCTAGATAGGTTCACACTAAGTTCTCCGACGGGATTCTGAACTGTGGGTGCAGTGGGCTGCTCTGTAGATTTGTGGAGCAGGGTAGAATGTGGTTTTCTGCACTCCCTACAACGTCTCGAAAAGCATTGACGAGTTCGATGGTTTGACTTTAAACAGTTCATACATAGCTTCAGCCTCCGAGCCTCTGCTATCCTAAGTTCAGGAGTTTTGGCTAAGAATGATGGGCAGCTGCGAATTGCATGATCAAGCTTGCATACCACACAGTGAGCGCGATTCCTATCTGCATTATGGTATCCTGACTGAACAGAATACGAAAGTGATTTATAACGTCTTATATTTTTATTGTTATTGCTCGCGATTGGCGCGGCATTAAAAGAAACACGACTATTTTGGATTTTATTTCGGTTAAATGATTCCAAAACGTCGGCACGCTCCTTTAAAAACTGATGAAATTCATCCAAAGTTGGCATATCACTTAACGAGCTTCGATGCTCTTCCCATTTCATACTAGTATGGCTGTCTAATTTAGAACTAACCATATGAATAATTAACGCATCCCATTTGTCAGTGGGCTGCCCAAGACTAGCTAACGCACGCAAATTTTTATTTACATTATCTACTAATGAACGCAATGACTGTTCCGATTCGCGGGACAGTGTTTCGATATTGAATAAAGCGTTGAGGTGATTATTAATTAACTGCCTCTTGTTATCATAACGTTCACATAATAAACTCCAGGCCTTGTTGTAGTTCAATGCACAAACTTCTAGATTGGCTATGACGCGAGCGGCATCTCCCTCTAAATACGAGTTTAAATAATGAAATTTATAAATGGGTAATATGTGCTCGTTATCATGAATGAGAGACCGGAACGTATCTCGAAATTCTAGCCATCGGAAAACTGTTCCGTCGAATTTCGAGATTTGAATTAGAGGTAATTTGAACCCAATACCTTGTGAGACGCCTTGCTCTGGCCCTAAAGAATTACTACTGTGCGCGTCCTCAAAACACGGAACCCTCGAATTACGCGACAGAATATCCTGAGCTAACGCCGTCACACTATCTAATTCATTTTCGATCTCCTCGCGAATATCTAGTTCGGCATTTAATGTGTCCCCACTTAAAGATTCAATCTGACCCTGCACGTCACTGAACTCACTAGCTAAGCACTCAATTTTACCTAATTTAAGTTTTAATTCGCCTAATTCCAACGAATCTAACACTGAAAGCTTGTTAACCTTAGAGATATAGTTCTTAAATTTGGTAACACGACCCTTAATGCTGCTGCGTTTTATTATTAATTCCTTTAGAGACATATTAAAGTTAGTTTAACAGCTGTAGGTGAACAAAAACTGGTTTGTTACCGGCCGCCCGCTAGATCGCTGCAAATAATAAGTTAAACTTATACCTAACTATAACTAGGTACGTTTTACCTATGCACGTCGCTTGCAGTTGACGTCGGCTAATGAGCCGGTTTCAGTCTCTTGCGCAGCTCGAATGAGTGCGCGCGCCAGTAATTGAAATCGTATGAATTATGAAGTGAGTAGGTAGGTACGACTAATGCGTAATGGATGAAAATATGACAACGTGCAAAATTTTGAATTTTGTGATTGATTGTGCACAGTGGGATGGCCTTTTGAATAGTGCGTGATATATGGATGGTTATGGAGCGATGGATGTATGAATTAGGTGTTTGTAGAATGGATTTATGGATGTTTGGATGAATGTATTGTGTTTGTATGTGGGATAGGACACTTATCTGAAATTGGTACGGCCTCGCTGTTGCTGGCGTAGAAAGTGCTCCCTCTGCCTGAGCCCAATGCTGCGGGTCCGATTTGCGTCCCGGCGACGGCTTCAGACGTCTTCTCGTTGCGCCTGATGCTGCGGTACGATTGGCGTGCCGGCTGGCTTCAACGATGGTGACTTGCGTTGCGCCTAATGCTGCGGTACGATAGGCGTCCCGGCGGGCTGCAACGACGTTGACTTGCGTAGTGCCTGATGCTGCGAGACGATTGGCGTCCCGGCTGGCGACAACGCTCTCACGCTGGATGGCTTTTCCTTCTTCGGGTGTCCTGTCACGGTCGCCACTATGTTAGCTATTGAGCCAACACCGAAGAGCTGCTGGGCAGATCTTCTATTTTTAGGAACGCCGGAAGGAACAAATAAAACCAGTTAAGTATCTTCAGCGTAGTGTGTGTAATTCAACCAACGTCTTGTTACAAGTGACGGTACTTAAGTAGACATTTGACAATTCATAAATACGACAGTTGACCATAGATAAGTAATTAAGGCACGATCTACATTACGAACGCAAATAGTAGGTACATGCACGCACTATCAACTTCACTATAGTCTTTCACTATAATAAAAAGCGTTAACAGTTCGAGATTCAAAAGGTGTGTTCCCGCTTAGGACCGTATTAAACTATGATAGGATCATGAGACTGCTCTTACAAGACAACACTTCATATAGAGCCCTACTTATTAGACGTGTGTGTGTGAGTGTGCTTCTTCCTTCGTAAAGGAAGAAGTTGTGTGCGGCACCATTCACTCCAGTTGACGTAAAAAGGGGTTAGAGTGAATGATGGTACGTAGCTCCACCACGCCACGTACGGTGAGCTTCTGCCTTCCCTTGGTATCCCATCGACATACTGGGACCCTCGATAAATCAAGAGATCAATATGGCACATAAAATACCAAAGAACAGTAGCTCCCCCCCCCCACACACGTCATCATCCAAATAAATAGCGCAGCGTATGCAAGCATACTTTAGGAAGTGGTGCGTGCCACTTATGATCCCACGTTGCAGCCGAAGCTGAAATAGCATTTTTATAGTGGTGGTGCCCTCCCACTACAGACCTGTAATAGGTTTCAAGGACGGGTCAGACTCACTGCGGGAATATCCACAGGCCTTAACCCAACCTTCAGTATATAATTGCATTAGCGTAATTTTGTATGGGTATGTTATTAATATTAGGTAACCACCACAAGGCGGTTAAGTATTCCAACAAATGTCAGAATACAAACAGAACAGCAGCATTACCTGCCCTCTGTGGTCAGTCTGTTATTAAAGCACATTAGAATCATCTCAGCAAAGGATTCACAAAGCGCCTAAGACACTAGGCTCTCCTCAGTTAGGATACACAAAGCATCAAAGGCACCAGGGTTCTCCCTCGCATAAGTTTCTTCCAACGCGCTCTGTTATATGTCAGATAATACCGTCGCAAGCCATCTCAAGCAAAGATCACCGAACATCCGGAGGACATGCGGTTCTCCCCGCCTGAGCAGCCTGTCGTCAACAGTTCAAACATAAATCGCTTTTAGATCTTAGGAGGTATCGCCCCTTATAACAAATGTATCTGTGTAATTAAAGTGGTCCCTTCTATTCGAGTGTTTGCTTAGAATGTTTCTCTCCAAACACCAACTTGGTCCGAGTCTCAACTCAGTCACGGTAATATTATGTATCAGTATTCCAACTTCATACAAACGGACGAAACGCGAGCTATACCTACGCACCTCGATGTCGGCAGGCGCTCGACACGCAGACAGTCGCGACTGTGCCGCAGTGACGAACGGGCGGTGTTTTTTTTTTCTAACAATAACCGCGCGATTTTTTCGTTGTATCCCGATCAAAGAAGCCACAATTTCAGCTCAGAATGTCGGTATTTAAGGTACCGGGACTACAATAAGATTAATTCGCAAATTTTTTGATTGTACCCAGCAATGATTTTGTGGAATATATAGAAAAAATGGAGAAAATATTCCGAACTTCATTTAAAACCAAATATATAAATTGTAAAGTAGCTGTAGGTATCTATAACCAATTAAAAGATATTCATTTTTCTCCATCTTGTCCATGTTTCCCAAAACAATTTTTAATTAAAAGCTTTATACTAGAATGCGGATTTTTTAAACTTTAAAATTTAATAATTCGTAACGTTCGTTTAATTTCCTACGTCTCAGTCGAGGCGCAATTATTTTTCGGTCTCAAATGTATAAGACCGATTTGTTATTCAATCATAAACATGGTTTTTTAATTAAATCTACCAATCAAAAAACAACACGCATTTTTATTGAACATTTCCTATGCAATTCATAAAGTATTTTATTTGTTTATATAAAAAAAGTATATTTACAATCACATAACTAGATGGAAACACAAAGTAGGCAAGTGTAATTAAACTGCTGGAGGCGGGCAGCCCTACCGCATGTTTACGTACCGCGCAACTGTAGGTATCTTTTTCAAAGAGACGGCCGAGTTAGAATACTGTATAGATAATATTACCGTGACTCAGTATTCTTTATATAAACTTTATGTATCGCCCCAGTACAGAAGTTAAACAAATTAATTATCTCCGCGGCATTACAACGTCCGCGCAAACACCGCCCGCCGACGCAAATGCACGCGGTCCCGCTGCGCGGGTTACGTCGTTCACGTTTTGATTTCGACTCGCTTCGAGCGCTAACGCCCGCGCACACATCGTTCGCGACGCAATTCGACCTCAGTCGATCGCGCCGCTGCATCACCGACATGCCAAACGGTGTTTGCCTCTTTTCCAAAATGCGGACGGCCCACATTAAGATCGAAACGTCTAAAGGAATTAATTTTATGTTCGTATGTGTAAGTACATCTCTACAAGTATTCACTGACTTGATTTTGATAAAATTGAAGCAAAAATTTTAATACTATTTTAATATAATTTTTTAACACTTTGGTGTAAAATCTAGAGTCGTTACAAGCGCTAGAGAGTTATTAACCCCCGACCCAAAAAGAGGGGTGTTATAAGTTTGACGTGTGTATCTGTGTGTCTGTGTATCTGCGTATCTGTGTATCTGTGTATCTGTCTGGAGCATCGTAGCGCCTAAACGAATGAACCGATTTTAATTATACTATATATACATAATTGTTTATTTGAAAATGATGTTTTGGAAAACTCAGATACTTTGGATCGTAGGCGCGGAATAGTCCAAGAAAATCGGTTCAGCCGTTTGAAAGTTATCAGCTCTTTTCTAGCTACTGTAACCTTCACTTGTCGGGGGTGTTGAAAATTTTTAATTTACACTTGTTTTAAACACTGTCACTGTGAGAATATAAGGGTAGTACTTTTGGCAATTTTAGAGAGATGATTTTAATGGGCATGTAAATAGCCCAAAAACTTTTGCGTGGACGTATAATTTCAATAATTAAACTGCAATAGTAAAACTGCGTATTCGGTGATAGTATGCAACGCAAAATCCTAATCTAAATAATCAAATATCGCCTAGAAACCGATTATTATCTACCAGAAAAAATCCCTCACCAAAGCTCAGGAATTTTTCAATCTTCCAAAAAAGCTTTATAAGATTGCCTTGGGGGTTGTGGATCTCGAAATGTCGAAAACTCTTGATTTTTGAGCTTTTTGATATCTTCGAAAGAGGTTGGCCCACACACATGGTGTAAGAGCATTCTTATAGAAAAGCATTCCATATTACGAGTACTAACATGGACCGTGTATACTCGACCTAAATAGGCAGGTTTCTTACTTGCGTTAATTTCAGTTTCACTTTTTGTAATGACTTCGTAATTCTTCTATATTTATATAAGTATTTCTTCTATATTTATATTTTCTGGGCCGTAAGCTTTTTGCCAACGTTATCATACAAAAAGTTTCATTCCCTATTTGTACCCCCTTTAAGGTAAAACTTTTACAATATTTGAGTGTCGTGTTTATTTATACCTAATCAAAAGCCTAAAAATAAGTTTCAAGCTTCTAGCTTTGATAATGACGTAATTTCCACACTTACTTTCATCCCCTATTTCATCCCTTTTCAGACCTTTTTTTGCATTAATAAGTAGCCTATGTCCTTTCTCAGGCTCTAGAGTCTAAACTATTTTTTTACTCATTTAAATCGGTTGAGTAGTTTAGGCGTGGTTGGGTAACACACAGACAGACAGACACACTTTCGCATTTATAATATTAGTGTATAGATTGTAATAGATATACGGTATAGCATGTCCGACCATTAGCGCACCATGCTAACACATTGAATTAAGTATAGGTACAGTTAGGAATGGGCGAGGTGAACCCACTGTAATACAGTGTTTACTAGTACAGGGGTTGTCATACCTATTCGTACTGACTTTTGTTACATTGTATGATTATACATATATCTACTGGTAAGGGCTCATCAATTAACAAATAATAAATAACAAAAATATTATAAAAATAAGATTATGACTAGGACAAGTTTTTATATTAAAATTGTTTAAGAACTTTGCTATTAAAAATTTAAAAAAAAACAACAACTGAATTCAATAACCACACACCCTAAAAAGTAAAAAATATTTTTTGTTTCCACGTGTAATGCATATTTAATATTATAAATGCGAAAGTGTGTCTGTCTGTCTCTCTGTCTGTCTATCTGTCTGCTACGTTTTCACGGCCCAACCAAGGAACCGATTTTAATGAAATTTGGTACAGACTTGGGATACATCCCGGGGAAGGACATAAGCTACTTTTTATCCCGGAAAGTTGAAGAGTTCCTACTGGATTTAAAAAAACCAAAATCCACGCGGGCGAAGGGGTGACGCGGGGTGAGCAAGCATCATAAAAGAAACTAAAAATCTAACTGTAAAGCTCACCCGAGTTCACACGTAAAGTCGGTCTTTTTTGAAAAAAAAAATTTTCACAATTTTTAGTGGCCCCACTGTAATAAAATATGATATGCCTGATTAAAAACCTACTGTTCACTAAGCTTTTACACTAATCGTGAGCAATTTACTCTATTGAGGAGTTCTGTTCTCCATCTCCGAAAATATTCATCAGATCTTCACGAAATTCATATGGGACCACCCTTTCAAATAAAATAAAAATATTTCTAAATCAATCCAGGCGTCTTCGAGTAATCGGGGAACATACATAAAAAAAGATTCCGACGAATTGAGAACGTCTTCCTTTTTGAAGTCGGTTAATAGATAAAAAATACCAAAGATAATAATATATAAACGGTTCGAAAATACGACGAAATGCTTTGAGAAAAGGGAGGTAGTGCCCGTCATTTTGTATGCCTCGACTTGGCTGGGGCACTACCGTGCCCCCTAATTAGGAGTAGATTGAGACTGAAAGTTTTTCATCAGCACTCAACGTTGGGTTTCCTAACATTTTCAAAAAGATTACTAATTATCGAAAAAAAATTTCGTTACCCTTTGAAAGTTCCTCGTTTAATAGGGATTTTAAAATTATTACAAGCGTTCATTCAGGTACAGTTTAGAGAACAAATAATAAAAAACATGCATAGTAATACTTTATTTTATAGATATTTATCTGCCACAATAAGGAATACAACAACAAAAAAGTTCGGAAATTGTACCAAGTTTTTTTTTTTAATTTTAAACTCAAATGCAAGACGATAGTCCATTGGGTGAGGCTACGACGTTTCTATTAAAGTATTCAGCGATCCCACCTCAGTTATCCCATCCACGGCAGGAACTGAGGCACGGACCGAGCCTCGCTGGCATCGCTGCTCCTACCCCATGGGAAGATCTGGGGTACAGAACGAGCCTCGACGACATCGCTGCTTCTACCCCATGGGAAGATCTGGGGTACTGATCGAGCCTCGACGACATCGCTGCTTCTACCCCATGGGAAAATCTGGGGTACAGAACGAGCCTCACTGCCATCGCTGCTCTTACCCCATGGGAAGATCTGGGGTACAGAACGAGCCACTCGAGCACCACTGACACCTCCGTTCCCACCAACATATCCACCTAACTGAGGCACGGAACGAGCCTCGCTGGCATCGCTGCTCCTACCCCATGGGAAGATCTGGGGTACAGAACGAGCCTCGACGACATCGCTGCTCCTACCCCATGGGAAAATCTGGGGTACAGAACGAGCCTCGCTGCCATCGCTGGTCCTACCCCATGGGAAGATCTGGGGTACAGAACGAGCCTCAACGACATCGCTGCTTCTACCCCATGGGAAGATCTGGGGTACTGATCGAGCCTCGACGACATCGCTGCTTCTACCCCATGGGAAAATCTGGGGTACAGAACGAGCCTCTCTTAAATATTTCTCTTCCTCGGTGCCTGAAGCAAACGCCGCGCACACGCAAGCGACTAGTACGATGTAGAATAACTGCAAATCAAAAAATTAACATTGTAACGGATGTCCGCTTCCAAACCACATATATTATAATGGACACACCACACATACTACAAAGAAGACGACAATCGCCAGAACCATCGTCCCACATTATATGACAATATTATATTAATTTGAATCTACGCTTATTCGATGCTTAAATAACATGAGATAGGCATGTTGGTTCCCGCCTTAATATTATATCTATCTCACTTTATCCTACTGCGTTCTCTCTCTCCAATACCACCACCCGTAGAGGAGAGCGTGCCTCTCGAATAGAAACGTTCGCCATTTTATTCATTGGCGTGTTGTTAGATTGTCAAAAATCCCATGAGAACTCTTTGATTTTCCATGATATAAAAATTGGCCAAGTGCGAGTCAGACTCGCATACCATAGTAGGTACAAGAAATAACGCTGCTTGATTTTCTTTTTAATTTTCATGCATGTAGCAACAATAGACATGAACACATTCTGTGAACATTTCAACTCTTTGCCTATTACAGTTCACGAGATGCAGCACGCTGACAGACAGACGGACTGATGGCCTGCGGAGGCTTAGTAATAGGGTCCCGTTGGCAACTTTTGGGTACGGAATTGTGCACAGTGTTTGTCATTAACACGTACTCTATGTTTCCCATTACAAATAACAAGAAATAGTTATTTAAAAATTGGTGTCATATCTTTTAAGTACCAAAAAAATTTGTAAAAAAATTGCAAAAAAGCCGTTTCTTTATTATTCTATAAGTTATTTTAATACACTTAATTGAAAAGAAATCAAAAAGAAACTTACGGTTTTCATTGTGCTTAACCGAGGGATACTGTGATGATTTCTTTTGGACAGGTGGTTATTTATATCAAAATAATATCAATCATAATTGATTTTTAATTGAGACCACTCTATACCGGTACATAGATAAAATAGAATTAATATTAGCATGGATACAGATATTTTTCTCAAAACTAAATTAAGAGTAATTAGGTATGTTTTGTATTTGGCGGAAACAGATGTCGATCTGATATTGTTTTTTATAAATCCATAATAATATTATAAATGCGAAAGTGTGTCTGTCTCTCTGTCTGTCTGTCTGTCTGTCTGTGTGCTAAGTTTTCACGGCCCAACCGCTGAACCGATTTGAATGAAATTTAGTACAGACATGGGATACATGCCGGGGAAGGACATAGGCTACTTTTTATCCTGGAAAATCAAAGAGTTCCCACGGGATTTTAGAAAACTGAAATCCACGCGCGCGAAGCCGCGGACATCCTCTAGTGATGTATAATGTATATAGTAGCAGTAATGTAAGAAATGAAATAGTTAGTGTAACTCAATAATGATTATAAACTAGATGACGCCCGTGACATCGTCCGTGTGGATTTAGCTTTTTCAAAATCCCTTAGGAACTCTGTGATTTTCCGGGACAAAAGTAGCATAGGTATATGTTATCCAGGGTATAATCTACCTTCCAACACCCATTGAAGGGTGTTGGTTTGCATATGCGTGGAAAAAGATCTGGCACAACGGGTGGTCGAAGTGCACCATCACGCACCCTTACCATCTGGGTAAGGGTGCAACCGCTTACGATGGCGTGAGGTGCGGCTTTGGAAATAGGAGCGTAGAATAAGGTCAAACAACTCCTCAGAGTACTCCCCGTTATAAAGGCGATAGAATTAGATAAAAAATTACATAAACTAGCTGATGCCCGCGACTTCGTTCGCGTAAATATATAAATTCCTGTGAGAACTCATTGATTTTCCGGGATAAAAAGTAGCCTATGTGTCTATCCATGGTATCATCTATCTCGATTCTAAATTTCAGCCAAAACCGTGCAGTAGTTTTTACGTGAAAGAGTAAAACATACACACATACATATACATTTTCTTCTTTCGCCTTTATAATATTACTAGAGGATGCCCGCGGCTTCGCCCGCGTAGATTTCGGTTTTTAAAATCCTGCAGGAACTCTTTGATTTCCCAGGATAAAAAGTAGCCTATGTCCTTCCCCGGGATGTAGCCCATGTCTGTACCCATCAAAATCGGCTCAGCGGTTGGGTCGTGAAAACGTAGCAGACAGACAGACAGATACACTTTCGCATTTATAATATTAGCATGGATTGTGAAGTGTGATATTTTTTTTTTTTTTTTTTTTTTTTTTTTTTTTTTTTTTTTTTTTTTTTTTTTTTTTTTTTTTTTAGGTACATATAATATTATACACTTCTTTTTTTTTATTGAAAATATTACAATAAAACTTAAAGCTAGCCTTATCTAATTACTATACAAATCATGCCCGCGTGGAATGGTGCCAAGAATACTGGCTGCATAGTGTGATATTATTTGAATCGGTATAACGACACCTACAGGAATTAAAAATCCATTAGTTAATGTTTCAGTAGAAATTAGATTGAAAGTACATAAGTAATTTAAAATGCATTACACGATAGTTAATTAATAGTATAAGTTAACGCCAGTCTAAAAAATCAGTTATTTGGCGCACAATGAAAATTATTGTAAGTTTCTTTTGAATTGGTCTACTATTTTATAACTGTTAAAGACTTATCGTCGCCTAAGTTCTAACACCTCGTAAGACATTTTTGGCTGTTTTAAAATTTCGAAGCCATTCGCTAGAGAATCCAGAGAAAATATATTTATATACTTAGGTAATATAATAACATTTAGAAACAAGTTTAAATTAAAAATTTATAAAACCGCCGACAAGTGAAGGTTACAGTAACTAGAAAAGAGCTGATAACTTACAAACGGCTGAACCGATTTTCTTGGAACACTCTCGAAGCTAAGAACACTCTCGATCAAGCCTCATTCAAACAAAAAAAAAACTAAATTAAAATCGGTTCATTGTTTAGGAGCTACGATGCCACAGACAGATACCCAGATACACAGGTCAAACTTATAACACCCCTCTTTCTGGGTCGGGTGTTAAATATATAGAACATGATGATACCCACGACTTCGTTCGCGTGGATATAGGTTTCTCATTCCTGCGGGAACTCTATGTTTTTCCGGAATAAAAAGTAGCTAGTCAGGCTATAAGCTATCTTAATTCCAAACAGTGAAATCTGTCCAGTGGTTTTTGCGTGAAACAGTAACAAAACAGACACACACACACACTTTTCAAACATACAAACTTGCATTTAGAAAGAAAAGAAAATGAAAGAAAAAGTGTTTATTTGGTGCCACAGAAAGTACAGATAGATAATCATAATTACTCGAAATAAGATGCGTGGTGTGTGGTACGAAAATGGATTCCACTGAGCATTTGCTGCGCCTGTGTTGGGAACGCAGCCACATCACTGGTCTTACGTGGAGCCAGAAGTTATTCCATACTAATATTATAAATGCGAAAGTGTGTCTGTCTGTCTGTCTGTCTGTCTATCTATCTGTCTGTCTGTCTGTCTGCTACCTTTTCACGGCCCAACAGTGTAACCGATTCTGACGTTTGGTACAGGGTTAGCTTATATCCCCGGGACGGACATAGGCTACTTTTTATCCCGGAAAATCAGAGTTTCCGCGGGATTCCTAAAGAACCATCCACTTAACCGATTTGTATGTTTGGTACCGAAGTAGCTTGCGTCCCTCTACCGAATCGAAATAGGCAACTTTTATCCCGGAAAATCAAACAGTTCCCATGGGATCTAGGTATAAAAATCTAAATCCACGCGGATGATCGCGGGCATTCCCTAGTTTACAATACTTATTAATTAATGTGATATCGACATGAACAAATTAATAATAACTTTGTTTTTGTTGTTATTTGCAGCTCTACATCGTTCTAATCGCCTGCACAATATGTGCGGCGTATGCAAGTACCTCCGAAGAGATCAGTAATGGTATCCACCATGGCAGAGAAGCACAATATAATGACGGATTATACGTGTCACGTTCTGCGCGTCCGCCGTATTGGGTCATAGCCACCCTCCCCCATGGGGAAAGAACTCCGTCTCACGTTTATTAACTTTTAAGCGTTGCATTAAAAAGTTAAACAGAAAACAGCCAGCTTTGGACTAATTTTGCACACCTATTTCTATCCTCTGTACTTTTACATGTTTTCAATGTCAATCAATCAAATCAAATATTAAAATCCATATCTACTAATAATATAAATGCGAAAGTGTGTCTGTCTGTCTGTCTATCTGCTACGTTGAACCGATTTTAATTAAAGCTACAGAGTTAGCTTACATTCCGGAGAAGGACATAGGCTACTTTTTATCCCGGAAAATCAAAATTCCCACGGGTTTCTCAAAGTCCCATCCGTTTAACCGATTTAAATGAAATTTAGTACAGAGGTAGCTTGCATCCTGGAAAATCGAAAAGCTCCGACGAGATTTAAAAATATATAAATCCAAGTGGACGAAGTCGCGGGCATCATCTAGTATTAAAATATTTTCTAACACACGTTGGGCGAACAGTGTTGGGGCCAGCGTTGAAGCCAACGTGTGGAGCTAGCGTTAGAGTATAAGTAATCGTGGTTTGGCGAACAAATAAAAAGTCCATTTGGGAGAGCCTCTGATGTGTAATAAATATTATAATAAATAACATATTACTTGTTCGGGGAAAACATGTCATAAAAGGCCAGTTTTCGTGAAAAATTATGATGATCACTTAGGTCGGTTTATTTTTCTTACACAGGGATGAAGAAAAAATTAGGAAGGTAGAAAATAATGACATGAAATTTTTGTTTCTAGATTTGAAGAATATACATATAACTGTAGAGTATAGATAGGCACTAGATACGTCTATGTTGCGGTAAAAAAAATTCTACCGAAATAAATATTTTTTTCATGGTACGGAACCCTTCGTGTGCGAGTCCGACTAGCACTTAACCACTTTTTTTATTTACTTTTTAACCCGCGACCCAAAAAGAGGGGTGTTATAAGTTTGACGTGTGTATCTGTGTATGTGTGTATCTGTCTGTGGCATCGTAGCTCCTAAACTAATGAACCGATTTTAATTTAGTTTTTTTTTTGTTTGAAAGGTGGCTTGATCGAGAGTGTTCTTAGCTATAATTCAAGAAAATCGGTTCAGCCGTTTGAAAGTTATCAGTTTTTTTCTAGTTGCTGTAACCTTCACTTGTCAGGGGTGATATAAATATTTAATTTACACTTGTTAATTTATATGGAACACTAAAAGCATCAAAGAGTGAAACATAACATCTTTTCGAGTTTTAAACTTTTATTATCTTCATCGGAAAAGACATCGAGATATAGAAAACAAAACTAGAAAATATAGAGTGAATCTGTTTCATTTCACGAGATATTCGATAACATTTAGCAGATGTCGTACTCGCAATCCTTTGTACCTACGTTGTTTTGCTCGCGTCTTAGAAAATATTAACTGAATAATTCTTTTGACAATAGTACCAACTGCATCTAAAATCCCGGAGACAAAAATGAGGTTTGAGTGTTTGTCTGTATTTTACGATGATTTAACGACTCTTTAATTAGCGATGTGATTCAATCGATACTTATTTATCGATAAAATATATTTGTAGGATTACTTGTATGAGTTGTTTAAGTTCTAATTGTGCAGAAGGTTCCAAATAACGATACCGTCTGAATTATTTGGTAAAATAAAGGCTTAATTTCGGTTGGAATCGAACTAGGCTAACTAAATTACACCTATTGGCTATATTTGGGTCTTATCTGGTACCGAACTGATTAGATTTTGGCAATAAAATTTAACGTTGCCCCTAGAAATATATGTCCATAAATTTAAGGTATTCTAAACTTTATTCTACTACTATTTGGTTTAGTATAAGTTTACTTTGATATCATAACTACCCATATCATCACTACCGATATTATAACTACCGTGTTTATTAAATCGGTTCGGTCCTTCAATCACGTTGCTATGGACTTATGGAGCAACGGATCGACGTCATTTTTGCATGGGATTAAACACCTGAAAAGCATAGACCTGAAAAGTGACATAGGCTACTTTTTATCCTAGAAAATCAAAGAGTTCGCGCGGGATTTTTTTAATCTAAGTCCACGTGGATGAAGTCGTGGGCATCAGGTAGTCGAAGTCTCGGAAAAAGACTAGTACCTATTTTAAGGCGTTGCGGTCATCTAAAGCTGAGATCTATAGAAGGCACTTTGAGTTTGCTCAGACTGACACTGTTAAAACGAGACAGCGTTATATACCGTAGTCGTACATCCGTCTCGTTTTAACTGAAACTTTAGTCCAAGCAAAGTCAAAGTGCGCTCTATAGGTTTCAACCTAAATTTCCTTTTATCTCAGACATTCTAACATTTTTAGGGTTCCGTACCTCAAAAGGAAAAACGGAACCCTTATAGGATCACTTTGTTGTCTGTCTGTCTGTCTGTTCCGTCCGTTCGTCGTGTCTGTCAAGAAAACCTATAGAGAGTACTTCCCGTTCACCTAGATCATGAAATTTGGTAGGTAGGTAGGTCTCATAGCACAAGTACAGGAATAAATCTGAAACCCACGAATTTGTGTTTACATCATCAAAAAAATAATTAAAATGTGTTTCAATTTTCAAAGTAATATAACTATACCAAGTGGGGTATCATAATTGAAAGGACTTTATCTGTACATTCTAAAACAGATTTTTATTTATTTTATGTGTGGCTCGGCCAAGGCCGAATAAATTTATGTACATTTTATAGACGTATGTATTTTTAGCATAATATATGAAATAATATTGAATGTTTTCGCCATTTTCCGTTTGAAATACTAGGTACTGATATTTCAATAAAAATATGTGGTATATTCGCCCACGCCTAGCTACCGCCACTGCACAGCGCCTTAATATAGTATAATATATATGTACTTATACTTCGTGGTAAAATTCACCTAACTACCTACCATGAACACAAAAACATATTAGACGCAATTTATCCGCTACGTTCACCCATAATGTGCCAGCCATTAGCGCGTGCTAATGTCACTCTTTGTGGGATATATTCTGCTCACTTAACGACATAGCCCAAAATTTTCCTCAGGAAACGTCTCAAACCAAAATAAACTATCTCCGAAATATAAATTTTAGAACGTTCAAACATGTTATTGACATGATTTTTCTCATAGAAGACATCCTCAATCATCATTCTTGTAACAAGTCTAAATTAAAAATTTATAGCACCCTCGACAAGTGAAGGTTACAGTAACTAGAAAAGAGCTGATAGCTTTCAAACGGCTGAACTGATTTTCTTGGATGATAGCTAAGAACACTCTCGATCAAGCCACGTTTTCAAACAAAAAAAACTAAATTAAAATTGGTTTATTGGTTTAGGAGCTACGATGCCACAGACAGATACACAGATGCACACGTCAAACTTATAACACCCCTCTTTTTGGGTTGGGGATTAAAAATAGTCATAGGTTACATGGCTTGCAATAGGTAATTCTTTAATGTAGCAATTAATGAAGGGCTGAAGTTTGGTATGCAGATAGCTATTATGACGTAAATATCCTCTCAGAAAGGATTTTTGAAAATTACACTCCTAAGGGGGTAAAATATCGGTTTGAAAGTGTAGTTTAAGCAAAGGCATAAGTTACTTGGTTACTAAATAGGTACAGTCAAAAACCGTAAGTCGTATAGCACCTTAAGGATCATTTATTAGCGTGGCACGGCGTGTGGCGTAGTTATAAAAAAAGTTCGTAAGTGCGACAGGTTTTTGATGCAATAGTTTCGCGGAATTGCTACTCGAATTCTGAAGCCAACCGTACATTAAATACAAACTAATGAAGTAGGTAGATGAATGAACAAAATTGAGCTTCGTATTGTTGAGGTTTGTCCATCCTGTTTTCTATTTTGCTGCCTTAATTTTCAATATGGACCCGCTTTATGTAAGAGGATTTGGAAGGACCTTCGGGAACTATTACCGACTACTTCACATTTTTACGGCTGATTAATCTTGAAAGCTTCTCGGCAAATGTTTTGACGTCATTCGCCGTCCAACGAATAATGCCAGGAAATATTGCTTCGGCTGGATTGTAAAGCAATTCTGGCGTACGAACCTTTGACTAGAGAAAAATGACGGGGCTTAAAGCAAAGTCGTTATGGACTAGTTATACAGGGTGTAACCAGAACACTAGCAAAAACGAAGACAAGTGATAGTACTAAAGAATACTGATAAGATACCATAAAAAAACTACATGAAAATGTATTTTTTGAAAGTTCACAATACCTATATTGCAAATTAAACATCTGACTGACGCTAAAGGTCAACGAACGTTCCGTAAATAGGTTACTCGAAGTCAATGCCGCATCGTAGGTAGGGCACTGACCCGAGTTTTGCATATTATACAATGCGGGTTTGAAAAATACTAAATCACTAAAACTACAAGATAAGACAGATGATGATTATTGGCATTGGTATGTAATAAGTTAGTATTATTATTAATACCTATCCATAAAGCTTAACTAATTTTACTGTTTAAACAATCGTGAGTAATATCCATTATAACTTTTTTACGGCTAAATTCACGTGATAGTCGGAATAGGCCTGAATAGTTTCGAAACCGTCCGGGGTCCTTTCTCAAAGGACCTGCTTGTAAAGTTGTGAAACCTTATAATCTAAATTGGTTGGGCCGTAAAAAGATAACAGATAGCCACACACACACCTCGCATTTGTATAGAGAGGTGCCTAATTATGAATTTTGCAAACAGTACTAAACCAAATATCGGGTATTGTACAATTATCGAGCCTAATCTACATACCACAGTTAGCATTGCATGTTTTAAGCCAGGCAGATAGCATATGCAAATTCGGTGCCATAGATATGTTTGTGTCGGCCAATACCGGCCAGAGTATTGCGCCCGAATATTCATTAGCAAACAGGCAACGACCGGCCGGGAATAAAGGAACAGCGCGATTACCAACACTAACGAATCCCGACGAATGCAAATTTCAAACGCCCGGGCTTTTAATGATATTGTCATAAGACTGAACACGGAGCGACTACAAGTGTATTTTGAAAGTAGCTGGTAATAGTGACCTTGCTTTGTTAGGGTTTGTTCCTCGAAAGGTGCCCACGGGCCCTATAGCTAAGCTTCCGCGCGCTGGCCGTCGTCGGCTAGCTGTAGTATCCCATTTACCGCGGTACCTAATAGCGAGATGCTTGTAATAATTTTCAGAGTGTATTTAACCCCGACCCAAAAAGAGGGGTGTTTGAAGTTTGACGTGTGTATCCGTGTATCTGTCTGTGGCATCGTAGCTCCTAAATTAATGAACCGATTTCAATTTAGTTTTTTTTTTGTTTGAAAGGTGGCTTGATCGAGAGTGTTCTTAGCTATAATCCAAGAAAATCGGTTCAGCCGTTTGAAAGTTATCAGCTCTTTTCTAGTTATTACTGTAACCTTCACTTGTCGGGGGTGTTATTAATGTTTAATTTACACTTGTTTTATTGCCGATAAAACAACAAAATATGATGAAAACACACACACACTTGATCCGTAATATTCTTTATTTTATTCAGATACAAGTTAGCCCTTGCACTGCAGTCTCATCAGGTGGTAAGTGACTGCATCAGTCTAAGATGGAAGTTGACTAACCTGGAGGGGGTATGGAAGTTTTCATTAAACCCATACTCCTTCGGTTTCTACACGGTACCGAAACGCTAAATCGCTTGGCGGCACGGCTTTTCCTGTAGGGTAGCCACGGCCGAAGCCACCCACCAGACCAGATCAGAAATTATAAAATTCCAAACTCCTGCCGGGAATCGAAGACCACAGCGCTTACCTTCGCCAGGGAGGCCGTCAAAAGGGTTCAACGTTTATCGGCTTTTCGAACTACGTGCTCTGCCCAACTTCGCAACGCATTCAACTATGTCGGTTACTCCGGGTCTCCAACGGATCTCCTCATTACCCGACTGTGGCAAAGTCAAAAGGAAGGGTTATGATTTTAGCAGTCTATGTATGTATGTATGTATGTGTGTGTATGTTTGTATCCAGATTCTGTGTGTTCCACCGTAGTGCCTAAACAACTGGGCCGATTTTGATGAATGAGGTGTCAATCGATTCGACGTAAAGGTCCGGGTGACATAAGCTACATTTTATACGAAAAAAAATTGACCTATCGGATGTTACATGAAAAAAAGTAACTGTCTCCCAAAATTTTTTTTTTTTTGCTATTTTATCGAGTGGGATGTCAAAGTAAAGAGGAGAAAATTCTGAGTTCATAAATATAAACATACTACAACATTAAAATATACCAAGCGACAGAAAAACAATTTTACTACAATATTTCAGCGTTTATTAAGACGATTGCAGTCGGGTTTTAGTTTTCAACTGTACCTTGTTTCTGATTTGACCACATAGAGAAACTCCAAGCACAGCTCTCACCATGCGCCAGAGAGGCCATCAAATATTATAGTCCCTTCACAATCAAATATAGTACAATATAGTAGGTGCCTATTCACATACTTTAACAGGACTCTATCCGTCACTCGTTTCATACAATCGTAGTTCCAATTTCATTTGAATATTAAGCAACCAAAGTCCATGAAATTTTGCAGACATATTCTAGAAACTAATATCTGTGTCTGTGGTGTTTTAGATTGTCTAAAAATATGTAGTTTTAAAATTACAGAGGCTCAAAGATTTGTATGAAAATTTTTAAGACCGCGTAACTTTGAAACCGAATATTTTAACAGAAATCTGGAAAACCACAGACATAGATATTAGTTTCTAGAATATGTCTGCAAAATTTCATGGACTTTGGTTGCTTAATATTCAAATGAAATTGGAACTACGATTGTATGAAACGAGTGACGGAGAGAGCCCTCTTAAGCAAATCTTATAAAGAAAGCAAAGAAAACTACGTTATTTCTTAATCTTAATATTTGTGTATAAGGTTTCGCATAGATCGTAGAGTCTCGTGATAAATTCGTGGCCCGACGTTGAGCGATGGTGGGCACATTTCAGTCTCGACCTCACTCAGATTCTTTTTTATTCACTACCGAAATATGGCTGTCGCGATAATAAATGTAGACACTTGTTTGTGATATCTTTATTCAAATGTGACGTGACAACCTTATCAACAAGGAAAGTAATTCTCTTACAACGAAAGGTGTTTGTTATACAGAACTTGCCCGCCCCGGTTTCCATCTGATGGAAGTGTCCTACTATATCTATTCTCTCCACGGAGAGAAGTTAATATAGCTCTCTCTGTTACGTAATCCCATACAAATGATAAAGACAAAAAAGTCAGTGGGTTTTTGAGTGACCAACCAAACACAAACCCATTTTATTTCATTCTTGTTTCCGTGGATATAGTAGTACGGATAATATTTATACCGGCTTCCCACGGTGCGTGATTCTTCGGATTATTACGCACGGCCGGATGACCACGGGCATCCACGCACCGCACACAAGGCTCTGCCAACGATTGGTGTCAGTCTGTGTGGGTCTTGAGATTCGAAGCAACCGACTCGCCGATGACATCGCGATGGACATCTGCCCTACCACAGACTTGAATACCTTTCCCATGGTGCGCCGGTGCGGGCGGGCGCAATTTCACATACCGTGGGAAGCAAGTATAAAACAGCTATAATATTACAGTGGCCCCCGGTAATCCGGCCCCTGACTAATCTGGCACCCCCTGTAATGCCACATGCAAGTATGATTTATACTTCAGAGTATCTATAACATAATATAGAATCTTATTATTGGATCTGTAATTTGTCGGATTACAAGGTACTCTTTTGTAAAAAAAATCCGGACTATAGGGGGTCTTAGGCAGTGCTCTATAATCCGACAACCACTGTATATTCATGCAAAAAATCACATCGAACTCCTTTGCGAAGTATATTTAGATTTTGTTGAAATAAATAATTGGCCCTCCTAAAAAGTTTTAAAATTAAGAATACTCATTTGGAATATTCACCTTTCGATTCAAATGGGTACCTTTAACCTTTAATATATATTATTTACTCATACTACCTGTAGGCGGTATGACTGAACAATCCTAAGTCAACAGCTGATTGAGGTCCAACCCGAATGGCTGAAGGCGAGGCTTTACCTCCATTAGATCTATTGGAGCAATTTAAGCCTCGTATTAACCTATTTGATCCCTTGTTATAAAGGTTGTTATTGTAACAATAAAGGATTACGGCGCTTGCTTTTGTTTCTAAACTACGTTATACCCTGAATAAATTGTAGCTCAGACCATAATTTTAATCCTATTCCAATACGATACAAAGATGGAAGAGATCTAAAGTCAATTAGCCAATTTTTAACCGACTTCCAAAAAAGGAGGAGGTTCTCAATTCGTCGGAATCTTTTTTTTTTTTATAATCCATACTTCTATAGATTAGTATACACACTAATGGTCCAAGATCCCACTACCGCCAGACGTTCCTTATTTTCTGAGAAACAAAATGTGTGGGATTGAGTAGTGCTAGTACCTCCGTCCAAAGATATCAGTTACTAAAGGCACGTAAAAACTAAAACTTAAACGAAAATCAAAAAGTTTCCATAGGATTCTCAAAAATCCTAAATCCATATGGATGAAGTCGCATAATCTGCTTGGTACAGAGATAGCTTTGTATCCTAAATATTGGATACTTTTTATCTCGGAAAATCAAAGAGTTCCCACGGGATCTCTTAAAAACTTAAGTTTGCGGGCATCATTTAGGAAACATATATTTTGTTTCTACGTTTAAGAAATTCATGTAATGTTTTTTTTTGACTGATAAAGCTTCAGATTTTCTAATTAGTTTTCGTAAGTCTTTGTAACAACACTCAAAGTCAAAGTAGTAAAAATTTGCTAATAAATGTTAAGTTTTACTGTGAACCTCTTTGTGAAGCTCAATATTAAACTTTACAAAGTCGACTTGAAGAGCTCGTGATTCATTAGCGCCGGTTTAGATAACAACTTCTAGGTAATTGAAGTCAAGAATACTATTCGTTTTGGTCCATCATTCTTGCTTAGATTAAATTTTATATTTTAAGCGTTTCTTGAATTGTCCGTATCTTTTTAAATATTACAATAAAACTTAAAGCTACCCTTATCTAATTACTGTACAAATCATGCCCTCGTGGGATGGTGCCAAGAATGCTGGCTGCATTTCCGTATTGGATAGCCAGGCTGATTCTTTGCGCAAAAATGAGCTTTTCTGTCACCTAATGAGGCTATTAAACACAGTGAAATGTCTCGTAAAAACTTTTAGTATTATGACTCCGTGGCCCCAGGGTCTCCGTGGCAAACGGAACAAAAATGTATTCTTGATAAGAAAGGCATAGGTACTTGCGCCGTTTCACCGGTTTCTGTATCTCTTTCGCTTGAGTGCTCAAGTAAGTTACAAGCGAGAAAATAAGTTGTTAAATACCTAGCAATAATAATGATATAAATATCAAAATATCTCCAAGATACTCTGATAAACATTTAGAAGATATATTGGTAGCATAATAGGAAGCTATTTCGTAATTTATCACCACCAAAATGACATCCAATAAACATTTACGATTGGTCTTACGATTAATCAACGGTGACAAAGGGAGTAAGTAGGTATTGGCAGAAATTAAGTGGTTTTGGTCATCCTTATCTAATGGCAGTTCAATACAACTTATAGATTTACTTAAGAGGGGTCTCTCCGTCACTCGCTTCATACAAACGTAGTTCCAATTTCATTTGAATATTAAGCAACCAAAGTCCATGAAATTTTGCAGACATATTCTAGAAACTAATATCTATGTCTGTGGTTTTTCAGATTTCTGTTAAAATATTCGGTTTCAAAGTTACGCAGTCTTAAAAATTTACGTACAAATCTTTGAGCCCCTGTAATTTTAAAACTACATATTTTTAGAAAAATCTAAAACACCACAGACACAGATATTAGTTTCTAGAATATGTCTGCAAAATTTCATGAACTTTGATTGCTTAATATTCAAATAAAATTGGAACTACGATTGTATGAAGCGAGTGACGGAGAGAGCCCTGTTAAAGGCAGTAAGGTTATTGCCAAAATTTATTTGGTATAATATCTATCCATACTCCATACTATTATTATAAATGCGAAAGTGTGTCTGTCTGTCTTCTATTCTTGAACAGAAACTATTATTTCTACAACAGATGACTTTCATAGCTGCTTCAAAAACTTTACTATTTATACTAAACTTAAAGGGCCAATATATACTTACTCATTATTTTTTTTACTTTTTTGGTTTTTGTGTCGGAGGTTTTCAAATTTTTGGAATATAAAAAAAATCATTTAATGTACATATACACTAACCTTAAAAGTATATTTTATCCATCTTACAACTACACTTCTATTGGTGAAAGTTTTCTTCCACTCAAGTATAGATTACCGCTGTTCCCAAGTAACAGGGTGCGGCAGTCGTGCTGCGATATATTTACAAGCACCCTGTTTGTGACAAGTTTACGAGGGTCGTTCCTCGCACACAATATTTCTGTAGCTGTGTAGTAGCTAGTAAGTACAGATATTTTCATTTATACATCATCATCATCAGCCTGCAAACGTCCACTGTTGGACATAGGCCTTCCCTAAAGACCGCCACCACACCCGGTCCTCAGCCTTCCTCTTCCAGCCACTTCCCGCCAGCCGCTTTACATCGTCGGTCCATCGTGCTGGAGGGCGTCCCACACTATGCTTGCTTAAGGACTTTCCGGCTCCAACGGCCATCGTCTCTACGACAGGCATGGCCTGCCCACTGCCACTTCAGCTTGCTAATAGCTATTTCAGTGACCTTGGTTCTGCTGCGGATCTCCTCATTTCGGATCTTATCCCTCAGGGAAACTCCTAACATAGCCCTCTCCATAGTTCGCTGAGCAACTTTGAATTTGCGGACAAGGCCTTTTGTCAGTGTCCACGTTTCAGCACCATAGGTGAGGACGGTCATTTATACGTTGGTTCTTATCATAATACCTACAGCTGACAGGCCCTGGCTTCACTTAGGTTGAATTTCTTAAAATCCGTTCTAAGAAGAAGTCTACGAAATGGGCGGGGCTTCAATTACTTTTAGATATGGCATAGTATTGTTTATCAAAACTTTGGAAAGAGCAACCGCTGAGTTTCTTGCTGGTTCTTCTCGGTAGGAAAAGCATAAAAAACTTAAAATTAAAACAGCAACGACTCGATAAAATCGTTGTGTGTTTAGCGGTTATTTATTTTAACCATAGAAATAAGGGGTGGCGCTAGAAAATCGATTTTTTTAGCCTTGCCAGCGAACAAAAAACACTGATGTTAGTTTGTCAAGTAAAGTAGTGGGCAAATGCAAGTATTTAATAAACCAACAGTTATGGTATATTTAGTCATCTTAAGCGGCACTTTGCAGCACTTAACCCGCTAAGCACCAATTTACTGCGGATGATGGATTGTGATAGATTGAACGCTTCCCATCAACTACGTCAACGGATTAAGCTGGTTTTCAAAGTAGCGTTGGTTTTCAGTTTTCTTTACGACATTTTTATATCTGCTATCAATAATATCGGAAAGTATCAAGTAGCAACTAACTACCGATTAATTACCTACCTTTAAAATAAGATAGGACAGAGATACCGAGAAGAACCAGCAAGAAACTCGCCGGTTGCTTTTTTCAAGTGAGCAATTACAATAATATTATGCCATACTATACATGCAATTGCAGCCCCGCGCATTGTTGGTGCGAGTCAAATCCATACCATTATGCATAATCTTCGATTGCATAGTAACCTTTTGTCTCTGAATCATGAACCCATCCCGGCCCACTAGTGAGCACGCAAGTCTCTTCTTAGAACGAGAAGGGCTTAGGCCATAACCTGCCACGTTACCCAAGTGCGGATTGGCAGACTTCACACACATTTGAGAACATTACGGTAGGTACCTACTGGAGATGTGTGTCACAACTTTCGAAGAATAAAAGTTTTTTTCTTACCTCTTCCTTCCTATTTTTAACCCCCGACCCAAAAAGAGGGGTGTTATAAGTTTGACGTGTGTATCTGTGTATCTGTCTGTGGCATCGTAGCTCCTAAACCAATGAACCGATTTTAATTTAGTTTTTTTTGTTTGAAAAGTGGCCTGATCGAGAGTGTTCTTAGCTATAATTCAAGAAAATCGGTCCAGCCGTTTGAAAGTTATCAGCTCTTTTCTAGTTACTGTAACCTTCACTTGTCGGGGGTGTTATAAATTTTTAATTTATACTTGTTCATTTGCTTTATAACTCAAAATTTAAAAACCTCCGACACAAAAACCTCTATAAGAAAACTAGAAAAGAGCTGATAACTTTCAAACGGCTGAATCGATTTTCTTTGATTATAGCCAAGAACACTCTCGATCAAGCCACCTTTCAAACAAAAAAAACTAAATTACAATCGATTCATTCCTTTAGGAGCTACGATGCCACAGACAGATACACAGATACACACGTCAAACTTTTCCCTCCCTCTTTTTGGGTCGGGGGTTAAAAATAACATGGATACTTAAGTACTCTACTCATAGATGTATGAACTACCATTAAACCTACCGATAAACATTTCTGATTTCTTCCCCAATTGGAATGAATGTCTTCTAGCGCCTTGCCGCTCTTGTAGATGATCTTTAGATAAGACTCGATATACGGCATCAATTTCCTCTGCAAAGGGTGAACGGGAAAGGGCGTACACTGAAATCGCTTTTATGTGTTCCACAAATATTCTACAAGTAGCTTTTTCCTGCGACTCCGCCGTTTTGATTTTCCGGGATAAAAGTATTTTATGTCCATCCCCAGGATACAAGATATATCTGTGCCAAACAAGATCGGTTCATTGGTTAAGCCGTGAAAAGGTAACATACCTACAGACAGTCAGAATTTCACTTTTTAATATTACAACAATAAAATGGTACAAGGGAATCCTGTAACTTTCAAGTGCATGCAAGTGTCTTACCAGAGCTGACTTATGCAAGTTTAATTGCTGATGGCTATTTGGAATAGTGTGTCCTTATAATCTAGGATACTCTTTCATTATGCAACAGAAATTGCCATAACACAAATCATGTTTAAATAATATACCTACTATAATATTTATGAGTTAGGGTCGCTAATTCACTTTCCTAGTAAACCAGAGTAAACGTCACATAAATCAAACTTGCGTTTTGTCTTCCGGCGACGTATTGATTCATTGCCCCTGAACTTGCTAGTTTGTGGTTTTGCTTAGCTTCGACACACTAGCGACTTTTTGTTGCGCAACTGTTTTGTCGTTACGTACCATAGCTTAGTATCATACTATAGACTAAAAGCATAGGGTGCTTCCATTTTAAAGTGTTACTTTCCGTATTAAAAGCGACAAACTGTGAACGATGGCTCATATTATGATAGGTGTGTACAAAACACTTTATTGTTCAATCAACGCTCCTTGCAATGTTTCGGCGTCCTTTACTCTTTAAAACTTCCATATAACTTATCAGTACATATATCTTGACTAAGACTACTCTTAAACATCTACAGGCTTTATGCAAGAGCGTTTCAACTTCACTTTCGTTTTGACAATATAATAGGCAAGAGGAAAAAAAATATAGGAAAAAGACAGGATTTCTGACACTGACTTGGTCAATGATAATGATTTATCACATCTTTATCTTAACCTAACGCCAGTCCACTACTAGAACATATGTTCTCTATGAATGAGAAGGATTGTAGTTCATAATCCACCACGCTAGTCAAGGGCGGATGGACATATTTCACACGTTTTAAGAACATTACAGAGAACTCTCAGACATATAGGTTTTCTCACTCCTCCAAATTATATTTTAAATTCTCAAGACCGAGAAATGTTAGATGGCTTTGTCGGTCTCGAGATAACTCTGGACTTTGCCACTTAAACTACTTAGTCTTAACCACTAAGCTCTTACCGTTTTTAAATAATATATATACTTTATATAGATAATTAACGAGAATAAGCATTATATCTTTCTGTGTAGGTATGTGAGACATTCTTGGCTATACAAGATAGTGTACAACAACTTTTTGTCTAACGACATATCGCCAGTATGCTTCTCTGCACTAAGTTATTGTCTTAAGTTATTAACGTAAGACTTCGGTTAGTTAGGAATTGAGTATTGTCGAACTTCCAAGAGTCTTCAAGTTAGCAATTTCTCACTTTGGATAATGTTTCATGGTTTCAACACTACAAATTGGTGGTTAGTCAGTAAGTTTAATAGAGCAGCGTTGTCTCTATCTATCTACTATACCACAAAAACTGGCCAAGTTCGAGGATTAGTAACACACCATAGCGTGCGTGTCAAAGAACGCGATAAAACATTTTTAACATCTTTAATACTATAATTCAATCACTTTATAGAAAAGAGTATATTTTTATTAAACAACAACATAAGGCGATAAAAAGCGACAAAATTGGGACATCAGGATAATAGGCAAGGAGCTAACGACAAAAACGTCCCGTCAACACAGATCCTGACTTACTTAACAAAGCGGATCGCAACGATCGGTCATAGTCCCTCGGCCCGTTCCCGACGTGATAAATACTCGGCCGGCGTGACAACAGAAAAGATTGTGTCGTTAAATATTCTGCTAACGCACAACAGACGGAATCGTCTAAGTGCGGAAACCAGCCCAGAAAGAAGAGATAATTCTGCTTTTTGGTGACATTAAGTCTCTCATTGTGTAGTCAGATATTTAAAAAAATGTGGTAAAGGTTGATCTCTAGTTAGGTACCAGAATATTTAATATGTTTTCTGTTTATAAAATATTTTTAGACAGTCTCATTTATTCTGTGTAGGACATGGAAACTGTGGACTTAGCGAACTACTCATTTGACCAGGTGTTTGTCTAAAAAATTCTTATAATAACTATTATTTACTACTAGACTTGTTCTCATCTTAGATTACATCGTCGCTTCAGCTATACTTTCCTAAGATAGGGTGCCGTTGTATGGCAGCCGTTTTATGGCGTTGACTGCCATCTTCTGGAACTAGATGGCGTTGTTTTCTATATAGAGTTTTTTGACACCATAATCAGCAAAAATCGCTGAAGCAATAAATACTTCTACCCAACATGAAAACATTCAATCATTAATTTATAGAAAAGAATATTTCTTTGTTTTTCAAACAACGATAAATAAAGCGACAGAATTGGGACATCAGGATAATAGGCAAGGAGCTAACGACAAAAACGTCCCGTCAACACAGATCCTGACTTACTTAACAAAGCGGATCGTAACGATCGGTCATAGTCCCTCGGCCCGTTCCCGACGTGATAAATACTCGGCCGGCGTGACAACAGAAAAGATTGTGTCGTTAAATATTTTGCTTGTTGGTGACATTCAGTCTCATTGTGTGGGGAGAGATATTGGAAAAAGTAACTGAGGCAATTATAACGACCTCTTATGTCCTCAGCTTTGAGATCGTGGCTTTTTTTATTCGGGTAGGTACAAGTGCAATGCCTTACCAATTACCTTACAATGCCCAATTGCAGAGTAACTCATTCACTTTGCAATTGGGCATTGTAAGATCTACATCTCCTGAGGATGCTCCGGTGTCGGGGCGAAACGTGCGTCGAGTAGTTTTGGGATTTGTATGGTGCTGCGTGGTGGTGGTACGTATTGCTTGCTTGGTGGGTCTGACTTTTCCTGCACGTTTAGCAGTGGATGAGCGGGCGGAACACATCGCATGCTGCATGTTGCACCATACTGGTTTAGAGGTCTGTCTGGTTTAGAGGATTATAGCAAATTAAGCTTTTGATTCCTTGTATTTCATGGACCTCCGCAAAATAGCACCTGCTTTTATAGAACCTTGTGCACATTATAAATTATGTAGATGATGCCCGCGACTTCGTCCGCGTGTATTTAGGTTTTTGAAAAGCCCGTAGGAACTCTTTGATTTTCCGGGATAAAAAGTAAGCCTATGTTGGTCCCCAAGATGTAAGCTAACTCTGTGCCAAACATCAAAATCGGTTAAACTGTTGAGCCGTGAAAAGCTAGCAAACAGACAGACAGACAGATAAATACATACAGACAGACGGACGGACAGACAGACACGCTTTCGCATTCATAATATTAGTATGGATGGATAGTATGGATATCACTACGGATTAGTATGGATAGTATGGAAGTTTGGATTATGGAAAAGTTTATATCAAAAGGTTGAGATGACTACTATATAAGTGAAATTTCTTGTCGGGGATAAGTACCGATTTACCCGCTGAGTCGCTGGAGGTTCAGAACACACCAAGGGAGCACTTAACACCATCAATCTAAATGTTTCAATCTAAACGGCGCATGCTGGGAAAATAAACACCCGAATTTAATTATAATATTATTAAGATGGTTCTTAAAATAGGTTTGGAATCAGAATCAGGAATGGAATGGAGGAGGTCAGCTCGTAAAAAGTCGTTATCATGATCATTTCAACCCATGGCCAATCCACTAAATGAGCACAAGCAGCAATTTCTAACTGTTTAAGAGCGGTTACGCACTTATTCGTTCCGAGTCGGTGAAAATACGGATATAAAAAACTCGGACCGAACTTGGATCAAACTCGGAAACGCCGTTGAACATCGCGTTGTTGGCCGTAAATGTGGCTGGGAGATATGAAAGGTACCCAACATATCCCGCTCCATAGCGCGCTGTGGGCGCTGCGCCGAGTAAAATGCTGGTTTAAACAGTACCTACGCTATACGTTCTATTTCGAACAAACTAAAACTTTATTCAACTATGTTATTCCGCACGTATACGGAGTAGAATTTGGGACGCTCTGAAAGGATCAATTGGAAATATACGAAGCGAGTTGTGTTGCGAGTTTGTGGGATATCGGATTCCGTGGAATCAACTTGCGGCGAATAAAATGTTGGAGTGCTACTGTATCTATTATGAAGTGAAACAAACAAGAGATATCAGATATACCGGACATGTTGCCTTTTAAAACATGAAAATACTTTGTTTACTGTCGGCTCCTACAGTAGATCACACTAATATTATAAAGGCGAAAGTTTGTATGTGTGTGTGTGTGTGTGTGTGTGTGTGTGTGTATGTTTGTTACTCCTTCACGCAAAAACTACTGGACGGATTTGGCTGAAATTTGGATTGGAGATAGATAATATCCTGGATTAGCACATAGGCTACTTTTTATCCCGGAAAATCAAAGAGTTCCCACGGGATTTCGAAAAACCTAAATCCACGCGGGCGAAGTCGCGGGCATCGGCTAGTAATTAATATAATTAATTTGCCTGCGTTGAACTCTCAGGCATGCAGGTTTCCTCACGATCGTTTCTTTCACCGTTAAAGCAAATGATATTTAATTGCTTAAAATGCACAAAACTCCGAAAAGTTAGAGATGCATGCGCGGGATTGAACCTCCGATCTAACGAATAGATGATGGTGGACGTCAACCGTCACCAACACTAAGCCATCACGGCTCTGTTTGATATACAAGATGTAATCAGAAAGGTAGCAAAAACTAAGGATCATTATTATACTACCTAATTATAACCCTATGCCAATAACCATTTGCCTTATCTTGTAGTTTTAGTGATTTAGTATTTTTCAAACCCGCAATGTATAGCGTGAAAAACTCGGGTCAATGCCGCACCTAGGACGCGGCATTGACTCCAAGTGAGCGAGTAGGTACGTAACGTTCGTTTACCTCTAGCGTCAGTCAGATGTTTTATTTGCAATATATTGTGAACTTTTAAAAATACAGGATTAAAAAAAAACACGTTATTTTTGTGGTAACGTTAACAGTAATCATCAGTACTATCACCTGTTTTCGTTTTAAACGCAAAAAACCCTTTAATGTCCATCTAACATTCGAAGCTTGTAGTCGACAAAATATCCATTTTTCTTCGCGTGTTGGTTGAGAGCTCTAGTAATGTCCTTTATTTTATCGAACACCTCTTCCAGCGTGAGGTTAGACATTGTCTTTTTCATCTCCCTTGGTTTTGGTCTATATCGGTTCTTTTCACGCAGTGATTTCTTTATGTAGTTAGGGAGGTCTGAAAAAAAGTTGCATAAAATTAAAGTAACATGATAAGAATATCACATCCACTAATATTATAAAGGCGAAAGTTCGTGTGTATGTATGTGCGTATGGTTATAGCTCTTTCGCCCAAATACTACCGGATGGATTAATTGGCTGTTTAGAATGGAGATAGATGGATGGATTAACACATAGTTATAGACTTTTTATCCCGAAAAATCAAAGAGTTACCACGGGTTCACATTCACACAAATAACAATATGATAAATAAGTAAGTATAAAAAATATATTTTCGTATTTATTCGTTCGCGTAAAAAATATATAAGTATAGTTTTTCGGATACAGATCGCTTACTACAACACTACACACACTATATTATACGTCAGTTTTCTTTAAGGTTGTTTAACAAGAAACTTCTCGCTATATATAAGAGGCGCACTATACGGTGCTAAAGCGGCCGATACCACCTTATGTTACCGCGAACAGAGAATAAAATCATTTTAGGAGTGAAAACTCAAGAAGATCTAAAGCACCGGGCAAATCGTGTCGCTTACGCATTTTTCTGCGATTTGTTTATCTTTTAAGCAAACTACAGAACACTAAAGCAATAAGAACCATACTTGCAGACATGGAGTATTCGTATTGTGCTACAACGAACGCAATCGCTAGAAACGTCAGTGCGACTCGATCAAACATCCTGACTCTGCTTCGGAATCTCGTTTATGCCTTTTTTTGTTTTATAAACCATTGTTACCGTAGTAAAGTGAAAGCCACACCGTGAGCTGAACTAATTTAGCTTAGCTTGGTATAGGTATTGAGCTAAACTAAGCTACGAGAATAAAAAAATATTCCCAGATCCTGATCTTTTTTTCCACGCACGTGGAATTTGTGGAGACCAATCCCATCGGCATAATTTCTACTTCTCACTAGATTTTAACATGGGGTTATTCAAGGGGCGTATCAATAAATTCCTGAAAAACATGGCTATGCATGGCGGTTCCCTTGGTGCTGCGAATTATATGAGCGAATGAATGTGGAATGAAGAATGTGCACAGAAGATAGAAAGAAAGAAAATAAAAATCGGCCAAGTGCGAGTCAGATTCGCGCACTGAGGGTTCCGTACTCGAGTATTTTTTCCAACATTTTGCACGATAAATCAAAAACTATTATGCATAAAAATAAATAAAAATCTGTTTTAGAATGTACAATTGTACAGGTAAAGCCCTTTCATATGATATTCCACTTGGTATAGTTATCTTATTTTGAAAATTGAAACATTTTTTAATTTTTTTTTAAATGATGTAACCACAAATTCGCGGTTTTCAGATTTATTCTTGTACTTGTGCTATTAGACCTACCTACCTATCAAATTTCATGATTCTAGGCCAACGGGAAGTACCCTATAGGCTTCTTGACAGACACGACGGACAGACAGACAAGAAAGTGATCCTATAAGGGTTCCGTTTTTCCTTTTGAGGTACGGAACCCTAAAAAAGAAAGAAAGAAAAGAAAGACACGTCAGCAAAACTAAGTGGCTCATGGTTCAAACTCTACCATCCTCACCCTAACCAAGTCAATATCATAGTCTGGAGTTTAAAGTGCTTGCAGGTAGGTATTATTTACACTCCGATCTCGAGTTACTTTAGATGCTCGCTCGCAAACATCCAGCGCGTTCTAGAGTTCTTTACGCCTCTTTTTGTTTTGTAAACAGACTACCTACTTTGTACCTTTAACCTGATATTAGTCTATAGAGATGATAGAATTCATACAATTATATTAAGCTGCCTTTTCACTGAGCTGACATCGAGACAATGCCCTTGATGTAATCGTAAAGCCGACTCGTCTACAACGAGTTGGCTTTACGATTATAGTATTTAGAGTCTAGACAAATGACTGATCTACTTCAGTTAGTTAGTATAGGTACTTTAGATTTCCTTCGTCATCATGACGTGTGGATTGGCAGACTTCACAACCTTTGAAAATACTATGGCGAACTGTCAGGTATGCAGGTTTCTTCGCGATGTTTTCCTTTACCGTTAAAACAAGTGTTATTTAAAGTTTTGACAACCTCCATAGCGCAGTAGTGAGCTCTGTCATGGTCTTATAAGCGGGAGATCCCAGGTTTGATTTCCGGCAGGGGTGATTTAGAAATTAATTGGATTAGACTTTTTTTAGATTAGTTTAATTAGATTAGACAATTATTTAGAAATTTATGGTGTCTGGTCTAGTCTGGTCTGGTAAGAGGCTTCGGCAGTGGCTAGTTACCACTTTACACCACTATAGGTACCGGCAAAGACCTGCCGCCAAGCGATTTAGCGTATCGAAGTACCGGTATACTATGCCGCGTAAAAACCGATCAGACCAGGGGTACAGGTTTAATGAAACTGCCATACCTACCTTTCCAAGTTAGTCCGCTTCCATCTTAGACTGCATCATCACTTACCACCAGGTGAGATCGTAGTCAAGGGCTAACTTGTATAGGATAATAAATAAAAAAGAAAGAGTTCAAATCGGTCCCCGCTTGATACGAGTAATAAAAGTTACTAAAGAGGTCGGTAAAGAGTAGTTATTGGGTACAAACTGGGAATGAAACCTGGCTTGCAAACCCCACGCCTAAAATCAATTGTATTTTTCCCTAAGTCACAATTTCTCTAAGCCAAAATCATTAAGGTAAGTAACAGGTTTAATTATGGTAATCGTCGCGGTGATAAGGAAAATGTATTTCTTTGGTATTAGGGTACCGTAATGAAAAAGATTAAACGAAATAATTATTATTATTACTTTTTTTGGTTCATACCATAGTAGATACTTAACTTGCTTATGCTTGCGACTTCTTACACTTGAATTTAGGCGTGTTTAAACTCAAATTTCAAACCCATTAGTTCAAACTGTACGTTTCTCTCAATGGACAGCCAGTTTCTCTTTTAATTAAGTATGCATAAATATTATACATCTACTACTTACCTATATCTATAAATGTAGTAGGTATATATGTGTATAAATAGATAGAACCACTCGTTATCTAACACTAATCTCATACTAACATAACATAAACACATTGTCTTATCACCTGGTTGGTATATATTATTATTATATTTTTTGTATATCTTAGTTCTTCTCTATAAAAATATAAGAAGAAATCTGGGTACATTATTTGAATGCTAGCTATCAAGTAAGTTTATAAAATTTTAAATAAGTACTAAAAAATCGATTGGTTTCCGATGATCAGTGCCTGTTGCGCTCACAGCGTGTTTCAATACTACGAGATAAAATTAATAATGCATATTGCACCTACGGAATCCTCCAAACAACTATCAAGCTCGCACTTGAGCGAGTTTTTGTTCCCGCCATTTCTTACCTTCGCCCCTAACGAGCCAAGGAGGAAAATCGGGAAAATCTTACGTAAGCTTTTAATACTGTTTAATATTTCCCGGGACAAATTATAATTGATCCTGGAAAATCGTTTTCAGAGGCGATTCTGTAAATTATTAGAGAAACTTTAAATTAATCAGTTCTTTGTATTTGTAAGATATTATTTAGAAAATTTCCTTGAAGTGTAGGTAAAATCACTTACAATCTTAAAAAAATATCATACTATCACACTAATATTATAAAGGCGAAAGTTTGTGTGTATGTGTGTGTGTGTGTATGTTTGTTTGTTACTCCTTCACGCAAAAACTACTGGACGGATTAGGCTGAAATTTGGAATGGAGATAGATAATACCCTGGATTAGCAGATAGGCTTCTTTTTATCCCGGAAAATCAAAGAGTTCCCACGGGATTTCGAAAAACGTAAATCCATGCGAGCGAAGTCGCGGGCATCAGCTAGTATCTACACAAAAATCTGTTCAATTTAGGTTATTGCAGTTACGATTGTCAACTTTGTAACGAAATGTTCCTCAAAACATACACGCAATAATAGACTTTTTAATCTTGTTCAATAAGAACTATATTCCTTTGTTTTCAGGAATCACTAACAGGTTGTTCGCGTTTGAAGCTTATCCGGAAGGCGTGAAACTCTGTACGTTCACGTTTTGTTTGAATTCATGTTCTTGTGTTTAGTGAATGAAGCAATGCAAGGTCGTTTTTGTTTGTTTCCTTTTTGTTTTGGTGTAGGCTATTGTTTGATTTTTCAGTGTTTCCACTTTCTCTCTTTGTCACACTTGTTGGGAAGTAGGGATGCTGTACTGTACACAGACCATATTATCTTAATAATGTCACGTAGACATATTATGACCTAAAATTGTTTTTTTACCGCACCAATCCGTTTTAAGGTTCCGTTCACAAAGGGTGCCAATGGAACTTTATTACTAATGCATGCAAATAAAAAAAAAGCGCAAATTGTTTTAGATAAATATTATTTTGTACGGAACCCTTCGTATGCAAGTCTGACTCGAACTTGACTGGTATTTTTTGTTTTAATTGAGCCTAGATTGAACCTACTCCGAAACATAGTAATTATGTGAACACTTGTCCTAAACAAGACACTAGCCTGTCAAGCCGCAAAGCTTCAAATCTATCGTAATAATGAACTTAGTTTCAAGTTGCGAGTAAACTTCGGACTTACCAACTACTCGGACCTTACAGCCATTTACTAAGATCAAAGTCAAAGTCAAATAATTTACTCAAAGTAGGTTCTATTGTACACTTTTACATTAAAATACTCCTATCATTGAGTCAGCAGGTTTATTGCACTCTTGACTTATTTTATTCAACACTAGCCGATGCCCGCGACTTCGTCCGCGTGGATTTAGGTTTTTCGAAATCCCGTGGGAACTCTTTGATTTTCCGGGATAAAAAGTAGCCTATGTGCTAATCCAGGATATTATCTATCTCCATTCTAAATTTCAGCCAAATCCGTCAAGTGGTTTTTGCGTGAAGGAGTACCAAACATACACACACACACATACAAACTTGCGCCTTTATAATATTAGTGTGACTAAAGCGATGCCCGCGACTTCGTCCGTGTGGATTTAGGTTTTTAAAAATCTTTTGTTTTTTTAGGAACTAACGCGGACGAATACGTAGGAATCATCTAGTAAACTATACGTATGAGAAACTAGAAAATTAAAAAAAACAACTTTATTGCATACTTTTATACCACATAATGATTTCAATAATGCCTTTATTAGCTTATTGGAAAAACGTAATACCAAATGTCGATTTGTGTCGTTAAAACATCGTAGCGATCGCAGCATCTTAAGCGCTGGCCACACAGGCTGCGTATGCGTCGCGTAAGCGCGTACCATTGCGTTGTAAAATATGGAACTGTATGACACATGGCATACCGCTTGCGTGGCGTGAACGTTCGCGTAGACGTAACGCGTGCAGTTATGTCTACGGATTCACGCGCGTCACAACGTGCGTGTCACGTGGACATGCTTGGTGTGAATCGGCTGTTACTCTTGACTTCGCCCGTAAATGTTGATTGGAACAGCATGCGCTCATGCTAGACTTGCAGTGACCATGGGAAGCTCTCTTAACGTATTTTCATCTCAGGCTACAGGATATTAGGCTATAACAACCTATAGGTTATTTTAGTTAGTAAGAATGCGCTATTAAGCGAAATCGAATTTTTGCATTGTACGTTTTAATTATTTTTTCATTTCAATGTCTGATTTGTTTTTTTTTAATATATTTTAATTTAACGAAGCGCATGTAAGTAGATATAACTAACACAATATTTTGTACGCCACTTCGGCTAATGTGTTGAACCTTGTAATCATATGATCATCTTTTATACACACATATGCAAATAAATAAATTCTATTCTATTCTATTCTATCTCAAGCAAGAAGAAAATCCGCCTCCAATAAAAAACACATTATACTAGGCTATTTCTAAAATAAATCTAGACTAGGTGTGAAAACCTGCCAATTTATAGCGACTCTAGGTAAGGACTAGTACGCGTAAATCAAGTTAACGGTGCTAGCGTAGTTCGACCAATCGATGGTCGAACATTAGGAGCAGCTGTATTCCGACCTGTGCCTCTAAAACCGTGATATGATGCGTGCCCAACTTGAGTCTGTATATACAATCGGTTCAGTTTTGTCATGGCTCCAAAATATAGGAAACATCTGAGGAAATAGGAAATATTTCTGATCCTTTATAATACCTTTATTAAAAACATTTTTATTCAAATATACTTTTGCAAGTGCTTTTGAATTGTCAAAAGAACCTACCACTCTACAGGCTCGGAATACCATTCCTATAAAAAATTGACTTCAATAACCACAAACACTAAATAGTAAAAAATAATTTTTGATTCTACACGTGTCTATGCCTAGGTAATAAATAACCTACTGTATACTAAGCTATTACACTAATCGCGAGCAATTTAATCTTATCCATTGAGGAGTTCTGTTCTCCATCGCCGAAGATATTCATCAGATCTTCACCAAAATATGGGACCACTTGCGAAAATTCCAAATCGGTCTTTGAGTAATCGGGGAACATAAAATACATAAAAAACATTAAAAAAAAACAGATTCCGACGAATTGAATACGTCCTCCTTTTCTGAAGTCGGTTATAAAGTGCTTAGAGTAGTTTACCTATGAGATTTAAATCCAGTGGAAACTCTTTAATTTTTCGAGACAAAAAGTAGCTAATGTCCTTCAATATAAAACTTGTAAGGAGAATATCCCTTACACCCTGTCGGTAAATACTACAGTAGGTACAAAGTGCTTTGCATACAGGATTAACTGAAGTATGAGTTTAATTAAACTGAGGGCTATAATGGGTCGTATCAGGTTTATGACTGTTAGTTTAACTAGATTGTACCTAGCCAAGCTCGGAGTAGATCTATGCGATCAAATCAGTAATGACAAGATTTGTAGGAGAACTACGACATAGCTCAATGATTGACAAACATAAATAATAATCCATGCTAATATCATAAAATATGCGAAAGTGTGTCTGTCTATCTGTCTGTGTATCTGCTACCTTTTTACGGCCCAGGGTTAGCTTACATCCCGGGGAGGGACATAGGCTTCTTTTTATCCCGGAAAATCAAAGAGTTCCCACGGGATTCCTAAAGACCCATCCGTTTAGAAAGGTACCGAGATAGCTTGCGTCCCTGTTATTGACATAGGCATTTTATCCCGGAAAATCAAACAATAATCAAATAATAAATATCTTTTAATATGAAGTGGCAATAGGCAAGGCACATAGTTCGTCGTAGAACCCGATAGACCTTGGGGTCCCAAGGTGCTTGAATGGCAAGATCGCACCGTAAAACGCACCGCTGGAAAACCTTCCACAAGGTGCATAGACGGTCTCAAGTGAATCACTATAGGTTTTTTTTTTTTTAAGGAATATTAGCCATGTTAATGACTAATATTCCCCTTTCCTCTCCAACTAAGCGTCAGGCTTGTGCTAGGAGTAGGTACGACAATAGTGCAACGGGTGGGGTTTGAACCGTCGACCTTTCGGTTTTCAGTCCACTCCTTTACCGGTTGAGTTATTGAGGTTCTTCAATTATTGGATCTTTTTGCCGATTTCGTGGAAGCCACGGTCACCCACTAGACCAGACATGATTTCCTAACCCTGGAGTCAAACTCGGGACTGAATATGACTATAATAGAATGACTCGTCTAGCGCATGGTAGTATATGTTGCTGGAGTTGGGGAAAGAGGTTTCTTCAGGATGGTCGCGGTCGCGGGCCAAAGCTAGTCTTGAATATTAAAGACATTGTATTGAAACAACAATGATAAGAGCAACTGATAGTAGCGTTAACTGACTTACGAAATATGATCTAATTTGATTCCTGATCTGATGTTGTAAACTCAATTTGTTACCGTGGACTAGTGGTTGGTGCAATTTATAAGATTTTTTCCAAAGAGACTCAACTAGCTTGTCTGGATGGATAACCACATATCTATGGGATAACTCTTACAAGCCCCTCTTTTAAGCCCTTTGGAATTGAATTTTCTAAAATCCTTATTTTTACGTAAAATAATAAATAGCTCTCTGCGTGTCAAATTTCAGCCCGATTCGTCCGTTGATTGACCTGTGCGTTGATATATTATCAGTCAGTCAGTCAAACTTTTTGTTATATAATACCTAGTATATACCTACATAATAAACAGCAAATCTAAATATAAAATAATACCGGTAAGTGCTAGTCGGACTCGCACACGAAGAGTTCCGTACCATCGTACTAGATAATATACTTTTTTTTTAAATTTACATGGCGGCCATTTTGAAATTTAGCAACAATAGAAAGTAGAAACACATACTGAAAATTTCAACTCTCTATCTATTACGGTTCACGAGATACAGCCCGGACAGACGGACGGACGGACAGCGGAGGTTTAGTAGCAGGTTGTCGAGTACGGAACCCAGTAAAAGAAAAATATGTTTTGACTCACTGAGTGGCTCATTAACGCCCAGTCCAAATTTTTGGACCTAGAAAGCTGAAATTTTGTACAGAAATTCTCTTGGTAGGTTCCTTTCAACGAAGTAACGCAGCTAGCGTTCTGGACACCTTGCCTTGTTACACTGGTTTAGTTTTTTTGAGTCTGGATTTATTATGATTAATTATTTTAAAAAGTAGTAAACGTTTAAATTGTAGGTAATTATGTATTATTAATTTCATGCCTTGTCTTGTACCAAACATCTTGACATAAGTAAAGCGCGATAGGCTCTGTTGCCTTAGGAACTGCGACCCTTATCAACAATGTTGGCTGACTTGGTCTCTATAATACACAGAATAACACTTTGTAAATATCCAACACGCAATCCAATTCCAACTTTAACATCTTTACCATAAGGTTTACATTCAATGTAGAGTTGGAGTCCAAGATGACCAGATGGAATGTTCCCTCGGAAATTTAGTGCTACCCTTCCATTAACTCGCTTCTATTATATTGTTTCGTTCAGCCTTATTTCAATCAGGTGGCCTTCAGGTAGGAAACACAATTTTCTCCAGGGTTTCTTGGGAGTTTATGAGTCTTGTAAATACGTTTATTTTGTTATTTGTAGGTACACTTGATTTTATAGCCTCGTCCATTTCTGAAAGGGCAAGTGATTTGTTTGAAGGTGTTGCCGGAAATCTTTTTAGTTTTGTTATTACGCCCAGGGAAATATCTTTCTCTATTCAATCCTTCACGACTTAAGATGGTCTCAGAATTGATGAGCGTGATCACCTTCCTGGTGAGTCAACAGTTTGCAGTAGACTTAGCGAGTACATACGTCATGGGCAGTAATAGATGTGTTGAACTTTTTTAGCTATCTGTACAGCATCGTAAAAGTTGAGCACGCCAGTTTCCTTCACCTGATCTTACCACCAGATAGGAGATCTTCCTTGTCTCTCTCTAGGTGAATACCACCTGGTAAATCAGCACATGCAAAATCTTTTTTCAGCTTTAACGAAACCCACTTAGTGCTTGCTCCGACTGACTGGCCGGCTACCAGACAGCTAAGTTTAGATGAAAATCGTCTAGCTTAGCTTGTAAATGACTTATTATTACACGAATTCTCCATACAACGAATCAATTTCACAAAGTATAAAGCAAAAAGGCGCTCCATCAATAACCTCCCATTCCATAAAGGCAGCGATAGACCGCAGAGACGAACGACCGCTTTCATATAGCCTGCAATCGATCAAACGTCTCAAAACTACAGGGGGATATCAAAATGTAGTTACCATTGTCCCGGACGATAAAATATGAGCTGCGACATTGACAAATCGAGCTGCAAGACACGACTTTCCTAAGTCAAGCTATTGGTACTAAAGATTTCTAAATTGAACTCTAATTTTACGACCTAAGGTATAAAATACAGTGAAGAGGATGTTATGATATTTTAATCTGTGCATGTATTTTAAGAAGTGAAAAATTATTGTTAAGAACTACCTATTATATTTATTACAGTAGATTCCGGTTGCCTAAGTCAATTTCCGGGACGCAAGCTACCTCTGTACCTCATATAAATCGGTTAAAGGGATATATCTTTAAGACTCCCTTATAGGAAGTCTTTGATTTTCCGGGACAAAAAGTAGCCTATGTCCGTCCCCAATTTCATCGAAATCTTAAATTGTTGGGTCGTGAATAGTTAGCAGACAGACAGATAGACAGATAGGCAGACATACTTTCGCATTTATAATATTAAGTATAAGTACCTATATTATGGATGTTGCAGATCTTTAATTCTAAAGACCAGTTTAGTTCGCAACAGCTGTTTAATTTCCAGAAAGCACCCCATTCATCACGATTCATCTTTCACAAGTGTCGCTATTCAGTGCTGGTGCTTAAATGCAACAGTTTTCGTAATATAAATCAACAACCCGTTTTGAAGGCTTGGACTCATTGAAAAGCAGAAAAAATACAAGAACGCGCGCGTATATGTGTAAACTTGCTTCCCACGGTGCGTAATATTGCGAACGAATGCGGACCAGCCCGCACCGACGCAACATAGGAAGGGTGTTTAGGCCGTGGTAGCACAGACATGTCCGCCACGATGCGCCTGAGTCGGTAACTTCAAATCTACACATTAGACTGGCACGCATCCCTGGACGAGCCTTGTGCACGGTGCGTGGATGACCGTGGTCGTCCGGCCGTGCGTGATAATCCCCAGAATCACACACCGTGGGAAGCCGGTATAAGATACGTTACACACTGTAGGTCTAGAACATGCCTAAAACTAAAGTTTGGCAGCTTCAGGGTCACGAAAATCAAAATCGGTTAAACGGATAGGTCGAAAAAACCCTTCAGGCTCAAAATGTTGAATTGCTAAAATGTTGAATTCTCATATTGTAGACAAACACTTTCGCATTCAATTGATATGGAAGTATGGATTGCATTTTTCCCTTAATTTCAAAACCAGTTCAAAAGCTCTGAACAATTGCATTTGGAGAATTTTTCCTAAAGTGTTCCCCAGCGCTATCCATGCAAACTTAGTATGGTTCTCATTAGAATAGAAATATTTACATACAAATTTTGAGAACACGGGCTCACAAAATTTGTATGTAACGTTGAAACTAAACTTTAACACGGATCTGGAAAACCACAGACACAGATATTTGTTTCTAGGACCTATTACGAAACATTCATATAATGCTAAATATTCAAATAAGAACCAAACTACATTTTGTTAGGAGCACTCTACTAATAAACTCCTCCTAAAATCTTTAAGCAGAGTCACTTTAATAAACCCTATTAATTACGACTTAACGGAAGATTTGCCCAACACAAATATAATTCTTATCGCACCAAAAATAGAGTGCACATTTCTTCTTCTCTAAAAGGTTGTTAAGAACATAATGAACAATAGAAAGCTGCGCTTATGTTTTTGACACAACAGTGCGTGAAGGCCTCGTTAACTTGTCACATGCAAAATGGCAGTAAATATCGGCGGGGTCTGTTGTGCTCCTAAACTTAGGTCCTAATTATTACACTAGCGTTTGTTGAGCGGACCTCTAGAGGTAGGTAGAGGTTACTGTGGTTTGAGATGGATCTTGCTGCGTTTTCCCGTGCGAGGTCAGGATTATGTTACGTTGGTGTCATAAGTTGATAAAAAGTAACTTGAGACCCTAATGTGGCACCTCTAGGGCTCCAACTTGTGGCAAAGTGGCGAAACAAGGTATATGTACCTATTTCCTCCTCATATCTCTAAGTCCGTCAGTTTCTCCCGTAATCCCTAGGAACTCTTTGACTTTCTGGGATAAAAAGTAGCCTATGTGTTAATCTAGAGTATAATCTATCTCCGTTCCGAGTTTCAGTCGAATCCGTTCTGTAGTTTTTGCGTGAAAGAGTAACAAACATACGTACACACATATATACACACAGACTTTCGGATAGATTTTGTTGCAAACCTCAGGCCAAAGCTATAGGTGCAGGTAGTGGAGCGGAGCGGAAGGGTGACAGTTGTCACAAGTTGACGAATCACTGAGCTCCACACGCCTCCCGCACCGCTCCGCTACCGCAGGAACCTACCCAGTTAAGCGTTATGCCTATAGTATACACAAACCCTTTGTTGAAAATGTTGGAAAACAAAAATCAATTGTTTATTTATGACTTTCAACATTATACCAACGACGAGCCAGCAACAGAGGGAATTCAAAACAACGTGGTGTGTTCGGTACACAAAGAACGGGTGGAATGTATAGAGCAACGCGACTTCGAGAAGATATTGCGTTTTCGTCCATAAAGTTTGCAAGTATGTACCTTTATGACAATTTCATAGAACTTAACATTAAAATATATATAAATTAAAAAAAGAAGAAAAGGTAGGCTATCGCCACAGTAAAGCCTGTGTAAAATAAACCTAGTTATTATACAATAATTAACGAATTTCTAAATGACAAGGTTGTATGGAAATTCATGGCTTTGTCGTCCTACATCGCGCGATCTAGTAAAGGAATAGAATATGAATTAATATATTTCACACACACTGGGATGTCATTTCCTAACATTTTTTGACCCAGTGGTCTACTCTTTTGGCAAGAACAGAATTTTTTTATAGCATCTGCCCCATTGAGGAAAACACTGCGGTACTTTTTGTTTTGAATCAGTTGAATTTTGATTTTGCTTACGAGTACGTTTCAGTAAAACTGGTAACAAAATGATTATATTTTAACATCTATTCTGCTACACTAAACAACTGGACTAAACACAGACTGTTGACTTTAGCTTTAGTTGCTAACAATATCACGACTATTAAGTACTTTACAGAACATTTTAGGTTTTGCTAGCTAATCTATACTAATAAATAAAATTGGAGTGTCTGTCTGTAATTTCGAAATAACTACCTCATATTAAGCTCATATGGTTATTTGAACGATACCAACACTGAATCACACGTTTTTAAAATTTTTGTCTGTCTGTCTGTCTGTCTGTCTGTCTGTCTGTCTGTCTGTCTGTTTGAAAAGGCTAATCTTCGGAACGGCTGGACCGATTTTGACGGGGTTTTCACAGACAAGTAGAGGATTGACCAGGGAGTAACATAGGCTACTTTTTAACCGACTTTCAAAAAGGGAGTTGTGTTTTTCTACCTATGTACACCGAAATCTCCGAGATTTCTGAACCGATTTGCGTCATTTCTTTTTTAATCGATAGAGGAACTTCGCGACATTATTTCATAAAAAATTTGGAGTCCAGCTCTTCAATCCTGATGCTGCAGGGGATCTGACCAATCCACGCGGGCGAAGCTGCGGGCATCAGCTAGTATTATGATAATTTTGCCGTCCAGTTATACCTAGTAGACTAGATTATCCCCAAGACGTCGTCCGCGTCTATTTGGTTTTTTTTTTAAATCCCGTGGGAACTCTTTGATTTTCCGGGATTTCCAGGATGCGAGCTACCTTCGTACCATATAAATCGGTTTAATTTTTGGGCCGTGAAAAGCTAGCATACAGACTGACAGACAGACAAAAGACTCATTTTCGCATTCATAATATTAGTATGGATATAACTAGATGATGCCCGCGACTTCGTCCAGGTAGATTTAGATTTTCAAATATCCCGGTGGAGCTCTTTAAATTTCCGGGATAAAAAGTAACCTATGCCCGTCTCCAGGATGCAAGCTATCTCTGTATCAAGTATTGGTATTGGTTTGGAATTGGCATACTGAAAACTGTCTGAAACATTGTTATAGGTACTGGCCGCGCACTGTACGCCACCTATGCGAACCAAAATAAAGCTTACTTTGGGTTGCTGTAAAGCCGATTCTTAGCTCCACTCTACTCTGTCGGTATGCGTTGAGCTTTACATTTCATTCTTCAATGTAATGCACACTATTTATTTGGAACATGCCCCATCTAGTGCGTACCTAGTACGTACATAGTACGTACATAGAGGTCGTCAGGTACTTATACATAAGTGTAGTAAAATAAACTAAGCCAAGTTTTTCTCATATACTTAATATCTAGTTAGATATTTCATGAATATTGTTGAAATGATACAGGTATTTCAATATCCTGAAGGAGTATGGGATTATGAAAAGCGGAAATTGCCTAGCGCTCGCAATACCAGGCACACATTTTTCACTTTTATAATGTCTTTGTCACTAAAACTTTTTAAATGTTGTATAAAAGCAGGCTTAATCCATGATATACAATGAATCAAAAGCTTAATTTGCTATAATCCGCTAAACCGAAAAAAATCTGTATGGTGCAACATGAAGCATGCAACAATATGCACCTCACGCCCTCCCACTGCTAAACATTTAGGAAAAGCCAGCCACCACGCAGCACCACACAAATCTTAAAACCACTCGTGACTCGATGTACTTTTCGCCCCGACACCGGAGCATCTTCAAGAGATGTAGACCTTACAATGCACAATTTGGAGGTGGTGCGGTTTAAAAAACATTTTGTTTTTTTTTTTTTTTGTAGTAATCGGAGGTCGGAGGTTCGATCCCGGGTTGGCATCTTTAAGTTTTTGGAGTTCTGTGCGTTTTAAGTAATTAAATATCACTTGCTTTGACGGCAAAGGAAAAATCGCGAAGGAACCTGCACACTTAAAAGTTCTCTATAATCGTCTCAAAGGTGTGTGAATTCTGCCAATCCGCACAAGGCCAGCGTGGTAGACTATGGCTAAACACCTTCTCATTCTGAGAGGAGACTCGTGCTCTGTAGTGAGCCGGCAATGGGTTGATCATGATGATGATGAAATTGAATACGCTGATGACAGCCCTAAGGCAAGGGTAGTAGTGCATTCTTCATTCTCACCGGATCGCCGGATATTATAAGAGTTTGTATGCCTTCCGTTTGTTGGAAAAGGATATTATACTTTAAAATAATTTCTTCGGGTTCCTTATTACTTTCTAGTTAGGTTGAATTGTTTGCCCTGCTAAAGTTGATTTCAAACTACGGAATATAATATGGTATATAAATATCGCTCTTATTATATTTCCGTAGTTTGAAGGCAACTTAAGTTTCCGGTTATTTTACAAATAATAATAATTATTTTGAAATTGTCAAGTGTCGGTACGGGTTTCGTTAACCTAATTGCTAATTGCTCAAAATTCATGTCATTATTTCTTAAATAATAAGTGGTTTTTGTTTTAAAAATTATAGATCTACGAAACCTCATATAAATAATTGTAAAGATTTTAAAATACCTATTGAATATACTTACTTAGTGGTAGGTTCTCAACTTTGAGGGGGTATGGTTTGATACACAAAGAAATCGAAAGTGTAAATTAATTATATTATATTCATATAACACCCCCGACAAGTGAAGGTTACAGTAACGAGAAAAGAGCTGATAACTTTCAAACGGCTGAACCGATTTTCTTGGATTATAGCTAAGGACACACTCGATCAAGCCACCTTTCAAACAAAAAAAAACTAAATTAAAATCGGTTCATTAGTTTAGGATCTACGATGCCACAGACATATACACAGATACATACGTCAAACTTATAACACCCCTCTTTTTGGGTCGGGGGTTAAAAATATGTTTCTGCTGCTTTTCTGCATGTAAATGAAAATACAAACAATCCTGAAATTGGATAGGTGTTCCTATAATTGAATTGTTGGTACTATTCATATCTTATTCATACGCTTTGGCCCCTTGAGACATGAGGCGTCTTGATACGAAAAATCTCTCAGGGAAAATAGATAGGAGGATAAACATAATGACATACTCTCCCTCTCTTTCTGTCTTATATTCATCATTGCTGAAGGTCGTGACCCTTAACCATTAATCACACAGTAGGGGTTTTCTTAGGATAATAATGTTGCGCGTGTGTTGCGTGTGTGTGGCGCGTGTGTGGCGCTTGTATTGCGTGTGTGTAACGACTGTGTGGTGGGTGTGTCATGCTTGTGTGGTGCGTGTGTTGCGCATGTCCGGCGCGTGTGACGCGTGTATGTAGTGTGTGGGTAGCGTGTGTGTTGCGCGTTTGTGGTGCGTATGTCGGGCATGTATAGCACGTGTGTCATGCGTGTGTGGCGCGTTTGTGGTTCGTTTGTCGAGCGATTGTTGGATAATATGTGTAGTGCGTGTGTGTGGTCCCTATGTAATACTTGTGTGGTGCATGTGTGGTAGATATCTAATGCGGTCGCGGGCATTATTTAGTAGTGAAGTTTAATAATTGTATCAAATATACACACTACACCTCAGCTATGCAACTGCTGTGTGTTACACCATGTACGCCAAGTTGAATAGAGTCAAGATTTGGCCCTTTAGATCATTAGTAATTCATATAGTCAATCCAATAAATAATTTAGATGCCTACATATTGTAGTTAGCTGCGTCCTCCAGACACTCGAACAGATAACAGAGGCTAAACAAGTTAATTAAAGGTCCAGTTGGATGACAGGTGGTTAAATTTACGCTTTGGTTGCAGTTAAACTTTGACAGTCAATAAAAGCAAAATGTGCTGCACAAATCAAGGTTTGCTAAGTGTGGACAAAAAAAATTACTTTTAACAAAACTTTAATCATGTAGGTATGAAAATTAACTTTAGCATCACTCTTTACCTGATAAGATCACTATCGTCAAACAATATAGGTCCACTTCTGAACATGGGATTTTGTAGTGAGTTTCACAAGTCTCACGCCACGGTCTTGCATCGCCTGAATCCTCTCTGCGACTCGTTTGATGTCGTGTGTTCACCTCTCCCTAGGTGAACAGACGCCATCCAACGAGTCACCTTCCAACGCTGCTCTTTCCGAAGTAAGGTTGCCTGTTTTATTGGGATATATGCATTTTAAGCAATATTAACTTAAAATGTTCCCGTTATAGAACCACGTTAAAATTTATTGAGGAAACCTGCATTCCTAAAATTTTCCACAATGCTCTCAAAGGTGATTGAAGACACGTACAAGGGACAACTATGTCTTAGTGCGGAAATGATACCCATGGGTAAAGAAGAAATTTAAAGTCTACCAATCGGCACTTGGCGAATGTGGTGAACTATGACCTAAACCCTTCTCATTCTAAGAGAAGACCTATGCTCTGTATTAGGTAGGTAACGACACTGATGATGAAAGTTTAACCGTAACCGTAATTTAACTTTAACCATCTGTCAAGCTACTGGACCTAAGCAATACATGAATTGTATTAAGTTCCTTCAACTCTCAAACAGCCTTCACCGGTTAATGCTGATATTATTGGTTTCTCTAACTAATTAAGTACTATTTGGCTATTCGTTCATGTAGTAACTAATTCGGTTGTACACATAACTAACTAAACTAAAGTCAGAATCTATTGCTATCTCTTTCATAATGCTCCATGCGGACAAGGATAGCACTAGATCTCAGACAGCCTAGTGGTTAAGATAACAGTCTTCTATTCGGAAGGTCTGAGGTTCGATCCCGGGCACATATATTTAACTTCAGAGTTTTTTTAATGCTATTACTTTTTTTAACACCGAAGGAAAACATCGTGTGAATACCTGGTTCTCAAAGGTGTATGAAGTCAGTCAATCCAGATTTGGCCAGCGTGGTGGACTATGGGACCAGTTCTTCAAAGGAGGCCCGTGCTCAGTAGTGGGCTGGTGATGAGTTTCAATGATGATGATGATGATCATGATATTATAGCTAATCTGGAATCTGCATGGGGCCTAAATGTTGGTTTAATTCCCAGTCGTTAGGAAGGTGCGACGCTATGTCCCTCTGCTAATCCACTTTGCCATCCAATTAATGCTCTTAATAAGGAAAATGGATTAACGTTTTATCGTATCGTGTTTCGACACTTTTGTATTGCTTCACGGAAGTGGAATGGTTTCGTATTATAAGTACTAGAATGAAAAATTGGTGTGAAACTATCTACTTGTTCTGTTTCAGTTCAAAACAAAATCATTGTCATTATCATTATCAACCGATAGATGTCCACATATGGACATAGGTCTTCGTCTGTCCACCCAATGGAAGGTCTCCCAACGCTGCACTTCCGGTGTGTCGAGTTCGCCACTCTAGTAATTAATTAACACCACTATATCGTACAAATTTAGCTATTTCGACCATCAAAAGGAGTACTATTGTACTTTGAATAAATGATTTTCACCCGTATTCACAAACGTTACTATGAGATCTCATAGTGCGCCCGAACGCACAGTGTAGGTTCCACCAATCAGATGACTGTGTCACGTCAATTTACAATGATCTGATTTGTGGAACCTACACTATGCGTTCGAGCGCACTGTGAGACCTCATAGTAATGATTGTGAATACGGCCCTTAGACTTTGACATTTGACTTTGAGTACTTTGGGACCCTAACATCAGTATCAGTAAAACCGAATGGCGTAAAAATAATAAACCAGGAGCCGGTGACAAAATCACGACTTACTAAACAAAGCGAGTTGCCAGCGATCCGTCAAAGTCGCACAGCCTATTCACGTCGTGATAAATACTTTCGCGACGGGACCCATTTACCGAAATACTTTGTTGGTACATCGCATTCAGATTGTGGTCATGTTTTGTCACTTTTTCTTGCTTTTTTTCTTTCATCACAGATTACATACAGAGTAATCGATTACTGATGAGACACAGCAAAAAAAAACACGAAAAAATAAATTAAAAATCCATATTATTAAAACTTCGCAATGTATTGCAATGAAACATCTGACTGACGCTAGAGTTCAACGACTGTGGCGTAGATAGGTGCTGCAGGTTCAATGCCGCATGTTGGGCATCAACCCCGAGTTTGCACGCTATAGATTGCAGGTTTGACAAATAGTAAATCACTAAAACTACTTAGGCAGATAAAACTACGTAGGCAAGGAGTTATTGGTATTGGATTGTGTTTAGATCGTATAATAATAAGCGTTCTAATTTACATTGTATTATTTTGACAGCTATCTACGTAACATTTTCTACGTAACAGCAACGTAGAAGATGTTACGTTCTCATCTACTCCCATCTACGTAGATAGATGCTACGTAGCCATCTACGTAGCATCTATCTACGTAACATCGGCGATATAATTATCTCAATCATCTCAATCCATTGTCGTGTCGGCGCACTACCGAGCAAGAGTCTTCGCGCAGAATGAAACTAGTTCAGGCCATTATCTGTCACGCCGGCCAAGCGCAGATTGGCAAACTTCACATTCCTTTGAGAACATTATACAAAACTTTCAGATATGCAGGTTTCCTCACGATGATTTTCTTCACTTGTAAGTTAGTGGTATTCATTCCTCAAAACGCACAGAACTCCAAAAAGTTAGAGGTGCGTGCCTTGGATCGAACCTCAGAATCGGAGACGGACGTCTTAACCACTGGGCTATCACTGGTTCATAACTGTTGTTATCTAATTGTATGTAACTCATTGCCATATAAGTAAGTATAAAGTTGTTTTTTATCAAGTTCAACTTTGAATAGAATACTTAAGTTTTCTATAGAATTTTAAAATGGATTATTTTTTTGATCCTTTTATAAAACCAACGTCTTTAATACAGCTGGGTTCCATTCAATTTCAGCAAAAGACTCACTCCGTATTCTTTCGCTTCTAAAGGTTCCATTCAGGTTATACTACCATTCCCAATGAGAATTCATGCTATGAAAGCCTCGAGAATACCGTACAATCTTGTTTTACCTTGAAAAATATTGTATAATTTTGTATTAAATCCATAGAACTAAATAGAGATGGTTTTCTATTAACTAATCATCATCATTGCCAACCAAAACACAAACTAAAAGTCGCTCAGCGCGCTATGGAGCGAGGCACTAGGTATTACTCTCAGGGATAAAATCCGGAACGAGGAAATTCCAAAAGAATAAGCCACCGACATAGCTCAAAGGATTAGCAAGCTGAAGTGGCAATGGTCAGGTCATGCCTGTCATAGAACCGACGGCCGATGATAGATTGAAATTTGTGAAGTCCACGCGAACGAAATCGGGGGCCTAAGCTAGTTAGACTATAAAATCTCTCTATAAAATACTCCAGCTATCCATTACAATTGAAATTCACATACAGACAAACAAAAAAAGAGGAGATCAAAACAAATCGGCGTCAATCCGCACAGATCAGGCGAAAGACAGTGATATATGGCGGCAATTACTTTTTACAAATGGCCCCATGCACCCCTCGCTCTCCACTCCCCGCGCACTCCATAACACGGTAATGTATCACGATTGTTTTTACGCAGGTTTGCTGTTTCCGAAACCAATAATATATGACGCGGTGTGTGTGGTTTAGGGCCAACGTATACAGACGGAATAGATGTAGTATAGAAGCAGGCGTTATTTTGTGGAAGTCCATGACATACAAGGAACCAAAAGCTTAATTTGCTATAATCCGCCAAACCAAAGAAATCTGTATGATGCAACATGCAGCATGCGACATGCACCGCCCGCCCTCCCACTGATAAACATGCAGGAAAAGCCTTACAAGACTTTGCAATTAGGCATTGTAAGGTTTACATCTCCTGAGGATGCTCCGGTGTCGGGGCGAAACGTGTGTCGAGTGGTGTTGGGATTTGTGTGGTGCTGCGTGGTGGTGGTGCGTGTGGCTTGCTTGGTGGCTGGCTTTTCCTGCATGTTTATCAGTGAGAGGGCGGGCGGTGCATGTCGCATGCTGCATGTTGAATCGGTTGAATCATACAGATTTCTTTGATTTGGCGGATTATAGCAAATTAAGCTTTTGGTTCCTTGTAAGACGGAATAGAGTTGAGCCGAGAATTTTTCATAACGCCAGCCCACTACAGGTCATCTTACAGAATAAGAAAGGAGAATGAATGGTTGAGAAAAGGGGGTCCAATTGTGACTTAAATTATGTGTACCTATGCCTGAGATTAAACCCCGAACGCCTCAAATAGATGACTGAAGTCCTAGGCCGAATAAACTACTTATTCGTCCAAACTGAACTTATAACCACTAAGTTTTCACCGACAAAGGAACAAACAGACAACAAAGTGATCCTATAAGGGTTCCGTTTTTCCTTTTGAGGTGCGGAACCCAAAAAAAAAATTTTATATAGACACATCACTAAAATTTTGCAGATAAGGACATTAGGTAGTGTACGACAAAAAAAGTCCCTAGGACTGTATTTTTAATTATCTTGCCTCGGCATGAAAAAAAATATCATAATGTTGCCAATTAAAAACCCCATGATCCCTAACATGAGTTCCTTTTTTCGAGTTAGCCCGAGCAGTGTGTTTCAATTACGTAATTAACCTTTAGGCTTTTGCTCTCAAGGGTCCCAATTAGGAGCTGCGTTTTTGCTTTACATTATCGTCCTTTGTGAGAGGTAGTGTACCTACCTACTTTTCTCGTCAAAGGAGCCTGAGTGTCACTTAGTTTACGTTGAAGGCGACTTTTTAACCCCCGACCCAAAAAGAGGGGTGTTATAAGTTTGACGTGTGTATCTGTGTATCTGTCGGTGGCATCGTAGCTCCTAAACTAATGAACCGATTTCAATTTAGTTTTTTTTTGTTTGAAAGGTGGCTTGATCGAGAGCTTAGGGTTCTTAGCTATAATCCAAGAAAATCGGTTCAGCCATTTGAAAGTTATCAGCTCTTTTATAGTTACTGAAACCTTCACTTGTCGGGGATATTAAAAAAAATTAGTTTACACTTGTATCAGGAACACGCTTATGCCTTCGACTTCGTCCGCGTGATGACCCCTTATTTTACCCCTCAGGGGATGCATTTTCAAAATTCATTTCTTAGCTGATGTCCACGTCTTAATAGCTATGCATGCCAAATTTCAGCACGATCCATCTTGTAGTTTGAGCTGTGCGTTGATAGATAAGTCAGTCAGTTACTTTTTTCCCCTTTTACATAATTTAGATTGTATAAACACCTAACAATGAATAATTCGTTTTTATACGGTCGGTCTATCTTTAGATTCTAATGTAATACAAGTGTAAATTAAAAATTTATAACACCCCCGACAAGTGAGCTTGACAGCTTGACATTTAACAATTGACATAATATTATGAACCTAACGGTTATCTAACCTTCTTTTCTACAAGAAAACTAGAAAAGAGCTGATAACTCTTAAACGGCTGAACCAATTTTTTTGGATTATAGCTAAGAACACTCTCGATCAAGTCACCTTTCAAACAAAAAAAAATAAATTAAAATCGGTTCATTCGTTTAGGCGCTACGATGCCACAGACAGATACACAGATACACAGATACACAGATACACAGATACACAGATACACAGATACACAGATACACAGACACACAGATACACACGTCAAACTTATAACACCCCTCTTTTTGGGTCGGGGGTTAAAAAGGAACTTTGTATGCGGCTCTGTCGCGTCGTCATGCTTTGCGGTCGAGTACCTTGAAGTGTACCTCCTCCTGTACCAAATAACCGTTGTAAATGTAACCTGTGTATAAATAGCCTTATAATGATAATAATTAGATTATTTTCATTGCATTTCAAAAAACGCATTTTAGCCGAGATTACAAGTTATTTAAGCAAAATTACCAGATAAGATTGAACTTAAAATATAATGTCAATTTTTCCTATTAATTCCAAGGGTCCACAAAATTATCTCCAAACCAAACACAATGAGCGGCTACAAACACAATCAAAAAGGGGCAAGCATCAGATAATAATTAGTATACTTAATTAAATTCGTAGCTCTTACAGCTAATTTCGAATTAACTTTGCTTCGCACATGAAAATTACTAATTAAAATGTTAATAGTGGTCAAACATTGAGACTATAAGGCAGGATGTATAACTTTATGGATATGGTGAATTCAAAAAAAAAAAAAATTAAATAATTCTTTTTAAATGAATAAAATTATTGTAACACTAGCTAATCCACCAGGCCTTGGTTGGGTCGAATTTGACATACCTATCTATATAACATACCTACATAATCGTCACTTTTGGATGAAGTACTTAGCTCCCAAATTTTGGAAGAATTGTTAAAATCTGTTCATTAATTTCAGAGCTCCAGTTCAGTGATGCGTGGGGTTTACGTCGGTTAAAGTCTGACATCTTCTGCTGGGCGGTGGTTATCCATGACCAATAATTTCCCCATGAAAAAAAGGAAGGCGGTAAGTTTATTAAAGGGTAGACCCAAACATCTTACTTCATCATCATTTCACCCCATACTGAGCACGGGTCTAGGCTACGAAAAGAGTTTTAAGCTACGCTGACCAAAATGTGGATTCACAGATTTTACATTCCTTTGAAAACATTATGCAGAACTCTCAAGTATGTAAAACTCACGATTTTTTTATCGTCTAACATCATTCTTAGGTACATGTCGGAGGCAATTTTTAACCCCCGACCCAAAAAGAGGGGTGTTTATAAGTTACACGTGTGTATCTGTGTATCTATCTGTGGTATCGTAGTTCCTAAACTTATGAACCAATTTTAATTAAGTTTTTTTTGTTTGAAAGGTGGCTTGATCGAGAGTGTTCTTAGCTATAATCCAAGAAAATTAGTCTAGCCGTTTGAAAGTTATCAGCTCTTTTCTAGTTACTGTAACCTTAACTAAATTTTTGATTTACACTTGTAATTCTTAATTTATACTAAGGTACTAATTGTTAGCTTTAATAGCAAAGTATACTTGTTCCTCTATTTGGTCTATTTATTAGGCCTACTAAGACGTGTTATTTTACGCCGCATCCAAATTTGAGCTATATTTTCGTAACATCAGGTTCTTTTATCTTTTAAAACCAGGAGTTGGAAACCAATCTGCAACGTGGCGTTTTGGTACCTCTGTAAAATAAATTTTACAGAGGTACCAAAAACGCTTGGACTTCGCGATCTCGTGTAGGTAATTTGATTACAAATTGATAATTTTGCTAACTGAATCCAGAAAACCTTTCGCTTGCTAAAGTATTGCATTATTGTAAAAGAGAGTTTACAGGGACGAATATAGGATACATTCCATTTCATCAGAAATCAATAGTCGATAGTGCTGGGTAAACAACATTGGCCCAAGTCGGTGAGTGGATGGGTGACGGACTCAAAGTTTTACTTTTAGTGGTTTTTTTTTATCTCCTTACTTTGAAGAGCATTTTAAGCTGTCGTTACTAGTTATTATCACTAAAATTTGATAAGCATTCGTTAAACCTAAAATTTGTACGTACCTACTCTAGAATCGTAGAATCGGATCTTATCCCACCGCATTATTATCCCAATTAAACCCCTACCATGTTTAAAACTATCATGAATCTCAGCAATGGGAAATACAAAGTAGAGAGAAAGGAGAGATTTACACTAAATATTAATTTATGTGGTTCACGTGATTTTAGACCAATCCATGTTAATATTAAACATGCGAAAGTGTGTCTGTCTCTCTGTCTGCTAAATTTTCACGAATCAATAGTTTAACCGATTTTAATGAAAGGTTCATTAAAAGGAGTTAGCTCACATTCCGGGAAAGAGAGGTAGCTTGCATACCGGAAATTTACATAGGCAACTTTTTATCCCGGAAAATTATAGAGTTCTCATGGAATTTTTAAAAAACCTAAAACCACGCAAAGTCGCGGGCATCATTAGTAAAATAATAATGCTACATTCGTTGCACAATGGACTGCATACAAACGTGGTTTGATACTTATTTGACGGAGCAAACTCAATGAAATTTTGTAGACACGTTTTAGAAACTATCATCTGTACTTATGGTGTGCTAAATTTCCATCAAAATATCCAGTTTCAAAGTAACACGGGTTACAAAATTTGTTGGTAAATTCAAGCCCATGTAACCTTAACTTTAGCACGTCTCCTAATATCAAAAGCTCTGATGTAATATTCCTTGAAATAAATGCCGCAAATAAGTCTATTTCATAAGTTAACTACATTTCCTTAGGACCCGGGATTTGCCCGCGTCAAAGTTACAGTTTCCTCGTTGAATAAGTTATAAGAGTTATATGAACTCTGAATGGGACTTGATTGACATTTTGTTACAAGTTCCAAGTCATAATTTTATTAGGACAAAATGTTATGTCGATGGAATACTTATGGTGAGTTCTGAGTTAGGCGCGTAAGGCACGGTTTCCATCTAAGCGGAGCGGAGAGATGTTTCAGTCGATTTGCTTCCTCGTTTCTTATCCGAACCGATAGGAACGCCCTTCCGGCATCAGTGTTCCCCTCCACTTTTGATATGGGTACCTTCAAGTCAAGAGTGAATAAGTAGATATCTTCTAGGCAAGCGCGCTCCATCTTAGGCTGCATCATCACTTGCTAGCAGGTCTGATTGCAGCCAAGCGCTAGTCTATAAATTTTAAAAAAGCTAGGTATAAGACTCTTGTAGAGACTTCCAACACCATGGTTTTGCGCTGTCTGAATTCAGCGGCTCCTTGCATCTCGTTTGATGACATCTGTCCACCTGCTGGAAGCAGTAGAGGAAGCTATGCTACAAATTTCTCTACGAGATCAAATCTAGAATGAAGAGATCCACAGGAGAACCAGAGTAACCGATATAGCTAAACGGGTTGGGAAGCTGAAGTGGTCATGGGCAGGCCACATAGTTGGAAAAAATGATGGACGTTGAAATCCCAAGGCGCAAGGATGGTGACCATATTTCGATACATAATATATATAACCAATGGTCCAATGATTTTATGATGATGGTCCCGTGGTGACAGACTGAGAAATATCGGCAGTTAAAAACACCAAATTAATCGTGGTCTGGTACCCGTTATCTACAATATAAAATGGCATAATATACCTATTCTAAATAATTCTGTTATCATATTATTAAATAATCCTACACTAGACCATACTAGAAGCATGTACCATATCTATCAACAATTAAAAAACCATTTAAAATAGTATAATAATAGCCCAAACGATTAATAATAAACGATGTGGCGTCCCATTATAAAACCATTACCTTAATGGCTTAAAAAAGAAAGTGCTTTAGGATAAATGAGACTAAAACTGTCCACAGCTAATTATAAATGAATTTTAAACTTTAGGGTATTCAAAAAGGTTGTTAAAAAGTGTATTTGATAAGCAATTTATAATTGATTAAAAAATCCATAGATATAGATAGAATAACTTTATTGTACACAAAACAAGAAAAAATACAAGGAAACTAAAAGTGTATGCAAAGGCAGCCTTATTGCTTAAAGCAATCTTCAGCCGGCAATCTTTAGTGACAACCGATAGGGGAGATATATTTATATAGAATCTGTATATTTTATCAAGGCACATAAGTGGACTTGTTCTGACTGACTGACTGATTGATAAGACTGATGACAACGCATAGGCTTTGGAAAAACGTTTTCCTTTTATGACACTTTCACCATCACTAAAAAATGATTTGCGGAATTCTCACTTCTAAAGGAATTAAATAGGGAATAAAAATTTGTTTCAAAGTCCGTATTTGAGCATTCGGCTAAATATGAAGAAACCATAGAGTTAAAATTAAGTAACTATGGAAGAAACTTATCATCGATGTTCCACGATTTTTGTAAATTCCACCCTCAAGCATTCTTAATTAAGGATAACTAAAGCTAGATGAATAAAGGTAAGCGACACGTATTCAGCTTATAAGAAGACTACAGCATTAAAAACCCTGGGAAAGCCACGAAAAATCGCTTACTTATAAAAGATTTACATGCAAAATGTTTTCAAACAATTTTAAACACTTGCCACGGGCGGCGGCGTTACAAAACACCACGCGTTAACTATCCCACTAAACGATATAAAATATTCAGTGCACAGGCACGCAGTATGCAATTTAGCATACAATTCCACTATCCAGTCTTTTTCCAGACCAAGAAAATAAAATCTGAATATACTCAGTGCCGTTTATTTTCTAAATGTTACACTTTTATTACAGCGCGAACAATACTTTATTGCCTCTTATCTGTTCTTTTCTGTATAAACGGGTGTATAATAATGTACAAGAAATATAACGAATTCATAATGTGAGTTGCTGTGAATCGAACGAGGTAAATTCCTTTTTTTTGGCATCTGTAGGTCTCTTTTCTTGACGGGAAATTAAATAATGTGATCCCTCCAAAAGGCATGTTTGGCTCTTTTGCTCTGCATCCAATCCGAATCAAAGAATTCTCGATCCTATATTGCCGTAGTATTTATTACATGACTGTCCAAAAAAAGGCCAAGTGCGAGTCAGACTCGCGCACTGAGGGCTCCATACTCGGGTATTTTTTCCAACATTTTGCACGATAAATCAAAAACTGTAATACATAAAAATAAATATAAATCTGTTTTAGAATGTATACGTAAAGCCCTTTCATATGATACCCCACTGGGTATAGTTATCTTACTCAGAAAATTGACACACATTTTTTTTTTTTAATGATATAACCACGAATTCGCGGTTTTCAGATTTATTTCTGTACTTGTGCTATAAAACCTACCTACCTGACAAATTTCATTATTCTAGGTCAACGGGATGTACCCTACAGGTTTCTTGACAGACAGACAACAGATTAATCCTATAAGGGTTCCGTTTTTCCTTTTGAGGTACGGAACCCTAAAAATGAGTAACGTTTTCAGGGTTCAAAGTCAAAGTCATTTATTCAAGTTGGGTATTATTCTACACTTTCTGATCGTCACACAATGATGTAGTGGTGATAATTTAAATACGTATGTATGTTAGTTTCTTCATTCTAACATAACTTCTAAATGCCCGAACTTTGCATGTATGGGGTATCGTTAGAATCCTTAATGGCTATTTTTTTTTAGAAAATAATCTATACTAATAAATAAAATTGGAGTGTCTGTCTGTAATTTCGAAATAACTACCACATATTAAGGTCATATGGTTATTTGAACGATACTATAACTGAATCACACGTTTTTAAAAATTTTGTCTGTCTGTCTGTCTGTCTGTCTGTCTGTCTGTCTGTTTGAAAAGGCTAATCTTGGGAACGGCTGAACCGATTTTGACGGGATTTTCACAGACAAGTAGAAAATTGACCAGGGAGTAACATAGGCTACTTTTTTAACCGACTTTCAAAAAGGGAGTTGTGTTTTTCTACCTATGTACACCGAAATCTCCGAGATTTCTGAACCGATTTGCGTCATTTCTTTTTTAATCGATAGAGGAATTTTGCGACATTGTTTCATAAAAAATTTGGAGTCCAACTCCTCAATCCTGATGCTGCAGGGGATCTGACCAATCCACGCGGGCGAAGCTGCGGGCATCAGCTAGTATTGAAGTATTTTTCAATATATCTTTAATTTATTTCTAGTCATATCTACCCATTTCAAGTTTTAACAAGCTAGCAAAACCCATATATTTTTATAGATTCGGGTAAGCATCTCTCGAGGATTTATTCTGCTGAAAGTTTAGTCCCAATTTTCCATTGACATTCGCCCAAATAAAGTTACCGAGTTGGTATTCCTCGGAAACGTCAATCAAGTCCCATTCAGGGCCCATGTAACTTGGGAGTCGACAAAGGAAGTGTCAATTTTGACGCGGGCAAAAGAAATCGCGGTCCCTTTTTGATGTAATGCAACGCCTTTTATTTCAGGGAAAAGTTGTACGTGTTTCATTTTATTAATTTTATCTATTACTAGCGACCCGCCCTACTTCACACGGGGGTAAAAAGTTGTAAAAATTAACACAAAACAATATTAAACTATACGTATAAACCTTCCTCTTGAATCACTAATAGCAGACCGAAGTCTAAAGGTGCCCACGCACTCGAACTGAACTGCAACGGAACTGCGCGTCGCGGCAGCGTCCCACACGATATTCTCTCCAGCCGCGACGCGCGTACGTCACTGCCGCGACGCGCAGTTCCGTTGCAGTTCAGTTCGAGTGCGTGGGCACCTTTAGTCTTCGAACTGCGCGTCGCGGCAGCGTCCCACACGATATTCTCTCCAGCCGCGACGCGCGTACGTCACTGCCGCGACGCGCAGTTCCGCTGCAGTTCAGTTCGAGTGCGTGGGCACCTTTAAGGTCGTAGCTCGCTTACACGACACAGCTCCCACACGGTAGAAGAATAACCATTTAAATAAGGACTTAAAGTCGTACTCTGTACATATCTTTTACAGTGACAACATACAACTGATTAAATTGATAATTTTCCAACGGCTGAACCGATTTTCATGGATTATAGCTAAGAACACTCTCGATCAAGCCACCTTTCAAACAAAAAAAAACTAAATTAAAATCGGTTCATTAGTTTAGGAGCTACGATGCCACAGACAGATACACAAATACACAGCTCACGCGATACACTCTGCAGCATGCGGGCCACTCGAGTAAGTTGTAACGTGCGTCGTACTGCTTGCTAGCTGTTATCGCGTGGACAGCGAGCTTTGTACTAGCTGTCGGCGCCTGGACAACTAGACGTGGTCACATCGATTTGAGGCGTAGCCGTGCGTGTTTTTTGTGGGTGATGGTATCGTGTAAATGAGCTACGACCTTTAACCAGGCTATCACCGGGTTGTAAGTAATGGCATTAAATTCTATAAAATCACAGGCAGGTCTCCGTTACCAGCTCATACCGTAGCGAGGCTCCATTTAAATGTCCATTCGCCAGATTTACGGTGGAGAGTTTATGCGGTAGGTATTTGTGAGGAAGCCGATGATAGGATTTGAAATATTGTTAGATAACTCTTATCGGATTTACATATCTTGGGTTATCTTGTTAGGTTAACAATAACAAGATACTTGGCTAGTTCGCTAGAGAGCCGTGAGAGCTTAGTGGTTTAGACGTTAAAAAAAACCGGGCAAGTGCGAGTTGGACTCGCATACGAAGGGTTCCGTAACATCGTACAAGATTTAACTGTTTGATTTAGAACATTAGATTTGATAAATTATTTTTCTCGAGAGTACATTTTAATTATTTTTAAATGATGTACCTAACCACAAATTCACAGTTATCGGATTTTTTCCTTTACTTGTGCTATAAGACTTACCTAGGTATGTAGGCCTTTCATGATTCTAGGTTAACGGGAAGTATCCTGTAGGTTTTCTTGATAGATATGACAGACAGACGGACAGACAGACAGACACACTATAAAGTGATCCTGTAGGGGTTCCTTTTCCTTTTGAGGCACGGAACCCTAAAAAGAAAGTCTCTACATTACGGAATTTATTTTTAATAGTGCGCTTCCTTCCAGATCATTCCGCAAGATAAGCTGGTTTATAATAAAAATCTCTAAGTACAGAAGGACGGATTACAAGTGTAAATTAAACATTTATAACACCCCCGACAAGTGAAGGTTACGGTAACTAGAAATAAGCTGATAACTTTTAAACACCTGAACCGATTTTCTTGGATTATAGCTAAGAACACTCTCGATCAAGCCACCTTTCAAACAAATAAAACTAAATTAAAATCGGTTCATTAGTTTAGAAGCTACGATGCCACAGACAGATACACAGATACACACGTCAAACTTATAACACCCTCTCTTTTTGGGTTAGTGAAAAAAATTGTAAGAAGAAAATATCAGGCTACGTATATAAACATTTGTAATTTAGTTTTCCACAAATAAAGATACTTATGAAATAAAGTCAAGTTACTTATGAAATGGAAGTCCCATCAAATTGCATTTATAAAGAAATCGTCGACAACTCCCGGGAACTTGGCGCAAATTCTCGGATGCAATTAAGCGAATGCTTGGCTTTCAACGGACCGAGTTCTGTTTTTTGCCCCGCGAAACTTCTGCTTTTCGTTAGGAAATAAACTTAGAAAGCGCACACACTCGCTACAAGTCGTTCGTCAAAAAGTCGATTTCCATTGTATTCCATTCCATTTTATCAGCCTGTATACTCCACTGCTAGACCTAGGCCTTTCCTTCCTCATCCACTTGCTCCCCGCCACCTTCTTCAGGTCATCGGTTCAACGGGTTGGAGGTCATCCCACACTGCGCTTACTGGTACGCGGTCTCCACTCCAGAACAGGTCTGCCCATCAGCCGTCGGTTCTGCGACAGACACGGCCTGCCTATTGCCACTTCAGCTTGCTAATCCTTTAAACTATGTCGGTCACTTTTGTTAGTCTGCGAATTTCCACGTGCCGGATTTTATCCCTGCGAGTGATATCCAACAATAGCCGATTTCTGAAAATGTAATATGGTATCTCGTAGCTTGTGCAACTTCACATAAACTTGGTGAAGTCTACGTCTTGAATATTGATACAATAAAACTAAAAAAAAATAAGGCCAGAAAGCACTGGCATCAAATAAATGCGAAAGTGTGTTTGTGTATTGGTTTGTTTTTAGACATGCTGCAATGTAGTAACTGATCTACGTGATTTTTGCATGCACCTAGAGAGTGACACAGGCTACTTTTTGCCTAAATCAGAATTCCTATGGGATTTTTAACAATCTAAATTTAAGTGGATAAATTAACTAAATGCTGCTGTATTAGATACTAGCTGATACCCGCGACTTCGTTCGCGTGGATGTAGGTTTTTTAAAATTCCCGTGGGAACTCTTTGATTTTCCGGGATAAAAAGTAGCCTATGTGCTAATCCAGGGTATAATCTATTGCCATTCTAAATTTCAGCCCAATCCGTCCAGTAGTTTTTGCGTGAAGGAGTAACAAACATACACACACACACATACACACACACATACAAACTTTCTCCTTTATAATAATAAGTGTGATTAGTGTGAAGTGTGATTAGCAATGCAATAGATTACCTAGTGGTCTAGTAATTGTCGTGTTGATTTCGTGGCTAGCTTATTCGATTGTGGACCCTGAGGTCCCAAGTTGTAATACCTGGTCAGAAACGGTAATTATGTTTTAGTCCATCTCACCTTAGAAAACTGGCAGCTCTTCACCTCTTCCGGCACGTAAAGCCGCCAGTTCTACGTCTGATCTTTCTCCGGTCGTGTTGGGTTACCCTGACGGGTCTGACAGGGCAAACTATGACAGTTACAAAATAGAGAGTGAGTGCATACACACTTGTGTACAGTTAAAGGCCGTTACTCGTTTAGCACCTTAATGATCATATTCGCGTGGCACGGTTATGCACATGCGTTAGGTGTGTGTGGTGTGTTTATAGAAAAAGGTCATGAGTGCGAAAGGTTTTTGATGCAATACCTACTTTTTAAAACATTTTTTGCATAAATAGATGTCATATTTTCTGCATAAGTAGATGTCATATTTTCTGTGCAGGTTCGAAGACATTAAAAGCAGTTATTAAAAACAAATTATTCCTTCACAAAATCTCTGTAATAGTGTCGTCGCAAATACCATTCCTATATGCGACAAAAAGTTTCAGAGCAAAAAGCCGTTACTGTATCCTAACGCTAAACTTCTGCTTTTCCTCAGGAAATAAACTTACTTGACCAATACAAAGCGATAGCTCAGTTTCTATAGATCCCAGCGGATGACACGCTTCGCAAGAACACTAACTTGAAACTAACCAAACTGTTTTTACTAGTTCGGTTTTGAAGACCTCTCTAGCGAAGCGATTAACCGTATACCTTACTAAATGATGCCCGCGACTTCGTTCGCGTGGATTTAAGTTTTTCAAAATCCCATGGGGACTCTTTGCTTTTCCGGGATGAATAGTTGCCTATGTCAATTTTTGGGACGCAAGCTACCTCTGTACGCATATAGATCGGTTAAACAGGTGGGCCTTTAAGAATCCCGTGGGAACTCTTTGATTTTCCGGGATAAAAGTTGCCAATGTCCTTCCCCGGAATGTAAGCTAACTCCGTACCCATCAAAATTGGTTAAACTGTTAGGCCGTTAAAAGCTAGCAGACAGACAGACAGATTAGTATGGATTTAAAGGTTTCAGGTTCCGGCAAAGTTAAAATTTGCGCACGTTCAGTCATTCGTTAACTCAGTGTCTAACAGTGAATGATAGCCACTGAGCTCATTTGACTTTTATTTTTAATCCATTGAAGGTTTTCTACGTAAAATATTTTACTATCACTCAGTGAAGCAGCAATGTACAAACCAACCAAGTCACTCGGTGACTATCATTCAGTGTTAGACACTGAGTTAGCAAATCACCCCGCTAGTCTACCAGATGGTGCGGGTATTACGATTAAACTTCATCATCATCATCATCATCATCGTCCACTGCTGGACATCATAATTATTCATACTTAACTATAAAGGCGTTAAGAGTTTCGCTTCCAAATACTGCAGCAGTTGACGCCATAGAATCACGGATGTCACACAAAAGCATAGAAAAACAGGAAGAATCCAAACTCTTTTTCTCCCGCGTTGTATTGACTTTGGAGTGAAACAATGATTTAGTGTAGCGCTATAAAACAGAGAATATATACACGTATTGCGAAACACAAATAATAAACTCGGCTACCAAATCGAGTGGCTTGAGTTATGTGAAAACTTGCCCCGATATCGTACGAGCATTCCGGTAGACGTGGAGATAAAACGATTAGAAACGATATGAAGATATTTTCTCAAAACCATAGTGATCAAATGGAATGGGTAAACTCAAAGCACGTCCTGTGAGATATGGCCAGGCAAGAGTTGATAAAGTGCTCAAACGGTATTGTGACCATGCCGCATCTGGGCACACCGCACAACACACTAACGATTGCCCGGCCACAGCATGGTTTTGAAGTAAATCATTCATCAAGAATAACAATAACATTTATGTCATTTATTGCAAAACACAAAATAATAATAAACTCTGCTACCAAATCGAGTGCCTTGAGTTATGTGAATACTTGCCCCAATATCGTACGAGCATTCCGTTAGACGTAGAGATAAAATGATTAGGAACGATATGAAGATTTTAATTAAAACAGGATAAAGTAAAGTCGGGTTTAAATTATGCCGTAAACTCGGGTTAAAAAATCGTCCAGTTGTAGATTGGACGTTACGAACATATATTATTAATTGTCATCGTGCCACGTCTGGGCACAAATGGGCACAAATCTATTGATAATTGCTTAGCCACAGCATGGTCCTGAGATAAATCTAGGGGTATAATCATTTAATACTAATATAGTAACGCTATTGCGAATCACAAAATATGATACACTCGGCAAATCGAGTGGTTTCAGATAAGTAAGGAGATTAGGAAAGGTACTCACCCATCACTATAATTTCTAACATAGTGATAGGTAGTTTATGGGCTTGGTTTTAACTTTCAATTACGCTGTGAACAGAAATTTCATTTTAAAAGCTAATTAAAGTAAAAGGTCTGAACTAAGTAAATTTTAGTTTACTAAAACAAAAAGAAAGCAAGAGGGTAGAGCAAAACTTTTAGATTAAAGTTAAAAAACTTACACAAAAGCTTGAAGATAAAACGCATTGTATAATCCACTCTTATCTTACAATTTTAATATGTTTTTAGTAAAACAAACGTTGAAAATACTATAGAGTTTATTTAGTATCGACATTAAAGCACTAAAGTTAATTAATATTAACTTTACTACAAGTACCAAACTTCTATGAATTTCTTGATATTGGACGCTGTAGAACTACTTACTTAATATTCAACAATCTGAACTAAAATTGTATAAACAAACTCGAATCAATTTCAAAATCTAAATACCTACTGGTATAAAAAAATGACCTGGCGTAATAGCGTGACGTGATAGCCTAGTGGTTAGGGAGTCCGCCTCATAATCGGAGGTCGGGGATTAGAGTTCTCCGTAATGTTCTCAAAGGTGTGTGTGAAGTCCGCACTTACCCAGCGTGGTAGACTATAGCCAAAACCCTTCTCTCTCTGAGGAGACACCCGTGCTCTGTAGTGAGCCGGCGATGGGTTGATCATGATAGTGAAGATATAAAACGGAAAGTACTGACTTCACATCTGCCCCATCAACGACGCCCAGCCTTAAATCTAGAAAACTGAAATTTTTCACTTAAAATATAGGTAATCTGAGCTGGAGCTGATTCGAAATGCCTTTCCTACTGAAAAGAACCAGCAAGAAACTCGGCGGTTGCTCTTTTCAAAGATTCGATTTACAATAATATTATCACGCCCATGAAGATTTGCAGCACCAGAGGAACTGCCGATGCGTTGCCTTTCAGCCTCGCCCCCTCAACTTTCCAGTCAGGAAAGTGCTGTTGAACCTAACAGTAACGAGTATTCGAGAGTAAAAAGTGGTGCCAATTACAATAGCTAATAAATGGAATTCTTCCTATCTGTCCCCCTGCTCTGTCCCCTCAGGGGGACAGATAGGACTAAATAGTTCGATCTGTCCCCCTACACGCGACGAGGGGACAGATAGAACTAATTATTTCCAGTCTCCCCGCTGCTTTCTTACACTTGGACAGACTGGAATAAAAAGGTCGATTCGGAAGATTTGATCGGGACAAATCAAACTTTATATTCGAATCTGCCCCCCTAAGAAAGCAGCGGGGGGACAGACTGGAAATAATTAGTTCTATCTGTTCCCTCGTCGGGTGTAGGGGGACAAATCGAACTATTTATTCCGATCTGTCCCCCTGAGGGGATAGAGCAGGGGGACAGACTGGAAGAATTCAATAAAAGACGGTCATTGTGATACAATAAGTTAAGGACTGCACAGCCGCATTCTAAAAGAAAAATAGGAAGAAGATAAATAAGGGTTGTCGCTTCCAGCTGTAGGGCGTTCCTTGAAGATCGCATTTGCCGTCATAAATAATAAGTGAGCGACCGGAGGCGCCGCGGATCCGTACAAAAAGTAACAAACAGATCTCTTAAATAAAGAAAACATGGGCGTATGTTAACATCTGTCGGTAGGCACGGGCTGGCACTGAAAATTACAACGGTGTCTTCCGCTTTGACTCCTATTGTTGTTCGTTAGGGAGCTTTGATTGTTACTTATTTTTAAAACTTTATTACACACACAAACATGTATACAGAAAAAATACAAACAAAAAGGTAAGTACAGAAGAAACTATACTAGATGGTGCAAAGGCGGCCTTATCGCTCTAGCAATCTCTTCCAGGCAACCTTTGGTGTGCGGATTTAGTGACCAGAGCGTGGGATGGTTGCACAAAGTTCAATTAATAACCATAAAAGTAATACATACAACATTTTTTGTAAGAAATACTAAATTTTTGAGGTAAAATTCGTGTTTATTTGAATTATTTATTTTATTTTATTTATTTTTATTTTATTTATTACAGGAAAAAAGGAAAAAGAAAGGAAGGAAAAAAAAGGAAAGACTGTAAATAAAAATTTAATATACATTATCATCATCATCCCAACAACGTCGGCCCACTATTGATCACAGAGAAGACCCCTCTCACAATGAGAAGGGTTTATGGCATAATTATGTGGACTTAAGGCCGATTCACACCAATTGCGTTTGCAGCACGTTCACGTGATACGTGCGTAGTGACGCGCGTAAACCCCTAAAATACCGGGTTACGCATACGTCCACGTTTTACGCAAGCGGTGTACCATGTTTCATATAGTTCCATACATCAGAACGCAATGGTACGCGCTACGTCTAAGCAGCCTGTGTGAACGAGCTATAAAGCGTAATCCTGGCCTGGCCTTTTAAGAATATATTTTTTCTCTCATTCTTGTTTCACTCTTGCTATATCAGCTTTGCAATATCAGGTCATCATTATGGAAAAATCTCAAGCATGCCTGCAGATTTTATTACGATAATATCGCCGTAAATATTATTTTGCATTTCATATAGTTTATTTATTAGCAAGGATAAGTACTGAATTTACCATCTTTCAAACAAAATTACTCATAAAATGATTGACAAGATTTTGACTCAGTAAATATTTAATTTGCTCCCAACAAAAAGAAGGTCGAATCAGTTGAGCCAAAGTGGAACACATCTACAGTCGTACAGACATGCATCCGAGAGAAAAATAAATAACCCGGAGATATCCGTTCGTTTAAGACTTTTTCCTTTACGTTCGTATTGTTTTCATAAACAAAGAGGTCCCTTGTAAGGTAGGCCCGAGGCTGTATTGTAACAATTACGTTAGTACCTAAAGCTGGGCAGTACAAAGGCACAAATTGTTGTGTTTGCAAATGAATTATTTGGAAAGGTCAGATGAAATAAATGGTCTAAAAATATTTGTATCAAATTTTGTAGGTCACTCATACAGGTCTTAGGGGTCCGTACCCAAAGAGTGTCAACAGCACCCTATTACTAAGCCTCCGCTGTCCATCCGCCCATCCATCTGTCCGTCTGTCTGTCAGCGGGGCGTATCTCATGAACCGTAGTAGGTAGAGGGTTGAAAGTTTCACAGATTTCCTCTAAATCAACAAATAATGAAAATTTCAACACGCCCACCATGTAAATGAAAAAAAGTACATAGTGTAATCTTGTTCAATGGGTGCGGAACCTTTCGCGTACAAGCCCGACGCGAACTTGACTGGTTTTATAAAACTATTAAAAATCTACATGATATCTGTGATACTTTATCTGCAGTGACAAATGTAACGGGTTTTGAAAATATGCCTTTCAAATGTCCCTTTGCAGTGCTTGTACTGAAACTAAAATGTTAAACTTTTTGCACATCACTGTATTTGCCTTGCTAATTCTTGACGCCCGCATCCGTTTGTTGTTCGTCACTCTACATTTTACTATCTACCTTAACCCTCATAGCTTAAGATTCAATTTACAGTGCATGTTATGTTCATGTGTATACCTAACACAAACCAAAGGGCTATAAAGCATTTTATACGTTCTATTTGAGATTTGTTTCCTTCAATAAATACTTACACGGCCGTAAAGAAGTAATGATTGTAGGGCTTCTACGTTTTGTAATCCTTTAGTTTCTTATTTTAGGAACAATAGCTTCGAATAGGGTTGTCAAACTTTTATTCAAATCTAGACTCTACTTTTAAAAAATCTGCGTAAGTAGGTAAATATGTATGGTACCCGGTAAAAAGCAGGAAAAATACATCGACTTTTAGAAAGAGATTTTAGCTTCGTAGAGAGTCGTTTCTGTCACTCATACTTACGTGACGTTTTGTCAGTCTCGGCAAAAGAGACAACGCTCTACAAAACCGTTATCTTTTTCTTAAGTTCGATGCAATCTTTCCTGACGGGTATGCACTGTATGACATTTAGGGCTTGTGCCTACTAGATATTTTAGTCATCAATCCATCCATCAGCCTGTTGAACACGCTACCATGCAATCCTCCGCTTTTCTCATCCATCTTCTTCCCCCCATCCGTTTAAGGTCGTCGATTCATTGGTCGATTGCAGGTCATCCCACACTACGCTTACAAATACACGGTCTCCAAATAGAACGTGTCAGCTTCGACGGTCATCAGTTTTGCGACAGACATGATCTGCTCACGTTCGAACTTCGAAGGCATGAAATACTTAATGAATAAGTATATCAATAACACTTGTGATACCATTTAGCTTGAGCGAAGTAGTATGGTATTTATAAAATTGAACAATTGAAAAGAGCAACCGCCGAGTTTCTTGCTGGTTCTTCTCGGTGGGAACGGCATTTCAAACCAGTGGTAAATTATTTGACGATTCAAAAGCACTTGTAAAAGTTTATTTGAATAAAAATCTATTCTATTCTGTTCTATTCTATTCTATTTAGGGTTTTTTGTTTAATACGCGCAAAAAATAACTACTTAAGTATAAAAACTAAACTTCGACAGCCCTAATTAATTGATGAAGCTGTAAAAATGTACCATGTCTGTTTCTTGGCCTATTTTCTTTGAGGCTTTTGAATTGTTTCAGTAAATCTGTACTTTTTACTCCTACGTTATTCTGCAGTGTTTTCTTACGTTTTTACTTCCTTACTTTTTATTTTATTTTACCTAATTACCGTTTTAATTAAGGAGGGATAAAGCTTCAATATTTGGGCACAAAACAAATTTATTTAAGTAGGCACTTACCTATATTACGTGTTTGCAAAATAGCGCTTTAAAATAAATGGTTAAGTAAACAAGTGTAAATTAAAAATTTATAACACCCCCGACAAGCGAAGGTTACAGTAATAACTAGAAAAGAGCTGATAATTTTCAAACGGCTGAACCGATTTTCTTGGATTATAGCTAAGAACACTCTCGATCAAGCCACCTTTCAAACAAAACAAACCAAATAAAAATCTGTTCATTAGTTTAGGAGCTACGATGCCACAGACAGATACACAGATACACAGACACACAGATACACACGTCAAACTCATAACACCCCTCTTTTTGGGTCGGGGGTTAAAAAAGCTACCATTTCATCACCTTAAACCATCACTGGCCCACTACTGAGTACGAGTGGGTGCCAATAAGATGCCAATGTGGAGGCCAAAAACCATATGAAGAATAAACGGTTCGTATGGCTTATAATAAACTGGCACCGGCTCCAAAAAATGTTATTACATACATAATAATTCGGTAATAAATTATATGATTTTTGAATTTTTAGTATTTGTGATTACTGAAGATGGTTTTTATTTTTTATTAAAAAAAAAATTGAATAAAATGGAGCGCACTGGAGCCAAGAGCTCGAATGATACATTTCCAAGGCACGCTATAAGTCAGTCTATGTTGCCGTATCGTAACAAAACATTTTTTTTAAATTCAGATACAAGTTAGCTCTTGACTGTAATCTCACCTGGTAGGAGATGATGCAGTCTAAGATGGAAGCGGACTTACCTGGAAGTTAATATCACAAACAAACGGTAGGTACTTACAAGTCAATCTCCAGCATTATAATTCACGAACGAGCACTATGCTTTCAAATTTATTTAGCTTTTCAACATTATTAATTTAGACGCCTGCCCTAATTTGTTATCTGTTATATTTGGAATGAAAAATGTAAATCCGTGCCAGCAGACAAATTGAGGTATTTTACAAGATATCTATAGTTAGACGAAGTTGAGACAAATTCTCAGTTAAGCCCAGTTCAAATTGTAGCTAAAGTAAAGCAAAACAAAGGCTTCTGGCAGTATGTAGACATAATATTTGTCTTAGGCTAGAATATTCTGTACAACGTGTACTTTGAATTTAATGTTTTTTTTTTTCAATTCTTTATATTTTTTAATGTTATAATCCTTGTTCAATTTTGTTACGTAAACTTTTTTTTACATAGGTACGCAAAAATTCATACTCAAGATAAAGGCTACCTCCACGCCCTCCCTGTCACAAGATGGTATCCCTGTCACAGTGGGAAGCGTTGTGGTCTTATTAGTGTGAAGTCCCGGGTTCGATTCCCGGTAGGGGTTTGGCATTTTATATTTTCTTTTCTGGTCTGGTGGGAGGCTTTGGCCGTGGCTAGTTGCCACCCTAATGGCAAAGCCGTGCTGCCTAGTGATTTAGAGTTCCGTTACGATGCTGTGTAGAAACCAAAGGAGCATGGGTTTAATGAAAACTGCCATATCCATTCTAGGCTAGCCTGCATCCATTCTAGACTGCATCATCACTTACCCACAGGTGAGATTGCAGTCAAGGACTAACTTGTATCTAAAAAAAAACTTCACCTTTTTACAATATTAGTTTCCACGTGACATTGGCGAAGTGCGCTGTGCTGGTATGGCACTAATTCAAGCAAAATAAAAAGAAGGGGATAATATTAGTAGTAGATTAACAATAGACCATCAAAAGGAGTACAATTGTACCTACTTTGAATAAATGATTTTGACTTTGACTTTGCCTTTGGCTACAGATCATAGTAAAGATAAGGGTTTTTTCAGAGAATGATTCAAACGATGTGTTTCAACCTTTACGCAATGCATTAAGATTGTGTATGGTGCATGTCATTTAAATCGCCCTCTAAAGAAGCCCTAATCTGATTATAAATACAGGTGTAATACCTGAAGTAATACAGAAAGTCTTACGTCTGCAGGAGTCCTAACAACATCGAGTCAAAATAGAGACATTTTTAAACGTCCCTACACGTCCCTTGAACTCGTGGGGAGTGGATGTTTCGCATTAATCAAGATTTATGGCTCGTTTATATCCCTTAAATAGATTGCGAACTTCAAACGGCTAACTAAAGGAAAACTAAAAGGAAACTATCTTTCTCGTAGCTACTGTTTAATTAGTTGTATGTAGATATTAATTAGGATGGGAAAAGTTTTATTATTAACTGTATGGACTTCTTAGGATAGGCCTATCAACGTTTTCTTCAGCCGATAAGCGTTCACAGCTGGACTTACATAGGTCTGTAGGGATTTTCACACGTCACAGTCTTTCTGTGATGACGTGCTTTGAAGCTGTGTTTGAAGTTGTGTGTGTGTGTTGTGTTGTGTACACAAAACACACGAAAAGCACACGAAAGTGCTAACTTTGGAACCCCAACGTCTATTATTCGAACTAGGTATTCCGTCCGTTGCAACTTCATCTCCGTGACCCGTTGGTTTTCCGAAAAGATCTACATCAATACCCTTTTATTATTTGACTTTAGGCTGACTAGCTTGATAATACACCAAAGGATTGCATTTTTTAAGAACATTGTTAGGCATGTAACAAGTGTAAATTAAAAATCTATAACACCCCCGACAAGTGAAAGTTACTACTAGAAAAGAGCTGATAACTTTCAAATGGCTGAACCGATTTTCTTGGATTATAGCTAAGAACACTCTCGATCAAGCCATTTTTCAAACAAAAAAAAACTAAATTAAAATCGGTTTATTAGTTGAGGAGCTACGATGCCACAGACAGATACACAGATACACACGTCAACTTATAACACCCCTCTTTTTGGGTCGGGGGTTAAAAATCGAAAGTGCGTGGGCCTCCTATTTGGCGGGACCGAGGCTCGGTCCCCAAGCACGCGCCTCTTCTCAGAATAGCCCACCATGCTGGACAAGTCACTTCACAGACTCTTCAAAGATATCGAGCAGTATCTTATTACTTAGAATTTGAATAGGTAATAATTAATTAGCACTTTATTGGTTGCTAGTCTTTGCGCAAAGCTCTAATTAGAAAATTGAAAAAACCAAGATTTTTTGTATAGTAGGTATGATTAAAAAATATCCAATAAAGCTAATTTAAATTTACTTAAATTAATGCCAATTCAAATTAAGCTTCTCTAATAAGGCGCTTAGACTATTATAATATTATGTATTTTAGGTAAAGATATTATCGACAAGCAATTATAATTATTAACTAGATGATTCGCGCGACTTCGTCCGCATGAATTAAGGTTTTTTAATAACCCCGTGGGAACTCTTTGATTCTCCGGGGATAAAAAGTTGCCTATGTCAATTTCCGGAATGCAAGCTACCTCTGTACCAAACTTCATATAAATCGGCTAAACAGATGGACCCTTATAAGAATCCCGCGAAAACTCTGTGATTTTCCGGGATAAAAGTAGCCTACGTCCTTCCCCGGGGTGTAAGCTAACTCTGTACCCATCAAAATCGGGATAACTGTAGAAAAACTAGCAGACAGACGGACACACTTTCACATTTATAATACTAAGTATAGATTAATTTAAGACAATACTGATCTAACTTTACTCGGCTAAACGGGAAATTTTTTCTCAGTTTTCTTTCCCTCTACATATCGTAGACACGTTACTAATTGTCTGACAGGTGTTCGTATGTAACGAATTAGGTATATTATTGTCTAAGGTTGAAATTTATAGCTTATGTAATGCTAATGCTAATCTATAGAACTTTAACTTTGTTTAGACTTAAGTTTCAATTACAAGAGTGTAAATTAAAAATTTATAACACCCCCAACAAGTGAAGGTTACAGTAACTAGAAAAGAGCTGATAACTTTCAAACGGCTGAATCGATTTTCCTTTATTATAGCTAAGAACGCTTTCGATCAAGCCACCTTTCAAACAAAAAAAACTAAATTAAAATCGGTTCATTAGTTTAGGAGCTAGGAAGCCACAGACATATACACAGATACACACGTCAAACTTATAACATCCCTCTTAATGAGTCGGGGGTTAAAAACGAGACAGATTTATGCCAGACGTATAATGCTGTTTCGTTTTGACAGTGTTTAAAGTCTGAGCAAAGTCAAAGTGCACTCTATAGGTAGATCTTAGCCTAAGAGCCCGGGAAGGCCAGACCTTTGTTATTTTATAAAAGCTGAAAGTTTAAAGTTTAATAAATTGTTGAAGTTTAAGGGTGTCTTACAGGGGATTGCCAGGATACTAAGTGCCTGGCAATGCATGATGTGATTTTAGACGTTATCTTTGACGAAAGATTTTACACGTCTTTGTTACCTGTTATCTGTCAACGCTACCATGGTCCTTTCATAGTCGCTGACACATACATACATACATACAAACATGAACCCTAAAACATTACACTCTTTTTGTGTACGGTGGTGGAGAAATATGCTGTAATGGACGAAATAATATAGTAGCTAACTAAATCCAACCTAATAACGCCTTGGCTATTAGGGAATTCTATCGTTCGAAGGCATCCGTAGCCGACAGTTAATTTCTTGTGACATAAATAAAGGCTAGGGGAGTGTCTTGAGTCTTCCCTTAAAAAAACAAACTCAATGCACAAACAACATATGTTAACATCTGTCATGCCACGGGCCGGTACAGTTCGCAAGTAAAGTTGTTTTAGGAAGCTGGGTAGTTTATTGATTTTATTTATGTTTATCCTACATGACCAATGAACCGTTTTTCTTAAAGAAAGAAGGGTGTATCAAAATAAGCCCTTATGGAAATAACTATGTATTATAATTAAACATATCGATGGTCGACGTAACTGTTTAACATGATATTGATACAAGTGTAAAATAAAAATTTATGACACCCCCGACAAGTGAAGGTTACAGTAACTAGAAAAAAGCAGATAACTTTCAAACGGCTAAACCGATTTTCTTGGATTATAGCTAAGAAGACCTTTCAAACAAAAAAAAAACTAAATTAAAATCGGTTCATTAGTTTAGGAGCTACGATGCCACAGACAGATACACAGATACACACGTCAAACTTATAACACCCCACTTTTTGGGTCGGGGGTTAAAAAGAAATGATTAGATAATGCAATTTTTTTTGTCTATTTTACAAGTCTATCTGAGTACAAGTTGATTTCAGTGCGAATATTATGGAACGTTGACTATTTATTTAATGAAAAGTACACCGAAATTGTGAAATTATTTTCATACTGTCTAATATCTCATTTTCGCAAAAAAATTAAAACAAAGCGCACCAGCACAAATATTTTTCGTGTCAAAATTTCAGGAAATGTCATTTATGTCCGTGCTTTATTTTCTCTTGCCTCTCTCGCAAAGGGGAAAAAACAAACAGAATCCTTTGAATCCGGGCCATTTTTAAAATTAAAATATTTCCTCGACGAATGTCCGGAATGCTCGAAATTCTATACGCGAGTGTTGATTGCAGTTAATTATAAATTCGTCTCCCTCATATTGTCTGAGTTATTTTTGGTATTCTCTTACTTTGCTCCCACAACCCATTTTACACTCTCCTACTCGAATGTTAAAGCTTAAAATCATCTATCATCAAGAACTACATTCAGTTCTTTTATCTGCAGCAATCCTAAATCAAATCGAAATCAGTGCTTAAAGGTTCTCTTTGAGAGTATTACTTCCGCTAATAAAATTCTTTGCTTTGTCCGGTGCCTGGTAGAATCTGCCCTTTGAAATTATCCGTGAACATTTGAATTTATTTCCGTTATAAAAGTGATGGAAAAGAAAGCGTAGGAGATATGACTAGTGAAAGTTAATAAAAATGAAAAAAAAAAATGGAATTGTCGGAACACATTAAAAAAATAAGCAATGAGAATTATAAACCTACTAGCTCATTTCTTTATTTAAAAAAAACAGTTACTGGATCTCATATGAGATACAAGATGATGCCAATAACTTCATCCGCGTGTATTTAGGTCTTTTAAAAAACCCGTAGGAACGCCTTGATTTTTGGGGACAAAAAGTATCCTATTTCCGTCCCCGGGATGCAAGCTATCTTTGGCCAAGTTTCGTCAAAATTGGTTAAACGTGATTATGAAAGTTAGCAGACAGACACACTATCACATTTAAATATTATTAGGATATGTATGGAAGTATAGATTAACGAGAAATAATAAAAAATCTAAAAATACGCAACTATCTTGACATATTGAATTTTTTTCAAAAAAAAGCCAATGTCAGTCGGGATGATGTAGATTCTAACAATGTCTCATACATCCAAATCTGTTAAGGCATTTAGAAGTTACAATGGGATAAAGAAACTTACATACCCTGAAACATCACACCCTTTTTTTTGGGTAGTCGTGTAAAAAGGCAATTACTAAAACTCATATGAGATCTGCCTATATCAATATTATTACCGATGACCCTACCCGCGCCTTCTCGTACAAATATTTTGGTTTAATTTTAAGAGGATCTTCGCACAAAGGTGATACTTAATTAATTTTATGCAAACCCCAAAATTCTCTTATTATTCACGGGGACGGAGTTATTAGCACTAATAGGGTTTCCTAATCAAATTAATGAGTTTGGAAAGGCTCCTAAATCTTTATTATTTCACTACCAATCTATAACATCTATCTATTCACAGGTTTTATTAGCTAAAATTTTTTTTTTCAATAAGCTTAAATATCATAAGATTCTTAAAAAAAGTCTTGATAATAATTATGAATGCAAAAATGTCCGTAATTATGAAACATTTTTTAAGAAGCTTAAATAAGCTTCTAAAAAATAATTTGCTAATATTATAAACGCGAAAATGTGTCTTTCCGTCTGCTTAAACGAAAAATGGTACAGAGATAGGTTATATCCCGCGGAAGGACACAGGATACTTTTTGTCCCGGAAAATGTAAGAGTTTCCACGAGATTTTTAAATAATCTAAATCCACACCGCAATCGCGGATATTATCTATTTGGTACACAGATAATTTGCATCCTGGAGATAGATAGGTATAGGCTACTTTTTATCCCAGAAAGTCAAAGACATCCCTCGGGATAAAAAAATGAAACTGAACGGAACTGAAACAGAGATAGTCGCGGGCAGTTAAATTATCATGGCGGCCATTGTGAAATTGTTATTATTTGTTGTTATAGCGGCCAATAGTAATACAAATTTTGTAAAAATACCCAGCCTATTGTTTTGTCAAACATCTTAACCTATTATTACGGTTCACGAGGTACAACCCGCTGACAGACAAACGGACGGATGGATGGACAGCGGCGGCTTAGAAATGGGGTATCGTTGGCACTTGGCACCCTTGTGATACGGAACCCAAAAAATGTTTCATTACCTAAAACATTAATATTCACCGTAATTAAGTAAATAATATAACTACTACATGCACACACAATAATTTTCGAAACCCAATAGGAATATAAACTTCGTTATAATATCCAGGCCACTTAAGCCTCATGAAAATACGATTCGGGTTATAAATTATTCCATACACATCCCAAAGCTCAACGAAACAAAAACTGTCAGCCATTTAATCATTCGACTTTAAATGGGGGGATTCGATTCGGCCATTTAAATATTCATACAAATTATACTAACAGATGCCTGTAGCTTCGTCTGGGTCAAGAAGTTATTATACCAATTTTTATTCAAATACGGCTCTGATCTAGACTGATATGGGTCGCATTGTTGTGGGCCATGAGAATCATGAAAAATTCAAATAAGTTTTGTACCATGATAGAAAAACTTATCGATTTTTACTCTTTCCAATCTATACTAATAAATAAAATTGGAGTGTCTGTCTGTAATTTCGAAATAACTACCTCATATTAAGCTCATAGGGTTATTTGAACGATACCTTAACTGAATCACACGTTTTTAAAATTTTTGTCTGTCTGTCTGTCTGTTTGAAAAGGCTAATCTTTGGAACGGCTGAACCGATTTTGGCGGGATTTTCACAGACGAGTAGAGGATTGACCAGGGTGTAACATAGGCTACTTTTTTAACCGACTTTCAAAAAGGGAGTTGTGTTTTTCTACCTATGTACACCGAAATCTCTGAGATTTCTGAACCGATTTGCGTAATTTTTTTTTTAATCGATAGAGGAACTTTGCGACATTGTTTCATAAAAAAATTGGATTCCAACTCCTCAATCCTGATGCTGCAGGGGATCTGACCAATCCACGCGGGCGAAGCTGCGGGCATCAGCTAGTGTTTAATAACTTTTCTTCCCCATCGATTATGAATTAAATATTTATTATATATAGAAACGTTTCACTATTATTCATGATTTAAAATTATTTAGTTCATGCCCGTAAACCGAGTTAAATTATGCCCGATTACCTTTGACATTTTAAAAAAAGTTTTGCAATCTGGTATACCTACCGTGTAACAAAGGACATTACTATGCAAGTCTTATTTTATTTTTAATTTTTATAGGCGATTATTATGCGAGTCTCGATTTTTTTAATTTTAAATAGTTTTAAAGTTGTTCAAAAAACTTGATGAAAATTTGACATTCCTCCTCCATCACGGATCTTCAATAAGCCTTCAATAGGTGCCTACTGTACTTCAATGGTTAATTCACTAATTACCCATGTTCATTTAGCTAAATTATTTCATTCGTTCATTTGTGTTACATATAATATTATATTATTATTATATCATACTGAATGATAATATCTGTTTTGCGCGACCCTAATGAGATCCAATATCTTCATTCACCGCACCCCCCTCAAGCCTTTGTTCGTAGGGAATCAGTCATCCTTATCGCCATTGAAATTATTTCTCCTCATATCTTTTCAAAGGACGAACGATCGATCTGTTATGGCGCTTTTATTTTCTCTTACGCTTTCAGATGGTTTGGATAGGGGGAAATAAAAGATATTTTCTATGAGGACAACTTGCTAAAAGAAAACAATTATTACCTTTAGCGTACGTTTACATTAAAACATTACTAGCATAAATCTACTCGTACGGAACGTTTTTGCCCAAAGTTTCTGATACGAACCGCTAAGATGTGGAATTCCCTGCCAAGTATAACCTAAATACCAAGGCAATATCAAGGCAAGAGTGAAAAGGCATCTTCTAAGCAAGCTCCAACCTAGGCCTCATCATTGCATTTTATCAAGCACTAACCTATCTCGCATTTTAAAACTAACCGGCCAAGTGCGAGTCAGACTCGTGCACCGAGGGTTCCGTTCTCGGTATTTTGCACGATAATTCAAAATGTTATAAATAAACAATTATTTTAGGATGTACAGGTAAAGGATTGTCGTATGATACTCCACTTGGTATAAGTAGTTACCTTACTTTGAAAAATGAAAACATTAATTTTGTTCATGAACACATTTTTTCTGGTGTAACCACACGATTTTCGGATTTTTCCTTTAACTTGTGCTATAAAACCTACCTACCTGCCAAATTTCATAATCCTAGGTCAACGGGAAGTATGCTATAAGTTTTCTTGAGAGACACAACAGACGGACAGACGGACAGAAAGACATCAAAGTGATCCTATAAGGGTTCCGTTTTTCCTTTTGAACCCTATAAAACATTACTAGCAACGATTACCAGCACAACGGCACTGGAGTAGCTTCCGTAAAAAGATTTGTACTTGTCTTCCATTCTCTACCACAATTTTAACTTTATGATTTAGATTTATTTAGGACCCCTAAATAATCCGTATTTAACCATCACCCATTCTGTTAACTATACATAATGTTTGCCAAATGAGTGCGTTCTATTTTACCGTAATCAAAATTCATGAATTTTTGAGTTGTTAATTATAAAGGATTTACCATCGCCCAGTAATTACAAATAGTTGAACCTCTATTTGGGAGAGGATTAAATATTCATTAATCCAGATATAAGTAGGCAACTCATTCAGATTTATGTACATTTTAATTGTACTTCACACAAGATTTTCAGCGGTGGATTTCAATGGACCGCCGATGGATGCGAAAATTTCTTCCATCCCTCTCGAAACTATTAACAACCCTCCCGGGGGAGTGTTCCCTCTCTATCGGACAGATACTCTGGCACCAGGACAGATCCCTTATGTAAGTCAGTGCTTTCCGAACAGTTCTCCCGTTGAGTCGCGTCAGGCGCGCACCATTTTCTCGCTCCGAAAAATGCCGAACTGTGATAACGACGACCGCGATACGGCCTACATTTTTCGTGAATTCAGCAAACTTGTATGAAAAAGAGCGATGGTCTAACCGGTAGTGGTGAAAAGTGTTACACTTGTGTTCGAAGAATATGAGGTGTTAAAGCGATTTTTATCTAAAAATCTCTCGCCAGGATTAAAAAGGATTTATCCGCGTGCACATGATATATTTTTTCAGTTAATTTTAGACGCTCCGAGTGCATTATGTCGGGTGTAATCCTTGCACACGCTCGCCCTAAACTTCCGAAGCGATTTATGTGTAATGGATGTCTAACAAAATAAAAATAGCTAAACGACACCCAGTAGAAGCTCATGATATATGACGTGCCATTAATTTTAACAGGCGAAAGTGTCACATCGTTATTTGTCAACGAGTTGATTAAGAACTTAAATGAATGTTGACAGTTTTAGCTGGGACAGGTAGGGTTATTAAAAGGGATAAGTTGTGACACGATGGTTTCGGATAGTGTAGACGGGCCATAATTTATCCGTGTAAAATTTGATGTAAACGCTCACTAATTAGAACTTAATAATATAATTAGTATAGATGAAACATAAAGTGATAATGAAAAGAAGAAGAGTGTAAAAAATAGTAATAAAGTTAAAGTGTACATTAATATAACTGTAACAAATATAGAAGATGGCAGGGGAACTGAAAAGGATAAAGTGGCATTCATACGTGCTGAATGCGATCCTGCTATTTATCTCGATGATTTATGGTGAGTTATTAAGAATACCCTTTCCGAATGCTTTTAGACCTCAAGAATTACAATGTATTCATACAGTTATCAATTTAAATGTTTCTATTGACGTGGAAAGTGATAGCTAATTTAACGATTTCTTGATTTAGTAAATCAGATAACCAAAAGGAGGAGGTTCTTAATTCTACTGTAAATTTTTGTAGGTATGTTTGTTACGTTATTACTGCACTAGTTATCAATGATTGATTTGGATGGTTCTTTTTTGTTTGATAGATCATACCTACTTTAGAGGTGATCTCATAATATTATACATTTTATCGAAATTAAATCAGCGCTTTTTCTGAATCGTGATTGAAAACGAATCCTTTTAATACATGACTACACGACTGCCCAAAAAAAAGGAGTGTAATGTTTTCAGAGTTCTTGTATGTATGTTTCACCATAACTTCTGAATGCCTGAACAAGTTTGGATTAATGGGGCATCGTCAGAGTTTTTGTTTGTTTGAAAAATGTCTTTATTATCAAATATTAAATATATACACAGTTTATGTCCCGGTAACACACACAGGATAAACACAAAATAATAAATCTAACACAGTTTTGCAGGCTATACACGCCCCTTTCAAACTTACCAATATCATAGTTAACACTCCGTTCACATCATAAATACATCACAATAGGTTAAAAAACTAAATATGCAAACCTTAGTACACGGTTAACACTTCTACACATATTTTATTACATTTAAAGCTCTAAATTCTAAATTATCATAAATACAAAACATAGTTAACTTTACTAATCACTATTTTTATTTTTATTCATCGCTAGATGAGGGTAAGGCGCGGGACTAGTGATTCACATTGTCAGAGTGTTTACATCATCCCAAGCGACAATAGCCATAAATTAAAAAAAAATACAATATGGTGCTGCAGTCGTGTTTTTATTTTTTTTAATTAAGTAAGTATGTAAGTATTTAGCATTGAAGTAGTACCTACCTACTTAATTTAAAAAAGAGACTCAAAATTTTCCAAGAGTGAGTATATTCACATGTTGATGCGTGGATGATAAATTAAAGATATTTCTTCTAAAAATGAATTTATTGGCGCGCAGACCGTTTGGGTTTTAACAAAGAGAAGAGAACAAAAGAAGATTATAAAAACGTAAAATGACAATCTAGAATTATATAAAATTGAGGGTTGTTATAGAAAATATGTTGTATGAACTGACATTTCAAACAGATAACAAATTTATGATTTTAGATAAGTAAGATTTGAATTTAATACATGAAATATATGTTGTGTAGTTAATTAATTTATATTTAAAATATATACAATACAAAAATACATTAAGATAAACAATTATTTATGGTCTTTGTCAACATTATTAAAACTATTCGCAACAAAGTGCATTTGCCGAGAAAAAGCTGTAGGCGCTTCAACATCCTCCCCTCCGTGGAAAGTGCAGCTTTCAACTTTCTGGATCATCACAGGTAAGTAGTGGACAAAGTTTTACGTATGGTCTTCTGAAGGTGCCTTTGGATGTAGTTACTTCAGCGACGCGTGATACTCCATCTGATCCAGGAAATAATCGGGAAACTCTTCCTAGCTTCCAGCATAGTGGAGGTAAGTTGTCCTCTATTAGAAGTACTAGATCTCCTTCTTTTAGCCTTGCTGAATTTGTTCTCCATTTTGATCGCTGCTGAAGTTCTGCGATGTATTCCTTTTGCCATCGCTGCCAAAAGTGCTGGCGAATTTGTTCGAGTCTTTCATAGCGTCGAAGGCGATTTGGATTGTAATCTTGTAGCGGAGGTGATGGCAACGAAGTAAGTGGACGCCCTATCAGAAAGTGCCCCGGAGTTAAGGAGAGGTAGTCGGTAGGATTGGATGTCAGGGGACATAAAGGTCTACTATTTAAAATAGCCTCGACTTGAGTGAATAATGTTCCTAATTCTTCAAAATTTAGATGGGTGTTACCCATGACGCGACGGATGTGGTATTTAGCGGATTTGACACCAGCCTCAAAAATGCCACCAAAGTGGGGACTATACGTGGGTGAGAATACGAATTTAATTTGTTCTTCAGTTGCAGAGTCAATGATAGTTTGTTTATTGGCCTTTAAAAAGTTGCCTATTTCCTTAGCTGCCGCGACAAAATTTCCCGCGTTATCGCAAAAAATTTCCGCAGGTTTTCCACGTCTAGACGAAAATCGGCGTAGCGCTTGTAAAAAACCTTCTTTGGTTAGGTCACTGACAGCTTCTAAATGTAAACATTTGAATCTTAGGCATACAAATAAACACAAATATGCCTTAATGACTCTGGACCCACGACCCTTCTTGTTAGAGATATAGAATGGACCAGCAAAGTCTATTCCCACAGTTTTGAATGGAAAGTCAGGTGTAATTCTTTGGATGGGTAAATTACCCATTATGGGATAGATTGCCTTCCCTTGATGGCGCTTGCATGTGACGCAGTTGTGAAATGTGTTTCTAGCGAGGCGTCTGCCGTTAACTGGCCATAATGATTCACGGATTGATGCAAGCAATAGCTGTGGTCCAGCATGCATATGACGAAGGTGGTATTGTTTGAAAATTAATTTAGTAAGATGATGACTTGAGTGTAGCAAAATAGGATGTTTTTTGTTGAAGTCATAGTTAGAATTGTCAATTCTGCCACCAACTCGTATTAATTTAGCATCCTTATCAAAAAAAGGTGTCAATGATATAATATTAGAATTATTGCTAATTGGCTTTCCACTTGCTAATAATTTAAATTCTTTTGGAAAAGATTGTTTTTGAGCTATGGCACAAAGATTTGAAAATGCATCATTTAATTCTTCTAAGGATAAACTGCCTGTGAGTTTGTTTGCTTTGTGTCGTAGATTATGAATAAACCGTTTTATGTATGCAAGAGTTCTTTGTAGTTTTGATAATTTTGAGTAACGTTCAAATTCTATAGTAGAATCTGGAATGTCTACTACCGCAGCTGAAAGGCTTTTAGTTTCTGGTAGGTTCTCCTCAATGCGTTGTGATGGAAGAACAGGCCATTCTGATTCTGGTTTTTGCAAGAACTCGGGACCATGCCACCACATCTGCCTAGATACTATATCCATAGGAGTAATGCCCCTAGAAATATAGTCTGCAGGATTAAGTGCAGTGGGCACGTAGCGCCATGAAGATATATCTGTTGTTTCGGATATCTCCACGACCCTATTCGCCACGAATGTTTTCAATTTTCGACAGTTAGTATTAAGCCATCCAAGAACCACTGTGGAGTCACACCAGTGCACCTGACGCGAAACCGAGCATCGAAGAGATTCGACGACGGTTTTGGATAATTTAGCCGCCAGGAGAGCTCCACAGAGCTCTAAACGAGGTATAGTAGTTGGTTTCATAGGAGATACTTTAGATTTAGAGCATAATAATTTTACGCTGATACCTTCATTGTTGATGGATCGTATGTAAATGCAAGCCCCGTAAGCACTTTGTGAAGCATCGCTGAATGAATGAAGTTCTATTGTTTTGGGATTGTCACAAAGTACGTTTCGAGGAACTTCAAAATTCGCAAGACTTGGCAATGTATTGGAAAATTCATCCCAAGCATTTTGTATGTCTCTGGGTACGGGATCATCCCAATCAATTTTTTGAAGCCACAGAGACTGCAATAGCATTTTAGGTAAAATGACACATGGACTTATTAAACCCAATGGATCAAAGATTTTGAATGTAAAGGACAAGATTAAACGTTTGGTTACCTTTGATGATTTGTCAGGGATCTGGAATGATATCTGAAGTTTGTCATTCCCCGGAGTCCACCCAAGTCCTAAAGTGGAAGTGGAGGAACTAATACTTAATTTTTCTTCTGGATTTATGGCATTCAAAATTGATTTGGAATTAGATCGATATTTCCGAAGGTTGAAGCATCCAGATTTAAGAGTATTGGATACCGAATTTTGAATGTATGTCAGTTCGTCCTCGGTGTTAGCTCCGGTAATGAGATCATCGACATAGAAATCATTTTTAATTATTGTTTCAATTGATTTGTCTGTACACTCGTGTCCTAATTGCCAAAGACAACGTGTACTTAAGAAACTTGAACTTGCTAGACCGTAAGTTACGGTTTTTAGGCGCAATATTTTGATTGGTTCCGATTCATGCTCTCGCCATAAAATTAATTGGAGATTTTGATTATCATCATGTAATGCAATTTGCCGATACATTTTCTCGATGTCAGCTGTTAGTAAAAATTTATATTGTCTGGCTCGAATTAGAATAGCAAAGAGTGAATCCTGGATATTTGGCCCCACCATCAGAATGTCATTGAGTGCGTAGCCTGAAGGGGTAGGGGCAGATCCGTCATAGACGACTCTAATTTTCGTCGACTCGCTTGTCTCTTTGAATACAGCATGATGACACAAAAAATAGGATAGTTCAGGTGGTTTAGTTATAGGAAGAACTTCTAAATGACCAAGCGCAGCATATTCGCGAATAAATTCGACGTATTGTTCTTTGATCTGCGGATTTCTCCTAAAACGCTTTTCTAAATTTAGAAATCGCTGCTTAGCCATGGCATAGGAATCACCTAAACAATCTGGTGTATCAATGAGTGGAAGTTGAACACAAAACCTTCCACTTGACAATCGAGTGGTATTGGATACAAAATGTTGTTCACAGGCCTTTTCTGTTTTAGTAAGGCATGTTTTGTTTGGAATCTCTTCAATGTTCCAGAATTTCGGTAATAGTTCATGTACACTTTCTGTTTCTTCATTTTGTTTTAGTATTGATTTATTGCATTGAATTTTGTTGGACATATTGACATTTGTATAAATTGGACCGGCAATTATCCAGCCAAATTTTGTGTTTCTTAATTTTGGAAAACTTGGACCTAAGGTGAGTGTATCATTGCCTAGGACATCCCAGAAGAGGTCTGCACCAATGAGGACATCGATGGACGAAGGAATGTCAAAATTAGGATCTGCAAGTTTCAAATTATTTGGAATTTTAAAACCTTGTAAATTCATAGGAGCAGCAGGAATCGAACCTGTCAACTCTTTGAGTATATAGCAAGTCAAAGCAACGTTATAATCTTGGTGTATTGAACTAATATGTGCAATGCAACTCTCAGTGATGAAATTTGAAGAGTTGTTGCCAATACCTACAACGTTAATTTTATTAATAGGCTGTGACTCGAGACCTAGAATGTCTTTCAAACGACTGGTTAAAAAAGATGATTGACTTCCGCAATCTAGCAAAGCACGGACCTTTAATGATTTGTTAACTTTAGGATTGGTAACTTCGACTATGGCTGTAGACAATATGACTTGATTGACTGGTTGTCTAGAAAAATTGACTATTGTTTCGGTAGTGTTTGTAGAATCATTGCTGTTGTAATTAGACGGTGCTGTTTGATCACACAAAAAACTATTATGGAATTTCTTGCACTTTCGGCAAGGACCAAGCCTGCAGTTACGCTGATTATGGCCTAATCTGAGGCAATTTATGCACAGCTTTAGTCGCTGTACGTCAGCCTTTCTTTCTTCTATACTCTTGGCCTTGAAATTAGCGAAATCATATATTCTATGGTCACCTTTGCATATAACGCAACCTTTAATATTGTTATTTGGAGTTAGTGAAGTAAAAGATTTTGTTTGAATACTAGTGCTAGAATTCTGACCTGTAGCAGGGCGTGAAGAGGTGGATGATGTCTTAGACCTCTCCAATCTATTGCGATTAAGTGTCTCTAAAATGTCTGCACGATCTGTTAAAAATTTGTTAAATTGTGTAAGTGTGGGTATATCATCCAAAGAATTACGCATCTCTTCCCACTTAGTAAGTGTACGTGGATCTAATTTTGAGCAAATCATATGAATTATCAGTAAGTCCCAATGTTCAGTAGCTTGACCCAAACTGGACAATGCACGTAAATTCTTAGTAACTGTGTCCACCACAAAGCGTAATGAACGATCAGTCTCGCGTGTCATAGTTTCAATTTTAAAAAGAGCATTTAAATGATGATTAATAAGTTGTCGCTTGTTATCGTACCTATCGCACAATAAGCGCCACGCGTCATTATAGTTAGAAGCAGAAACCTCAAGATTCGCGATGACACGAGCGGCGTCACCTTCTAAGTACGATACCAAATAATGAAATTTATGAATAGGCTTGATGCGCTCGTTGTTGTGTATAAGCGATAAAAATGTGTCGCGGAATTCAAGCCACCGAAAATAGGCACCATCGAATTTATTAATTTGCAATTGCGGTAACTTAAACTCAGCTTCATAGTGTTCGCGATGGCACTGAGACAAGGACGAGTTGCTATGATCGTGACTGTCTTTATGACTATTCGATTCGTTAATAATAGTTTGAACTATAGCCATACATGTCGCACAGTCCTGCTCAATGGCATCTCGTTCGTTGATTTCAAAAGCTATATTTTCTGAATTTAAAACATCGATTGAATCTTGCAACTGCTCGTATTGAACCGAAAGTAAACGAAATTTCTCTAATTTAATTGTTAATTCGGATATTTGAATTGCCGTTAAAACTTCTTTTTTAGAAATATTATCGACATAATTTTTTAAATTTTGTGATACGGCCCTTAATTGATGTTCTTTTTGTTAATAGGCTCTTTAGATCGCCTTTGTTGTCGTTAACATTAGTCATTTTGTATAATATTTGTTACTCGAATGGTTCCAAAATTAATAACTAAAATAATAAATAAATTCTCACGCTCCTTGTATAGTCTCTTTGGTGTCACCTGTGATCCGGCAAGCGCAGCTCAGCTCCGTGGAACGCGATGTATAGCTCGCGCCCGCCACGCCACGTCGCGTCGTGAGTAGGTGTAGGTACCCAGCCAAGCTGAAATCGTCGGCACACTGACCTTGAGTACTTATTTCAGTACAATAAGCAAAGGAGTTTTGATAGGTACTAATCTTGACTAGTTAAGTTAGGTATAAACTGTTAAAACTACAATGATAAAGTAACAAACAAATTGAAATTGAATATTTTTACTAGTTAGGTAACGATAAATATGTATGTCGAGTTTTATTTTATAATATCTAATTGTTTGGAACACTAAATATCTATAAAGAGCCTCCGGCGCGAAAAAAAAATAACGACAATAAAATATGATGCAATAGTTACGATGATGACGTAGGTACTTTGATTTAAAACTGTTTTATTTCACTAATTAAGGTATTATTTCACTCTAATCGCAGTGTATTTCAATAGTAGCCTTTAAGTAAGAAAGGATTTGAATGATATTTTGTAAGAATGAGTATTTAGGAATGAGATATTGATGAGACAAAAGGGGTTATGTGTAGGAAAAGTAGGGCACTTATCTGAATAGGCCGGCACGGATGCGAATGCTGATCGGTGCTGACTTCAGCGCAGATGTCCTCCAATTCCAGAAATACGATCACCTTCCCGGCTTGAGCTGCTCTGACCAGATGATTGTAACACGTTGCTGGATCGTCGAGTAGCCGCCAAGTTGCAATTGCGTATATCTTGATTATTGTTGGTCGTCTCCTTTTGTTTGTAGTTTACAGGTTCGTATTGTTACATTACGGTCGCCAAGTGTTGATGCGTGGATGATAAATTAAAGATATTTCTTCTAAAAATGAATTTATTGGCGCGCAGACCGTTTGGGTTTTAACAAAGAGAAGAGAACAAAAGAAGATTATAAAAACGTAAAATGACAATCTAGAATTATATAAAATTGAGGGTTGTTATAGAAAATATGTTGTATGAACTGACATTTCAAACAGATAACAAATTTATGATTTTAGATAAGTAAGATTTGAATTTAATACATGAAATATATGTTGTGTAGTTAATTAATTTATATTTAAAATATATACAATACAAAAATACATTAAGATAAACAATTATTTATGGTCTTTGTCAACATTATTAAAACTATTCGCAACAAAGTGCATTTGCCGAGAAAAAGCTGTAGGCGCTTCAACATCACACACTTATGAATTATATGGTATTAAAAAAAATTAAGTATAAAAAATATATTGTTATCAATAGCGCAAGTCGCTATATATAATGATGTAGGTTATACTAGATTACTGACCGTAATATAGTATTGATTTATCTAATTGACTTCATTAATCATTAGTGTTCACATAGTGGTATTACATTGACTTCATTAATCATTAGTGTACCTAATTACACTAATGAAGTGTCAACTTTTTTATCACTTTTATTAAAACTAATAGGTAAATATTGTGCTTAGGTACGTATATTTTAAATTTTCGTCTATTAACTCTAAGTAGCCATACCCTTATCGATAAAGCTGTTACTACCCATTTCCATCGTTATATTTGTCTATATTATCTTCTGTCTTCTTCCCCTTTTTCGGATGCCTCTCTGACTAGCAAAGGTTGGCAATCTGCTTCATATACTCTGTTTTATTCTTCGCGAAGCAAAAGTTCGCTGGCACTCGAGATTCCCGTCCTCACTCCTTTTGTATCTTTATATCGTCTGTCTTCTTCTCTTTTTTTGGGTTCCTCCCTGGCTAGCGAAAGATGGCAGTCAGCTTTATATACTCCGTTCTATTCTTCGAAAGGCGAGAAGACAATCGCAAATTCTTGTATTATTCTTGTATTATATTTTTCAGATATTGCATAGCCAGGACTTTTTCTGCTACCAACACCTCTTCTTCCACGATACATCATCAACTTTCTTCTTGATCTTTTCCATCAATCTATCGTTGTCTTTATCTTTCACGTATTATTTTAATATCTTGCCTTATCTAGTGCAAAGCTTTCATGTGCATTTCTAATCATGCTAAATCCTTGACTGTGTTTTGAGTATGATCGAGGCAGCTTACCTTACTTTGCTGTACTCTGAATATGGATATGGATGTGATATTTAAGTTCGCAATCATACCAAATTCAGCTATAAGTAGAATTTCAATAGATTAAAATATACAAGATTTGTAATGAACATTACAATATTTTTATATTCTTAATAATGTTGCGGTATAAGATGGACCATCACACTTTTAAAGTTAATATAACAAACCAACAGTATATCGAATAGTTTGCAACTAAAACAGGTTTATCCTGGCGAGGGGTAAACTTTTCCTTTAAATCTAGTAAAGCCTTTTAAAAAGCTCAAGAGCTCGTAAAAAGGTAAGACGCTAAAAGTGTACCTACTACGAAAAAGGAAACTTGACACAGCAAGTGCAGTCTTTAAAATTAAAAGTATATTTTTACTAACCGACTTCAAATATAGGAGGAGGTTCTCTATTCGACTGTGAGTTTTTTTTTTTGTATGTTTGTTACGCGATTACTCCGCCAAGTACTCGTATGAACAGATTTTGATATATTGTTTTGTTAAAAAAAATAAAAAAAAATTATTACTTAATCCAATAGAAATTTAAACATTATTGCATTATTAGTAATTCTTAATGTAATAAAAATAAAATTAAATCAGTACATTTCATGTAGGTAGGTATTTAAATATTATAAAAATCGATGAAAAATTAATACGTATAATTTCACGTAGGTATTAGTTACATTGGTACAAAAAAAACTTTTTTAAGTAAATTATAATATACCGTGCTTGGAAAGTCATAATATGTCCAGCAGTGGACGCATACAGGCTGACTGGATTGGATTGGAAATTATAATATGAACCTACATAGCTATTAGTATATATGTGAACATTTTCTCACACTGACCTCGGTCAGTTTTATATAAACCAAAAATTGGGTCAAAATTCTTACATTATACAGACTTCCACAGACACACGTGGAAGAAATCAAGAGCCTAATTAAAAATTTCACGATGAAAAGAAAAATAAAAATACATTGTGACAAAACCTAAGAAAATTCTGTGGCACGTGTATTCAGTTGAGAGCGAACTCTCTCATTAAGGCATTCGCTCTGAGAAGCATTGAAAACATTAAATAATTTAAGCATAATAATATTAAAAAGACTTCACGATATTCATCTATTGAAATCACGCAAGACCTACCTTATTTCAAATACCTACTTTAACAGGGCTCTCTCCGTCACTCGTTTCATACAATCGTAGTTCCAATTTCATTTGAATATTAAGCAACCAAAGTCCATGAAATTTTGCAGACATATTCTAGAAACTAATCTGTGTCTGTGGTGTTTTAGATTTTTCTAAAAATATGAAGTTTTAAAATTACAGGTGCTCAAAGATTTGTATGAAAATTTTTAAGTCCGCGTAACTTTAAAACCGAATATTTTAATAGAAATCTGGAAAACCACAGACATATTAGTTTCTAGAATATGTCTGCATTTCATGGACTTTGGTTGCTTAATATTCAAATGAAATTGGAACTACGATTGTATGAAACGAGTGACGGAGAGAGCCCTCTTAATTATGTAACAATCAATAAACCCAACCCCATACGCATCTACTTTAGCTTTTTCAACCCCCGACCCAAAAAGACGTTATAAGTTTGACGTGTGTATCTGTGTATCTGTCTGTGCCATCGTAGCTCCTGCACTAATGAACCGATTTTAATTTAGTTTTTTTTATTTGGAAGGTGGCTTGATCGAGAGTGTTCTTAGCTATAATCCAAGAAAATCGGTTCAGCCGTTTGAAAGTTATCAGCTCTTTTCTAGTTACTGTAACCTTCACTTGTCGGGGGTGTTATAGATTTTTAATTTACAGTTGTTAAAGATCCCACTCCCAAAAGTCGTGATAGCCTAATGGTTGGTCAGGCGTTTGATCCCGGGCACCTCAAATTTTTCGGAGCTATGTGCATTATAAGCAATTAATATCATTTGCGTTTTAGAGTTCCGTACCCGAAGGATGCAAACGGGGTCCTATTACTAAGACTCCGCTGTCCGCTCGTGCATCCGTCTGTCAGCTGGCTGTATCTCGTGAACCGTAATAGGTAGAGAGTTGTTATAGACTGTGTATTTTTGTTGCCGCTCGCGCAACAAATAATAGAAATGAAATGCGAAATTACTGCCATGAAATTAAAAAAAAGTAAAGTGTTATTTCGTACGACGGAACCCGTCGTGTGCGAGTGCGACTCGTACTTGTCCGGTTTTTATATTACACACCAAATAGTTCCTAATTCTTTTAATTAACTTTTTTTCACCTTTCTTTATTATAAAAATCAAATGAAAAGTAAAATAAGGGTGTATAGGTTTTCTTGGCAGACACGACGGACAGACGGACGGTGGGACGGACGGACAGACAGACAGACAGTCAACAAAGTGATCCTATAAGGGTTCCGTTTTTCCTTTTGAGATGACGAACCCTAGAAATATGGAATCCCATCACCTAGTAAACTCAATCTTCCAAACGGTTTTCAATTATCACTTTATTCCCTGGAGTATGATTGAAATAAGTACATATTTATTGAATACTGTTTGCCTCGAATTGTGTTTCGAATTAAAAACTTCCGAGAGAGAAAAATCGCTCTGTAAGCTCAAATAAGAAACACGTGTTTTATTTATTTCATTTCTGTTTTATTATAAAGGAACAAAAATATAATAATTTTCACGGGAAACAAACATTTTTATTATATTGTTTATTCATCTTTACATTGAATATGAGATCTCATTTGTTTATTTTTATAATACTGGTAATTCATGGTTGACTTGCTCTTTATAAAATCGTATCTGATACTGAATAATAAATTATGGTCTCATTTGAAACCAGGGTTTATTGACTCTTACCACTGAATAATACAATAGTATTACTTTGAACGTAGGCATTAAAATTCGTGTATCTACTCATAGGGACTTGTAACGACTTGAAGAAATGCTAAGAATAAGTTAACCCTAGACTGCAATCTCACCTGGTGGTAAGTGATGATGCAGTCTAAAATGGAAATGGGCTAACCTGGACGGGGTATAGCAGTTTTTACTAAACCCATACCCCTTTGGTTTCAACACGGTATCGTACCTGAACGCTAAATCGCTTGGCGGTACGGCTTTCTCAGTAGGGCGGTAACCAGCCACGACCGAAGCCTTCTACCAAACCAGAATATTAGAAATTATAAAATTCCTAACTCCTGACGGGAATCCAACCCGTCTCTACCAACTAATAAGACCACGGCGCTAACCACTGCGCCAGGGACGTCAAGATTATGATTGCTTTTCAACCAGAGCACATTAGGCAACAACGATTTTTGGCGGTTTTCTCGCAATTTTAGTATCTAAGGCTATGTCGAGAAAAAAGTCTCGTCGCACGGGTTTTTTTGGGCTGCAGGCATGACTGTCATCGAGTTTGAGCCTTCCGTGCATAAAAAATTGCACTTTTTAAAAATCAATTTCTGAAAGTTTCTGAAATGGTACACTTACTTACATAAATGAAATAATTTAACTTATTTTATTTTATCCAAACGGCACACAAAACAGGTTGCAACCAAAAACTGCGTCCAATGCATGGATAAAAAATGCACTTTTATTTTGTTTATTTTCTTAAATATATTTACTTAAATGAAATAATTTAATTTATTTTATTTTATTTAAAATGCACATAAGTTGCAACTAAAAAATGGTCACAATCATATTATGAGACCAGTAGAACAGGATCCAAGTAATAATGATTAAATAATACATTACCCAAGAAGATAATATAAAGTATATTTCTGAAGCAGATAATAGAATTTGTAAAATACATGAAATGCAATTTTAAATTTAAAAACTGTCCAGAGACAAATAAACTCAACAAAAACAAAAGTTTCCTCACCCTAAATTTAAACAAGCCAAAATATTTATTTTGTACATAAAATTGACTAAAGTAAATAAGAAAAATAAACAAAGTTTGCTGGCCAAACAAGCACGAACAACTAACCGACAAAATACTGAAATACTAGAACAACATTTGAAATTACCACAAAATTTACTCGAAATATGCATATAAAATTTCACTCGCCGCTAAATAGGACAAGCAAGAGAAAAAATAACTACAGTTTCACTGGCTGGTTCGTACCAAAACCATTATCTTAACGGCTATTCTCGAATTTCGTTACTTTCGAGCACTGTTCCGAATATTACTTTGTTTCCTCTATAACCAATTACTGAAGTTTTAAATGGAATTGTACATTTTTAGAACTGTATAAAAGTTGAAATTATTATGAACTAGCTGATACCCGTGACTTTGTTCCCGTGGATATAGGTTTTAAAAAATCCCGTGGGAACTCATTAATTTTACGGAATAAAAGGTAGCCTATGTGTTAATCTAGGATATACTCTATCTCCATTCCAAATTCCAGTCAAATTCATCGAATAGTTCTTGCGTCTAAGAGGAACAAACATCCATATCCATACATACATACTTTTCGCCTTTATAATATTCGTAGGATTTGGCTGGTTGGATAGTTTAATAGAGACGTAAGAAGAGTAATGGGAAGCGGCTGAATGAAGAAGGCTTGGTGGAACTTTCTAAGAAAGGTCTATGATCACACGATAATGCCTACAGGCCAGGCAGCCAGAAAGTTTCTAAAATATGTCTGCAAAATTTCATGGACTTTGGTTGCTTAATATTCAAATGAAATTGGAACTACGATTGTATGAAGTAAGTGACGGAGAGAGCCCTGTTAATCACATCATTTAGTTATTCGAATTTGTAAGATAATGATAATTACATTAACTTAAAAACTAACCTACGAGTAAGGGAGGGTCGCGACAGAGCAGCATATTAATGTATTCGAGCGTAGCGTTTCTATTTCTGAGTAAGGTCGTGGTATGTGATCACTTTTGAAGTGAATTAGACAGTTTCAGAACTGTATAAAAGTTGAAATAACTATGAATTCGGTTTGTTAGAAAATGTGGCGGAGTATTTCAGTTTAATATAATATTTTGTCATGTTTTCACTAGTGATTTAATTTTTATATTTTTATATTTAAAATAAAATACTGGCTACATTTCAGTGAAACTTGTTAGCTTTTTATGATACTAGATTGTACCTGCGACTTCGTTAGTCAGTCAGCTTTTCCTTTTATTGTATATTCAGATGAGGTATGTCATGGTATGATGATCACTAAACTTTTAAAGTGAATTAGACAGTATCAGAACTGTATAAAAGTTGAAATGACTGTGAATTCGGCTTGTTAGAAAATGTGACGGAATATTTCGAGTCTAATTTGACACGTGTCCGCGGGCAATGTTAATTTATATTTTATACAAAAACTAGCCGATGCCCGCGACTTCGCCCGCGTGGATTTAGGTTTTTCGAAATCCTGTGGGAACTCTTTGATTTTTCGGGATAAAAAGTAGCCTATGTGCTAATCCAGAGTATAATCTATCTCCATTCTAAATTTCAGCCCAATCCGTCCAAACACACACACACACACACACACACACACACACACACACACACACACACACACACACACACACACACACAAACTTTCGCCTTTATAATATTAGTGTAATAAGTGTGATATAGGCTGAATTTCATTGAAACTTGTCAGCTCTATAATATGATACAAAAAGTTCTAATTTAAATATGAAGTTTCATATAAAAAAGTATGGATGAAAATATCATTAACGATTCATAACTTTTTTTCCTAATTTCCATTTTTTAGGTAGAATAAAATATTGCCAAGGAAACTCCTATTTTCAATTAATTAAATTATTCATTCATCTAAATATGTAAAGGGAAAGGATGACTGACTGACTGTTCTATCAAATAATAGAATAGAATAGATTTTTATTCAAATAAACTTTTACAAGTTATTTGAATCGTCAAAATAATTTACCACCGGTTCGGAATGCCGTTCCTACCGAGAAGAACCAGCAAGAAACTCGGCGGTTATCCAAGCACAGTTCAAGCAGTAGTTTGAGCTGTGCGTTGGTAGATCCAGTAGGGCGAATCGTGCGGGACATGCTATTATGTCGTAGACATTCGCTAAGATCGGAGTTTTAAAAATTCAACCCCTAAGGGAATAAAATAGAGGTTTGAAATTTGTATAGTCTGCGCGGATGAATTCGCGGGCATAAGATAGTTACCTAAGTATATATATTTATTCACTCCTTCAACATTATCTACATAATATAACTTAGGTGCCAAAATTTAATGCAAACATTAAATTCTGTTAATCCATTATCTTAGATCACTAGTGCTGTAACCGTTAATAGGGTACACTATTTATGTCATTTTAATGACACAAGAAGAGCGCGGCTGTGAGACACAAATGGTACAATATGGCGGGCATAATCATCTATCCAAGATTGGATTTGGGACAGCCCTAGAAATGTTTATAGAATATACCTATTGGGATTTGATCCTGGGCACGCATTCCTAATTTTGCGAAGTTATGTGCGTTTCAAACAATTAAACATCGCTTTAATGGTGAAAGAAAATATCGGGAGGAAACGTGCTTGCCTTAGAGTTCTCCATAATGTTCTCAAAGGTGTGTGAAGTCAGGTCCATAGTACGCCACGCTGAAGTATGGATTGGTACGGTTAGTTATGTACCAAAATGTAATAAGCCATTATCTTAGATCACTAGTGCTGTAACGTTAATAGGGTACACTATTTATGTCATTTTAATGGCACGAGAAGAGCGCGGCTGTGAGACACAAATGGTACAATATGGCGGGACATAATCATCTATCCAAGATTAGATTCGGGACAGCCCTATAAATGTTTATGGTATTTAATGCTTAGGCTAGTAATTAGGCGCGTCTACATTCGGATGTAAATCAAGGCCCTTAATTGCTAATTTTTCACAAACACGCGGTAGTGCTGGTAACCCTAGGTTCTTTTTTAGGGTTCAGTACTGCAAAAGGAAATTTAGCCCCTCAGGGGGTAAAATATGGGGTTGTGTGTAGTCCACGCGGACGAATTCGAGGGCATAAGCTAATTATAAATACAAAAGAGTCTCTGTTTGACTACATTATGCATAACAATTTTATATGTCTTTTTTATAATAATAATAAAATATCTAGGATAGTATAAATTCCCTAGAGATAGGAAATCTACTAGATATATGTAGTTCCGTATCCAGGAAATGTATTAAGAGGCTTAATTAGACTAAGTGGTACAGTATAAACTATTAATCCATTATCTCTTTCATCATTCAGATCCCGTTATGTTGTCCCACATTACAGTTTACGCCATTTTAGTGGCGACTAAGAAAGACTAGAGATGGGAATTATTGCTACTTCCAAATCTTTTTACCCGACTGCGGCAAAACCAAAAGGAAGGGTTATGATTTTAGCAGTCTATGAATGTATGTATGTGGGTATGTATGTGGGTATGTATGTTTGTATCCAGATTCTGTGTGTTCCACCGTAGCGCCTAAACTACTAAGCCCATTTTGATGAATGAGGTGTTAATCGATTCGTCGTAAAGGTCCGGGTGACATAGGCTACACTATATACGAAAAAATTGACCTAACGGATGTTACATGAAAAAAGTAGGGTCTCCAAAAATTTTTTTTGCTATTGTATTGAGTGATCAGAATTTTTTCCTCTTTCATTTGACATCCTCAAATTCATAATGTAAATGTACTACAACATTAAAATATACCAAGCGACAGAAAAACTACTTTACTATAACATTTCAGCGTTTATTAAGACGATCGCAGTCGGGTTTTAGTTTTCAAATTTTTAATTTGATGAAAATATTTTTTCTTCACAATGATTTAACACGTGATTTTTAATTTTTCGACTTACAATAGTTTGCTACATTAATTTAACAGTGAAATAAGTGTTAAAAAGATAAAATCATTTAGTTAATCTCATGCATCGCTATTACATTGCTTGTTCGTGCCCCTTCAACATAGGTCCCTAACTACGTAGGCCAGTTCGGGTCGTTCCTGCATCCCGTACCTACTTGCCACACGATTGCCCTGTCGTAGAGTCTAAAAGTCATCTTATTTTTTTTAATTACAAATTTTTCCTGTTGCTATTTAAATTGCAACAATTATCCTTTGCGACAATTATTTATATTAATATTGTAATGTAATCTTAACTTCGTTCGCGTGGATGTAGGTTTTTAAAATTCCCGTGGGAACTCTTTGATTTTCCGGGATAAAAAGCAGCCTATGTGCTAATCCAGGGTATAACCTATGTCCATTCTAAATTTCAGCCCAATCCGTGCAGTCGTTTTTGCGTGAAGGCGTAACAAACATACACATACATGCACATACACACACACACATATACACAAACTTTTGCCTTTATAATATTAGTGTGATTCTAATGTAATCTTTACTTAAACCTATTTTTTTTTCATATCCTGCCTTTGTCGTTTCTTCGTCCCGTACCTTACGATACGATTGCTCTATGTAGAGTCTAAAGTCTTCGTCGAATCCCTGTATGTACCTACTCGTACTTGAGCGACGGACTCCACGGGCTTTGATGCATCAACTTTATTTTACAAATCGCATGGCTTACTTTGCACAAGTTTTTTGTAACTCGGTCGCAACTTGTTTGACAGCTGGCAGCATCTGTAGGCAAAGTTCCGCGCGACACATTCGTTGCCTGTCGCTTGTCGTAGATTGAATAACTTCCACGGTTGTCGTATTCAGATTACTTACTTTCATTTCTGGTTCTAGGGCTTTTTTTTTATTTACATACCAGTTAACCCTTGACTGTAGTCTCACATGGTGGTAAGTGATGATGCAGTCTAAGATGGAAGCGGGCTCACCTGGAAGGGGTATGGCAGTTTTCATTAAACCCATATTCCTTTGGTTTCCACACGGCATCGTACCGGAACGCTAAATTGCTTGGCGGCACGGCTTTGTCGGTAGGGTGGTAACTGGTAACTAGCCACGCTCAAAGCCTCTCACCAGACCAGACCACAAAAGAAATTATAAAATTCCTAACCCCTGCCGGGAATCGAACCCGGGACCTCCCACTAATAAAACTAAATATCACTACGCCAGGGAGCCCGTCGAAAAAGGCAAGTTGGTACTTTTCTTGCGACTTCGTCGACGTGGATTTAGGTTTTTAAAAATCCCATGGGAACTCTTTGATTTTCCGGGAGAAAAAAGTAGCTTACGGAGCCTACGTCACTCTCCACGTCTTTAATTTTTATATCCCGGCAAAAACATCGTAATCATCGGTACTTTTCGATACGTTGCTCCGTTGCGGCATGATGAAAGAACAAACGAACACACTTTCACACATAAGAGACTGGGCAGACGACGCACAACAGACAGACATACAGACAGACAACAAAGTGATCCTATAAGGGTTCCGTTTTTCCTTTTGATGTACGGAACCCTAAAAATTGATCAAAGAACAGCTGCATAGCACGTACGAGGTAAAAAACTATAATATATATCAATAACTAATCCATCCATACTAATATTATAAATGTGAAAGTGTGTGTCTGTCTGTCTGTCTGCTAACTTTTCACGGCCCAACAGTTTAACTGATTCTGACGAAATTTGGTACAGGGTTAGCTTATATCCCGGGGACGGACTAGGCTGCTTTTTATCTCGGAAAATCAAAGAATTCCCACGGGATTCCTAAAAACCCATCCGCTTAACCGATTTGTATTAAATTTGGTACCGAGGTAGCTTGCATCCCTGTGATTGACATAGGCAACTTTTCATCCCGGAAAACCAAACAGTTCCCACGGGATCTTCAAAAACCTACATCCACGCGGACGAAGTCGCGGGCATCCTCTAGTAACTGATAACAAATAATTGAAATGTTGCCGGCGTTATGTTTTTAATTTTCCTGTTCTTTAACCTGTTTACTGCTGTAATCCATTTACTTCATTAGTACGAGGACTATTTAAAGTATCAAGAGTAGTATTTAAAATATCAAATTTTAACATACTGCATACTGCATAAAGTTTATCAAAGAAAAGAAAAAGGACTTGCAAAAGGAATTGTAAATACAGAACGGTAAATGAAAATACAAAGCTACAATTTATTCCCTCTTCCAATGTAAAATGCAAATACAGTTTCTTAATTAAAAATATTAGAATGCTAATGGTTATTTCTTTCGATTCCTTTTATCTAAATTGGTTGTGTCTTGGAAATGCAGAGTGCAAAATAATAGTACTATAACTAACAGTGATAGCATTTTTTTTTCTTTATTTATTTAAGGGCTTTGATACATTTAAAAGTACATGTCAGCCCTATTATAATCTAATTAAATACAACAATACAACAAAATTCTTAATCTAACAAAATAAGTCTTTCTCACTACCATAATTTGATTTAGAAAGCAGCCATGTGCCAGTGATAGCATTAAACAAGATAATTTTCAAAAACTCTACCGACTCACTTCTTACTCTAGTACAAGTGTAAATTAAAAATTTATAACACCCCCGACAAGTGAAGGTTACAGTAACTAGAAAGGAGCTGATAACTTTCAATCAGCTAAACCGATTTTCTTGGATTATAGCTAAGAACACTCTCGATCAAGCCACCTTTCAACCAAAAAAAACTAAATTAAAATCGGTTCATTTGTTTAGGAGCTACGATGCCACAGACAGATACACAGATACACAGACACACAGATACACAGATACACACGTCAAACTTATAACACCCCTCTTTTTGGGTCGGGGGTTAAAAATGAAGGTATGGGTACTATGACAGGGTGATTTGCATATTTTTTATTGCAAGAAGATATATACAGTGGACCCCCGGTAATTCGACAAACGTTTTGTAGGACATTGTCGAACTATCGAATTTGTCGGATTATAGAGTCCCCCTATAGTCCGGATTTTTTTACAAAAGAGTATCTTGTAATCCGACAAATTACAGATCCAATAATAGGGCTCTAGGTATATTATTATGTTATAGATACTCTGAAGTACAAATCATACTTCACTATGTATGTCTTTAGTAAATTCAATAATAATGGCATGTCGGATTACAGGGGGCGCCGGATTAGTCAGGGCCCGGATTACCGGGGATCCACTGTATTTTATTTTAATACCTATATATCTTGCGCTATTATGTTACAATTTCTGATAGAAAGAAAAAAGAGGTTTCCTAAAAGACGAAAACGGACGATTTGTAAAATGATAAACAGACAGATACACACACCTACCTTCTTTTACATTTATAACCTGTATGCATATAAGTAGAATAAGCCTGCGATAGGTGAAAGTAGTTACGTGGTCGTGTTTAAATTGTACCTATATTTTTCAAATCATTATTGGTTTATATCAATATTAGCCTTCGGTTTGGACTTCGTAAAGTTTGCATCAAACTGTTTCATACTTGTAGTGGTCCAATTTTGATCAGAGGCTTAGTAGTATTTAGTCTAAAAGTTTTGTCTCCGTACTCACATACAAACAAATAAATAAACAAAATGTTACAAAATATTTGAAATAGTACAGGAAAAGATAAGTTAGGGAAATAAACTTAACAAAGTGTCCTTCAGAAAACTTTCTGACTTACAAAGTTTTATTAAAGTTATAAATATAAGCTCACGGAAAGATGACATTCTAAACTTAGGAACTACGACCGTAGGTGATACTGCAGGAACGATCCCACAGGTTAGACGAGCAGGTAACTGAGAAGTTTGACGCAGTGGTGGCGCTGGTGCAGTGGTGAGCGCTGTGATCCTATTAGTGAGAGGTTCCGCGTTCGATTCCCGGGGGATTCCCGCGTTCGGGGAAATTTGGAATTTTATTATTTCTAAAGGTTCTCTGATCTGGTCTGATGGGAGGTTTCCTGATTCCTGTATTGCCAGACAGTATCGTGGCAACCCTCTGCCAGACACCCTTAAACTTTTTAACTGTAAGGGCGTCTGGCAGGGGGATGCCACGAGAGTAAGTGTCTGGAAATACATGTCGTGATTTCTAATACTGTTACGAAAAAAATATCACATCACACTATCACACTTAATATTATAAAGGCGAAAGTTTGTATGTGTGTGTGTGTGTGTGTGTGTGTGTGTGTGTGTGTGTATGTTTGTTACTCCTTCACGCAAAAACTACGGGACGGATTTGGCTGAAATTTGGAATGGAGATAGATAATATCCTGGATTAGCACATAGGCTACTTTTTATCCCGGAAAATCAAAGAGTTCCCACGGGATTTCAAAAAACCTAAATCCACGCGGGCGAAGTCGCGGGCATCGGCTAGTAAAAAAATATAAGTCTTTATAATTTAAGATTTTTTACACCTTTACTACCTGTTATGTCCCAAAGCCACCATGATCCAAACTTCATAGTCGCTGATCGTTCCTCCCTGTGTTGGGTATCAATGCGCAGAGAAACTTTCATCTTTTATAAAATAACGAAGGCCTGGCACGCGCTGGCTCTCTCTCTCTATAAGTTCTGGTGCAAAATATAATAAACTAGATGATGTCCGCGATTTCGTCCGCGTGGATTTAGATTTTTAAAAATCCCGTGGGAACGCTTGATTTTCCGGGATAAAAAGTAGCCTGTATACGTCCCCGGGAGGTAAGCTAACTCTGTATCCATCAAAATCGGTTAAACTGTCAGGCCGTGGAAAGGTAGCAGACAGACAGACCGATAGACAGGCAGACACACCTTCGCATTTATAATATTAAGTATAGATCTACGAAATTAGCTACTTAACTATTCCGCCTTCGTTTATTAAATTTATTTTAAAATACCTAATACGTTAATTTTGAAGCTAATTCCGTAGTTCAAAGCGTCCACGGATGCTATTGTGAGCCACTTATGCAGGAATCTCTGTGATCTTCTCATTAATAGGCGTGAATAGCTCTCTTGATCTATCTCGCCTGACATCAAGTGATACTTTAATTGACATCTCTTAGCACTAATTTTTCTTAAATTCAAGTATAATTAATTAATAAATATCTCTCACCGGTTTATTCCTTTTATCTACTCTACAATAGCCACCAGGATGTATACGAAACGTTTGTCTATCTATCCACCCCATTATATAAATATGAACGTAGAAAGGATAGGTGAGAGCCCTTATTCCGTTTATCCACCCTAAAATAGCCACTCTAGGTAGATACCTAATATTAGAATTCTCCAATTTAAATATGTATTACTTACATAAGCAAAATGATAGTATTATTTATCGCTATAAAACGTCGCAAAAAAACCTGTCAAAGTAAAAGGCAATGTTCAATTTAACTCTGCGGAGGCAAAATCGTGGGTGAAAACTAGTTTTAATAGTCCAATAAAAACCCAGCTTTAAACCCAGTTATAACTTTAAAAAGAGAATTTTTAAATCTAATACGTTTCTCAAAGAAAATTTAAAATGGAATGAGATAGATCTTTTTGTGTCTGTAACGACTTTATGAAGACGGTCCAACTCACTTAACATTTTCATTAAAATGCATCGGTTCATTTCAGTTTTTATATCACTAGCTTATGTCCACTACTTCGTCCGTGTGGACTACACACATTTCAACCCCTATTTTACACCTATAGGGGTTGACTGTTCAAAACCTCTTTTTTAATGGATGTCTATGTCATAATAACTATATGCATGCCTTTCAGCCCGATCTGACCAGTAGTTAGTGCTGTTAAATGTTTAAATACTACCCCGCAATGAAAGTCCGTCTTTTTAACAAGTTATTTATAAAATTGATATTAACGTTTTCAGTTAAAAATAATGAAATAAGTACATCTGGAATTTTGGAAATTCAAGCCAAGTGAAGTAGGGGCGGATCAGCTAGTTATGTATAAATTACCAACTAGCTTCATATTCTATTATGTCCTTTATTGCAATGTCCCTTTAAAGAATAAAGACGCTAACAGTTTTCAACGTGCCAAATCTTAAAAGGCCTTTTATATCAAAACTAGCATCCTAACAAAACGTTACTTGGCGTCCGACGAATACAAAAAGCCTGGCTTTGCGTTTTAAATACTAGGGTCAATTCACATTGCACGATGAATTCAATCTTGAACTTTCAAAAATGAAACCTGTTTTAGTAATGATATTGACTCGAAGCGCCAAGAAAAGTGTCGACTTACGTCATGCATAAGTAATTATTTATGGAATGACATCTTATTTCGTAAAAAAATAACTTAATAAGAAATGTAGTAAGTACTTAGATAGGTAAATTAAAAGTAAAAATATCAACCTTTATTTAACTTTGTGTAATTGCAAAGGTTTTCCATCTCTGAGCTGAAATAGATTTTATTGATAGAAATGAATAGTTATCTAATACAGCTAAGACCCAATTTATTTAATAATTTGGATATCACACAAATTGAAGACGTAGGTACTTTTTATCGAATTTGATTAACATTTAAAGCCTTTGAGTTCGATTCCTTATAATTCATTCTTTGTAATAATAATTAATCTAATAGTTATTTCTAAGTAGGCTTGGTTTTACAAAACCTTTAATAATAAAAATTTACTACCAGGTAAGATCGCAATCAAGGGCTATTTAGTCACCAAATAAAATTAAATTGCCCCCTAATGTGGGCCTACCTTTACAGTGACATAACCCAGTTTCGTGCCGCGGTTGACAGGCACCATTTGCTTAGCTCAAACTTACAGAAAATAAGCTAAAAATAAAATATTTCAAGCCACAGAAGCGCTCGGACGTGATGGCTCAGATTTTTGCGGTCTCGTTTAATAGTTTTACATTTTACACTTTTGGTAACATTTATTTTGTTTTTATTGTATTTTTATTCTTCTTTAGACACTTGTCCCACCGCTGACGAGGAAGCTACTAGCTGTCAACTATGTTCACGCTTAAGAAACGTACAATCAATGTATGATTCTGTATCATTAAAAGGGATAAAGAGGTACCTAAAATAGCCACGGTCGAAGCCGCCAGCTAGACCAGACTGTAGCGATAATTAAGAAATTAAATTTCCCTTAATGAGAATCGAACCCTGGCCCTCTCACTAACTACAGCACTCACCACCTTACCAGAGATGTCGTCAGGTGACCTGGTCCAGAAATTTCAGTCTTTGTATACAGGTAGGTTTTCTTTGTAATGTAAGAAAAGAAGAAGGAAAGGATTTTTAATAATCCTATCCAACGGAGCCAAGGCGGGATAGCTAGTGTTGGATTTGAAAAACAAGATCTTCATTAAAAAAAGCAAAAGAAAAATGCTTTAAGTGAAATCTTAATCAGTAATTAATCTAATTAAAAACCGTCAGCATGTACATCCAATTGACTGACATAATTTTCAACCTCGGTCAGTAGGTTAATTAAGCAATTATCGCGAAATATGGAGAGTTACTGTGATATAGAAATAACTTTATATGCACATAATATACTATTATAGTATAGCAATGTCGTTCATACTTGAACCTAGAGACTCTATAAATAACTAAAAGGTTTATAAACTATGCATTAATGAACTATATAATAATTCTTATTAAGTATTTTTTTTTGATATTATGACATAATGGATCCGAGACATGATCTCCGAATTTAGAATTTATAAGACACTGACAGACAGACAGGATAGACAGAACGACTGCAAATATTTAATATATCGTACAAACTTAACAATTTCGACCATCAAAAAGAGTACAATTGTACCTACTTTGAATAAATGATTTTGACTTTGACTTTGACTAATATCCAAATAGACTTAGAGATCTCGTTTTGCTCATAGGTAGGTACTTATTCTATATCGATGCTTTGTTCAGTCAAATATATAGGTATATTTTATTATGAGAAAGTGTATCTACCTAACAGCATTTCAAAGGTAAAATAATCGGAATTTTAGTTTAACTACATTTGCTCAAGTTCCTCCCTGGATCTGTTATCCCATTTTTCATCCCCCTCGCGCTCATTACACTGAAATTCAGCCATCCCTTTCTGCTGGAGTCTGTTTTAAATTTCACATTCCCTGAATTTATTCCCTCAAATGCTTCAGTAAACAGGTTATTTTTCTTAGAGTTGTATCTTCCAGAAATTCTTTTGTAAGGTTAGAGCATCTGCTTATTTGTAAAAATCTTACGTCAAAGAATCTGGTAATGCATGGCGTGATTTCTAATATTATTCCAAAGAAAATATAAAAAAATTAGTCTTCATACTTTGATGTACCTAAGATTTTTTACACGTTTATTACCTGCTATCTCGCAAAGCCACCATAATCCAACTTCATAGTCGCTGATCGTTCCTCCCTATGCTGAAGTCAATACGCAGAGGAACTTCCAGCTTTTATAAAATAACGAAGGTCGAGCACGAGCTGGCTCTCTCTCTCTCTCTATTCGTTTTTGACGTAGGTAGGTACTTGGATGCATGAATTGTTGAACATATGTATTTGAGTACCTATTGGTTTTTCAGGGTACAGCCAAAAGACTGGATACTTTATATTAAGTCCACACTGATATTAGGACTTGTTTATACTTTTGTCTCTTATTTTTTATTATTAGCGATGGGCTTCTACCTATGAACCTAAGGCCTCATTTGTTCTATTTGGACGCTTTTTTAACGATCGTTAAAAAAGCTCTCGGGTAAATGAGGCCTTAGCATTTATTTTGAACTCGACTATGGTACTGATTCTGAACCCAACTAAATTTTCTAACTGTTCTCATCTTTTTCTTACCAATGTAATTAATAATAAAATGACAGACAACCTTTATTTAATTTAAAACTGTCAACTTTAGTTATTAAATTAAAATTAATTTACCGTTTTTTTTTGCAATATTAAAAAGAAAAAGATGCAGACATTTTAGTTTCAAGACTCCAGAATTGACGCCTATGTCTCTCCTTCAAGGCAAGAAGCCTTCAATAAATTTTCGTAACAGTAATAGAGTACTTAAATCTATTTTTAGATTTAATATGGTTACTCTGAGAGGTTTCTCAGCCTTATTAACTTCGCCATTCCATCATATTTTAACATTTATACCAAGATTCCAGAAATTTTATATTAAGATGCTTGAATTTACATGATTGTCTATTTATAGCTATCTAGTAAAAAAATGGGTACATCACAAAAAAATAATTATAATTTGTTCATTAACAAATAACTAGTTTACTTAAGTTACATGTGGATGGCGCTGTCCGTCATTAACTTGCAGCGATACACATAAAAATGTTAGGTATATCTTGTACGATGGTACGGAACCCTAAAAAGGAAGGGCTCCGTACCTCAAAAGGAAAAACGGAACCCTTATAGGATCACTTCGTTGTCTATCTGTCTGTCTGTCTGTCTGTCAAGAAACCTATAGGGTACTTCCCGTTGACCTAGAATCATGAATTTTTTTAGGTAGGTAGGTAGGTCTTATAGCACAAGTACAGGAATAAAACTGAAAACCGCAAATGTGTTTCAATATTCAAAATAAGATAACTATACCAAGTGGGGTATTATATGAAATGGCCTGTACATCCTAAAACAGATTTTTATTTATTTTTTATGTATAATCGTTTTTGATTTATCGTGCAAAATGTTGAAAAAAATACCCGAGTACGGAACCCGCAGTGTGCGAGTCCGACTCGCACTTGGCCGGTTTTTTTTTAGACTCGCTTCATTTAATTACGGATTAGCATTACACGTGTTCGGGAGTCTCGATTAACAGAAAATGTTCCTGTATAATTTTCCCCGCCCTTGTAAATAGATTCACAAAGTTAGGTTGTTACAATTAAATAATTAAATTAAATATAGAATTAGCTTAAACTCCTTCTCGGAAAATGAACAGATATTTTGGCGGAACGTTATAAAAGCTCCGGTTCTGATTTGATATTTAGATTTTAATAATTCTCTAGCGATCGCCCGGGGCTTTCGCCCAGTTAAATATCTCTTTGTTCCCTATCTCGTAGGAATTTCAAAAAAATTAAGAGTGTTTTTTTGTACGATGGCACGGAACCCTTCGTATGTGAGTTCGACTCGCATTGGCTAGTTGATATTTCTTTTAGGACCAGTTAAACCACGAGTAGCTTGTGTGGCCCGCGAACTCGTCCACGTGGACTGCAAATAGTTCAAACCTCTAACCCCCATCGGGATAGAATTTTCAAAAATCCTTTCTTAGCAGATATTTAAGTCATACTAGCTATTTGCATGCCAAATATCAGCCCGTTACTGCCACTTAGTTGGAGCTGTGCGTTCATAGATCAGTCAGTCGTCTTTCCCTCTTTTTCTTGGTTTAACTTGGTCTTTTAGTCTTAAACTAAAACTAGCCGTGTTTTCTAGCTAATTTTAGTTTTGAATGTCTTTGCTAGCCTAGCAGACAACTACAAAATCATAAACAAAATTCTTTTTTTTTATGATAAAGTCAGGGTAAATTTTAACTTGAAAACTGGAGGTTTCGATTGAAATTTTTAAATGTTGACTCAGAAATAACCAAATTTCGGATATAGTATCAAATGACAAAATTAGCTGCAAATGAGCTCTACTTTCACCCCTTGCAAGAAATGTATCGCATTACCAGTCATCTTGTATATTAAGTTGTAATAACATATGACTCTCAGATCCCAGCTAGAGTTTCCCGTGGTTACCGCTCTGCAACAACCGCTGCTAGCACGCAACTTGTACTGCCGTGGCAACTTTGCAACTTTGCAACTTGGTAACTTTGTGGCACGGCAACTTTGCGTGTTGGCAACTTGCGGCGAAATTAGTTTCCGATGTCTCGTGCATACTACTAGTTGCTGGAACATTTTGTTATTGGTTTCAAATGTAGCGAAGTTATTTATATTTACTTTATATATGAAAACCTTTTAGGTTTATTAAAAAGCAGCCGCCGAGTTTCTTGTTGGTTCTTCTCGATAGTGCGCACATGATCCAATTGCAAAAGCACTTGAATTTGAATATTTATATTTCTTTCGAAGTTCAAATAATATCACGTTATTAGTTTATAATTTTTAGTAACACTTTTTGCATAGGTAGGTAAAAATGCTATTTCTAATTTGTTTATGCTCTTTATGTAAGTACATAATATAAATAAAACAATTTGAGATCGCTTATGTAATTTATTAAAATTTTCTTAGTTGAGTTGAATATTATGGTATTCATCAATATAATTAATTACTAGCCGATACCCGCGACTTCGCCCGCGTGGAATCAGGTTTTTTGAAATCCCGTGGGAACTCTTTGATTTTCCGGGATAAAAAGTAGCCTTTGTGCTAATCCAGGATATTATCTATCTCCATTCTAAATTTCAGCCAAATCCGTCCAGTAGTTTTTGCGTGAAGGAGTAACAAACATACACACACACACACACACACACACACACACACATACAAACTTTCGCCTTTATAATATTAGTGTGATACATGGGTTGCCTGGAAGAGGTCACTTTAGTAACAAGGTCGGCCCTTTGTTTTTAAGTATATCTTGTATTCTTACTCTTTCTAATTTTGGTAACAATAAAGATGTTTTAAATTAAATTAAATGTTTAAGTAATTAATTTGTATTGTACATTATTATTGGTAAGCCTACTCGTGCAAAGCCAGGCTGAGTAAGTTAGTATTATTGTATCACATTCCTTATAGCTCAGGGTTTGGATAACTGCTACCTAATGGTAGCAGTTTTGTTGGGATAATAATGCAGTGGGTCCCCAAACTCATCTGCAGCTATTATTTATAATAATTCACCGAGAGAGGTCTGGATCTAGACCAAACGATTAAGCGTTTCGGTACGATCCCGTGTATAAACTAACACGGGGTTTGGGTTTAATTAAATGGCTACCTTGCATTGGAAAGCGTAGTATTGGAAGAACACTCATTAAGTGGACAGATGACATCCCGCCTGGATTCAGGCGGTGCAAGACCGTGGTGTGTAATCCTAAAACCTTCTTTTTTATTCAGATACAAGTTAACCTTTGACTGCAATCTCACCTGGCGGTAAGTGATGCTGTAGTTTAAGATGGAAGCGGGCTAACCTGGAAGGGGTATGACAGTTTTTTATTTAACCCATATCCCTTTGGCATCGTACCGGAACGCTAAATCGCTTGGCGGTACGACTTTGCCGGTAGGGTGGTAACTAGCCACGGCCGAAGCTTTCCACCACAGCAGACCAGAGATTAGAAATTATAAAATTCAAGACCCTGTCAGGCATCGAACCCGGGACCTCCCACTAATAAGACCACAGTGCTTACAAATTCAAATTAAACTAAAAACCTTGATCTATTTATTTAGAAACTGCTGTCTTCGTTAATTATTTGCTAAAAGCTTTTCCATTAAAGTCTCAGTTAAATAAAAACTTCGATAAAAAATTGGTTTGTAATCATAAAAGCATTCAATAAGCACTTTTGTGAAGAAAACAATAACTTCCGTTCACAATAGGTACCAAGGAAATGCTCATCTTTCATATTTACTTACTTCCAAAAACCTTTCACACAAACTTAGAAGTCATTTCCCTATCATCATTACGTACAAAGCCTTTATGACACGTCGACGATAGACGCGTAAATATACAGCGGAAAATTCTCTTTTATTTTCACAAACAATAAAAACCGCGGTTTAGAGATCTTACAGTTAGGTTGGGTCGGGAATTGCTTATAATCGCGGGTGACAGCTGCTATTATCGTAGTTATGGGTTTTGCCGTTTGTTACTTATATGGTTTTTAAAAAAATGTTTAAAAAAACGTAGGGTTCTGCACTGTTTATTTAGAGTGCATAGATTTCTGAAGTTTGCAACTTTGATTGTCTGAATTTTTTCGGTCTACCGCAGTTTATTACCGGAAAAATCATGCTGAACCGTAATTATTTGGAGAGAAACAGAATATTTCTTACTGAAAAAGCACATTATGTCTTGGTTTCTTATTTTCTCCCTTTTGAGAGAAAGCACTGTAAGATGTCCCAACCTAACTGTTTGAGTTCCCATTTAATTCCCAAACATCTCGTTACACAAATAATATAACTGTAAGGTAGCTAAACATTGACAAACGGCGATCTAAATTCATCATTCAGTACCATTAGTAAACTAAAACTGCCTTTGACCAGGCTTTGAACTGTTTAGTTATACAATTTGGTGTAACGTGTTTATGTTCACGCTGAAATGTTTGAATTTGCTAGTTGCCAACTGAAACCAGCTGAGCAACGGTTAAACGCAGAAGTTGCCGCGGGCGCTAAGCAAAAACCGCTGCGAACACGCAACTTGCTTCGCCTTGGCAACTTCGCAAGTTGCAAAATTGTTGTTAGGTTTGAGCACTAAAAGATGCAGAAAGTTTGCGATGCACTTTTGATCATATCGTGTTGGGGTTAACGAAGAGCAAAGTTACAGCCAAGCGATTAAATGGTAAAATCATTCCATATTATCTTCATCCACTCATTGCCGGTCTACTACTGAACACAGGTCTCCTCTCAGAATGAGAAGGGTTTAGGCCATAGTCCACTAAGCTGACCAAATGCATTTGAGAATATTATTATGGAGAACTCTCAGGCATGCAGGATTCTTCACGATGTTTTCCTTCATCGTTTTAGCAAGTGATATTCAATTACTTAAAACGCACATACGAGTAACTCCAAAAAGTTAGAGGTGCGTGCCAGGAATCGAACTCTGGACCTGCCGAATAGAAGGCGCACATTTTGACCTCTAGGCTATCATTTTACCATTATCAAACAAAAACTCTCTTTGACCACGCTTTGACCCGTTTAGTTACACAATTTGGTTTGAATTGCCACTAGTTGCCAGCTGAAACCAGCTGAGCGACGGTTAAACGAGGAAGTTGCCGCGGCCGCTAAGCAAAAACCGCTGCGAACACGCAACTTGCCTCGCCTTGGCAACTTGGCAACTTTGCAAGTTGCAAAATTGTTGTTAGGTTTCTTGAACACTTAAAGATGCAGAAAGTTTTTGATGCACTTTTAATCATATCGCATTGGGACAAAGGAAAATATCTCGTAAGAGCAAAGTTACTGCCAAGCAATTTAGCGGCAAAGTCCCATCATCATCCGCCTGTCGCTGGTTCACTACTGAGAATGAATCTCCTGGCAGAATGAGATGGGCTCAGAGCATAGTCAACCCTTTCCAAGTATAGATTTGCCAATCTATACTTGACCAGTGTCGACTACAGCCTAAGCTTTTGTACTTTACTCGCCTTCTTGCGCCTTTATAAGCCGCAAAAACCAGACACGTTGAGCCTCAGATTCCTCCAGTTGGCTTGCGTCTTAACCACTTGGTTATCACCGCTAACCAAGTGGTTAAGACCTAACCTTCTCTACTTAAACTTTTAAAAATATTTTGTGTCCATATTTCGGAAATCAATGTGTAAGGTGTCTCTGGAAAGTATGGCTAACATTACGTGTGTCTGTAGCCTTATCTCAGAACAGAAAACGTAGCGAAGGTAACTTATTATGATTTGCAGCGACACAAACTTAGTTGCAAGTTGAAGTGCAACTGAAACGACGACGGCTATTTATTGAGTTGAGCTGTAATTCTTACTTTATTGTTTCTCTCTGCTTTGCTGGTTGCACATAACATAGTTGGCGGTCGTGACGCAACAAGCGCAAAAACTGGACAAACACGCTTTTCACCCGACTACGGCAAATCCAAAAGGAAGGGTTATGATTTTAGCAGTATATGTAAATGAACAAGTGTAAATTAAAATTTTATAACACCCCCGACAAGTGAAGGTTACAATAACTAGAAAAGAGCTGATAACTTTCAAACGGCTGAACCGATTTTCTTGGATTATCGCTAAGAACACTCTCGATTAAACCACCTTTCAAACGAAAAAAACTAAATTAAAATCGGTTCATTAGTTTAGGAGCTACGATGCCACAGACACATACACAGACACACGTCAAACTTACAACACGATTTTAATTTAGTTTTTTTTGTTTGAAAGGTGGCTTGATCGAGAGTGTTCTTAGCTATAATCCAAAAAAATTGATTCAGCTGTTTAAGAGTTATCAGCTCTTTTCTAGTTTTCTTGTAGAAAAGAAGGTTAGATAACCGTTAGGTTCATAATATTATGTCAATAGACAAATCTCAAGCTGTCAAGATGGACGTTGCCTAAATACATAATTTATTTATTTGAAAATGATGTTTTGGAAAACTCAAATACTTTGGATCGTCGGGGGTGTTATAAATTTTTAATTTACACTTGTAATTATTAATTCTGAAATAACGTATAGTTCAGAGTGCATGCGGACCGTATCTAATGTGCGATCAGTATTAAGGCAACGCGAACTTAGTTGCGAGTTGAAGTACAACTTTAACGAAGACAGCTATTTATCGACTTGAGTCTTGAGCTGTAATTTTTCCTACTTTATTGTTTCTTTCCGCTTCAGTGCCTTCTTGACTGTATAACTGAAAACTGAACTTTGCAATTAACAGGGCTCTCTCCGTCACTCGCTTCATACAATCGTAGTTCCAATTTCATTTGAATATTAAGCAACCAAAGTCCATGAAGTTTTGCAGACATATTCTAGAAACTAATATCTGTGTCTGTGGTGTTTTAGATTTTTCTAAAAATGTGTAGTTGTAAAATTACAGGGGCTCAAATATTTGTATGTAAATTTTTAAGACCGTGTAACTTTGAAACCGAATATTTTAACAGAAATCTGGAAAACCACAGACATAGATATTAGTTTCTAGAATATATCTGCATTTCATGGACTTTGGTTGCTTAATATTCAAATGAAATTGGAACTACGTTTGTATGAAGCAAGTGACGGAGAGACCCCTATTAAGTAGATAAGTGTACGTACAGACGGGCTACATCATTCATCTAACCATTTACTTACTTACTTACTAGAGTCTAGACGATGCTCGCAACTTTGTCCACCTGGATTTAGGTTTTTAAAAGTCCCGTGCGAAACCTACCGTCAAAGAAACGATTCAGGGTTTTAGTTTATGGGTTTAATTAAACGGCGACCGGAAAGCGTAGTGTTGGAAGACCCCCACTAAAGGCCGATTCACACCAATTACGTAGACGTAACACGTGCGTAGTGACGCGCGTAAACCCCTAACACACCGGGTTACGCATACGTCCACGCTTTACGCAAGCGGTGTGCCATGTTTCATACAGTTCCATACATTACAACGCAATGGTACGCGCTACGACTACGCTTACGCAGCCTGTGGGAACGAGCTATAAATGGACCGACGACATCAAACGAGTTGCAGGGCAGGCGGCGCAAGGCCGTGGCGCGTGAAAATCCCTACAAGAGATCTATGGCCAGCTGTGGACGCCTATCCGTTGATAATGATGATGATAATTATTTTTAATTAAACCGCAACATATAACCCTTCCAAGTTAGTCCGCATCCTAAATTGCCGTAAGGTGGGATTGCAACTAAAAACTGTCGAAGAATAATACAAAAATAAGAGTCGACACATACGGTTGGAGTTGAGTCTTTTCGATAACAACATAAACTCAGCTTTAAGTACTTTGACATACGGTGGAAATGGGTAGTTAATACCCACCCATTTGTCTTACCCATCAGTGCTTAAAGCTGAGTTTCAGTAGGTATACTGAAAATAACACAAGAAATCAAGTAGGTAAGGATGCGCTGAAGTTCGTGGCATGACTCTACGCCACCATTTTACCAATGCGAATAAAGCTAGTTAAAAAAAAAAAGGAAAATGCCGCGTCTCAGCTCTGCCGGTGTGCATTGCACTTTAACTTACAAAGCTTACGGTAAAAGCCAATGAAATTCCAAACGAAGCTAACAAGTAGGTAATTATGTGAAGTCAATATAATAATTGCCTGGCTTTATAATGGTGTTATATAATTTGCATACTGCCTACGATTTGATAATTATATTATGCCTGTTCGTAATCCTAATGTATAACAAACATAACATTGTTATCCGCCGCGAATTAATTAGTTTACTACCTATGTAACATAATAACATAGGCATAGGATGTACCTATACTTACTATAACATTATTATTTCAGCTTATTAAGGTAACTCAATAATTAATGTAAGACCAATTTGTACCTACATTCCAGAGATTAAACTATTTTATATTTATTTATTTATATTAGTACAAAGTAGTCAGTAGTAGTCCTTATTCTTTGTCTACATTGTAATGGGAAATTCTGAGCATTTCAGCTTTCCAAGTCCAAGAGTTAAAGCCTGGATCAGTCAATCAGTGAGTCCGGACGTTTCTTTTTAACCCCCGACCCAAAAAGAGGGGTGTTATAAGTTTGACGTGTGTATCTGTGTATCTGTTTGTGGCATCGTAGCTTCTAATGACCGATTTTAATTTAATTTTCTTTGTTTGAAAGGTGGCTTGATCGAGCGTGTTCTTAGCTATACCTAATCCAAGAAAATCGGCTCAGCCGTTTGAAAGTTATCAGCTCTTTTCTAGTTACTGTAACCTTCAACTGTCGGGGTTGTTATAAATTTTTAATTTACACTTGTTAGTATTTAGGTTTACTCAACATACTAGTATAATCTAAAAAATAACAGATTCTGAGTAGACCTTTGATACCAAAATAATGTTCCAGAACAATATATTATAATATCCAAATCAAAAAATGTCGACATAAAAACCTCATTATATGGGACAGAGACTTTATTTGATCAAGAGACTTTTTGATATATTTAGATAAACACACAGTACTCAATAAGCACCAAGTCAGAGCTCTCATACAAAAGTTTATGTTAATTTATGCCTAACAGATTTTATTTCAATTTTCAACACATTTTCTTTGGCAGTTACTCTGGAAAAATATGTGTATTCTGTCCTTACGAAGAAAAACATCCATTAATAGTACAAAATGGTTTTTTTAATCGCATCAATCGGTGATATTTTGTTCAGTGGTACTACGAGTATAAATCCTTGTTAGCTTTAAGGTTTCGTTATCTTTTACAAATGTCTATAGTTCAAAAGTCCAGCTGTTTTTTTCTGACACATTTCGCGTTTGCATTCTCAATTTTGATATCCACCCTTCTAATATATTTTTTGGCGGTCTATAAGTAAATGCATATTTTGTTGTAAAGCATGACTATGTCATAGCATGTCATTATGTATTGTTGGACCAAATGGGCCAGTACATAGACAAAAGAGAGAGTTGCGTATAGCGTCTCTCCCTTCAAGTGAAATGGTAGCTTTATACAGAATACCCTTGGAAGGTAACCTCGTTCGCTTTTAGTGATTACATTTCGCTCACTGAATGTACGTAATGCAAATATCATTTGGATGTTTAGTCAATATTTTCGAGTTACTTATCAATGTTTGCTCTCGAATCTTTTATGTGTGCAGACGAGTTTTTTAATACCGTCTCTCAATTCAAATGAATGTTTGTCGATGATTTTTTTTTTGTCAATTTATTAGTTTTTTAGGGTTCCGTACCTCAAAAGGAAAAACGGAACCCTTATAGAATCACTTTGTTGTCTGTCTGTCTGTCTGTCCGTCCGTCCGAAACAGATTTTTATTAATTTTTATGTATAATAGTTTTTGATTTATCGTGCAAAATGGGCAAAATGTTGGAAAAAATACCCGAGTACGGAACCCTCAGTGCGCGAGTCTGACTCGCACTGCGATGATTTATTGAAGTGTGCAGGTACGTGTAATTTTATGTTCAAATACATATTTTGCTTCTATTTATAAAGTTATCATAAAGTTACCTGATCTAAATTGATAGAAATTGTTCTACGTAGAAGAAGCCCATTTATTTATGATTTTTATTAATGTAAGCATCTACATGAAATTTTATCTCTGAATCAATGTTGTGAGAAAAGATTTGATCAAACTTGGTAGACATTTTTCATAAGAATAAAGACAAATAGATTGATAAGAACATTTTTCCTGCTCGACAAACATACTCTTAAAGCTCTTGTAAAAATAAGAAGCCAATTTTGTTCAAGACAAATGTTATGTTCTTGTTTTATCAAGAGGAACTAATAATGCAGTCTTGAAGTAATAATAGGTAAGTAGGTACTTACCTACCAATACCGGGTTAGGTTATCGGGTATGGACTGTGGCGGCGCTCTTTAAGGAAGGTCTATATGTTCAATAATAGACGACCACATGCTGGATGATGATGATAAGGTACCTCTAGAAGAGCTGTGATAGCCTAGTGGTTAGGACGTTGGACTTCTTTTCGGGCGGGGAGGGGGTGGGGAAGGAGGGGGAGAGTTGGGGAGTGGGGGGAAGGGGGGGGGGGGGTCCGAGCCCGGACACGCACCTCTAAGTTTTCGCAGTTATGCTCGTTTATCGTGAGGAAACCTGTATGCCTGAGAGTTCTCCATACTTTTTTCAAAGGTGTGTGATGTCTGCTAATCCGCACTTGGCCAGCTTTATGTTAGACTATGGCCGAACTTTTCCCATTTTGAGAGGTAAACTGTGCTCAGTAGTGAGCCGACGATGGTTGATGAGGATGATGACCTGTCTTGTTTCTGCTCGGGTGGTATTTCTTAAGGCCAGCAGTGTACAAAAAGATGGCAATAATGAAGACAACGAAGAAAATAATTAGGTATTAGTATAAATTGTTACGGCTACACTCACGTATTTAGTCAATGTAAGCCAGACTAGTTTTGGACCCATCCGGGGTCCTTTTTCAAAGGGACTCAGCTCGCTGGGACCCCGGATGGGTTTGAAACTAGTCGAGTTTACATCAACTAAATACGTATATATATTTATACTTATACAAGTGTAAATTAAAAATTTATAACATCTCCGACAAGTGAAGGCTACAATAACTAGAAAAGTGCTAATGACTTTCAAACGACCGAACCGATTTTCTTGGATTATAGCTAAGAACACTCTCGATCAAGCCACCTTTCAAACAAAAAAAAATCTAAATTAAAATCGGTTCGTTAGTTTAGGAGCTACGAGCCACTGACAGATACACGGATACATAGAAACACAGAAACACACGTCAAACTTATAACACCCCTCTTTTTGGGTCGGTGATTAGTAATGGAAATCGATGGAAATCGCTCACGATAGTTTACACTTTTAACGTTAAAAAAAATCAATTAATGTAATGTGCCAAATATACCGAATACAATAGTAATATAATATCATAGTAAAAAAGACACGATGATTTACAAGGAAATATCAGATAAAAGATTAAAATGAGCCAATGCTTTCGTTTAATTTATCGGGAGCACATAAATCTTTTACTGATTCATAGAGGGAAAGAGATTTACATTCTCTTACGACGAATTTATGTTCTCTACAATGATTCAATTCGGTTATTACAACGATTTTATAGATCTATATAGTAAGTATGATAAATTGAAAGAGGTATGCCATGGGGCATGGCAAAGCGCGATCAAGTGCGAGTCTGATTCCCACGAGAAGGGTTCCGTACCAATGTACTAGGTGCGAGACATATCTAACACTTTTATGTAGAACACTGCAAGTTAATGATGGATGGCTTGCTATGTGTGATTTAGTAAACTAATTTTAATTTAATTTTTCGTGAACAAATTTTTTTTTCTCATGTTAGCACAAATTCACGGTTTTTGGATTGTTTCCTTTACTTGTGCTACCAACCTACCTGCCTTTTATAATTCTAGGTCAACGAGAAGTAGCTACCCTATGGGTTTTCTTGACAGACTGACTGATAGACAGACAGACAACAACGTGATCCTATAAAGGTTCCCTTTTCCTTATGAGGTAAGTACCCCTAAAAATGAATCGATTGCGGTTACAACTTTTTCTCAAGTCATGGATGGCTAACACTTAATTTAGATTTTTTCTAGTGGAAACTTTTTCGGAATTTGATTAGAATAGAATAGAATAAATTTTTATTCAAATAAACTTTTACAAGTGCTTTTGAATCGTCAAATAATTTACCACTGGTTCGGAATGCCGTTCCTACCGAGAAGAACCAGCAAGAAACTCGGTGGTTGCTCTTTCCAATTGAGTAAAAACTGAAAGCAATATAATTACCTATATAATTACCTATATAATTACCTATATAATTGCTACCTACTGGTAGCAATATTATTAGTTCAGGAACTAGGTACAAAATGAGGCTTATCACCATCTTAATCTATCGCTGTCCCATCACTGAGTATGGGTCCCATCTCAGAATGAGAAGTGGGTGGGTTCAGGTCGTAGTCCACCCAAGTCTGCACTTGGCCGGCAGACTTTACACGCCTTCAAGAACATAATGGGGAACTCTCAGGAATGTCGACTTCATGATGTTTTTCTTCACTTTTGCAGCATGTGATATTTAATTGCTTAAAACACACATAGTTCCGGAAAGTGTGTGCTAGGGATCGAACTTTGGAACTCTCAACGAGACCAACGTCATAGCCTCTAGGCTAACACTGGTTATTAATATAAAAGTCCTTAAAATACATTGCAACTGGAAACCCATTTCTTTAAACTTGTGTAAATCACTACTGACAAAAATGTTTATAAGCAATGTTCGTCAGAAAGATTTCTTATACACTTCGTATGAAGATCAAAGTAAATTTAGTTTATGCTAAAACCGGATCCATTCAAATGCACTTAAATAAAATCATCATAAAGTACCCAGTAGCAGTACAAATTAATAAATCTATAGATCTTATTGTGTGAACGATAAGGGTTATATTTGAAAAGCATGTTATCCCTCTTCGAAGAAAGAAGGACGACAAACGTGACAGCGTTGATTGCTTGCATGCGCTCGCGCACAATCGACCGTCTTCTTTGTGCTATATTGAAGTATACACAAAAGGAAAAGCTAACTGACTGACTGACTGATCTATCAACACACAACTCAAACTACTGGATTGGACTGAGGCATGCAGATAGCTATTTAATGGCATAGACTTCGGTTAGGAATTTTCGAAAATTCGACCCCTAAGGAGGTAACAAAGGGGTTTAAGTTTGTGTAGTCTACGCGAATGAAGTCGTGAAGCTAGTAAGAAGATATTTTGAAAATAGTTTAAAATTAGCATGTTATAATTTAATGTCCTCAGTGCTTGAAGACCAATCTTCGAGCTAATAGATCAGTCAGCCAGCTTTCTTTTTATGTATTTAGATCCAAACTTAGTGAAAACAAACTCTACAACAAGTGTAAATTATAAATTTATAACACCCCCGACAAGTGAAGGTTACAGTAACTAGAAAAGAGCTGATAACTTCAAACGGCTGAACCGATTTTCTTGAATTAGAGCTAAAAACACTCTCGATCAAGACACTTTTCAAACAAAAAAAAACTAAATTAGAATCGGTTCATTAGTTTAGGAGCTACGATGCTACAGACAGATATACAGATACACAGATACACACGTCAAACTTATAACACCCCTCTTTTTGGGTCGGGGGTTAAAAATCGTTTCAAAAACTGTAACTAGATTTACAATTTTTTTTGCGAAGTGCAGTAAAAAGCGGGTGTTATTATATAAAATCAATATGACAGCAACAATACAGCCTTTGTGACTGTTTGATATTCAATAACGGTTGCAGGCTGCATGTTAACAGGCTGGTTATGGCCTGCTATTGTTTACGGCCTGGCACTTAACTGGGCGCATAAAATATTTGTAACGACTCCCGACTATAAAATGTTTCACAAACAACTGACACACATATTTTCGGTTTTGTGGAATTGAATTAATGAGTGCTTTTCAATGCAATTTTTATGTGTTTTATCACTGAAATCAATATTATACTACTACTCTTTGTGCCGTCAATATTTAAATGCTACCTAGGTTTGTACGTTATTATATTTTTAAGGATGTCACAAAGCAGTTCAAAAAGACATCATGTCTAGGTCTCTAACATAGAGATTATACTTTAAAGTATTTAGGATTCCATGCCTCAAAAGGAAAACGGAACCCTGATAGGATCACTTTGTTGTCTGTATGTCTGTTTGTCTGTGTGTAGGTATATAGTACCCCACTTGGTTATAGTTATCTTACTTTGAAAATTAGATATATTAGTTTTATTTGTTCATGAACACATTTTTTTTTAATGTTGTAACCACAAATTCACGGTTTTCGATTTTTTTCTTTACTTGTGCTATAAGATCTACCTACCTGCCTTTTTTCATTTGTGGTCAACGGGAAGTAGGTACCCTATAGGTTTCTTGACAGACACGACAGACGGACAGATGTACAGACGGTCAGACAGACAGACAGAATGACAGATAGACAGCAATAAGGTAAGGTTAGTTATAGGTAAGGTTTTAAGGTACGGAACCCACAAAGTGATCCAATAAAGGTTCCGTTTGTACTTTTGAGGTACGGAACCCTTTATAACAGACACAGGTGGAAAAATCTTCTGGAGCGGGCTCGAGTCTATGATGATGATGATAATGATTTGTTCGAACATAAAGGAAATAACCCAATGCGCGCCAACCAAAACAGCAATAACAGAGCACAAAACAAAACTCTTTGACACCATGATACAATATAGCAGTGATAATCCATTTCCCACTTATTCATGTCTCCCCCACTCTTTATCATGTCATTCCGGCCACAGATTACGTGCTATTGGTTAAAATTAATCCAAAATCACTTGGCAACGAACGTATGATGAGATTATGTTTCGTTCGGAATAATCCCACGGATTTTCTCCCGAGGTCTTGCTTCCTTGATAATAAGTACAACGTTGATCTCAATTCGCTCAACGCTATGATTGGATTTGGTTCTGGAATAGACTTGGATGTTTTGAAATTTTGTACCGTATTATGGTAGCAGTACATTGTAGAGACTGCTTTGTCGTTTATAATGATATTCTATTATGTGCATACATTTCTAGTGCTTACATAATAATCTTATTAAGTCTAGGAATCCATTTTGGTCTTTGAGCTTATTATCTTGTAGTGCATTGTGAGTGTGTAAATATCTTTGCTGTTTTAAAATTTATCAATCGCTTGACCACAATCACACCTGATGGAAAGTGATGATGTGGCCTAAGATAGAACGCGTTTATCTAGAAGATGCCTATTCACTGTTGTTTTAAAGATACCTGGGCTGTAATTGGTACGAAACACAGATCGCGGAAGAGTATTCCAAACCTTAGCTTTGGACGGATGAGGCTGAAATTTGGCACGCATATAGCTATTATGACGTAGACATCCGCTAGGAAACGGTTTTTGAAAATTCAACCCCTAAGCGGGTAAACAGGGGTTTGAAATTTTCAAAATTCCACACGGATAAAGTCGCGGGCATAAGCTAATTCTTTTTATATAAAAGTATGTACTGATTAAAAGATAAATGTTTCTTTGATATTTTAATTAGTATGATACTGGAGTAATTAGTATGAACCCTGGTTTGAGTAACAGGCAAACAAGATCATCAACAAGTCGCTGTTGTTACGTACAGTACACTTAGTACAGTTTATGGAACACTAGCTGATACCCGCGACTTCGTTCGTGTGGATATAGGTTTACTAGGAACTTTTAGGTAGGAACTCTTTGATTTTCCGGGATAAAAAGTAGCCTATGTGCTAATCCAGGGTATAATCTATCTCCATTCTAAATTTCAGCCCAATCCGTCCAGTAGTTTTTGCGTGAAGGAGTAATAAATATATACACACACACACACACACACACACACACATACACACACACACACACACATACAAACTTTCTCCTTTATAATATTAGTGTGATAAACCTAAAATACACTAGTTGAAACCTTTTTATTAATTTCAGAGGGAAAAATATTTACGTTAAATTAAAGTTTCACCTTGTCCGTTAGAAAATATAAAAGTAATTGTAGTTTATATTTTTTAAATGAGCTAATAGAATTCAAAGCTTCCTTTGGGACCTATTAACGCATTCCAAATGCCTACGTTGATTCACGGTCTTGTCTCACTTTGAAGTTTATGTTACAAGTGATTAGAGGTAACAGCGAAGCGAAAAATCATAGGTCTATGGAGGTAACATAATATTTGATTAATATTAGACAGATGCTAAATGGGTAAGCTCATACAATTTCCATATGACAATTTGAAAATCATGAAATGAAACAACCAACGCATAATCTTCTGTCCCTCATAGCTTCAACCTACACACACTCCCACACACCCACACACACATACCCACACACACACACACACACACACACACACACACACACCACACACATATTATATACACTTTCGGTATTACCTGTAATTTCGTAATACTTCTTTAATTTTGAAAGATAAACACTAGTAAAATTCGTACATCCATGGTAAAATTATAATATTGGAATTGCGAGTCACAAAATTTAAATCCTCTGCACTCTGCCACCGCAAAAACAAACTAACACGTGAAAGTGTATAAATTGGGACAAACCCAACAAACCGAAGTGGATTCTCTTTTTAGTTGCATTTTCGGAATGCTTTCAGGAGTTAAAAAGATTACAAAATGATTTGTGGCACTGGCGGGGGATATTTTAAGCAAACAACACTACGGACTTGAAAACAATGTTAACAGGAGACTCTTAGTCACTCGGTCTATACAAACGTAGTAAGGTTGAATTTGAAAATATTCATATCAAACTCAATGTAATTTTGTAGACATGTTCTATAAATCTATCTGTATCTGTGGTTCGCCAGTTTTCCGTAAAAATGATTAGCTTTGAAATTACATGGGCTTCACAATTGTAAATGAATTCTTGAGACCTTGTAACTTTGAAACTGAATATTTTAACGGAAACCGTGCACCAGAACACTTATAATATACAAAGTAATATACAAATGATCTTAGACTTTGATATAATTGCTATTTGAAGAGCTAATGCAAAAATAGGTAAGCATGTATATCCTCGTTTAAAGAGGTCCTTACTAAATGGGAGATAAAGCCAGGCAAAGTATTTCAAATCAGAAAGTCTACCTCGACACTAAAATCTAAGGTAACAGCCGTTTATCAAGTGAATCGAAATAATCAATCCCCCTTTTAAATTATAGGGCACAATTTGACTAAACGTATCCGCACCGAAACTAAAGCATCGCATCAATTTGATTACGGCGTAGCGGGCGTGTACAAGTGCCGACTATTTGTCTTTCTGGTATTTGAATTCAATTCAAAATGTTTGTATTTGAGTTCAAGTATTCAATACAAGCAAACCTTCACAAGCTTTTTTTAATCATAACCATCAACGATACAGGTACAACGGTCTCACTCGTCCATTCCGAACCAGTGGTAGATGCATTTGACGATTCAAAAGTATTTGTAAAAGTTTATTTAAAAAAAATCTTACCTGCTTTATTTTACTCTACTCTACAGAACTGTACTCTACTCTACTCTACTGTACTCTACTGTACTCTACTCTACTGTACTCTACTGTACTCTAATCTACTGTACTCTACTCTACTCTACTCTACTGTACTCTACTCTACTGTATTCTATTCCTCTCAGAATGAGAAGGGCTTAGCCATAGTTTAGACGCTGATCAATTGCGGATTGGCAGATTTCATACACCTTTGAGAACGTCATTAAGAACTCTCAGGCATGCAAGTTTTGTCGCAATCACGTCGGTCCGTTACTCTGTTGCCACGTGATTGGAAGACAAACTTGCTAACAAACACACTTTAGAATTTTTAATCCATACTAATAATATTATTATAAATGCAAAAGTGTGTCTGTCTGTCTGCTAGCTTTTGACAGCCTAACAGCTTAACCGATTTTGATAGAATTTGGTGCAGAATTAGCTTACATCCCGGGAATGGATATAGGCTACTTTTATCCCGGGAATTCAAAGATTACCTACGGGAGTTCCTAAAGGCCCATCAGTTTATCCGATTTATGTGAAATTTGGTACAGAGAGCTTGCTTCCCAGAAATCAACATAGGCAACTTTTTATCCCCGAAAACCAGAGTTGCAGATGAAGTCGCGAGCAACATCTAGTGTTAGCAATATGATACTCAACATTCGCTCTTTTGAATTACTAATCTTATAAACAGGATAAGTTATTGTTTTAGATATTTGGCAATAATGAAACATCAATTTTTGCATGTCATTTCATCACATTGTGTTTTATATCTCAAAAACTATATCTAACTATCTAACGGATCAATTACGCTTTGCATTTGAAAAGTTCGCGCTGTGACATGTATTTTTCACACGAATAGCCCAGTCCATTTCGTTAACCATACGAACACAATTTGACTAAATGTATGGCTGCAAAACAAAAACACCGCATCAACTTAATCACGGGGCGGTCAGATGCAAATGTTTCGATTTGTTTGACCTAACAATCCAGTTTATATGGACCACAATGCGCAATTGAATTTAATGCTAGGTACTAGTTTCATGTCACGTTATATTTTCGGTCACAAAGTTTTATGACTTCTGTAGCGAAGGAACAACGTAGGTAAATACCCACATCAAAAATTCTGGTAGCCAGAAATACTCGCCTTAATTTCTATATTATTATTACTTTAAGAGATGAATTGAATTCATTCAAGACTGCTTCTAGTGTAAAGTTTAGCTTGAAACTAAATAAGCTTAGTCATTGTTAGAGTTCCGTACATCAAAAGGAAAAATGGAACCCTTATAAGATCAGTTTGTTGTCTGTCTGTTTATCTGTCCGTCGGTCTGTGGGTCTGTCGTGCTTGTCAAGAAAACCCATAGGGTACTTCTCGTCGACCAAGAATCATGAATTTTAGCAGTTTTTTTTTTGATTTATTCTTATGTTTTCTTCCAAAAAAGAACAATGTTGTCAGAGTTATTAACGATGATGAATATTTGAGAAGAAAACTGTGTTTTGGCACTTAAAATTCGTTTGTGATCTTTGCCATTATTACTTTAAGAATACCAAGTGGATATTTTAAGCAAACATTCACAGTACATTTCAAAGATATTCCTTATGGCAAGTGAATATAAACACATTAGTGAAATCCTTTTGATGGGTAAGGTGGCTCGTCTCAAACAATGGTGAACAAATAAACAATCACTAAAACAATGTTGAGTGTTTTCAAGGAATTGAGGACGACTCTCTGTCCTTTATTTGTTGTACGCTGTTCAGTTATTTGTAAAGGCCGCGTATACAAAAAAAAAATTAAAAATTTAAAGATTTCAAGTGCTAAATTTACCACAATAGGAAAATTTTTCACATAATTGAATAGATGTTTAAAATAAACCAATTTTTTAAACCACCTAAAAACGATTTTAGTATGATGACTTGTAAAAATATTTCTACTGAATTTATTCTAATCAAGACCCATATTTTCTACATTTAAAGAGTGAAATCAAGACTACATTTTCTACATTTTAGTCAAATCAGCTACAAATATTTATTTATGATCAACTAGAGGATGCCCTGAAGACACACACCACCAATGTAAATAATTTGTACTAACCAACTAACCATAATTTTAATTTGTAATATAATATACTAACTCACTAATCAAAACTATGCTTAAGCTCTTTAAATTATGGTATCAAAGTAACTTGTATATTTTAACTTATTTATTTTTTTGTATGAAATTAATTAAAGCTTTATTATTATTATTATTAGAGGATGCCCGCGACTTCGTCCGCGTGGATTTCAGTTTTTAAAGATCCCATGGGAACTATTTGATTTTCCGGGATAAAAAATTGCCTATGTCAATTGCAGGGACGCAAGCTACCTCGGTTCCAAATTCCATGCAAATCGGTTAAGCGGATGGGTATTTACATTTAGGAATCCCGTATGGGAACTCTTTGATTATCCGGGATAAAAAGTAGCCTATTTCCATCCCCGGGATATACTAAGCTAAATCTGTACCAAATTTCGTCAAAATCGGTTAAACTGTTGGGCCGTGAAAAGGTAGCAGACAGACACACAGACAGACAGACACACTTTCGCATTTATAATATCAGTATGGATATGGATGATAAACTAACAGTTGATAATATGTATATTGAGATTTTGCGTCACTTGTAATAATATTATCAGGAGAGCTCGTTACATAGCCTCATGTCTAGTATTTACTCAATATCTCTCGAACCCTCGCACGGCAGGAGTGTACCTAGTCGAATGTCAATAGTTAATCAAACCATCCAGGATCTCAGGCACAAACGAGTAATCAGGTTTGAGGTTACTAATGAGAGATGTACTTGCTTACATCTGGCTAGCTTTAGACCAATATTATTATCACACTTCACACTAATATTATAAAGGCGAAAGTTTGTATGTATGTGTGTGTGTGTGTGTGTGTATGTTTGTTACTCCTTCACGCAAAAACCACTGGACGGATTTGGCTGAAATTCAGAATGGAGATAGATAATATCCTGGATTAGCACATAGGCTACTTTTTATCCCGAAAAATCAAAGAGTTCCCACGGGATTTCAAAAAACCTAAATTCACGCGGGCGAAGTCGCGGGCATCGGCTAGTGTGTATTAAAGACGTTGAGGTTATGAGACTCTAATCATGCTATTGATATAGGTTTTGAACTATTTATACCTAGCCACAATAATGCTCTTTAGTTATTATAGTGATTTATTAAAAAAAATGTATAAACTTGCAGTCGAAACTCTTAACCAGACAAAAATACTTTTCACTGCAACAGTCACAAGTATTGTTAGCCCCCGACCCAAAAAGAGGGGTGTTATAAGTTTGACGTGTGTATCTGTGTATCAGTCTGTGGCATCGTAGCTCCTAAACTAATGAACCGATTTTAATTTAGTTTTTTTTTGCTTGAAAGGTGGCTTGATCGAGAGTGTTCTTAGCTATAATCGAAGAAAGTCGATTCAGCCGTTTGAAAGTTATCAGTTCTTTTCTAATTACTGTAACCTTCACTTGTCGGGTGTGTTATAAATTTTTAATTTACACTTGTTAAACTAAGGTATGATAAAATTACGATTCTTTGTACGGACTTTGGTATTTTCCGTGTTTAGTTACATACCTTACATACATTACAACAAATAAATACATTTTCTTTCTTTCTTTCTTTCTTTCTTTCTTTCTTACCAACAATATAATTACTATGTTCAGATTCAATTTCAATCCCCTGACACCCTATAGTTTTACTTTTGCAAAAATGCAGCACACAGTTTTAATTCCCACACATTCCTATTTACCATCCCGCCCTGCAACATCAAATAACTGGAGAGGATCACTGAAACCAATTACAGTTTGCGGTCCATTTGGACTGGATTGTGACTTCAGATAGAATCGATACCGTCCACACGTGAAATCGGGTTTATCCCGTATTGTTTAAAGTTTACTTCAGTTCAGTAATTGTGAGAGTAGTGCTATTGTTGTATTGGAACTTCATTAAATCATTTCATACAACCAAGAGCTGATGATAACTTTCAAACGGCTGAACCGATTTTCTTGGATTATAGCTAAGAACACTCTCGATCCAGTCATCTTTTAAACAAAAAAAAACTAAATTAAAATCGGTCCATTAGTTTAGGAACTACGATGCCAAGACAGATACCTATACAGATACACACGTCAAACTCATAACGCCCCTCTTTTTGGGTCGGAGGTTAAAAATGAATTTGTATTTTAGTTCAATTTTGAATACAATAATGTAATCAAAAAAATTCAAACTAAACGATCTCACCACAAAAACTTTAAACGCGGTTTAAGCAGACGTTAAAGGTAAGCGTGGTAAGGGATGAATTTGTTTAAAAGCTTTTTCGATGCGACTGTTTAAATTTAATATTTGGATAATTGTTGTCGTAATATAATAAAGTATTATTATATAGATTTATTGATGTTACAACTTTTAAAATATGATTACTTTGCTGTCCGCTCCTGTTTGTCTCTCCGTCTGTCAAGGATCTTTTATCCAACAAGGACCTTTTCTCACAGGTAAAGCAGTAAATCCGAAAATCAACAATTTTAAATTCCATGTAATATAAACATACGGAACCCTTCCAGGATAGAACTCACACTTGACTATTTTGTTTTGCTTGTATGTACGTAAAAGTTTCCTCTTATAACTAGGAGTATATTTCGACTGGAGCTGTCATTGGCAGCAGCTTATACTTGGAGTGTCTAGTTTCAAAGGAAAATATCGCGTAAAATATTCATAGAAGATAAGTGGGTGTATTCAGTTGCTTGAATTCCCAAAGTAGAAAAGTTTTAGTTAACTGACTGACTGAAAAATTATGTTATGAATGCTTCAGTTGGTATATAAATATAGACAGGTACCTATACTACTTATTCTAACATCATTAGAATCATAATACGGAAATCTTTGTAACAAAACCCATCCATTTATTCAAAGTAGGTAACTATTATAGGGTACACCTTTTGATACTTACTAACTCACTTACTACTTTGGTACTTACTTGACGTACCTACCTAAGTACTTAAGAGGGCTCTCTCCGTCACTCGTTTCCACTCGTTTCATACAATCGTAGTTCCAATTTCATTTCAATGTTAAACCACCAAAGTCCATGAAATTTTGCAGACATATTCTAGAAACTAATATCTGTGTCTGTGGTGTTTTAGATTTTTCTAAAAATATGTAGTTTTAAAATTACAGGGGCTCAAAGATTTGTATAAAAATTTTAAGACCGCGTAACTTTGAAACCGAATATTTTAACAGAAATCTGGAAAACCACAGACATAGATATTAGTTTCTAGAATATATGTGCAAAATTTCATGGACTTTGGTTGCTTAATATTCAAATGAAATTGGAACTACGATTGTATGAAACGAGTGGAAACGAGTGACGGAGAGAGCCCTCTTAAAATCAAAATCAAAGTCATTTATTCAAAATAGGTTCTATTGTACACCTTTTGATACTTACTAACTCACTTACTACTTTGATACTTACTTCACGTACTTAATCTAATAACATGACAAAAGCAACCGTACAATTTTAATAAGACCACGGATGTCTAAGAATATAAAGGGACTGACTCTCCCTGAGCAATAAGAGCAATAACAGCAATAAGAGCAATAAGAAGGCAATAAGATGGCAATAACCATTAGTTTATTCCGATACAGCTGTTGCCAGTTCTTATTGCTGCACCTGCTGGACCGAGTCGCGATATTTCTCGCTGTCCCAATTTACTGTCTTCTTATTTTTAGGGTGTGAACTTAGTGGCTAGATAAGCGATTTTTAAAAATATTTGATGATGCTAGTGACTTAGCCAGTATAAAAAAAACCGGTTAAGTGCGAGTCGTACTCGTACACTAAAGGTTCCATAATATTATCATCGTACAAGATATCACACTAATATTATAAAGGCGAAAGTTTGTATGTGTGTGTGTGTGTGTATGTTTGTTACTCCTTCACGCAAAAACTACTGGACGGATTTGGCTGAAATTTAGAATGGAGATAGATTATACCCTGGATTAGCACATAGGCTACTTTTTATACCGGAAAATCAAAGAGTTCCCACGGGAATTTTAAAAAACCTTCATCCACGCGAACGAAGTCGCGGGCATCAGCTAGTAACACTATAATGTGCAATAAAAACGCTCTTTCCACACTAATGTGCCTACACTATGTGCACGAAAGATTGAGACTATTATTATTCTCGGATTTATAATTAACGCACTATCTTTGTTTCTTCTTTAACGATGTGCGTATAATTTATATGGGTTGTATTGGACTGAGTTATTAACCCCCGACCAAAAAAGAGGGGTGTTATAAGTTTGACGTGTGTATCTGTATATCTGTCTGTAGCATCGTATTCTCCTAAACTGATGAACCGATTTTAATTTAGTTTTTTTTTTGTGTGAAAGGTGGCTTGTTCGAGAGTGTTCTTAGCCATAATTAAAGAAAATCGGTTCAGCCGTTTGAAAGTTATCAGCTCTTTTCTAGCTATTACCTACTGTAACCTTCACTTGTCGGGGGTTTTATTTAATTTACACTTGTTTTAGGTCATAGTTCTCTTATTAAGCTCATATTCATCATGATGATTCTTATATAGAAACCGGCATGCCTGAGAGTTCTCCACAATGTTCTCAAAGGTGTTTGGAGTCTGCCAATCCGCACTTGGCCAGAATGTTGGAATATGGCTTAAACCTTTCTCATTCTGACAGAAAACCTGTAGTAGTAAGTTGGCGATGGGTTGATCACGATGAAATATTACAACGATGGCCGAATCTTGGCCAAAAATGGTTATTGGCCTTTTGATTTAAAAGCCCGTTAAAAGTCAAAATTGCAAGCGTTGGGCTTTGACGAAAAACATTTCTCTGCACCCCTGCTGTGTTCGCTTCAGTGTTTTCGTTTTGGAATATCAGAACGATGGCCGCTTCGTCACACAAAAACAACTATGGAGTCGGTGACATTTAGAAATATGACCACAGGCGGTGGAAGTTGGAATATTTTAATATGACATGGACTCTCTGGACCTTACTTTTTTATTCAGGCAAGCGCTTGACCACAATCTCACCTGATGGAAAGTGATAATGGGGCCTAAGATGACTATTCACTCTTGTTTTGAAGATACCCGAATTGTAATTGGTAGGGAACACAGATCGCGGAAAAGGTTCCAAACCTTAGCCATGCGTATGAGGAATGATGACTCAAAACGTTTCGTGCGTGTAGATGAAATGTTGACGTGTAATAGTAAAGCTTATTTGATGACAAATTAGGCTTCGACTGCAATTTCAACTGAGTTTAAGTGACGACCGTAACAATGCAGGCTATAGGTACAAGCTGGCTAGCTGGGAACTACCATATAGTTTCTTAGTGTGTGGGTTCAATGAAAACTGCCATACCCCTTCCAGGTAAGCCCGCTTCCATCTTAAACTGCATAATCGCTTACCACCAAGTGAGATTGCAGTCAAAGGCTAACTTGTAGGTATCTGAGTGAAAAAAAACAAGAAAAGATTTGAACCTTGAACCCATCCAGACTTGAGCTCGTTTTAATTTCTTTCACATCAAGGGGAAAAAATAATGTTGGGTTTGATTTTCAATTGTAAACGACATTTTCTGCACCTCGGGTCCTCTGTTTTGTTAGCTTCAAAATGTTTTCATATCTAGGAATCGTTTTATCATAATATTATATTATTATTTAACTTTTTGGATGTCTATGTAATCGTGGCACAGGTAAAAAAGCTTCCCTAGATCTTCATATAAATAAAGCATAGAGAAAAGTAAAAAAAGAGGCCATGTTTTACATTTTTATTTGTTTTTGCGCTCGAGTCCTCACATCATATAGGAGTGTTGAATAAATTGAGATAGAGTTTTTCGCCTTGATATTTTTTTACATCCTACAAAGAGAGCTCCGAGTTTTACAAATAGACAAAAGCCTTTTTGAAAAAATTCTCTCCCGTTTATTCTCGCGATATAAAAGCATGTATTTATTCACATAACTGTATTTGTAAGCAAAAATACCTAGATAGTGAGAGTGTATAAAAAGATCTCAAACCAAAAGATCTGATGGTTAAAAATTAGGAGCATGCAAAACTCGAGCAGATTTTTAATTTGCAATCTCTTATGGTTTTACCGGTGTCTTTTTTATTTATTTATGGAGTAGCGCTTAGCTGCAATCAGACCTGCTGGCAAGTGATGATGCAGCCTAAAATGGAGCGCGCTTGCCTAGAAGATGCTTATTTACTCTTGACTTGAGGGTAGCCATATTATAATTGGAGAGGAAAACAGATTCTGAAAGTCTTAGTGATAGTGGAAGACCTGATGGGAGTCTTCCAAAGCTACGCTTCCCAGTGCAAGATCGCTATTCCAGCACCTTGATACTCCAACATCTATCGGTTCTCATTGAGCTATGTCGGTTACTCTGTTTCTCCAATGGATCACCTCATTTCTTTTTACTAACCGACTTCCAAAAAAGGAGGAGGTTCTCAATTCGTCGGGATCTTTTTTTCATTTTTTTTATTTTTTATGTATGTTCCCCGATTACTCAAAGACCCCTGGACCGATTTGGAATTTTTTTTTGTTTGAAATGGTATACTGTGCAGGTGGTCCCATATAAATTTGGTGAAGATCTGATGAATACCTTCGGAGATGGAGAACAGAACTCCTCAATGGATAAGAGAAAATTGCTCGCGATCAGTATAATAGTAAACAGTAGGGTTTTAACTGGGCATAGCATTTATAGTACAGTGGGACCACTAAAAATTATGAAATAAAAAATTTTCAAACCAAAAACACTAAAAAGTAGAAAATAATTTTTGAAAATTTTTTCACGTAGAGAACTCTCTCCATCGCCCGCTGACTATTTTATTGAGTAGTCTATTGAGATGGCTATAATATTTCTCAAGTGAAATTGTAAGCGGAAACAAGGAGCGGAAAAAAGCCGTTCTTGTAAGAAGCAACTTTGACGATAAATCTTTTTTTAATGCGCGTTCCTAACAGCAAGCGGAACTTTTAATTAATTCGAGACTCGATCTGCACTCGGCCAGTTTTTGTTTTGAGAATTATTTCCCTCATTGTCTTTTCTTTTTTCCATTCTTGCCATTTTATTTACTGCTAAGGTAAAGATAAATTGGATGTTGACTGTTTTACGCCTACATTATTTTGGTCTACATTCTTGGAGTTCATGTTATAAATCCACATATATACAGGTTGGTCGGGGATGTGATGTCTAAAAGAAAATTTTAAATACCTTATAACAAGGGATAGTTCGTTGACCTCTAGCGTCAGTCAGATGTTTTATTTGCAATATACAGGGTGGCCAGAGAAGTGACGTCCAAAAGCAAAATTTGGGTGCTTCATATGGAGAGGTATCCAAATCACCCCCATGTATGTTACGCGATTTTTTGTAGTTTTCAAGATCTGATTTTTTTTTTATACCTCTCTATATGAAGCACCCAAATTTTGCTTTTGGACGTCACTTCTCTGGCCACCCTGTATTGTTAACTTTAAAAAAATACAGGATTAAGAAAACGCGTTTTTTGATACCTTATCAGTTATCATCAGTACTATCACCTGTCTTCGTTTTTGCCAGCTTTCTGGTTACACCTTGAATTAACACCGAGCGAAGTCGCGAGCGGTCGTTAGTTTACTATAAAAATATTTTTACAAACTTCAGAACTCATAAAATCTTTAATTTTATAAACTCAAGTATTATAAGGAGCTGTACTTAATGAATCTCATTGGCAAGCTCTGTTGATTAAGACAACAAAATTAAGACGCCCCTTACTCCTTAATTAATTTTATTCCATTTATATTCCAATGTTTTCCAAGATACGTGATTGTTGTTTCAACGAGTCGTATCTGGAATTTTTTAGAAACAAAAGCTGTTAACAGCTCAAACGCCAACCTCTCTAGTGCATTGGTTAAATTATTACTACTTGTCGATTCTAAGAATAATTTCTCGTTTATTTAACTTTGACAATATAAAAAGGAACCCTTATAGGGTCGCTTTGATGTCTGTCCATCGGGTCTGTCAAGAAACTTATAGGGTACTTCCCGTTGACCTAGAGTCATAAAATTTGTCAGGTCTTATAGCACAAGTAAAGGGAAAAACCCGATTACCATGAATTTGTGCTTCCGATTCCGCAATTTTGGATATTATATTTATTTCGAATTACCAACTTGTCATCCTCAGATAATAATCTAAAAAAAAATTCTCTCTTGCAATTCGATGCCTATTGCCTGTTCAAAATATCACATACCTGCATTTTGCATAGAACCTTCGAAAGCAAATATCTGAATACATCTATGTATAAATCGATCACAGAGAGCTTCAACCACGTTCGCACGTGTGTATCAAAGCCTTTGGCCTTTGATTACCCGCGTGTGTCTGCAAACCAACCCGGTATTTAATATCAAATCATTTTATGCTTTTTATTGTAGAGTAATATTTTGAAATAGTTTCCAGCATAAAGTCTATACCAAATTATCACACATCTCATCACACTCTCACACTAATATTATAAAAGGGAAAGTTTGTGTGTATGTATGTGTGTGTGTATGTTTGTTACTCCTTCACGCGAAAACTACTGAACGGATTGGGCAGAAAGGAATAGAGATGTATTCTGAAAAGTGACTTGTGACTTTTAAACTTGAAGTAAGTTGATTGGAATCGAATTCACCATTGGCATCAATTTGAAATGAACTTTTTAATAATATACTAAAGCTAATAAGAAACTCGAGAAAGTTCCTCCTACCTTATGCCACGTTCAAAGGCAACGCAAGCAAGAACAACAAATACAAGAAGTATCTATCTATCTACGCGCAGCAATTTAAATAATTTAGTTGATTACTATTTCTCGGTAGAAGTAACCTCTACGGGCGCTAACAAACCTGAAACTTAACTCTACTTAATTTTAATTCTCAAAATACACTACTCACTTAATTTTCGTAACGATCTTGCACAAAATCATTCTACCGTATGAAAATCTGGATCATTTTCATAATGAATATTTATAACCTATTCTTAAATCGAATTCTCAAACTACTTAATTATTTTGGTGAACAGTTAAAAGCGGTGATAGCCTCCTTTCAGGCGATTGGGGGTTCGATTCCGAGCACGCACCTCTAGCTATTCGAAACGAAAACACCGTGAGGAAACCTGCATGCCTGTGAGCGCTCCATAATGTTCTCATAGGTGTGAAGTCCGTATCAAAATCTATGCCAGAAAAAGCCAGGTAGATGCTTATAATCAACCTCAGTTCACGACAGTTTTTTGTACCTTGTTACCAAAGTACCACCGGCAGGCGTCAAACGTTCCACTCCCTGCATATTTTGACGCTAGTTAGCCTATGAATCTATTTTTCTTTGATTTCATGTCACCCATAGCCAAATTTTCGATCATTTAAAATAATCTTCGATTTAGGATCAAACCGAGAGTTGCCTCACTCCAGTTCACTCTGATACAATGCTTTGTCACACTTGACCACTTATAACTTCAGTGATAAATAGCGAAATATGCAGAAATGCAAGGGAATCGCACAAAAGCGATTGCTTTGTCTGGTCAGAGACGTAAACGTGGTTGAAACGCCCCAGATATCGTAGCTATAGCTGTATTCGGTATTTCAAAGCATTTGTGTAAATCACAAAATACCTACAGTAGGTAAAATTTGATACAAAGAGTATATACCTCTATGTATAATAGATAGCTCCAGACTCGTATTCCTCATCACTGAAGGTCGTGACCCTTTTAAAGTGATATACCTAATAGCAGCAAAATCGTTACGAAAAAAAACCGGCCAAGTGCGAGTCAGACTCGCGCACTGAGGGTTCCGTGCTCGAGCATTTTTCCAATATTTTGCACGATAAATCAAAAACTATTTATACATAAAAATAAATAAAAATCTGTTTTAGAATGTACAGGTAAAGACCTTTCATATCATACCCCACTTGGTATAGTTATCTTACTTTGAAAATTAAGACACATTTTGATTTTTTTTAAAATGATGTAACCACAAATTCGGGCTTTTCAGATTTATTCCTGTACTTGTGCTATAAGACCTACCTACCTGCCTGATTCTAGGTCAACGGGAAGTACCCTATAAGTTTCTTGACAGACTCGACGGACAGACAGACAGTCAGACAACAAAGTGATCCTATAAGGGTTCCGTTTTTCCTTTTGAGGTACGGAACCCTAAAAACGAAATTGATTAAGCCATTGTCGTTCAGTATAGTCTTTTTTAGATTTTTATGTTGTATATTAGCGACAAAACTGTACAAAAACAAAACAAATTCATTAAGCCATTTTCATTTTGTGCAGCGTTTTATAGGTTTTATTTGGCGCCATTAGTTATTTTGCTGCACAGAGCGGGAACGGCAGCTCTGGCGTACTTCCAATACCGGTTCCACATTTGAGCAGTCTGTTTCTTTATCTGCTCGACTTGAACAAATCCAGCGATAAAGTGTTCCACTGGATGAGGCGCTTCATAGTAAGGGTGACCAATCAATACTGAGTGCTGTGCTGTGCTGTGCTATCGTTCCTCTTAGATGTGTAAGGTTATTTTTAAAAATTGATTTGAGTTGTCAAAAATAATATAAAATTATTAATTTATCTAATGCAGGTAGTTTGATAAAATCGATATTTGGCTCATTCGATGTCATACAATCTGTTGCTAGGAGGCCAACAAGATTGAACTTGCATAAATACGGGTGTTTCGAAGGTTTTAGTTTAGTCTCCTTCCTAGATTCGGGGCGATATCGCATATTTTCGGTATTTGGATTGTGAACTGGATAATTAGATGTTGTGATAGCAATCACGCTCTAATTAAATTATTTATTTTGGCATTCGTTTGTTTAGATTAAAACTCTCGGATAACCTCTACACATTGAACCTTGTGTTTTTTTTGTGTTGGTTTTGGAGAGGACATTCCAATAATTCGATAAAAATATTTAAATAATACCTGCTTTTCTGAGTGACGCCAATAGATGAATATACAAATGAACCCGGTTGCTTAAATACAAACGATAACAGATAACGAGAACAGATGCATGAAGCCCATTCGACTGAATGACTGCGTTTGTGAGTAAATATACCGAAAATAAATGGCGGGGAATATACCTATACTTATTATTAGTAATTATAGGTATTTTAATAGCGAGAAAATACAACCAAAAACAGTTTAGAGACAATCCCCCGTTTCAATTGATAGGCGTGCATGTGGTTTAATTGATTACAGGGTTGCTAACCTTATTAAGTTTTTTAGGGTTCCGTACCTTAAAAGGAAAAATGGAACCCTTATAGGATCACTTTGTTGTCTGTCTGTCTGTCTGTCCGTCGTTTCTGTTAAGAAACCTATAGGGTAATTCCCGTTGACCTAGAATCATGATATTTGGCAGGTAGGAAGGTCTTATAGGACAAGTAAAGGAATAAATGTGAAAACTGTGAATTTGTGGTTACATCACAGAAAAAAATTAAAATGTGTTTTAATTTTCAAAGTAAGATAACTATACTAAGTGGGGTATCATATGAAAGGGCTTTACTTGTACATTCTAAAACGGATTTTTATGTATTTTAAGCATAATAGTTTTTGATCTATCGTGCAAAACGTCAGAAAAATACGCGAGTACGGAACCCTCAGTGCACGAGTCTGACTCGCACTTGGCCGGTTTTTGTCTATTTTGTCTAACGGGGGTATACCTATGGGGCTCTGGACTAGGACCCAAAAAGCCCTTATAGATCCGCCTATGTTGGAACATGTTGCTCTTGTTACATGTTATTACAATGAAGAGCCCCAAGATTCAAGATTTCTTTTATTTGCAGAAACATTTTTTACAGTGAAAATCCCATCCCATCTAGTTAGAAATTTATATCGCTGGTGGAGTCGAACGAACCGTCTTGGGGGATGTCAATTCTTCAAATAAATGTACCGTTAAATAAAACAAAGACATCGGTGTCGAATTTCATGTCTTTCTTTAAACTTAATTTTTAACCCCCGACCCAAAAAGTGGGGTGTTCGGCGGGGAGGGGCAACGCACGCACAACAGACGGAAACGTTTAAGTGCGGAAAGCAGCCCAGAGAGAAGAAGAAGAAGAAGAAGAAGTGGGGTGTAATAAGTTTGACGCGTGTATCTGTGTATCTGTCTGTAGCATCGTAGCTCCTAAACTAATGAACCGATGAATAAACTAATGATTAATTTAGTTTTTTTGTTTGAAAGGTGGCTTGATCGAGAGTGTTCTTAGCTATAATTCAAAAAAATCGGTTCAGCCGTTTGAAAGTTATCAGCTCTTTTATAGTTACTGTAACCTTCACTTGTCGGGGGTGTTATAAATTTTTAATTTACACTTGTATTAGATTACTACAGCCCAAGATCATAATTGTGGGCAAGAGATAGTCCTCAATGAAAATGTAGGGTTTGAAACAAAAGAAGGCTCTATACTACACCAAAATAGTGTTAAAATCGATGGTTAGGTTGAACAACTTTGAAAATGGCAACACTGGCAGAACTCCAAATACGAGAGTTTGACAGTCGGGCATACTGTTTGTTTATCTACTCGAAAGTAAAGCTTCTTGTGGGATATAGATTCTCCAAGTAAAAGGATCGCCAACTAATCCTCAGAGTTGGTCTTTTTAATCGTCTGGGAAGTTCTGTTTTCGTGTGTCTCGAGTGGAAAACAATTTTGGACGGACGTATCTAGGTAGGTACTAGAATAGTTGCAAAGAATGCCACACTCACAGTATTTAAAGGGGTTTTTGACGTGACAACGTCTTATAATTCGATAGAGCCGGCTGCACGCACGAAAAAACATGACTCATGCGGCGTTACCTCGCTCTGAGGCGTTCCATGTAAGGCTTGAAGTGCAAGCGAGAGCGCGGAACGAGCGACAAAGAAGCACAATCGGCCTTTTTGTCACGTTCAACTATCGTCAGTAAACCGACTTTACAGACAAACAATTTTTTTTTAAATATTAAAATATACGCCCGAAATTTAAAAAAGTAATTTAAATTTAAATAGGTTAAAATGATGTTTGTCCATACTAACACAATTATGGGTTGGCCTGAAATAAAAGTTTTATTAATTTATTTAAAATTAAATAAAACAAACAGTTAAAGTAACACAACAATTATTGTTATAAAATAATTATTTATTATTCTGAATGTTATAAATAACTGACAATTCTATAAACAAACTTAAATCTAAAATAAAACTAAGAAAATTAAAATCTAAAATAAATTAAGTTGTTTTTTGATGACTTAAAAAATTGGTAAATTCAATTCGGAAATGTTTTCAAAAAACATTCGAAATTTGATTCGGCAACATAGTATAGTTTCGTTTTTGATTGGTTGGTGGCTCAACATGGTTAGAGCCCATTGGGATTTTTGTCTCTGTCATTCCCATACATTCGACAGAGACAAAAATCTCGTGCTCTTACGTATACCAACTTTTTTCCCTATTGAAAAAGGGGTTTTCAATATACTCTAGATATCCTGATATCTGAACCTATAATACATATTATAGGTACGCTCAATATGTACTACGCTATTTCGCTATTAATTCAATTACGGTGATAAGTAACATCAATAGGTAGGCTCTGTAAATTGGAAATGATTGTTATGTTTATTTCTAAAACATCCAGCCGTCATAAGCGCGTGAGGAAAACCCTATATCGTGATTCGCGAAGCAAATAATTAAGCTCCTTGTAACTTTGTAAACAGGGCTTTATTTAATAGTTAATTACAACGGGAATCATGCCTAGCTAATAACTATTTACTAGGCATTTGCATTGTTACTAAGGACAGGTCTTTATACCTAAATCTTATTATGATACTAGGTTATGCCCACGACTTCATCCGCATGGATTTAGGTTTTAAAAATCCCTTGGAAACTTTGATTTCCCGGAACAAAAGTAGCCTATTTCAATATCCGGGATGCAAACATCTCTGTACCAAATAGGTGAAGCCCACGACTTTGTCCATGTACCTACCTATACTTGGGTTATTAAAAATCTCATGGGAACTCTTTGATTTTCCGGGATAAAAAATACCTTATGTCCATTCCTGGGGATACAAGCTGTCTCAAAACGGATAGGGCTTCAAAGTCCCGTGGGTGCTCTTTGATTTCCGAGACAAAAAGTAGTTTGACTAATGTTTGCTTGCTACTTCTTTACGAAATTTCGTCAAAATCGGTTAATCGGTGGGCCGTAAAACGCTAGTGATGTAAATGCGAAAGTGTCTTCGTGTCTAGATACTTTTGCATTTAAAATATTAGTAATAGATGCAATGAAAATAATGATCTTGATTCTTGCTCTAATATAATTAACGTTCATTTTCCCTTGTCCACAGAAGCGGGCGGCCTCCGTACCACAGAACTCCACATCCAGCCTCGCGTGGTACAACGTGGTAGAAACGTCACCATGGCGTGCCTATACCAGATACACCCAAGCGAAATATACTCTGTCAAGTGGTACAGGGGCACGCAAGAGTTCTATAGGTACTCGCCGCTAGAAACCCCCACGACGAGGGTTGTAGGGCCTGTAAATGAAATTAGAGTTGATGTAAGTATTTTGGACTATTTTTCACTACAAGGGCGGTTACGCATTTATCTGATCCGAGTCCGTGAAAATACGTTCCGAAGTAGTCGTAGAACTATTTGTATGGTAGTTTACTCACTAGATCCGACTTCCGTCATCCGATTTCTCTCCGTCAACCGTGAGAATATCTCGGATGTGCCTTGGATTCAAATCTGACATAATATGACGTAGATATGTCAAAGATGATCAGAGATCGGATGCGTTCGTAAGTAAATATCCGAATTCGGTCCGAAATTTAATATCCGTATTTTCACGGATTCGGATCGGATGAGTGCGTAACCGCTCGTAGGTATACGGTTTCAGCTCGTAAGGTAGAGTAGGAGAGTGACATGACAGTTGACGTAAAAACCAAAGAATTAATCATCCCGTCACCCGTCGGCAAAGTCAGACCACACTCTACCAAGACTCTACCCCACGAACTGGCTCAGTTAAGCGGTACACCTGCAACAGAAGTTCAATAGCTCAACAGTTAGAGTAGACTGAAATCCGAAAGGTCGTTTGTTCAAACCCCACCCGTTGTATTATTGTTGTACCTTATATCACGCTAAAATTTTTGCTGAGCGGAAAGGTTTTAAAAGAAAAGTTACAGAAAAAACCTACATATAAAATGTCAAGTTTCTAGAATCAGTGGTTTGACCTGTACGTTGATATTTTGTTTGTCAGTTTTCCCATTCATATAAGATTAAGTATAGTTATAGTCAGTGGCGTGCAGCTCATAGAGGTATAAAAGTACTGCCTACCCTAGTTGTGATAAATCAACACTTATTTTCCATTATAACCTACCAGAAAATAATTTCATACCTTAATGCCTACTAGCTTTAAACCCTGTGCACGCCACTGGTTATAGTCTATTGGTGGTTACAGTTAAAACACTTAAGAATTCTGACTTAAGAAACTGAAAACTATTTGAATTTGTAAGGGATCTTGTATTCAAAAACCTTGAAAAGGAGCAAAACCCAAATTAAAAACACTCAGCGCTCGGATTTACAGCAAGAGCAACACACGTTTCTCGTTAGTTTACTTAAAAAGTTACACGACCTCTAGACATTCTGTTTACTTACCTTTAATTTGTTACAGAGACTAAGCTCCAACGAGACCCACGTAGTATTGACGCGGGTCACGTCAAGTCTCAGCGGCAACTACAGCTGCGAGGTCATACAAAATGCGCACACTTTCCCACACTATACGGCTACAGCCAGACTTGATGTTGTCGGTAAGTATTCACTAAGCTCACAGACCAGCAACTAAGCTCCAACGAGACCCACGTAGCATTGACGCGGGTCACGTCAAGTCTCAGCGGCAACTACAGCTGCGAGGTCATACAAAATGCGCACACTTTCCCACACTATACGGCTACAGCCAGACTTGATGTTGTCGGTAAGTATTCACTAAGCTCACAGACCAGCAACTAAGCTCCAACGAGACCCACGTAGCATTGACGCGGGTCACGTCAAGTCTCAGCGAGCTGCAGCCAGACTTGATGTTGTCGGTAAGAACTCACTATGCTCAACAGAGACATACGTAGTATTGTCATATTAACAAGTGTAAATTAAAAATTTATAACACCCCCGACGATCCAAAGTATTTGAGTTTTCCAAAACATCATTTTCAAATAAATAATTATGTATTTCGGCAACGTCCATCTTGACAGCTTGACATTTGTCTATTGACATAATATTATGAACCTAACGGTTATCTAACCCTCTTTTCTACAAGAAAACTAGAAAAGAGCTGATAACTCTTAAACGGCTGAACCAATTTTTTTATATTATAGCTAAGAACACTCTCGATCAAGCCACCTTTCAAACAAAAAAAACTAAATTAAAATCGGTTCATTCGTTTAGGCGCTACGATGCCACAGACAGATACACAGATACGCAGATACACAGATACACACGTCAAACTTATAACACCCCTCTTTTTTGGTCGGGGGTTAAAAACGCGCACACTTTCCCACATCTCAGAGAGACTCGATATTGTCAGTGAGTATTTGTGATAATGATTACAACTATGATCATGATAAAGTGTAAATTATGATCATTATTTATTTTATTACATACGAAAAGCTTACAAGCGGATATACAATTCTGTAATAGGAAGAAAGGCCTAATATTTTAACACAAAGATTGTGATTGTCTTCATATTTATTTATAATCATGATTGTAATCAAAAAGATTGTGATTGTGATCATGATTTATGATCATGATTACATTTGCAATTTTAATCACAATTACGCATTTGAGATGATTGCCAACCGTACTGGTAAAATTCCTTTAAAATATTTAGATCAATAAATTTGGGATTCTAGCAATAATCAATTTTGCATTTATGATCATGAGAAAATTAATACTCAAATTTAAAATTGTAATTTTGATGCTGGAAATTTCACAAAGATAGAAAAATGAAAATCATCAATTCCAAGTTGCTATTTCGTTAACAGTCATTTCGAATCATAATTGATTTTATTTGGTGCCATTCTCTATATTGGAAAACATTATTGAAGCTGCTGGGTTTAAAATGTACAGTAGTTGGATTTAAAACATCAATAAATTTCCGACAGAGCGTAATTGCAAATTAATCCTGTGCATTCGTTGCGATATTTTACTTTGTGTCGTCTCTTTTTCTTCATTTATTGTCCCAAGTAGATATATTTTGAATATTGAATAATTCTAAGAACTTCAAAGATCTAAATTTTATGTTCAACTTTTGATCCATCAGTTATATTTAAACAAAAAATGGAAAAAAATAGTAACTTTGCCGGCGCCGACTTCAAAATCTACTAACATTACTTTTGATTCTTATGTGTCAGTTTAGAATACAATAATTAGCATGTTTTTAAAAATTCGGTACAGTGCATTTGAAGTAAGCTTATTTAAAAAAAATTACCTTCAATATATCTTTACAAGCGAACCTAATGCAAAAGATAATCTTCCATAATCCATACTAATATTATAAATGCGAAAGTGTGTCTGTCTGTCTGTCTGTCTGTCTGTCTGCTACGTTTTCACGGCCAAACCGCTGAACCGATTTGAATGAAATTATGTACAGACATGGGATACATCCCGGGGAAGGACATAGGCTACTTTTTATCCCGGAAAATCAAAGAGTTCCCACGGGATTTTAAAGAACCGAAATCCACGCGGGCGAAGCCGCGGGCATCCTCTAGTAACTCATATAGCGTCTTTGATAGCCCCATAAGGTAAGTAAATGCTACCGAATGGTTAGTGCCATAGATTCTTTCGTTGTTTCTGCTACTTGACAAACGTTCAAACGGTCATTCAAGTTCACAGAAGTTTCTTACGAGTCATTTCCTGTTCGCAGGGGTGTTTACATTGGAGTTTAAAAAATCACACTGTAAATCCTCATAATATCTCCCACGGGTATTGTGCTACGAGGTTCCATATTATTTTGGTACATCTACCAATCGGTCCTAACCTCAGCTTACCAGGATGTTATGGGCATTACTTAACTCCTTGTACACATCTAACTTAAACAAATATCATACTACTAGAGGATGCCCGCGACTTCGTCCGCGTAGATATAAGTTTTTAAGGATCCCGTAGAAACTGCTTAATTTTCCGGGATAAAAAGTTGCCTATGTCTATTACAGGGACGCAAGATACCTCGGTACCAAACATACAAATCAGAAAAGCGGATGGATCTTTAGGAATCCCCTGGGAACTCTTTGATTTTCCGGGATAACAGTAGCCTATGTCCATCCCCGGGATATAAGCTAACTCTGACCAAATTTGTCACAATCGGTTAAACTGTTGGGCCGTGAAAAGGTAGCAGACAGACAGACGAACAGACAGACAGACAGACACACTTTTGCATTTATAACATAAGTATGGATTAATGAAGATGATATAATAGAAAACTTGCCATTACACGTTTTATTTCCGGTAATTCTGTGAAGTGAATGCAATTCGCAAGTTAAAATAAACAGGTCCACACGGAAAACTATGAAAAAGTTTCATTCATTCATATTTCGCGTGTATAAAAACATAGTCTATAGCGAACTTCCAGTCTGGTGCTGTAAAATCAACATTCCGGGCTGGTAGCGTTCTGAGAGTTCACAAGGACTTGTAAAGCCAACATTTTGACTAACCGAAATAATTGGAATAAAGCCCCGACGTTCTCAATTATTAATTCTGCTTACGTTTTCGAATTATTAATTGTGGTTTTTTTTTGTTTCGGTTTTATTTGATGAATGAATTCTTTTGCGTTTTCGAATTTTATTAATTCACTTCTTTTTACCTCCGACCCAAAAAGAGGGGTGTTATAAGTTTGACGTGTGGATCTGTGTATCTGTCTGTGGCATCGTAGCTCCTAAACGAATGAACCGATTAATTTAGTTTTTTTTTGTTTGGTAGGTGGCTTGATCGAGAGTGTTCTTAGCTATAATCCAAGAAAATCGGTTCAGCCGTTTTTCTAGTTTTCTTTTAGAGGTTTTTGTGTCGGGGATTTTTTTTTAATTTTAAGTTATTACACATCCAATCAATGCCCAGCCACTTTCCAATTTCATTACCCACCATGCCATCGTCAAGAGTAAGATAAACCCCAGTTTCTTAAAATAAATATATACCCATTTGTTCCTTCAAATGCACATTAACAATGAGAGATCGCAATGCCATTCCGAATGTACATAATATATACGATCTAACGACTATCGTATTGAAAGTTTCGTACTGCTTGTATTTATGGCTTTGTTTTGCGTACGAAGCCAATAACTTTGGGTATAAGTGCCCAGTTCCAGCCAGATAAAGCCACTAACCGATGGGACACGCGATTTTGGCCTTTATCGACGCCGTAATGACATTTTTACGACACTTTGACTCCGATAGTATCGTTCGTAATCAATAATCATTCGGAGGTTCAGTGCAGAGGAATAAAGTAAAATTTTCTTGGTTCATAGCTAAGATCAAGTCAGTTTAAAAAAACAACTAAATTAAAATTGTTTCATCTGTTTAGGAGATGAATTGCCACAGACAAACTAAAACCCGACACAAATTGTCGGGAGTTAAACAAAGATCTTGTTTATTTAAGGGCACTTGACTTTTCTTAGCAACGTTTACTCTTTCAAGTAATACACAGAATCTAAATAAATTCCTTTCTAAATGGCCGTTTGATAAGATATTTCTATAAAAACCTCTAGTCTCTCATTCAGTCTAGACAAAAGCTTTCAAAAACAGTCGTTGTGCTGTATAGTGAAACTTTTATCACAAGTCCAAGAACTGTTCGGACAGCCAAAAAGCATTTACATAACACAAAGTAGGGTAACGGTGCCCCATTTACAACTCAAAGTGAACAAACCTTTTCCCCCAAAGAAATATCACCTAATGAATTCCATTAAAAATACACCGTGTCCCGAAATGTAGAACCATCGGTAATTTTCACTTCTACCTAAAAAAAGCCTCAGCTCCTATTTCCTGGAGCATAAGGATTATTATCGAACAAAAGGTCTCAATTATCTCCAATGCAAGGTGGTTTTTTGGGGCGATGAAGGCACATTATTCTTTGCATTTCATTTAACTTTGCGATAAAGCGTATTTTTATTGCTATTTCTCTTTTTTTTTGAGCAATATTTGGCTTTAAGCGTGCCAGCAAATGGTTGTATAAATATTGTTTGAAATTGTGAATTTTTTTATCAGCAATTTAGATTGACCCTTTGCTGGGGCCAGCCACAAAGTACCTTTAATATGTCCCTTTGGAGCCATTTTTTCCCTGATTCCTGTTTTGTTTATGCGCACGAATATCCGCTGAGGAAATAGATTGATTATGGGGAGCGAGGAATAGGAACTGCTTCACACGCCATCTAAGATACTTTGCATAAATCAGCAGCAAAATTTAAAACTCCAAACAATTTCTCGATAGATTTTTTTGTACTTATACCAACTATTTAATCAAGCTTTGATATTTATCATCTTGCAATGGTACTGACCATTCTGATGGCAACTAAATTTTAGAGTGTTCGCATCCTCTTCTTACTATTGAAATAAGAAAAGAGCAGACAATCTTATTTTAATTTGAAACTGTCGAACCAGTTATAATATAAGAATAATCGATATAGGTGGCTCTTTCAAAATCAATGGATATAACATAATATTTTCTTCGACTGATTTCATAAATTGCTATAAAAATTACTAGGTACTTCGTTTACTGCATTGTTGCCCATAGCTAATACACCAGCTTAAAATTTCCATTCGCATTTTTTTCATCCATTCAAAGAGAAAATTTTGCAATTCTCCAACAATAGGAAAGTTTTCGCATTTATATTTCAAAAGAAACTCTTTTTAAAGTTCTAGTTACGTCAAGTGTTATTCTATTAAGGACTTTACGGACCCTTTCCTCTGACAAAACAACAATTTTCTTGCTATTGTGTTCATCTCTACCTTTGCTTTGCATTCGCTTCGAGTCTTTGAGCAGAAATATGGCGACTCAACCAGTCTGGTATAGCTATCACGCACCTACGAATTTCAAATATTTTTTTTTCGAAGAAAAACTTCTTTAGAGGCGCGGTTTGATAATAACTCACATGTTTTTTAACGTTACGTCACTTCCGCCGAAAATGGTCGCCAAATAGATCGGCTGCCATCTTTTATCGAGGTGGTATTTTATTTAACTTAGCTTAGTTTAGAGATTATGCACAATATACATATATATGTATATTGTGCATAATCACATATACATAGTATAGCAACAAATCAAAGCTTTACGCATGTACCGATAACCTGAAGCGGGTGGATGAAGAAGGCGGAGGACCGTGTTTGGTGTCGCGCTCTTGGACAAGCCTATGTCCAGCGGTGGACGCAGGCTGATGGAATAGAATGGGACACAGACAGACTGAGAGACACACTTCCGCTTTTATAATATTAGTATAGAATATACAGTATATTCTATAAGTCCATGTAAAATATAGTATAGGTATAGTAGGTATGTACCTATATTGTTTATGGGCACAATATATCCATAGTACTTTTTAGGGTTCCGTACCGCACCAAGAAAAATGGAACCCTTATAGGATCACTTTGTTGTCTGTCTGTCTGTCCGTCATGTCTGTCAAGAAACCAATAGGGTACTTCCCGTTGACCTAGAATCATGAAAGGCAGGTAGGTAGGTCTTATAGCACAAGTACAGGAATAAATCTGAAAACCGCGAATTTGTGGTCACATCATTAAAAAAAATTAAAATGTGTTTCAATTTTCAAAATAAGATAACTGTACCAAGTGGGGTATCATATGAAAGGCTTTATTTGTACATCCTAAAACAGTTTTTTATTTATTTTTATGCATAATAGTTTTTGATTTATCGTGCAAAATGTTGGAAAAAATACCCGAGAACGGAACCCTCAGCACGCGAGTCTGACTCGCACTTGGCCGGTTTTTTTAAGAGAATAGTAGTCGGGTTTATTGTTTAAATTTTATTAGTTTCACTGGCTAGTCTGTCTGCATCACGATGCTAGCAAAAAGAAGGAGAGATAAACGGGTCCCCGTCCTAAATAACTTCTTACTTGAGCAAATTTATGCCGCTCTGAGACGCTTTTAGTTAAGTTTGAGCATAAGACAGGGTTCTTGCGGGATTAGCGACTGTTTGCGGTTACTGTTGGGCTACGTACATTGTACTGACGCGGACGCCATCTTGGATCTGACTGTCAACATCATTTTTCCTTGTTTTGCGTTTTCTTTTACTTTATTCATATCTGGAATTTCGACTGGAAGGGAGCCAACGGAACTCTATTACTAAGCCTCCGCTGTCCGTCCGTCCATCCATTCAGTCCGTTCGTTCATCTGTCAGCAGACTGTATCTCGTGAACCATAGTAAGTAGTATCGCCCAAGTCGAGTCAACTCGCGCACGAAAGGTTCCATATACCCTTTATATTATTTAATTTTTTTGGCCGCTGATAGTCGATGGACGGACGGATGACAGGTAATACCGTCCCGTTTGGCAATATTCGGTTACGGAACCCTAAAAATATTCTACTATGCTCCTCTAAAACTAACAAGCAGACAAAATTGGAGACTAAGACCGTTTAGAGCCAAAGATAGTGTAGTGTGTAAGTCCCAAATGTTAAGCTATTTTCTCTTTCCAGCCATCGGTGGTCTCCGAGCGATAGACCTGCGGATATCGCCGCCAGTGGTGCAGCGCGGTTCTGACGTCACACTCGCCTGCTTGTACGAGCTGACCGACGCGCCACTCTACTCCGTCAAGTGGTACCGAGGCCGCCACGAGTTCTACAGATACTCGCCCACGGAGACGCCCGCTACCAAGATCTTCCCTTTCGCTGGCATAAACGTTGACGTAAGTGTGACAAAAATAGCTAAGTAGTTCCTCTTCATTCTGCCCCCCTGGTACTTCTGTATAGCTATCTAATAGCCATGATAACCTAGTGGACTTCCTCCTCCTTTTCCGGGGAGATGGGGGAGGGGGAGGGGGGGGGGGGTATTCCGGGGCACTCGCGAGTAGATTTCGACTTCGGAAAGCCGGGGGTTCTATCCTGGGCATGCACTTTTAAGGTCCTTTGCTTCAACGACGAAGAAAAATATCTTGAAGAAATCTGCATGTCTTACAGTTCTCAGAGGTGTGTGGAGGCTATAATCCACGCTTGGCCAGCGTGGTTGATTATGGCTAGAACATTCTTATTCTGAGAGAAGACCCGTGCTATTAACCCAACTAAAGGCCGATTCACACCAATTGCGTACACGTGACACGTGCGTGGTGACGCGCGTAAACCTAACACACCGGGTTACGCATACGTCCACGCTTTACGCAAGTGGTGTGCCATGTTTCATACAGTCCCATACATTACAACGCAATGGTACGCGCTACGTCTACGCTTACGCAGCGCTTACGCACCCTATGTAAACGAGCTATAAGGGTTAATGATGACTTCATGACGCATTGAAGTTGGAAGCGGACCAATGTAGCTCGAGATTCGACCAAGTCAATTTTTCCTTTTAAATTAACTATGTTTTGGAATTTCCTGGGTTACGTTTCCAATAATGAAACCGTACTCCGAAGCTTTTTATTTAAATTCTATAAATCTTTTATATTTCCCGATACAAAACTCCCAGTAAACCTACATCCCCAAAGGAACGTACCTATTCATGTTACATACGTTACTTAGAATTTGTCTCATCTCAGTGAAAGATGTCAAGTTGCGATCACTGAATACCGGCTCTAAAAAGGGTTGTAAGGGTTCTTACGTGAGTCAAGTATTCAAATATGTTTCTCAATCTTATACTTACTTATTTGGACGGGCACTTTGTTAGAGGAAAAAAGTTGGTATTCAATAAATCTTGGTAAAAAAGTTTTCAATATCCAAATGGACTATATCGTATGTTTTTATCGATCCAAGTGTTGAACCCTGGATTATAGAAGAGAGAACTATGCAGGATAAAAAATCGGTCAAGTGCGAGTTGGCCTTTATCCTTTTTATTTTTTTTTAATGCAGCTACCCTAGAAATGAAAACAAGCTTTAGTTAAAATACAAAAGTCGTTATCAACCGATAGCCGTCCCCTGTTGGGCACATAATATCTCTTGTAGGCTTCCACACGCCACGGTATAGTGCCGCCCGAATTCAGCGGCTCCTTACAAATCTTTTCATAGTGTCTAACCACCTAATGGGGCGTTTGTGTTTTACAAGGTGAACTGACCGATTCTTAGGGTTCAGTTTCTCAAAAGGAAAAACGGAACCTTCATAGGATAACTTTGTTGTATGTCTGTCTGTCTGTCCGTCCGTCTGTCCGTCATTCCGTCTGTCTCGCACTTGGCCGGTTTTTTTTAATTTACTGTTCAGTTTCCCTTAGGTATGTCATAACACACGTGTGCTTAGTTTGAATGATTTATTGTGTTACAAACCCCTTCTGAAATCATACAAACAGTTAATGCTATAGTTGATCAAAGAGCGAGTCTCACAATGGCAGGCGAACATAAACCATGTAATTTAGATCTCAAAAGCGTTAAGCCTTAAGAGAGCTCTCTCCGTCACTCGTTTCATACTATCGTAGTTCCAATTTCTTTTGAATATTAAGCAACCAAAGTCCATGAAATTTTGCAGACATATTCTAGAAACTAATATCTATGTCTGTGGTTTTCCAGATTTCTGTTAAAATATTCGGTTTCAAAGTTACGCGTCTTAAAAAATTTCATACAAATCTTTGAGCCCCTGTAATTTTAAAACTACATATTTTTAGAAAAATCTAAAACACCACAGACACAGATATTAGTTTCTAGAGTATGTCTGCAAAATTTAATGGACTTTGGTTGCTTAATATTCAAATGAAATTGGAACTACGATTGTATGAAACGAGTGACGGAGAGAGCCCTGTTAAGTTATAATAATTTACTCACATGTGAGAACATGAAACCCTAATCAAATGTTCCAACACCCCCATTAATATCCATCAAACTAGCAGCCAAGGGATTTGCATATAAACAATGTTGAAAGAGCGGCGTTAGGATCTTGACAGAGGGATTGAATAAAATTAAGTATATCATAACTAAAATGGAATTTCAATTAATTGTTTAATCCAGAATGTCAGTGCAACAAAGGGGCTTAACAAAACAATTACGGTCTATTACTGAATATTGTTGAGGCGCGTTGAAGCGAAGGTGCTTTGTGTATCTTTGCGGGCATTCAAGATGTAAGAGGCAGCGAGAGCGAGTATATTTTTTTTGAAAGGGAAGCTTGTCGCATACGGAAAAGGAACTAACTTGCAAAAAGAGATTGCGAAATGAGACTCGTAGCTTTGGATTTTAACCCCCGACCCAAAAAGAGTGTGTATCTGTGTATCTGTCTGTGGCATCGTAGCTCCTAAACTAATGAACCGATTTTAATTTAGTTTTTTTTTTGTTGGAAAGGTGGCTTAATCAAGCGTGTTCTTAGCTATAATTCAAGAAAATCGGTTCAGCCGTTAGACAGTTATCAGCTCTTTTCTACTAACTGTAACCTTCACTTGTCGGGGGTGTAATAAATTTTTAATTTACCCTTGTTTCTCAGAAGATACGGATAACCTAAAAGTATTTTTCTTCCTCGCCATCGCTTATGTCTTAAGCAACGAAGCGCGATACAACTAAGAATTTAATTATTTCAAAGAGAAGTAGCTTAGCGTTTAACATAACGCGAATGATAAATGGCTACCTGCATCTGCTTCGGACAATACCGCTTAATTGTAGCATCTAAATAGCTTTGGAACAGCTGAATAAAGGGAATATAGCTGTTACGGAAATTAACTACACTCTTGGTTTGAATTCATTATTATTTAAACGTTATTTGTATTGCTTGTTAGTTGTTTTCCATTTCAATTATTTTAAGTGTGACTGTAAAGTTGGCTTGAATACGTTTTTCTCATGAATGAATAGCTGTTTGCCTGTTGATGATAGAAGCACGGCCCAATCCTATGGACTTGTAACTATCGTAGCTTTATTTTTAAGTTCATGTAATTTATTATCACCACTATATCATCTAACAATTCTGACCATCAAAAGGAGTAACAACTTTGAATAAATGATGAAATTGATAAATGAGTTTTGAGTTTTTATTAAAAAAATATTAGTATCGACTATCGGTTTAACAAATACGTCTCATGCAAAAACACACACATAATATTTTTGCCTAATTCTCTCATTTGTGTATTATCTCATTATTACCATATTTAAAAAAAATGTTTACAAAAATAACAAAATAAATAAAATACCAGAAACAACAAAAAAAAACAGATAATTATTATTTAGTGCGGATTACTATAGATTTATTCTGCACGCAGAAGCCTAAATCTCATTAAGAATTTCCGCATTTGAAAGTCTCGTACACTTTCATAAACTGCATATTCAGCTTGAAAGCTTATAAAAGGCAAAAGCCAAAAATGTAAAGCGCAAAATTGCATAAATGCCGCTAAACACTAGCCTAGTTTCAGTCTGAGCCTGAAATGGTAGGATTTAATATTCAAATTTTTTTGAATAGCGGATTTTGGCACCCTGAACCGCTGCCTACTTTATTAATTTTAGTGCTATATAGTGCATTTTCACGCAGTAATTATTTTAAACTGTATTTTAGCAAATTGAATTTCATTATTCTCTTCATAATAAACTGTACGAAAGTAATATTATAATTATTTATTTATGCAGCTAAAAGACTAGAAACAAGCAAAACATGTGAATAGGATTTTAGTTTAATGTAAAGGGATTTAAGAAAAATCTGAATCAGGAGTGGAACTAAGAAAGAAAACCACTAGGTTCCGCACCGAGTCCCTATAACGCTGTGAAGTCTGCACCAACTCCTGTTCCAGCCAACCCGATGACCTGACGTTGGCATAGCTAGGGTTGCTCCAATTATTTGTTCTGTGGGTTGCTCTCAGATCTCTCCTCTTACACGTATTATACCGAAGAAGAGCCATGATAAGAGAGAAGAGAGCCGTGATAAGAGAGAAGAGAGCTTTGATAGCTTAGTGGTTAAGACGTCCGTCTCCTACTGGGAGACGCCAGGATCGTGCGTGCCCAGGATCGAACCCCCGACGCCCCCGGGGGGCGTCGGGGGTTCGATCCTGGGCACGCATCTCTAACTTTTCGGAGTTAGGTATGTGCATTTCAAGCAATTAAAACATCACTTGCTTTAACGGTGAAGGAAATTACTTTGAGGAAACCTGCGTGCCTGAGAATTCTCCATAATGTACTCAAAGGAGTATGAGGTCTGTCAATCCGCACTTGGCCAGCGAGGCGCACTATGGGCTAAATCCTTCTCAGTTTAATGAGAAGAGACCAGTGACGGGCTGATTATGATGATCATAAATTTCAAAAATTATGGTCTTAAAATCGAGTTGGTATCGCAAGAAAAATACTGTTAAATTTTTTCAATTACGCGCACCTGATCCGTTTACAAACTTTTCTGAAAAGTTGGAAGTTCCGAAGACTTACACTTGTAAAATGCTATTAACGTCACAGAATATAAAAAACGAGTATGAATAATATCATCATAATATTTACCAGTGCTTTTTATTTATTTATTAGTTTGCTAACCTGAAACTGCTTCGCTGCACGAATTTCTGAAAATCCACCCGTTTCCTTTCCAAAACTTTCAATCTTAGACTGCATCATCACTTACCACCAGGTGAGATTGTACCTACTCAAGAACTAACTTGTGTTTATAGGCTAATTTTGTACTTGAATAATAAATAAAAAAAACAGCAACCAAATAAACCCCGTGAAATACTAGATCAAAATAAATATTTAATATCAATTTTCAAATCAAACAGGCTTCTGATATTAATCATTCCGGAAGCCATTTTGTAAATGCATCGGCGAGATCCCTTTTGTTTTCGAAACAATTGAAAATGAAAATTGTTATGCCGTTTTAAAATTTTAATCTCTTTCGTTACAATATTTTTGTTACTCGACTATGATTATAATTTTGCTTAGGCACTTGTCCGATATTCAATGGTTACCGTGAAACGACTTGAGCTAAGAACTAGAAACGAATTGATGAGCAACGGGAAGCGAGTAAGTAGTTAGGATAGTTTTATCGTTGGGCTAGGTGTGCGAGTGCGACGGGCAATTACTTGCGCTGGTTCCTCAGATAGATGGCTGAAATTCTTTTATCCATGCGCCAACTGGGGGAGCGGGCATGATTTGCACAGTAATTAGATTAGGCAAGTTATAAGATATATATTTCGAACCAGTGAAAAAAAAAAATATTTTCGTTAAGTATAAAAAATAGAAGCAACACTTGCGTTAGGTACTTCCATATTTAAAGTGGCCAAACATAACAGCTGCTTTGAGGCTGCCATTTTTTGTCGAAGTGTTTTAAAGAGGTCTTTAAAAACCACGCTGACGAAGTCGCAGGATTTTTTTAAGGATCGACTTTAAAGTAAATATCAGATCCTGCATTTAAACTAGCTAAATGCTCGGGACTTCGTCCGCGTGGACTATTATTTATTCATAATTTAGCAAAAATGGGTTGGTTAGTCCCACAATTATGCTACTACACAGTAACGGACCGATGTGGCTATTGCATAAATATTATATTTAAAAACCAAGAAAATGTCAGATGCTACTTTTTAACTCGGAAGTCTTCCCACGGAATTTTCAAAATGTAAATTGACGCGGATGAAGTAGCAGGTATCAACTACTTTTCAATAAAAAAAAAATTAAATGATGTAGGTACGTAATATGCGTAAAATTACAAAATCGCAGTTAAACTTACCAAAATACAAATGATGCTCATTATAGTCCACGGATAATTGAGTCCCATTTGCGGTCACCATTACGCTGATATTATAATTTACTAGAGTAGCTCCAATAAATAATTTGCGAGCGAATAAAATACCTAGATCGTTTAAAATATAATATTTCTAGCACAATTTGTAATTTTTTTCTGAGTAATATTAAAATTGTTGCACATTTAAGCGATACAGTTTTGTATTAACAAGTTCTGTAATAATTGTTGTTAATTCGAAGCTTATTATAGCGATAGGTATCATTATTATCATCATCATCATCACTTCAGTTGATGTCCACTGTTGGACATCAACAGGCCTTACACTCGGTTCTCAACCTTCCTTAGCCAGGTATTCTACTCCTCAGCTCGAATAAGGCAAACTCAACAACTATGCTATCCCGTAGCCCAATTATTAAACGACAGGTCAAGATGGCAATCGGGGTGTGGACGTCCCGTACACCCGCACAGCCTCCGTGCTAACCCGGTGCGGGAGTCTATATTATTGGCTACAGTCAGACCTGGCAAATGATGATGTAGCCTAAGATGTAGCGTGCTAACATTTACTATTCACTCTTGACGACAGTGGCCTAGAAGAGGTCTGTTATGAACACATTAGATACTTCAAATATCTCTGTCCAAATTGCAAATACAGGGGTCCAGGCTCCGAATATGATTTTGTCCCATTCGGTGTCGAGACCCTTGGTCTGTGGAGTCCTAGCGCTATAATGCTTTTTAGGGAAAAATCAAAAAGGTTAGTCGACATCACAGGAGACCGAAGAGCTGTCAGCTACCTCGGACAAAGAATTAGTCTAGCCTTTCAAAGGGGGAACGCTGCCAGTATCTTCGGAACCTTGCCTTAAGGGACTTCTTTTAATAATTTATTTTAGTTATTATATTATATTTTTTAAGGTTTTTAGTATAAGGTTCATTGTTTTAATAATTTAGATTTTAGATGTTCTGAGATTATAGTGATTATTCTCTGTCCTCATCATTCAATTCTCTCAATTCTTCATCATCATTTCAAGATTCTTTTGAAAGGAATTAAAAGCAATATTTTTGTCAACAGCTGGCAAGGTCTAATCAAAGTCAGGTGGTGCTAACACGGGTCAGCTTCGGCCTGTCTGGGAACTTCAGCTGCGAAGTCACAGCTGATGCTCCTTCCTTCGCCACATCCATCGTATCCAATCACATGGAAGTTGTGGGTGAGTAGAACCTCTTTTAGCTTATAAGCTCCTGGTACCTGTAATCAGACAAAAACTAAGAGACCGAAAACCAATCAAAAGTATAAGAAGATAGATAGATTTACTAAGTATAAGCATTTAGTCGTAAGATTAAAAATGTAAAGAGGTATGTATCTCATGTTACAGAACACTTATATTTAATTATTTTCTTTATTTCTTTGTATTTATTCACTGTGTATAAAAAGGATGAGAAATAAAGCAAAGGCCGCAATAATCACATTATAGCGTTTTAAAATAAAATAAGAAGTCAATATAAACAAAAATCACAACAATTGTTGAGTACACATACCTACAACAATTATTAAGTACCTACTTAGTTACTAATTTCATAATTTTTGGAAATCGTACTTAAATATAAAAAGTACAGAAAAATAATTAACTATCGCTTACGATTGAAATTTGGAGCAGTGTTTGAATTTTTTTTCTAATGAGGTTTTATCCAATTATGTTTCTATTACGTGACGAATTTAGATTAACCTGATTAGATTAATAACAATCAGATTAATAACACGAAATACAGTCGGCTCAAGGGCCAAGCCAAGGTAAAAGCAAATCTGTACCTATATTTATAAAAGTAATAAAAACGGACTATAATAATATATTAATCCAATGAAAATCAATCCATCTCGAACCAATGGGCATAGAAATCTGAGATTTTGCATGTACTTAGGTACTCTATACCGTAGACTAAGAATGGAAGCTAATTTCAACGCTTTGCCACGCTTTTACGTGCCATTATTTTCTTAAAGACTCTGCAATCACTTTAAAAGTCGTTGGAAAATCGATACCTTAGTAAAATGCAAACAGATTTCGTTCGTTCATCATTCATCGGGCGTCGGCTCTTTCAGTTCACAGCTTCTAGCATCACTACTTAAATTGAACTTTCATTTACATTATTTCCTTCACCTGAAATGTTTTAAAAAGCAAAGATTTATTAATTTACAAGATGATGCCGCAACTTCGTCCGCGGGGATTTAATTTTTTAAAAATCCCACAAGAACTCTTTGCTTTTCCGGGATAAAAATTAGCCTATCTCCGTCCCCAGGATGTAAGCTAACTTTAAAACTTTCATCAAAATTGGTTGAACTGTTGGGCTGTGAAAAGCAAGCGACAGACAGACAGACATCACTTTCACATTTATAACATTAAGTATGGATTATTAACTTTTGTACGGTAGTGGGATCGATGCCTAAAGATTATTGGCAAAATCAGGCCTACCGCTTAAACTAATCATAGTTACTACAATATGGATTATGGAGCATGCCTGTATTTGTTCGATATATGGAGCTCCAATTTTCCTCTCCCGAAATGTGGACGAGGAATGAATATTTATTAACAATCATGCTAGAGGGAATAGAGAAAAGATATCGGTACGAAACTAAATCTTGTAGGATTTACATTATGTGTACCGGTATATCACTGTTGATACTTGTATTTTATGTGTGTGATAGCTAGGTATAGCTTTTATACTGGTTATTGATGTAATTGTTACTTTGTGGGACACAAATTCTCTGGAAAATTCGAAAACCGGTTGGCGATTAACTAACAGCTGAAAGGTAATCGGGCATTTTGGACCCACTTTGCGGACATGAACGAAAATAGTTTAAACCAAAGATAATATTGACATAACCTTTCTGTATATTTATATTAATATTTGATTCAAAATCGATGGGGGAAAAAGTTGCATTGAAAAGAGTGTAAATCAATAGATTTTTCTTTCGTTGTACAAAAATTATTTGAATTTTTTGTGATTCACAACAACGCGACCTATGTCAGTGTAGATCAGAGCTGTATACATACTGATTATTTCGCTTCTGTCAGCCGCCGCAAGGTATGGTTTCCATACTAAAGCGCCCGTCTACCTTAATCAACTACCCTGACGCCCTTTCGGCTTAGGATCCTATGTACCTATCTGTTTCGGATTCATCATCATCATCATCATCATCAGCCTGTGGACGTCCACTGTTGGACAAAGGCCTTCCCTATAGAGCACCACCACATCTGGTCCTCAGCCTTCCTCATCCAGCCACTTCCCGCCAGCCGCTTTATATCGTCGGTCCATCGTGCTGAAGGGCGTCCCACACTACGCTTGCTTAAACGTGGTCTCCACTCAATTTCGGATTACGATGCAATAAATAGATATTAAGCTGCCTCTCTTCTTTCAGTTTTACCACCGACATCACCAACGATCAACACTGGTCAACACTACTACATGCCGGGTGACGTGCTGCGAGGGAATTGCACATCGGGGCCCAGTCGACCCCCTTCAGAGCTTACCTTCTACATTAATGACTTACCTGTAAGTAGTACCTACTGCTAGTTGCACAACATCATCGATCAACACTGGTCAACACTACTACATACCGGGCAACATGCTCCAAAGAAACTACACATCTGATCTCCCTTCATAAGTAATTTAGGCCTTTTTTCCGTGGGAACTCTTTGATTTTTGGGATAAATTGTAGTCTGTTTATCCCCGGGATACAAACTATTTCTATAATTTCTTTTTGCCAAAATCGAACGGATGGGCCGTGAAAAGGTAACAGACAGGCATATTATTGCATTTAATATAGGTAATATTATTTGCATGGATTGACTTTCTCGGAAATATACTATAAATTACTGAAAATTTTAATTAACAATAAACATATAAATGTAAATTAAAAATTTATAACACCCCCGATAAGTGAAGGTTACAGTAACTACAAAAGAGCTGATGACTTTCAAACGGCTGAACCGATTTTCTTGGATTATAGCTAAGAACACTCTCGACCAAGCCACCTTTCAAACGAAAACGCTAAATTAAAATGAGTTCATTAGTTTACGATGCCACAGACAGATAGACAGATACACAGGTCAAACTTATAACACCCCTCTTTTTGGGTCGGGGATTAAAAAATAGGAAGCCAGCGAATTCCATAACCATTTGAAGCCTACGATACGCCTACTATCATAAATTTTGAAGCTTAAGTAATAATAATAATAATTATTCTAAGTAGGTACTTAGGTACCTCGTTCAATTTCAACACTGAAAAGAATGAAATGTAGGTAGCTATTCAAGCATAAAATTGTATATTCCTCATCTTTGCCGTTGAAAGCTAAAAGGAAAGCAGTTTCGCACTAGTTTTATATAAATTTAAAATGTAATTTGTACTTGCTTGTCGATTTAAACTTTCCGCTTTAGAGCGCGTTTTCGTACCTACCTATTGCATAATTTCGCTGAAATCCAATTTACTTAAGGAAACTTATTCAGTATAACTTCTTACAACATCAACATTTAATTACCACTTTATTCATGTGCCGGAGCTAAATTCCTTTTCGAGGTGCGCTTAAATTTCTATATAAATTTTAACGCGACCGCAGTTTTTCGGTCTTGTGGTGTATTTGGACAGTGACCAGATTTCTATCTGCACAAAGCGGGACGAAAAGTTTCCAAAAATAATAAAAGCTTTTAAAAAAGAGGACAAATTAAATAAAATATTTTCATTTCATCTTGATACTTGAAATGAATTTAAATCTAATTTTTTTAGAAAAAACAAACATTAAAAAGTTTTATAATAGAAAAAAAAACACTTACATGAGCGTAGCGAGTGCGAACTTTTATTGCGTCACGCGCTGAGTTCGTGATTATTCGAGCTAATCTCAGAAACTTCAGACTGTATTTACTACAGACGGATTTTCATAAGGTTTTCACTAATAAATAGAGGGATTATCTAAGTAGGTTATAGTTATTATATGACAGTCACAATAGCCTAATATTTACCTCCTGGGTCGGGGATTCGATGCCGATCACCGCCTAACTTTTGAAGATCGCACATAACTGCGCGAAAAGTTGGAAATGGAATCCCGACCTCTCGAATAGAAGACTTATGTCTTGACCACTAGGCTATTACTGCCCAAAATATTGGGTACAGTCTCACCAAAAGTGAGCTGCCTGGTCACTGCATCGCCACAGTGGCGTAATTTACGTTTCTGCCTCGAGTTTGCTTATTGTTCTTGTTAGATTTTGTAACGGGCTGTTCCTCGGCGACACTTCCACACATTTCAAGTGAATGCCAGTTGGAATTAAATGGAAACAATGGTGGAATCCACTCTGGTCGTCTTCAGCTTTGTTGGAAACTAGCAATAGCGTTCCATTAAATTTCTTGAAGAGACTTTTGTTGGAAACTTGCAACACCAGATCTTGTTCCATTTCTTGGACTTAGAGTTTTGAATTATTACTTTGTTAGTCTAGTGGTTAGATCGTCCGCCTCCTAACCGAAGGTCAGTTTTAGCTCGTAATATTGATGTCAGTTAATTGCCCGAGCATACAGTCATCTGAATGAATCCTGATCTTAATCGAAGGTCGGGGGCTTAACGGTGAAGGAAAACATAGTGAGGAAACCTGCGTGCCTGAGAGTTGTACATAATGTTCTCAAAGGTGTGTGTGCGGGCCTGAACCCCTAACCTCCCGAGTAGGAAGCGGACATTTTAATCACTAGACTATCACGGCTCTTTGACTGTCCCAACTGTTTTGTTTGGTCTGGTGTTTATCAGACACAAAATCTAAGCTTATAATATACTGACGGTCCAGGCTTTACTGCACGTCTAGTTTTGATATACAAAGCCTAATTCTCTCGAATGAGGAGTTTAGAATGTCCAAAGCGGCACCTGCATTGCGAAACCAACGTTATCTGTAATAAACTGAGATTATGCGGACGTCCGAAATGTATCAAAGCTCCGTGGAATGTTCACGTTTACCTACTAATGAAAACTCTACACTCACGTTTTAGTATGGCATAATGAATGAAAGAAAGAAGCGTTTATTTTCTAACCGACTCCAATAAAAGGATGTTGTGTATTCGACTCGTGTGGGTGTATGTATAAATAAATAAATTCCTTTATTAGGTCAAAAACAATTATTAAAATATAACTACTGAAAACCTTACACTCATGTTTTAGTATGACATAATGAACGAAAGATGCATTGATTTCGTAACGTATATCGTTCTAGACATGTCCGCAAATTCATCCGCGTATATTTAGGTTTTAAATTCCCGCGGATGCTTTTTTATTTATTAATTTATTTAGTTTAGAACAGCCCACAGAATTACACACTCAAATTAAAAAAGTTATTTCTTAAATTCCACAGCTCTCGTGCAACTCCATTTTCAGGCAGTCACAGCGTGCACCGATAACAATAGTCGTCTTTTTGATTTTCCGGGATAATAAGTAGCCTATGATTATGGTAGTACGCTACAGGCCGAGATGGCAATCGGGGCATATGGGGAGACGCCCCGCACACTCGCGCTAACCCGCACGGGCTTGGCGCGAGGGCTGTGGTGGTGTGCGGGGCGTCCTCACCCCAGTTGCCATCTCGACCTGTCGGGAACTGTTTATGTAGTTACATATAGATTCCTAGAATAGCCGCTCTACTCTCTAGGTAAATCTTTGCTTAACGCCTTTAGCGACGCTCTGTGACGTATAACGAGTAACATCCGCTTTGAGCGTCAAATTATGTCCGCATTAAATCCGCTTTACGTAAAACTTAACTTTAACATCAAGAGCCTTACAGTAAAGAGCTGAGAGGTAAAGTGCGAAATTATCACGAGAATTCTGGAAAAGAAACCAACATTTCTAAAGAGCTTGATCACCAGTGAGTTTGATGGCTCTCCATCCATTGAAGCTCAATGAATCATCACCAAACCACGGTTCGTAAGCCGACGAGTAAATAAAATCGTCATCCATATCCATACAAACATTATGAACTAGTTTATGCCCGCGACTTAGTTCCCGTGAGCATAGGTTTTTAAAAATCCCGTGGAAGCTCATGGATTTTCCGGGATAAAAAGTAGCCTATGTGTTAAACCAAGGTATAATCTATCTCCATTCCAAACAGCCAAATCCGCGAGTACCTACTTGTTGCGTGAAAGGGTAACACACATCCATCCATACATACCTACGAACTTACACGTATCTATATACTAATAAATAAAATTAAAGTGTCGTGTCTCTTTGAACGGGCTTATCTTCGGAATGGCTAAACCTATTTTGACGGGACTTTTACAGACAAGTAGAGGATTAACCAACAAGTAAGATAGGCTACTTTTTTAACCGACTTTGAAAAATGGAGTTGTGTTTTCTACCTATAAAAATTGGATTCCAACTCTTCAATCCTGATGCTGCAGGGCATCTGATCAATCCACGCGGGCGAAGCTGCGAGCATATTATATAATATTACTAGCTGATGCTTGCCTTAACTTAAATCAGCCTTAATTTCGACCAAGCAAGGGCTAAAAGTTAAAACTAGGTAGGCACAATAACAACAATGTTATTGTGTGATAAATACCTAAGAATAAATTATTACAAACAGATTTGCGTTTATATTTATTTAGTAAACAAGTATTTCAAAATTTAAGTGTTTTGACAGTTGCTATTTGAAATTTCATAAACACATCCATTGTTTAAACAAACGGATTCGGGATCGCTTACGTGTTTTGTTTTCAAAAGCAGTTAGGAACAATGTAATATTGAATTAAGCTTTAAAATGGAATATGTAAATGTATTTATGATTCAATTGCTAACTGTAATTCAATAATAAATCCTTTAATAGATTTACCTATATCAGTCTATACCTGATTATTATTTTTAACCCCCGACCCAAAAAGAAGGGTGTTATAAGTTTGACGTGTGTATCTGTGTATCTGTGTATCTGTCTGTGGCATCGTAGCGCCTAAACGAATGAACCGATTTTAATTTACTTTTTTTTGTTTGAAAGGTGGCTTGATCGAGAGTGTTCTTAGCTATAATCCAAAAAAATTGGTTCAGCCGTTTAAGAGTTATCAGCTCTTTTCTAGTTTTCTTGTAGAAAAGAAGGTTAGATAACCGTTAGGTTCATAATATTATGTCAATTGACAAATGTCAAGCTGTCAAGATAGACGTTGCCTAAATACATAATTATATATTTGAAAATGATGTTTTGGAAAACTCAAATACTTTGTCGGGGGTGTTATAAATTTTTAATTTACACTTGTTAATGAGTCGTATAAGTCAGGGTTTGTTAACTTAGGATCATTTTATTTCTAACCTTTGCTTTAATCATGGAGGTTGAATGATGACTTGTGCAACCCACTTTGCCCGTACCTACTTACGTATGAAACGTAACTTTAGCCGCCCTTCCTACGACTATAGGTACTCTTTAAAAACCAATTTGACTAAGACCAGAATTATGAAAGAAGTAGGAAATAGATTTAGGTCTGTCATTTTAGTTTCGTATCGTGAAGAGAATCAGTCATAGTGTAAAAACTAACCGCGATCGTTGTAACCCATATTACAGTGATGAATTTTAATATTGGAAAAGCCTAACGCCCTGCGGGTATTCTGTTTATCATATTTAATGAGTACGCCGCAATACATCAGCTTTGCACGTCAAATTAAATACTCTTTGCCAACTTGGCACACTGACTTTTTACACCGAACAAAGTCCGTTGCAGCTTTTTCACTTATCGACCAAGTACACAACGTTTTTATTTAGATGAAAGAAAAGTTTTACTATCCAAAATTTGTTCAAATTCAATTTTTAGGGTTCCGTACCTCAAAAGGAAAAACGAAACCCGTTTAAAAAAATGTGTTTCACTTTTCAGTAGGTATCATATGAAAGGACTTTACCTGTACATCCTAAAACAGATTTTTATTTATTTTTATGTATAATAGTGTTTGATTCATCGTGCAAAATGTTGAAAAAAATACTCGAGTACGGAACCCACAGTGCGCGAGTCTGACTCGCACTTGGTCGGGTTTTTTTTTCATAAACCGACTTGCCTATCCGCATTTGGCTAGCGTGACGGACTATAGCCTAAACCCTTCTCATTCCATGCTCAATAATGAACTGGCGATGGGTTGATCTTGTTGTTTATTTCCACAAGCCAAATAAAACCTTTTTCATCAATTTCTTTAACGTTACAAAAGTTAAATATTATACCAAATTTTAATAATTCATCCTATTAATAATATTACCAAACCATACAATCGTTTGGCTCCGTCAACAACAGTGCTTAGCTTAAAATAAGTTAAAGTAAACAACACTGTTTACTGGATGTTTACGCTGTTGACATTTGCGCTTTAATTTAAGCTGTGGTCGGATTAAGGGTATCGCGTTATAATTGGATGGCAATATTACGAGTAATTTAACTAATTCGTTGGCTCTGAAAAACCTTTAACTGAGCAAGACATCACAAGCATATAGATTGCTATAAACATAACTTCGCCCATTCGCGCTTTGGTGAATATTGGGCCTAAAGCATTTAAGATTAAGTATTTTAATGTAAAGCCTAATCTAGGATTTATATAGTACACCTTAATCCTAACAAAGATTCATCTTTAGAGAGATTTGAAACGCTAATCTCCATCTTTGTCTAATGCCTAACTGTTGATTAATTAATACCTCAGATTTTACTTCAAGATGGCGACTTACTTATCTTATTTTAGTACAATAATATTGTAGAAATAATTCCAAGAGCGACGTAAGATTCTATAGCTCGTAATCCACATTTAAAGAGCTCTTAACAATTTATAAGTAATAGGATTATGATAAAATAAGCCTGCGACTTCGTCCGCGTGGAGTATACAAATTTCAAACCCCAATTTCACCCCTATAGGGGTTGAATTTTCAAAAATCCTTTCTTGGCGGATGTCTATGTCATAATAGTAGGTAACTATCTGCATTCCAAATATCAGCCCAATCTGTTAGAGTTTAGGCTGTGCGTTGATAGATCAGTCAGTCAGTCAGCTTTTCCTTTGATATATTTAGATAATAATTAATACTTAGATAATAACTAAATGATACTCGAGACTTCGTCTGTGTAGATATTGGTTTTTTAAATCCTGCGGGAACTCTTTCATTTTCCGGCATAAAATGTAGCCGATGTTAGTAGGTACACAAGTAAGCAGGATAATTAGTTATCTCCATTCCAAATTCGAGCCAAATCTGTCCAATAGTTTTTGCGTGAAAGAGTAAGGCTCAACTTACACCGCCGCGGAATGGAAGCGAATTTCTAAAATATTATAAAGCATATTGGCTTCTATCTCCACCACGTAAAACACAAATTTCTCGCCCAAATGAAAAATTCGCCGGAATGCGCGGGAATTCCCGCGACTTCGCGGGAATTTTCTTTCTCAGTAGAAATTGATGCTTTATAGTGTGGAGATAGAAGTCAATATGCTATGTAATATTTTACAAATTCGTTTCCATTCCGCGGCGGTGTAAGTTGAGCCTAACAAACATAACACACAACAAACACACAAACACACACACACGCGCGCACACACAGACACTTTCGCCCTTATAATTTTAGTGTGATTAATCCTTGTCTTGTTCGCAGGTAGTACCAGGCGTGTACCAAACGCAGCCAGCTCCCGAAGGCTTGTATTGGGCGGAGCTGTACGTCCAAATCCAGCTGTGGCCTGCTCACTACGAGCGAGGTGCGCCGATCCTGCGCTGCGAGGCCAAGGTCGGGGATCTGTACAGAGACAACGCGGCTGTCGCTTTGTACTCCGCCAATAGTGATCCTAAAATTGAAAGAGGTGAGTTTAAGGCCGTGCCCCCAACAGGCAGATAGTTAGCGGCTGACTGACCATCTTGAAAATTTTGCGAAGTTTTATGTCATCATTCATCCTTTATCATTATCACCGATAGATGCCCACTGCTGGACAAAAATCTCTTATAGAAACTTTCTTAAAAATCAGTGAGGGGTGGAAAATTCCAAAAGTTCTGAAATACGTACTTTCTCATTTTTGATCAAAAGGCCAGATACCAATTTTCATGGATATATACCTTAAAAATTGACGGGCTCTCACATTCTTTCATCCTAACCTAACCCTCCTATATCCTTTAAAACACAATTATTATCTTCATCATTTTTAACCGAAAGCCAAAATTCAGTTCCACGAATATAACTCGAAAAATGAAGTTAAACCCCCATATGAGTAGAATTTCCAAAAAACTTTTTTTAGGGTGTGCTTACGTCGTAAAAATCCTACTGGGAAAATTTTAAGTTTTATACTTACCCCAGCAGTTTAGGCTGTGATGGCAAATCAATCAGTCAGCCAGTTGAAGTTATTTTAATTTGTTGTATAGATTTAGCTTACAACAGTAGGTATTCATAAATTAATTTATTAAAATATAAATGAAATTCTTGTTCAGCGTATTCAAATGCTGAATACCTAGTAAATTTAATCCAAAGATCTAAAGGGCATTCAGCGCTCAGCGAAAGAGGTATAGACAAAGCCCGCTTCAACTTAAATATCACTATTGTTGTATTTCAACAGAGACCCAAAGTACTTAAAGGTATTACACTTATAAATGGAAACCAAAATTATGGAAACTTTGAAGAAATCCAATGTTGACCTAGTTTCAACCTCATTGCGAGACCGACTCAAAAGTGTAATACCTACTTACTCGTATAATTTTAAAGGGAGATTTCTTTGCTGTACCAACATAACAGACAAAATTGAGGAGCTGGCGAACAAAACAATTTAATTGCATGAAAAAAAAATTACAGGGATACCATAAATTCAATAAAAGCTATTGTTTACTGCAATTGCACCGTTTTGATCCAAATCACGAACATTGGACTCAATTTCAGCACAGTTATAGGTGGTTTTGGACCGTTCTGTTTGGTTATGAGTTCACGTTTTAGTTATTGATCTAAATTATGAAATCTTGGATTCAATTTCAGTACATTTTTAGGCCGTTTTGATTTCAAATGATTTCACGTTTTTTGTTGGTTTGTGGGGCCGTCAGCGGTCGGGACACGCACCTCTAACTTTTCAGTGTTAGGTGCATTTTATTATATATTTTTTAATAATTAATATCACTTGCTATAACGGTGAAGGAGAACATCGCGTGGAATCCTGCATGCCTGAAAGATCGCAAACCCTTCTCACTCTGAGAGGAGACATTGCTCAGTAAGTACCTACTGAGCCGGCGATGGTTTGATCTTACTATACCTATTACGCTGAAAATCTTCACCCAGTTCCCGTTACACTCAAAAAGAAGCTCCATTTTCTACCCAGCAACTTCACTAAGGACTTAACTCATTTATTACCTTCATCAACTAAGTTAGCGTTTGATGGGAAAATCGTATTTACTGAGCGAGTAAAAGCATAGTAACTAAGAGTGATATTCGCTTGGCAGATCTTTCAACAGGAAACCATAGTAATATTATTACTTGTAGCAAAGAGGTCATTGAGGGCCTGTAAATTATTGCTCCCCGCCTCATTTACGAATACAATTTCCTCTGCGTACACAGGGTGCCTTTGTTGGGACACACTCGTAATTTCAGCTTCGACGCATCTCGCAACTAGGGTGACCAGGGACACTCGTGACGTCAGGATTGGTCCTGACATATCAGAATTTTCAGGATGTTGTCAGTTTTTTTTAATTCAGATACAAATTAGCCTTTGACTCCAATCTCATCTTGCGATAAGTTATGATCTAGTCTAAGATGGAAGCGAGCTAACCTGGAAGTATAGCATCAATGGTATATAGCAGTTTTTGATAAAAGGAAAAAATATTTTCTCTTATTTAAATTACCTTAAAAGAAAGGAATGGTAACAAACTGCATTTATTGGGAACTGTTAGAAGAGTATCATCATCGTCATCAATCCATCGTCAGCCCTTTACAGGCTGAGCACTGGTCTCAGCCTATAGAGGGTTCTCAGAAGGAGAAGGCTTTAGTCATAGTCTACCACGGTGGCCATTACGGATCGATAGACTTCACACAGCTTTGAGAAGATTATGAAGAATTCCAGGCATGAAATTTTCCACACGATGGTTTCCTATGCCATCAAAGCAAGTTGCTTAAAACGGACAAATTAACTCCTAATTGCCCAGGATTGAAGCCCCGACCATCTGAATCCCGACCGACGTCTTAATCATTAGGTTATTGCTCCACAATTTATTACGACAGCTAATATTTCTTAACTAGATGATACCCGCGACTTCGTCCGCGTGGATTTAGGTTTTTTAAAATACCGTGGGAACTCTTTGCTTTCCTGGGATAAAAATCTATGTCCGTTCTCGGGATGTAACCTAACTCTGTACCGAATTCAACAAAATCGGTTAAACAGTTGGGCCATGAAAAGCTAGCATTACACTTTCGCATTTATAATACTAATTAATATGGATTTAATGATTTATGTCAGGACTTTTAAATTTTATATCTGGTAACCCTATTCGTAACAATGTTTGAGGAGTTCTGAGGAATTGCGTGGTTCTCGGATCATACATTAACATTACTGTTGTGTGATTGTTTTGAACTAGATATTTATGAGCTTGTGTCAATGTTCAATTTATCACTTTACGCCTTTAGGCGTGACTTTAGATGCGTAGGATGGAACCAACTACTTCTTGAAATAATGGATGTTATACGGAAACTATATAGCCCCGATAGCATAGTGGTTATGAAGTCCGATTCCTAGTTGGAAGGTCAGGGGTTCGATCCCGGGCAATCACCTCTAACTTTTCGAAGTTATGTGTGTTTTAAGCAATTAAATATCACCTGCTCTAACGGTGAAGGAAAACCATATTGTACTCAAAGGTATGTGAAGTCTGCCAATTCGCACTAGGCCAGCGTGGCGGATTATAGTCGAATCCTTTCTCATTCTGAGACCTGTGCTCAGTATTGGGCCGGTGAGGAGTTGATCATGATGGTGATTTTAAGTAAACTATACAACAATACTATGTATTAGTTAAATGACCCATTAATATTCAAATATGATTTAATAGTCAAATTAGCGACTCTTTATTATACGTCAAAACGATAGAACTTGGCAGTGAAAAAACGTCAAAAATTGGCTAGATCACTTTTTTTTTATAATTCGTTTTCTTTAACAATACATAATTATTACATTTTATAGACATGGTAAATTTATGGTATTATTATTTTTGACCGTTCAAAATTCAATTCCTTCCTCATGAATAATTCATTGCTGCAGGAAATCTATCAAACCCATCTAGTATGCACCGCAGTACAACTCCAAAGCAAATCCGGTTGCATTCCGTATTCGGCTGCCGATTTTATTCTTTTTTCTCTTTCGCAGTGACGTCACCTGGGTCCGGAGCCAAGCTGCAAGCGTGCCAAATCCTTCTACTAGTCGCCATTATCGTGTGGGCTAACAATACATAGGCATAGTCATAAAACTCGCAAAGAGCATATTTCACTACGACATACGAAGGAGCAAGACGTTGGTATAAAGAACCTTGGATACACAATTCATTAAAAAGTGTCTATAAAAATAAGAGCTTTTGTTTAAGTTAACTAACGGACAGTACTTATAAGAATAATAATAATTGGAAGGTTCATAAGAATTTGTTTCAAATAATTTTAGTTATTTGTCTTTAAATTGCCTTTAAAAAGTTTGAAATAATAACGAATCAAAATCATCAGGCGTGTAAAGCCATGCTGACTGTATATATCGAGATGTCATTGCTATGGTGGTGTGCTATGAAATTGTGACAGTTAGTATGACACTGGCTAGTAAAAAACAATTTGAACACGGTGTTATAAAGAAAATGCAGACAGCAAAATTTGTTCCTAACGACCCGAATAGTGTATAGCAGCTACATAAAGTTGTTGGGAACAGTATATTTTTGTTACAAAAATAAACACCTGTGTATCCTTGTTTGTTTCATATCAACGGAATAAAACAGAAAGTTTCAAATCAACCAATCACTAACCGATTTCGATCGTTGACCTCTTAGAGAAAAATCTGATTGGTTTATTCGAATTCAACTTTGTGTTCTATTTTCAAATGACGCAGTGAGATATTGTGCTGTTTATAAAATAGATATGCCATAGTTGTATACTAATTCTGGTCAGGAGATAAGAGGAATTATAAATAGTTAATTGTACCTAAAATGAGCTAATAAATAAATAATTATTATACCAAAGAATGTAAAGACTAAGAATATTGTTGATTTAATACAAATTATATGTCAAAATGTGTGTTTTATTTAAAATTTTCTGATTTCCCGTAGGACTAAGATATTTTCCGGGGATAAAAATTACCTAGCCTATGTCCTATCCCGGATGCAAAATTATTTTATCCGCATCCGCTTAATTTATTTCAGGAAAGGATCGGAGATGGGTTGCATTTCGGAAGACATAGGCTAGGTATATTTTTATCTCGGAAAATTAAAACGCGTCCCCTTGAAATTTATTTAAAAAAACTACTCAACGGATCCGGCTGAAATTTGGCGTGCAGATAGCTATTATGACGTAGTCATCCGCTAAAAAAGGATTTTTGAAAATTCAACCCCTACGGGGATAAAATAGGGGTTTGAAATTTGTGTAGTCCACGCAGACAAAGTCGCAGGTATAAGCTGGTTAGGTGATAAAAAAGTCTTTTGCTATGCATTATTACCTATAGTACGCGACACGTTGAGATGGCAATCGGGATATGAGGCGGGGGGACGCTCCGCAAACCTGCACGTCACCCGCCCTCACCCGCAGCGGTTTAGCGCGGGGGTTGTGTGGGTGTGCGGCGTCCCCACCCCGGTTGCCATCGCAACCTGTCGCCCAAATATACTTAGGTATTATGTCTTTAGTGTACGCATACGTACGCGTATTTCACAAAAGGGATTATCACAGAACTCTGGCTTCAAGGAATATTTTATGGTAAGATCCTTAGTAAGTACCTACGTACCTTCCTACTTCCAGCAAAAAAGAAACAATAAGATAAAAAGAACTTTATGACTGGAGACTTTAGTGTAACTTTTCAAATTAACGTTGTAAAAGTAAGGCCGTGAAACTTATTGGAGTTATCCAGTTTGGCTTCTCTACACAATTTTGGAAAATTCACGCACAAATTAACATTAACTTAATAAGCCACTTGAACTTGAACCCACGAACCACAGTATAAAGAGAGACAGTAGTCCATCACTTATCAGACCACACCGCTTACCACTATGCCATTAAAGCTGTTAAGGATCTAAATTCTAGATGCACCTCCTGCGAACTGATTCGTTAACTTAGTATAAAGCACTGAATGGATATAGCCACGAGCTCATTTGATATTGGTTTGGTTCTACATTGCTGCTTGACTGAGTGAAAATAAAATATTTTGTCTTAGAAAACCTGCAATGAATTCACAACAAATGCCAAGTGGCCCACCATTCAGAGTTAGACACTGAGTTAGTGAATCAGTAGGATGCTCACTCTTACGACCGTGTGCTTCTTGAAAATTCGTTTCAGCATAATCCATACGCCATACTAATATTATAAATGCGAAAGTCTGTCTGTCTGTCTGTCTGTTTGGCTGTCTGTCTGTCTGCCTGTCTGTCTGCTACCTTTTCACGGTCCAACAGTTTAACTGATTCTGACGAAATTTGGTACAGGATTAGCTTTGATCCCGGGGCGGGACGGACATAGGCTACTTTTTATCCCGGAAAATCAAACAGTTCCCACGGGATCTCTAAAAACCTAAATCCACGCGGACGAAGTCGCGGGCATCCTCTAGTATTATCTAAAACGGACTTATCTACACTCGAGTCAATTGATTAGAATCAAAGCTGGCATTCCGGTATAAAGTGAATAGCACGTTTGAAGACCTTTTGATCCTGTCGCTTATTGAAATTGAATTTGTAAGTTAAGGTTAAGGTTCTACAATTCTTGCACCCCCTGTTCACTTTTACAATCGCGTACGATCATCTTAAATTACTTTAGCTTAATAAATACGCAGCAATAGATACGTATCTTATACTCGAGTCAAGTAATATTGATTAGATATCAAAGCTGGCATTCCGGTACAAAGTGACAACCGCGTTTGAAGACCTTTTGATCCTGTCACTCGTGGAAATTCAATATCGTGATAGGCACTCATAATATTACATTTATTTACTTGGTAACATTTTTAAACGTATCATCTGCCTTTTGAAGAGCTCCGTCTGTTAACAATCTCTTCTCTTTCTCAGCGTAGTATTCCTCATTGCTGAGGGCGGTAATTAATTACCACTTCGTAAATTTCATTAATTTTACAAAGTTCATTAATATTGTTTAACAGTGTTCAAATTTATGCAATGGCAAATCAGAGAACTCTTTTGTGAATTTAATGTTATGAAAATAAAATATTATGTTGACCTGTAAACGAAATATTTACTATTTACTTGCAGTTTTAATTTAAAACCGTAGAAAGAACATTATCTGTATACGACCGGAATGCGATTAAAAAGTTCATCGTTCGACGTTCCGACCGAATTTATTGCGTTCAGCGCAAACAACTCGCTTCACGAATAATATAAACTTTGCACTTACGCAGCGCGCGTCGTTTCATGCCAATTTTGACTTGAATTATTGTAGTTGTTAAAGCATCGAGTTTCCGAAAGCACATTGTGCAGTGTCATTGATGTGGCATGGCTATGCAGAGTCAAAAGAATCACAAAAAATCGACTGTGGAAACGAGAAAGTAGTGAAACTTCTACGTTGTTTGGGTTTGCGCGAATCTGTGGTGCACAACTTAGGTACACTAATCTGTGATCAGCAGTGATCCTTGATCTTAGTTTTTTTTAATATTAGCCAAGTTTATCATGATTATTAATATTCCCCTTTCCCCTCCAACTAAGCGTAAACCTTGTGCTATGAGTAGGTACGACAAAATAGTGCAACGGGAGGGGTTCGAACTGGCGAGTTTTCGAATTTCAGTCCACTCACTACTCTAACCGTTGAGCTATTGAGGCTCAAACATACTGATTTTATGTTGTGTTAGCATAATTTTTTGTAAGTAATAGCTATTATGCAACAAATAAAATAATGTATCAGTTTAAATCACACTAATATTATAAAGGCAAAAGTTTGTATGTGTGTGTGTGTGTGTGTTTGTTTGTTACTCCTTCACGCAAAAACTACTGGACGGATTTGGCTGAAATTCGGAATGGAGATAGATAATATCCTGGATTAGCACATAGGCTACTTTTTATCCCGGAAAATCAAAGAGTTCCCACGGGATTTCGAAAAACCTAAATTCACACGGACGAAGTCGCGGGCGTCAGCTAGTTATTAATAATAATAATTAATCAATCTATCAGTCAATAAGTAATAGTAATTTCATCATCGTTATTGATCAAAAAAAATTCGCAGTCAGTAGGAATTGCCGACAGAGGGTAGCATTGGTTCTATTTTTGGATTTTCAAATTAATTAATTGTAACATCTTAAATTAAAATTTTATAATTTGTAAATCAAAACCATTAACATAAGTTTAGTTTTTACACCGAAGATAGATTTTCAGTGAGGTTACAGTTACGAGTAGATTGTTGTTAATTTCGGCTGTAAGTCTATTAACGCAACGCACTTTTAAACAACGTAGCAATTTGTTGAGCAAAATAGTACTACAAATGTGAGGTACGAATACTTTTTTATACAGCTTACAAAGGCATACTTTAGGCTACGGTAGTGAAAAACTAAAAACATTTCAGCGGCGTTCTTTTTTTTTTGTTGGATCTTTTTACCGGGGTTTCAAACCAGTCCTACGTTGTGCTTTTTGAAAACCTTTCGCAAATTCATGTTTCTAGCCGTTTCGATGGTGGATGTAAAAAACAACGAAATATTCATTTTATATGTGGAAACGTGTGGCTGTGGAACTTTGTGAGGCATTTTTGATTAAACTAGTTCTTCTTAGTAGACTTTGTTTAGGCGATTGCTTTTGGAACTCTGTATCCCTGGTCATCATCATCATGATGAACCCATCACCAGCTCTCTACTAAGGGCAACTTTCCTTTCAGAATGAGAAGGATTTGGCCATAGTCTAACTCGCTGGTCAAGTGTTGATTGGTGGACTTCACAAACCTTTAAGAACACGGGAAACAGCTTTCCTCACTCGTTTCCCTTGATCCATAAGGCTCTCTGGTCACCGGACACAATTTTTTTTATTAACGTCTTGTCCCAGTAATTGATTTTCGCGAGTTGACCCAAAAACTGACGCTTTTTTAGCCCAACGGCTACCTTTAGTTCAACCAATAGCGCCAGTGTCTTGGGCACCATGCCCTTTAATAATAACTTAGTTGAAACTTGAAATGATACATCTACCCATATACGTCCACAAAAATAATTTTCTCGCTTTCCGTCATCTTTTTAAAGTCACACCTTGGGACCCCAACGTTAATCAATTCTTCGAACTATGTGCCCCACCAATTGTCACTCCAGCTGGCGGTAGCTGTGGTTCTTCTATAAATCTTCTCATTTATTTGATCACGTAGAGGAACTCCGAGCGTAACTCTCTCTAAAGCTTGCTAAGTGACTCTGACTCAGATAGAATAAGAGGCCCATACAGACTATGTTTCAGATCCGCATATGTAATCAATGCCGACACGCACTGTTGGAAGTATTTGATCTTCAGGCGCTGAGGAATTTTGAACGAGAAGTCAACTCTTTCATTCAATTCAGAATTCAGCGGCTAAGTAACCTCTTTTTTTAAATTGGTATAAAGAAAGCGCTAGGCAGGTCTGTATTAAAATGCACGTAACGCGTGATGTTCTGATTCTGAACATACTGAAATGACGTTGTTCCGGCTAAATGACCATTTGTGGGCCAAAATGGATCGTAAAATGGCTTTTATGGGTTGACAGGTTGGGTGGCACTCCGTCCATTAATCGGCCGTTTACGGATGAGAAATTAAATTAATCGCACAACATTTTGGCAACAAATCTGTAATAACTGGGTGCTGTTAGAAATATGTTGATTAATTTTGAATTTGAAATACTTATCTGCGCTGTATTTATATTGTGGTCATAACCAAGTCACTGGCAATGGTGGCCCTCCCGACTCGAGGACCATTTTTCTATCTGGCGACAGTTTTGCCTAGGCGCTGTCTTTTTTTTGTATTTTCTCTTTCCTGGGGAAGTCTTTATGGATACCACCGTGCCCGAGGACGTACGGAGGTTATGTCTAACTCTTATCGACTAAAACCACACGGTGTTCCACGCATCGCCTGGTGTCTAGGCTACAGGGTCAACCACGTTCGCGCATCCCAGCCAGCGGCGCCTGCTGAGGACCGTCCTCAGGGGACCAATATAGTCCCTACACACTGCCTATTTTAACCAATACCAAGAACCTGTTAGGGCGAAAAAGGCCATTAAAAGTGAATTCGGGAGCAAAACCCTAACACTGTAAGTTCAAACCAAGTTCGGCTCTCCGAAGTTTCCAGAACTGGGCAAGAAAACAGTAAGAAAAACATGGCGTCGCGGAACGCTTGACGTGTTTCCAATACGAAACTCCGGCCCGGCTCTAAATAGTCGCGTCCGGCAAAAACACTACGAAGTTTTTAATTTAACTTTAAAGCCAGATCGCGGAATCTTGCTTGCAAATATTTATTTGCAAAGATAATGCGCTATTTTTATTCGGATAAAAGTTTAAAGGTAATAGGGAAGTGTATTCGAAAACTGAAACTCGACTACCACTGTAACATGTCTTAGGTTAACCACACTTTGGATACACAGTAACGTACGTTAACGTTGAGCACTCGCTATACGAACTGAGTGCGCACACGGAATAGGTACGGTTTTCTCCGTCAAATAGACAGTGTTCCAGTAAAGTAAAAGTAAAAAATAAGTATTAAATATAACTTTCTTGAAGTCCTCTACGGTGCGTGATGAATAATCTGCATCTCCTTTGATCCCACTTTGATCTATAAAACATAATATTTTGTGTCTGTAAAGCAAGTCAATAAAATTTTCTACATCAATTTTTATGTTCATCACACAAATGATACCAAAATCCTACTTTTGTCAACAAGTTTGGGTCGTTTTCGTCGGAACTACACGAACGTAGGTATAAATAAAACTAACTAACACCCAGTTTGCGAGCCTCCGTATAGAATTTGGAGTGTCTGTGCGTGTTCAATAAATCAGCCTGTTTACGTCCACTGCTGGACATAGGCCTTCCCAAGAGCGCACCACCACACACGATTCTCCGCCTTCCTCGTCCACCCACTTCCCGTTATCTTCTTAGGGTCATCAGTACAGCGGGTCGGAGATCGTTTGCTGATGCACGGTTTCCACATCAAAACACGTCTACCCCAGCCATAAGTTCCGCGGCAGACGTAGCCTGCCCACTGCCACTTCAGCTGGCTAATTCGTTGCGCTATCTGTGTCTGTCACTTTGATTCTCCTACGGATTTCCTCTTGTACGTTGTATGTGCTATCACGAGTTAAATTCGTACGAAAACGCATCCAAAGTGCGGTCAGCCTTAGACAATATATACCTAATACATAAGTAATAATATGTGTAAACGAAAAGTATGGTGTAAATAGAAAAACTGACCCAAACTGAAAGTGTAATCTCTCTCACAAAAGTACTCATAGCTTATCACTTTCTACTACGGAGCTTATGTTCCTATTTCAGCATCTGAACCACCGGACCGGATCAAATCTCTGTATTCCGTGCCCGGATCCATCTGTGCCGGTTTTCATTCGGGCAAGTGAATGCAATGAGTGTTTCCTAATTGCTCCCTTCAGACAAACGATATCTCGGCACGGAACTTATACACACGCGATTTCATATAACATCACTAGGTATTTATTAGGCATGTTTTCTTCAGAGACTAAAGTTTATTACGTGTGCGATTCCCATAGGTATCTATTTTAAGCGTTACTCAAAAAACCGGCCAAGTGCGAGTCAAACTCGCGCATCGAGGGTCCCGTACTCCGGTATTTTTCCGAAATTTTGCACGATAAATCAAAAACTATTATGCATAAAAATAAATAAAAATATGTCTTAGAATGTACAGATAAAGCTCTTTCATATGATACCCCATTTGGTATAGTTGTCTTACTTTGAAAATTGAAACACCCTAATTGAAGAACCCTAATTTGTATTATTTAAATATTTTTAACGAATTATTACAATGTGGGGAACATGACCTACGCGAAGAACACAGATTCAACACGTAGAGGTTGGGAGTTCTCCATAATGTTTTCAAACACGTGTGAAGTCTACCTATCCGACAATGATAAAAGCCCTTGCTATGAGCAAACCCTTCTCATTTGGAGAGCAGGCCCATGCTCAGTAGTGAGCCGACGATGGGTTGATCATGATGAATGATGAGAATGATGAAAAACGTTCATGAAATCGAACTAGGAACCTCTCGATGGGGAGTAAAGACATTCAAACTGCTGACCGTAAAATCAAGCCAAGCGGAATTCATATTTCATTTTATACCATGTTTATACCCAAAAAAACTTCTACAAGTATTCTATTATGTTATAAGGAAACACAAAACCTTTCTATAGAGCGCACATAATTCGAATTAATGAGATGCTAGAGAAGAGAAGTAAGAAACAAAAATAAAACTACTCGTAAAAAAATATGAGATGTATTTTTCATGAGTAGTTTTAGGTCACGGTCGCAAATCATTTTCCTTTTATATGTACGCTCCTCATTTCACTTTAAGGGTGCGTTTCTACTCAAGCGGAGCGGAGTGTAACTGAGCGGAAAAGCTTTCGACCAATCAGATTGTTGAGAGATGACACTGATGAAAATCACGTAAGACTATTGTACGATGGCTTGTCTAACCTAATTGGTCTATTGAACAAACCTTTTGGAGGGTTTCCACTTAGGCGGACTTTAGTGGAGTGGTGCTCAATAGACCAATCGGATTACTGCTTAGATGACGTCACATTGCAATGCATGCTGGGCGTAAGCTAATCACTACTTATATTATAAAAGCGTAAGTATTGTTCACTTGTTAGTATATGGTTAGTCCTTCAATCGCGTCACAACAACGGAGCAATGGATCACTTTGTTGTCTGTCTGTGTGTGTGTGTATGGGTGTCTGTGGTCCTACGAACCTTAGGGTTCGTATTTTAAATAAGGGGGTAAAACCTATTTTACCCCCTTATTTAAAATACGAACCCTAAGGTAAAAATCTGTGTACTCCACACGGACGAAGTTGCTAGTATAAGCTAGTTTTCATTAAAGTAATATGATGCTCGTAAAATTTTAATAGCAATTTTTTAATGAACGCACTTTAATATTATAACAGGCGCTATTTGGAAGCACATCGCATTGCAAGATTTAAATCGTTCATTGGTTAGTGTTATAATTCACAGTGTTCAATTCATATGAAAAATTAAAGCTCGTTTGAGTTTCTAGGAATCTCTTCATTTTTCATACATATCTACCAATCGAAAAAGCCTTCAGTAGATTGATTGTAGTATTATAATGATATGTATTATGTATAAATTATAAATGAAGCAATGTACCTATATTACCAGAAGTACGCCGATGGACTACAGGGAATTTAATGCGTAAAGAATATACTTAATATTGGATAAGCTAGTTAGGTTAATGTAAGTATTTTACATTAGAGTAAGTAACCTATAAATAATGACACGGTATTAATCTTTTATAAGCGCTAACTCAAAAATATGTGCAGTACACCAACAAAAGATGTTTACTTTAGAAGTATCCACACATCATACCGAAGCGTGGAACTTCCCCGAAATCGCGTACGACGGTTGTGTAACAACACCACTTTTTCTCCCTTAAACCGAAATTAATCGGAGTTCACAACAAAACTTGCCAAAGTTTCCACCACAGAATAAATATAAACAATATTCCGTTAAACTTTTCGCATTAAAATCGCTTTATTATTCACGGAAGGCTGCTCTGACCGTTTACGGCATTAAGGATGCAAACCGCGTGGTGTGCGCGTGTTTCAATTATATGTTACGTCGGAATTTAAACGTAAAACGCAAACAGAGATAAGGACTTGGAGAGATAGGAAGCGCGGCGGCCAGCCACAAAAAGGTTGTGGTCACAGCCACTCGAAAATCGACCACGTGCGAATTGGAGTATGAACTCAGTCATAATAAAATTGTTATACTTAGTTTACAAAACATATGACGCCCTGACCAAGATTTTGTACAGTGTATAGTTCCACGTGGGCAAAGCCGTGGGACGAACACTAGTAAATTAATAAACCTGTAAAATGTTAGATTGTACGCTTACGAAAATAATTACAGAAGTACTTAAATGACGTGTTATTGCGTGTTTGTTATTAAGGCCTTGGATATAATATAATCAGCCTATTGACCTCAATAAACCATGAAAGTGTGACGTCACAAGTTTTTTAGGGTCGTGGGCATGCCCATCGCGTGTACTACAGTGGATTCGCACTTGGCAGCGGCATTATCACGATAGAACGTGCAACCCTGTATTTTAAAATTTGGCGTCCTGACTCCTGGGCAATAAAGTTTACCACCCCATAAATTAGCAAAAAAAAACGACGCATTATTATCCCAAGAATTCTCCTATTCTTTGTAAATAATGATAAGGGGTCGCGACCCTAAGAAATGAAGAATACGATGCAGAGAGCCTGGATTCCAGATAGCCGCGTTAGATATGCTTCTGTGGCTCGATTGCGGTAGCAGAAAGCTGTAATGTCCCGATCGCACTCACCTTTGATTGGTTGACACTCGTTCAGTATTGGCTACAATACATTGTTGCAACAAGAATACCACAAATTCAGCCAATCACAACAATTGCGATTGTAATAATGATTAATGCAGGTTTTCAGCAACCGTCTAAACTCTAGCTGTTCGCGTTGTGTTTATCTAAGGCTTTAAACGCAAACAGAGATAACGTAAAAAACAACAGCCTCCGCAGTACTGTAACGTTTGTATTTTGACCTATATGCAGTGCCGAAAAAAGCCTTTTACAGATGTAAAAGAAAGAATTTTCTCGTTAAAAAACCTAAGTAAGTAAATCGGTATTCTACACAGGATATATTTCGGAGAGTGTGCACAAGAACTCTTTGACCTGGTTCCTCCTTCACCTTTCTACCATCGTACTGCCAGGCATCGTCAAGGTCTGCATCCGTACGTAGTCGAAATTCCTCGAACACGTACGAAACGATTTGCTTCCTCTTTCCTAATTCGAACCGCTAGGATATGGAACGCCCTTCCGGCGTCAGTTTTCCCTTCCACCTATAATATGGGTACCTTCAAGTCAAGTGTGAATAGGCAACTTCTAGGCAAGCGCGCTCCATCTTAGGCTGCATCATCACTTGCTAGCAGGTCTGATTGCAGCCGAGCGCTAGTCTATATAATTTTAAAAAAAAAACACAGACTAAATTAGTCTCGCTCTGTCAAAACCTAAAGTTATGTTTTTTTTTAATACATATACAAGTTAGCCCTTGACTGCAAACTCACCTGGTGGTAAGTGATGATGCAGTCTAGATGGAAGCGGGCTAAGCGGGCGGGATATGGCAGTTTTTATTAAAACCTAGCCTGGTCTTATGGGAGGCTTCAGCCGTGGCTAGTTACCACCCTACCGCAAAGCAGTCCCGCCAACGATACCTACCTATCGCAGATTTCTCTCAATAATTTAAATTTTTATAAAACGTGAACTTATTGCAAAATCCTGTTACAATCTTTATTAAGTATATTTATTCTTTATTATATATTTTTTCAAGAATTTTTCTCTCATTTATTTATTTTTCTCATTTTATCCTATTTTTAAACAACAAACAATAAAATAACAAAAACAACAGAAAAAATAACATAAACACAGAAAAAATAACAGAAACAACAGAAAAAATAACAGAAACAACAGAAAAAATAACAGAAACACAGAAAAAATAACAGAAACATAGAAAAAATAACAGAAACACAGAAAAAATAACAGAAACAACAAAAAATAAAATAACATCAACAACAAAATCAATAAATAACAGAAAAACAAAAGAGAAATAAAATAACATAAGCAACAAAAAACTAAAGTAACGGGAAAAAAAAAACATTGAATAAAAATATGATAAAATGACTCCCACTGGCAACAGGGTGGGTTGGACCCAAGCCGTCAGTGGTCAGGGCTCCAGAGTGAGGAACCTCCTCACAATGCGTGCCGTCTCAAGAATCACTGCCTTCTGTATCTTACCCTTGATCCAACAGTTAAGCGACAGTTTCTTAAGATGTTGGTCGAAACTGTTCGCAATAAGACCGTGGACTGATACAACTATCGGTACAATAATCGCTGAGTCAACACTCCACATGGCGGTAATCTTGTGGGTCAGGTCCAAGTATTTCGATACTTTTTCCTTTTCTGCTTTCACTAGATTATCATCATGTGGAATAGTGACATCAACAATCATTGCTCGACGCGCTGATCGGTCAACTAGCACTATATCAGGTCTATTGGCTACAATATACCTGTCAGTGATAACCGAACGATCCCAGTAAAGCAGGGCACTGCTATTTTCAAGAACTGATATTGGGTCGTACCTATAGTACGGCACCTCAGTATCTACAAGGCCATATTGAAGAGCAAGTTGTTGATGGATTATCCTGGCTACTTGATTATGTCTGTGTAAGTATTCGCCGTTAGCAAGATAAGAACAACCGGAAACAATATGTCTGAGGGATTCCCCAGGAAGATGGCACGCACGACATATGTCAAGCGTTCCATCTTTCATTATATGTTTCCGGTAATTATTAGTCTTAATAACTTCGTCCATAATTGCACAGATAAAACCTTCGGTTTCCCCAAAGAGGTCCCCAAACTGTAGCCAGGATACAGAGGCTATGGAATCTACATCCGGCCTAGTTAAGGCCTTGTAGAATCTTCCATGCAACTCCTTACTCCTCCATACAGCTATGCGATCCGAAGTGCTAAGCACTATGGGCTTACGCCAGTTATTTTTGCCTAAGGAAAGCGGAGTAAGACCTTTATCAACTGCAACTACATCCCTATGTATTCCCACATTTACTTTGAGAAAATAATCTCTGAGATTGCATACCTCACGATTATGAAGGTTCTTGGCATTTAAAAAACCACGCCCTCCACACTTGCGTGGGATATACAATCTCATAACAGATGAACGTGGATGATGCATACGATATGTAGTCAACAATTTTCGGATTCTTCGATCCAAGGCATCCAGTTCAGTTTGAGTCCATTTTAGAATGCCAAAAGTGTATATAAGTAAAGGCATAACCCAGCCATTAAAGGCACGTACTTTGTTGCCACCAGATAAAAGACTATTGAGAACTTTTTTTAGGCGGCCAAAGAAACGCTCCTCCACTGCCTGTTTCATAGTCCTCACTTCAATACCAAGCGCTTCTGACATTCCAAGATATTATAATATATAATATATTATATATTATATATCTTTATTATATAAGATATTATATATTATATATCTTTATTATCTTTACAAAACAGTGTTTACAAACTTTAGGAGGCCTGCCTCCTGATGAAGTGAAAACTGTGTTTCAGGAGGCAGTGTCTTCCGATAATATAATGTAACAGCATAATATAACCACTATAAATATAGGTAAAGAATATGATAACTAAAGGATATTTCCATAAAGACCTACCTAGACTACTAGACCATCATCTAGTCCCTATGGATCTTCTTATTACGAAACATCTAATAAAAACATATCTCAATAATAACATTCCATCCAGTTCCGAGTAATGAATGGAATCTTCTCGAAGCATTCCCGCGGGAATCGTGTGTGATTCATTATAAAATGCAAAAACCTCGTGCGGTTATACCAGCGATATGAATGTTCAACTAGATGTGGTATATCAAATCATAATATTGTATATCAAATCTTTGAAAAGAGCAACCGCCGCGTTTTTTGCTGGTTCTTCTCGGTAAGAAAGGCATTCCGAACCAGTGGTAGATGCTTTTGTCGATTCAAAAGAACTTGTAAAAGTCTAATTGAATAAAAATATTTTGAATTTTTTTAATTTTTTTTTAATTTTGTGGCGCGGCGCTTCATAGGTACAATAGTAACAACATGTTCCACCGAACATCGGTGTCCAGTTGACTACTTCTGTAAATCAAAATCCAATTTAGACGCAGTTCGTTTTTAGGAATAGAAATAAGATTATTGACGGCCTCCCTGGCGCAGTGGTAAGCGCTGTGATATTATTAGGATATCCCGGGTTCGATTCCTGGCAGGGGTTTAGAATTTTAAAGTTTCTAAATTTTTGATCTGGTCCGGTGGGACGCTTCGACCGTGGCTAGTCACCACCCTACTGGCAAAGCCGTGCCACCAAGTGATTTAGCGTTCCGATACGATGCCGTCTAGAAACAAAAGGGTGAGTTTAATGAAAACTAGTTACCCCTTCTAGGTTAGCCCGCTTCCATCTTAGCCAGCCACTTACCACCTGACATCTTAGTCACTTACCACCAGGTGAGATTGCAGATAATGGCTAACTTGTATCTGAAATAAAAAAGTTGTGGAAACTACTCCCTTCGGCGGTGATCCCACTAGATTTCAACATGTGGTTATTCAAGGGAATCAACAAATTCCTGAAATAATGGTAACGTATTGGCGGTTCCTCTGGTGCTGCAAATATTCATGGGTGGCGGTAACCACTTAACATCAGGTGAACCGCCTGCTCGTTTGCACGCTATTAAAAACAGAATAGACGTTAGGTATGTATGTATTTTATAAACGAGCTGCGTCTAAAGCGGATTATGATTAACAGGAGGGTGGACACCAATATTCGTTGGAACATGTTGTTACTATGAAGTGCCTCATCTAGTCGAACATTTATATCGCTGGGTATTACCTCAACGAAGGGAATGTACATTTCCACTGTTAGAGGCTTTAGATTAAATTTACGCACACAAAATTAGGGCATTCATTATTTTAATGTCTAAAAGTTAAATGTAAGTCAAACTTTTTAACGTAAATAAGGGGTGAAATTTTGTATGAAACTCCGACATTTTTCAAGTTATATCCCTGAAAATTCGTATTTGGCTTTCGGATAAAAATAAAGAAATACTTACGTGTCTCAGGATTTTGAAAATTCCACCACCAAGTGAGTGAATAATAATAGGGTCATTAATAAGTCATTAATTAAAAAGTTTCATACGTTGTTTAAACTTTGTAAAAAGCATTGCTTTTATAGACAGTGAAAAGGATCTTTTTTTAAATAGTAAAAACTTTCAGAAATCACATCCTAGACAGTGAGAATTATCTGTGCTAGAAAGTTATCTAGCCACTAATTATAAGCAAGGATAAAAAACCAGCCAAGTGCGAGTCAGACTCGCGTACCGAGGGTTCCGTACTCGGATGTTTTTTTCCGACATTTTGCACGATAAATCAAACACTATTTGGCCTAAAAATAAATAAAAATCTGTTTAAGAATGTACAAGTAAAGCCTTTTCATATGATACCGCACTTGGTATAGTTATCTTACTTTGAAAATAGAAACACATTTTTTAGAATAACATATTTTTTTTATTCAAATTTTTTTTTTGTGATGTAACCATAAATTCACGGTTTTCAGATTTTTTTCCTTTATTTGTGCTTTAAGACCTACCTACCTGTCTAATTTCATGATTCTAGGTCAACGGGGAGTACCCTATAGGTTTTCTTGACAGACACAACAGACAACAAAGTGATCCTACAAGAGTTCCGTTTTTCCTTTTGAGGTATGGAACCCTAAAAATGAACTCATAAAAAGTTCCCAGCGAAGTTAAATTATGTTTTAAAACCAACTGAGACAGTGGAAACTGAAAACGCCCCCAAGGCTTATTAACACTTTGCAGAATCTTTCAGGAACTCGTCCACTTTGAAAATATCGTCTAACTTGAGCGTGGCGCGATTCAATTTTTGCTTACCGTTATACTTTTACTCGTTTTTATTTTGTAGTCTATTTTATATCCATACTAATATCACGCGAATTTATAGTGCGAAAGTGTGTCTGTCTGTCTGTCTGCTACCTTTTCACGGCCCAACAGTTTAACCGATTCTGACGAAATTCGGTATAGAGTTAGCTTATATCCCGGGGATGGACATAGGCTACTTTTTATCCCGGAAAATCAACGAGTTCCCACGGGATTCCTAAAGACCCATCCGTTTAACCGATTTGTATGGGTATACCGAGGTAGCTTGCGTCCCTGTAATTGACATAGGCAACTTTTTATCCCAGAAAATCAAACAGTTCCCACGGGATCTTTAAAAACCTAAATCCACGCGGACGAAGTCGCGGGCATCCTCTAGTATTTTTATAAAACACTAGATGACCTCCACGTCAACCAAATCTGTTCAGGCATTTAGAAGTTATGGTAGAAAAAAGAAACTCACATAAATTAACTATTAAATGATTTACAAGTGTAAATTAAAAATTTATAACACCACCAACAAGTGCTGGTTACAGTAACTAGAAAAGAGCTGATAACTTTCAAACGGTCAGCTGAACCAATTTTCTTGGATTAGCTAAGAACACTCTTAATCAAGCCACCTTTCAACCAAAAAAAAAAGTAAATTAAAATCGGTTCATTAGTTTAGGAGCTACAATGCCACAGACGCACACACACACACACACACACACACACACACACACACTGTGTACACACAAACATACACACGTCAAACTTATAACACCCCTCTTTTTGGGTCGGGGGTTAAAGGAACTCACATAAATGAACTCTAAAAACATTTACACTCATATTTACTCGGTAGCCGTGTAAAAAGTGTAATGGATATTCTAGATATCAGTCATGGCTGTGTCCCAATACAACGTGACTAGGCCAATAAACGTCACTTGTCAAGTGTTCGGAGACAGGGTAATGCCGGCTGAGTCCGTTATTGTCAAGATGATGTCGAGTAAGGGAATCAGCGTGCGTGTTACTCTGACAGATTACAGTCTGGGTATCTTGTATAGAAGCCACTGTGTGGCACAAATAGATTCAGTAATAAAATAAACAAAACTGACAAGAAAGAGTGAGAAAGAATATAGTTATTCTCCATAGCGACCCGCCCCGGCTTCGCACGGGTGGACATTTATTTTTTCTATTTTCCGGGATAAAATATAGCCTATACGGATTCGGAAGAATCCCTCTAAGTAATGGTAAAAGAAATTTTGAAATCGGTCCAGTAGTTTTTGTGCCTATTCAATACAAACATACAAAAATACAAAAATACAAAGGTTTCCTCTTTATAATATTAGTATAGATTGCTTAGGATCTGCCTTGCCATTTCCAGTGGATTTAGGTTTTTAGGATTTAGGTAAAAAAAAAGATTCCGACGAATTGAGAACCTCCTCCTTTTTTTGGAAATCGGTTAAAAACGGAGTCCTATTAATGTTTTCTGTCTGTTTGTATGTATGTTACAGGTCTCTAGCTCGTGGAGTAAATGAGTTACAAACCTGAAATTTTGGTATTTGGTGTAGAACTTTGACCCAAAACCAAATAGGTATTGAATTAAAAAAACGATTAAATTATCTTTCAGGGTAGCTGCCATACATGAAAAAGGAGCTGATTTTTTTTTATCCTGGCATGTGAGGTATCATTCTTTAGAGCTCATTGAGAAGAGTACGAATATATTTTTATATATTTATCTTAAAAAATAAGGAAATGGGGAGCCGTCAAAGTTGTCAGTTTTAGACCATTTTTGTGACTTGGGCTATCTCAAATGGAATTTGGGTACATTATGTACCATATACTAAGTTTAAACAACAGATATTGGTCGCATCACGTGACCAAGTGAACCCAGCCTGGTTATATGTAATAACATAACAACAATACTATGTATATGCCAAAGAAATGGACAAATGCCAGTAGCAATAATGTTTAAATGGGGGAAGTGCATTAACAAGTCTGGCATATTGTTAGCGCCTGAATGAATTAAATAGCAGTCTCCATCCTCGCCGATGCTATAAAATAATAATTTATGTAGGCGATTCTAACCAGAACATACATTTCGGAGAATTTATAAAATTTTAATAGTGGCTGTTACTTTATTTTGACCATTTTTGACGTCTCGTAGTAGGAAGGTTGAATTATGAGTTTGTAATTTGTAATAAATGAAAATTTGGACACAGGCTGACATCCATACAGCACACTTTGACGTTGCTCACACTTAAGACACTGTTAAAACGAGACAGCGTTATACCGCTGGCATAAATCTGTCTCGTTTTAACTGAAACTTAAGTCTAAGCAAAGTCAAAGTGCGCTCTATGGATTTCAACTTGACAGCTTCGTCCGGAAGTTCAAAGCTATGTTAGGTGTCTCTTTGAGGGACAAAATACGTAACAAGGAAATCCGTAGGAGGACCAAAGTGACCGACATAGCTCAACGAAATAGTCAGCTGAAAGGGCAGTGGGCAGAGGATGACGATGACAATATCTTCTTCACGTCATAACCACTTGGATAAACACCGCTTTCAAACTTTATATGAATACATGAAAATGTTTAAAGCTTCCACAACATAAAAGTGAACTAAAAAGTGCTTTGAAATCTAATAAAAATCTCATCAACATTTCAGTTTCATCTCAAAGACATAAGAGTCTAGTTAGGTACCGCAATAGAACGCCTGCGGTCTTAAGTTATTCCACGTGCGATCTTCAAAGAATAAAGCAGCTTTTGTCTAAAGTCTAAAGCACGAATTGTACCTATTTTAGATTTAGATATAAATTGAGTAGTAGTAAATTGAGTTTATGATGTAGCCTAAGATGGAGCGTGCTTGCCTAGAAGTACTCTACTTCACTCTTGACTTGAAAGTACCCATATTAAAATTGGAAGGAAAAACTGATGCTTGAAGTTTAAAACTGATGTTAAAAAGAGAATTGTAAATTAAAAGCCAATGAAGCAAAAATAATAAAAGTTTTATTCAAACCCAATATTTGGCCAAGACGCGACTTTGTGGCGAGGGGAGGTTGGGGAACTAAAGGTTTAATTAGGAATGGAAGCTAATTCTCAAGTTTTGTAAAATATGAATTCAAAGTTTTCAAACCCTTCAAAAGTTATGAACATAATTTGAAATTTTGATTGAAAGTTCCGTTTGGGAAATTCATTGTATAGACGTTTATTGTGTATCATGACTTCACATAAAATGTCTCATGACTTCACATGAAATGATAGGTAATCCTACCGAGTTATGATTGATATGATTAAGCCCGTCTTTTTATGGTAGCTCTTCTTTGTTCTAGTTTTGTCTATTATAAGTATAGATTGTTACGGCTATACTCAAGTACTTATTTAGCCAACGTCTCAGTTCTAGTGGAGTCTCAACCGCGATGACTATAACAATTTATACTTAATGGAAATCACTCACGATAGTTTAAGCAATTTGACAAAATTCAAAATATTTTTATTCAATCAGACTTTTACAAGTACTTTTGAATTGTCAATAGCATCTACTACTGGTTTGGAATGCGTTTCCTACCCGGAAGAACCAGCAAGAAACCAGAGAACAAATAATTATAACAAGCAAAACTAATGGAGTTTTAGAAAAGAAGAACAATGAAAAAGGCAAAAGAGAACAATCATCTGCACGTCGTACAGTAGATAATGAAGTATTAATATCTATCATATCTAACAAAAGATAGCCAATAAAGACATATATTATGAAGTATAAAAGTTTTATTGAAACTCAATATTTACTCAATCTACAGTGCTCCAGAAGGTCCATGAGCAATGGGAAGTTATAGTTAACAGTTGACAGCTTCAAATAGTGAATAAGGCAGCTAATTTCAAAATTTCGATCAATGCTATTTCACGAAACAAAGCTATCGTACATGATTTGAAATGTTCACTGAATGTTCTGTTCTGTGGAATTCATAATCTGAATTCCACAAGAACATTGTAGCACTGAATACAATCAATTCTGGATCAATATATTCAAAATTGAATGTATTCAGTGGTAAATAGCAACGTACATGTCTATTTGTTTGGTATGGTACGGACAATAATTAAAAATGCATTTTTACGTGACATTTTGTACCAACGAAAAAGATGGTGGAAAGTAAGATGGGTAGTACGGAAGACCACAATATAATAGGTGAATCACACTCCAAAAGGTCTATGTGTGCAGTGGACTCTACAGGCTGGTGGATAGATAGATGGAGACTTTTTAGCTGAATTGCGTTTAAATATTTTTTTCTAGTTCTCTTATGAGCAAGAGCCCATATCCAACGAGATATTTACTTAAGAAAATGAAGCTATTTCCAAGTTTCGATCAATCCGATTTCATGCTTCAATCCATTTTCTGATTTCCGCCAACCTTAATAAATAATCTTGTAACTTTTCTATCCGAAGAAATTCCAATAAAACCTTAATAAATAAACCTTTAATCAACCGCAATATTTAGCTAAGAGATATTCGGTTTGGGGAGGTTGGAGACGGACAGTTTTCTCTAAAGGGTGTATGTAGAACGGTAGCAAAAATGGAGACAGGTGATACTACTGACGATTACGGACAAGATACCACTAAAAAACCGGTATTTTCTAAAAGTTTGCAAGGTATTGTAAATAAAACATCTGACTGAGACCAGAGGTCAACGAACGTTGCGCAGATAAGTGCCACGTTGTAGACGGGGCATTGACCCCGAATTTTGCACGCTATGCATAGTAGAATTTTAAAAATATTAAATACTAGCCGATGCCCGCGACTTCGCCCGCGTGGATTTAGGTATTTTGAAATCCCGTGGGAACTCTTTGATTTTCCGTGATAAAAAGTAGCCTATGTGCTAATCCAGGATATTATCTATCTCCATTCCAAATTTCAGCCAAATCCGTCCAGTATTTTTTGCCTGAAGGAGTAACAAACATACACACACACACACACACACACACACACACACACACATACAAACTTTCGCCTTTATAATATTAGTGTGATTACTTTAAGGCTAGACTAAACTTTACTAGAAATATAAGGCAATGTTATTGGTATCGGATTGTGTTTAGATAGAATAATAAAAGCTAAGTTTGCGCTAGCATTCTAATTACACCCTGTATAATAATTCAAAATTAATAAAGTGGTCAGCCCCTGGTAAATGCCATTCATCCAACCTTATAATAAATGACTAGCGATAAATCAAATATTTATAGACAGTAATAAGTCACTCTTTTACAGAGTCTGATGAATGGGATTTAATTAATAGAACAATTTTCTTTGGTTTGATGTAAAACAGGGTGAATGAAACACTTTGATTTTGAATATGGGAAATAGGTACCAATTTTCTTTAAAACATTGTTCAACTGCCTCTTTCACAACTTTTCATTATAGCTGCGCTATTTATTACCCAATTTCATTCTAATAATGTCTGTCTGTTACCTTTTTACAGCCCAACCAGTTCTCAATATAGGTTTAATTCGGTCTTGGCAGGCCCACTACTGAGAACATGACTTAATTTAAACAGCTAATAATACACAAGTCAAACTAAAGCCAAGATTAACAACTATTGAATGCTCTCACTCCCTTTGTGCTATTAGTTCGGTATCGAAGCTGAATACCGTTTGGTTTGACATATCCAATATTGTTTGTGAAGCTTAGCGACTGCTGATCTGGTTTAAGTTGTCAAGGAGATGCCTTACTCGGAGAACTCTATATCCACGTACACATAATATAACTAACGTATACACATGAATATCACTTGCTTTAACGGTTAAGAAATATTTCCATGCCTGAGAGTTCTCCATATTGTTCTCAATAGAGTGTGAAGTATGTCAATCCATACTTGGGTAGCATGGTAGAGTGTTGGCTAAGGGTGCGTTTTCACTGACGCGGAGGTAGGCGGAGAGGAGCGGTGCGGACCGTGATTTGAGCCAAAGCTACAGTGCTCGAAATAACTCCGCAGAGAGAGTGCGGGTCTTCTCCGTTTGGTCGGAACGGCCAAGCGGGGGTACGGGCCTCGAGGCATGGCCTCCTTACCCGGGTGAGGCGCAGGGCAACTTTGTGCCCTGGTGACGAGCTTTTAGCCGGGAATTCACCGGCTAGGGCCTGCCATCTTGGCTTATGGCCCTAGTGGACTTCTTTGTATATCCGATGTGTAGTCAGTCCGGGATTGGTCTGATAACTCCGCATCAAAAGAAACTGTGTGATTGACCAATTCACGGTCCGCTCCGCTCCACTCCACCCACGTCAGTGAAAACGCAATCTAAGCTCTTCTCATTCCAAGAGGATATCTGTGCTCAGTAGTGTGCCTGCAATGATTCGAAATAATTTTTTATTGTAAGATAAGCTTGCGTTTGACAACAATCATGCCTAATAAAGTGCAATGATGAAATCTAGATTGGAGCGCGATTGCCTAAAATATGAATAAATTTGGCAGGAAATAGCCACTAGAAGATCATGATGAGATGATAAATCAGTTTAAACAAATAAACACTCAAATTAAAGCCAAGATAAATGCTCTCACAGCTCACTCCCTCGATCTCAAAATGTACGCACTAACTAGCTTAAAGATTTGTACGTAGGTAAATCTTAGTGTCCGTGAAACTTTAAACATCAGGTGTGGAGTTTCAAAGTTAAATCGATTTCTCAATTATCGCAGCCAATGTAATGTACATACCCATGTTGACGTAATCCTAGAACGAAACTTTGGCGTTAACCTACAACGGCTTTCCGGTACAGGGTCGCTACTTGCCGTTATTCATGGCTATAGTTGCCTTCATATTCGTTATAATGGGCCATATTTAACGATTTATCTAATAACACACTCTATACTTAATAGGTAAAGTTGCAATGGTAATTACATAGTAAAGTTCTGATTGATTATGAACACAATCCCGTTAAGAGGCCATAAGGCCCCAAAAAAATGTGAGAAGGACAGATTTATTCACTGTAGTGGACAGAGAAAGGAATGGCAATAATAAAATTTTGGCAAAAAAAAAAAACTTATAAGTATTGAAAAACGTTTTATTATTCAATATTTAAATCATATAAAACTACACAAAAATTTATGTATTCTGTTTTCAGTAATACTAAAAAAAATTGTTATTTGGAGCAGTTTTCGGATCTTTTTCCAGCAAAGACCCAATCATTTTTAGGATTCCGTACGTCCAATCGCAAAAAGACACCCTTATAAGATCACTCATGTGTCAGTCTGTCTGTCTTTCCGAAGTTATAATTTTCAACTTAATCTTTCAATAATCTGACAGGTCAAAGGACTCGTGTCTCACCACTCCGTTTTTCAGTGGACAGGCACCCTAAAGGTCAACTAAAAAAAACTACATTTTAGTTTAACTTCGACTTTGTCTACTGAGAACAAGTAATAGTAATAGTATGTCAGAATCCAATGTTAAATCAATATTCCAATTAACTAGGCAATGTACCCACGTTGACGGTAGCCTGAAACGAAATTTGGCCACTAGAGCTGTAATGGGTTTCCGATACAAGATCGTTACTTACCAAGTTATATTGGAGTAATTTAGTTAATAAATATAATTATTATGTTATGACGTAGGAGCTGAAACGTGGACTCGTTTATAATATCAAAGTCGCTCAGCGTGCTATGTAGCTATTTTAGATGTCTTTTTGAAGGACAGAATCCGTAAAAAGGATTATCCTATTTGAAATAATCCTGCACCTTCCGGAGATTACTTCTTAAAGGCCGATTCACACCAAGCACGTACACGTGACACGCGCGCAAATCCCTAACACAGCGGGTTACGCATACGTCTACGCTTTACGCAAGCGGTATGCAATGTTTCATACAGTTCTATGCATTACAACGCAATAGTACGCGCTACGTCTACGCTTACGCAACGCTTACGCAGCCTGTGTGAACGAGCTATTAATAAAAAAAATTATATTTTAAACCTAAACGTCGCAACATTTCTTATCGAGCAGCAATTCTTAAGGTACTGAAGTCTGGAATGCATCTCAATCTGAATTAATAGCGGTCACCGCATACCGACGACCTAGAGATGCGAAATAAGTTTGTTTCCATTACTTCACACCGGTAACATCAACATCATGGTGATACTGGTGTGATTATAGTATTTATATTGAGCTAATTGGTGCTATTATCGTATTAGGGAAATCATGTAAGGCTGAAATTGAAATTGGAAGAAAAAAATTATAGGTCCGAACATACCACAGTCGCATCGCAATCGAATGCACTTCGATGAAACTTACTATTTGAATCGAGGGTTCAACATTGTTGCGCATGGCTAGTTCTTGCGAGTGATTACCAAATCGGACATCATCTTACTGTGCATTTCCAGGAACTAACACCAGTCTAGATTTATCTAACTTAATCTAAATTATCCTGCACTTAGCCTCCCTACTCTTCCACAACTCCCTATGTTTCTTCGGGTCACCTAACTGTAAATATCTAATTCATCCCACCATCGTCGCCTCGGCCTAATACGTTGGGGATGATGATTTTGGAGTCCAAAAAGAAGCAGATTTGCTCAAAATACGGAAATCTTTTCTAAATTGGGTCAGATATGGCATTTTGCCATGACTATAATAGTCTTAACACCAAAATAGTTCCTAGAATCAAACTGGAGTAAAATAAAGAAAAAAAAATTGAAATACATTGGAAACAAACTTTGTTCAGGTCCGAGGAAATCTTGGTCAGTATTTTGTCCTTGTATAAAACCTGCAGGAGTCCGGATTTCTTTACATACTTCAATTCTTGTGCAAGTTTTCATTCAGTGACAAGTTAGTGGTATATGCTAAGAGTGAGTTAGCATTTGACTGCACTTTCACGGTAGTACTTAAGTGATAATGCACTAGCCAATCTAACCAATTTCATTAAACCTTACCTCGGCGACATCGTACCGAAGAATATGTACTCTTGTAGATTTCCTGAAGATTGCTCTTACAAATCCGCGCCTTTGTAGGTATTCCTACACCTATATACCTACACTAGCTGATGCCCGCGACTTCGTTCGCGTGGATGTAGGTTTTTTAAAAATCCTGTGGAAACTCTTTGATTTGGTTATTTATTAGTATCAGATAGTATGTTCTTTTTTTAACCCCCGACTCAAAAAGAGGGGTGTTATAAGTTTGACCTGTTTATCTGTGTGTCTGTGTATCTGTGTATCTGTGTATCTGTGTATCTGTCTGTGGCATCGTAGCGCCTAAACGAATGAACCGATTTTAATTTACTTTTTTTTGTTTGAAAGGTGGCTTGATTGAGAGTGTTCTTAGCTATAATCCAAAAAAATTGGTTCAGCCGTTTAAGAGTTATCAGCTCTTTTTTAGTTTTCTTGTAGAAAAGAAGGTTAGATAACCGTTAGGTTCATAATATTATGTCAATTGACAAATGTCAAGCTGTCAAGATGGACGTTGCCTAGATAGTTACATAATTATTTATTTGAAAATGATGTTTTGGAAAACTCTGATACTTTGGATCGTAGGCGCGGAATAATCCAAGAAAATCGGTTCAGCCGTTTGAAAGTTATCAGGTCTTTTCGGTCTTTTCTAGTTACTGTAACTTCACTTGTCGGAGGTGTTATAAATTTTTAATTTACACTTGTTTATACAAGCATAAAACTCTGACTTTAAAATTTTGAGTTTATTTTTATTACAAGTAGTAAATTACAGAATCAAGAAAATATTATGGGTTTGCTTATTTAAGTATCTCTCTCTCTGAAGAAACTCGAAAATTATACCGATAATTCATATAAAACTCTCTCTCTTCCTTGTGGCAAATGTTTGCCCAACCCCCTGGACAAGTTATTTGGATAAGGTTTATTTAATTACTGCACATAGTATTACAAAGTCAAAACATTTGTAACAAGTCACCAAGCATGGCAAAGTCGCATGCAAGCGTTCGTGCACCAATAAACAAGTTAGCCCGGAAGTTACATCGTGTTTCGCGTACAGTTGAATGTTTATTCCTAAAGTTGTTCGAATTAATAACGCAAATAGATAACTTTGTTAGCGCGGGAATAGTTGGCTATGGATGAATAATTTATGTTACAGTTTTATCGTTTGGAAACAAGTGATTTACTGTGTATTTCTGCGCTTGCTCTCGTGAAAGAGTAGTGAATAGGTTTTTTTTAGAAAATAACAAATGTGGGTGCGCACGGGGATTTTAATTTTTTTGGTAGATTTTACTATTGTAACATTAGTGTTTTAATTTTGTAATTGAATTTTCGAATGCAACCGCAATATAGGTTTAAATAATGAAGAACTGTATATTATAAGCATTTCTGCAAATTACTTTAAGGGTGGATAGGAAATAAAAGTTTGTATGGTGCAAGCGTAAATTAAAAATTTATGACACCCCCGACAAGTCAAGGTTACATTAACTAGAAAAGAGCTGATAACTTTCAAACGGCTGAACCGATTTTCTTGGATTATAGCTAAGAACACTCTCGACCAAGCCACCTTTCAAACAAAATTAAAATCGGTTCATTAGTTTAGGAGCTACGATGCCACAGACAGATACACAGATATACAGATACACAGATACACACGTCAAACTTATAACACCCCTCTTTTTGGGCCGGGGGTTAAAAATGTTATTTACCGTTTCGAATCTCAAATTTGGGAAGGTAGGTTTCTTGTAAAATTCTTTCTTAACTGATGCATAGGCTATGCATCAGTTAAGAAAGAATTTTACAAAATTCCATCCCTAAGAGGGTAAAATGGGGTTGGAAGGTTGGACGAATATCTTACCTATGAAAGCTGTACGAAGTTATGCCATAGTGGTTTTCTTAGGGTTCCATACAATTTAGTAACAAGGGCTAAGTAGGACCTAGTAAGCAAGTAAGACTATTTACAGTGGATAATTTTCTTAATCTCATGGGAAATTAGAAATTATACGTGTACGAAGTCGCGGGCAACTGCTCGTTACGTAAATCCTACTAGGTAATATTATAAACGCGAAAGTTTGTATGTATGGATGGATGTATGTTTGTTACTCTTTCACGCAAAATCTACTGGACGGATTTGGCTGAAATTAGGAATGGAGATAGATCCCGGAAAATCAATGAGTTCCCACGGGATTTTTAAAACCTATATCCATGGGAACGAAGTCGCGGGCATTAGCTAGTAACTAATAATATTACCTACTTAGTACTTAACTATTTGACAAGACGTGTGGCCTAGTTGTGACAACGCATATCAATCGATTGCGATTGTTAAGCAACATTGACCCAAGTCGGTAACTGGATGGGTGACCGACGTTGGAGGTCCGTATTTCGCGTTTTCGATTTCTCCGTGCCTCGGGGAGCACGTTAAGCCGTCGGTACGCTGTAAAAACCTGTAAAATCGCATTCTCTTAGTGAGTTGTGTGCGGAAGAATCTGGGAACCCGCCGCATTACTATCCCAAGAGAACTCCTGCCATTATGTGATTAAAGGAAAGGAGTCACGACCCTCAGCAATGAAGGAATACGACTACAAAGAAGAAAGACTTACCTTTTTGAAGTAGAGTACCTAGTGGCAACTATTTTTAACACAAAGACGCTACTAAGTCTTAAGATGATGACAAATTGAATATACGAACTCACTGTGCAGCCGCCAAGTTCCCTACTTAATAAGACTTCTCAGTGAAAAATTTACTATCATTTTATTTCTGCGCTACAGTTTTCCACGAGATTTACAGCAATGTGTAATTTTAATAGCCCTATATTTTTACTAGTACTGATTCTGAGTACAACTAAATTTTAGAGTATTTGCATCCTCTTTTTACTTATGTAATATGAAAAGGACAGACACAGTTTGACAGTTGTAATTAAAAGAGCTGTCAAACCTCGTGAATTTAGCTGCCAATCGTGAGAATAATTATTGTTTGGTAGTGTGCACTAAAAATTAAGAGTCTGTAAATGTGAAGTTTATGTTCCGTCTTTTCTCAGCAATACTATAAAGAAAAATATGCAAATACTTTAAATTTAGTTTTAGAGCCCGAATAGGAAGCCGAGTCTTAACCACCAGGCTATTATGGCTCTTACATAAATAGCCTCTTAGTATAGTGACAGCATTCATGAAGTCGCAGAAAACTATTAACAGGATAAGTACGTATCTTCCCGTAACTTTCATTCTTACTTACTTGCTAAAGAAGAGCTATTAGTTCATGGCCTTCCAAGAACATTCGCAGTTCGATTCGTGAGCAGTTTTACACGTTATGAGCGCTATTTCCTGCTTTGAATGACGTAGGTGCCTATAGAACGCGACAGGTCAAGATGACAATCGCGGTGGGAACGCCCCGCACACCCGCACAACCTCCGCGCTAATCCGGCGCGGGACATGCGGGTGTGCCGGGCGTCCCACTGCCTCATACCCCGATTGCCATCTCAACCTGTCGCGTAACACCCTTAAAGATTTTTCTTTCTTACTAAAAATACCCGCAACTTCATCCGCGTGGATTTAGGTTTTTTTAAAAACCCGTGGGAACCCTTTGGTTATCCGAGATAAAAAATAGATTATTACAGTCTCCAGAAAAGCTAATTAAAAGCATCTGAAATATATATCTTCAATTTAACTGAGTTTTAATTAAGTCAATTATAATGTTTAACGTCTAACATTCATCAAAATCATCATTAATTTATAATGTTTCTCACTCAAGCGAAACTGATTTTAAAGAAATTGTATATCAACTGAATACCCCTCGATACTTTTAATAAAATCACTTTTAATTAAAAGCAAAATAAAAATAATTTCCAATGGTATAAAGAATATACAATCTGAAAATCAGCCTGTTCAAGCGTCCTCTGCTGGACATAGGCCTTCCCAAGAAAACCCGTCACACATGCACGGACCTCCGGTATAAAGTATATTATAAAAAAAATTTAGAAACCCTAATTCGACGTACCTTGCTGCAATTATTATCATCATCAGCAGGAGCAACTGTTCGTTGTCCACTGCTGGACATAGATCTCTTGTAGAGACTTCCACACGCCACGGTTTTGCGCCGCCTGAATCCAGCGGCTCCCTGCGATACACCTGATGTCGTCCGTCCGGGGGCGGGGGAGGGGTTTGGTTTGTGATAGAAGCTTGTTTATAGACTTGATTGCTCTATACTACTGAAAATTTTCAGGTAGGTACGGTTGGCCTCAGAATTCGGGCAGCAATTCCGCGAAACTATTGCATAAAAAAACCTGTCGCACTTATGACTTATTTCTATAAACACGACACACACCTAACGCACGTGTATAACTTACAACACCATAGTACCTATAGCACCATAATGGGAATATCACTAAGGTGCTAAACGACTTACGGCCTTTGACTGTACAAACGGCTTTGTCCAGTGTGCCTATGTGAAGCCGGCCGGCACTAATGTACGAAATTCCAGCATACCTGAATGCCTTCTCATGATTCATGCACTGGAAATGGTGTGGAAGTAATTTGGTTACACATTATAATAAACTTACATGTGTTAGTTATATTGTAACTACTGTTAAGTACTAAAAGTTTTATTACCGTGAACCAAATTCGATATTCACTGTAGGTAATCTTAAGGCTATTTCACGCCCGAGCAACCACTTGCAATATTGTGGGATGAAGTCAGTGTAAGTAGGTATAGCATAGACGACGGTATTTTTTGACGAGACAACATCAGTGATTAGTATATTACAATAAGATAGTCTGCCGATGATAGATATACAGATAGATAGATAGAAAATTTTATTGTACACAAAACGTGAAATAATCAAGACAAAAATCTTGCTTTTGTGTCTTTGTGCTAAGAGTGTGTCATGTGGCTCTGCGGACTGTTGCAATATCGTATTATGTTGCGCTGGCGTAAATGGAACTTTAGAAACTTTTACTATATTTCATTTGTTTCTAGAAAGGCATACAATATATTAAGGTTCGTAGAATAATATTATATTGGAAATTTTCTCTAGTTAACTCTTAATTGAGTCGATCCGATATCATGAGTATAGAGAACTTCTTTTCTAGGACAGATAGGCAGCTATTTTGCAGAAAACGATTGATATCTGATCTTCGCAATCTACAAAGGTAAACAAGTAGTTAAATAAAGCCCTATCTACGTAGCACTATTCGATAAAGTTCAATTCAGACTATGGAATATAATATTTATTACAGTCCTGTCAAAATAGCCATTCAAGGATACAATAATTCGCATAGAGGTAAAAATTGGTACGAATGTTGAGAATACCAATATGAATGAACTGTGAAAAGTTTGCAAAAAAAATATTTTCAAGGTTCACAAAAATGGGATTTTTGCATTTTCCAGCTAAATGGTAATTCCCAACATTCGTACCAATTTTTAGCTCATGTGAATTATTGTATCCTTGAATGTCTATTTTGACCGCACTGTAATATATGCTATAGTCTGAAATGAGCTTAACGAAATAAAAAAGAAAGTCAACCGAAATATTTATCATGAATATAAAACTTTACACATGAATAAAACATTATTTGGATCAAAGTTAGTCGTCGCCTGTCGTTTGCACGCACATAATTTGAAATTCAGGATAAAGTCCATAATAGTTGGAATCAATTCATCATTGTCAAACACTAAATTACATATAAACAACTCTAGGATGAAATGATAAATTTAATTAAATTGTTTTATCAATCGAGAGTCCGATATTTCGAATTGATAATGAACAATTTTGTACCAATGAAATCATTGTCATGGTATACTTAATCATAAATTATAATTAATTCACGCATCAACTTAGTGAACCACTGACAAAATTTCGCAAACTAACTTGCGGAAAACGAAGAGTGACAAAATTCACATATAAACAAGTAAATATATTGATTGGAAAACAAATCGTCCATTCTTAACTTGAATCGTGGTGGTTTGCGTAAGACATAGTCAAGGATTAAATTCACAAGCCCGGCTAAGATTTATTTTTAACCCCCGACCAAAAAAGAGGGGTGTTATAAGTTTGACGTGTGTATCTGTGTATCTGTGTGTCTGTGTATCTGTGTATCTGTGTATCTGTGTATCTGTGTATCTGTGTATCTGTGTATCTGTGTATCTGTGTATCTGTGTATCTGTCTGTGGCATCGTAGCGCCTAAACGAATGAACCGATTTTAATTTACTTTTTTTTGTTTGAAAGGTGGCTTGATCGAGAGTGTTCTTAGCTATAATCTAAAAAAATTGGTTCAGCCGTTTAAGAGTTATCAGCTCTTTTCTAGTTTTCTTGTAGAAAAGAAGGTTAGATAACCGTTAGGTTCTTAATATTATGTCAATAGACAAATGTCAAGCTGTCAAGATGGACGTTGCCTAAATACATAATTATTTATTTGAAAATGATGTTTTGGAAAACTCAAATACTTTGGATCGTCGGGGGTGTTATAAATTTTTAATTTACACTTGTACACATATCAGACTCATATACCTCGTGTTTGGATTGGGCGCACTTGTTTTGCGCGCACTTCATAGAACAGTGTATTTATTACAATGATGCATAAAAATATATACTTCAAAAATTATAATAGAATAATTTAATTCTCAAGACTAATCAACTCCTCTATTTACAAAGCAAATAACATCGACACTAAAAAAGTGTAGACGTTCCTATTCATTGCAGACTCTCACGTCGATCCATAAACCGTAACGGTTACGCTCACTTGCTCTTCAAATCCACCAATCAGAATCCTGATCCTGGATCGCGATATCAAAGTTTTTTCTTTTTTGTGGTATATAAAGAAGGTGAGCTGATGTTTCTTCGGGGAGTCCGTTGCTACTGAGAAGACCGGTATTGGCGAGGGCCGGACTCAAGTCTCGCTGGCAAAATCTGTAATTAATTAATAGTTAGTTAGTTGGTAGAGTGGTTCTGTATAGTTCAGTTGTTCGGAAGGTTTCAGACGGATGTCTGTTGTATATGAAAACCCTCTTCTTCATCAAGTAGCAAGTTTGACTTCCTTTTGCATTCCGGTATCATATTTTCCTATTTTCCTTTCTTAGGCTCTCTTGAACCAAAATGCTTATGTTCTTAGCTTGGAAGTATGAAGTACTAATTATTCTTAAAGTTTCATATATATATTTTTTATTCACTATAAGCAAGCGCTTGACCACAATCACACCCGATGGCAAGTGATGATGTGGTCTAAGATGGGACGCGTTTACCTAGAAGGTGCCTATTCACTCTTGTTTTAAAGATACCCGGATTGTAATTGGTAGGAAACACAGATCGCGGAAGAGTATTCCAAACCTTAGCCATGCGTATGAGGAATGATGACGCAAAACGTTTTTAACATGATAAATGGCCGTAATTTTTGATTGCGTTGACTTAGAAGCCTTATTTTTTTTAAAGCTCCATGGCATCGTAGACCTAAGTATTTGGATATTAATTTCACCTTGATACCTTTTCGTTTTGAGGTACGGACCCCTGAAAATGGCCTTAAGCATTAAGAGACCTTATGGAACCTTTTTTCCTGAAGGCCGTAAGGCACCATTTTCTTAACACACTCCAATAAACGCAAAGCTGTAAATCTTTTCAGGAAAACATAAAACTTTTTACGATGCGTTAACGTGTACGGAACCCTTATATAAGTAAAATCTTTAAGACCACCAGGGTAATTAAGAAAGTACTTTGATTACATTTACGCGCCATTTTATCTTAAAGGGATTAGTGTAATGTATATCATTTGAGACGACTTCGGGGATGTCGGAGTTAATGGGTGCTAAATTATACGAATGGTGCTAAGCTAAATCTGGTTTTATATCAAAACTAACTGGCGATGCTTGCGATTTCGTATGGATTAAGGTTATTTATAAATTCTGTGGGAACTCCTTGATTTTCCAGGATAAAAAGTAGCATGAGTATGTCAATGTATGGGAGTAGTACCTATAGGTATGTGTAGTGTTTATGTACATGCTTACCTACAGCACCTACAGTGCGTAACAAACGATTGTTCCAAAGTACCTACATCTGTCATGCAAATATAGCAGTCAGTCACGGAACCGCCGTTTTAATGCTAAGACCTTTCACTGGCGACGAGGATGGGATACGAACCCACGCGTGCAAAGCACATTGGATTAGCGATTTCCGGGATGCAAACTACCAATACCAAACATATCAATCGGTTAAACGGATGCGCATGTAAGAATCTAGTGGGAACTCTTTGATTTTCCGGAACAAAAGTAACGGGATATAAGCTAACTCTGTACCTGTCAAAATCGGTTAAATAGTTGGCTGAAAAGCTAGCAGACGGACAGACACTTTTCGCATTTATAATATTAGTATGGATTGTTATGGTTAAGAATTTCCAACCGGATTCCCCGCAAAGAGTACCTACTTATCACAGAATTCAGAATAGTAATCTAAATCATCCTAAATATCACAATATCCAGCTCATAATATTTACGCACCAATATCTCCTATAAATGTCAGAACTGCACCTTGCTAAACCATAAATATCTTTCTATAAAGAACCTTCGCTCTTTTTCCGGTAGCTTCCCGGGAGAATTCGGTGTTTGGAAACCCACAGCATAAACGGATCGCACATCTATGCATGCTCGCCGCACGCACTTTTTTTGTGAGCATTCACACCTCGTAATAATATAACATACAATTTATCATAGTATAATAGTAGTATTGAAATAATAAGTCATTAAAATGTAATTATGATGAAAAATGGGTTAGAATAGGACTCCAGCAAATAAATCTACGTAGTTTCAGCTGGAGTCAACAAAGTCTACATATTTCTTTGTAATTTTGATTATTTAAAAAAAAAAATGTTGCATAGATTTTCATCAAACATAGCCAAATATCATTTCGATTAAACAGGCTTTCGAATAAAAGAAATCGCATTCAAATCGGTTTATTCGTTTGAGCACTATGATGCCACAAACGAACACACAGATATACAAGTTAAACACTGTTACTCATGTGTTCTATTTGCGCCTCTATTTGCGTCGGGGTTAAAAACAGATGTGTGATCAGCGCAAACCACCCGGAAAACATGCTTTATTATACTTCAAAAATTTCCACACAAAAAAATTCTTCACGTTTTTAAAGATGGATAGAAAAGAGAGCATGGAATGAAATTTTCTATGAATACATAATATAATATTTTTCAATGGGCGAAATAGTGCAACGTCAACGGTATTTATATAAAGTTAAAAATAGTCGACGAGGATGAACCTAGTATGAAAATGTTAACATAAATATTTCAACGGTTTTTGTCCAATTTTGTTAGAAGCAGGCGTTACTTTGCGGAAGTCCATTATATACAAGGAAACAAAAGCTTAATTTTCTATGATCTGCTGAAACAGACAATACTATATGATGCAACATGCAGTATACGATGTTTGCCGCCCGCCCTCCCACTACTAAATATGCAGGTAAAGCCAGCCATCAAGCAAGCAATACGCACCGACAACACGCAGCATCACACAAATCCTCCAAAAAACACTCGACGCACGTTTCGCCCTTACGTCGGAGCATCCTCAGTAGACGTAGCAAGCAAATATTATGAGATTAGCCCCAATTCATCTGGTAAAATACACAGGCGTCTGGCAGTACAATCAAATTTTTACTGCACTGGTAGCCTGCACTATAATTGATGATTAAACGAACTTACCTTAAGTGAAGTTCTATCATAATTATACGAAGGCTTCGTCTTCGAGATTAGGATACTTGTAGTAGCACGAACCGTGTGGCCATTTCATACACTAAGTTGAGAAATACAAAAAACAAGATAAATACTTTTTTCGTAGGTACCATAGACTATACTTCTCATAGTGACAGCACTGATCGTCATTTTCATTTAGTTTAGAGAGCTTCTTTTTTTTTTTTTACTAATTCATACACGGGTGTCTGAAAGGAAAGAAAGGGTGGGAGGGAGCTAATCTCTTCAGACGAAGCCTTCGTATAATTATGATAGAACTTCACTTAAGGTAAGTTCGTTTAATCATCAATTATACTTCGCTTCGTCTTCGAGATTAGGATACTTGTAGATCTTTAGAGATATGACATTTGTAAAAAAAAAAAAATATCATAATAGATATATTCATATAATCAATTTAATCAATTATATCAATATAACAAAACGTAACAGCTTAATCTTAAGCAATAAAGAGTAAATCAAAGAATTAAATTAACTCATATTATTATTTCCAAAGAAAATAAAAATGCATTTTAAATGTATTAAGAATTGAGATTTAAAATTGATATTGCAAAATCATTGCTATTATCAGTTACCTCAACTCTTTGATAAAAAACGTGCGAATGACAAAACTGACCAACGCGCAGTTTTGCGTATTAAATCAATATTAATGGTATTTTCATATGCAGTAGAAGTGGAGGCATGCCTCGTTGAATAAGCTGTAAACATATTAGCTGTAAATATATTAGTGCATATTGCACTTTTATTCAAAACTTCCTTTATCCAACGACTGATTGATTGTGAACAAACTGGTTTATATGGACTTTTTAATCTGATAAACAGTTGATCATTGTTTCTTACAGAAATTGTCCAATTGACATACACTAATAAGGCCTCTGTCGGGTATATTTCTGGCTTTTTTTTTTTTTTTTTGAAAAAAGGTACTTATAATTAAGGAGGGTTGAAAAAGAGCCAGCGCGTGAAGTTTTAATCAAATCTGGTATTTTTATAATAATTCTGTCATCAGCTTTAATTTCAATATTCTGCATATTAATTTTACTTCGTTACAAGATCTAGTAATGTTACAATTTTTTTTGTTAGTTTTTCCATACTAATCTCATCATTGGGGTACCAGCTTTCCAAAAAATTGAATACAATTGAAGGATTCCAAGTAACATTATATTTTTGCAAAGATGGGCGTAGCCGGTAGAAGCCCTTAAACAATCTAGTTAACCTATCATCTGTGCCTATCTTTGTGTTTACAATTAAAGATAAAGCAGATCTATAACTGTTTAAAGTACTATGCTGAATTCCTTTATGAAACATTTCAGTTAAGAAAGTAATTACATGGGTAACTGCAGCTTCATAAGGATCAATATTGTGATTGTTACAAAAAATTAACCATTTTTTAAATACAACACCATATTGTTTAACAGAAGTGTCTGATATTGACGCACTCATGATGTCTAATGCACTTTGTGGAACCCCTCTTCGTGAAAAAACGCTGTGCGGATAACTTCGCGGCTACTAGCGTGACTTTGTGTTGCAATTGGCTGTTAGGAACAGATAATAACACGTCTGTATTGGTTCCAAGTATTAACATATCATTACATTTTTTTTTTTTTTTTAAAGTGGGAACCACGGTTAAGTAAGCCAGAGGGGAACAACTACTATGCCTTCAGCTTTATCTAAAATTATCTTACGAATCATTTTCAAAATTACGGATATTGATGGGAAAGCATAAAAATTTAGTTTTTTCCAATTCAACGTAAAGGAAATTTACTGCTATTGCTCCTGGGTCTCCATGCCAAGAATTATATGCATCGCATTTCTTATTTAGCCTAGTAGCAAATAAATCTATAGCTGGTCTACCAAAGTGTTCTACAATTCTACTGAAGGCATGGACAGTTAGTTCCCACTCGATATCGGGGTGCAATCGTCGCGATTCTGCGTCCGCTACTTCATTATCTTGTGAAGAGATGTAAGATGCATAGACAAAAATGTTTTGTCCTCGCACCAATTCCATAATTTCTTGTTAATATCAGTGAAATGAGGAAATCGCACGCCACCCATTTTGTTTACATACGAACTGGCAGTTGTATTGTCGATGCGAAGAAGTATCTGACAATTATTTCGACTCTTTGCGAAGACCTTTAAACCGAAATATGCTGCCAATATTTCTAAGTAGTTGATGTGCATATTTTTCTCATCTTCACTCCATTTACCATTAGCTTTATCCTTACCACATGCTGCCCCCCATCCTGTTTTACTGGCATCGGAAAAGATTTCTAAGCAGTAGGAATCATCTCTAATAGGATTAACTGACCTTACAATATGTGTCAGCCACCATTCAAAATCTTTTGCTAAATGTTGAGGAATAGTCATATGACTGTCATAGTCCTCAGTCTTTTCTAGAGCTAGATATTTACATCGTTCGATATTCTTGGTGTATAACCAACCATATTGAACGGCGGGGCAAGATGAGGTAAGGTGGCCTGCTAAACGAGCAAACTGTCGAATTGTACATCGCTTTAATTTTATAAATTTCAATATTTCTTGTTTTATTAACATCCTCTTTTCATTAGTGAGAGCGATATGAAAATTTTTGGTGTCAATTATAAATCCTAAATATTTACATCTAGTTTTAGGTATCAACGAACTTTTCTCATAGTTAATTATGAAACCTAACCTATGACTCCAAGATATCAATTGTATGAGTTACATTCTGTTGACAAGCGTGAAATGTGTCAGCAATTATACATATATCATCCAAGTAAATGAATGAAATATATCCCAAAGACCGAAGTAAGGATATTACTGGTTTCATTAACTTTGTAAAAACTATAGGAGCTGTGTTCAATCCGAATGGGAGGACGTTAAATTCGTATGTTTTATTGTTACATATGAAACGTAATTTTTTTTTTTAATTTTCCATTTATAGGTATTAAAAAATAAGCATCCTTTAAATCTAGCGTACATAAGAATGAATTTTTCGAAATTAATTTTAAATTTGTTCGTAAGTCCTCCATTTTAAAGTGATTCGTTGATATAAATTTATTAAGTGATTTAAGATTTAGAATAAACCGCTTTTTGCCATTCGACTTAGGTACAAGAAAAATACTTGAAATATATTGCATATTACATGGTATGCATTCAGATATTGCACCGGAATTTAACAATTCATTAATGACACTTTCAAATTCGTTAATTTCTTCCTGAGAAAAAATTCTAGAGGACGGTGTAAATTACTGTTTCGCGGTTGTGAAAAAAGGAATTTTATAACCATTTTTAATCCACGATAAAATGACGGCGTCATTAGTAATGAGGCACCATCTGTCATAAAAAGCGGCTAGTCTACCAGCGTTGTGTCGTACCTCGACTACCGGCGTGTCCGAGTGCGCGCGCGCGAGCGCTGCGGCGCGGCGGTAGCCGATGCACTCGACCCCGCGGCGGCGGCAGCGGCGGCGGCGGCCGGCGGTGGCGGCGGCGGCGGAGCTTGGTACTTGCGAGGCTGTTGCGCTGCAGGCGCTGACCTCCTTGCTGCTCCCGACTGCCTCGCCAGCGGAAGCGGAGCTTTCCCGTTTAAACACCGATATTGATTATGTTGCGACGACACAGTCTTCATTTCTGTTCCTGATTTATGTATTACTTTTGCTGCTTTTAGTGTATCGGCTAATTTTTCGCCAAAGAGAAAACTGTCAATTCCAGTGGAGTATAAATGATCCTTAATCTCTTTTTTAATAGTAGCAGTTACAAAACTTCGGCGAGACTTAGACTCGACAAATTGGGAGTCACATAAGAGTTTGGTTGCGTCTAATAAAAGTTTAATGACGTCAGTCTCTTTACTTTGATTTGTAAACATTTTTGTCAAAGCTTGACTTATACAATTTATAGCAATTGCTTGTTGGTTCTGTTTAACTTCAATAGCTTTGTCCTTTTTATCTAACGCCTCAGACAGTGCAGCCTTTATTTCTGCGTTTAATTGGGGAGATTCAATCTTGAGGCAGTTTCCTGGTGGAAAATATTTTTCAAGGAGGAAGGATTTGGCAGACCCGTGGTCGCAATATGTTCCCAACAAACAGCTAGTTCAGTTTGTATTGGAGAACTGTATTTTTTATTTTTAGAAGGGGTTTCACCGAATAAATCCAGTATCCAGTAGTTGTTATCCAAAATAATCGAAGTTTCAGTTGATATTACAGCTGATGTTGAGGGTAAATCGGAAATAATACCCATAATTGGATGATCCAGATCCACTGGGGACGATTGATTCCTCGTATGCTATCGATGATAACGGCCACGTCTTCTGACATATTTGGTTGATTGTTTACAAATCAGTTAATTATTTTAAATCAATTATTAAGCTTGTAACGAAGACACAGGCTCACAACCTGTGCTCAACGATATTGATGTGAAGGTATTATCCTTAAGAGATAAACTCATCACTTTTTTGTAGTAATTAATACAAAGGAAATAGTCTAAATAACTATCCTCAATGTATATTGACGTGAAGGTAACACTCTCTATCGAAGTGTACTCAACACATAATAATATTACTCGCGGTGTTCCCAGGTGGTCACCCATCCAAGTATTGACCGCGCCTGATGTTGCTTAACTTCGGTGATCGGACGAAAACCGGTGTATTTAACATGGTATGGACGTTGGCTCTCCCGTATTTTCATACCTACAAATCGATGAGCTTACCTTCTTGTAATGACAATGGCGGATTAGAATTGTCCGAAGATGAATCCGATATTGTTCGAGCACGTTTTTGTATCTTTTTTCCAGTTTCTTTATTTTTCGCAGAAGATACTCATCACTACTTTTATTTTTGCGTTTAGGCATTATTAATACTCAAATTCACTACGACTTTTTAAGAATATCGTGTTGAACGGCCAGGCACTAGAACGCGAATGAAAATGACGATCAGTGCTGTCACTATGAGAAGTATAGTCTATGGTACCTACGAAAAAAGTATTTATCTTGTTTTTTGTATTTCTCAACTTAGTGTATGAAATGGCCACACGGTTCGTGCTACTACAAGTATCCTAATCTCGAAGACGAAGCGAAGTATAATGTTTTTCTTTTATGATTATATTCTATTTAATCGTGAAACTGCAGATAGCTCTATTACCGTTTCATGTGATCGTTCAAGCAGCGTTGCCCCTTTAACGGAAAATGGGGAAAATTGAGAAGTTATCGCTTGGCGATTTTTAACCCCCGACCCAAAAAGAGGGGTGTTATAAGTTTGACGTGTGTATCTGTGTATCTGTGTATCTGTGTGTCTGTGTATCTGTGTATCTGTGTATCTGTCTGTGGCACCGTAGCGCCTAAACTAATGAACCGATTTTAATTTAGTTTTTTTTTGTTTGAAAGGTGGCTTGATCGAGAGTGTTCTTAGCTATAATCCAAGAAAATCGGTTCAGCCGTTTGAAAGTTATCAGCTCTTTTCTAGTTACTGTAACCTTCACTTGTCGGGGGTGTTATAAATTTTTAATTTACACTTGTAATTTTATTAATGAGTATTTGAATATCGTCAGGCGTCCATTGCTAACGTTATAGTAAAAATCCGGACAAGTGAGAGTTCCGTACCATCGATCGTACAAAATATAACACATATTTTTTATTTATTTTTAAATTGGCACGTCGCCCATTTTGAAATTCACCACCTTAGTTTTTTTTTTTATTATTGAACACACTTTGAAATTTCAACTCTCTTAGTACCTATTATGGTTCATGAGATACAGCCCGCTGATAGACAGATGGACGAACAGATAAACTGAGGCTTAGTAATAGAGTTTTTTACCCCTTTGGATACGGAACCCTAATATTATGAAATTTCCCCCAATTCATCTGGTAAAATACACAGGCGTCTGGCAGTGCAATCAAACTTTTACAGCGCTGGTAGCCTGCGCCATAATGTTTTCCTTTTATGATTATATTCTATTTAATCGCGAAACTGCAGCCATTACCGTTTTATGTCGATCGTTCGAACAGCGTTGTCCCTCTAACGGAAAATCGGGAAAGTTATCACTTGGCGAGTTTGATTTTATTAATGAGTATTTGATTTTCGTCGGGCGTCCATCGATTAAGTAACTAAAAGTAATCTGCTTTCTGCGTACCTAACCGATGCCGATGGCTTGACGATCTGTACCAACCTACAAAAGTAGTTGATCGAGACGGTCGATAAATTCGATCAATAAATTAAAAAAAGTCTGCATGCGCATTTCTATTCAAAAGTTTAAAAATAGATCGAAACCGCTCGCGGTCGAATTGGCGAAAATTAGTTTGCATTTTAACAAAATTTTAAATTGTTTAAAAATTATTACTAGTTCTTCAGAAGCAAAACTCATTATAGCAGAATATTTAGATTTTACTTATTAGATTTTTTCTAGCTGTGAAAACTGCAATGTAATTTTTTTCTTGATTTTTTTATTGTTTCCTCGGACATGAGACAAAAGTACCTACTATATTATAAGCCTCGGCTGGAATAGCAATTAACGCCGTAGTTCAGCTAAGGACTCAGCTAGTGTCCTCCTTCGTAGTCGTCGTAGTAGTCGTCCTTTTAAAGTCACTTGGGAAGTACTCGACTTCGCCTCGTCCTTCCGGGTGCCACGGTCTAGTTCACGGGAAAAGATATTCCGGGCTCCACTTATTGTTCACCGCGAACGCCGCTAGCACTCAACTTTAAGAGGGACGTCTCTCCGTCACTCGCTCCATACAAACGTAGTTCGTCTCTCATTTGAATACTAACCAATCATACTCAATGGAATTTTGTAGAAACATTCCGGGAACTAATATCTATGCCTGTGGTTTTCCAGATTTCCGTTAAAATATTCGATTTCAAAGTTACGCGGTCTTAAAAATTCACATACAAATCTTTGAGCCTCTGTAATTTTAAAACTACATATTTTTAGAAAAATCTAAAACACCACAGGCACAGATATTAGTTTCTATATGTCTGCAAAATTTTATGGACTTTGGTTGCTTAATATTCAAATAAAATTGGGACTACGATTGAATGGAGTAAATGACGGAGAGAGCCCTGTTAAGGACGTGCGTATTTTGCTCTGCATATTTTACCAGTTTTTGCGACGATTATAATTATTATTTTTCTTTCAATTCAATTTTTTTGTTGCGAATATGAGTAAACAGTGGAGATGTTACAAAACAAAATGGGTACAGCCAAAAAACAAACTTTACACGAACTAGCTGAAACCCGCGACTTTATCCACGTAGATTAAGGTTTTTAAAAATCACGTGGGAACTGTTTAGTTTTCCCGATGATATTAAAATATACCCATGCAAGTCATTTCAAGACTTTAGGTCAACGGAAAGTAGGTACCCTATAGATTTTGATCTCCTTGACGGATCTTGACAGATGCCGACGAAGGGGTCCTATAGGGGTTCCTTTTTTTATTTGGAAATATGGTATCCTAAAGAACAAAATGTTACTAGCATTTAAACTAACCCTGAATGGGGAATCTCTAATAATAATTTAGGACCGAATTAATAGGCGAAGCTTACTTTTGAAAAAACAAAAATCTACTATCTGATTCCATGGCTTGACGTACCTATAAAAAAAATTAATACGAAAAAAAAAATTAATACATAATCTAAAAACAGATGTTTCTATAAATAGATTTCGTTCGTTAAAACCCCATTCAAATACCAAGCGAAACTATTGAATTGCCCCAAAACCATAATAATATATTCAGGGTGAAAATATTTCCATGCCTACATTGCAAATGAAAGCAACATGTAACCGCTTACATGATACTCTAGGAGCCGGTGGTATAAATGTACCTACGATCTTTCGTAATTATATTTTAACTAGCTGATACCCGCAACTTCGTTTGCGTGGATGTAGGTTTTTTAAAATTCCCGTGGGAACTCTTTGATTTTCCGGGATAAAAAGTAGCCTATGTGCTATTACAGAGTATAATCTATCTCCATTCAAAATTTCAGCCCAATCCGTCCAGTAGTTTTTGCGTGAAGGAGTAACAAACATACACACACACACACACACATACAAACTTTCTTCTTTATAATATTAGTGCGATGATATTCAACTTGTTTGAAAAACAAAACCGCAATCGCGGTGATCAGTCTATTATAGCGCTTGTAAAGTCTAAGCTTCAGTAGTCACTCATAATATTAAATACACCTATAAGGAGAAATTGTCTGACATAATATTACGTAGGTAAAGCTCAAACCGTCCGCCTAATATAGGTTAATTACAGCTTATAGCATTCGGGGATAATGTAGCTATTTATCAGTGAAAGAATAATCAGGCAGGGCATGTTAGGGCCATAAAAATTTGGACATAAAAAAAAAATGTATGGAAATTTTTATAATTTTTTTTTCGTGATTATACTTCAGCATTGTATTTATCAGATCAAAGTAGCATGGGTACGAGTCGTCATTATATACTAACTACCAAACACTCTATAGAAGTGATTACAGCAAAGTGTATGAATAATTAGGACAAAGAAGTAAGAAGCTCTTAGCCTATAAAAGAGAATTTGTCGGAAAAAATGTTAAAACCACCCATCGACCCTTGGAAGGTCGACCGCAATATGTTTCATAGAAAGTCACTTAGGACGAATGTAGGGGGTGAGGATATGCCCAAAACACTTTCCTATCATCAACCTTTTTTTGGGACTAACAATAGGCCGATAAGCAATCGAATAGTTTAAAACACGTTAAATTTCATCTAGAAAAATATAAACTAAAAGATACGTGATACTTTCTGATGCCCGCGCCTTGTGGATTACAGGTTTGAAAAACCTCGTAGAAACTCTTTGATTATTCGGTATGGAAGGCAACTTCTTGATAGACCAGCAACGAACCGCCATATTTTGAATGTTTGATGTCGTTTTACCCAAAGATGCGTAAACACTGCGCTAGTATCTGTGTCATCTGTGCCGCAACGTGTATGCGAGACATACAGAAGGTCAGGTCTTCCCTTTTCAAAATACAAATATTTGAGCTGATCTAAAGTTATACTACAATTATTATCACACTGATGTTATAAAGGCGAAAGTTTGTGTGTATGTGCTTATGTTTGTTACTCTTTCACGCAAAAACTACTGGGCGGATTTGGCTGAAAAGAGTGGAGATAGATTAACACTAAGGTTACTTTTGTCCCGGAAAATTAAAGAGTTCCTACGGGATTTAAAAAAAAAATATCCACGTGAAGGAAGTCACGGGCATCAGCTAGGAAATAAAATTTTTGTTGGAGGTATGGACTTGGATTACACGTGCAGAAGAACACACGTGTAGTTTTAAATTGCCGTATTTAAATCCACATTTACTATTAAAAAGCCGGCCAAGTGCGAGTTAGACTCGCGCACTGAGGGTTCCGTACTCGAGTGTTTTTCCAACATTTTGCACGATAAATCAAAAACTGGTATACATAAAAATAAATAAAAATCTGTTTTAGGATGAACAGGTAAATCCCTTTCATATGATACCCCACTTGGTATAGTTATCTTATTTTGAAAATTGAAACACATTTTAATGGTTTTTTAAATGGTTTCACCAGAAATTCGTGGTTTTCAGACTTATTCCTGTATTTGTGCTATAAGACCTGCCTACCTTCCAAATTTAATTTTTCTAGGACATCGGGAAGTACCCTATAGGTTTCTTGTCAGACACGACAGACGGATGGACAGATGGACAGACAGACAGACAGTAATTAATGATGCTATAAGGGTTCCTTCTTTCTTTGGAGGTACGGAACTCTAAAACCAAGAGGTTTTCAACGGAATGAAAATTTAGAAATATTTTATACTCTAATAAAGTTGTATCGACGATATAAATAAAAGTAAAAGCTCCCATGTTATTTGCCTGAACTTGCCGGAGCTTGAATAGTAATTTCATTAATGTATAGTATTAAATTATATTCGCGAAGGCTGTTTACTTAAAAGTTTCCTAGTATGTACAAAAAGCTCTTTGAATTTTTTGTGTACATTTATGTATCTACCTATTTTGCTAAAATCGACGAAAGGCTACTTTACATCACAACTAGCTAGACATCATTTAACCACTGACTCAAAAATGGGTGTAGTATGTTTGACTAGTTTGTCTGTCTGTCAGTGGCATCGTAGTGCTCAAACGTCATCCCCACCATCGCCAAACGATAGATGCCCACTGCTGGACATAGGTCTCTTCTAAGAACTTCCACATACCACGGTCTAGTGCCGCTGCCATCCAACGGCTCTTTGTGACTCGTTTGTTATCATCTTTTACGAGAAGTGGGTCTACTAATGCTGGGCTTTTCAGTGCAAGGTCGCCATTTCAGCTCCTTGAAATCACCAACGTCTGTTTTTCAAACTATGTGCCTCGCCATGACTACTTAAGCTTAGCACCCCGTTGGGCTATGTTGCTTACTCTGGTTCTTTTGCGGATCTCCTTATTTTTTAACCCCCGACCCAAAAAGAGGGGTGTTATAATTGACGTGGTATCTGTATATCTGTCTATGGCATTGTAACTCCTAGACTAATGAACCGATTTTAATTTTGTTTTTTTTTTGTTTGAAAGGTGCCTTGCCTTGATCGAGAGTGTTCTTAGCTATAATCCAAGAAAATCGGTTCAGCCGTTTGAAAGTTATCAGCTCTTTTCTAGTTACTGTAACCTTCACTTGTAGGGGGTGTTATACCTAAATTTTTAATTTACACTTGTAACTAGACGATGCCCACGACTTCGTCCGCGTTTTGGGTTTTTTTTAAATCGCGTAGGAACTCTTTTACTTTCCGGGACAAAAGCTGCCTATGTCGATTTCCGGGGTGCAAGCTACCTCTGTACCAAACATATAAATCGGTTAAACGGATGGGACTTTCAGAATCCCGTGGGAACTCTTTGATTTTCCGGGATAAAAAGTAGCCTATGTCCTTTCCCAGGATATAAACCAACTCTGTACCCCATTACTTCAAAATCGGTTACACTGTTGGGCCGTGAAAAGCTAGCAGACAGACAGACAGAGGCATTTATAATAATAGGTATTATACGATCAAATTTCGTCAGATCGTCCAATTGCAGCCTTATTTCGTGTTCGAATTTTTCCCTGTATTTTTCATGGCCCGTAAAAATTAGAAGTAGGTACCTATTTTATAGTCTACGAGTAATAAAGTCGAATCGCTAATATAATTTAAACTAAGTGCCCTGACGTTATTTGCCCCGTGCTCACTGGAGCTCGAATAATGATTTGATTAATGAATTTGGTATATCGGCTAATACATTTAAGTTACGACACAGAATTTATAACACATTATGTTTATATGAGTTGATGATACTCGCAACTTTATCAATTTAAGTTGTAAAAATACCGCGGGAAATCTTTTATTTTCCAGTATCGTTGTTTTTGTTTGTTGGTCTGGCCTTCAATCACAACGCAACGGACCAACGGATCGGCGTAATTTTTTGCATAGTTATAGTTAAAGACCTAGAGAGTGACATAGGCTATTTTGATCCCGGAAAATCAAAGAGTTCCCACAGGATTTTGAAAAAACCTAAATCCACGCGGACGAAGTCGCGCTCATCATCATGTTATTTAATATAGCGGCAAGAGTCCTGGCAGCATCTCTCACGCTGTATAGATTAGGTCATTTGATTAGTTATAAAATTCAGCAATAAAAGGAAAATGCAATTCTGTTCTTATTAGGACGGTTTTTGTATTACACGCTATTTTATACTAAAAAGAAATATTTGAATTTTAAAATGCAATACATAGCTAAAATGCAATTTCAATTCAGTTTTGAACGAAAAGAAAATCTTTATTGAGTTTAAAAAGAATAGCTCGATTCGACAGAAAAAATAGTATTTACACCTTCAGGCATTTTAGTAGAGACGACTTATTTTTTTTATTTTTTTTAAAAGAATATTAGCCATTTTAATCCAACTAAGCGTTAAGCTTGTGCTAGGAGTGGGTACGACAGTAGTGCAACGGGTGGGATTTGAACCGCCGACCTTTCGGAATTCAGTCCACTCCTATAACCGTTGAGCTATTGAGGCTTTCGATATATTCGATATATTATTAGGATATAAAAATTATCTTTGTAAGGTATTAGTTGATTTGGACACTCATATAGCTGCCATGGATTATTTGTGCTGTACGAAGAGCTACAGGATATAATTCGGTGAGTGTCCTAAGGAACTATTTGATAGTTCTCCCATCCCCATTTCACTATCGAATCCTTAAGTCAGTTTGCTGAGCAAGTCAGATATCTTCTTCAAATAACGTATGGTGCATATAGAAGTTCATTCAATTCCAGCATATACACTTCACAGTTTATTTAAGTAGTAGTTCTGTCACAGTTGGGTGCCAAAAGTGGCCTTTGGATGATATCGTTCATTATTAGTTTTGGTCACTTAGTCATTCGCTATCGTATCGTAGTCGTAACGTCTCAGCGGTATATAAAGCGAACAAATCTGCATTCGGTGTGAGAATAATATCGATGATTTTCAACGTTAACGATCCACTTGTCTTCGGGCGCATTGTTTCTAAGGGACAGATTCGTATGGATAACCCGATGAAAACTCACTCACAACGCATGTTTTAAAACCTTTTTTTTTCATTATAGGCAAGCGCTTGACCATAATCACATCTAATGGAAAGTGATGATGGGGCCTAAGATGGAACGCGTTTACCCAGAAGATGCCTATGTACAAATGAAATTTGATTTCAGCACAATGCACTTCGCCAATTTCAATTAACTTGAAGGAGGCAAAAGAAGATTGTCCGGTAAAATCTTATTTCTACTGAACTGTAATAGAATAGCTAAATTGATGTTAGTAGTGTGATTCTATTTTGAGTAAGTAGGAAGTAATCAATTCAATGTTTTTTTTGTAGACATGCTCTAGAAACTACTAATGGTATCTGTGATTTTTATACATAAAATGTACAGTATGTAACGACTATACTTATAATGGAAATCACTCACGATAGTTTAAACATAAAATGTATATTGCCAGGATGCAATCAACCTTTGTTTAAAAACATTGTGAAAATCGGTTCTTATTGAGTATCATCGACACAATTTTGATCCCTATCCCGAACGAATCCTGTTGTTTTTCGGGATATAAGCTATCCTATATGTTAGCCCGGAATATAAACAAGGCAAGCATAAAACTTGAAGCATACACAGACAGACAGACAGACAGACAAAAATGAAAAAAAAACTATTTTGGCCTATTTGACCAGTTACAGTTTTAGATGTGAGTCACTTCCACATTATTCTTTCATAGTTTTTCAACTGCATAAGCATAGACAATGCCTATCTAGTGGAATCCAGTAGGCTTGTCTAAAAAAGTCCTACCCTATTTGACTCGGTTTAAATAGGTCACAATCACAATCAATTTCGAGGAATGACGACGTAGTTGCACTAAAATTTACTACTACTCTGTGCTACTCATTACTACTAGACTTCATGACATGTTGAGGACATAATAAGAAGAGAAAAGCGAGAAGAGGAAAGGCAAAACGAGGAAAGGAGAGAGGAAACAACTAAAGCGTCAGCACGAAGTAATGCAAAGAGGTTCCATACTGACCTTACAGAAGGATACTGTCTCAATCTCCATAATAATAGGGGATGTACAGGTATATTTGTACAGGTATTTTATGTATATATAGTGCCGTGTTCTCTACCAGGGTAGAAAGAAAAACAAAAGAAATGAACACTAAAAAAAATATATATTATAATTCACAATTTTAAGTTACAATTTGTAAACGACAACATGATACAACGGGCTAGAGGCAACTAACCAAACTTGCTACGCCTCACACGGCGTAGCTCGAAAATGCTTATTTACTAGTGCCTCTACATCACACCACCCCAAATTTTTATCTTAATAAAAATTAAACAAATACAAATTTCCGCAACCTTAATTTTATTTCACAATATTCGTTCTTTATTTTTCGACAACCCTAACAATGTTTCCGATCCGCTTACCCAACAAATCATAATTTAAACACGTCACCCAGTTAAAGTGTTCCTTTGATTCGATGCATGGTACATCTCTTAACACATCATACTTGAGATGAGGTCACTACAACTTGAGCGGGTGGCGACGGGGTCGCTGTGGCAATACCACGTTCAATTGTTGCTATTCCCACGCCATCCAGCCTTCGTTGCACTCAACGCTTCGAATGTTGGTTACATTACATTTTACATTTACACACTATCCAATAAATTATAACAATCGTCAACCACTCTAACACTCTCAATAATAAGGTTTAGTTATGACTTCTAATAAAAAATAATACATGAATAAAATAAAAAATAATATATGCGGATCGGGGCCATTTTACAATACTTATTTCATAATACTTTGCTTAATTGCTAGTTACAACTCGAATTATTCTACTGATACCTAACGGGCGTTTTGCTGACTCTCCCACTCCGAGTAGTACGGATTGTATGAGTCGGCAAAACGTCATCGTCGCTAAATCTACATTTTTTCTTACATGACGTTTCACCCGGCGTTTGTCGTGGATTTTCGATATCCAGGACAAAAGCCGGTTTCAACCTGTCAATAGAAATAAGGGCCTGTCTATTGGGTAACTGTACTAAGTATGCTTTTTCCAACCGCTTTATGACGTCATAGGGACCGTCATACGGTGGTTGTAGACACTTACGCATTACATCGTTTCTAACAAAAACTTTTTTACAGTCTTTTAAAGCAGGGTGCACAAAAATAGTTCGAGAGTCTCTCTGTGTCTCGGGTTTTGGTCTTAAATTACTAATTACCTGTTTCAACTGCTTTAGGTACTCATCACCGTCCGTTATTTTATTATCCGATGGTTCGAAAAATTCTCCAGGGAGCCTCAGAGTTCGCCCGAAGGTTAATTCCGCGGCACTTACCCCTGTGTCACTGCGTGGTGCTGCACGTAGTCCCATCATAATGGTGTGCATTTCTTCAACCCACGATCTATTGTCCTTTAATCTCGCCATTAAGGCGGCCTTAAAACTACGATGCCATCGTTCGATCATGCCATTACTTTGTGGATGGTACGGTGTCGTCCTAAACTTATGAACCCCTAAATATTTCATTAACTGTCTAAAGAGACTGCTTTCAAATTGCTTTCCTTGATCTGAACTCAAATTAATAAAACACCCATGTCTAGTAATCCATCCTTCATACACGAGTTTGGCTACTGTCTTCGCACAAATATCTTTAATTGGAAATGCTTCCGGCCAACCTGTTTCCCTATCGATCATTGTAAGACAATACCTGTAGCCTTCCTCTGAAATAGTGAATGGACCTGTAATGTCAATGTGTAAATGACACATTCTATCTACTTTTGCAAATTGCCCTAAAGGTGACATAGTGTGTCTGTGAACCTTTGCTTTTTGACACTCTATGCACGACCTAGCCCAAATACCTATATCTTTATTCATCCCAGGCCAAAAATAATTATTAGTTACCATTTTCCTTGTTGTTCTAATGCCTGGATGGCTTAGGTTATGTATTGTTTCGTATGCGATACGCCTAAACTGTTTTGGTAAGTAAGGCCTAGCCTTATCGCCTCGCAAGTTACAAACAATCGGTTTATTTACACTCGGCAAGTCAATTTTTATTAGTCTCGTATTACCGTTTTTTGTTCCTAGCAATTCTGTGAGCTCTTTGTCGTTCGCTTGCGCAATAGCCACTTCTGTGAAGTCAAGTACAGACGGGCACGAAATTGTTTCAACTCGCGATAACGCGTCCGCGGGCGCGTTCTCTTCGCCTTTTGTATAGTGTATATCCGTCGTGAACTCACTAATAAATAATAACTGACGGGTCCTTCGCGGCGTTTCTTTACTACTACTTAGCTTTTTAAACGCAAACGTTAACGGCTTATGATCTGTATACAAAACGAGATCTCTACCTTCGAACATGTTACTAAAATATTGCACTGACAAATAAAGCGAAAGTAACTCCCTGTCGTAGGTACTGTACTTTTGTTGCGTGTCAGTCAATTTTTTCGAAAAATAACCTAACGGAACCCATTCGTTATTTACTCTTTGTTGCAATGTGCCTCCAACGCAACTATTTGACGCGTCTGCCATTATAGCAAGCACTTGACCTGAAATCGGATACGCTAACAAAGCAGCGTTCTGTAAATTCCACTTGCATTGTTCGAAAGCTTGAACAGCACTTTCTGTCCACACTATACTACTTTTGTCACGTTTCTTTGCTCCGTGAAGATACTTATTTAATTCAGCTTGATATTCGGCTGCCTGACGCAAATGACTTCTATAGAAATTTACCATGCCTAGAAATCTACGAAGTTCCTCTACCGTTTTCGGTCTGGGAAAGTCTACAATGGCTTGGACCTTGCTTGGCAACGGCCTTAAACCACTGGCTGAGACCTCATGACCCAGAAACTCAACTTTATCCTGCGAAAATGCACACTTTGCTAAATTAATAGTTAGCCCAACTTGTTGTAATCTTTCAAAAACGGTCTCTAAATGTTTTTCGTGGAGCGAACTATTTTCGCTAGCTATTATTAAATCATCTAAGTATGAAAAAACAAATTCTGCTTTATAATTTGCGCAATCCGGGTTATTTTGTTGAAAATTTGCCTCTAAATCCTGTAAAACATAATTATTCATGAAACGTTGAAATGTTTGTGCTGCGTTTCTTAAACCGAAAGACATACATGGCCATTCAAACAAACCAAAAGGTGTAATGATAGCTGTTTTCTCCACGTCATCCTCTGCTATCGGAATAAAGTGATACGCTCGGTTAATATCAATCCTGCTAAATACTTTCTTATCAGCCAAAATAAACGTAAAATCCTTTATGTGAGGAATTGGGTATCTATCAGGCTTCGTAATTGCATTCAGCGCTCTATAGTCTCCACACGGCCTTATATTACCATCTTTTTTAGGTACAACGTGTAGAGGACTCGCCCACGCACTCTTTGACGGGCGGCAAATACCCATTTCCTGCATAAGGCGAAATTCTTCTCTTACCTTTTTAAATCGGTCCGGCGGCAGTGGCCTTGGGCGCGCATGCACCGGAGGTCCTGAAGTCTCGATGTGGTGTCTTACGCTGTGACGTGGTGGTTCTTTGAACGTCGCTGGCATTGTCAATTCCGGAAACCTACTTAGAAGAGAATAACATGGATGCGACTCGGCTATAGTAAAAATAGATGAATGCTCCGAGTTTACTATAGTGGAAATTACATACATGTTAGTCTCTTGATCTAACAATCGTCTGTTTCTTAAGTCTACTAACAAATTATACTTAGCTAAAAAATCCGCTCCTAAAATGGGTTGTTTAACGTCGGCTATTACAAAAGTCCACTTAAACGCACGACGCAATCTTAAATTTAACACTAGAGTCTTTGTTCCGTAAGTCTGTATTTCACTACCATTCGCGGCATAAAGTTTGTATTTATTATTCATTGCACTGTCACACACTGATTTATAACTTTTAGGCAACACTGAAATGTTCGCACCTGTGTCTATTAAATAACGTATGCCATTGTCTTTATCCGTAATACATAAACGGTGGTTCCCTAATTCGACGCAGGTACCCACCGGTTCCACCTGCATCTCCACTAGTTTTCCTGCTGCTTATTCCAGGTGCACGGCTGTTCGCAGCGATTAGCTCTCTGCCTGTATCTAAAATGATGCACGCAGAGCCAGTCCGGGCTATCCGGGGTACGTCTGGACCTGTTGTCGTCTCGTCCTCTGGAACGCGAACGACCACGGAACCTTCCGCGACCTCGCCTGCCTCGCCAACTGTCTCTGGACCTGTCCAGCTGGTCCAACCTTGCATGTATCCTGGCTATTTCAGCTGCCATCGACGAAGTTCCAGGTACCGCCTCCTTTGCTGCCACTTCTGCTACTGGTTGGGACTTCATAGTTTCCATTACTTTGTCAGCAATCACGGCTAGTCTGTCTAGATCTTTAGCTTCTGTTGCAGCCAGAACGCCTCGTGCTGCTGCTGGTAGCAGATTCTGCCATAAAACACTTAGGGTCTCATTATTAATTTTACCCCTGGCCAGATCCTGCATCTTTCGGAGGAGGTGGCTGGGTTTCTGATCACCCAGTTCCATCTCCCCGATGAGCTTCTGTATCTGGCGGTTCTCCGACTCTTCATATATGTTCAGCAACCTTTCTTTAAGTACCTCGTACTTACGCTCCTCCGGAGGATTGATGAGGATGTCCGTCACCTGTTGAATGACATCCTTACCCAGCTTGGATACCACTATATTATACTTGGATGCGTCTCCTTGTTTTTGTGGTGCCAGTATTGCTTCCAGCTGGATAAACCAGACCCTAGGTTGGTCGGTCCAAAACTCCGGGATCTTCGACGTGATAGATATCGACGCTAGATGCGTGTCTTCATCCATCACTACTGTCGTAGGTTGCGCCATTTTTACAGTTTTTTAGTTTTTCACTTCCTTACACGTGTTAACTTGAGTTGCCCTAGCTTACGTTACGTTACTATTTTAATAAAATTAACACGCGCTACCCTGGTAGTTCAAAGTCCGAGTCACCAATGTACAGGTATATTTGTACAGGTATTTTATGTATATATAGTGCCGTGTTCTCTACCAGGGTAGAAAGAAAAACAAAAGAAATGAACACTAAAAAAAATATATATTATAATTCACAATTTTAAGTTACAATTTGTAAACGACAACATGATACAACGGGCTAGAGGCAACTAACCAAACTTGCTACGCCTCACACGGCGTAGCTCGAAAATGCTTATTTACTAGTGCCTCTACAGGGGACAATGTAATCCAAGATGGAAGCGGGTTAACCTAGAAGAGATATGGCGGCTCTAATCGCTTTCAATACGACATCTTCCGGGAATGACCGCTAAATCGCTTTGAGGCAACATTAAAAAATATGTTTAAACCAAAAAAATATGTAGGGTTCGAATCTAATTAATTAACGGGCTGAAAAATGAATTTATCTCGCAAAAAGGAAAATCTAAAAGGATAAAAAGTATCAGTTACTTACTTAATTGAAATTTGAGAAGCAATTATTACGGCAAACAAGATTTTCTATAAAGTGGATTTATTAAAACAGACGTAATAAAAAACATATTTTTTTCCTTGACGCAAATTGGTAGGGAATTATTATAAAAGTTTCTAGAACTTTGTATAGATTAATTAAACTGAAATTGGCCTGCACCTTTTTCACTTTTGTTAAAGCAAAATAAAAATTTAAGGTGGGAAAAAAAAATTTCGTTGTTTGCTTTGAAAATCAATTCAAAAAGCTTCCATAATTCCCACGCTTGTGTATAGTAATCTATGTTTTTATTTTGTATTAAATTATTCTTTCGAACTGGGTTGGTGATACATATCTATTACATATAGATAAATAACAAAAAAAAAAGAGAAAATAAATTGTAACAAAAAAAAAAACAATAAAACCCAGCTGATCGGAATATTTGCGGAAACAAACTGGATCAGGTGATCGCACACTGTCAAAAGAGCAGCAACTGCTGCAAAAGGTGCAAGAAATATCAAATACCTAGATGATGCCCGCGACTTTGTACATAGGGAATTTGATTATTTAAATCCCTTTGATTATGGAAATCCTTTGATTTTCCGGGACAAAAAGTAGCCTATATCCGTTTCTGGGATTCAAGCTAAACCTGTACCTTTTATCAAAACCGGTTGAACGAATGGGCCGTGAAAAGCGAGCAGACAAACAGACAAACTTTTACATGTATAATATTAGTATAGATGTATGGATATGGGTCTGGATTTGTATGGATTAGCGACAACCCGTGGCCTTGCTCTTGTGGAAATTAATAAAATAATAATAAATTTATTTATTTAATAAAATGTAGGTACATTATTTCAACAAAAAGTAGGTACATTATTTCAACATGTTGATGAAATTTTAAGAAACTCTGCCTCATTATTCCTTGTTTGCATTCGAAAGGAACTTCAGCTTTCTCACGTAACCGATTAGGTATGAACTCTTTTTAAATGAGCTTTCTTTCTTCTTAGATGGCATTACTAACTAAAATCAGTTGAAGTCGAAGTCAAGAGCTTGTTATTTTATATAAGTAAAATAAAAATAATTTCTGTTTCTCAGTTCGTAAGTTGTGACAAACCTAAGATGGTCTCTTGGCGCCTTTTGCGGATCGTTACGTAGTATGCGATCAGCGTTACGGCTTAAAATGTTAAAAGCGTAAAACACGTTAAAGGCTATCAAATGGCCACTGCATAAAACGACCATTTAAAAAAGCACCATAGAGATTAACCGACTCATTTAAAATGATACAATGCTCTCAGCGCTTGCCAAATACTCCAGCTTCCTATAAAATGGCTGGCTTATTCTGGAAAAGAGGTTATTATCTGTTTTAATATCACGTACTTAGCTACTAGAAGTTCAAGACAAGGCAAGGTTTAAGTAGCTATTTTTATAATATTATTTTATTAGCTCCGGGTATTTTCTTTTTAGAGTTCCGTACCCGAAGGTGCCAATGAATGCCCTATTACTAAGCTTCCGCTGTTCGTCCATCCGTCGGTTTATCTTTTTAATCTCTTTAAGGAAGGAACTCTTTAATCTGTCAGAATAAAACGTTACCGATATGTTAATCCAGGGTATACACTATCTCCATTCTAAATCTCAGCCAAATCCGTTCAGTAGTTTTTGCGTAAAACATTAACAAACACATAACACATACACACAAATTTTCGCCTCTATAATATTAGTATACGTACGTACAAAGAACCACATCAATATAATTGTAATAACGCTTAGAGTTCACAGAGTAGCGCCGCGGCAGATGCGCTAAATTAAGCCCAATGCATAAACAACGTGTTTAACTGAGAGTGAAATTCTGCACTTTTGATGAACTGCTTGCATTTTTATTGTCGCGACCCGTAATTGGCGGCAACACTATCACCCTTTTTAGGGATCCGTACCCAAGGGGTGCCAACGGAACCCTATAATAAAACCTCCACTGTCCGTCCCTCGTCTGTCTGTCTATCAGCCTGTCTGTCAGCCTAGCCTAGCCTTTCATTTCATGAAATATAGCCTATATTTCATGAACTTGTAATAGATAGAAAGGAGAAATTTTCACAAAATGTGTAGGTATACAAACTTCAAAAAAAATTAAAGTGTTATTTCTTGTACGATGGTACGGAACTCTTCATGCGCGAGTCCAATTCGCACTTGGCTTATTTGATGAGGGCTCCGTACCTCAAAAGGAAATATCTTGTTCCTCTGAGTCTCAGTAGTGAACCAGCAATGGGTTGATCACGATTATGACAGCAAAATGCTAGAAAAAGAAATAAAAACTGTACGAAAACGTGCGTGAATGTGTGTCAAAAGGCTTCAATTCCTTACGTTTAATAACCGGCAACAACACGCGCGGTGGGGAACAGTGGGGAATCGCTCACGGCACAGATGTGCAGAACGGCCGCGGCCGTACGACATATTGTTTTATCGAAAATTACTTTCTGGAGGCGACGCCCGGCCCCGTTACCCGTTGCGCGAAATATTGAATCAGGTTAAACGCTATTGGGGCCTGTGTTGTTCCAGATATCACAAAAATGCCGTCGAATTGTACTTAGGTAACTTTATGTATAATTTTAAGTAACGACTCATATGTATAACACCATAATATGTACAATGTATGAAGCCTTTTTATTACCCGACTGCGGCAAAGCCAACAGGAAGGGTTATGATTTTAACAGTCTACGTATGTATGTATGTTTGTATCCAGATTCTGCGTGTTCCACCGCGGCGCCTAAACTACTGGGCCAATTTTGATGAATGAGGTGCCAATTGATTTGTTGTTAAATGTAAACGCTGAAAAACCTCGACTTTCTTTTAAAATATGGAAATCGAAACTCCGGTTATGCTCACGATAACGCCGGATTTACAAACGAATCTGTAATCCTTCGAAGCTTCAGTTACACCAAACTGAAATCTGGAGCTTAATCTCTAAGGCCTACCTAGTACTAAAGAATTTAGCGTCTTTAGAATCGTCATTAATTGTAATCACAAACCGAGTTCCACAGAACCCTGGTCCGAATGAAACTTTGTAATCATTCGCCTCTAAAGTCGTTGACAGGCACTCGTTTAACTTTACCGATTATCGCGCCTTTTAACTTTTCTCCTTTTTTTAACGAAATCGTGAAGTTGAAAGTCAATTAAAGTGTACAAAAACCATGAATAAAACACAACTTTTAAAAGGTTTTGTAGGTTCTCTTACATTTTGAATAAGATTATTTATAGATAGAGATTATATTAATGCGCGGGTATTTTGGTATTTTTTATGCTTTTGAGAAATTGAAATTCATTTAAAGTTATGAACAGAGATGGAATTCAATAGTACAATAGCTTTTAAAAGATTTCGTAGAGTCTCCATTTTAAGGATTCCGTACTCAAAGTCAAATGGTGCCACGGAGATCCTATTATAAGCTGTCTGTATGTCTGTCGATTCTTACATCTATGTATACTGTATAGGTACTAACAATTTTTCTCTTATAAGAGTTAAACCTGAAGGGAAGAATGGAGTGAAAAAATTACGTGGTGAGAAATTTTTATTTTTAGTAATACTATCTTGAAACATAGCCTACACTAGATATAACCATAATGTTAAATGATTTATGAAACCAGCTACGTTTACTCACGCATTTTTTATACTCACGCTTATCCATAAGAAAAAAAAAATGTTCTCAGAATTTGAGACGATAAAATCACCACTTCAACGTCACGCGAAGCAAAAATATAATAAATTCCACAGATTTATGGATCCATACCGCTATGTTTACACGCAACTCGAGGAATATGGCAATTACTCGTAACTCTACCCGCGAACACCAGCTAAAGCTACGGCCACATCTGCGCGTTATTAATGCGGGATACGGGTCGCAATACGGGAGCGTCCACGACGCCAATCTATACGTACTACGGGTAGGGACCTCACCTACCTACGTACCAACTACCCTATCTACGTACCTACGCGACACCTAAGCGACTGTTGTAGTAGCGTAAATTTGCATGGCGCCATTCACACACAGATCATGCCTGATCCGTGGCGCCATTAATAGGTAAATATCGTGGGAGGTGATGACCGCGTGATTGATATTCCCGCTGCTTCCTTCCATCTTAGGGCTTCCAGGTTAGCCCGCTTCCATGTTACACTGAATCATCACTTACCACCGGGTGAGATTGCAGTCAAGGGCTAAATATCTAAATAAAAAATATATTTAAAAAAATTAACCCCTTTGTTTTTTAAATACTTTGTCCGTGATACATAATATGTACAGTGTTATTTTTAACTGGGGCAGAAGTTGGTCAAAAAGTAAATGTGTTTTCATACAATAAGATAATGCAATGTTATATTCGTGTTCAAAAAGTATTCCATAGTTTAATGTCATGTCGCCAAGTCTGGAAAGTTAGAAGTGCGTGCCTGGAATCGGACCCCCGACCGGCTAATAGGGGGCTTAACTTAACCACTTGGCTATCACCACTTTTTTGAATTATCTTCAATTCTAATGAATTGGAAAAGAGGAGAGGAACAACAAAGAAAAGGTGGATGGATTGCGTGAAAGAGGATAAGGAAAAGGGGTGGAAAATGAAATTGATTGACGTATGACAGAAGTGAATGGAATAAAAAGACATGTTGTAATGACCCCACATAACTTGGTATAAAGACTAAGAAAAAGATTCTAATGAATACATAAGCAAAATAGACTCTAATCTCTCAAAAATCAAAATATTATCTAGAACGACTGAACTCAGAAAATGCCGGTATTTCTCGTAACTGTATTCACATAAAGCTGAGGCGACGTGACATAAACTGTCCGTAAATCACTTGAAAAGGGAAATTTGTCTCGTCAATTTATGCTCCAGGAATAAATCTAAGAGTGCGGTGTTCCAATAAAATCGAGGGCATAGCTTAGCTGAAAAAAAGAAGGGTCAAAATTTTCCAGTGTTATAATTTATTCTTAAGGTCGTAACATTAATGTTTGCAATTGTAGCATGTCAGATTGTCGCATATTGTTGCTCCGGCGTTAAACAGCGTTAACGCCTGACGCGTTGAGGTAAAGTTGATACTTTGCTGAACAATCAATTGGTATGCTTTAACTCAAGCCTCCCCACCACCCTTATTAAAACAATAGACCCAGATCAAATACTGGAAATAAGCTAGAACATAGAAAGGTACAGTCAAAGGACGTAAATCGTTTAACACCTTAATGATCATATTGTTCGCGTGGCACGGTGTGTGTGGCGTGTTTATAGAAAATGATCATAAGTGCGACAAGTTTTTGATGCAATAGTTTCGCGGTAGATGCAGATGCAGTAGATTGCTACTCCAATTCTGAGGCCGACCGTACCTTCTATAATAACCTTATTCTTTGCCATATAGGCGCCAACTGCGTGCGAATTCCGACATTTCATTATGCGGAAAAAATCTTTAGGCGTGAATTGAGATTCGATTTGTGCTTGTTTTTGCGCCCTTTAATCCGAGGCGGATATGTATTTTTTTGGAGGCGGGTTGGCACTTGAGTACTTTGTGGCTTATTTTTCCTTTACCTATAAATACCTACCTTTTTTGGTATAGGTAATAGGGGCTAAACAGATTTTCAAATCTTCCTGCCCCGGGATTTTTATTTTGCGCTTTGTCAAATTTTTTTGAGCGTTTCCAGAGCTGAGGTCATTCCCTCTGAAACTTAGACAAACATCGTCAAACAATCGTCATCATCATCATCAACCGATATAATAGGTATAATATTATAGACCAAAGACTGGACAACGGCCTCTTGTAGGGACTTCCACATACCTACCAATATTATGATTGCTAACATTCGATGTATTTCACTTACTATAGATTAATCAAAAGCCCAGACCTAAAAGTAAAATGAATTTTATGTGGGGAAAAAATATATCCCAAATAGTAACGCTTTGATAGAGACCGTTCGAAAGAGAATTGCCAAACTTTGTGCTTCACAGTTTCAATCAATTTAATTTGTCAATCTGGCGTGTTGGTCGTTTTACACGGTAGCAAAGTAAACTAGAGTGAGAGAAGTTTCGGTTCGATCCTGAATCGACGATTTGTAAAATATTAGGCTATGGTGCCGTAAAAACAAAGAAGAATAGGGCTACTAGGTTAGGGCTTCATGCGTCAAAGGTACTGACATCAATTGACGCATGCCAGTGACGTGGAACCCTCGACATTTTGTTCTAAATTCCCTACTGTCGTGAACTATGATGGTAGTTTAACAAATCGAAGCCTACAAGGATGATATAAAAGCTTAATTTGCTATAATCCGCCAAACCAACGAAATCTGTATGGTTTTTTTTTAATGTATGTTTTGCTGGCAACCCTCCGACATGGTTATCGGAGACTTTGTAAATCTGTATGATACGCAGCACCACACAAATTCCAACACCACTCGACGCACGTTTCGCCCCACACCGGAACATCCTCAGACCTCCTCCTAGAACTTCTCCTTTCAGCAAAGGTTGCCTGGTAGAGATTGCTCCAAGCAATAAAGCCGCCTTTGCACACAATTGTTTTTTTTTTCTGTTTTCTTCTTACTGTGTTGTTATCCTTTACATGTGTTTTTGTGTGCAATAAAGAGTTTCTATCTATCTATCTATCCTCAGAAGATGTAGACCTCACAATGCAATTGCAAAGTAATTGCAAAGAAAAATTGTGAGGTGTAGAAAATGTCTATGGATCCATAAACATAACTGCACGCATTGCATCTACGCGAACGTTCACGCCACACAAGCGGTATGCCATGTTTCATACAGTTCCATACATTACAACGCAATGGTACTCGCTACGTCTACGCATACGCGGCCTGTGGGGCCGGTATTTATAATGCAAATAAATTGTTTTACGAGTTCATGATTCATGAGAAATAATACTATACTAAATAATATATTCCATCTTGTAGTTATATAGGTATAATATTACAAAAAAAAAAAAAACTCAACGTTCGTACTACAGTCGCTTTATTACTACATACAAACAACACTTTTTGTTCGTCCACATTCCATAAATTGACCGCGACACGGCGGGCTTGACACTTGCGTTTCGACAATTATAAAAAAAAAAAAAACAGTACAATATGCGATGCGAAAAAAGCTCAAAAAAGGCAATAAAAGTAACGCTATTCATTTGTTTTACTAGGCCCATTTAAAAATTTTAAACCATAGGTACCGAGGTGGTAAAAATTACTACATAATATATGATGTACCCAAAGTTACATGCAATTCTGTCTGTCGCTGTTCTTTCTTGCTACGTTGTTACAAGTTGCAGAATAATCATGTCGTCACTGCAGTGTTGTGAGTTTGAGTTGAGCTCTGAACTGAACCCTTGTACTGAGTCTCCATTCTTCTCTAACAGCTTTCTTTTTCACCCGACTGCGGCAAAGCCAAAAGGAGGGTTATGATTTTTGCTGTCTATGTATGTATTTATGTGTATGTATGTACATAATATGTATGTTTGTATCCAGATTCTGTGTGTTCCACCGTAGTGCCTAAACTACCTACTGGACCGATGTTGATGAATGAGGTCAACTGATTCGTTGTAAAAGTCCGGGTAACATAGGCTATATTTTATACGAAATAAATTGACCTAACGGATGCTACATCAAAAAAAGTGGAGGTCTCCAAAAAATTTTTTGCTATTGTATCGAGTGGGATGTCAAACGAAAGAGCGAAAAATTCTGATCTCATGAATAAATATAAATGTACAACAACATTAAAATATACCAAGCATATAAAAACCTACTAATAAAAAAAGTTCTGATCTCATGAATATACATGTACATTAAAATATACCAAGCATATAAAAACCTACTAATAAAAAAATCTATTCGGTAGATCGATCGCGGAAAACCTGCATCAATCATTATTACAATCGTAATTGTTGTGATTGGCTGAATTTATGGTATTCTTGTTGTAATAATGCGTTGAACCAATACTGAGCGAGCGTCAACCAAGTAGGTATAAGGAGATGATTGTAGCTGTCATTTTACCGCAATCAAACAGCTGATATCCATCATAGTGAAGTGAAAAGTTATTTTCAGCGCCATTTAAGCCTACGTAAGTTAATACACCTGGCCGTGGAATAAACAAGCGCTTTATTATTTAAACAACACGTTTTCGTATCATCACGTTATAAATTGCCCGACACGGTCCGCTCGCCGCGATAGGTAAGCTAAAAGGGAGAAAAAGGTTAAAAAATAAACGACATTTCTTGTTGAAAACATGACACTTGCCTGAAAAAATGTTTAAAATGCAATAAACCGCTTTTCGTTATGTATGGGGTGAGTTATTCAGAAAGTTACAATGTCGGCGAACATTGCAATAATAATATAAATAAACATAAAAACCAGTGAAGTGTGAGTTGGGCCACGCCCTTTAATGGTTCCGTAGGTACATAATTATGAACATAATATTTTGGTTGTATGAAATATTTCTTTTCCGAGCTATATAATTATGAAAGAAAACCTCAAAAAAAAATTCATTTGTATTGGTCGCAGCTTATAAACTATTATTTAAATCGTTCTATTGGATAGAATCAGGCGTTACTTTGCGGAAGTTCATGTTTAGCAAGAAACAGTTAAAAATTATTTTGCTATAATCCGCCAACAGATAAAATCTGTATGGTCAAACATCTGCTTTACAATGCTGTATTGTCAAGTACTTGACAATACAGCATTGTAAAGTCGAAATCTCCTGAGGATGCTCCGGTGTCGGGGCGAAACGTGCGTCGAGAGTAGTGGAAAAGTCTTGTGTGGTGGTGCATGTGAGTGGTGGTGGCATTGCTTGCTTGGGAACTTGGCTCTATTGCTTGGTTGGGGAGGTAAGCGGTGCTTAGCTTGTAACTGCATGTTTCCATACAGATTTTATCTGTTGGCGGATTATAGCAAAATAATTTTTCACTGTTTCTTGATAAATCGTTCTTGTCAATATTTGTTGTTTAAATACAGCATTTGTTACATAATATACCGAAATTTCATATTCCTAACTAGTTATATTGATATAGTTTAGTTTTTGAGATCAAAAACTCCCCCATCACAAAAATGGTCTAAAATTGACAACTTTGATGGACTCCTATTTATTTTTCAAGATATAAATAATATTTTCGTACTCTACTTAATAAGTTCTAAAGAACGTTTCCCGCCTATTTCAGAAGTCCCGGTTTTGTACCCGGAAACATACCTCTGTTATAACATGTGGATTGTGAAAAATGAAACTGTTGCTAGTACGAAATTGACAATAAATAAATAAATAAATAAATGAATGAATCATAATAATTAATATTTCATTCCAACCATATGCCAAACAAATCGACGTTAATGAAATCAATAATGAATTAAATACACCAGGTTAATGATATGTTAATGGTATTTGATTTACAAATTCAAATTAACGAATGTCGTCGCCATAATTAGTGGATGGTTTCGGGCCGTTGATTTTGCGACTGTTAATTGCTTGAAAAGTTATATAGGATTAACATTTTACACAATTCTGAGCTTTAATACAATGTAACAAGGTTATAAATCTTTATGTAGTTATACAACACTTATGAGCGATAAATTTAGTAGAAAATGCATTATTTGTGAAGAAAAAGTAAATTGAATCTGAAGTTAATTCATATTTTGTTGTGTGGTAGTGGTGCTTGCTTGGTGGCTTGCTTTGCTTGCTTGTTTAGTAGTGAAAAAGTGGCAGTATATATCACATGTTACACGTTGTTCTACACAAATTTTCTTATTTTTAACCCCCGATCCAAAACTAGGGGTGTTATAAGTTTGACGTGTGTATCTGTATATCTGTCTGTGGCATCGTAGCTCCTAAACGAATGAACCGATTTTAATTTAGTTTTTTTGTTTGAAAGGTGGCTCGATCAAGAGTGTTGTTAGCTATAATCGAAGAAAATCGGTTCAGCCGTTTGGAAGTTATCAGCTCTTTTCTAGTTTTCTTATAGAGGTTTTTGTGTCGGAGGTTTTTAAATTTTTAGTTATGGCGGATTACAACAGCTACTTAATTGTCAGTGATGACATGGATCCGAGACATTGTCGCTAACCAATGGATATCCTAAGAAAGCTCAGTCACTCTTCGGGCGATGGAGAGAGCTATGCTTGGAGTTTCTCTACGTCATCAGAAATGAGGCAACCCGTAGGAAAACGAGAGTAACCGACATAGCTCAACCGATTGCGAATGAATGAATGAATGAATGAATATACTTTTATTGTACACCCCAAAATTAGTACAGAAAAACACATACAAAGCTCAACAAAGTATAGGTACAATTTGGCGGCCTTATCGCTACCTAGCGATCTCTTCCAGGCAACCAAAATGGTCCAAAGGATATAGCTATAGATATTAGAGGCATTATTCGAATTTGAAGTGGGTAGGTCACATAGTTCAAAAAACCGATAGATGTTTGGTGTCCCAAGATGCTAGCGACTGAGCACTGGAAAGCATAGAGTTTGAAGATATCCACACTAAGTTGACAGACGATATCAAACGAGTCGCAGGAGCCGCTGGATGGCGGCGGCGCAAGGCCGTGGCGTTTGGAAGTCCCTACAAGAGACTATTACCTATGTCCAGCAGTAGATGTCTATCAGTTGATAATCAACCTATTACCAGCTCACTACTGAGTACAGAGCTCCTCTCAGAATGAGAATGATTTGCCGATAGTCTGCCACGCTGGCCAAGTGCGGTAACGACAACTCTAAGGCTGTGATCTAATAGAGTGCACTTTGACTTTGCTCAGACTTAAGACACTGTTAAAACGAGGCAGCGTTATACTGCTGCCATAAATCTCTCTCGTTTTAACTGAAACTTAAGTCTAAGCAAAGTCAAAGTGCGCTCTATAGTTTTCAACCTAAGACGTGCAGATTTCCTGACGATGTTTTCCTTCACCGTTAAAGCAAGTGACATTTTTAACCAACTTCAAAAAACGAGGAGGTACTCAATTCGTCGGAATCTTTTTTTACCGCTTCTGAAAAGTTAGAGGTGCATGTCTAAAATCGAACTGGGCGACCTCGTGAACTAGGCTACCACCACTTCGTCTAGGTTATCACACTAATATTATAAAGGCCAAAGTTTGTATGTGTGTGTGTGTGTGTGTGTGTGTGTGTGTGTGTGTGTGTGTGTGTGCATGTGTGTGTATGTTTGTTACTCCTTCACGCAAAAACTACTGGACGGATTTGGCTGAAATTTGGAATGGAGATAGATAATATCCTGGATTAGCACATAGGCTACTTTTTATCCCGGAAAACCAAAGAGTGCCCACGGGATTTCGAAAAACCTAAATCCACGCGGATGAAGTCGCGGGCGTCAGCTAGTCGGTTGATAAAGCTTGTTTTTCCTTGGATGTACGAGTGAACCGACTGAAACTCTATTGACCTTCATGAGTAACTTTAGCGCGATAATTTACTTATAATAGTTACTATCTCTGGTGATATCATTTGATTTATGAGCACGAATTAATAAATGTTGTGATAATTAGTGGACAGCTTCGGCCCGTTTAGTTACAACTGCTAATTGGTTGGAAGACTTGTGCGATTTCCTTCGAACTAATATAACCGTAATGACTAAAGTGATAGAGCTCATTATCCTATGCGATCTAGAGTTAGTTTTAAAAGCCATTAATCATGGGTGACAGTGGTTATTGAGAAATAGTAATTAATAGTGCCGTGATGAAGTACTGCTCAAGTTTAGATTACTTACATTGAAAACTAAACTAAACTAAATTAGCGGCCATTGGTAGGTAATATATATGGTAAGTATATATATTAGCTATTGTGTAAATTCCTAGGTGTCCTTCCCATAGCTTCGCTTCTTTTCCCAGCTGTTCGTGAAAAACGTATACCTATGACCGCTCGAACAGAACTCTCTATCCTCGAGTTTGTCGTAGTGACAATATCTATGTTTTTTCTATATCTTTCACACTAATATTATAAAGGCGAAAGTTTGTATGTGTGTGTGTGTGTGTGTGTGTGTGTGTGTGTGTGTGTGTATGTTTGTTACTCCTTCACGCAAAAACTACTGGACGGATTTGGCTGAAATTCGGAATGGAGATAGATAATATCCTGGATTAGCACATAGGCTACTTTTTATCCCGGAAAATCAAAGAGTTCCCACGGGATTTCAAAAAACTTAAATACACGCGGGCGAAGTCGCGGGCATCGGCTAGTATTTTATAAAAATACTACTTATATAAAAATATTTTAAAACAATCAAAGATACTTGTGCAGTTAGAACAAGAACCCAGCTTGTACATTCTTATAGCAATGATATTATAAAGACCTTCTATAGAACTTGGCAAAGCTTCGGAATAGGTGCAATAGCTCACTTTCTTGATATACTTATAGAACTTGGCTTCATTCACACTCGTATTTTTTTGGGTAGGGTTGATATGTGGTTGATACAGTTTGAATTTCATGTGGACGAATACAAGGACGAAAGGTTGTTGTACCTAGTTACACAATTCCCGGATTATTATTGTGTTGTGATAAAATATTGACACAACGAATCGAAATCGCAATGATCGGGCTCCCATTTTAACTTTGTAACGATCTTAGTTCTGAGTAGTAAATATTGGTTTATTTGATTTCACCCTCGATTAAATGTAAATATTTTCGACTTGAATTCGGAGAGGTTCCCTTGTCTTCTAAATCATCATGGTACAATTGCATACTTCGAGGTTCATCACACTAATATTATAAAGGTGAAAGTTTGTGTGTTTGTGTGTGTGTGTGTGTGTGTGTGTGTGTGTGTTTGTTACTCCTTCACGCAAAAACTACTGGACAGATTTGGCTGAAAATTGGAATGGAGATAGATAACATCCTGGATTAGCACATAGGCTACTTTTTATCCCGAAAAATCAAAGATTTAGAAATCCCACGGGATTTAGAAAAACCTAAATCCATGCGGGCGAAGTCGCGGGCATCGGCTAGTAGATGATACAACTCAGTTTTCTACAACCAAAAAAAAAAAAAAACAAATCCCCAATCGCATTCATGAGAAACATCTGCAAAATCGCAATAAAAATAATCTAATTTACGATCCGAACAGATTGCAGGGTTAATCAACTCGGCCATATGAACAAACGGCATTGTTTACGTTTTTAGGGTTCCGTACCTCAAAAGAAAAAACGGAACTTACAGGATCACTTTGGTGTCTGCCTGTCTGCCTATCTGTCCGTCTGTCCGTCTGTCGTGTCTGTCAAGAAAACCTATAGCAGAACCAGTGGTAGATGCTTTTGACGATTCAAAAGAACTTGTAAAAGTCTAATTGAATAAAAATATTTTGAATTTGAATTTGAATTTGATACTTCTCGTTGACCTAGAATCATGAAATTTTGCAGAAAGGTAGGTCTTATAGCACAAGTACAGGAATAAATCTGAAAACCCCGAATTTGTGGTTACATCACAAAAAAAAACAAAATATGTGTTCATGGACAAAAAATTAGTATTTTTAATTTTCAAGGTAAGATACTATACCAAGTGGGATATCATATGAAAGGGCTTTACCTGCACATTCTAAAATAGATTTATATTTATTTTTATGCATTATTATTCTTGATTTATCGTGCAAAATGTCGGAAAAAATACCTGAGTACGGAACCCTCGGTGCGCGAGTCTGACTCGCACTTGGCTGGTTTCTTTTTACTCTTACTCTTACGCGTAACCAATATAAGCCACCTGTGGTGATATAAATCATTGTTCGAAGGATAATTGGTACAGGCGCCACTATGGGGCCCGGTCAAAGTCATAATTTTGCACGTACTAGCGTAGTTTTCGTAATTATTGGCTATGTTGCGGCTCAAACTTATTTTGAAGGTATGTGTGTATGTTTGTTACTCTTTCGCGCAAAAACTGTTGGACGGATTTAGCTGAAATTTAGAATGGAGGTAGATTATACCATGGATTAACTGAGAGTTCTCCTAATGTTCTAAATGGAACGTTAAGTCGGCCAATCTGTACTTGGTCAGCGTGATGGGCTATGGCTTAACTCTTCTCATTCTGAGAGGAGAACTGTTCTCAGTAGTGAGCTGGCGATGGGATGATCATGGTGAATGATGACGATGATATTATTCTTGAAGTGCAGATAAAATCTTTTCAGAAATCGAAATGAAAACTTTTTAGTCTCAAGCAAGTTTCGTAATTTGAAACTACTCAGTTGAAGTATTACATAATATGATTTGCAAGGTTTTCGAAATCAATAAATTAAGTTTTATGAATTAATTTTGACAACCTAATAATCAATCAATCTCATTCCAAGAGCTATTCATCTTATTTTCAGAACATCATCACAATCAAATTAAAACTCCATCGGTACATCTCAAAGAAATACCGAACCATTTCGACGTCAAAGGGGAAAACGCTATACCAACATTCTACAAGTATCTAAACGATATCCAAGACCTGGCTTCAAAGAAAAACATGTCTATTGTCTACAGAGTCAAAGTGGACACCTTGATTAAAAACAAGCACAAAAATCCAAAGCATCGAACGAATAAGAAAACCAAGAAGTTTAATATTCCATTGAAAAAGAAGAACATGAAACTATCGAATTTCGAGATAATCTTGAGAAAACGCGCAAAGGATTTTGGACTTAAACAGCATAATTTCGACGAAATGAGCACTGCAACGGAGAAAAATAAAGTGATATTCACTACAAGACAAACTTCAGTGGGAAAATATAAGCCTGAAATAGGTGCTGTTAGGACCAAGTACGTGAAAATCGTTCGACCAGTTAAGAACACAGAGTTTGCAATAGAAACGTAATATTTATTATACATCAGGAGCAAATTATTGTTTGTAATGTTATGTAGCTCAGATTCGAGCGTGGGCACCCTAATATTTCAATTGTACCTATCTGCCTATTATAGTTGTGACTAAGCCTTCGTTATAGATGGTTACTTTTTAACCCCCGACACAAAATGAGGGGTGTTATAAGTTTGACGTGTGTATCTGTGTATCTGCTTATCTGTGTATCTGTGTATCTCTGTGGCATCGTAGCTCCTAAACGAATGAACTGATTTCAATTTAGTTTTTTTTTGTTTGAAAGCTTTTTGAAAGGTGGCTTGATCGAGAGTGTTCTTAGCTATAATTGAAGAAAATCAGTTCAGCCGTTTGAAAGTTATCAGCTCTTTTCTAGTTTTTGTGTCCGGGGTTTTTTAAATTTTGAGTTAATTACATGATATTTTTTTTTAATAAATAATATTAAATAGAAATTGTTTTTATTTTAGATGAAGCAAAATATTTACTGCGTATTTATTTTTTCTACGAACTCGGACTTAATGCGAAAATATTTATCCATGCTCATAGGAAAAATTTTCATTACGTAGAAATATACGAGTGAATGAATAATTATTTATCCCAGTAAAATAGCTTTTAAAACTCGATACCAAAATTTCTTTTTCCGAGAAATCTCTATATGTATATCCATAATGGATTTTTATGTTTATTTTTTTATTTACCTATTCAATTATAACACTATTTAGCATATACAATGGAAACACGTGAACAAAAGATAACTTATTTTAACCAGCATTTCTTTCAGCAGTTCTAATCTTAGGACCGCAGAATAAACAAAAGGACTGGCTCTAAAATCAATGCTTAGGTCCCTAATTTTATTTCCTACTAGAGGATGCCCGCGACTTCGTCCGCGTGGATTTAGGTTTTTAAAGATCCCGTGAGAACTGTTTGATTTTCCGGAATAAAAAGTTGCCTATGTCAATTACAGGTACGCAACCTACCTCAGTACCAAATTTCAGACAAATCGGTTAAGCGGATGGGTTTTTGGAAATCCCGTGGGAACTGTTTGTTTTTCCGGGATAAAAAGTAGCCTATGTCCTTCCCCGGAATGTATCCTAAGTCTGTACAAATTTTCATTAAAATCGGTTCAGCGGTTGAGCCGTGAAAGCGTAGCAGACAGACAGACAGACACACTTTCGCATTTATAATATTAGTATGGATTTTCGTGGGAAAGTTAAAATATGTTGATAACGTGAGTAAAATTTGATGTGTGAAATTTCGTGAAAAAAGAAGAACGTTATTTATGATTTCAAACAGGATTGTTGTGTATACTACTGCAAATACCTACGTATATAGACCTATTACGTTTATATTATCTAAGTAAGTACTAAGTAGCACAACCGAGGCGACATGCTAAGTTATGCAAATTTGATCAACCGCGGTGGATCGCTTGTATTACAATTACAAATGAATGAATGCTAAGTGACCGATCCTCTGCATTTGTGGTCGGATAACTTGGCGAACATAGCTACCTTAAGTATAGTCCTGTCTCCACTGGAAAATAGGCTTAGTTACATTGTAATAAGGTCTAATTAAATATTGTAATTATTTATTGTTGTATTGCGGTACTGACAGATTTGCAACACTTTAGGCACCACGAAAGACAGAATCGCGGTAGTAGCCTCGCCGTGACACCAAATACTCCACAGGGCGACACCAGCGTCACTATCACGGCGTTCGCGTTATGACGGGTGACTCTGGACGAATAACCCCACGGACTCGTCGAGTCTTGCTGCGATACCATTAAGGTTCGCACAAATCGGACAGACAGACAGACATACAGACAGACAACAACGTGATTCTATAAGGGTTCCGTTTTTCCTTTTGAGGTACGGAACCCTAAAAACTTTCTTCTTGGTACCATGAAAAGAGTCTAATCGAAGTACGCTACCTAAAAAGTCTTATAAAAGATTGGGTGACCCAAAAATTATTTTTTGACTAAGAAATATAAACAAAAGCCTTACAAAGCAACTCAAAAGATATTAAACGTACCTCCATAAAACTAACCTTTTTCACGGCCTTAGACAAAATATAGCTTAAGGGCAGAAGCAGACGTGAAATCATTTTTTTACAGAACAATTATAATTCAATTAACAATAAATGTAAATAATGATGCCCCATAGGTACCTACCATGAAATATTATATTATAATTATTTTTTTCTATTATGATGTAAAACATGAATGCAAATAAATAAAGAATAAAGAAATAGATAAGAAACAAAAATTCGATACCATTTTTCGTGTTGGGGAGGTGCCTACATTTTTTTCCAAATTTTATTTAACTACTAGTAGTAACGGATGGACGGACAAACGGACGAACATTGCGAAACTACTGTGTGTAGTCTTTGTAGACTACGCAGTCATAAAAACGCATGAGAGTCAAAATACAAACCCTTCTTAGTCTACCAGTCTGCTCTTTCCCTTATTCAGTTCTCGAAGATAAAGAAATTTGCGGTGAAAAAGTTAGATTATCAACAACTTTATTGGCAGGAGGTCTGAATTATGTAGTCGCCCGCTATAAAGTCGTGGCCTTAAAAAACCTTCGAAAATATCTTAGTTAATATTTTGACTTTGAAATTTTATCGTCACCTTCGCGCCTAAGCGCCTTGGAGTCTCATATAATCTTTTGAAAGTTACCTAAAGCCTCGATGACACGGGGCGAGTTTACAAGCTGCTAGCGAACTCGCTGCCTTGTAACTTGTAAACTCGCCACGTGTCATCGAGCTTTTTCACAATCTGCTTTTGATTATCAGATTGTAAAAACGCTGCTTGAAAAATAGAAAGCCGGGCTAATTTACTCGCCATTCGCTGGCGTGTTGGCCTGTAAGATAGCTAGTAGCCACGTGTCATCATCACTGCTAGTAAACTAGTTGCGAGCATCTGCGTTTTGGCAGTTTAAAGCTAAAATGTCAACACGCTAGCTAGTTGGCTACTGAGCGAGTGGAATGTTTTGTGTGTCATCGACACTCGCTTACTCGCTCACTCGCTAGCTTTTAAACTCGCCGACTAGCAGCTCGTAAATTAGCCCAGTGTCATCGAGCCTTTAGGGATCGAAAATGTATGCAAAGAGAACGTACTTACTTGTAACTGAGGGAATTCAGGAGGTTTACGAACCAATCAGTGAGTTTTAATTCAATGTAAAATATCTTGAATGATTTAGTTCTATTTTTAGGGTTCCGTACCTCAATAGGAAAAACGGAACCCTTATAGAATCACTTTGTTGTCTGTCTGTCTGTCAAGAAACCTATAGGGTACTTCCCGTTGACCTAGAATCATGAAAGGCAGGTAGGTAGGTATTGTAACACAAGTACAGGAATAAATCTGAAAACCGTGAGTTTGTGGTTACATCATTAAAAAAATTAAAATGTGTTTCAATTTTCAAAGTAAGATAACTATACCAAGTGGGATATCATATGAAAGGGCTTTACTTGTACATTTTAAAACAGATTTTTATTTATTTTTATGTATAATAGTTTTTGATTTATCGTGCAAAATGTTTGAAAAAGTCCCCGAATACCGAAATCTGAACTTGCGCGAGTCTGACTCGCACTTGGCCGGTTTTTTTTAAATGCCTTTGTTTCTAGAAAAAATATTTTTCTATTAAACAGGAATTAGGGAATGCTCTTAAAAATAATAAAGTAGCCAGCACTACCGTTTCTTTAATACCCAATAATCTAAAAAACATTCTACATCATCTAAAATGATATTACTTCTAAGAAATATTTGTATCATTTCTTTTGGAAAAAATACAAAAGAAAATTATATGTGTAACGGATAAACCGTGCGACGATAAGAGTCAATCTGATTTGATATGGACCTTCCAAGAGCTTCGGCGAAAGGTAATTTCGGTAAAATTTATTGCTTTCTCTTCGACCGCAAATATATTTAATCAGATGAATATAAAGATAGACGCGTAAGCACCAAAGTTTTAGTACTATCGACACTTGATAATGTCATTCAGTGTTAGTAACTATATTCGTAAGTATATTATAGCGATAGTTATCTCGTCTCTATCGGATAGAAACTTAATGTACTATCATAATAATATAGAAAATATACCTAATATTTGACAACATTTTGCACGATAAATCAAAACCCAGCATAAAAATAAATAAAAATCTGTTTTTAACCCCCGACCCAAAAAGAGGGGTGTTATAAGTTTGACGTGTGTATCTGTGTATCTGTCTGTGGCATCGTAGCTCCTAAACGAATGAACCGATTTTAATTTAGTTTTTTTTTGGTTGAAAGGTGGGCTTGATCGAGAGTGTTCTTAGCTATAAGCCAAGAAAATCGGTTCAGCCGTTTGAAAGTTATCAGCTCTTTTCTAGTTGTTTTCTTATAGAGGTTTTTGTTTCGGGGTTTTTTTTAAATTTTGAGTTATAGAATGTACATTGTACAGCAAATGTTTATAATTTTTTCCCCACTTTTTAAATTAAACTGAGTATAATATTTACAGGTAGGTATTTTCAATTCTAATTTATTAACATCCCAGCTTATCTATAAAACTTGAATGGATTATTATTTATCTATTAATAACATGGAGATTCACCCTTAGGGAATATCTATTTTGATCGTTCTAGCGTATCTAGTTTAGGATCCCGTACCCAAAGTGTAAAAACGGAGCCCTCTTAAAATGTCACCATTGCCAATGTCACTCATTAAGTGTGAAATATGTTCATTAATTTTTCTCTTAAAAAATAAAGAAATCGAGGCGGGCCGTCAAAGTTGTCAGTTTTAGACCATTTTTGTGACGGGGGCTATCTCAAAAACTAAATTAGTTGAAATTTCGGTATATCATGTACCACATACCGTATTTTCAAAACAACAAATACTGAAAACAATTCACAAAGTGGTTTGTAAACTGTGACCAAAACAAATGAAGGTTTCTTTGGGGTTTTCTTTCGTTTGTTGCGATGTCTAGCTTGGAAATGAAATATTGTACACTCAAAATAATTCATTTGTTCGTAATTATGTACGGAACTCTAAAAAGAGACCCAACTCGCACTTGGCTGGTTTTTCTTTATTAAGCTATTAACTAGAAAATATTTCCATTGTTCTTGCTACAAGGTAACCTCAATGGGATATAAATACATTAGCTTAGAGCTTTTTTGTGCTATTCGTTGGCAGCATCTAACCTATTCTTACATAATTCATCATCATCATCTCATCAACCCATCACCTGGCTCACTGTTGAATACAGGTCTCCTCTCAAATTGACCAAGTCTGGATTGGCAGACTTCACACACCTGTGAGAAAATTATGGAAAATTCTCAGGCATGCAGGATTCTTGCGATGTTTTATCGAGTAAGTAATATTTAATGGTTTAAAATGTACATAACTCTGAAAAGTTAAAGAAAGAAAGGACTTGGATCGAACCCTGGACGCCCCGGAAAAACAGGCGCGATCCATTAGGTCACTGTACGAGAATAAACGAATTTTTTTAACCTCCAATTTATAATAAAAATTAGTAGATAAAAGAAAATGTAACCGCAGGTAATGGCTGGTTTAAAATTTTCATCCAACATTTTCAGTAAATTTTGTCCGAAATAATTTAATTTCTGCATATCGGAATATCTATCAACTGAAATAGATTTCTCAATCACACTGAATATTCTAAGTATTTGGTCAAATTATCAAATAGTTTTAGACGAAACTTTCCTTTAACCGAACTCAAATCGTTCCTGTTTAGAATCAAAGTTGAATTCAAATCCCTTAAGCCGAGTTAGAAACAATCTAACCCAAAACGGCGTTGTAATCATTAAAACGAGCTCTATTTTCTATGTAATAAAGGTTTTATAAGATGCAAATAGGAAATTGTTTAATCGTTAATGTGAGAACGGAATGGAAACTTTATTTTGAGAGCGACAATTGCCCGACTCGGTTTTGCCAACTAATTGGTGAGACCGAAGTTGGAATTGCTTACCGTCTCGCATTTAGATGTTACGTTTAATGTAATAGTTATGTTCGTTGAGATGTTTTTCAAATTTTATGTTGTACACGAGTCGCATCATAAATTGTGTTCAGTTTTTCGACTAACCTATTCACTGTTATTGGGAAAAATACTTTGTAGAGTGTTTGTGCTCTCAGTCATAATATTCGATTCGTATTCGTATTTTAAAAATACAATTTGAAGCGGCCGCCATACAAAATGTCCTACCTATGAACTAGTGCAGTCATATTTTAACGGATTCGTATAGAAATACATACAATGTATGCATACGCATATGATTAAGATCCCAGAACCTTCTTACGTCATTTTTACAAAAGTAAAATTTTGAGAATTAGGTAGGTACTTATACTAATCTATACTAATAAATAAAATTGGAGTGTCTGTCTGTAATTTCGAAATAACTACCGCATATTAAGGTCATATGGTTATTTGAACGATACTAACACTGAATCACACGTTTTTAAAATTTTTGGCTGGCTGTCTGTCTGTCTGTCTGTCTGTCTGTTTGAAAAGCCTAATCTTGGGAACGGCTGAACCGATTTTGACGGGATTTTCACAGACAAGTAGAGAATTGACCAGGAAGTAACATAGGCTACTTTTTAACCGACTTTCAAAAAGGGAGTTGTGTTTTTCTACCTATGTACACCGAAATCTCCGAGATTTCTGAACCGATTTGCGTCATTTCTTTTTTAATCGATAAAGAAACTTTGCGATATTGTTTCATAAAAAATTTGGAGTCCAACTCCTCAATCCTGATGCTCCAGGGGATCTAACCAATCCACGCGGGCGAAGCTGCGGGCATCAGCTAGTAGGTACTAAAATTGATTTAAAATCTACCCATATATACTTATATACTACGTACCTATCTACTTAATTTTCAAAATTCACCTGAAATTCAAATTCCTAACTACTATAATTCAAATTTATCACACTTCACACTAATATCACATCACACTAATATTATAAAGGCGAAAGTTTGTGTGTATCTGTATGTGTGTATATGTTTGTTACTACTTCAAGCAAAAACTACTGGACGGATTTGGCTGAAATTTAGAATGGAGATAGATAATATCCTGTATTAGCACATAGGTTACTTTTTTTTCCCGGAAAATCAAAGAGTTCCCACGGGATTTCGAAATTCGCGGGCATCGGCTAGTCTGAACTAAAATTTAAGATTTCAACCTAAAAGTGATGATATACCTACTTTCACGTTTATGATAAAAATAATACTTTTGAAAGTTTCTAGGGACCCTATTAGACTAGTCACACTATGATCTGAAGAAAGAGCATCAAACCAGAACACTCGTTATAAAGCTGTAAGTTTGTAGTAACAGCACTTTATCGAGCCATAATAGTCTTACTTTGGCACAAAAGATCCACATGGGTGCATTAAAATTCCCTTTTTAGCATTTTAAGCAGCTTGCATTAGCAGCTCATGTTACGTGATAGCATCGCCGCTTTCATAGCTAACTGTAGTGATGTTACTTTTTTTATTCCATTACAAGTTAGCCCTTGACTGCAATTTCGCCTGGTGGTAAATTCAAATTCAAATTCAAAATATTTTAATTCAATTAAACTTTTACTTGAAGTGCTTTTGAATCGTCAAAATAATCTACCACTGGTTCGGAATGCCGTCCTACCGAGAAAAAACAGCAAGAAACTCGGCAGTTGCTCTTTTCAAGTATTCAATTTACAATAATATGCCATACTATAACTATACAAGCAATTGCAGCGCCGTGCATTGCTGGAGCGAGTCAAATCCAAGCTTTTTTGTCATTTACATAATAATCTTCGATTGTACCTACCTATAATAAGCTCTTTTCAGGAGCATACTTTTAATAGATTTTTTAAACTTGGATAAATCATCATGTAATCAATCTAAGCGGGCCACAGACCACTTGCCTAAAGCGGGCTAACTTTCAAGGGTCGATATCGTAGTTTTATTAATCCTATACTCCAGCCCAGCTAGCATGGGCAGTAGATAAAAATTATATACTCGATTATATCCACTGATTTGTATGACATCAGTGGATATAATCGGGGGATATAATTTTTATCTACTGCCCATGCTAGCCGGGCAGGTTACTACTTAGGTAGGTTTAGGTTTAAAGATATTTATTCTCATAAAGACATAGAAAAGTCATTCACATGAGAACTTAACTCTAAGAATACACTCTTCGCCATTTTACTACTTACTACACGGCATCGTACTGGAACGCTAAATTGCTGGTATTGCCGGTAGGCCGGTAACTGGCTACCGACCGTAGCCTCCGACCAGATCAGATCAGAGGCAATTTAAAAATTATGAGTTCCAAAATCGCCCCTGCCAGGTAATCGAACTTGGGACCTCCCACATATAAAACCACAGCGCTCACCACCGCGCCAGGGTTTTCATAGATTATTATAGGTCTTATGATTTTAGATTTTAAACAATCGTGAGTGATAATCTCAGGAAGCCTCTATTTAACGCTATTATAACGCCATCATCCATAAAAGTCAAAAGTCAAAATGATTTATTCAAAGTAGGTGCAATTGTACTCCTTTTGATAGTCGAAATTGTTTTTGTACAATATAGTAGTGATAATTAATTACGTAACTTAAAACTAAAGCTACGAGGGTTCCAAACGCGTCCAAGTCTGAGAAGAGCCCACAACAAACTCAGCCGGGTATTCTTTTTTTCTTAGTTTCTTTTTATTCATAGTTGCAACGTGCAACATCCTTAGTTTCAAAACTAGTCACTAAAATTCTACTTTACATAATAAGTAGGTAGTCTACTAAAATATCCATAATGATATTCGTGAACAACAAATAACAATGAATCACAGATTGTCAGCTGATAGTTTCACACACAATTTGGCACGACGCACACAATAAAATGTAATTTTAATTTATTACCCGCACAATCAATGAAACAAATATGGAAACGCTGTTTGTGGTAAACACGAAATGTTATTCGTACATATTATTACTGTATTTATACTAGGTGACCGCCCCGACTTCGCTTATCGATTCTATAATTAAATGTTATGAATATTTTATAATAGGTAATAATAATATGTATTACATCAGGTCCTTTCATACGTATTAAATTGGCCACTTTGATCTCAAATATCTGGCTTTGGAATTTCAAATTCTTTATTTCAGGCTTGTGTATTTTTGCATTTAGTAGTTCATTTAGTTTTCCTTTGACATGGTTCTGCTCACAAAAGGGAAAACTTAAAATATCGCGTTCTTTACCAATTCGAGTTTCACCACCACCAGCTGCAAGCACAACTGGAAGGATTAATGATGTGTATGGGGAAGCTACTGAAACAGAAAGCATAGAATTTACCTACGTTTTTGGTCCCAACGTTTCCAACAATAATACTAGCTTAGTATACCCGCACAACCGCCATCCAGTCCGCTGAGGAACAAACACAGGTTTTAGTGGGTGTGTAGAGGCATGCAGCCTCTTTTAAGACCGGCAGCTGCGAAGAAAGCAACACACTTTGCAGCTGTCACTTAGAGAACACAATTTGAATTCGGAACGATTCAAAATATCTTGCTGGCCTGGACGAACCCCGGGCAGCGCATTCAACGAATTCACTAACAGATCATCAAGACCGCAACACCTCGGTCTAGCATCAAGCTCCGGCCCTCGTTTTCCTACCACAGTTTTAATTATAACCAAGGCATATATTGTAAATAATAATTGTTCATGTAATACAACGTAATAATTGTAGCGGTATTTTTATTTATCAGTTATCTATCATACGGTTTATCAGTTATCTATCAGGTGCAAGCCCCACATAACCTCTCCGTTTCCCCTGACGGAAACGTATGCGCTAGGCATTTCCTGTGTATAAAAACAAGATAAAGTTGAAAACTAAAACCCGACAGCGATCATCTTAATAAACGCTGAAATATTATGGTAAAGTTATTTATGAACTTAGAATTTTCTCCTCTTTCATTTGACACCCCACTCGATACAATAGCAAAAAAAATTTTGGAGACTTTTTTTCATGTTATATCCGTTAGGTCAATTTTTCCGTATAAAATGTAGCCTATGTCACCCGGACCTTTACGACGAATCGATTGACACCTCACTCATCAAAATCGGCCCAGTAATTTAGGCGCTACGGTGGAACACACAGAATCTGGATACAAACATACACATATATACACATACATACATACATACATAGACTGCTAGAATCATAATCCTTCCTTTTGGCTTTGCCGCAGTCGGGTAAAAAAGGGGTGTTCCATATAGCCTATCAAATTGATATTTACTGTAATTGACATTTTTCATACTGTTTTAATTGTATCGATAAATTAGATTGAACAAGTGTAAATTAAAAAATTTCAACACCCCCGACAAATCATTTTCAAATAAATAATTATGTATATCTAGGCAACGTCCATCTTGACAGCTTGACACTTGTCAATTGACACTTGAATATTATGAACCTAAGGGTTATCTAACCTTCTTTTCTACAAGAAAACTAGAAAATAGCTGATAACTTTTAAACGGCTGAACCATTTTTTTTGGATTATAGCTAAGAACACTCTCGATCAAGCCACCTTTCAAACAAAAAAAAGTAAATTAAAATCGGTTCATTCGTTTAGGCGCTACGATGCCACAGACAGATACACAGATACACAGATACACAGATACACAGATACACAGATACACAGACACAAAGATACACACGTCAAACTTATAACACCCCTCTTTTTGGGTCGGGGGTTAATAAATTGACCATAGCTGCGGATCGAACATCACGAAATCTGTCAACTAAATATGATAAAACTTTTTCATTTTTTTGTTAATCAAAGCTTCGTTGACACAAAAAGACTACCATAAGGTCACGGCTAAATACAGTCTCTGGTAATAATAAAATAAAAAATAAAAATAAAGAGGCGAGTCTCTCGTCATTTTGAATGAACAACAAAAAATGCTTTTATTCCCGTGCAGGTAAAAGAATTCAAAGAACGCTTTGTTTTCACAAAAAAGGGTAGAGAAATATCTAGGCTCGTTCCTGAAGAGTCAATGAGTTTTTTACAGTTTGGTTTTCCACAACTACTGTATTTTGTGAATGTAAAATTAAGAATATTCAATTTATATATCTCTTACGGCATTAGTACTCACGTAAATTAGTGATGACCTGGATAGTTTAAACAATAAAATATTTTTGTGACTTGAGTACAAACTTATATCGACTGGGAAGTGGCAACATGTCCTAAGTACCTATTTAAAATTTTTTATGATTTCACTTTATATTATTTCGTTAGGTGTTTCGTACTACGCAATGCTTTTCAGTGATTTTTTTGCGGCGATAATACTTTTAAGAGCCTCAGGTAGTGTGAAGGCATAAAGTCAGACAGATCTGCCTATCGTCAAACATCAAAGTGTTCCCACGGGATTTTTAAGAAACCTTAAATCCCCATAGACGAAGTTCCAGGCATCATCTAGTTTAAAACATGTATACTAATGTATACAACATAATATTTTAGTATCTAGAAAATTCGTTTTGTAGATCCTTTCTTATGATACTAGAAAAACCCTCACGCTGGTCCTGCAAACCCAACAATCTCTTGCCTAATAAAGGGCGGACGTCAATGTATTAAACCTTAAGGGATATCCCAAACTATATTACATGCCAGCATCGCAGACGGTTAATTAACTCGCTTGTACCCAGAAATCCGGTTCGATTTTATTAAAACTATCAAGCGATTATGAACTTTAGTATCTTGGGTTATGGATGGAAATGGAATAGGTAGTTATAGACACATAAAATAGCTAAATAGTAATCGGATGAATTCTGATAATCGGATAAAATCTAATATCCAGTAGTTAAGTACTCATTATTAAGTTTTAGACACTATCTAGTGGTTGATAACTAACTTTTTTCTTCATCATCGGATTGCCATCGCTGGATCACTTTTGAGAACACACTATGAATTTTCGGCTTCAGTACATAATATTTTTTGCAAAATTTGTTATTATAGACCTTCGAGCTGCTAGACTGACGACCTTAAGAAGATAGCGGCAAGTGGGTGGATGAGGAAGGCGGAGGATCGTGTGTGGTGGCGCGCTCTTGGGAAGGCCTATGTCCAGCAGTGGACGCAAACAGGCTGATTGATTGATTGTCACTATAGTACGCAATAGGTCAAGATGGCAATCGGGGTGGGGACCCGGACCATAATAACAAATTGATTGACCCCTATTCATTAAAATAGGCCCAGTAATTTAGGCGCTACGGTGGAACATACAGAATCTGATACAAACATACATCCATACATAGACTGCTAAAATCATAACCCTTCCTTTTGGCTTCGCCGTAGGCCAATTCCGTGAGAATTTCACGCTTGTCTTGCTAGATACAAAATTTATGAATTTTACCTTCAACTATTATACCAGAGGAAGCTAATATTATCCTTAGTTTGGATATAATATCGCAGACTTTGTTATGTTATGCAAATGAGATGTTTGCTACACTGAAAGCCCTGTTTTCGTTTGCCTGCTCAAGATCTTACGAGAACTTTAATACCTTTTCTCTTTTACCGAGAAAATGATCTTTAGAAGTAGGTATCATCTACTTAAGTAGGTATCCTAGATACCTAATCAGATACTTGTTCTTGGTCTAGAATTACAATATAATAATATTTTTATTTTGTGTTTTCTTAATTTACATTATTTTGTATCGACGGAATAGTGACGGTATTTGCGTTTGGCTTTAGAAGTTGTGTCCATCTTTGTTAATTTTTCTAAATTTTGGATTTCTTTTGTTAAATAACTGTTAAGCCGATTTTAATGCAGTTTTTTGCTTATGTATAACTAAATGATGCCACGGCATAGTTCGCGTGGACTTAACGTTTTAAAAATCCTGTGTTATTTACTTGCTTTCCCTGGATAAAAAGTAGCCTATGTCCGTCCCTGGGATGCTAGCGACATTCTAAATCAACACGGATCATCTACATGGACTTAGGTTTTTAAAAGTCGCGTAGGAACTCTATGATTTTCCAGGACAAAAGTAGCGTATGTCCGTCCTTAGGATGCAAGCTATCTCTTATCCGTCAAAAACGGTTAAGGCTAGCAGACAGACTGACAGACAACACTTGCATTTATCCATCCATCAGCCTGTATGCGTCCACAGCTGGACATAGGCCTTTCCAAGAGCGCGCCACCAAACACGGTCCTCCGCCTTCCTCATCCACCCGCTCCCCGCCACCTTCTTCATTTATACCTAATATAAAATGTACGGATTAATAATATGGCTGGATGGAAGATTACATTACATGAAAGAAAACTTCAAGTTTGAGCCATCCAGTGGTTAGTTTACGTTGATATTATTTCACTCAGTTTATCTATTTATATGTACAGAAGATAAATGCTCTATTGGATTTCTAGCTAAATATGACGAGTATTATCTCGAATAGATCTCTATTGTGTAGGTACCTGTCTCGCTACAATGCCTAAAAGGTACATTCGAGTGGTAAATTGTACAGACAGGTACAAATCTATTTGACGTTTCCAAAGAGATGAACAATCCAACTTGAATAAAGGACATTTTGAATTTGAACAGACATCTGACACCAGCCGTAATCTGTGTTTAGCAGTGACCTCTAGTACTACAAAGACGCTTGTACAGGTATATTTGTACAGGTATTTTATGTATATATAGTGCCGTGTTCTCTACCAGGGTAGAAAGAAAAACAAAAGAAATGAACACTAAAAAATATATATTATAATTCACAATTTTAAGTTACAATTTGTAAACGACAACATGATACAACGGGCTAGAGGCAACTAACCAAACTTGCTACGGCTCACACGGCGTAGCTCGAAAGTGCCTATTTACTAGTGCCTCTACATCACACCACCCCAAATTTTTATCTTAATAAAAATTAAACAAATACTAATTTCCGCAACCTTAATTTTATTTCACAATATTCGTTCTTTATTTTTCGACAACCCTAACAATGTTTCCGATCCGCTTACCCAACAAATCATAATTTAAACACGTCACCCAGTTAAAGTGTTCCTTTGATTCGATGCATGGTACATCTCTTAACACATTATACTTGAGATGAGGTCACTAGAACTTGAGCGGGTGGCGACGGGGTCGCTGTGGCAAGTCCACTTACAATTGTTGCTATGCCCGCGCCATCCAGCCTACGTTGCACTCAACACTTCGAATGTTGGTTACATTACATTTTACATTTACACACTATCCAATAAACTATAACAATCGTCAACCACTCTAACACTCCCAATAATAAGGTTTAGTTATGTCTTCTAATAAAAAATAATATATGCGGATCGGGGCCATTTTACAATACTTATTTCATAATACTCATTTGCTTAATTGCTAGTTACTACTCGAATTATTCTACTGATACCTAACGGGCGTTTTGCTGACTCTCCCACTCCGAGTAGTACGGATTGTATGAGTCGGCAAAACGTCATCGTCGCTAAATCTACATTTTTTCTTACATGTCGTTTCAACCGGCGTTTGTCGTGGATTTTTGATATCCAGGACAAAAGCTGGTTTCAACCTGTCAATTGAAATAAGTGCTTGTCTATTGGGTAACTGTACTAAGTATGCTTTTTCCAACCGCTTTATGACGTCATAGGGACCGTCATACGGTGGTTGCAGACACTTACGCATTAAATCGTTTCTAACAAAAACTTTTTTACAGTCTTTTAAGGCAGGGTGCACAAACATTGTTCGAGAGTCTCTCTGTGTCTCAGGTTTCGGTCTTAAATTACTAATTACCTGTTTCAACTGCTTTAGGTACTCCTCACCGTCCGTTATCTTACTATCCGATGGTTCGAAAAATTCTCCAGGGAGCCTCAGAGTTCGCCCAAAGGTTAATTCCGCGGCACTTACCCCTGTGTCACTGCGTGGTGCTGCACGTAGTCCCATCATAATGGTGTGCATTTCTTCAACCCACGATCTATTGTCCTTTAATCTCGCCATTAAGGCGGCCTTAAAACTACGATGCCATCGTTCGATCATGCCATTACTTTGTGGATGGTACGGTGTCGTCCTAAACTTATGAACCCCTAAATATTTCATTAACTGTCTAAAGAGACTGCTTTCAAATTGCTTTCCTTGATCTGAACTCAAATTAATAAAACACCCATGTCTAGTAATCCATCCTTCATACACGAGTTTGGCTACTGTCTTCGCACAAATATCTTTAATTGGAAATGCTTCCGGCCAACCCGTTTCTCTATCTATCATTGTAAGACAATACCTGTAGCCTTCCTCTGAAATAGTGAATGGACCTGTAATGTCAATGTGTAAATGACACATTCTATCTACTTTTGCAAATTGCCCTAAAGGTGACATAGTGTGTCTGTGAACCTTTGCTTTTTGACACTCTATGCACGACCTAGCCCAAATACCTATATCTTTATTCATCCCAGGCCAAAAATAATTATTAGTTACCATTTTCCTTGTTGTTCTAATGCCAGGATGGCTGATGTTATGTATTGCTTCGTATGCGATACGCCTAAACTGTTTTGGTAAGTAAGGTCTAGCCTTATCGCCTCGCAAGTTACAAACAATGGGCTTATTTACACTCGGCAAGTCAATTTTTATTAGTCTCGTGTTACCGTTTTTTGTTCCTAGCAATTCTGTGAGCTCTTTGTCGTTCGCTTGCGCAATAGCCACTTCTGTGAAGTCAAGTACAGACGGGCACGAAATTGTTTCAACGCGCGATAACGCGTCCGCGGGCGCGTTCTCTTCGCCTTTTGTATAGCGTATATCCGTCGTGAACTCACTAATAAATAATAACTGACGGGTCCTTCGCGGCGTTTCTTTACTACTACTTAGCTTTTTAAACGCAAACGTTAACGGCTTATGATCTGTATACAAAACGAGATCTCTACCTTCAAACATGTTCCTAAAATATTGCACTGACAAATAAAGCGAAAGTAACTCCCTGTCGTAGGTACTGTACTTTTGTTGCGTGTCAGTCAATTTTTTTGAAAAATAACCTAACGGAACCCATTCGTTATTTACTCTTTGTTGCAATGTGCCTCCAACGCAAGTATTTGACGCGTCTGCCATTATAGCAAGCACTTGACCTGTTATCGGATACGCTAACAAAGCAGCGTTCTGTAAATTCAACTTGCATTGTTCGAAAGCTTGAACAGCACTTTCTGTCCACACTATACTACTTTTGTCACGTTTCTTTGCTCCGTGAAGATACTTATTTAATTCAGCTTGATATTCGGCTGCCTGACGCAAATGACTTCTATAGAAATTTACCATGCCTAGAAATCTACGAAGTTCCTCTACCGTTTTCGGTCTGGGAAAGTCTACAATGGCTTGGACCTTGCTTGGCAACGGCCTTAAGCCACTGGCTGAGACCTCATGACCCAGAAACTCAACTTTATCCTGCGAAAACGCGCACTTTGCTAAATTAACAGTTAGCCCAACTTCTTGTAATCTTTCAAAAACGGCCTCTAAATGTTTTTCGTGAAGCGAACTATTTTCGCTAGCTATTATTAAATCGTCTAAATACGAAAAAACAAATTCTGCTTTATAATTTGCGCAATCCGGGTTATTTTGTTGAAAATTTGCCTCTAAATCCTGTAAAACATAATTATTCATGAAACGTTGAAACGTCTGTGCTGCGTTTCTTAAACCGAAAGACATACATGGCCATTCAAATAAACCAAAAGGTGTAATGATTGCTGTTTTCTCCACGTCATCCTCTGCTATCGGAATAAAGTGATACGCTCGGTTAATATCAATCCTGCTAAATACTTTCTTATCGGCTAAAATAAACGTAAAATCCTTTATGTGAGGAATTGGGTATCTATCAGGCTTCGTAATTGCATTCAGCGCTCTATAGTCTCCACACGGCCTTATATTACCATCTTTTTTAGGTACAACGTGTAGAGGACTCGCCCACGCACTCTTTGACGGGCGGCAAATACCCATTTCCTGCATAAGGCGAAATTCTTCTCTTACCTTTTTAAATCGGTCCGGCGGCAGCGGCCTTGGGCGCGCATGCACCGGAGGTCCTGAAGTCTCGATGTGATATCTTACGCTGTGACGTGGTGGTTCTTTGAACGTCGCTGGCATTGTCAATTCTGGGAACCTACTTAGGAGAGAATAACATGGATGCGATTCGGCTATAGTAAAAATAGATGAATGCTCCGAGTTTACTATAGTGGAAATTACATACATGTTAGTCTCCTGATCTAACAATCGTCTATTTCTTAAGTCTACTAACAAATTATACTTAGCTAAAAAATCCGCTCCTAAAATGGGTTGTTTAACGTCGGCTATTACAAAAGTCCACTTAAACGCACGACGCAATCTTAAATTTAACACTAGAGTCTTTGTTCCGAAAGTTTGTATTTCACTACCATTCGCGGCATAAAGTTTGTATTTATTATTCATTGCACTGTCACACACTGATTTATAACTTTTAGGCAACACTGAAATGTTCGCACCTGTGTCTATTAAATAACGTATGCCATTGTCTTTATCCGTAACACATAAACGGTGGTTCCCAAATTCGACGCAGGTACCCACCGGTTCCACCTGCATCTCCACTAGTTTTCCTGCTTCGTATTCCAGGTGCACGGCTGTTCGCAGCGATTAGCTCTCTGCCTGTATCTAAAATGATGCACGCAGAGCCAGTCCGGGCTATCCGGGGTACGTCTGGACCTGTTGTCGTCTCGTCCTCTGGAACGCGAACGACCACGGAAACCTCCGCGACCTCGCCTATCTCGCCAACTGTGTCTGGACCTGTCCAGCTGGTCCAACCTCGCATGGATCCTGGCTATTTCAGCTGCCATAGACGAAGTTCCGGGTACCGCCTCCTTAACTGCCACTTCTGCTATCGGTTGGGACTTCATAGTTTCCATTACTTTGTCAGCAATCACGGCTAGTCTGTCTAGATCTTTGGCTTCTGTCGCAGCCAGAACGCCTCGTGCTGCTGCTGGTAGCAGGTTCTGCCATAAAACGCTTAGGGTCTCATTATTAATTTTACCCCTGGCCAGATCCTGCATCTTTCGGAGGAGGTGGCTGGGTTTCTGATCACCCAGTTCCATCTCCCCGATGAGCTTCTGTATCTGGCGGTTCTCCGACTCTTCATATATGTTCAGCAACCTTTCTTTAAGTACCTCGTACTTACGCTCTTCCGGAGGATTGATGAGGATGTCCGTCACTTGTTGTATGACATCCTTACCCAGCTTGGATACCACTATATTATACCTGGATGCGTCTCCTTGTTTTTGTGGTGCCAGTATTGCTTCCAGCTGGATAAACCAGACCCTAGGTTGGTCGGTCCAAAACTCCGGGATCTTCGACGTGATAGATATCGACGCTAGATGCGTGTCTTCATCCATCACTACTGTCGTAGGTTGCGCCATTTTTACAGTTTTTTAGTTTTTCACTTCCTTGCACGTGTTAACTTGAGTTGCCCTAGCTTACGTTACGTTACTATTTTAATAAAATTAACACGCGCTACCCTGGTAGTTCAAAGTCCGAGTCACCAATGTACAGGTATATTTGTACAGGTATTTTATGTATATATAGTGCCGTGTTCTCTACCAGGGTAGAAAGAAAAACAAAAGAAATGAACACTAAAAAATATATATTATAATTCACAATTTTAAGTTACAATTTGTAAACGACAACATGATACAACGGGCTAGAGGCAACTAACCAAACTTGCTACGGCTCACACGGCGTAGCTCGAAAGTGCCTATTTACTAGTGCCTCTACAACGCTGGACCTGCGATTTTTTTTTTTTTTTTTTTTATTCACTATAGGTAAGCGCTTGACCACAATCACACCTGATGGAAAGTGATGATGTGGTCTAAGATGGGACGCGTTTACCTAGAAGGTGCCTATTCACTCTTGTTTTAAAGATACCCGGATTGTAATTGGTAGGAAACACAGATCGCGGAAGAGTATTCCAAACCTTAGCCATGCGTATGAGGAATGAAGACGCAAAACGTTTTGTGCGTGTAGATGGAATGTCGACGACATAAGGATGGAAACCCGCCCGACGTCTTGCGGTTCGGTGGTAAAATGGTGAAGGGGGGACAAGATCGAAAAGTTCCTGTGCACACTCTCCGAAATATATCCTATAAAACACCGATAAGCCGGCGACCTTACGGCGGTGATCGAGACTTTGAAGTTTCGCCAACAAAGGAGAGTCTTCGCCTATAAGTCTCCTAGCTCGACGGTCAACGGCATCGAGAGCCGCTAGTTGGTATTTTGCGGAGCCATCATAGAGGTGACTGCAGTACTCCATGCACGACCTGACTTGTGCTTGATACAAAGTAATCAGTTGGCGCGGCGTGAAGTACTGCTTGACCTTGTTAAGAATGCCTAGTTTTTTTGCGGCAGTCTTGGCTTTGGCTTCGATGGATCTTCCGAAGTTGATGTTAGCCGAGACGTCGAGACCTAGGAGATCTATGTGATCAGTGATGTTAATAGATATATTCCGGAAAGTGGGAGTCAAGGTAAAAGAACTCCGTTTTGCTGTAAGTAGACACGCCTGCGTTTTGGTAGCGTTAAACTCTACCAAATTGGCATCACCCCAATCTGAAACGTATTTCAGGGTAGAGTTTAACCGCAGTACCATTGCCTCCCTGAGTTCATTGATCTCAGAACTACTAGCGCGTGGACTGGATATGTATCTCTCCATTACTGTGCTGTCGTCTGCGTACCCAACGATTCCGGGTCGTAGCAGATCGTTTATGTGCAGCAGAAAGAGAGTAGCGGAGAGAACAGACCCCTGAGGAACACCGGCATTAGTGACCATGAGATCAGACGAGCAGCCGTCGATAACTACTCGGAAGGATCTTTCGCTCAGGAAGTCAGATATCCAGTCGCACAAGCTCGATGGAAGACCGTATGCCGGAAGTTTGTTAAGAAGGCTTGACAGCCTTCTTAACAAACTTCCGGCAGACGCCAGACCCGGTCGAAAGCCTTAGAAATGTCAAGAGAGACAGCTAGTGCCTCTCCATGCTTCTCTATGGCCTCACCCCAGACATGGGTGGCATACGCTAGTAGATCTCCGGCAGACCGCTTCTGGCGAAACCCATATTGACGGTCTGAGAGAAGGTCGTTGATCTCCAGGTATGCCAGGAGCTTCGTGTTTATTATGCGCTCCATGCTCTTACAGAGTATGGAGGTGATGGCAATAGGTCTGTAATTCGCCGGATCAGCACGACTGCCTTTTTTTGGCACAGGTTGTACATTAGAGATCTTCCAGGATTTGGGAACTCGAGCTTTGCATAGTGAGAGACGATACAGGCGTGTCAGTACAGGAGACAATTCAGGGGCACAGTTCCGCAGGACAATTGCTGGAATCCCATCAGGACCGCTGGCTTTGTTCACATCTAGAGAGCGGAGAGTTTTTAGAACATCTTTTTGGTGGATGCGCACCTCCGCCATTGTGGATTACCGACTTGTTTTTGAAGCAACTTGATTTTCGCCATTTTCGCAGTAAGCGTCATGTGACTTGTAAGCATACCTACTCGAGTGATGAGACATCTGTCAACATAGTGTCAATTCGTAGACCATATTTTGACATAAAGTGTCAATTTCAACTTCCGGTACGCTCAGTGGAGCGCTTCGAAACGGTACAAAATGTAACTGTCATTTTGAATGACACACCCGTTCCAGCGTATTTATATTATGTCTCTTGCAGTGGTGTTTAGGGATTATAAAGCGTAACAGAACAAAGCAGAATGGGACGCGCTCAGGTGTAATAAATACTGAGTTAATCCTTGTAGGTGGCGGTTAGGTCATAAAGATTAGGGTGCGGTCCGACATGAGTTATTTGCGTTTTAAAGTTGCTGTGATGATTCAAGGAGAATTACGAGTACAATCTTGGACGTTGCTGTTACATAGGTCAACTGTGGTTTACTAATCTGTACATAGACGTGGGAATAACAAATGTAAATTAAAAATTTATAACACCCTCGACAAGTGAAGGTTTCAGTAACTAGAAAAGAGCTGATAACGTTTTTCAAACGGCTGAACCGATTTTCTTGGATTATAGCTAAGAACACTGTCGATCAAGCCAACTTTAAAACAAAAAAAACTTAATTAAAATCGGTTCACTAGTTTAGGAGCTACGATGCTACACAGATCCACAGATACACACGTCAAACTTATAACACCCCTCTTTTTGGGTCGGGGGTTAATCAAAGAAATCTAAATGGAAGTTTACCGTAGATGAGCTTAAAAAAATAGAAGTAGGTAAATAAATATATTCGAGACATGCTGATAACTATGTCAAAGACATATTTTATCCAAAACACTGACCCGTCCGTAGGAAGTGTCCAAATTGAATTTACTGAACAAACGTGAGATATTCAACTCCAAAATATTGAACAAATTTTTACCTTAGTTGATAAAGAATAAAGTACTAAATCGTACACCGCTTATACTACACGTTCTTGTAGTAATGAATCATAGTTACAGTAATGATGTATGGTCAGACTCAGAAGTAAAAGGCTACTTGGCTGGCATCTAATTATTTTTACAGGGAGCAACAAGCTTTAATAAATTGATATTATGTTAGAGTTAAGTCGTAAAATGTACTACATTGTAGGGGTTTACACCATCCATAACTTATATTATAATAACGGAAGTATGTCTGTCTGTCTGCTAACTTATTTGACCAATTTCGACTAAATTTGATACAGAGAAAGTTTGTATCCCCGAGAAGGACTCAGAATAGTACTTTTTGTCCCGAAAAATCAAAGAGTTCCTACGGGATTATCTCACAGGATATTATCTATTCCCAAACCAAATTTCAGCCAAATCCGTCTAGTAGTTTTTGCGTGAAGGAGTAACAAACATACACACATACACATAAACTTTCGCCTTTATAATATTAGTATGAAGTGTGATATTTGTTGTAAAGATTGGGCCGAATGTGTGTGAAGTGAAACTCCGACATGTAAATTATTACAGTGGTGCAGTATTTTTCTTTGATAAAGCTTGTTTCATTTGGCAAAAAGTATACAACAAAACATTGAAATATAAATACTTCGATGCAACAAAACTATAAAAAGTTTTTTGATAAAGTTTTTTGCATGCCTATGTTTAATGTTCCTGCAACAAATAAAAGAAATAAGAAAATAAATAAAGGATTTAATTGAGTAGGCACCTATTTTAAAAGGTTCTGGACCTTTATCATTGTCTACTAGCATTAGCCATTATGTAAGTAGGTAGGTCATAAAGGCAAAACCTGGAAAGTCAGTGAACAATTCCTCGGGTTGATTCCACGGGATTTTCTTCACGCTTCTGTTGAGATATTGTAAAGAAAGGGGTTTGAAACCCCTTCAATGTAATCGAATCGACACAGGCGGTAAATATTGTAGCTCCTGAGTTCTGAAGAACATATTCATCATCGTTATTACGATAAACCCACCGAGTCGGTCCACTACTGAGCATGACTTTCCTCTCATAATAAGAGCAGACTCGTGGCAACTATTACCATAGGTACTAAAATGTCACTTGCTTTAACGGTGAAGGAAAACATCGTGTGAAACCCTGCATGCCTAAGAGTTCTCCATAATGTTCTCAATAGTGAAGTCCACCAATCTGCACTGGGCCAGCGTGGCAGACTATGGCCTTTGTTTGACAAAAGACAAAAGCAGGTATTCCTTTGCCAAGGACTAACAAGTGTAATCAGGTACTTAGTGTCTAACAACGCAATTATTAATAGCATTAAACGTAAGTGTGGTCCTAGCATTAAAAGAATGATGTAAACTGTAACAAGTGTAAATTAAAAATTTATAACACCCCCGACGATCCAAAGTATTTGAGTTTTCCAAAACATCATTTTCAAATAAATAATTATGTATTTAGGCAACGTCCATCTTGACAGCTTGATATTTGTCTATTGACATAATATTATGAACCTAACGGTTATCTAACCTTTTTTCTACAAGAAAACTAGAAAAGAGCTGATAACTTAAACGGCTGAACCAATTTTTTTGGATTATAGCTAAGAACACTCTCGATCAAGCCACCTTTCAAACAAAAAAAACTAAATTAAAATCGGTTCATTCGTTTAGGCGCTACGATGCCACAGACACATACACAGATACACACGTCAAACTTATAACACCCCTCTTTTTGGGTCGGGGGTTAATAAAATAAGAAACAACAAATAAGAGATTAATTCGCACCAACAAGGAAATCCAACTCTGATATCAACAATTAGTTGGCAAAACCGACTCCGGGCAAATTGTTACTTTTGAAATAAACTTTAGTTTCCCCATCCCACCTAACAAGAAAACTATTTATTTACGTCCATTGCAACTCTTATTGCTATAGTAGTAAAGCTTATAACAGTAATTATTATTTAGACAAAAATCTATCGGTTGAAATTATTATCTTTATTTAGAACATTCGCTTTATATATATTCAAAAGGACTTGGTTTGTGAAGATGAAATTATGTGAGGTTTCTAATTTCTACTCACTAAAAGCCTAGACTAAATAACGTACGCCGGTACGTGTCAAAACAAAACCTTAGGGACAATTTTAATTTTCATGGCAGCCATTTCAAAATTTTTAAGAAAATTTCAACTCTCTACCTATTTAAGGTTAATTAATATCGGTAAATTATTTGACGATTCAAAAGCATTTGTAAAAGTCTATTTGAATAAAAATCTATTCTATTCTATTCTAAGGTTCATGAGATACAGCCCGCTGACGGACGGACGGACAGCGTAGGCTTAGTAATAGGGCGGGACCCTTCAGCAGCATCCTTAACTTACGGAACCCTAACTAGATAGAAATATGACGCAGTAGTGTAGATTGAGAAAATGTAATATTATTCCTGTCTACAGTTATACCGATAAGAGCAAAAGTTTGAGTATTTGACGCCATTTCTATGTTCGTCTTATTAAATTACTTGTGGCCTCGAAAAGAGCAATATATTCTTTCGTTACCTTTCGTCGAATCTCGACAGTCCATATCAAATTGCTTTTTTATCGGGAATAAACGCAACTTCTTTGAACTTTCTGAATACATATCTATCTTTTACTTTCTTTTTATTTTTTGGCTACACACAGAGGCAGAATATTACAGGACCGTTTTTTCTTATCCGTCGCTAATAAATGTGATATTCAAACAAAAAATTCTATGGTTATTATTTGTGCAGGAGGCGAAGTGAGCCAAATAATCAAAACAAGGGATCGTGTGGAAATTAGCAGACTATGATAACCATATAATATAACCACAGTTTTCAACTTAGTATACTTTTGATTTCAGCTATTTCAAGAACTAGAATTCAGACCCTAAGTGTTGTCTGACTGTATTAGATAAATGTATCAGACTGCATTTGGACTGCAAACCGATTGCAAAGCAGTTGGGATGCAATTTTATTGCAGTTGACACAACTGCCAACTGACTGCGCAGTCCGCGTGTAGACGGCGTCCATTCCTGCCGTCGAAACTAATAGTTTTTGAGTTATCGCCAAAAACATAGGAGTTTTCAAAAACTAATGTTTTTAAAAAAGAATGCTATGTTGTAGGACTAAATTATTAAAACTAACTAAAAACCCACGTTTTTTATCGATAACTCAAAAATATTTTTCGCAGATAACGGCTTTTTTGTCGCACAGACGTCAGAGTTCTAGTATAGGCATTCAGTCACTACACTGCATGTGGACTGCGCAGTCAACTGCAACAAAACCGCATGCCAACTGCAATTTTGCAGTCTATTTGCAATCCGTCTGTATAGACTCTAATACTGCCAAACAATAATGGTATCGAATGCAAATGAGATTTGGCCACTAAGTAGTTAAACTTAATAGTCACAAATATTTGACTCGATGTTCCCCTATTAGGGGTCGAATGAAGTTACAAATTCAGTTCCGCCAAGTTTTGGCCAAGTTTCTCCTACATTTGACACTTCTCAACTCAATTATTACTGGTCTGGTATTATGCACATTTACAATTACTTACCTAAGTTCTTGTTTACTATGTTTTACATAACGTTGTTTTTACAAGACTATTAAGAATTTAATTTTGGTACCATTTATGTATTTAAACAAAAAATACTTAAAACAACGATTAATGAAATAGTTTGTTAGTTGTGACCATAACAAACGAACATTTTTTGGGTTATCCTTTTGCGGTTTTTTGCGATGTTCTAGCTCGGAAAAGAAATATTTCATGCATCCAAAATATGATAATTATGTACGGAACCCTAAAAAGAGATTCCTGACCCGCACTTGACCACTTTATTTTAATTTTTTAATAAGGTCTTTCTTAGTATTATTTTTATTTTGGTTTTTATAATCGTAGCACATCATAGTACCTACTACTAGTACAATTCTAAAAGGTACATTGAGTGGCAGATTCATTATTTAAAAAAAAACAGACTTTAACATAGATACGGAACTACCTACTAGCTATACCTATAGGTACATAGGTATAGGTACCTATGGATGAAATAACTGTTAGTTAAAATAGTGTTGTTAAAAAAAAACCAAGTTAACCTCGCCAAAATACTGCCAAAAACAACTGAATTAATTGTCCGAAATTTTAGTCATACTGAAAATGTTTTTAATTGCAGTGGTTTAGCGGTTGCCAAATTTTTAACTAAAACGTCTATTATTAGAATTGAAAAAGTTCCATTTTAAATTTTTTGCCTAAAACCTGCCATTGTTTACGAAATGTTTTATTCTTGTTTTAATTTTATTCATTGTGTAAGCTTGGCCCATATTAATTATCTATAAAACATAGTTGGCGCCACTCAAATCATAACATCATATTAGAAGGCGTCATTGATTGGCTGAAGTTGTTCAACATCTGATCGATAAACGTACTGTATATAAAATTCTTATAGTTTTTAGTTGATGAATTGTAGCATAATAAAGGATAATATTTGTAATCAATATATAAGATGAAAACATCTTTATTACTTAGATGATTTGTGAAACGAGCTTGATGATTTGTATATTAGTCACTAAGTTTATTCATTGTACAATTTGGATTGGCCGATAACGATAAGATAAAAAGGGGAGTGGCTAATAAACGTGGAGAGGTTACCTGTAAGAGTGGTTTTAAAACGACGACATTCAAAAATATACTAACGTAAGAGGAACAACATTTATTTGACACAAATGTAAAAGTTAATAAATTTAAATATGAAATAAAAGTGTAATAATTTATCATAAAGATTGTGTTTGTGATTTCGTCAGACCTTACCCAAAAGGTCAGAAGTGGGATATCAAGAAAATATAATATTTTCTTGTCACGCTCACGACTCAGAGAAACAAGTGGAAATATACAGAGGAACGAGAAAGAAGTGGAGGTCTAGTAGACCACAGACATTTTGGAGCACAAGGCCAATATTTGGGCCTCAATATATCAAAGTACCTAGTCATGGCATCAAAGGATTTCTGGATAAACGGGTAGGATCTTTCCATGATTTTATTTTTATTGATACCTATTAATGGTAATTTTTTTTTTTATTTGTGTGGGTTTTCGTTTTGTTTGTTCTACATTTAGTTATCATTTTGTTAGAAAGCTTTGCTCCGAGTTGGAATGGAAATTATATAACGTTATGATACCTAGAATTACCCACATGTTTATAATTCATCTTGTATATTGGTTATACAAATGCGATCGACCTTCAAATTGTGGTTTAAATAACATTGAGGTATTTAGAAGGCTTATTTTACAATGAAAAATGAAAAATGTTTATTTACAAAATACAGTCTTGTACAATTTTCCTGTGTCTGTGTGGTGGTACCCGCACTAGGTTATCCTGTATCGTGGGTACAATGGAATAGATAGTGAACATAGTGTTAAACAATATAAAAAGTGTGGTTTACTTAATGATGGGCGTTATTGTTACTTTTAAATAGTTTTCAGGATGTATCTACTATGTCCTGCCGGGGTTTTATTTCTCATTAAATGATTTCACAGGTGAATATCTCACGGAACGTGGTATTTCAATCTTCACACTTGTAATCGTGTGCCGAATTAGTTTGGTTAAGAGTTACGATAGGGATTTATTTTCACATAGTGGTTTTGTTTTACGGAAGGTAGGTTCTGGATTTAGGTTCAATCGTTTGCTGCACTCATTGTATAGATAGATGTTTTCCTTTTTCTAGCACACAGTGACGCGATATTATCACACAGCACTCATTGGGCATCTTGAATGTTGTTTTGTGAAATTATTATTTTTTGTAAACCGCTTTGGGATAAGGTAGAAAAAGTTACATGAAATAGCTTTTCGTTTTACGCCTGCCAGTGAAATAATCCGTCTCTACTTGTAATGGTTACTAAGTGATTGGGGATATAAAATGTTAATTGATAAAAATGAAGGTGATCCGTTGTAATAAAGTAATAGTGACCAGGGTTAATAAATTGAGCATTTTGAGAAATATAAATCCTAAAATGGGTGTAAAAGTAGGTTTATCTTATCTGGTTATTCTTTAACTAAATTTAAAATTATGGTAGGTAGGTAGTCAGATAGTTTTAAAATACGGGGTGCATAAATAAGTGTTTTTTTTTTTTACAAAAGTGAGGAGAAATGTTTTCATTTATCTATTTTTACCACTTGAAACGCGTAATGTTTGAGTTTCAAACATAACTTTGCTGATAACAGCTCACCATGAACAACCCATGGCCGGCCCACTACTGAGCAACAAGTGTCTCCTCACAGAATGAGAAGGGTTTAGGCCGTAGTCTACCACGCTAGATAACAGCTAATTTACTTTTAATACTGGCACAATAATTTGAGTACTACGAGTAGCAGGTAGGTATAGTATATGGGCAGCGGGGTTTTTTTTTTTTGTTTACCTGTATTCACGCAATTAACTGTGTACTGCCGCATTTAAATGCAATATGATTTTGTTTTTATTGGATTAACATCGCTTGGCGGGTTAAATTCCTGGCAAATGTTCTATTAAAATTAGAGTAAGTTTTTTTTTAATGGTAATATACCTACAGTACTGCCCTTAGGGCAGGGCGCGATAATAAGTACCTACTACCAAAATACTATTTTCTTTGTTGTACGAAAGAAATTTTAGGCAAATATCTTTGCACTACGCTCGCGTTTGTGGCATGACATTATCCCAGAAATATATTTAAAAAAATTTTCACGCTCGCTTGACTCGCTTCGCGATAGTTCAGTTTCGATATGCATTTAGTTAACGAAACTCTCAGGAAACCACGTTTGTTGTGCTCTCGAAATTGATCAGTCTGTTTGATAAAATCGAAATGCGGTGCCTTATAAATTTCGCTTAGGAGCGCCGGTAGTATCTCATGATAATATGAATAGTGATCATAATTTTTTTTTTAGGCTGATTAAGCATTGAAGGTTTTTCGGCTGGTCTGGCATTTCGCCTGATTTTATGTTTTTGCTTATTTAGCGCGTTCAGGAAAGCTTTGACAACGTTTTATAACATGAGTATATATATATTTTTTTTGTTTTAGTTACCGAAACAGAAAAAAAAAGCATTAAAGATGTGGGACCGAGGGATAAATCTAGTGTGATTTTTGGTTGGATTATGAAGTTGTAGTTAGGGTATTTAAAATAGAAAGATTTCAATTGTAGGAAATGATGTAAAACATGTTGAGGATAAGTTGTGTAATAAAGTCGATAATTCACTTGTTGGATGTCACGCGATCTCATTGCGAGGAGGAATCTTTTTCTTGTCTCTGTTTTTATAAATACGGTGTTCTGACGGGTTTTTTATTTACGTCTCGGATTATTGAATACTTTCGGTGTTTGATTGGACGGTTAGAGGTTGCAAAAGCAATCGCCCTCTAATTAAAACATTTATTTAGGCATTAGTTCAATTTGGATTAAATCTCGCGAAAAGCCACGGTGGCTGTCTCTCGCGCGTCTTGGAAAGACATTCCTAATGCCTGTTTTTCTGAGGGAGGGATGCATTATCAAGTGAGATGAGCTGCAATGTTTGCGGCTGACTATTTTGGAAAATTTGCAATCGTGGCAAGTGGAGTAAAGTTTGACTAAGCTATTTAATGAACAAAGTATATAATGGATTTGGTGAATGGTTATATTATATAACATTTTGATAAATGGATGAATTTGAAGAGTGTATGTATGTGGTTGATGCACATTTGTTTCATATTTTTACTTAAGTTATAAAGTATTACATTTGGTGAGTAGTTATTTATATTTGGTAGGGTAGGTTTGATAAACAGGTAGTTATCTTGATTAATAAGTGAGTTATCATTTTATAAATGCGTACTTTAATGTTTGATGAACTGGTATACTTGATAAATGTGCATATTTTCATACTTCAAAGACAAGTTGTACCTATTAGTTTCTTCAAGCTTTTAGTTGCTGATAATTATATTAACATTCTTTAGAGCGCATGTCCTATGGACGAAATCGTTTATACATACTTTCACTGTTTGAAATGTTACAATCATAAAGATATAGTTATGACTAGAGGGGGTCATAGCTTGTTGCCGCTCTTGTACATCCATGTGTCAACTAGGTATTGTTATCTCAGTATATTTCAGGGAACCTCCGTTCGGGTGAAAGCGATAGCTGTTGGATAAATGCTTGTTGGGTTATCAGAAGACCGTGTAGTCTTCGATGAGGTTACTTGTAAATATTATAGCGAAATAGTAAGTTTAAAAATAGAATGAGGCTAAACTAAAAAAATGAGACAAAGATAAAAATAATAACTTAAAGCATTGAAACAGCATAAAGTGAAATAGTAACTTACAAACTATACATACATATTTACGAATTATGTAGATAGATATAGTATTACTGGATTATGTATATCAAATAAGAATACTGTCAGCTCATGTTTTGTTTTCGGCGTGGTAATTTTACGCTTAAAACTCATAAGAGATATCATGAGGTTCGCTTTCTGTAAAAGTTATTAGCTTTAACAGTTAATTGATTTATTACATTATTTATTTATTATACACTCAACAAGTAAAAGTATTTTGTTTTGACAAAATCCAAAGAAGTACCTATTGGATTAATAAGGCAAGGTACGAAGCATTGGCTGGATTTTACAACATTTAAAGTTTCCTGTTCATTTTTATCATTGAGTTAATTTGAGGCGGAAGGATCCTCTGGAAAATTTTTAAGATTAAGTTATTAGTAAGAAAGTATATTTTGATTAGGTTAGTTTAAAATGTACAGCCGGTAATTTAAAAAAAATATATATATTTAATTTTACATAATAGGTGAAGCTGGTTGATGCACCAAAAATCGAATTATCATAGGAATTTAATTAAGCTAACATTTTTATTTATTATCAACTTCAAATATACAGTAGCAAACTGATTAGTTGGAATACATGCAGTGATTGGAATATTTAAGTTCCGATAGAAGAATCTATATCGTGGCTTGTTCCTTTATGGACAAGAATATTTTTTTTTGACTCGTGGGACCACTTACACAAAATATCAACGTTCGGTTTGGAGGTCTTCCATGGCTATTCCTACAGTTCCATGAGGTATTGAAGAGGTTAACACTTTGTCGCTCATCACATCAACCAGCACGGCATTTGGGTATGATGGATGGATGTAGATAGGTACACATTTGATGGGGGGGGGGTTTAGTGGTTTGTATCAATAGGAACCAGGGGTTGAATGAGGAAGGCTGAGGACAGTACGTGTGGTGCTTACTAGGGAAGGTTTATGTTCAACAGTGACCTTATGATGATGACGATGTAGATGACGATGATGATGATGATGGACGTACGAGGACGAATCTTTTACGAAACGAATAAAGGAAAATCGAACAGATGCGGGTCATTACGGTTAACATATAAAATAATGTATAAGGTACCTACTTTCTTCTAATCTTTATGATCGATCAGCTTGTGATAGAGATCTTGATGTCGTAGAGAATAGAGATGTATCGAACGGAATATTTATTTCATTTTTTTTCCTGCTATTATGTTGATATCGCTTTTCTCTATGAAAAGGAATTAATGATAAACTAATAGGTATCATTCGGCGGCGAGTCGCGACTGTGTCGTTCCCAGGGTCGAATTTGGTAGTTCTGCTTATGTTACTCGAAACGACAAAGTACGCCATATGGTGCATATTATGGCTAAAATAAAATATATAAGTATCATGTGAAATTATAAATCAAAGATTCTTTTTGCATGTAGATATTATATGGTTAAGAGGCACAAGTGACGCAACTACTGTACCCTGGCGTTTGTTTAACATTGTCCATTAGTACTTCAGAATGTGGATTTTGCTAGAAAAAAAAAAAAAACAATAGGTAATTGTAAGAAATATGGGAAGCGTAATCTGCATTAAAAGAAAAAGTTTGAGTTGGAAGCAACCAGGCATAGGATTTTCATACATCCGTAATCACGTTCCTTTCAACTCTCTAACTATCACGGTTCACGATACGCCGTTCACGGTTCAGGCCGTGACGCACGTGCAGACGGACAGACGGACGGAGAGCAGAGGTTTAGAAAATAGGGTCTCGTAGGCACCCTTCGAGGGGTACGGAACTGGAGAAAACTAAATTATAATAATGATAATAGGTTTTCTAGGTTACCAAGTAAAATTACTTCTCTTAGGTCGGATTGTATTATGATGGATGCTTATGAAACAAAATTAAATGAACGGTCTACTCAAAGTGTTTTATGTTTGCAGGATCCAAGGATGTTGGAAATGAATAAATGAGGAAAAGAAAGACCCAAAACTAGGTATGGGTCAGGGACACAAAGTCCCAAGGAAGGAAAGCCCCGAGGTTACGGGCTATGGACAAAAAGTCCTATAGGAGGAAGGAGGTAGACCCTAGGATAAGGGTCATTAAAAATTTGGATCTGGAGGGAAAGAACCCTAGGATAAGGGTCATTAAAAATTTGGATCTGGAGGGAAATAAGGACAATCACATATGTATCCCGGTAGAAGAGAGACGCGCCAAGGCTCGGAATCCGCGATTTTCCAATAAGAAGGGAAGAAGAAAATATGTGCGTAAAACTATTGCGTTGAAAGTGTATGAAAATGTTTTGTGATTTAAATCGAGAACTGGCGGCGATTAACTTTAAGTTTAGAGAGTTTATTTTATCAAAAGGACAAGAAGTTCACTTACACATATTCATATTAAGAATCGCTCCCGATTCTAAATATAAATATAGAAGAAAACATAATCTTTAAAGGTATGGTGACTATACAATAATATAAAAAGTCAAAACACGTTATATTCGTTAACAAACTATACCTACATCTAGCTAAGATATCTATGGTGTTTGACACTGTTTGATTAAACTTTAAACTTTGTAAAAGATTTTTCCTCCAGTATGAGTTTCGGCAAGTACATTATGTAGTAGAGCTAGGTAGTTTACATACCATAATTAGTCCTAGCTTTATGTAATTGTAGCATAATAGGTATGTTCGTTTTGTGTACCATATTTATGAGATTTAGCTTTAAAGTGATGCGTGTATGTACGGACTTTAATAGTATTTTCCTAACAAATAGACATATTTTGAATTTGTATAATTGACTTATATAATATAGTTCATCAGTTTTCTTATATAATTCTTTAGTGGGAAGGAGAGTCTAGTTGGAACAGAACTTTTAACAATTTATTTTGAGATACTTGAAACCCTTTAAAGTAGTTTTTAGTAATTAGTTTTACATGCTCATCCCCAAATCTCTATTGAGTGTTCCTGTAAAATATTGGCTTGTGAGTTATAATTGATGCTTCGGACTTTATGCATATACCTACCTTCTTTGATTAAATTGAGGCCTCCTTTAGTTGCTACTGGTCTCGCAATTTTTGATATCTTTATGATTTTTGAAAAATTATTTATAAATTTAGAGTGTCTGCATCTTTTTATTTTAATATTAGCGGAAGAGAACAGAAAAATGAATTTTAGATTAAAGGCTAAATTTGAGTGCTACTGTAGACTGGCAGGTAAAGTTGCGAGGGTAAATAGTTTGGAATTGAATTGAGTTTATCTGCTATTTTCTAATTATATCGGATGGAAAGGGGTGCTGCGAGTGCTCTAAAATTAAGTTGCAATCATAATCAATACCAATGTATCAATAAAACTGTATATTCCTTCTAGTTAAGTTAGCAAGAATATTAATTTAATTAATTACTATCTTAATTTTTTTTTTGTTTTGTTGAACTAAGTCTTTGTCATTTTGGTTGTGAAGTTTACATGTTACTTAAGTTTTAATTTTTTTTTAAAAGCGATGAGACTCGCTTAAAACAGGATGGCCGAGCTGTAAGCTTGGCCCATATTAATTATCTATAAAACATAGTTGGCGCCACTCAAATCATAACATCATATTAGAAGGCGTCATTGATTGGCTGAAGTTGTTCAACATCTGATCGATAAACGTACTGTATATAAAATTCTTATAGTTTTTAGTTGATGAATTGTAGCATAATAAAGGATAATATTTGTAATCAATATATAAGATGAAAACATCTTTATTACTTAGATGATTTGTGAAACGAGCTTGATGATTTGTATATTAGTCACTAAGTTTATTCATTGTACAATTTGGATTGGCCGATAACGATAAGATAAAAAGGGGAGTGGCTAATAAACGTGGAGAGGTTACCTGTAAGAGTGGTTTTAAAACGACGACATTCAAAAATATACTAACGTAAGAGGAACAACATTTATTTGACACAAATGTAAAAGTTAATAAATTTAAATATGAAATAAAAGTGTAATAATTTATCATAAAGATTGTGTTTGTGATTTCGTCAGACCTTACCCAAAAATTGACTTAATTGTTTTTAACCCCCGACCCAAAAAGAAGGGTGTTTGTTATAAGTTTGACGTGTGTATCTGTGAATGTCTGTGGTATCGTAGCTCCGAAACTAATGAACCGATTTTAATTAATTTTTTTGTTTGAAAGGTGGCTTGATCGAGAATGTTCTTAGCTATAATCCAAGAAAATCGGTTCAGCCGTTTGAAATTTATCAGCTCTTTTCTAGTTACTGTAACCTTCACTTGTCGGGGGTGTTATAAATTTTTCATTTACACTTGTTGAAAAATGTTCTTACGGTTTTCGAGGGGAAAAGGGGTAGGTATATAAAAAATCTAATTCCACGCGATCGAAGTCGCGGGAGTAAGCAAGTTACATGCTAAAATCACTACCCATATTACAAATGTGAAAGTGTGCAGTTTGTTTGTTGGTTTGCTAGTTTGTTGGTTTGTCCTTCAGCCACACCGCAACGGAGCAACGACGGATCGACATGATTTTTGCATGGTTATAGATAAAGACCTGAAGATTTAGCTTTTTAAAGAACTAAATCCACCCGGACGAAGTCACGGGCCATCAGCTAGTACCTACCTAATGATTTATGTAAAATTTTAGAAAGCGGGAAGTTGAAAAAAGTTTAAAAGGAAATTAAACATTGGTTGTGTCAACATCACAACCTAACACTCTCTTTAAATAAAATTTACATTTCTCCGTAGAACAACTTTCAAATAGATTACATGGGCTTCGAAGGGGTTTAGGGCTCTGCGCTGGGGTGTCTTTAGAAAGGTCAAAATGTTTTGTAGACCGACATTTTATTGAGGATGCAAATTTATGTACCAGAGTTAGAGTATATTGTACCTTTTTACTTCGCTTACTTTCACAAATTGTGTCTTGAGTTACAATAAATAATTGATAATAATATTCATCACCAGTTTTAAGACCTTTCTTTCATTCTTTTTTTGGATAACACGATTTTTCTCAAGATAATTAAAACCCACACTAAAAAGACGCCATTTAAATATGCACGCCTGCTTTTTAAATAACACCATAAAAAATTTAATGGATTTTTTACTTTACTTAAGAATGTTATTAGGGATAAATACAATAGTAACGACACGAGTTACATAATATTTAGGTACTTACGCAAATAAGATTTTAACCAATTATTGATATTTATATGGATATTGTAGGAAGCTCATTTAATAAAATGCATAATATTTGTGCGTGTTAATTATCGAATTCTAACCAAGCTGATTTTTTTATGTTAAAAATATTGGCAGACATTATATCTGGGTATTTATAACATCGGCCAAGTCATTATTCTCCCATTCACTTTAGAAGAAGTAGGCGTAGCCAGATTTTTATAAATGAATGAATGAATATATTTTTATTGTACATCACAAAATTATTACAGACAAGTGTAAAGTAAAAATTAAAAATTTATAACACCCCCGAAAAATGAAGGTTACAGTAACTAGAAAAGAGCTGATAACTTTCAAACGGCTGAACCGATTTTCTTTGATTATAACTAAGAACACTCTCGATCAAGCCACCTTTCAAACAAAAACAATCTAAATTAAAATCGGTTCATTAGTTTAGGAGCTACGATGCCACAGACAGATACATAGATACACAGATATACACGTCAAACTTATAACACCCCTCTTTTTGGATTGGGGGTTAAAAACACATACAAAACAAAACAAAAATATAGGCAGGTACAATTTGGCAGTATTATCGCTACCCAGCGATCTCTTCCAGGCAACCAAAGAGGTGCAAAGGACATAGCTTTAGAATATTAAAGGTAGGTAGTGCAAGTATTTATGTATTTATTTATTATAATAGTCAATTATAGGTAGGTAACATGTAGTAATTTATGTCAAAACCAGCTCCCATAACTTTATTTTTGTTACCTCTGTAGTTAACTCTGTTATTTTATTATACTCTCATAATCACGTACATTCACGTTTCAAGGAACGTGGAATACCAATACACGAGTATACAGAGTCCCAAAGGTATTCTGTAGGATCGTGTGGACTTTCCAAAGGGATTTTCTATAGTAGATACTAGTTTATTTTGAGTCTAAAGTTTAGCTATGAAATTCACTGTAGACCATTTCAACTATTACATTAAAGGCTACGTTTAAACACGAGTCTGTGAGCCATTCAAACTTCGGTCTCAACAATTAGTCGACTAAACTGAGTCACTCGTTGCTCTGAAACCAAATTATTCACTATAATTATTATGCTCTTTACAGACATAGAATTTTGTTAGCAGACGTTAGGTACTTTGCGTAAGTCCATGAATTATTACACAAGGAACTGAAAACTTAATTCGGTATAATCCGTTGAAACCCGTTGAAACGTTTTGCTCTGACACCCTAGAATACTTGTGTAGTACCAATCTGCACGAAAAGACTAGGTAGATAGGTACTCTTCATAATTTTTGTGGGACTCCACATTTATAGCACCTCATTGGCACCGACTCCAAAAATATTACTCCAACTAGCTGATGCCCGCAGCTTCGCCCGCGTGGATTGGTCAGATCCTCTGCAGCATCAGGATTGAGGAGTTGGAATCCAAATTTTTTATGAAACAATGTCACAAAGTTCCTCTATCGATTAAAAAAGAAATGACGCAAATCGGTTCAGAAATCTCGGAGATTTCGGTGTACATAGGTAGAAAAACACAACTCCCTTTTTGAAAGTCGGTTAAAAAAGTAGCCTATGTTACTCCCTGGTCAATTCTCTACTTGTCTGTGAAAATCCCGTCAAAATCGGTTAAGCCATTCCGAAGATTAGCCTTTTCAAACACACAGACAGACAGACAAAAATTTTAAAAACGTGTGGTTCAGTGTTGGTATCGTTCATATAACCATATGAGTTTAATATGAGGTAGTTATTTCGAAATTACAGACAGACACTCCAATTTTATTTATTAGTATAGATTAATATAGATAATAACAGGTCGGCAGAACCTACGTAAAAGACTGTACCGAATCTTAACATGCATAGACCGGATCCAATAAACGACGTTTGCCTCTATTGATATTCGACACAATCACTAGGTAAGTACTACAAGGGGTTGATTCCGACAAGATAATACGAATACGAAAACTTCCTCTCGACTGCGTACAATGTTGCTTTTAATTCCACCGACGTAGACTTGGAGTAACTAGATACCGCACGCCGTCCGTCCATGTGTAGTGGCGTAACAATAGAGTGGCAATACGGTCAAAATGCGACGGAACCACGACGAAGGCCCACGGTTCTTGAGGACCAGGGACTGAAAAATACCTTAAAGCCTAAAAGGGGTTGATTCCAACAAGATAATTCGAAAACACAAACTTTTTTCCATTCCTTACAATGTTGCTTTTAATTCCACCAACACGAACATTGAGTACCTAGCTAGATATCGCAAGCCGTCAGTCCAGGCACGCCCGGAGCTAACTTTGAGCTAACCGAATTAAAAAAAACCGGCCAAGTGCGAGTCAAAAACTGTTATGTAAAAGAATAAATAAAAATCTGTTTTAAAATGTATAGAAGAAAGAAGAAAGAAGAAGAAGATGTAACCACAAATTCATGGTATTCGGATTTATTCCTTTATTTGTGCTATATGTCTTACCTAAATACCTCATGATTCTAGGTCAACGGGAAGTATCCTATAGGTTTTCTTGACAAACACGACGGACGGACGGACGGACAGACAGATAGACAGATAGACAGATAGACAGAAGACAGACAGAAGACAGCCAGATTTCCAGGGTTCCGTTTTCCCTTTTGAGGTACGGAACCCTAAAAAATTATTAAAAATTCTCTCAATCGTAGAAGTAAAAAAATAAAAAAATAAACGATTTTGAATAAATGATTTTGAGTTTGAGTTTCCAGCTATTCTAAGTCCGTATCCACCGACTTCTAGAATTCGAGCTCGCACGCTCGATAAGTGTGAGCGAAATAAAGTTTCTAAATTAAATCGAGAACTTTGTAGGAGTGTGTTCCGGAATCAAGCGTCTCTTGTGCTCCCTAAATATGGATATCGAATTAGTTACGTTTGGAGTTCTCTGGGGCTGGTTATTGAATCTTCAATAGGTACTTCACATGAAATAAGTATTATTATTACTTTCATAATATAAAATCAACGTTATGCAAAAATATCAAGGATCATATTTATGTGGAAAGACTATCAAAATATAAAATAAGATCTTTGCGTAGGTTTTGGGAGGACATTCCAATAATTCGATAAAATTATTTAAATAATACTTACTTACCTGTTTTATTTTTAGTGACTCTTATACAATATAATAATTTTGAAGAGTGAATTTTATACAGAACCCTCTCAAATTCCCGGCTCTATCCAGTAGTTTCGTTTTCCTATGCACAATCAACCGACATTCAACCATGTGTCGGGGGACGAATGGAGTTAAAAACTCAGTTGACGCAAGTTTGCACAAGTTCCGCCTGTTTTGATACGATTTCATTTAACAATCTTGCTTCTCATTGGTATCTGTCACGGAACTCTACATAAGGTAATAGAAATGGTATCTGTTGTCTTTAGGGAACAGTCATACAAAAACTATAGCTTATACCTGCAACTTCGCCCGCGGGGTTGAATTATAAAAAGTATTTTCTTAAGGGATAAAATATAACTATCTGCATGCCTTTCGGCCAGATCCGTCCAGTAGCTAGTTGCGGTGATAGATCAGTCAGTCAGTCAGTCCAGTCCAGTCAGTCCTTATCCTTTTTAACCCCCGACCCAAAAAGAGGGGTGTTATAAGTTTGACGTGTGTATCTGTGTATCTGTCTGTGGCATCGTAGCTCCTAAACTAATGAACCGATTTGAATTTAGTTTTTTTTGTTTGAAAGGTGGTTTGATCGAGAGTGTTCTTAGCTACAATCCAAGAAAATCGGTTCAGCCGTTTGAAAGTTATCAGCTTTTTTCTAGTTACTGTAACCTTCACTTGTCGGGGGTGTTATAAATTTTTAATTTACACTTGTATACATACAAGATAATTTGAAAAGATGTATAGTGTATTATACTTGGAATCGGAATCAACGTAAATTAATCTGCAACGCAACGCAAATAAGTCTACTTTTACAATAACGGAATTATGGGTTCGTCGGCGTGGTGACAACCTCTCACTTTTACACTTCTGCACTTATTTTGATTCCTGTGTATCTTTCATCTTTTACAAAAATGTATACATTCATTTCTATCCATCCATACAACCAAAAAGATGAAGAAGAATCAAAAACAACCAGTTTATTTGAACGTTCAAACTCTACAAAAAATCGAATCAAAAGTGATTAGGTAAGTAAATTTCTACCTGAATGAAGTCTAGCAAAATGATAGGTAAACTTAAAGTAGACCGTACACCGTAAATCACATCACACTAATATTATAAAGGAGAAAGTTTGTATGTGTGTGTGTGTGTGTATGTTTGTTACTCCTTCACGCAAAAACTACTGGACAGATTGGGCTGAAATTTAGAATTGAGATGGGATTATACCATGGATTAGCACATAGGCTACTTTTTATCCCGGAAAATCAAAAAATTCCCACGGGAATTTTAAAAAACCTACATCCACGCGAACGAAGTCGCGGGTATCAGCTAGTTATTCTATAAAGCAATGGAATATAAAACTTATCCATTAGCAAAATTGCACGACTAAAACGATTTGATTCATGACAAAGCGTTCAAAAAGCTATCCCAAATGGCATAACTCATGTCGGTCGCTCCATAATCTTTATGTTCTAACCGCCAGCGTCTAGGATTAGTCTAGAATTTATTATACCTGGATGGCTAGCATTGCTTTGTTCTGTCAGAGTAACTGCCTCTTAACTTGGATAAGAGGATGCGTCAGATGTCTGTTGCCCAAAAGCATTAAGAAGATATACTAATGTGCCTGATTTATGATCTTCTGTTTATAATATACTAGCCGATGCCCGCGACTTCGCCCGCGTGGATTTAGGTTTTTTGATATCCCGCGGGAACTCTTTGATTTTCCGGGATAAAAAGTAGCCTATGTGCTAATTCAGAATATTATCTATCTCCATTCTCAATTTCAGCCAAATCCGTTTAGTAGTTTTTGCGTGAAGGAGTAACAAACATACACACACACACACACACACACACACACACACATACAAACTTTCGCCTTTATAATATTAAGTGTGATAAAGTTTAGTTTTTATTCGTATAAAAACAATTTTCATAAGTCAGTGTGAAATATTCAAGATGTAAGCGGAACGCTAGCAACGAACACAGGTGATAGTAATGATGATTACTTAGAAGTCATTGAACGTTGCGTAGATAAGTGCCATTTAGCTCGGTAGGTTATATGGTATTATGTATAAAGCGTGTTTGAAAAATACTAAATCACAAAACTACACGTTTAAGGCAATTGGTATTGGATTATGTTTAGGTAGTATAATAATAGCGCTAAGTGTTCGCTATCGTTCTAATTGCACCCTGTATATTAATACTGGTGGAGGGACTCCGCTCCTTTTTATTCCGAAAAATCCCTTTTATTTTCAGGATAAAAACCTTACAACCCTGATTAAACGAATTTATTCATAGAATTCAGAATATGAATTTTTTTATTGAGTTACTTTATTGAGCTTCTAAAATTAAAACTACTAGAAACTGAATGAAATTACAAAGATTCAACGAAAATTATTAAGTGTTAGCTCACAAAGTCAGTCAAAGTAAATCAATTTAGAGTAGAATTTTGGTCTTGAACCTTGACGCTAATGTTTCTTTACAAAGTTACAAAACCTTCATACAAAAGCTTTGTATTTCATATTTACTTTACCAAATCGCTCACATCAACCATTAATATTAATATATTAGTAGATTTTTATTAACATCAGACATTTAACTTTGTAAACAAAACTCCCGTATCAAAAATCTCTTAATAAATCCAACTTAAACAAAGGAAATTCGAAAAAAGAATTATGATAACAAAGAAAAAGCCTACCTAAGAAAACGGACTAAAGTTTTCACAAGCTCTTGAGAAGGCAAACGGAAACAAGGCTTTCTAGTAGCAAATATAATATCATTTGCATAAAACAACAAGCCTACGATATAATATCAAACTTAACAAAATATTAGCCTCTCCTGTTACAACAGAAGCCTTAGCATAAGATTTTATATCTCATAATATTTATGTTGATAGAATTCGAGTATAGAAGCTCTAAAGCGCTATTGTAAAATGAACCTTAAAAGCTTTGTTTGGAAGCTCAATGTTGGCTGTGCATATGCAACCAGCACACCGGCAACAGCATACAACAAGCGAAAATCTTACGAAATTAAAATCGATTGTGCAGATTTTTTGACTTTAAATCAAGGACCTTTAGCGGAGGACTTATCGACTATTATCTTGCTCAAGAAAGGATAATTGATAATATGTAATTCCGTGCGAATAAAAGAGACAAAAATATATACTGTTATCGCCCTACTTTCTTTTCTCTAGTTTGTTGCAGCAATACGAGCTAAGAAAAAATATACTAACTGCTAATCTCTTGGTGGTCAAAACTGCGTAGTTTTCGCAAGGATTAGTAATTAATTTATGACGGGTGATTACTCGCCCGTCGCTTTCGAACACTCCCTCTTCTGTATTCTGAGACTCCCTCATAGCCAAACGACAAAACTATCCCAACTACACATTCGCTTCTCGTCGCTCGCCAACTCGTCTCTAGTTTTTAGCTCCATTCGTTCCTTGCTAATCATCGGCAGTCAGACAGCTAGCTTATGCCCAATTCACTCCAATGTTATTGCATTTGACGCTCGAATTCTATTAACGTTTGTAAGAACTGAGATGTAAGTAACTCATGCTAAACACACAGTTCTAGGATATGTTTATGCATTCCGTTAGAAGTTTCGTAATACTTTATACTACTTATGAAATATTACTCGAGTCGGTTTGCGCAGTGAGAGACGGAGAATTTTGTAATTCAGGAAACTTCAAAACAGAACGAGTTCCTATTTCGAACTTAAAGCTCCGTCAGAGTAGTGATTTTTATTTTTAACCGACTTCGAAAAAAGGAGGAGGAAACACATTTTAATTTTTTTTAAATGATGTTACCATAAATACGCGGTATTCAGATTTACTCCTGTACTTGTGCTATAAGACCTACCTGCCTGCCAAATTTCATGATTCTAGGTCGACGGGAAGTACCCTATAGGTTTTCTTGACAGACGACAGACGGACGGACAAAGTGATCCTATAAGGGTTCCGTTTTTCCTTTTGAGGTACGGAACCCTAAAAATCATACAACAATATCCGTATAGTTTATACAATGTGGTTGTAAAAGTTTACTTGAATAAAAAACTATATCTTTACCGTCGAATATTCGGCGTTGCTGATCCAGAGCTATAACTCTAGCCTGAGGTCACCACATTTAGGAAATCAGCCGAGCAAAATTGGGCTAATCCAAACACTATGATCCACAAAACCATTGCATTATCAACCATAAAATAAAGTAATATAAGTTTCTTTATAGCTTGGCACGATATCTAAATCAAAACGAATTTTGTAGGGACAGCGAGCTAATTAACCTACTGCTATGTCGGATGTAATACAGTTTGCGATATCCCTTAAGGATACGATGATGTCCGCCCTTTATTAAGTCCCGGGATTCTTGTGGTCCAGAGAATTTGGGATATTAAAAACGAGAAAAAACCGGATAACATAAAAAATATTCCCCTATAAAAACTGCCATACCCCTTCCAGCTAAGCTAGAATTAACCACTAGGTAAGATTGCAGTCAAGAGCTAACTTGTATCTGAATTTAAAAAAGATATAGTAAGTAAATAGAGCTATTAAGTAATCTATGACACTGACTATGTGCTACTTTAAAATACAAAGATGACTGATTCAAAACAACTGTTCTGTTTGGCGACCATCTAAATATATAAAAGGTAAAGGTCTGACTGACTAAAATCTATCAACGCGGAGCTCAAACTACAGGACGGATCGGGCTGAAGCATGCAGATAGCTATTATGACGTAGACATTCGCTAAGAAAGGATTTTTGAAAATTTAACCTCTAAGGGGGTGAAATAGGGGTTAGAAATGTGTATAGTCCACATGAATTAAATGGAGTAGTAACGTGAACTTACAAATCCTAGAAAACTCCTACAACTTCGTCAGGGTGGTTTTTAAAGATCTCTTTAAAACACTTCGAAAAAAAAATGGTGGTCTCAAAGCAGCTGTTATGTTTGGCGGCCACTTTAAATATGGAAATAACGTAAATGTTGCTTCCGTCCGAAAAAAGATCTAATAGTTTCAAATCGTGTCTAAAAATTTTTTGCTTCAAAAAGTTCGTTTCAGAGTAGATTTAAAACCCAAATCTTTCCAAGGTTAATTATTATTATTCCCGGTCACGTCTTGATGAACCTTAGTCGAATAATTCCCGGGTCATTGGTTCTAAGTAGGGAACTTTGCGATATTGAGGGTCTTGCGAATTGCTGATACGGTGTTATTAGATTCCCCATCGCTGCTTCTCAATTATTTCTAACATCATTATTATAATTGTACCAGAACACTGATAGTTATGGACTTGCTTTCAATGCGGCTTGTCTGCGTGATTTTTTTTTAAAGGTTCCTTTAAAATTAAAGTTCCTTTAGTCTCAAATGAAGCTTAAATAATGTAATCTTATAAACTTACGATTAATACTTACGATTAACTTACAAATATTGTAAGTCTACGGGAGCTCTATAAGGTTGAATGGAAGTGCCAATATTATCCTGAAGGTGATAGCAGACAGTCAGAACAGCACTTTCAAAGCGCAATGAATGTCTGTATTAGTTTGTAACTAAATTAATCATTTATTATTGTATAAACTAACATAGTTCTCTTACTAACACATATCATTTATAGTTACTAACGTAGGTTAAGACAGTTACTGCTTATATTCTGGACCTTTGGAGTTATTGGAAAAATAAAAAGTTCAGTTCAGGCAAATCCATAACTCTTGGTCTATCATCCAACTTACCTATTTATTTATGAGCGTGTCAAAAATAACAAAGCGTGAAAAACAAACGGAAGAATCTATTAGTCCTAACAGCCAAAAGCGTTGTATTTCTCACATACACAACTCGAATAAAAGTGTTCTCGTATTTCTATGATGATATTGGGTTGCTACGGAGGGCGGGCGGAATTTCTATTAGGCGACTATAAAACGTTTTTACTACATACCTACTACTATGTGGAGTTTTAACACCTTTTGAATTACTTACTAAAAATTGTTAAACGTGAACAGTGTACAAAATTAAATAATAGGTAAGTACATAATAAAAAACAGTGTATCTACAAACAAACACATTGTTATTAATATTTATAATATGGGTAGTGATTAAGCACAAGATTTTCCGGGATAAAAAGTAGCCTATGTCATTTTCCAGATCTTTAAATGTACATATACATACATAGGTATATGGTTGTATTTACATTATTCAATTAGTGTATTTTAACCCCCGACCAAAAAGAGGGGTTTTATAAGTTTGACGTGTGTATCTGTGTATCTGTCTATGGCAACGTAGCTCTCAAAATTGTTACGTATAAACTCTTGAGTGATTTCCATTATAAGTATATAAACTAGTGTAAATCAAAAATTTATAACACCCCCGACAAGTGAAGGTTACAGTAACTGGAAAAGAGCTGATAACTTTCAAATGGCTGAACCGATTTTCTTGGATTATAGCTAAGAACACTCTCGATCAAGCCACCTTTCAAACAAAAAAAACTAAATTAAAATCGGTTCATTAGTTTAGGAGCTACGATGCCACAGACAGATACACACGTCAAACTTATAACACCCCTCTTTTTGGGTTGGGGGTTAAAACACATCTGTTTATTCAATAGAAGACCACAAGTTCAGGCAAGCCTATCATAACACCATTATAAATCTCATACATTTTTATGACCCCATCCAAAACAATTTACGCAAACATTAATACCAGAAAGTGGGCGAAAGTTTGTCAAAATTCATGAACTTAGGAATCCTTCACCAATATTTCGGTAAGTAGTGTGCTTAGTACGAGTAGGTACGTATAACATTTTAACGTTTTGCGTCATCACGCCTCATACGCATGGCTAAGATTTGGAATACTCTTCCGCGATCTGTGTTTTCTATTAATTACAACCCGGATATCTTTAAAACAAGACGAATTTAATGAGTAATGACGTATCATTTATCAAAATCGGTTCAGTACTTTTGATCGTACATAATAAAGGACATAGGTAATATACAAGTCATGTGTTTGACTTGTATATTTGTAACCCTCCTTTGTGCTTCGCCGTAATCGGGTAAAAATAAAGAATGAAGCCGGAATGAAAGCGAAAACAAATACCGAGCTTTTGAAAAGTATCAAGTAAAATAAATGCAGGGTACAAAATGTCCAGGCCCAAATGTCTACAAGAAACAAATAACTCGCGAAAGAATAACACGTGAACGAAACTAAATTCCCAACATCTGCTGGCCGCCGGGAACCTAGCCCACATGGATATAGGGTTACAAAACGTGATATGAATGAAATACATATTTCTTTTAATCGAGTGTTTAGCTTTAGGTACATTATGATCGCCTATAGTTGAGCCCCTATGGACGGTGAGGTCGTTGCAGTGGCGTAGGTATCGGGTAGGCAAGTGTTTTTACCTCCACTTGCTCGTAAAATGTTACTTTACAAAAGAAAGGATTTAATTGTAGAGGACTGTAATCGGGCCTTTACTGGCCGCATTTCCAAGAGGACTGTAATGGAAATTGCTGGACAGTTTCGTACTGATGATAATTTATATATTTTGTTTTAAATATTTTTCTTTGTAATTTGTTTTTAACTTTATTTATTTATTTTTAACAATTGGTGTGTTTCAGACTGTATGGTTCATGAGTTTAAGTTTTTTATGTTTCCTCGCAAATGGAGGTAAAGCACTATACAAGTCTCGGGTGAAACAGCAATTACCGACCTCGTTTAGTTTAAAAGGACTCGGCTGGCATCTCGTCCTTTCAAAATCACTTGAGAAGTCCTCGGCTTCGCCTCGGCCTTCCAATATTACTCGGCCAGTAATCGCTTTATTTCAGGCCTGGACTGTAATGCACTATTATATGACTGATCTTTTCCTGTCGTTTATAATGTATGGTTAGCTGAACATAAATCCTATATTTATAGGTTTTTACATTTCTGTATGTCAGCCTCGTTGTACCATATCTTATCCTACAATTCTATCTATCTAAGTGCCTCTGTTATGCCACTTCTAGTGTACATAATGTTAGACGACAATATAAAGAGGTATTGAAACGCTATAAATTAGCCGGTTTATCTCGCTGACCATTCGCGGCACATGCTCACGGATTACGTCTTGCAGACGAGAATTCTTTATTCCGCTTAAATGCTGCTCCAAATCTAACTTGCAGCCGTTGATAGGATTAGCGTTTGAGGCCGTTCCCAAGGAGGGTTTATACAAATAATACATAAGACAAAGCACAAAGGATTAGCAAACTGAAGTGGCAATGGCCAGGTTATGTTTGTCGCAGAACTGACGGCCGATGGGGCAGACGTGTTCTGGAGTGGAGGTAAGCGCAGTGTGGGACGATCTCCAGCCTGCTGGACCAATGACCTGAAGCAGATGGCGGGGAGCGGGTGGATGGGGAAGGCAAAGGACTGTGTTTCGTGGCACGCTCTTGGAAAGGCCTATGTCCAGCACTGGACGCATATAGGCTGATGGAATGGAATAATACAAGACCGCCCTGCCCATACTACTGCCTATATTATCGGTAAAATTGTGAAAGTGTGTGATTTGTCCTTCAACCACATCGCAACGACACAACAAACCGACGTGATTTTTGCATAGTTAAAGACCTGGAAAGTGGCATAATCACTTTTTATCCCGGAAAATCAAAGGTTCCAATCATTAATCATTGTTTAATGATTCCCCAAATTTTTTGCGATTTTTTTTCTCCAGATTGAAACAGATCTCTTGTAGTCTCACATTTGTATTGAATAATGTTTTTGATGTTCTGTTAATATAAAAACAGATAATTTTAGATTTATTTCAAGATTTGTTAAAAAATGAACCTTCCTCTAACGTTATTTGAATATTTCATAACTTTATCTGGTTATGAACAACATTCCTAAGTTCCGGCCCTTCTGGAAGAAGATTAGATTACATCCAATGATTTATTTTTCGCAAACATCCACTTCGTGGAAACTTCGCCGTTTCTATGGCTTAACCAAAAACGAGAAGCCGAAAAAACTTATTCAAAAGGGACGCTGTTGATTTAGGTCGGTATCATAAATTTGTTATGTAAACATATGAAAATGATATGCGCTTGGCGGAGGTTCTGGTCAGCGAAAAATTTACTGTTCTCCATCGGGTCCGATATGCCGAACATCTTTACTTAGGTAAAGGGTAGAGCGGCTAGTGGGATAATGTTAGTTTTCTATCTATAAATTATCTTTATGAAGCCACGGTGTTATTGTTGATCGATTTGTTAGACTACTATTAGATTTATGTTGCAATTTTTACGAATCATCTTAAAAATTTTAGCGATAATAACCAAAATCGATAGATAGATCGAATATTTTTCCTTTCTGGTTCCGCTTTCGCACTAGAAGCGTTTTTCCTTCGTACATAAACCGCTGACGCAGCTCTTTGCCAGATTAGATTCTAGCCAGCCGAGCTCACTATACAATTTAAACAGGCCACCCAGGTGAGTGAAGGGTTGACTGTCTGCATTTCTGGTGATATAATAAATGAGAATATATTCTATTAATCCAGTTAAATACTTGGGTAGCCCCTGAAACTGTCATTAAAATAATGTTCAGTTACTAATAATCCATTTAAAAGCATTAACGATAGATTTTGAAAACTTCACTTAAAACGAAAAACAATTTTACGGGCCTAGATTCACGAAGACTTCAGGGCTCACCTTTTGTGAAAAAGAAAAGTTTTAGTTGTAAATAAATGCATTTTTGCTAAAATTTAGATCATAAATCAACAAGAGGCCAAGGAGAATTTTTTCTTGCATTTTGCTGTTATATCCCGTCTATCACTGATTGTTTAAATATCTATAATACCGGATAGATTTTGGGATTCACCTCATTTTTATGTATCTAGTATCCCTCACGTAGGTATGTACTGACATTCACTACTCAGCCACACTCAGCATTACAAACTAGAACGTGTCTGGGGGCCTTAAATTCTTTTTATGTATGACTATAAATTTACATAATGGCAGGCGGTTGTAGGCACTTATGGTCGGTAGATTTCTCCACAAGAACATTTCTCTTACATGGAGAAATATTTGATATTTGCGAGATACTCGTATTTGTGCGATAAGTAAGATGGTCGATGTATCAAACTAATGCATATCATTTTTTAAATTCTCAGACAGATTTTAGGGGTGTTTAAAACGAAGCGCAAGTACATAAACATCACTGGGCCACTTCTGAGCACAGGTCTCCTCAGTTTTGGTCCATAGTCCACCACACTGGCCAAATTTGGACCGGCAGACTTTACATACCATTGAGAACATTATGGAGAACTCCCAGGCATGCAGGTTTCTTCACGACGCAATGTTTTCATCTACAGTTAAAGAAAGTGATGTTTGTTTGCTTAAAATGCGCAAAACTCCGACAAATTAGTGCCCAGGATTGGAACTCCCGACCTCCCTAATAGCAAATGGACGTCTTAACCACTAGGCTATCGGAGCTCCATAGCACATAACAACGAAGTCGCTGGCGCAGGGGTGAGTGCTATGGTCTTATCAATGGATCCCGTGTTCGATTCCCGGCAAGCACAATTTGGTAATTTATAACTTCTAAATTAGCTGTTTTGGTGTGGTGGTGAGGCTACGGCCGTGGCTAGTTACCACCCTACAGGCAAAGCCGTGCCGCTAAGCGATTTAGCGTTGCGAATGCCGTGTAGAAATCGATAAGGGGTACTCATGGATATAATAAAGACTGCCACACCCCTTCTAAGTTAGCCCGCTACCATCTGCATCATCACTTACCACCAGGTGAGATCACAGCCAAGGGCTAACTTGTAATGGTATAAATAGAAAAAAGTAAAGCAAAACGCTCGGTTATTCGAGTAGATGTCTAATAGAAATTCCGCCCGCGCGCTGCGAGAGACCAATATCATAGGAATAAGGGAGCACTTTTATTGGAGTGTTGGATGTGTGGAATAAAGCTTTGTTGGCTGTAACACTAAATAGTTTCGTCGGTTATTTCCACGTTATATCGTTTCTCTCGCGCTGTTTCATTTGATCGCGACGGAATTATTTTTAGTACCTAATCAAGTAAAATAAATCATATACAAGTCTTGATACAAGCGTAAATTAAAAATTTTCAACACCCCCGACCAATAAAGGTTACAGTAACTAGAAGAGAGCTGAAAACTTTCAAACGGCTGAACCGATTTTCTTGGAATATTCCGCGCCTACAATCCAAAGTATCTGAGTTTTCCAAAACATCATTTTCAAATAAATAATTATGTATATCTAGGCAACGTCCATCTTGACAGCTTGACATTTGTCAATTGACACTTGAATATTATGAACCTAAGGGTTATCTTACCTTCTTTTCTACAAGAAAACTAGAAAATAGCTGATAACTTTTAAACGGCTGAACCAATTTTTTTGGATTATAGCTAAGAACACTCTCGATCAAGCCACCTTTCAAACAAAAAAAAGTAAATTCAAATCGGTTCATTCGTTTAGGCGCTACGATGCCACAGACAGATACACAGATACACACGTCAAACTTATAACACCCCTCTTTTTGGGTCGGGGGTTAATAAATCATATAAAATATAAATCGTCATCATTGTCAATCGATTGACGTCACCTGCTGAATATAAGGTAAGGATTTGCACTGAAATAATATTCAGAGCAAAATGATTGCATTATATTTAACAATTTTAATGAAATAACACTTTTCACTCTCAGAATTATTCATCTTGTTTACAATCTCTGGCTGACGAACTCAAGGGAATCTAGGCGCTAGATAATTATGTGACTCGGCATTTCTACGTGACTCAATTAAAAATAATTTTTAGGCAAACGTGAAAAAAACGCTGGAAAAATTTCATTCGCAGGTTTTAAGTGCTCAGAAAAATTCTGCCGTTTGAAATGTGAGGATGGTTTTTTTCTGAACTCACCTGAATGTATGCAGATTTATATCAAAACAACTTCACCAAAAGGTTAGGTGAAAAATTTGGCATATTTTCCATTGATACGACGGACTTTTTGAAAATTCTTAAAAAGTTTTGGACGACTGAAATTTATAAAACATTTTTGTGCAAAGACAAGATTCATCCTCGGTATTATGAGTATAATAAAATTAATGACGACGTGTGTTTGTGTAGTGTATGTGTGTGTGTGTGTGTGTGTGCGCGCGCGCACGAAACGCGTGTTTATGCACGTGACTGTGCGTGTTTGTGAGGAGTTATAATATTATGTCCATCTTGTGTTACCTTACTTACCTTTTCACGTTGAACTTGAAGTAGCTAATTTTGATGAAAGGCAAAGAAAGAGGTATTGAATCGTCAACTACTTTTTACTGCAATAAATATCTTGACTCCATAGCTACAAAGGTAAAAAAGCGAACATAGTTACAATAGCCTAAGTTTCAGATTAATCAAAATGGAACTTGAACTTGGACCCTCAAATACCTTAACACGAATAGGTTTCAAGAAGGTTATAATGTTATTCTTTGGAAGAAGAAGAATTTGAGAGATTCTAAAATTGTATTTCTTTCTTATTAATTTGATTGTTTTATATTTGAAATAGTATGGGTTCTGAAGGACACTCTATTTATGCAAAATAAAAAGCTTTCTCATCCTCAAAGAGCACAAAAATACTTTCCATTAACTTGGTAAAATATTTATGAAAGAATGTTTTAATAAAAATTCATGGATTCCCTGGATTCCTGCAAATCTAAGGCGTTGAGGCCACTTACAAAATATTGAAGTCAGTGCCATTGATATAAAAAATTTAAGATAGATTCTTTTAAATGAAAAATGTATCAAAAATGTATCTATCATAAAGTTTTTAATGTTTAGTGAGACAAACAGTGTCTTCATTTTCTTAAAATATTAATTAGTAAGTATAAGATTTTTTCTACATAATGTTTTATATAGAGTTACGTTCACTATTAGCATAAATAGAGGTGTGAACTGTAATTATAACAGGAGTAAGCGAGATGAAGTACGAGAGACAGAAAATGTTTGCTTCTGTCGGGAATGCGACACTTCACGATCGTTTTTTCCCTTTTCCGAAGTATGCCAACGGGACCCTATTACTAAGGTTGAAGTTTCAGTCAAAACGGGACAGATTTATACTGGCGGTATAACGTTGTCTCGTGTTAACACTATCTTAAGTCTGAGCAAATTCAAAGTGTGCTCTACAGATCTCAGCCCAAACCTCAGCTGTCCATCCGTCCATCCATCAGTACCTATGTCAGTGGAACGTATCTCATGAACCGTAATAGGTATAAAGCTAAAATTTTCACAAAATGTGTATTTCTAGTGCCGCTATCACAACAATAATAAAAACATCCAAATGGCCGCCACGTTTTTTTTTTTGCCGCTATCGTACATTTTGTATATCAACGGTCAGTATAAATTGTTTTGGATGGTGTCATAAAAATGTATGAGATTAATAATGGCATTATGATGGCCTATCTCGACACGATCGCGCCCCTGCTGGACATGCCTCGAATAGAAATTCAAGGCTTTATTGCGCGATCTATTGTCCCCAACGGATGTAAGTGCGTCAATACTGTCAACTTTCCGACAAAGTGGAATAATATTGGCGTTAAATAATAAAATTGGGCACTTTACGGATGAAATACTCCAATAAGAGTTCCCACATGATAGCTACCTATTCATTGCGTCTAGATTAAATCCAATCAAAATATTTCCCATCATATGCGATGGGTTCTGTATCATCGTCTATATCTGAATATAGAGGATGCCCGCGGCTTTGCCCGTATGGAATTCGGTTTCTTTGAAATCCCTGGGTAGCCTATGTCCTTCCCTGGGATGTATCCCAAGTCTGTACCTTTCATTAAAATCGGTTCAGCGGTTGGGCTGTGAAAACGTAGCAGACAGACAGACACACTTTCGCATTTATAATATTATTATGGATTATGTACTTTTAATGTTTTTTTTGCATGATAGCCATTTTGAAATCTGTCATCTTGGTTATAATTACTTGTTTTGCATTTCACAACGAAAATTTCAACGTTAACAATATTTCAATGTTACCAACAGTTCATGAGATAGAGCCCACTGGCAGATACACACGTCAAACTTATAACACCCCTCTTTTTGGGTCGGGGGATAAAAAACATCGAAAAGGCCGCCACGTTTTTTTGCCGCTATCGTACATTTTATATATCAACGGTCAATATAAATTGTTTTGGATGGTGTCATAAAAATGTATGAGATTAATAATGGCATTATGATGGCCTATCTCTACACGATCGCGCCCCTGCTGGACATGCCTCGAATAGAAATTCGAGGCTTTATTGCGCGATCTATTGTCCCCAACGGATGTAAGTGCGTCAATACTGTCAACTTTCCGACCAAGTGGAATAATATTGGCGTTAAATAATACAAGTGTAAATTAAAAATTTATAACACCCCCGACTTGGACTATTCCGCGCCTACGATCCAAAGTATCCGAGTATCCGAGTTTTCCAAAACATCATTTTCAAATAAATAATTATGTATCTAGGCAACGTCCATCTTGACAGCTTGACATTTGTCAATTGACATTTAAATATTATGAACCTAACGGTTATCTAACCTTCTTTTATATAAGAAAACTAGAAAAGAGCTGATAACTTTTAAACGGCTGAACCAATTTTTTTGGATTATAGCTAAGAACACTCTCGATCAAGCCACCTTTCAAACAAAAAAAAACTATTTTAAAATCGGTTCATTCGTTTAGGCGCTACGATGCCACAGACAGATACACAGATACACAGATACACACGTCAAACTTATAACACCCCTCTTTTTGGGTCGGGGGTTAAAAATGGGGCACGTTACGGATGAAATACTCCAATAAAAGTTCCCACATGATAGCTACCTATTCATTGCGTCTAGATTAAACCCAATCAAAATATTTCCCATCGTATGCGATGGGTTCTGTATCATCGTATCAGATATAGAGGATGCCCGCGGCTTTGCCCGCATGGAATTCGGTTTCTTTGAAATCCTGTAGAAACTCTTTGATTTTCCGGGGTAGCCTATGTCCTTCCCTGGGATGTATCCCAAGTCTGTACCTTTCATAAAAATCGGTTCAGCGGTTGGGCTGTGAAAACGTAGCAGACAGACAGACACACTTTCACATTTATAATATTAGTATGGATTATGTACTTTTAATTTTTTTTTGCATGATAGCCATTTTGAAATCTGTCATCTTGGTTATAATGACTTGTTTTGCATTTCACAACGAAAATTTCAACGTTAACAATACTTCGATGTTACCAACAGTTCATGAGATAGAGCCCACTGGCAGATAGATGGACAGACAGCGGAGTGGAACCCTCCGGGTACGACACTACGTAAAGTGGACGACTCCTAGACTATCAGTGGTCCCACGCATCGTTCACTTCTTTCAACATGAAAATTCCACATTAAGATACAAGAAATAAAGCATTCATTTCCATGTACTGTCGAGTCGGAGTGCAGTTGGTGTCTAGTTTGTCTAATGTGCGAAGACCTTTCAAGTGCCAGTGACGGTTTTGTGTGTACACTCACTTGTTTTAGCAACTGAGGAAGCAAAATAGTACCAACAAACGTTTAAGAGTAGTGACAAAGTTAGCCAACTTTCCCAATTGAGTTGTAGAGCTAAAAGCTATGCAATAGTTAGCCGCTGTGACAAGATTGAGTTTCCTTAGCTAAAGTGCCTCTTTTAGTACTAAAATAATATAGTCATGTAAAAGTATGTCATGTATAGTCATGTGAATAAAAAAAAAGTCGTATATAGGTTCTAGAAGTCTTGCTTTGCAAGTGACAAGGGTAAGCTCTGGCGTAAACGCTTGCATGTTGAACTGTACATGGTTGGTGCAAGCTTTGGAAAACATATTGTTTCTATTGTAATTGCATGTAAATACAATACAAACGTCATATCTACAGCCTGTATGTTAGAATTTATACAGTGGAAACGTGCTATTTTAGTAACTAGGCAAGCAAAATAGCGCCAACAAGCGCTTAAGAGCAGTGACAAAGTTAGCCAACTTTCCCAATTGAGTTGTAGAGCTAAAAGCTAGGCAATAGTTAGCCGCTGTGACAAGATTGAGTTTTGTTAGCTTGAGTGCCTCTTTTAGTATTAAAATATAGTCATATAAAAGTCGTATATAGGCTCTAGAAGTCTTGCTTTGCAAGTGACAAGCGTAAGCTCTGGCGCAAACGCTTGCATGTTGAATTGTACATAGTTGATGCAAGCTTTGGAAAATATATTGTTTCTATTGTAATTGCATGTAAATACAATACAAACGTCATATCTACAGCCTGTATGTTAGAATTTATACAATGGAAACGTCCTATTTTAGTAACTAGGCAAGCAAAATAGCGCCAACAAACGCTTAAGAGCAATGACAAAGTTAGCCGACTTTCCCAATTGAGTTGTAGAGCTAAAAGCTATGCAATAGTTAGCCGCTGTGACAAGATTGAGTTTCCTTAGCTTAAGTGTCTCTTGTAGTACTAAAATCATACTAAAATATACTCATATAAAGATCATATACAGACCGTAAAAGTGTTCCAAGTATTTTACAAAACTTAATTAGTCGCATAATAATTTCGATGTTTACTGATTGTTTGATGGCTTGCCAGGTCACAGTGAGGTGACAACAAAGACACTAGGAGCATGAGAATTTTTTACTATTTTATAGTTATTAGTTTTTGCTTCATTGAAATAGTTCCTCAGATAAAAAATATTTAACGATTGAAAAATAAGCCCTAAAGGTCAGTGTGCCGACTATTTCAGCTTGGCTGGGTACCTACTCACGACGCGACGTGATGTGACGTGACGTGGCGTGGCGTGGTGTTGCGTGGCGTGGCGTGCACGACTTACGAGCTATACAGTACAGCGCATTCAACAGCTGAGCTGCGCAAAGGCTTGCCAGGTCACAGGTGAGGTGACAACAAAGACACTATACGAGGAGCATGAGAATTTTTGTACTATTTTAATCATTAGTTTTTGCTTTATTTAAATAATTCCTCAGATAAAAAGTAGTTACCGGTTGAAAAATAAGCCCTACTTGGTGAAATGAAAGATCATTATTAAAACTCCTTTGATTGTTTGAAATAAATACTTTGAATCAGTGTGCCGACTATTTCAGCTTGGCCGGGTACCTACTTAGATACGACGCGACGTGGCGTGGCGTGGCGGAACCACTCACGAGCTATACCTGCAGCGCATTCAACAGCTGAGCTGCGCAGATGCTTGCCAGGTGACACCAAAGATATGATATTGAATTTATTTTTATTTATATTCTTATACAAGTTAGCCCTTGACTGCAATCTCACTTCGCACTCTGATGGTGCAGTCTGAGATAGAAGCGGGCTAACCTGGAAGGGATATGACATTTTTTATTAAACCCCTTTGGTTTCTACACGGCATCGCACCGGAACGCCTAATCGCTTGGCGGCACGGCTTTTCCGGCACGGTGGTAACTAGCCACGGCCGAAGCCTCCCACGAGACCAGACCAGAGATTTAGGAATTATAAAATTCCAAATTCTTGCCGGGAATCGAACCTAGGACCTCCCACTAATAAGACCGCAACGCTTACCACTGCACCAGGGAGGTGGTAAATAGGTAATTCGAGTAGCAAATATACAAACACGACAAAGGGTTCCGTTCCATTATACATGAAATATTACATCTTTATACAAACAGGTTTTCCCCAGTACAGAACCCTAAAATGGATCCTTGGTGTATATCTGCTATTTCGTAAACTGGGTGTTTTAGCGTCGCCTCATGAACAATTCAAGATGCGTGGCCGACGTGTTTGATTTCACGAGCAACATTTAAATCAACCCATCGCCGGCTCACTACAGAGCACAGGTCATCTCCTAAAATTAGAAGGGATTAGGCTGTAATTAGTCACTGCTTTTCCTAGTTGTAACAGTTCAATGCCCATTTTCATTATGACTTACTACTCAGTAAGTTCCTACCTATTGAATGCGAGTAGGCATTCGATAGGTAGATTTCAATTCCTGTGCACGCCACTGCTGGCCACTTGGCCAAAACATCGCGAGGAAACCTGCACGCCTGAAGTCTGCCAATCAGTACTTACTGATTGGCAGACTTCAGGCGTGCAGGTTTCCTCGCGATGTTTTCCTTCACCGTTAAAATATGTGATATTTAATTGCTTAAAAGTTAAAACGCTCATCCAAAAAGTTATAGGTGCGTGCCCAGGAGCAAACCCCCGACTTCCCGAAAAAAATGTCTTAACCATTAGGCTATCACGCTCTTTTTTCCTGGTACGGAACCCTAAAAAGGATCCAATACAACTTGATGTATATCTGCTATTTCGTAAACTGGGTGTTTTAGCGTCGCCTCATGAACAATTCAAGATGCGGGACCAACGTGTTTGATTTCACGAGCAACATTAAATATCCAAAGGTTGAGGCTACGTGATAAGCATGCAATACCCAACTTATTAGTATCACAATACCCTTTTATAAGTGCATCGCGTTTGTTTTTACATGCCATTTATTATTTTTAACCCCCGACCCAAAAAGAGGGGTGTTATAAGTTTGACGTGTGTATCTGTGTATCTCTGTGGCATCGTAGCTCCTAAACTAATGAACCGATTTTAATTTAGTTTTTTTTTTTTATTTGAAAGGTGGCTTGATCGAGAGTGTTCTTAGCTATAATCCAAGAAAATCGGTTCAGCCGTTTGAAAGTTATCAGCTCTTTTCTAGTAGTAACCTTCACTTGTCGAGGGTGTTATATATTTTTAATTTACCCTTGTATTTGATCTTAACAACGTCTCGGGCCACGTCTCGGGATACCTACTTCATGGAATTAGGTTATTTAAAAAACCTTTTTCGATACCTTTCATGTTCTGTAAAAAATAGTAGTGTATGTTTGTCTTTGCAAGCTATTTCTGTGCCAAACATATTAACGGAGGACTCTCCGTCACTTGCTACCACGGCTAGCTCGTAGAATCAAACAAACAAATCCAACTAAGTACAATCATAATAATTGGATTCTCATTTAAATATCAAGCAATCAAAGATGCATTTTTGCAGACACATTCCAGAAACAAATATCTGTGTCTGTAGTTTTTTTAGATTCCTCTAGTAATATACAGTTTTAAAGTTATTTACACGTAGAAGCTGTGAAAACGTAACAGACTGTCACATGCGTTTATAATATTATTAGAAAAAGTATGGATTTTTCAAAATAAAAACAGCAAGCAAACGAGCAGGCTGATCACCTGATGTTAAATAGACGCGTTTTACCTACCAATAAAACGCTTATTAATTTACTTACCTTACTCGATGCTTAAACAATATGAGATAGACGTCATTTGTCCCGCCTTAACGCATCTATCTCGCTCTATCATATAGCGCTGTCCCTCTCTTTCACCACCACCGCCTTGCAGTGCGAAGCGTGGCCCAAAGTGGCCGCGTTATTTTATTCATTGCGTTGAAAATCACCAGGCAGAATTCAAAGTTAAGCATCGAGTAAGGTAAGTAAATTAATAAGCGTTTTATTGGTAGGTAAAACGCGTCTATTAATTTGACTGTACCTTACTCGATGCTTAAACAATATGAGACGTGTTTGTTATCGCCTGGTGGTGGTGGTGATCTGCGCCATACAAAGATTTAACATCTTTGACGCCAATGTGACATATATATAAGACAACTGATATGTTGAGCAAATAAAGCCATTTTCTTGCTAAGAAAAGAGAAAAGAAAAATTACGGGGTGTAAATCCTCATTAACAAACTATTCACATGATTGCGAATTAAGAATGAGTTTGCAAGTCGACATACAAAATAACAGAAAAGATATACGCGTGTATGTATTACATCAGGCAAACCATTATAAGCTAGGCAATAAATTTAGCAATTAAAATTATATGCGTGCCTGTATGTGTAATACTCAGTCAATAGGTAAGGCTGACCTCACAAACACTTGTAAATACATTCTTTGCATGTAAAGTCTACCTATTAATTAGACAGCATCAATATTAGGATAGTGATTAGTCATGAAAACAATTGCCATTGCAAGAGTGATTAAATATTTTAGACTCACTCTATGAGTCAATAACATAATATATACCACCAAAAACAATATAACTGGGTCAAAATACAGCTATTTCAACAACATTAGACAATTGACCCAATCGTTTCGAAAACATACTGAAATTATTACCGTCCTGCATGAAATCCTCGGACATCTGATATCTTAGATATCTATTAAGAACAATTTAATCACAATGAACAATCCTGGGTAAAAATAAGTAACTTAGTACATGCACAAAACATGCCATGGAGCGAATTTAAAATGGAAAGGTTCCTTTGTTTAAAATAACTATTTTCACTATGACCAGGAAAAATCTTCCCAGAACAGTCTAGTTTCTTTAGTTCCATGTCCTTTTCTTGGCTCATAGCTTTGCTATTTAGAAAAGTTCGTACAGTTCTCACCAGAACAGAAGAAAATTTTAATTTGAAACTCATAAACAAACAATTCATCATTGTTTAGGTATTTTCTTCATACTCTTTGTTTTATCATTCTACAAGAATTGGGATGATGCCACTGTCAAAAATAAATTATAGCAAATTAAGCTTTTGGTTCCTTGCATATCATGGACCTCCGCAAAATAACGCTTGCTTCTATAATACATGATAAAAAGTCGCTGATTTGACTAGCAGCCATCCTTCCTATTATTAGAATTAGAAGTTTATTTTAAACTAAGCATGAAAAAGCTATAAAGGAACACTCTACAACCTGCGTTGGGCGGCTGTAGCTAGGACACTTTGAACCAGACCAGGACTTGTAATGACTTATTGTTAGCCGAAATGTTGACTTCATTAATTAATGATGAAGGGATTAATGAGTTAATGCCCAGCTATGGTGATAAAACGTAGTTATTACAAACTGTCTTCTGGCACAATGCTTAGACATTCCAAGATCTATCTTGGCGCGCTCAATATTACCATGTTTTAAAGATTTTAACTTTGAAGCAAAAAAGGAACAAAAACCTTTTGTAGACGTCTCTCAACAAGCTTAAAGTTTCATAAAACGAAACTTACTGGAAATCCTATCACCATGTAAAGGATTATTTAAATGATAAGAAAGCTTAGGAATGCGTTTCTTAACAACTCCGATAGCTTGTAAAGCACTCACCCAAAATTTGACAATCGAAAAGTGACAAAGACAAGGTAGGTAAGTACTACTTTGAATAATTCTGTGACTTTGACATTTTATGACAAGAATGTTTAACTACGCTGACTTGAAGACAGTCAGCAATGCTCGTACAATTCACAAAAGATATGAAAAGAAATCGACCAAGCTCAATCATAAAAGTGGATATTTCACTGGTGAAAACAAAGAATATTCTCACAGTTTCAAATTATTGAAAGTTTTATGGTAATGTTACCCAAAAAGCCCCTATCGAGGATCAGGACATAGTTAGGGGCACGGTAAGCTGATTCGGTACGAAAATCCATTCCTTGCACAATAGTATCCGAACAAACTGTACAGTAAAACTGTCTTAACCTGTTAATTTGACATCTTGGATTGGACTGAAATCGCTCCCGCGTCGGACATACCTTGCTCCTGGAACTTTTACGATCCAGACCTACACATGACTATTAAATCCAGCAACATCATAGAAGATGTCGTAGATTTTAGGATTACAGCCCACTTATAACATATACAAGGTAAGGTATTGTGTAAATGCTTCTTGTAGCATCCTTGCACACAGATCTAATTCACTCAGAATTAATAACCATGTTACAATTACGAATAACTATGAAATTAAATCACACCCCCTAAACAGATCTTAAGTTCTGATACATCAGGCTGGATCAAAGTTATTATTCGAATATAGAAATTCGTTAGATTTGAAAATTTTTGTCCACTGAATCAGTTTCTGAACCAACAATTTTGAAAAATAAATGGGTTGTTTTATTTTAAAAGTATAACCATGAATCTTCTGCCACGAGCTGAGCATATGAAAATTTTTGTCATGTGACTTTGAATTGGAAAACGATTTCAACAGTTAACATTAAATTTTCCATGTAGGAAAGCTGTCTTGTTTAAGATTATAAATTTGCTACACCGGGCACGGCTAGGTGCGAATAAATCTAGCATTTCATTCTAAAGTTTTTCTCCGCCATACGAGTATGCGGTTAGCAAATGCTAATTCAGAGGAATGCCAAGTCTAGAAACATAGTCGGCATGACCGTTGTTTTGTTGCAAAACTGAAAATGTATTTAGACTATGATCCAGGATTGAAACGTACAAAATACTAAATAACTATTAAATGTCCCAACTTTGAAAGCATGTTTCTGAGAAGGAACAATCTTAGCTTTAGGGGACATGACATGAAGCTACATGTCAATTATCAGTGTCAAATCCATTAAAACACTTTCTGACCAACAGAGTCGGTCACATATGGAATAAATTGCCCAAGGATGTAGTTATGACAAGCTCTGTTAACCAGTTCAAGAAAACATTAAACAAACATTCGGAAAACTCGAAGCACCTCTGATATAGACGAATCAGCGAAAGCTGCTTAGTCTATTATAAATAATAAATAATGATAATAGTAATCTGGTAGCCACGATGCCAGTTCCCAGAGAGGAGCAGATTGCGTCCTCTTCTGTCATAAGTCCATGCCAGACGAAAAAGCTGACCATGACCTTGGAAATGAGGTGATACTTTTAAATAAACTCTAACATCCTGTTGACTTTTCCATCAAATGCATTGCTCTTAGCATACACGCATTTACATCAAAAATATATTGATTGATTGAAACTTACAATAACCGGAAATTTCTCCTGGAATGCATCGGTTTGGTCCAAGGCTCGACAAGAGAAGTCTGCCCATCAAGCATGAAAACGCGATGTCCATGCAACGTTGTTTGTGAGAGAATAAGCTGCAAAAGGCATGTAGATGGCAGAAAGGAGATTCTGATACCATCATCTCAAATCCTTCGCTTCATGCAGACCAATAATATGAGGGAAGGTGCAAAAACCTGCTATTCTTCAGAAAATACAGTCTTGAGAGCCGAAATAGTGGGTCACGTGGACGCAAGCCGCCACTGTTGGCGCAAACATACACTCGCACTCGCGTACTGCAGCGGGTGTCACTCACGTACGAAATTCGCACGCTCATGTCAGTCACTGAACAAATCTACCTGATCAGTTGATCACTTGGCAAGCTCATATAAACCACAACGATATATGACAAGTATAGATTCATTAGGTTAGTTGTAAATAGTAAAAATATTATTATATAATTCAAACTATTTACCCTTCTCATTTAGTGAAGACAGCCGTGCTCTGTAGTGAGCTGGTGGTGCGTTTATCATGATAATGAATTTAGGTTAACTTATCCATTGAATTAGCGTGTAATGATAGAATTAAGTTTTCTAAATAAAAATAATAAATTGCTTTGTTGGCTTTCCTTTCATGTTATTTATAGGCACCTTTACTTGGTCAGAAGTATGGCTCCTTTAGCTTGAGAGATGTGAATAACACAATGTTATAAACTTAATACTTGCTGCAATTAGCCAGCAGCAAGAGAGCGACAGCCAATTCAAGATGATTGCATTGCTCACTGTACACACTGTAGATGTCAATTTATGGCAATAGGATGTTCGGATGACTCCCATTAAAAATATCGGGAGCTTGTAAAAAGCGGTATGCGGTACGCTTTATGAGATATAAGAATATACTTATATTTCTATGTGTAATTTCGGAGCTTTTACTATTCCCAATTTGTTTGTTACGTGACGCAAGTGGCCTCTGAAATTTATATCAATATATTTGCATTCGGTATCGCTTAGAACCCATACCTTCGTTAATAAGGTCATACAAAAGACCATAAAATTATTTACGTCGTGACTGAAACGAGAGCAGCTGTGCTCCTAGCAACGACTACCCTGCAAGGGCAAGTAGGCATGAACCATTACAAACAAATGCACGAGGTGTGCTGACCAGCCCGCGTAGTTCAACTGTGCCTACGAGGCGTAGCTAGATTTTTAATCGGCCAAAACATTAGGTCATAAGCCTGTACCTGTAAAATTGAGTTGACCAAGACGAACCAAAGGAGGTTTCGAAGCAAAAACAGGTATAACGGAGCGTAAACCTTAGCATAAATATCGGTGGCGCCCAAGAGCGACTGATTGATATTCCACTGAGACCATAACAATGTCATGCACACTCCCGCGAGGAGTTGCTTACTTGACTTTTACACTGCGCCTGCGAGGCGTAGTTAGCTTATTAAATGGCCCATGCACTCCCACGAGGAGGCATTTAATTTCTAAGCTGCACCTGCGAGGTAGATCTAGGTTTTTAAATGGCCTATGCACTCCCTTGAGGAGGCATTTAATTTCTAAGCTGCACCTGCGAGGTGGATCTAGGTTTTTAAAATGGCCTATGCACTCCCGCGAGGAGGCATTTAATTTCTAAGCTGCACCTGCGAGGTGGATCTAGGTTTTTAAATGGCCTATGCACTCCTGCGAGGAGGCATTTAATTTCTAAGCTGCACCTGCGAGGTGGATCTAGGTTTTTCAAATGGCCCATGCACTCCCGCGAGGAGGCATTTAATTTTTAAGCTGCGCCTGCGAGGCGGAGTAAGATTCTTAAATGACCAAAAACACTGCCATGTATACTCCCACGAAGAGCCATTCTGTTTTCCAATAATTTTTAAGCTGCGCCTGCGAGGCGGAGCTAGATTCTTAAATGGCCAAAAACACTGCCATGTATACTCCCACGAAGAGCCACTCTGTTTTCCAAAAATACGCCTGCGTGGCGAAGGTAGATTTATAAAAGGCCTTTTAACATTTCTTTGAGCCTTACACTTTCGCTTCTCTTAGGTAACTCTAATACCGTTGTTCTGAATATAACCATGAATAGAATTCAAATTCAAAATGTTTTTATTCAATTAGACTTATGCCAGTTCTTTTGAATCGTAAAAGGCATCTACCACGGATTCAGTTCATGAAAGCCGGTCAAATTATCAACATATCGTGAGAGATAATATATATTTATCGTGGTAGGTGGGTAGGCACGAAAGTTTTACATCATTTAATAAGCTATAAAATTTGTTCACTTTCAATAGGCTCGATTAATCTGAAAACTGGTACCTGAACCTTTTCCTTTCAATGTAATCAATTATGTACTTTTAATCTGCAAGAATCTAAAAGTAAATGAAAACGGAAGCACCGGTACTACCGGATACCTTTTATATTAAATCATAAATAGCATTAGTTTTTTTTTTTTTTTTTTTTTAACCAATAAATATTTCAACATTTCTTTCCATAGAAATGATAGCATTTAAAAATACGAATGACGTGAATGTACACGACGTTGCGCGTCGCGCTGCACATTGTTCTTACCTACCCACAAGATTAAATACTATGTACCTACATTACCAATTTGGTATTATGCTGGTTTCTATAGTTTTATTTTTATTGTATAGCTATAATTAATTAACTCAGTGCCAGGTAAAACCAACTGTGGTTTTTATGGCGCTGAATGTAACAAAAATTGCAAATGTTTCAAAAACTACCTACCTTATGAAGTAGTTTTCCGTTCACAATGAATTGTTGGAAATTATATAGGATTCATTGACGGTAGCTTAATAAAATCGATATTTGACTCATGCGATGTCAAACTATCTGTTGAATCATGTATTTAAATTAACAAACTACCTCTAAGATGACATTTTCATAAATAGCCAATGAATTTAGCTATGCAGTAAAATTTTGCTTAAGAAATAAAAGTATTTCTATACTCAAACATTTATAAGAATTAAATAAATTGAAAAACTCACGTGATCTGGTTTACAACCTCTATGAAAAATTGTTAAGTAATTATACTCTTGCATGAGTATTATAATACTTTATCCAATGCAGGTAATTTTTTCTCCAGAGTGCTGCATTTTAGCAAGCACAACCGTTCTCGGCGGGAAACAAAACGCCAATGAATAAAATAACGCGGCCACTTTGGGCCACGCTTCGCACTGCAAGGCGGTGGTGGTGAAAGAGAGGGACAGCGCTATATGATAGAGCGAGATAGATGCGTTAAGGCGGGACAAATGACGTCTATCTCATATTGTTTAAGCATCGAGTAAGGTACAGTCAAATTAATATGTAATACTCCAACCCGCTGGACTGACGACCTTAAGAAGATAGCGGGAAGTGGGTGGATGCGGAAAGAGGATCGTGCGAGGCGAAGGCATGTCCATCAGCGGACGCAAACAGGCTGATTGATGGATAGATTGAAGATGTGACATCTTAATAAAATGTAGGTAACACATTATGTAAGAAACTTCAACTATCGCTTCCTTACTGTTTGTGTGTTGTATGAGGCTGCGATCAGTCTTCGCGAACTACACTCGTTATCGCTAATTCGCGCGTTGCAGGAGCAGACGAGTCGCTGATGATCGCCGCGTATTTGTCTCTGTAATAGCGACATTAGTTTCGCGCTAGGGGTGCGATTGATTGTTCGAATGGAATGGAAGTGAGAAAGGAAAGAAAACAAGGAGAAACTCTTTGATTTTCCGGGATAAAAAGTTTCCTGTGTAAATTTTCTTTAGGTACCTCTATATCAAATTTCATATAAATCGCTTAAACGGATGGGCGTTTAAGAATCTTGAAAGAACTCTTTGATTTTCCGGGATAAACAGGTAAGTAGCCAATGTCCTTCCTCTGGCTATAAGCTAACTCTGTAGCTTTCATTAAAAACAGTTAAACTGTTCGGCCCTGAAAATCTAGCAGACAGACAGACAGACACACTTTCGCATTTAAAATGTTAGTATGGATTTGTTTCTCACTAGATAAATGTTCTTGGACAGGTACCACATAGAATGCTTATGAGTGAGCCTAGATTTTGTAATCGAGTCAATTTTCATTATCATTCCGACCAAAGAAAATTCTAACAGTATTATTTTTTAAATACTTTGTATACTTTGTTTTTTTAATGTGGGCTTTCATTTATAATGGCTTCCCAGTGTAAACACAATCTACCATTTTCGACACCTCATCAAAGAGATTCAATAAAAAAATGGAGAGGTCATTGGGAATTTATTTATATTTTCACATTAAAGAAATAGATAATAACCATGAACAGTTTTTACATGACCACCACACCACCACTCACACCACAGGGTTTATTCCACCACAGCTTTTAAATCATTTTCTTTAACGGTTGCAAAGGAAAACATCGTTAGAAAACAGTAATGCTTGAAAGTTTTCCATATTATAACGTTCATAAAAGTATGTGAAGTGTACCAGTCTAAAGCCCAGGCGTGGTGGATTATGGCCTAAACTCTTCTCATTATAAGAGACCACTACTCAGCAGTGAAAAGTTGGGATGCTAATGAAGATAAACCATCATATACGTAGCTGAGTGCTGGGGTAGGTAGCGTAGCATAGTAGCATAGCGTAGCGGTGTGGCGTAGCAAAGTTGCATAGTAGCGTAGAGTAGCATAGAAGCGTAGCGTGAATTAAATGAAAAGAAGATGATGTCTTTTTCAGTTTGTTAATAAAACGTGAAATACAAAACGTGATGATACATTTGATGTGTATTTTTTATATCTACCTTCGTTAAAAATTGAATTTTAATTTACATTTTAGTTTTTGTATACCGTTAAAGGTTAGCCCTTGACTATGATCTTAACGAAGCCTATCATCCAACGAGACCACGGACAATTTAGAAATTATATTGCGAACTGGTCCTGCCAGGAATCGAACCCGAGACCACCCGGATAATATAAGACCACATTGCTTCTCGCCACTACGCTAGATAGCTTGTTTTATTTACTTTAGATGAGATTTTAGTTTATTTAATGTTTTAGTTTTAATTTGAATTGATTTGTGATTATATAAATAACATTTTTGAGCCTTTATTTATTTTATTTTTAATAGCGTGTGGTAAGTTAACTAAATGGCCGCTTTTTTATTGCCTTTATGTGGTGCCTTGTCCTATCTACAATACTTACAACTTTTAAATATCTCCGCTACCTCATCGATACGACTTCACCAGGAGTATCCATTATATTAAATTGGAATTATTCTGTCGTCCCTTTTAAATGTATTATTGCATTACAATCCACTGTGTCTGTTTACGGAATAAGTTATTTTCACAGTCGACGAGAATGTAATTATTTTGGGATTACACAGTACGAGGTGAACAGTTAACCTTTGCATATGATGACCTTCTTGACACAGTGGTAAGCGCTGTGTAAGTCTTTTAGTGGGAGGTCCCGGGTTCAATTCACGGCAAGAGTTTGGAATTTTATAATTTCTAAATCTCTGGTCTGCTCTAGTAAGAGCCTTCTGGGAGGTAAGCGTTCCGTGTAGAAACCAAAGGGGTTAAAAAACTGACATACCCCTTCCAGTTAGCCCGCTTCCATCTTAGACTGCACCATGACCAAACAACAAAAACAAACCCAATCCATTGTGATTAGTAGTGAGCCGACGATGGGTTGACCGTGATGATGATGATGATGATAGGTGAAAAAAGTGTTATTTACAAAATATGCTAAATTGACAGGTCAGTTTCAAAGTACGCGACAGGTTGAGATGGCAATCGGGGTATGAGGTGGGGGATGCCCCGCACACCGGCACGTCACCCGCGCACACCCGCAGCGGCTTAGCGCGTGCGGGCCACCTCGGTTGCCATCTCAACCTGTCGCGCACTATGTATCATCAACAGCTATTACAGGCAACAAGATTGGCTGTTCATTGAGTTAATAGCCATAATTGAATCCACGTCAAATCGTACACCTACACGCACGTTGTCGCCGATGAAATCCAAAAAGCAAGTAGAACTTTCATCGGGGGAGAGGTGCTAAGCCCAGGACCCAATGGTCCAATGCCAGAGCACTGGACCATTGGGTCAAAAAATATACGAAGTTTAGTGTATTGAGATGTTGATAAAATACCTAATAAGTTTGATGAAATCTTTCTTCTTACGCAACTTATGTTAAAAATCCATTAGCAATAAAAATTGCAGACGTCAGCATTATTGCTATGTCAATATCAATAATTTCTGCATGAATACAATGTCAATATCAATTTCTGTATGAATACAATATAGAATACGAGTGTGTACTAATCTTTCAGAAGTTGACGTCTCGCGTTTACACAGTGTAACGTGCAAGTGACTTGCCTGAGTAAGTTTTATTACTAATGGTCACTTTTAGGCCTGACGAAAAATAAAACACGTTGATTCAATCCATACATTTGGTATTCAACCGACTTAAAAAAGGAGGATACATCTATCTATTATTATTATTATCAGCCCGATTTCCAATCGGAATAATAATAGAACCTTCTACTGATGAGATTAGTCTCAACAGTAGAAGGTTCACAGCTGCCCGATAAACTTTATCTAACGAACTCCCAATACAAAAACTATCATAACTTCTTTATTCGTTAGATAAAGTTTATCTGGCGGTTAGGAAACAGGCCCTCAGTCACAGTTCTATGATGCATCGTAAAACTGAGCCCTCAGCAGTATGTTCTCTTAGCCGTGTCGCTTAGTGGCGAAATGAAACTCTTTCCGCATTGTCTGTTGAAATGAAAGTAATGTATTCAAACAAATGGAGCGCCCGGTAAAGGTTAATTGGAAATTGATGAATTTCATCCGCGCCGCGTCGACTCTTGCCGATATCGCTTTATGTAATAACCTTTATGTAATTTCTCATATAACGGACGTTTATTTGACGAAGCTCTGAGTTAATACATTTTTTTTAATAACTATGGTACTTATATCATCGCTATTTAGTGATGAGGCCGCCTTTTTAACCCTCGATCCAAAAACAGGGGTGTTATAAATTTGGCGTGTGTATCTGTCTGTGGCATCGTAGCTCCTAAACTAATGAACCGATTTTAATTTAGCTTTTTGACGTGACAACGTCTTATAATTCGATAGCCGGCTGCACGCACAAAAAAACGTTACTCATGCGACGTTACCTCGCTCTGAGGCGTTCTATGTAAGGCTTGAAGTGCAAGCGAGAGCGCGGAACGAGCGACAAAGAAGCACAATCGGCCTTTGTTGTCACGTTCAACTATCGTCAGTAAACCGACTTTACAGACAACCAATTTTTTTTTTTTAATAACTATGGTACTTATATCATCGCTATTTAGTGATGAGGCCGCCTTTTTAACCACCGACCCAAAAAGAGGGGTGTTATAAATTTGGCGTGTGTATCTGTCTGTGGCATCATAGCTCCTAAACTAATGAACCGATTTTAATTTAGCTTTTTTCGGTTGAAACGTGGCTTGATCGAGAGTGTTCTTAGCTTTAATCCAAGAAAATTGGTTCAGCCGTTTGAAAGTTATCAGCTCTTTTCTAGTTACTGTAACCATCACTTGTCGGGGGTGTTATAAATTTTTAATTTACACTTGTTGTACCTACATTTTAAGTTTTCTTTTTTTGTAATCTGTCGTTTGTGTTTTGTGGTTCAATAAAGTATATCGTGAAGAAATCACAAACATCCATCCATACATACAAACTTTCGCGTTTATAATATTAAGTAGGATAGGATGTGGCTAAAGTATAGACTCGCCTGGAATACCAACACGAGCACGGAACTTTATTTCGCATCAGTCTCACTGATCTATATTTAATGCTAAAACTGTCGAGTTTAGAGGATGCATTGACTGTTCGTTGCAATACTCAGAGCTTATACCATTTTGTCCTACTTCAAGAAACGTAACACAATCAAAAATATGATTTTAATATTTTTGATTGTGTTACGTTTCTTTCATTTCCTGCGTGTGATCGGGCTAAATTGCTATATAAGTTAAGTAGAATATTTTTTAAGATTCGAGGGTAAGTTATGATGATTGTGAGTAAATAATAAAGCGACATAGTCACTTAGTGACTAAGCTTTTCAATAAAGAGTAAAAAAAAATAAAAAAAATAGGGAAGCTTTTTTACTATTTTTATATCAGACTACCTTACATCCGTGACTTCATCCGCGTGGATTCAAACCCCTATTTTACCCCCCTTAGTGGTCGAATTTCCAAAAATCCTTTCATAGCGGATGCCTACGTCATCATAGCCATCTGCATGCCAAACGGCACTATCCGTCCAGTAGTTTGAGTTGTGCGTTGATAGCACAATCAATCAGTCAGTCAGTCAATCACCTTTTCCTTTTATATATTTAGATGATGCCCGCGACTTCGTAAAATCGCTTAGCGGCACGGCTTTGCTGATAGGGTGGTAAATAGACACAGCAGAAGCCTCCCACCAGATAGCGGCCCTAAGAAGCTAGCAGACAGACATAAAGATACACTTTTGCATTTATAATATTAGTATGGATTACCTACTTTAAATGCACTTAGGTAAGTGTTACAGTTTGAGCGATTATGCAAATTTTTCGCGTCGCTTACATGATAGCGTGTGTACACAAGTTTGAGGGATTTCGGTGGCATTACCTCGAACGGGTGTAATGTGCCCTTGAATAATGCTAACTAGTTTCAGATAGACAAAATACATATTCTATGGATTATGGAGCAGTAGGTACTTAATGGCCCAGTGGTTAAGACTTGAGCCTCCCATTCGGGGACTCCATGATTCGATCCCGAGCAAGCTTGGTGACTGAGAATTCTACAATTATCAACATTAGTCAAAAAGTGTGTGAAGTCTGCCAAGTTCCGATAGAAGTTCCGTGTTCAGTAGTTGGCCGGACGATGGGTTGAGATGGTCCGTCTGGTGCCAAAGGGGCTACTAAGCCTCTATTGTCCGTCCGTTTATCCATCCGTCTGTCCGTCCATCTGTCTATCCATAATCTGTCAGCGGGCTGTATCTGCACCTGTATAGGTAGAGAGTTAACCAAGAGGATGAATTTCAAAATAGCCGCCGTGCAAAAAAATAAATAGATTCTTAACACCCTTGCACTGCACATTCCTCTATACTAAACTTAATCAGTTTTTTAATGTTTGCACTGCAATGGCCATAAAAATTGCAATGAAAAGTAATAAATAATAAACAATAAATAGTAATAGTGGCATTATGATGGCTATCATTGATGCGGACATGTTCCAGCGGGCATGCCTCGAGTACCAATACCAATATCGCTTCAGGTCATATCCAAACTATTGACCCTAATCGATATTTCGTTGCAAACACGTTCCGATTGGCATCTAACGTCCGTATTATGGTTCCTATAGATTTTTTTTGACAATGGGCACATATTATTGTGATCAAACAAAATCGGATAGGTAAATGATTAAATGTGTATGCAACAGACGATCGGCTGTGTATAATTTTTGTCGACTGATAAATCTACAAAGATTGATACAAATTTCTTGATAATTTTGATTTCTTGATTTTTTTTTGAACTAAATATACATGCCCATCCCTGCAGTTACATAAAATAAGTAGCAGGGGATTATGCAGCCTAAGGCCTCATTCATACGAGAGCTTTTTTAACGTCCGTTAAAAAAGCGTTCAAATAGAACAAATGCATTCCCAATTTGTATCTGTTCACACGTCAACGCCTTTTTATCGCGCACTGTTGTATTTTCAGAGCAGCGCCGGGTTTTAAAACGCAACGTTTTTTTAACGCTCGTGTGAATTAGGGCTAAGGTGGAGGAGGTTGGTAATTGTTGGATTTGTAATATGATGTAATTGTGATAAATAATTAAGTGAACTTTAAACTAAAGCTGAGGGTTCCAAACGCGCTCTGGTCTAAGAAGAGCCCACAACAAACTCAGCAAGCGCTAAATGGAAACAACGCAATTTTTACTTTCGTGACGAGAACGTAACCGTTACGACTACGACAGTCGTCACGTGCAAAGGCGCCTACGTTTCAACCGGCTGGGCGACGTAATTACTTAGCCAGGCTCTTTGATCCTGTAATATTTCAATATGAAAATTTTAAATGTGACTTTTTCGTTGCGAGATAAATCCACATCAATGTAAAAGTGGGCTAACTCAAATCTGATAAAATATGCTAAAATTGATCTTCGAAAAGGGTTCAAGATTTAAGATTTACTAGCAGAATTGTTAATTACAATGAGATGTTAGGTTCGAAACTAATCGGGCTTGCACCGAATAAATACACGAGTATAGCCCCTTTACTTACTTGTAATGGAAATCACTCACGATAAATGAAACGTTAAAATTGATCTTTTTATAGGTATCCATTTGTAATAACTTTTCCGAGCTTATAGCCTTTTTCAAGTTAGCCCTCTTCTATACGTATTTTAGACTACATCATCACTTACCACCAGGTGAGACCAAAGTCAAGAGTTAACTTATGTCATCGAATAAAGTAAAGTTATAATAAGGAGTGATTAAAATGCAGCATTGGAAAACCCATTGGGAAAACCTCACTAGTTGAAATAAAAATAAAATAAAAATATTATGAAGTTCCAAATGAGATGCCCATCTCAGCCTATCAAACTATATTATAACTATTTATATTTTTGTATTTATCCTAGATTACAAGGACATAAACTATGCTTAATATTCAATATCAATACAGACATTTTTAGAACTAATAAAAAACTAATTAGACAGACGACATCAAACAAGTCGTAGGGAGCCGCTAGATTGCGGCGGCGCGGCGCAAGACCGTGGCGTGTCGAAGTCTCTATTAGATATCTATATCCAGCTGCTGTGGATGTCTATCAGTTAATAAAGATTATAATGATGACAGAAAAAAATTACGACTTTTAGGTATTTTCAAAATAATATTTTTTGGTGTTACTCCAGTTGCACTGAAAGCCTTTGTAAATATTATGTACGAGTATGTAGAGACAACGAGGAGATTTGCTATAAATTGAATTCCTTCATTCCTTTTCTCTTTTTATATTTAGTACTAGCTGATGCCCGCGACTTCGTTCGTGTGGATGTAGGTATTTTAAAATTCCCGTGTTCCTACGGGAATTTTAAAATACCTACCTTTGATTTTCCGGGATAAAAAGTAGCCTATGTCCTAATCCAGGGTATAATCTATTTCCATTTTAAATTTCAGCTTAATCCGTCCAGTAGTTTTTGCGTGAAGGAGTAACAAACATACACACACACACACATACAAACTTTCTCCTTTATAATATTAGTGTGACTAGCTTATGTCTGCGACTTCTTCCGCGTGGATTTAGGTTTTTAAAAATCCCGAGGGAACTCTTTGATTTTCCGGAATAAAAAGTTGGCTATGTCCTTCCTCGGGATGTAAGCTAGCTCTGTACCAAATCTCATCAAAATCGGTTAAACTGCTGGGCCGCGAAAAGCTAGCAGACAGACAGATAGACAGATAGATAGACAGACAGACACACTTTCGCATTAATAATATTAGTATGGAGTATGGCTTTTACATACTACAGTCCAAGCACTAATTTAGGCTTATAATCCACTGCCGCCTAGCCTGAAGTAAATATAATAATGGTCTTAGTAAGCGATGATAGTCTAGTGGTTAAGAAATCGGCCTTTTATTCGGGAGGTCAGTTGATTCCGTGCACGCATTTCTAACTTTTCGGAATTATGGTGAGTTCTCCATAATTTTCTCATAGGTGTGTGAAGTTTGCCTAGCCGCACTTAACCAGCGTGGTGGACTCTAGCCTACTATACTATACTATACTATACTATACTATACTATACTAAAGGTACCTGTGCTTTTAACCCTTGTCATTCCAAGAGGACACCAATGATCAGTAGTGGGCCGGTGAGTGGTGAACATTATGATGATAACGATTCAACAAACTCCATACTCCAAAAATCTAGTTAGGGCAAAATACGTAAGTAGGTACGTACTAAGTATTATACAACTACTTGTTAAATTATACGTTTTAATATAACTCGGCAGTATACTAGCTTGTGCTACGAAGTTCGGCTAATTAGTTCTATGTCGGAATTAATTGCGCGTAGATTACTGAGAGCTGTTTAAGTGGCAATAAAAGGCGTAAGTTGATCAACTATTCGACTGCCACTTGAATTAAGTAGTAATGGCCTTGGTAATGGGCTATCTAATTTGCTAAGTTATTTAGTGACGGGATTCTAAAGTTTTTAAGTCCTAATAAATTACATGATATTATGCTAATTGTGGAATCAATTCCGTTCTGCGGTGTTCCCACTTGATTACAACATGTGGTTATTCAAGGGGCGGACAAATGTTCATAGGCGGCGGTAATCACTTAACATCAGGTGACCCGCTTGCTCGTTTACTCAGTATTTTTATTTAAAAAAAAGATGACAGTAATCGGCTTTAGTGCAAGTAGTTATCTACATTGATACTAACCAGAAATTTTTTTGTGAGTAATTTCACCGTGGTTTTATAACTCTACTCGTCTGGCTCATTTCTTTATTAAGTCTTTTCTTATTAATATAACATTTTGTGGTAGAATGGCTGGTTAATGTTTGCGGAAATGCAATCAGTATTATTGCCACCATTCCTCGCAGGAATGATTTGTACAGTAATTAGATAAGGCTAGCTGTCACAGTACTATTTTCAAAAAAATACATATCCCTACAGGTTGTAACCAGAACGCTAACAAAAACGAAGACAGGTGATAGTACTAAAGATTACTGATAAGATACCATACAAAACTACGAAAAAAAATTAGAAAATCCTGTATTTTTGATCTGAGAGTACCCCATAATGTTCTTGAAGGTCTGTGAAGTCTGCCAATCAGCACTTGGTCAGTGTGATGCACTTTCATGAGACCCGTCTCAATAGTGGATCACTGGATGATGATAATGAAATTTTTAATTGGAACCCGGGACTTCCCACCTAGAAGACCACAGCGACTACCACTATGCTAGGGAGATTAACTTTTAAGTTGCCTTCAAACTATGGAAATTATATATTATAATATAATATATAAATATCCCTCACCCTACTTTGAAATGTCACTGTTCTTGTTTGTGTTGTTGAACAGTGACATTTCAAAGTAGGGTGAGCGATATTTATATATTATATTATATTTCCGTAGTTTGAAGGCAACTTTAAAGTATGAAATTGACTAGCAAGCAAAGCCATGCGCTAGCACTATCGCTCTAATCACAACAATCCATAAACCCGGTATAATGTTAGTTGTAATGGATTGGGTCGTAATGGCCTTTAATATGGAACATGATAAAGCGAGAATGGTGTGCGATTATCATACGTCATACTTTGGGGTGCTTAGGGATTCCATTATTGTAGGAAAACTAGGATAGGTAGGATTTCCTTATTGCAGTTTTAGTTTTTTTTTTTTTTTTTTGACAAGCTAGCAACTGATGATGCAGCCTAAGATGGAGCGCGCTTGCCTAGAAGATGCCTATTTATTCTTGACTTACCTAAAGGTATATTCAAAAATTCAAAATTCAAAATAATTTTATTCAATTAAACTTTTACAAGTGCTTTTGAATCGTCAAAATAATCTAACACTGGTTCGGACTGCCGTTCCTACCGAGAAGAACCAGCAAGAAACTCGGCGGTTGCTCTTTTCAAGTATTCAATTTACAATAATATACCCATATTAACAGTGGAGGGGAAAACTGATGCCGGAAGGGCGTTCCATATCCTAGTGGTATTCAGATGATATTTGTATGGCGGCCTTAGCTAGTTATCACCCCACCCTTTATTTTATTTTTTGTTTACAAGTGGGGATTAACGGACTTTATACAACTTTGAAAACAACTCTCAGGCAAGCAAATTTCCATATTCTGATGTTTTCCTTATGTATTGTAATCGTAGTAGTAAAACAAAACTTATGGTTACCCTACTTTAGGCTCATTTTAAATTCGGTCGAGTTTGCAACGCAACCAAAATGAGGTTTATGTTGAAAAGGTTCCACAGAATCGCCCTTGGTTTTATATTTTACAGCCTTTGTTCTAAGGCTAACTTGCGGGTTAATGTTTAAACTTTTACGTACTTTTGTTTGTACGATTTGATGTAAGAATCAAAAGTACTTGAAGCGAAACAATAAAATTCAAAATGAGTATTAAAGTTATCACAAGTCAATCTTGCAGGATTGTCCAAATAGTGTGTCTACCAATTCTACAATGTGAAATTATATTTCTTAGTTTGTCCTTCAATCACGCAGCAACCGAGCAACGAACGGGTTGACGTGATTTTTGCATGGATATAGTAAAAGATCTTTTTATCCTGGAAAATCGAAGAATTCTTATGGGCTTTTTAGGGTTCCAACAGGACCCTATAACTAAGACTCCCTTGTCCGTCCGTCCGTCCATCCGTCAGTCCATCTGTCTGTCAGCGTGTTGTATCTCGTGAACCGTTATAGGTGGAGAGCTGATATTTTCATATAATGTGTATTTGTATTGCCGCTATTATATCACACTAATATTATAAAGGAGAAAGTTTGTATGTGTGTGTGTGTGTGTGTGTGTGTGTGTGTGTGTGTGTGTGTGTGTGTGTGTGTGTGTGTGTGTGTGTGTGTGTGTGTGTGTGTGTGTGTGTGTGTGTGTGTGCGTGTGTGTGTGTGTGTGTGTGTGTGTGTGTGTGTGTGTGTGTGTGGGTGTGTGTGTGTGTGTGTGTGTGTGTGTGTGTGTGTGGGTGTGTATGTTTGTTACTCCTTCACGCAAAAACTACCGGACGGATTGGGCTGAAATTTAGAATGGAGAGAGATTATCCCAGAAAATCAAAGAGTTCCCACGGGAATTTTAAAAAAACCTACATCCACGCGAACGAAGTCGCGGGTATCAGCTAGTCAAATAATAAACATTTCAAAATGGCCACCATGAAAATTTAAAAAAAAATTGTTATTTCTTGTACGATGGTACGGATTACGGAACCCTCGGAATGAGTCCGACTCGCAGGAGACCGATTTTTTTATAAAGCTGAATCCGTGCAGGCGAAGTCGCGGCCATAGCAGGAAAAAATTATTCTGCGATTAAAATTGTGAAAAGTCAAACATTGAACATTGGACAATCAAACAAGATCTTCAGGAAGGAAGTTATTGACTTTTGTTGGTTCAAATACTTTATTGCAGTGGAATTCGACCCTTCCGAGTTCTCTTTGGCTCTGTTATAATAACAATCGTTTGAAGTTGTCTTAAAATTATTATTATTATTAACAAGCTTATGCTCGCGACTTCGTCCGCGTGGACTACACAAATCTCACACCTCTATTTTACCCCCTTAGGCAAGGGGTGCACAAAAAATATATGAGACATTTCACTGTGATTAATGGTGACGGGAGGGCTAGCTCATTGTTTGCGCAAAGGATCAGCCTGGCTGTTCAGCGTGAAATACAGTATTCTTGGCACCATTCCACGCGGGCATGGTTTGTACAGTAATTACAAGTAATTTATTGTAATTAATTATTATTGTAAGTAATTAATTTTTTAATAATATTTATGGATTATTATTATTCCAAATACATTAAATTTTCTTTTTACAAAAAACAAAAAAAAAATTTCAGTCCAAAGAAAACTGTTCCGTTAAAAGTTCGGGCTCGACTCTTTACTCATGTAACCTAGTTAGGGCACTGTCCGCCTTCTCTCTAAGTAATTGCTAAATTGGGTTTCTTCTTAAAACGGAAGTAGCTAAAATGCTATATAAAGTATGTATTTGGAATAAAAGACGTATTCTTACTACTTTTTTAGTAGCTCAAAAGGAAAAACGGAACCCTTATAAGATCACTTTGTTGTCTGTCTGTCTGTCTGTTTGTCTGTCGTGTCTGTCAAGAAGCTATAGGGTACTTCTCGTTGACCTAGAATTATGAAATTTGGCAGGTAGGTAGGTCTTTTAGCACAAGGAATAAATTTGAAAACCGCGAATTTGTGGTCACAACATTAAAAAAAAATTAAAATGTGTTTTGATTTTCAAAGTAAAATAACTATACCAAGTGGGGTATCATATGAAAGGGCTTTACCTGTAAATTCTAAACAAATTTTCTTTTAATTGTGTTAATTAAACATAATAGTTTTTGATTTATCGTGCAAAATGACGAAAAAAATACCCGAGCACTGAACCCTCAGTGCGCGAGTCTGACTCACACTTGGCCGGTTTTTTTTTTTAATTAATAGACCAGCACTTGGCTGCAATCAGACTCGCTGGCAAGTGGTGATGCAGCCTAAGATTGAGTGCGCTTGGCTAGAAGATGGCATTTCAGTCCTGACTTGAAGGTCCTATATTAAAAGTAATAGGGGAAAACTGATACCGGAAGGGCTTTTCATATCCTAGCGGTTCGATTTAGTGGCGAGGAGGCAAATCACTTCGTACATTCACGGAATTTGGACTACTTAGGTCTCTATGCTGTGAAAGGCCTTTCTAATCTCAAGCATTTCGCCACTAAAACGGGTCAGTCAAAAAAAAATAACCCTGTAATAATGTGTAGCGCAACCTAAACAAACTCGCTTACTGGCGAACGGCGGCCATGTTTGTTTTAGCGGCCGTGTCAAATATGGCGGTCCGCGGATTATTCGCGTGCAGGACTACTGTTGCGAAAGTACAGAAAATATTATTTCAATATAATGATCCATCCTACCTAGACGTATTGACCTAAATACCTTCAAAACAAGAGCTTCTATACTATTCAATAAGTATATTGCTAGGAGATGCCTAGCGCTACAACCTACTTTGGACCTCTTCATTGCTTTTTTAAACATGACTAGCTGATGACCGCAACTTCGTTCGCGTGGATTTAGGTTTTTGAAAATCCCGTGGGAACTCTTTGATTTTCCGGGATAAAAAGTAGCCTATGTGCTAATTCAGGGTATAATCTATCTCCATTCTAAATTTCAGTCTAATCCGTCCAGTAGTTTTTGCGTGAAGGAGTAACAAACATACACACCCACACTCACACCCACACATACACACACAGACACACACACACACACACACACACACACACACGCACGGACACACACGCGCGCGCGCACACACACACACACACACACACACACACACACACACACAGACACACACACACACGCTTTCGCCTTTAAAATTAGTGTGATTATTGTGATTGTCGTCAAGCGCAAGTTTATCACGCAATAAAAAAACACTAAATACTAAAACTGTGGTCATACCCTATTGTTAATGCGAAATAGTGTCTTGCTTTTCACGGCCCATGCATTGAACCGATTTTGACGAAAGGTATTTACAGAGTGCATCCGTGCATCCCGTGGAAAGGTAATAGGCTACTTCTACAGGGTCTTGGAAAATCAAAGAGTTCCCATGGGATTTCAAAAACATAAATCCACGCCTACCTAAACCTATCTAATTAAAAAATCACGTGACATTGGCTGTCGCTTAATGGGCTACAACCCCTGATTTTAAGGGCCTATCTGGTCCAAAGATTGTCTTATGCCATTCAGCATGGCAATGCAGTGAGCTTGATTGTTTTTTTTTTACATATACCACCCGCGCGGACGGTAAGCCTCTCTGTAAAACCAGCCTTAGGAGGCCGTGTGATGCCGTTGGTGATGTGTTACAAAATAGCCGCACAGTGTACCGTAAGTAGGTATTCCCTATGGTCTTAAACTATTCAAAGCTGGTATTTCATAACAAGATTTGCTTGGTAGATCTGAAAATTGAAACTCCAGAGTGGCCAAAGCTTACTAAATAGAATCCTCGGAATGCTACTGAAATAGAATATGTCAAATTAAACTTAAAGATATCCTATTTATCCATGTTAGATATGCTTTAACTCGAATAATCTAGACGCGAGCGCGCTCTGTTAACGTCATATCCTATCAAACGATAGCTTTTTAGATGAAACCAACATGTTTCTGCTCTAATATTCGCCTTTATTTCAAACAGCACAAAGTTTGTTTTTGTACATTTCAGCGTTTATTCTGTGTTGTAAAACGAGGTTAGAATCGTCAAAGAGGTTATTTCTGCATTGCCCGAATGAAGAACGAAAAGTCGCTTTATCTGAACCCAGTTTGATAGACACCTCATATTTGGAATCAAAACTAAAATTACTGAGGACCATTGAGGGCGCATTATTTGAATCAAAGGAAAGTTTAGTACGCGACAGATCGAGATGGCAATCGGGGTGTAAGGCGCCGCTGTCACCCGCCATGAGCGCGGGGGGTGTGCGTCGCGTACTATGTGTTCTAAACAATCATGGCTTTCAGTGAAGGAAAATATCGTGGAGAAACCTACATGCCTGAAAGTTCTCTTTAATGTCCTCCAACTGAACACTTGATATCAAGCTGTAAGCAAAAATTGTTGCAGTTTTTGTTCGGAATGACCCACCTATTACCTTATAAGAACTTTCGTTGAATTCAAATAGTCCGTCGTCAATGGTCCTCAAAAAATTGTAGTTATGGTTTAGTTTTTGTTTGGTTGGAGTCCAGCCGGTTAAATGTTATTAGCCGGTATAGAAACAGGCGTTATTTTGCGGAAGTCCATGATATACAAGGAACCAAAAGCTTAATTCAAAAGCACTTGTAAAAGTTTAATTGAATAAAAATAATTTGAATTTGAATTTGAATTTAATTTGCTATAATCCGTCAAACCAAAGAAATTTGTATGGTGCAACATGCAGCATGCGAAATGCAAAGCCCGCCCTCCCACTGATAAACCTTACAATGCCTTTGCATTGTAAGGTCTATATCTCTTGAGGATTCTCTGGTGTCGGGGCGAAACGTGCATCGAGTGCTTGGTGGCTGGCTTTTCCTGCATGTTTATCAGTAGGAGAGCGGGCGGTGCATGTCGCATACTGCATGTTGCACCATGCAGTATGCGGATGATTGCTTTGGTTTGGCGGATTATAGCAAATTAAGCTTTTGGTTCCTTGTATATCCAGCCGGTTATTTATGAGTTACATTTATATGACTCTTATTCTTTTAAACTTACGCTTTTATCTTCACAATCTTGTCACCGTCTTTCCGGGTGCTAACGAAGTTACTGTCCGACACTAATTGAATATAACTCCATGACAAGACATGCTCGCAAAACTGAGCGCCTGGGTCAAGAACGTTTTGTTTTTATTGTTTCTAAGTTAATTTAGAACAATTTTGGGTCGAACATTAGTAAGTTGTGTTGTCCAGTTGCATTATTAATCCATTTTGTTGGTTAGGCAACGTAGGCTCCAGTTAAATTTTGAATCCATTGTGATCGTAAGATGGTCTTGCCATGTCTGCCCCGATTTTTAACCCCCGACCCAAAAAGAGGGGTGTTATAAGTTTGACGTGTGTATCTGTGTATCTGTCTGTGGCATCGTAGCTCCTAAACTAATGAACCGATTTTAATTTAGCTTTTTTTTGTTTGAAAGGTGGCTTGATCGAGAGTGTTCTTAGTTATAATCCAAGGAAATCGGTTCAGCCGCTTGAAAGTTATCATCTCTTTTTTACTGTAACCTTTAGGTACATGTTGGGGGTGTTATAAATTTTTAATTTACACTTGTATTAGGTAACAACTCAACAAGATGACACCCACGACTTCATTCGCATGGATTTAGATTTTTAAAGTTTCTTGGAAATTCTGTATTATTTTAAAGATAGAATTGCTAATAACTGGATTTTAGGTAATTTTGTCTTACTACCCATTTCTTAAGAATTCCTTTGAATTATCATATTGTAATCTAGTAAACTGCCAGTTTCAAAACACATGATAATATAGTATCTTGTGTATTTTAAGCTTTGCTTTAACCAAAGTCGCCCACGGGAAATGAAGTTGGACCAATTTGAAATTATAATGGGAATCAACCCCTAAAATATAAATAATGTATTTTCATTAGAACTTCCTTCGTTAATCCGTTTAATTCGCACTTTCATACTACCCATACAAATATAAAATCCCCGATCCAATTTCCAGTTAGGTCAGTTCGTTACAATTATCTAAAGCTTCGGTCAAACAGAGGCAAATCCCGGGCGGGATTCGGGATGCGTAGGTATATTGTGCATTGCGTATACAGGCATGTCATATTTAAGGTCTTTCAACAAACCTTCTAGCATTTCAGCAATGAAAGTGTATGATTCTACTCCCTTTACAACCTCTCGCACTGCCAAGGGTCACTGGTAGAGATCTCTTATAGAGATAAGTGCTTCCCTGTCCACTTTTTCTTTCTTTTTATGTTTATTGTCACAACTTTCTGGTACAAATAAAAAATAAAATAAATGATTTGTTACAGAGAGAGAACTAGCGAGAGTCCGATCTTCGTTATTTTAATAAAGCTGAAAGTTTCTCTGCGTATTGTCCCCAACACAGGGGAGGATGATATCGGCAACTGTGAAGTTTGGATTATGGTGGCTTTGGGAGATAACAAGAAAAAAAGGTGTAAAAAAAATCTTACGTCAAAGTATAAAATCTGATTTTTTTTATTTTCCTAACGACGAAAAATTCTAACGCAGCGGGCTTTGCTCAGACTTAAGTTTAAACGAGACAGCAGTATACCGCTGGCATAAATCTGTCTCTTTTTACCTGAAACTTAAGTCTAAGCAAAGTCAAAGTGCGCTCTATAGATTTCAACCTCGGTGTTGTCGCGTCAGACGCGGCGCGTCCTTCACGCGCAAGTCGCTTCGGCTGAGACCCGTGGAACTCTACCTTTATAGTACAATAAAATGCCCCTCATGTCCGAAGCTCTTCTCAGTTTAACGACCGTGTCTTCTCGGAACTTATATTCAATTAGTGTAAGCAAGTTACTTCATTAGGCCCTGGAAAGATAGCTGTAAAAGTCGAAGTCAAAATAGCGAGCAAACGAGCAGACGGGTCACCTGATGTTAAGTGATTACCCGCCGCCCATGAACATTTGCAGCACCACAGGAACCGCCGATGCGTTGCCGACCTCCCAGGAACATTTCGTGTCTTTCGGTTCCTATTGTGTATACTGAGCTTTCGGTTCCCTACTAGATCCCTTTAAATAGTTTTGTTCAAATCAAGTTCAGGGTTTACGGAAAAAGGGTTGAAAAGTTGGTGCATTTATAGCAACCCGATGCATGCCAGTGTCAGTGTAATTAATACCAGGCGTGCAGGCAGCGTGCAGTAAACTCTGCGTGACAAATTGGCTTTAAACAGTTCGGCGGCAAGTTGATTATAAACTAACCCGGATTGATCGAAACTCAACGTACACACAAGCTGGGTACGTCAGAAAGTTATCACGATAGCTCGCGAAATTTTACATTATTATGCATCATGATCAACCCACCGCCGGCCCACTACTGAGCACAGATTTCCTCTTAGAATGAGAACCCATAGGTCACCACGCTGGCCCAGTTCAGATTGACAGACTTCACACACCTTTCAAAACATTATGGAGGACTCTATGGCATGCAGATGTTTTCCCTCAACGTGAAAAACAAGTGATACCGAAAGGCTTAAAATGCACATAACTTTCAAAAGTCATGTGTATTTAAATTAGTCCCACTAGTCTTAAAAAGATTTAGAAGCAGTTGAACTACTGGGGATAAATAGTTGAACTACTCGTAAGTACCTACTTGTCTCGCCTGTCAAGTTTGTGACGGGTGAGGCCGATGTTGAGGATGAGGAACGTGGAAAGGGAATTGCCCTCCCCGCGGATCCTAGCCCTCGAGAAGATCTGTGGATGACGTGGCGGTCCATCATTCACAGTGTGGTCCTCGGGTTGGTTGGCATTGCAATGCGTAATCGTCCTTAACCATTAGGCTATCACAGCTTCAAACTATTATTTGTATGGAAGGTAACATTGTACAGCACGGAGTCGGTAGTTTATGCACATATCAATGCATGCCAGTGTCACTGTAATTGATATCACGCGTGCATGCAGCGTGCAGTAAACTGCGTGACAAATTGGCTTTAAACAGTTCGGCGGCAAGTTAATTATAAATTAACCGGAATTGATAGATCTGGTCACGGTAAATTATTACCGTCTAGCTGACTAGCTGATGCCCGCGACTTCGTTTGCGTGGATTAGATTTTTTGAAATCCCGTGGGAACTCTTTGATTTTCTGGGGTAAAACGTAGCCTACGAGTATATCACTCTCCACCTATGCAAAAATTACGTTGACCCGTTGCGATTGAAAAACACACACTTTCCCTTTATAATAATACGAAATGATGGCCGCGACTTCGTCCGCGTGGATTTAGGTTTTTTGCAAAATCCCGTGGGAACTCTTTGATTTTCCGGGATAAAAGTAGCTATGTCCATCCCCGGGATGTAAGCTAACTTTATACCAAATTTCATCAAAATCGGTTGAACTGTTACGTAAAAAGCTGATTATGGTTGGTGACTCGAAATGGTTAATTTCCAATGAGATTTTCGTCTCTGTCATTTGTATGGAATTACGTAAAAGAGAGAGTCATTTACTAACTTCCTTCCGTGGATAGAGTATAGATTGCTACTATAAAGCACAGCCCCAGAACGTGTTAAATTAACGCCTAAAATCACATGATATGGTCTTTCTGTTCAAACATGATATTACACGACCATTCAGTGAGCTTTACTGGACCATTAGAAGAGGATTTTCCAATTTACCCGCCGTTGTTTCGTAATAATCCCAGAGGATTCGATCCCTAACCCTTACTTAGAATATTTATTACTTACTTTATTCCCTTTTTAGCCAAATTAAGGATGCCTTCTAAATAAATCTTGTGCCAAAACGTAAAGGATTAAATATCTTCCTTTAACCCATAGAGTAGGTTAGTACCTCTTGTAAGGGTCAAATACGGAAATAAGAGAGTCTTCGTTTTAATTAATTTGTTATCTCTCTGTGAAGTATTCCTCAACATCGATGATTCCTCATTGATGAGGGTCGTGACCCCTTTTTCATGTGTATATATAAAAGGAAAGGCTGACTGACTGACTGACTGATCTATGAACGCACAACTCAAACTACTGGACTGATCGCGCTGAAATTTCGGCATGCAGATAGTTATTATGATGTAGGTATCCCCTAAGAAATTATTTTGAAAATTCAGTCCCTAAAAGGGTAAACCAGGAGTTTGAAATTTGTATAGTCCACGCTGGCGAAGTTGCGGAAATAAGCTAGTTAAGTAATTCATACTAATATTATTAATACGAAAGTGTGTCTGTCTGTCTGTCTGTCTATCTGTCTGTCAGTCTGTTTGTCTGCTACCTTTTCACGGCCCAACAGTGTAACCGATTCTGACGAAATTTGGCTTATATCTCGGGGACGGACATACGCTACTTTTTATCCCGGAAAATTAAACAGTTCCCGCGGGATTCCTAAAGACCCATCCACTTAACCAATTTGTATGAAATTCGGTACCGATGTAGCTTGCGTCCCTGTAATTGAAATTGGCAACTTTTTATCCCGGAAAATCAAACAGTTCCCACGGGATCTATAAAATCTAAATCCACGCGGACGAAGTCGCGGGCATCCTCTAGTCATATATAAGTAATGATAAGAATTTTCTTGGGATAGTGAAGCAGTGAATTTTCGTATCCTTTCGCTTACAATTCGGCTAAAAGAACAAAATTTCGACTCTTAAGTTTTACCGATGAAATGGTGGATGCAAAAAATGATGTTGATGATGAACAGACTTTAGAATGTGCGGTATCCTTTCATGGCTATGATGGTAACCGCAAAATTGAATATGCAATTTACCCATAAATCGTGTTTACGTACCTCACACAGCGTCATACTCATCGCCCATCCATGGAAAGCCGGTAAATCAATTACTCGCACAAATTGACTCCCGAAATCTGGCTGTTGTTTTCTAAAACACAATGGATGCTCCTGAATAGGCGCTGATTGTCGCAGCCAGCGCGATTCCGCATTGTCCCCGAATCACTATTTAACAAACGCTGTTTGAACTGTGAACCGTGGATTAGGGGCAAACAAAGTGTCAATCAATATTATTTATCTAGTGGTTTGTGGTGTTAAATTTAAACTAACCACAAAGTTACCCACCGACAAACCCTATAAAGGCTTAAACAGATATTACGCCTGAAATTAACCCCCGACCCAAAAAGAGGGGTGTTATAAGTTTGACGTGTGTATCTGTGTATCTGTCTGTGGCATCGTAGCTCCTAAACTAATGAACCGATTTTAATTTAGTTTTTTTTGTTTGAAAGGTGGTTTGATAAATAAATAAATAATAATAAATAAATGAAGGTTTATTCAGCTCATATACAGAATCACACACAAAAAAAAAAAAAAACAAGAATAACAACAAAGATAAAATCAAACTCGAATATAAATCAAACTCAAAACTAGAAAACACCATTATCCTATTGCTGTGTCTGTGAGCTAAAAGGGCTCTTCTAGCCTGGGTCGTTGGATTGAGTCTTATCGATGCGACTGGACGTCTCAATCGATTCGACCCAACGTCTCAGTTGATACGACTGACACTGGAATTATTTCCAGCCTATCATGGTGCTATTCTGCCATCACCTACGAAAGGTTTTCCGACAGTTTGTCGTTCATTGCGAGACGACAAGAATTTCATAATAACATTATGAAATAGTTCGTAGCGTAACTACGAAAAGTTATAATATGTGCCGGAGCAACATATTTTAGCACCAGCTTACATGAGTGATTTCCGTATCAAACTACGGACACCGATGTAAGACTATTATTAACGATTTGTTAGTTATTAATGTAAATGCTTACATTTGAATAATATTTAATTTTAATTCAATGTTTGAAAAATTTTAATTAATTTGAAATTAATTCTTCGGAATTAATTTCTTACTGACGACGCTGAGATTCAAAAGCGTACTGAAATTAAAATGGCCGACACCACCTGCCTGTGCGCTGACTCCCCTCCACAAATCACCGAGCCGATATGGATCAATGATCGAGAGTGTTCTTAGTTATAATCCAAGGAAATCGGTTCAGCCGTTTAAAAGTTATCAGCTCTTTCTAGTTACTATAACCTTCACTTGTCGGGGGTGTCATAAATTTTTAATTTGCACTTGTCATTAATATTCATGAGCGACGCATGACGGCAGCAGCACGGGTCATACGGGAGACTTATACAATTTGTTTCTATATTTTACAGGATATGAATTCGAAGACTGTGCCAAGAACATTTTGACCTGTCTCTTCCTTCACCTTTGTAGCCAAGGTCTGTACCTGTACATAGTGGAAATTCCACGGATACATACGAAGCGATTTACTTCCTCGTTTCTAGTTCAAACCGCTAGGATACAGGACGCCCTTCTGGTGTCAATTTTAATATGGATATGGGTTCAAGTCACGAATGAATTAAGCATCTTCTAGGCTTCCATCCATTATGCGCTCCATCTTAGGCTGCATCATCACTTGCCACCAAGTCTGATTGCAGCCAAGCGCTAGTTTATAAATTGGGAAAACAAGTTGGTGTCGTGATTAGCTACTATCTACATAATGTCTCCATACTAGATTTACGAGCAGTTCTCTTGAATCTTATCTGATAATCTGACCCACATTTCATTTTAATAATCTATAATTACTTATAACTAGCTCTGCCCGCGACTTCGTTCGCATGGAATAGTAACTTTTCGGGCAGCATATACTCTGTACGTTAAAAATGTTCGCCGTGATTCTTTAAATTGACATAACTTTTTTATTTATGAACCGATTGACATGAAATAAACACTAAATGTTAAGTGAAGCTTACTACAATATATTAGTGAAAACCGTATCTAGATCGAATGAGCCGTTTCTGATATTAGCGTGCACAAACACACAGACAAACAGACAAACAGACAAAAAAAAATTAATTACAATTTCCGGTTCGGCATCGATATAATAACAACCCCTGCTACTTCTTTTTTTATATATTTCCATTGTACAGACACCACTTTTCTAAAATTTTATTATATGTATAGATAATAATTGACAATTGAAACTAAAAAACAATAATAAATTAAAAACTAAAATAAATTGGGGAAGGTGACTATTTTGGAGTCCAATAGATCGTCAAAATACAGAATTGGCATCATGCTGACATTCCTACAAAAATAAAATATTATATTGCATACGTTTGTGCACCGAATACTGCTTTGCTTTCCAACGCGCATCGCTTACAAATAGATGCATGCTATAAACCATATTTTCCCAATCGTATTTTGCGGTACGTGAGAGACGAAAAGATGGCTTGTATATTTATTTTCAGTCCTGCATAAAATTTGTTTCACTGTACGTTTTACTTTATATGGAACGGTTTACGCATTTTAACACTAGCTAGGTCTTCCTAATTTTTGTTCCATATCATAGCTATAACGTCGCACCATGTAAATCAGCGTCCCCCACTGCGCTTTCTCCAGATCTCCACTCCAGAACACATTTGCTCTAGCAGCAATCATTTCCGTGACAGACATATCCTGCCCACTGCCATTTTAGCTTTTTCGTTAAGCTACGTCAGTCACTGAGGTTTTATTACGGATTCGTTCGTAATGGATTTTGTCCCTCAGAAAAACACCCAGCATAACCCGTTCCATACCACGCTGAGTGCGCTGCGTTTTTCAGTACGAGGTCACCATTCCAGCTTCTTGGGACCCCAACGCATATCGGTTTTTCGAACTATGTGCCCTGCCCATTGCAATTCATCTTTGGAACCCGTTGAGCTATGTCGGTTACTCTGGTTCTCCTTCGACTCCTCATTTCTAACTGAATGTACAGTCAAAGATAAGTCGTTTAGCATTTAATGATGATATTCGCTTGGCACGGTTTATAGAAAAATGCCATATCGGCTCTAAATGCGACAGGTTTTTTACCCGACTGCAGCAAAGCCAAAAGGAAGGGTTATAATTTTCGCAGTCTATGTATGTATGTATGTATGTATGTGTGTAATATGTATGTGTGTAGGTATGTATGTACTACTGGTCTCCAACATTTTTTTTTGCTATTGTGTCGAGTGGGGTGTGCAATGAAAGAGGAGAAAATTCTGAGTTCATAAATATAAATGTACTATAACATTAAAATATACCAAGTGACAGAAAAACAATTTTACTATAATATTCCAGCGTTTATTGAGACGATCGCAGTCGGGTTTTAGTTTTCAACTTTATCTTGTGATGCAATAGTTTCGCGGAATCGCTACTCGAATGCTGAGGCCGACGGTACGTTAGAACATGTTGAGTTAGCCTGTAAGTGAGTATACATTGATAGTCCTAAGTTTATATAAGTCGTCATAATTACTTCTTTCTTTGTATACCGTTGGCTTCCTATTAAATAAAATAAAATAAAATAAAAACATAATAATTCAATGGGTGGAAACAATTTCGTAGATTGTATGTTCACAATCTCGTAGGAAAGTCGTGATTTGGAACAGCACTTGATATCGTGCTGCGATACACATGACAGGGTTGCACTCGACGCGCCGATCCGTACTGTTCAAACGTTGCAGCGAATATGTTTGAACGAGATCTGGCGCAAGTCATAAGGTATTTTAATTGATATACTTAATATAGAAAATAAAATCCTGACTCACTCACTGACTGGCTCATCAATACCCAGCCCAAATCCGACGGCCCATAAGCCCTCGGATTGAGTAAAGCCGTGGGTGGTTGCTAGTTGGAAAAAAAATTGCCAATTTTTAATGAAGTAAATAGCCAAAGCTATCGGGTGAACAGAGTGCTTTCTCAAACCTCTTCATAAATTTCTCTTTTTATTTACATTCATTTCAAATCTTGGACAATACACATAATAAAAGGAGTGTAATGCATGTGATATATTTGAAAAAGTAAAATAAAATAAAAAACTATTTTGTACGAGGTAAAACTCTTCCTAAATACTAAATAGGTTCCCAATAACGTGGGCACGTTGTAGGAAGACAATGTGACGAGTATGTAGTCAATTTAAGGAATTCTATTTTAAACTTTAAAAATACTTGAATTGTATCATCCGCTGCCGCTTTTGACTTGACCAGTCACCGCACAAGCTGCAGCGTGCCTAAATCGGCGTGCATTTGTCCGCGTAATGCCTCTATTTATTTTGGAAAAGGTCAGTTGAGGCGTGAGGTCGGATTGTGTTTGTGTAAGTGTTCAATTTATACTCAATGAGCACGTTTTTTGCTGGTGACCCATTTTGTGCGGCGACCATCTTTCAGCTTTCCTCTTTACACGACTGCCCAAAAAAGGTGTGTAATGCGTTCAGTGTTTGAGTTTTCCACCATAATTTCTAAATAGCTGAACAGATTTGGATGTACAGATTATCGTTAGAATCCGTTACACTGCTTTAAATTTTTTGAAAAATTCATTGAAGCAAGGAAGGAAGTGGTGTCTTTTAAGTATCACTTGTTACTTCTTTTGCTTTTCTATCATTTTTAACCCCCGACCCAAAAAGAGGGGTGTTATAAGTTTGACGTGTGTATCTGTGTATCTGTCTGTGGCATCGTAGCTCCTAAACTAATGAACCGATTTTAATTTAGTTTTTTTTTGTTTGAAAGGTGGCTTTTGATCGAGAGTGTTCTTAGCTATAATCCAAGAAAATCGGTTCAGCTGTTTGAAAGTTATCAGCTCTTTTCTAGTTACTGTGACCTTCACTTGTTGGGGTTGTAATAAATTTTTAATTTACACTTGTCTATCATTTTATCATCATGTGGTCAAAGTTCAAGAGGAAAAAAATTGACCAAGAAATGAATGAATTTTCAACACATAAAATAGTAGTTAAGTATAGCGGTTTTATACTATGTAGTGTTGTTACCACCCCGACAAAAAAGATAAGTGTAGCAGAAATAACTTGCAGTTTAATGTAGGCTTAGAATCTAGATTCTAGAGAGATAGAAGTTGCCCGCGACTTTATCTACGTGGATGAAATGGACATTTTTAAAAATTATTTCTTAAAAAAACCTATCTAATATAGGTAGATATTTAATCAAAGTAAATTTTGCCATATTCATTTTGGATTTCTGTCATAAAACTTACAAAACTCTAAGCAAGTTATGAAATAAACATAAATCTCTCAAAAAATTATCTTACGAATGAATGCAAATAAGTCATGCCGCCCGCGCCGATGTCAAAAGGTTGCCAAAATTACAAAGGGCCTGCCGGAGTAGGTACTTTTTCAATATTTTTTACGTTGCGAAACACCTATTTACATATTTTATTTAAAACGCCGGTCCAAAAATCGGTAATAGCCCAGTGGTTAAGACGTCGGCCTCCTATTCGGAGGGTAAGGAGTCCGATCCCGGGCCAGATCCAATCTCTTACTTTTCGGAGCAATGCAATTAAATATCACTTGCTTTAATGGTGAAAGAAGACATGCATTGTGAGGGAACCTGCACCCCTAAAAGTTCTCCATAAAGTTCTCAAAGGTGATTCAAAAGAACTTGTAAAAGTCTAATTGAATAAAAATATTTTGAATTTGAATTTGAATTTCTGTGAAATCTGTGATTGATTCAAATTTCTGATTTCTGCCAAATTTCAATAAATTAGCTAAATTTAAACTCAAGTTACTTAAATCACTTGATTTCTCAGTAGGATATTATATCAGGCCCTAGTTATAAATATATTGCAGTTTAGATAGTTTAACTATTCAGTTCAATATATTCTATTAATTTAGGCACAGGTTAACGACTTTTTTAATGCACGATGTAACTATCCGTAAATGGAGTAACACGAGACATAATATAGAACTCGAAATAAATGATCTATGGTTATTCAGCCGACTTCGTTGGTAATATAAAATGTCAAAACTAAACACACAGTCGTTGGGGTATGAAGGAGCGATAATTCTAAAGCCGAATCATTTGCAAATATCGAGAGCGTTGTCTCACTGTATGTATTTACGCTGTGTCTGTAGTACCTATGTCTAGTGTCTATATTTCACAGATTGGCGCATCGGACACAAGACAAGGATCACACGAGCTTTGGGATCGCTAATTGGCAAGATAGACTAGGGCCTATGATAATACTCCATGTCTGTCAATGTTAACACGCCTCGAGCTATGACCGCACAATCCTAAGGTTGTAACATGCTCTCCAGAAACGTTAGAGTCCTTTCAGATGAGCCACAACCTGACAAACCATAGCGCGATGGTAACAGATATCATCGCCGTCGCGCTCTACTTAATGGGGATGATGCCTATGTCAAAAATAAATTATTTCTTAATAATTTTATTAACAATATTTGTAAGATTCAAATTCGATGCTGGTTTTAAGTTTGCCAATCACTTTAAATTATCGATTTAATTAATAAAGTACGTCAAATTACGTCAAAGCTATACAGTTTTCGGCAATGTTTTTAAAAAGATGCATTAATTGATTTTTAGATCTTTGGCGGACCTAACGAATTATTGCGAGGAGATTTCTACCGCATGGGAGCATGCGAAAGGTTGATCAGTCAGCACCTTCCTTGCAAACTTTTCTTTAGCTACTCCCCTTTTCTCTCATGTTGGATGCCGGCCACCGTGAATCCATTTACAAGCGACCATATTTGTCGCTGTGTTAGTTATCGTGTGGCCCGTCTGAATAGACACTAAAGCTGAGATCTATAGAGCTTTCACTTAACTCAGACTTAAAAGTTAAAACACAACACTCTTTTAACTTTAAATAAAATCTGAGTAAAGTCAAAGCACGCCCTATAGATCTCAGCCTAAAGGCTGTTTTACGCCGCAGCAACAAAATGTTACCAATGCGGCTGGCTACTTATAAAAAAGTTAATTATTTTACTTAATTATTGTTGCCTACATTATGTAGCCTGCGGTAGTCGCACTATATTCCTCTGGCGTAAATGAAACTTAGACGTAGAGGGCTCTCTCCGTCACTCGTTTCATACAATCGTAGTTCCAATTTCATTTGAATATTAAGCAACCAAAGTCCATGAAATTTTGCAGACATATTCTAGAAACTAATATCTATGTCTGTGGTTTCCAGATTTCTGTTAAAATATTAGGTTTCAAAGTTACGCGGTCTTAAAAATTTCATACAAATCTTTGAGCCCCTGTAATTTTAAAACTACATATTTTTAGAAAAATCTAAAACACCACAGACACAGATATTAGTTTCTAGAATATGTCTGCAAAATTTCATGGACTTTGGTTGCTTAATATTCAAATGAAATTGGAACTACGATTGTATACTGTTAACTTCGTCTCAAAATGTCACCCTTTCCAAAGAGAACATTCATTATTGAAACTATTTGAAAGGCTGTAAAACTATTACGTAAACTCATAAAATAAGGCTTTAGAATAACACAGAGGTATATTGAGGGACGAACGGTTAACTCGTCTAATGCCTCGGGCCGATCTCGCCCCATTTAATAACATTAGCTCGTATTGTATCAAGAACAAAGAGAGATAAAGGTTTTATCGCTAGTTCTATACCTCTTTATATCTATTTCATATGAATCTGCACCACTGTTTGGGATGAGTACACATAATATATTCTAAACGCATAAATTAAAATTATAATCGTACTTTACTACTCAATGAGTTCTAAAAAATGACACCCCACATGCTGGGGTAAGAATTTTTAATTCAATATTTGGTTTTGGGTCAACGTTCTACACCAAATACCAAAATTTCAGGTTCGTAACTCATTTAGTCTACGAGCTAGAGACCTGTGATATGCGGACAGACAGACAGACGGACAGACAGACGGACGTAGGACAGACAGACAGACAGCAGAGTGGTATTAATAGGGCTCCGTTTTTACTCTTTGGGTACGAAACCCTAAAAACGGTGATAGCCTAGTGATAAAGACGTTAACCTCCTATGTTTTTGTAATGTAATGTACCTAAGTGCAATGATTTTTAGGGGTCTGTACCTGAAAGGTGCCAACGAGACTCTATTACTAAGACTCTGCTGTCTGTACGTCTGTCTGTCAATAGGCTGTATTTCATGAACCGTAATAGATAGTCAAATTTTTACAGAGTGTGTATTTCTATTGGCGTTATAACAACAGATTTTTAAAAATGATCAAAAAGCAAATTAAAATAGTGTTAAATATCTTGTACGATAATACTGAACCCACCGTGTGCGAGTACAACGCACACTTGACCGGTTTTTATTAATTTTGTGGTTGGATTAAAGATTCTATAATAAACGAAGTATTGGAAAATCTCATAAAATAAAAAGAAAAATCCCGATTAAGTGACTGCCAACGCCCAGTCTGGTCCTGGTCTATTCATAAACCTGCTTGCAATCACCAAATAAATAAATGATAATGTTTGAATAGAAAGCCGAAATGCTCAGAGATTCTCTTTACAATGTAGATAAGAATTCTAGCCTCGAATTTTCCACGGGAGTGAAGTCATGGCTTGTCGTTAGTAATAATCATTTTTCATTGAAAAATATAACGTTTTAAAAAATATATCTTAAAAGTCAATAAAATTAAAAACTCCTATTTTTCTATGAACTCGATCTTCAAGTACTGCATTTTATACGAGTACATGGTTTAAAATCGCAACTACATAGTGATATAGTGTACTCTAACCCTTAAATCTCGGATTACGAAAGGGTCACCTTTGGATCCGGAAGCGAGTCTATTTAGGGGAATGACGCGCAAATTCTTTGATTTTATTCCAGGGATAAAATATTGTGGGGTTTCTCTATCTCTGCATCGTATTCCTCATCGCTGAGGATCGTGATTTTTAGGGTTCCGTATGTCTAGAGAATAACCAATTCAAAATAAAGATGAGGCTATCTAATATCGGTCTGCGGAGGGCCCTGGAGTAGTTCGGTCACATCGCAAGGAAGAACGCCAGCAATATTAAAAAACTCATAGTCCCCGGTAAGATCGAAGGAAATAGACCTCGCGGACGAAGCCCGAGACGTTGTTAAGACCAAATACAAGTGTAAATTAAAAATTTATAACACCGCCGACAAGTGAAGGTTACAGTAACTAGAAAAGAGCTGATAACTTTCAAACGGCTGAACCGATTTTCTTGGATTATAGCTAAGAACACTCTGGATCAAGCCAACTTTCAAACAAAAAAAACCTAAATTAAAATCGGTTCATTAGTTTAGGAGCTACGATGCCACAGATAGATATACATAGATAGGTACACACGTCAAACTTATAACACCCCTAGTTTTGGGTCGGGGGTTAAAAAAGCCTTTAATTTACTTTTCTTATTATTAATTTTAATTTACGTTATTACTTTTAAATTAAACGTTTACACGTGCGATTTGAACCTACTTTCGTGCCACTAATTTCTTAAAGTAAATTCCGATTTAGTATTGAAACTTATGAATTGAAATTCATACTACAAAATATATAGCGCCTATTCAAATAGATTTTAATGGTACCTACTGTAATAGTTATAGTAATGATCGAACCAGACAACGCCCCATGCTTTCAACGCACCATTATGCATCAAACCAATAGAAACCCCTTTTTATTTCTTCCCCTTATTCAAAGCAAAAGTAAGAAAAGCTTTGCCTTTATTCCTAGCCATAAAAGAAGTGGAAAATGGCCAATCCTTTTGAAGAACAAGACAAAAGTAGAAGATTAAACTTTTGTACATAATTATTTATATGGCCCGGGAGGAAATTAATCCGGGGTTCTTTTAAGCGAAGACTAAAGAGAAAAGGCAGATGGACCCCTCGCAAACATGTATACTGAAATTTAAAACACATCCCGAAATTGTCTATTTTATTTCTATTTTTAATAATGTTTTTTACTATTTTATTTTAATTACATTTTATAAAATGACAAAGACTTCCCTCGTTTGGGCTCGAAAAGTATAACAGCGTTGTGAGTACATCGTGTTTCCATAACCATTTTCGTTGGCAGGACTCCTAGCTGTATACACACTGTTTAAGTTAAGTTATATTTTAAGGCGTTGTTTTTTTGTAAATGTTTATTGTGTTATAAAGTATGTGTTGGACCAGCAAGAAATCTTATTTTATAGTAGTTTTATAGAATTTTTATAAAATGCTATAAAAATTCTTCTTTTTAGACACCATATAAATATAATTTTTTTTTGACACCATATCAATAATAATATCATATAATATCAAGTCCTGAGGCATAACTTATGTAATATTTTTACAAACATTTCCAGCGAGCATCAGACGTAAGATAGTCGAAAATCTCAGCAAATTGTAACCCCATCAACGAAAAACTCAGACCAAACGCAAACGTACTTTTCATCGTCCACGCGTCAGCGCTGCGCGTTTGTGCTCTTAGCGTTACACGCACAAGAAGTAGTATTATTAATAGTATTAGTAGTTCTGGTAGTATTATTAGTAGTATTATTTGGCATCTAATTTTCGCACACTATTACAATCTATCTTTTTATTTAGTCTATGGCTTCTTTAACTTAGAAATTTCTTAGCGCAGTCTTATTAGGCGTTTTGCTCACAGCTATTCGTTATATGAACGCGAACGCTTTGAAGATTCTAGAAGCCAGCCATGAGCCAGCAAACAATCTGTTCCGTGATTATTTTCTTGTTTAAAGTTGCGAACACATTACTGAGGTCAGCTCATTTGACAATTATTTTTAATCCATTAAGGTCTTCTACGAAAAATTATTATAGTATCGCTCAGTGAAGCAGCAATGTAGAACAAACCAATGTCAAAATGAACTCGGGGCTGTCATTCAGTGTTAGACACTGAGTTAGGGAATCACCCCGCCGCCGCTTGTCTGATTTTATGGACAAACAAAGATTGCTTTACTCGTATGCTGGCCCAAATATTGAAAAAGATGAAAAAAAAAGTAAAAATGCCTCATTTTTACACGACTGCCCAAAAAAAGGGGGTATTGCGTTCAGGGTTCATGTATGTATGTATGTACATATTTCACCATATTTTCATCATAGCTTCTAAATGTTTGAACTGCCGGGCCATTCGCTAACTCAGTGTCTAAAACTGAATCATAGCCACCGAGCTCATTTTAAATCCATTGAAGGTTTTCTACGAAAAAATATTTTAATATCACCCTGTGAAGCAGCAATGTAGAACCAATCAACCTCGGTGGCTATCATTCGGTGTTAAAAATGGAGTTAGCGAAGCACTTAGCTGATTTGGATGGAGCATTAAGAACCCTTACATCATCCGGAGTTACATTGCCTTTTTTTTTAAATCAACATGGCGGTTGAATGTAAAAATTTCCCTTTTTAGTTAGGTGTTTGGCAGGGTGTTTTTTAACTTTAGTAATTAAGATTTGTCTATCAAAAAATCAACCTGTTCCGTCCACTGCTAGATTTGGAACTTCCCATAATCACACCACCACAACGAATAAACGAGAGCAAGCTATAAACGCTGTTTAGTCTAAGACGTAACCAGCTAGTAGAAAATTGAACTGTTTTATGGACTAGTTTACCGTCGACGATAAACAGTATCGTTGCGTCGAACGACAAAACGTCAATAACCCTAAAGACCTCTATGTAAGTAGACGAGACATTCCATGCAAAAAATTTACGGTGTGCAATTCGTGCTGAACATGCCCAGTGTCCACTGACCTCTACTGATACAAGTACGCTGGATTTGCGATTGCCGACATCTTTTTGAAGCGACTTGATTTCTGCCATTTTGGCGCTGATGGCAGTAGTGAGTGTCATGTGAGCGTACTTGGAACTAATTATGTTCAAATAGAATAAAAATACTTTTGAATCGTCAAATGCATCTACTTCTGGTTAGTATGCCTTTCCTACCGAGAAGAACCAGCAAGAAACGTGACGGTTGCTCTTTTCAAAGAGTCTTCTTCTTTTTCAAAGAACATACAATACAATATCTGTCAACCTACCTAATGTCAACATGAAGACCATTTGACACAAAATGACATTGTTAGTTCCCGATACTCGGTGGGGCGTTTCAAATCGACATAAAAATAATTGTCATTTTGTACAACACAAAATAACCCAGTAATGTGTTTGCACCTTTGTGTAAAATATGACACAATATATTACAATCGCATATTACGTACACATGACACTAGAGAATTTTATTTCGCCTGACTTCCGAAAATGTAGAAAACTTGCATTTGCTGAAAATTAGGGTCCTTAATCTTTGTCCTTTGACTATCTCGGTGGCGCAGTTAGAGTTTTTGAGTGGTCGGTTTAGAAAATCGGTTAAGTTTGAGTCGGTTCCGCACACGAAGGGTTCCGTACTATCGCATACAAGAAATTATTTTTATTCTTTTTAACCCACGACCCAAAAAGAGGGGTGTTATAAGTTTGACGTGTGTATCTGTGTATCTGTGTGTCTGTGTATCTGTGTATCTGTGTATCTGTGTATCTGTGTTTCTGTGTATCTGTGTATCTGTGTATCTGTCTGTGGCATCGTAGCGCCTAAACGAATGAACCGATTTTAATTTAGTTTTTTTTGTTTGAAAGGTGGCTCGATCGAGAGTGTTCTTAGCTATAATCTAAAAAAATTGGTTCAGCCGTTTAAGAGTTATCAGCTCTTTTCTAGTTTTCTTGTAGAAAAGAAGGTTAGATAACCGTTAGGTTCATAATATTATGTCAATAGACAAATGTCAAGCTGTCAAGATGGACGTTGCCTAAATACATAATTATTTATTTGAAAATGATGTTTTGAAAACTCAGATACTTTGGATCGTCGGGGGTGTTATAAATTTTTAATTTACACTTGTTTTTATACCTTTTTTTAACCTAGTTTCCACAAATTCACAGTTTTCGAATATTTCCCTAAAGTTGTAGTCCTACTAAGGACAATGCTACCTGCCTGATTCTAGGTCAACGGGAAGCCCAATATAGGTTTTGATTCCCTTGACGGGTCTTGACATACACGACAGACTGATAACGAAATGGTTCTAATAAGGGTTCCATTTTATACGGAAATAGAATCATCGGCGTAATACGTTTGTATGTGAACTCGCGCTGCTTTACCAGAGGTGTTTTTATTAAAACACGTTTCATGTTTTTCATTCTACTTACCATGTACTTCTGCGTCATGAGAGCGGAAAATCGAAAGTTGCCCCAAAGAGAAAACCGCGAAAATTCGTACCAACTTTATGTGTACCTATCGAACACGACTCGAGTAAAAGTTTGCTACAGGAACAAATTCCAAAAACCACTTTTATACAGCTCCACTAAGTTAAGGCGCTATTCCATTAGTACGCACGGACAAGGTGTTCTTTGTGGTTAAAAATAATTTAAAAAAAATCTTTGAAAACAAATCCTAAATATGTAAAAAACTGACTGTCCAATTTATCAACGCACAACTTACAAACTACTGGATCGATTGGGCTGAAATTTAGATTATTATTGATACGTGGACATCCACTAAGAAAGTTTTTGAAGATTCAACCCCTAAGGCGGTAAAATAGGGGTTTGAAATTTGTGTAGTCCACGTGGGTGAAGTTGCGAGCGTAAGCTAGTAAGATGTAAGCAATAACGCATGCCTAAGGTCCGGTGTCCACCTAAGCGGAGATGAGAGGAGAGGACATGTGTTCAGTTGACCAATCAGATTCATAATAGATGACGTGAAAAATTATCACGTCATCTTTTAAAAATCTGATGCCGGCCTTGCCATACTTTTTCTCACGTAGCTCACATGCGTAGCAATGGAACGGCGCCTTTATTGAGAGCTTGTTTCGTCTACTCCTACACTTCCCATGGCTCCCTAATTAACTTAGCCGCCTACACGAAATAAAATGTTTTCGAACATGGCAAATAATATTATTTTGAAAAATATTCGATACTAACTATTGGTTATGTTTGAAAATTTTTATTGAGAGCAATATTGCCAGGTAAAAGCAATATCATGTTTTTGTTGTCGATCTGTGAGTGTTTGTTAGGAAATCATACTCATATTAAAGGCATGCAAAATATTTTTATTTAACGAAAAATACTCGGCTTTAGTTAAAGCCTGTTGAAGCATATTCAATGCGATGAATATTTTTTTTTACTTTTTTGTTAAAGAGGAATTTGGGAGCCAATTGCAATATTATTCACTAGTTAGTTGATTCTCGCGACTTCGTGATAGTAGAGTCATATTTTTAGTAATCATAATTTATTGCTCCGTTGCGGCGTGATTGAAGGACAAACCAGCAATAGACATACACACTTTGATATTTATATGTGTATAATATTGGTCGTGATAGAAAACCGCTGCGATTAAATGGATTTTGGAAGGCGTTATGACTCTCAACAAAATCAACAGAGGGAGAGAACAACCCAGGCATAATCATAGTGGAAACGCTTTCTCTACATGGATGGATTCAAACGACGTAGGACCGTGGCGTGTGGAAGTTCCTATAAGATGCCTATATCCAGCAGTAGACGTCTATTGGTTAATATGATGAAGTCACTACCTACTTGCTACAACACATCACAAAACGATATTCAGTAAACACATCGAAATGAAACCTTCAGCTACCTGTGCAATGAAGTCTTAGAACAAAGCCATTTTCCACCAAGGCAGTATACATTAACAGGGCTCTCTCCGTCACTCGTTTCATACAATCGTAGTTCCAATTTCATTTGAATACTAAGCAACCAAAGTCCATGAAATTTTGCAGGCATATTCTAGACACTAATATCTATGTCTGTGGTTTTCCAGATTTCTGTTAAAATATTCGGTTTCAAAGTTACGCGGTCTTAAAAATTTTCATACAAATCTTTGAGCCACTGTAATTTTAAAACTACATATTTTTAGAAAAATCTAAAACACCACAGACACAGATATTAGTTTCTAGAATATGTCTGCAAAATTTCATGGACTTTGGTTGCTTAATATTCAAATGAAATTGGAACTACGATTGTATGAAACGAGTGACGGAGAGAGCCCTCTTAAGACAAGTGTAGCGTCGTATAAGTCTGTACCTACTGCGGTTTCCATCCTATTAAACGGAGATTTATTTAGCAATTTGAATTACTCTTGACAGTACTTAATTAACGTGTCTTCTTGCACGTTCAAGTTAAATTTAATCTCTTTCACTGTCTACTGTCTAGAATTTGAAGGATTTAAAATGGAATTAATTATCTTGTGAGAACACAGATTCCACATTCCATTACATGATTATTTCTAAATAATTTTAAATATCAAAAATACATATCAACAGTCGCTTAAGTACCCTACTGAATAAAATTACATAACTCTTTCAAAGACGCTTCGGGCGCAATACCCAGGGATTCGAATCCGGCAGGGTTCAGCAATTTTCGATATGTATTTAAAATTATTCAGGAATTTCCTTGAAGTGTAGGTAAAAACACTATCATAAAAATTATAAACATGATTATTTGTTGGATAGATGCAGCAGTTACGTACGTAAAGGCGACTTTGTGGAATTCCATGATATTTAATATACAAGTATTATACAGGCGTAATTTGATATTTAATATAAGTACAAATATTATACAAAAAGATGTAAAATATATTTTTTTATTCCATGACACCACAAATACTCAGGTGTGCTCTTACCCTTACCTATCTCACTGCCTGTTTTGACGTTTATAATGCAGCAAGGTAACAGGGTCTACTCATAAACATCACTGAACTGATGAAGAAAGTCCCATATTATAATTCAACCCCCAAACTAATTTCGATCGGCTCATTTCGCCAAGGAGGCTATTTATATGAAATTGAGCACGTTAATTCCCTTTACGAGGGTATTCGCAATAAAGGTTCACTTAAGGGCAATAGATTTTGCACCGAAAGGTATTTGAGAAAAATCCCTTCGCAGATTAACAAACTCGGTAAGGTCGTGCCTTAAGAAATATTTTGCAAGCGTCTTAGCAGATTTATTTAAGGTTCAGTGAAATACGAGTTTCTGAGGTTAAACCAAGAAGGCAAGTTAAGGAAAAAAGAGTATTTGGGATCTCCATGAAAGTGTCTGATAATGGTGCTGATTCGATCGATACTAAATTCTAGAGTATTCGCGTCATTTTCTTCTTGAATGTTATAAGAAAAGGACAGACAGACTTATTTTAAATTAAAACTGTCAAATGTCGTGAATTTAAGTGGCAGTTAAGAGCATAGTGCTCACTAATACTTTGAACACTATGCTCAAAACTGGCACTAGAGTTGCACTAAAATTCATTTTAGTCAGACTCGCGCACTGTGGGTTTCGTACTTTTTTAAACATTTTCCACGATACGTCAAAAACTATTATACATAAAAATAAATAAAAATCTGTTTTCGAATTTACAGGTAAAGTCCTGTCATATTATGATACCCCACTTGGTATTCTTACTTTGAAAATTGAAACACATTTTAATTTTTTCAAATGATGTAACCACAAATTCATGGTTTTCAGATTTATTCCTTTACTTGTGCTATAAGACCTACCTACCTGCCAAACATGATTCTAGGTCAACGTGAAGTACCCTATAGGTTTTCTTGACAGACACGACGGACGGACGGACAAACAGACAGACAGACAGACAACAAAGTGATCCTATAAGGGTTCCGTTTTTGATTTTGAGGTGTGGAACCCTAAAAACCAACGTAAGTCGCACAGACATAAAATTCAAGAGCGACACTATCTTACCTAGACTTTCCACCGTTACCGGATGCACCCGGAATAAGTTTTTCTTGCAGTAGCTATTCTTACTCGGACTTGTCGTTTCGGTAATCGATTTACACGTACCCACGAGTAGAGTCACCGTGGAGATCGAATGGTTTTCTTACCCGCCCTGGCTTTGCGCGGGTGCAATTTACTAACCAAGAAAATGGGAAATGAATACTATCCAAAGATTACAGTGTGTAAAGAGAGATAGACTGGTATGTCGGGCCGTACATATTATACTATCCTAGAGAAAGAAATACTATCCTATCCAACTTAACAGAGCTCTTTCCGTCACTACTCCATACAATCGTAGTTCCAATTTCATTTGAATATTAGGCAACCAAAGTCCATGTGCAGACATTCCAGAAACTAATATCTGTGCCTGTGATGTTTTAGATTTTTCTGAAAATATGTAGTTTTAAAATTACAGGGGCTCAAAGATTTGTATGTGAATTTTTAAGACCGCGTAACTTGGAAACCGAATATTTTAACCACAGGCATAGATATTAGTTTCTAGAACATGTGTGCAAAATTTCATGGACTTTGGTTGGAACTACGTTTGTATGGAGCAAGTGACGGAGAGACCCCTCTTAAATCTGAGAAATAGAGAAGTAGGTACATTAGTCAAGTTGAAGCACAATAATATATTATAGACATAGGTAGCGAAAAATTCGTAAGTCTATGTAGGTAACTATGGTGTAAGTTACTCTTTTTAGTCGAATGAAACTAATAGTTAATAGTAGTAAAAACCTAACTGCTAAGTGCTACCTGCCGAAACTTTCAGCCGTAATATATCCAATTTAACATAAGCAGGTATTAAAAAAACGAATAATAATTAAACTTACTCAGAGAATTTGAAGTCAGTTTATGTTATGTAAATGAACATAATAAATTATATACTACGTACGACTCACCGCGCAAAGTTTTGTACGCGTATAACTCCTAAATTACTTTTATAGCGCCTTCTGCCTATGGGAATACCTCTTTTGATTTATAATTGTTTTCATGTTTATAATACACTAGCCGATGCCCGCGACTTCGTCCGCGTGGATTTAGGTTTTTCGAAATCCCGTGGGAACTCTTTGATTTTCCGGGATAAAAAGTAGCCTATGTGCTAATCCAGGATATTATCTATCTCCATTCTAAATTTCAGCCAAATCTGTTCAGTAGTTTTTGCGTGAAGGAGTAACAAACATACACACACACACACACACACACACACACACATACAAACTTTCGCCTTTATAATATTAGTGTGATAATAGCACCTAATGACTGAGGAACGTGTGGCCTAGTTGTACCATCATATATCACACAATCACTCTGACTAGGCAAAGTTAACTTGAGTTAAGATGGGACTTTAGAGGTCCAAATTATGAGTAAATACTATACACTGTTAAAGCACTTAGGTACAGTTTTATGATTTGGACGAATTTTTCTTCATCGGTATGTAGATACTTATCTTTGTACAAGGCCTAACCAATGACAATTATAATTGTAATCATTTCCCCAATCGAAATAATCCCCCAGTGTATAAATAAATACGGTTTATTAGGGGTTTTAATATGGGTCCCAAAAATAGTGGTTGGCCGCAGAGGTCCGGGCGACCGAAGACCCAAACGTAATAGGACCAGCCCGCATTAAAGGGTTGGTGGTATCCTGTTTACGTGAAACCAGTTAATTTTAATGCTTATGAAGGGTTCAAGTTTCTACTTTAGATAGCTACCTTAAAACTTTATTAAGATATTATATACTTACTATAAAAGAAAGTACTGAAGAAATGAAAGATAGCTTGAAGAAGTGAATGAAAATAACAAAATTAAAATCAAAGGCATTTTTCGAGTGACTACACTCCACTCTTCTTTTTCTACAACCGCACCGCACACCACCGTAAGCAATTCCCATTTTCCACCTGGGTGCCTGGTGCACTTCGACCGCCCGTTGTGCCAGATCTCTTTTTCCAAGCACATGCAAACTGTGGAACCAACTCCCTTCGGCGGTGTTCCTTTTGTCGTCAAAAGAAGTCGTTTATTCAAACTCTAATAAATAATTGTTACCTCCATTTCAAATCTAAATTATCCATTTCCAATCAAACCTTTTTACCGTGATATAAGGAAAATTCCATTTCCCTTAGTTAAACAAAGGATATATTCCGATATCCAATGCGTTCCCATACAAGGCGTTCCATTACCAGATTGTTTCTCAAACGGTGCCGAGCTTTAAATTATTAACGTTGATCCACACTTGCGACAAGTTGCACGATATAAAGTTACTGTCGTTGTCGTTAAACGTTAGATGCTGACGTAGATCTCTTGCAAGGGCTTCACACGCTACGGTCTTGTGCGACCGGCTTCCTGTGATTCGCTTGATGTCGCATGTTCAAAAAGGTCACACTACTACGGTACTACTAATTCAATTCAATTCAATTATCTTTATTAAGAATTCGGGTTAGTTTACTACTACTTACTTAATACTTAATACTATTACTTTACTTAATACTATTGTTAGGTAAGGTTGTAAGGCTAATTAATGTGCCAACACTATGCTTTATATATCGGTTCTTCAAACATGTGCCGTTTGCCCGCTGTTTGGAATTTCCCCACGTGATCAAATTGGAAATGAGATCCATGGTATTGCAATAGCAACTTAACTTTTTTAAACTAGCTTATGCCTGCGATTTCGTCCGCGTGTCACAAATTTCAAATCCCTTGATTTACCCCCTTACGGGTTGAATTTTAAGATATCCTTTCTTAACGGATGTCTACGTCATAATACCTATCTGCATGCCAAACAGCCCGATCCGTTATGTAGTTAGACTGTGCGTTGAAAGATTAGTCAGTCAGCTTTTCTTTTTATTAACCCCCGACCTAAAAAGAGGGGCGTTATAAGTTTGACGTGTGTATCTGTGTATCTGTCTGTGGAATCGTAGCTCCTAAACTAATGATCCGATTTTAATCTAGTTTTTTTGTTTGAGAGGTGGTTTGATCGAGAGTGTTTTTAGCCGAGAAAATCGGTTCAGCCGTTTGAAAGTTAATTATCAGCTCTTTTCTAGTTACTGTAACCTTCACTTGTCGGGGGTGTTATAAATTTTTAATTTACACTTGTATATTCAGACATATACATATTTATCGTGATTATACTTACCTTGTTATACTAGTACTTATTTTACCTAGTTTTAGTCTCTATAAGTTATCTGTCTAGCAGTGGACGTCTTTGCTATTCGGCTGAGAACTAAGAAGTTGCCAAACAAAAAGTCGCTACTATAAGCTGCCACTTACACCCACTCCAAGATACTCCGCTTCTGATGCCTCATGCGATGATATAAAGCTGCACACTCACGGCAAAGTAATCAACACGTGCTTAGACGAGTGATATTGGATATGTGACCTACTTCCACCTTTATGTTATGTGAAGCTATTATAAAGCAAGCATATTAGATCTCTTTTATTTATTTTCATACAACAAGTGTAAATTAAAAATTTTCAACACCCCCGACAAATCATTTTCAAATAAATAATTATGTATATCTAGGCAACGTCCATCTTGACAGCTTGACATTTGTCAATTGACACTTGAATATTATGAACCTAACGGTTATCTAACCTTCTTTTCTACAAGAAAACTAGAAAACAGCTGATAACCATGGACGTATATAACTTTCAAACGGCTGAACCATTTTTTTCGGATTATAGCTAAGAACACTCTCGATCAAGCCACCTTTCAAACAAAAAAAAGTAATTTAAAATCGGTTCATTCGTTTAGGCGCTACGATGCCACAGACAGATACACAGATACACAGATACACAGACACACAGATACACACGTCAAACTTATAACACCCCTCTTTTTGGGTCGGGGGTTAAAAATACGCTTGCAAAGACTAACGCTAAGTTGCATGATAGATGATTAAAGTTATTGTTATGGTTAAATTTTGACCGACCGTCAGTAAAAGCAAAATGCTGCCAGTTTGTTAGCTTTGGACTAAAATTTTACCTTTAGTCTTGTTACATGGAGGTATGAATTTTCACTTTGCTTGTTATTAAAGGTCAAAGTTTAACCAACATACCAAGATGTAACTTTAACCACCATCGTGTAATTGGACCTCAGTAATTATTCTTAATATCAAAGTTGCTAATTATAAAAGTAATCATGCAAAAGTAATGTAATTTCGAATCGCTTCTAATGTCTGACAAAGGCTAATATTAATTAGTTTCTTCTTTTCATATAAATTATAATCTATCTTGAGTAGAAAGGAGGAACCCTTCGACTTGACCGTTTTGTAAAGTGGTGATGATAAAAAAAAGAATGCATGGCTGAGTATGTTGTGGGCTCTTCTCAGACTCAGACGCGTTCGGAACCCTCGTAGCTTTAGTTTTAAGTCACGTAATTAATTATCACCACTATATCGTACAAATTTAACAATTCCGACCATCAAAAGGAGTACAATTGTATCTACTTTGAATAAATGACTTTAACTTTGACTCAGGTTATAATATACTGGGCAGGTTTTTTGAAGTGGCTTCCACACGCCACGGCCTTACGCCACCGCCAGAAACCAGCGGCCCCCTACGAATCGTTAGATTTCAGTTTTCACTTCAGCTTTGCAACCGTTGAAGTCGTATTGGTTACTTAGTGTAATTTCATGTACCTGTAGCCTGATTTGTAATTCCGTAGAATTTTTACTCTCTCAATGTTACCAGAGATAGTTCCCACAAAAAAGAAAACAGATTCAAATACTTAAGTATAAAAAGGGCTATGAATCCAGAATTAAAATAAAGGTGTAAGTTTGTATTGAATTGTTAATTAATAGAGCACTATTTTAATTTCAAGTTAATATCAATGTCGAAGCGAGAGGAGATGACTAGTGTTCAGTCAACCAATCAAATTTTTAAAAGATGACGTGATAATTTACTCGCGTCATCTATTTTATGAATCTGATTAGTCCACCGAACACAATATCTCCTCTCCTCGTCGCTTAGGTGGATACCAGTCCTTAGGGTAATTTAGGGTAAATCAAACTTCATCAGATGGTGAACCCTGTTTTTCATACAAATAACCCATCGTTGTATAAAATGACAACTGTCAGAATTCCACCGAATTAAACATCAGACTACAGTGAATGTTATTTCTAGTGACTACAAGCATGAATTCAATCTCTCTGTGTCGTGTTTAACTAAGGCAGTTTCCTAGAATCCAACACACGGGTAAGTACAGGACGTCTTCTCGAGATGAAATGAGATCTAGCGTACACTGAAGCTGTGTGTGCACTGAGATTTGTTGTGAGATTGTTCGGAATTAATGGATAAATGTGTATGACAATTTGTATTGCACGATTTCTGTTTACTTTATATACTTAGCTCATATTATTACGTACCTATTTATTTCTGGGGCTCGATTACGGTAAAATGGCACCATAGAATGTTGTGGGAACTAAATCTAGTCTATGTCCTTCCTTGGGTTGCAAGTTAGGTACCTATTTCTGTCTCATTCGACAGAAACGGAGAAACTAGTGGCCTGTGAAGACAGGCAGATAGACATTTACTTTTGCATCTGTAATATTATTAGTAATGGATCTAAACAAACTCTGAAAAGGAAAGGAAACTTAAAAAACCAAAAAGCATATTCCTGATAAAATATAATTTTAGAGCTCATAGTACATTTTGGCGGTAATTTAAACGCCTTAAACATCGCGAAAACACCCCTACGTGACTGTTCAGTATTCAGAATATAGAATCCGCAATATAAAATCCCTCTATAACCCCCGAGTGTTCCGTACTCCCCTCCATCATATACAGTGGTGGTTTATAGGTGAGTCCGTGAACAAATACAAAGTGCCTTGCTGGGTTGGTAAAATATTTACTTTTTGAAATATTGTAATATTTTTTGGCCTTTTCGTTTCGGAGAGCACGTTAAGAGCACGTTCACACAGGCTGCGTAAGCGTAGACGTAGCGCGTACCATTGCGTTGTAATGTATTGAACTGTACATGGACATCCCGGTCTACGGGTTTACGCGCGTCATTACTCACGTGTACGTGCTGCATACGCAATTGGTATGAACCTATACCTCAGTGAATGGACTGGAAGAAACTTTATGGGTTCCTTGTTTTACCACGGATCCCTAAAAATATATGACTCTACCTACATCAAACAGACCATAAAATAAATTTCTTACGTATCGGTATAATCCATAGACTCCATGTTTTTGTTAACGACGCTCAAATCACTCCCAATACGCTCGTTTTCACCTCAGATCGACTGTTTGACTTCACAAGTTTTTATTGTGCCCATAATTTCTGGAATACCTAAGGATCCGCCGTGTTAAGGGTCTCGACCTTAAATCACAGAATATACTTACACCTATACCTACTGCCTAGGGATACACGAAAGGATTTTTCACAACACCACATAAACCTTCTAAAACACCCTCAACGCATGTACGTTTCACTCTGACATCGGAGTTGTAAGTAGACCCCACAGTGAAGTTAAAATCTTAAGTTCATTCTTAAGTTTTATTCATATTCTACCTATGAACCTTCTACAGCATAGGTTTAGTTATTTTAGGTCGTCGTACCAGATCAGTTTTGTTTTCCATTCTACAATGTAGAGTACACTATAAATATAACAAACAAACTGCTAGCACACTCAACATCTCTTTCATACTTTTTTTTTTTTTTTTTTTTATTTATTATTACACCAACAACTTCCATACAAATAAGACTAAAAAAATTTACAAAAATAACATCAGTATGGTTGTCAATTACAGGTGTATAGGTACTTTATAATAAAACTAATCTAACACTAACCTAAAGTACAAATTCTTAGTATATGTATATATTTTTAAAACAATGGAAAGTTAAACTAAAAAAAACACAAAAATATCCACTATCAATGATCACTAATTAAAACTATTCTCTTTTTAAATTTGTTTAATTTGTCGTGAAAAATGTCCACATCACTAGCGCCTGACACACATACGTCATTATAGCATTTAAGCATGCGAGGAACAGGTGTATACTTTAACAATTTAACATTATAGTTTGCCAGCGCACTTATTCCAGTAACGATATCATGCCAAATTGCCCCTCGAATAATACGAGATAGACAAATAAACTCGCTGTCAAAGGAGTCGGGGACATTTCAGCAACTCATAAATAACCACATAAAACCGTCTCAATACAGCGCAAGAGTAATGGTTGATGGCAAGTTTGTCGTATCCATATCCTATACCCGCAACTTTGTGGCATCCGTCTTGCATTTCATCAAAACAACCCTTTATTTTCAACTGAAACAAGCGAAACTCACCCTTATTTATTGAAGATCAGAAGTGGGATAACCCGCAAGAAGAATAGAGCATCATGAAAACGCAAGCCATCACCACTTCGCTCCGTCAATTTAAGCTTTATTGCCTAGGTATTAGAGGCGTGAATAAAGAAGGTTTAGTAGTTCTCACGGCTCACATAGTGTCAGTTCATTTAAGCCTTTTAGAATGGTGCAAAATGGGTACAAATTGCTATTCAAAATGTCATCAGCTTTTATATCCGGCAAGTGACGGGACACATGTATGTTATCCCGATGCCACTTCACACACTAAAACTGAAACATTGTTGGTGTATTGCCCAAGTTTTAGGTTTAGCTTGGATCTACCGTGCTCCTGGTTATAAACTGATTCTACGTGTAACTTTAAAAAAAAATTAAATTGCAACGTTTTCTTGAGTAGAACCAATGTAATAAGAAAAGGACAGATAAACCTAATTTAATTCAGAGAAACTAGGGATGGACTTCTGTCCAACTTACAGACCATAATCATAGCAATCGGCTAGTTTGCGATGAATATAGGCTCAGATTTTGTCACTGAATCTCCAAAACAATGATTAAACTGATATTATATCAACCGGAAAAGTCAAATATTGGAAAATACGAGTGTTTCTATACGGGAGAATGGATCAAAAAGAGAATTTTCAGATTAAGGGAAAAATTCTCAAATCTCAAGCATTGAACGTGACATTTCCATCTATATTTATCCAGATCATAACTTTTGGGCAATAAAAGCTCTTCTCGAAGAATAACTGTAATAAAATTTATTGCCGTTGTATCGTAAAAGACAATTTTTATGTAATTTTAAGCACAAGAACTTCTTTATTTTACGATTGGAATCGTGGCACACAATTTAAGTTTCGGCATCGATTTTGGATACGCATCATAAAATACATTTGAATGTTACATAGTTTGTAGTTACTAATTTTTGGATTTCGCGGCTCAAACATTCATGTATGTATGTATGTATTCAATTTTGTATCAGTTATTAAAATATCTTCATCAAAGCCTGACGGCATCTACCATACATGGTCAAAAAATCTATAGATTTCTACGTCATGTTTTTTTTTTAAACCACTGAACTATCATTTCGAAACGATTATTCTACTCAAAATTTCTAAAGATTTTCGTATTTTATTCCTTTTGGCTTTGACTTTTTTAAACAGGTGATTTTATTTTCAAGTATTTAACTTTTACAAACTACCTAGCCCTTTGATGTACTTTATTTTTAGCTTGATTTTTAGATAAAAACATGAATTTCCAGATGTCAAAATGTATCATACGAAATCGTGTCCGAGATTGTAGTTGGCTTTCAGGAACAGTTACCGAGAAAACTGTTTCCATTTGGTGCGTTCCTTTTGTTGATTAGTTTAGAAGCGCTAGGTGTCTGTTCAGGGGCAATGAAGTCGACACTTCGCCCGTACAATCAAACTCAAAGGAGATGGGACGGTCGAAACTCTGTGAGCTATAAAGCGCTCGCTTTACGATGCAAACGCCCTACTGTTCTGTTGTTTGGTCTAGTTTAGAGACTTACACGAGACAATGACACAATTACAAAATTACTGACCTCTAAATATACCATAAACCAGCGCGGCTTCTTTCTCACATCGATGCCTTCCCGTAGGAATTTAAAAAATCCGTTCTTTCCGAAATGTGAAACAATCACAATGCACTATTTATTTCATTCTTGTGTCATAAACAATCACAATGCACTATTTTCTTCATTAGAAGAGAGTTGGTTCTTGGGAGGTTTAGCATATCCAAAATTTTGACCGCTCTTTACGATGCAAATAGATACACAATTATTTAAGAATTCCCTACCAAACTTTTGAACTCAAACTCTAAATAAGATAACCTCACATAAAGCCCGCAACTTCGCTCTCATGGGTATTTCAGAAATCCGGGCCTTATTCCTTCTCTACATTAAAGAGAGACATTTATTTTTAGACCGCGGCGCTGTAGGTACGCTGTGTGAATTGCACTACTCTATAAAATAATCGCTATTTACTTTACTTTACTTTACACATATTAACGAATTATGTTCCTTCTTTACCTAGAAGGTTCTATTATTTACTAGCTGATTCCCGCGACTTCGTTAGCGTGGATGTAGGTTTTTAAAAATCCCGTGGGAACTCTTTGATTTTCCGGGATAAAAAGTAGCCTATGTATCCAGGGTATAATCTATCTCCATCTAAATTTCAGCCCAATACGTCCAGTAGTTTTTGCGTGAAGGAGTAACAAACATACACACAACACATACACACAAACTTTCGCCTTTATAATACTAGTGTGATTATGTCTAGAATCAAAGCCTTTTAAAATTCCTCATCGCTCTTCCCATGTTATTGTACCAAACTGAAAATTTAGCAATAGCGTCCCCCACATGCAGTTGACCACCGCTCGGGGCTTACAACGACAATGTAAGTGATTGCTCTGAGTGGCTCGCTCTCGCAAACCATCCGATACTAGCGCGACACCTTTTGAATTTCCATTGACTCAGCGAATAATCAAATCGTATTTAGCTACACGACACATGGTGAAGGGAAACTTCACTTGGAAACTTGGGAATATCGAACTGAAAATTTTGTCATAAATTGAATCTTTTTATTTATCTATTGTTTATCGCTGTTTAAAATATTTACAACAACTTACTCTGGAAAACAAGAGCTACGTCATATTACGTGTCACTGTACTGTGTGCTATAAAGCTGATGGGATCCCTATGGAATATATATTACATTATAGTCTGTTTTAAATAGACATTCAAGGTTACAATAATTCGCATAGAGCTAAAAATTGGTATGAATATTTGGAACACCAGTATAAATGAATTGTAAAAAGTCCCCATCGATCCCACATTTGCAAAAAATATATATTCAAGGTCAAAGTTCACAAAAATGGGATTTTTGTGAACTTTGACCTTGGACCTTGGGGAAACGATAAGTTTTATTCTGATAATAAGTTCAAATCATTAGTTTAAAAATCTATTTGAAAATCTCGTTGAAGTACCTATGAAAAACAGTACCCATAGCAAGTACCTAATGTCCACGAAGCCAGACCACGCCAGACTATGTATGGAACCCATAGATATACTAGGTAGGTACACATTATCAGGCGTCGTCCCTCCAAACCAGACACATTCATCGCTGATTTGTCCTGTTTCATTCAGATTACATTGGCATTTAATGAGCCACATCGGCATTCGTTCAATCAGAAATCGTTCTTTCAATAAACTGAATGAATGAAAGACGAACGTGATTAGGAAATGCTTTAGTTGTAAGTACTTAGATATTGAATTTTATTTTTGCGAGCTGTCTCTGTGTCATATTTCTTCAAAATCGGCTAAACAGATGGGCCGTGAAAAGCTGACACGCAGACAAACAGACATCGCATTCGTAATACTTAATATTAGTATGGTTATGAAAGTATGACGTATAGGTGGTACAACAATAATTATTGTACTTACAATTTTTGGTTTATATCTTCCGTAAATCTATACTTACTGCATATTAATTATTACTGGCAGTGAAAAAGCAGGGGCTCGATTAGTTACGGTAAAATGGCAGCTATCGCAATTACCTCTGATTGGTTGAGGCTCGCTCACTATTGGCTACAATGCATTGTGCAACAAGAATAGCATAAATACAGCCAATCACAAGAATTGCTGTTGTAATAATGATTAACGAGTGACGCAAGTTTTCCGGAATTGACCAGCAGCTGGTCTTCATAAATCTATTTATTTCGCACTTGCTATTAAAAAAAAATTAACAATATCATAGGAACAACATAATACTTAGCAATTGTATTAATTTCTCAGCTTGTTATATTATTGTAGCTAGGTATGACTAAACATTTTTCATCGCAGTTTCTTGAAAAATATTCTCATTTTTCTTGAAACAATAAAGTTCCTCGCCGTCATATCGGACTGGTCTAACACGAACAAAAGTTTGTAGAAAACATCAGCTAAAATAACAAAGTTGCCGGGATCACCATAAATAATTAATTTCCCATAAAGCAACATAGTAGAGGGTCATGCGGTCATACCACGTCGAGTTATAGGTGTAGGGTTGGCGCTAGATTCATATTGCTCTAAAAAAAATTGATTAATTTGAAAAAACTTAAATGCAATCAAGTAAGAAAATACTCTAACATAGAGTATAAATTTCTCTAGATTTAAAAAAAATACAAGCTTGCACATGACTGCATTCCCACCTGGTGGTAAGTGATGATGCAGTCTAAGATGAAAAGCGGGCTAGCTTGGAACCAAGCTTGGAAGTTCAATTAAACAGGTGTCTATACTCCATAGACACCTGTTTAATTGACTCCTTATTGGTTTTTACAAGCATCTGCCGGAATCCTAAAGCGCTTAGCGATATATCTTTGCCGGTAGAATGGTAACTAGCCTGCCGTAGCCGACCACCAGTCCCAGACCAGAGAAAATTTAGAATTTTAAATTCCCAAATTCTCCCTGTTACGAGTTTCTTGATATGTACTGTGATAAAACCCAAGATACCTCCTACCATTATAATATGACTAGTTAACTTTTGCCCGCAATGTACATATAATTTATAGCACATTACTTTTGAGTAAAGTGGCTTTCTAATGTTGAAAGAATTATTAAAATCGGTTCAATAGTTAGTTCAAGGGATCAGGAGCCTCGGCAACGAAGAATTAGATGCAGGGAGAAAGAGAGAGTAAAAGAGATGGAGCCACAACTAGGTCACACGTTCCTCATAATTTCCTGTGTGTCAACCCTATTTCCCCATACAAAAGGCGTTATGTACACCGCGCCCGGTTTACTTGATGTAACGGTTCCTTTATAACATCCATTCATGTTAACTGAGATGCTTCTAGAATAATTCATGGCTCAGTAGCTCAATGGTAAAGGAGAGGATTTGTATCCTATCCTTTATGAATGCAGGCTCTATTATCTATGGGTAACAGGGTCTATGTACCTAAATTAGTTCTTGATAGAAATCAAGGACCAACCAAATAGCAATCAACATAATTTAGTAGGCGTTGATTCATCAGTCATGCACGCTTCTTACCACTCACGCATTATGAATGTTCAATACCTAGGTATGCCATAGAATTAATAATAAAATTATTAGTATCAGATCCAGGTATAAAAGGCCTACTCCGCAAAGACGTATAAATAAATTGCTGCGACTTTGTTGAAATAAAGATTCAGCTCGCACAGCGTTGCATGTCCTAAAATTTATATTCGCCTCTCTTTCTATCGAGTATATGACAATATGTTCTATTTCACGATGACCGCTCAGCCTTGATTGTATTAGTGAGTGTACCGATAAGCGTAAACGCATTTGTGTGCGTGACAAGTTTCAGTTAAAACGAGACAGATGTATGCCAGCTGTATAACGCTGTCTCGTTTTAACAGTGTCTTAAGTCTCAGCAAAGTCAAAGTGCTCTCTATAGATCTCAGCCTGAGTGCCATGCACACTACTACTGCAACATTTAGTGTGACCAAGTGAACCTGGCCTGCCTATGTAAGTGGGGGATGGATGAATGGAGAGGTCATTAGTTCTTAATGCGAAAATTATGCGTAGGCGCCGTTAGATAGACAGACAAAGTGATCAAACTTATGTCACCCCTATTTCGGTGTTATAAACTTCAGTGCACGACACTTGCGGCCATCCATTGATACACAATGCCGCCCTTGTTGTACCTAGTTGTAACGAAGTACAGGAACTTCAGTCGCCATTCAGCTCAGGCCTACATACGCTCAATGCGATACCCCGATATGACCTTCTTTTTACCCTATGTCTTTATCTTTATGGATCGATTATTTGATAATCATTTAATTTTTTGTTTTATTTTTTAGATGACAAATTAGATCAATCTCATCTGGGTGAAGATGGAGTTTAAAGGCGAGATATATAGGTCACCGTTTTCGATACGACTTGCCAGTAGCCCCGACCGAAGCCTTTCAGACCAGGCCAGGATTTAAAAGATCACAGCTAGGTATATTCCGCCACAAGGCACACCAATTTTGGATTTCGCTTAGAATTGTTTCTTTCTCACTTATACCAGCTTTAAAATGGGGCCATATTATTCAAATTCACCCGTTCCTCAGCCGTGAATGGCGGCTTTATTATTCAATTGGTGAATAAATCTCAGTTTCGCTAATGCGTCACTGAATCCCGTTGCCCTATCCCCTTTGGTTGTCGTACACATTAGATTTATTTAGCCAATTCCGCGTTTTCCGAATCCTCCATTGTTTTCGGGATTTGTGAAATAGAATTTACTATGCACGTTTTCACCTATCCATTGATTGAAAATGCCTTCAGATTGCCTGTTTGCCACAATGAGCCACTGCCACAACAATGCCACAACTAAAATTCTGAATTTCTGTTTATCGGTTAAAATCACCGTACGGAATTTCTATTTTTTTTTTTTTGGAAAGAGCTTTCTATGGCAAGTAGACATACTTAAAACAAGCGAAAATTGTATGTCTATGCTTAAAACAAAAGATGGAATTTATGTAGTTATCTAAACACTAATTACCTATCTATGCGCTTATTAGGTAGGTTTACTAGAGGATGCCCGCGACTTCGTCCGCGTGGATTTAGGTTTTTAAAGATCCCGTGGGAATTGTTTGATTTTCCGGGATAAAAAGTTGCCTTTGTCAATAACTGGGACGTAAGCTACCTCAGTACCAAATTTCATACAAATCGGTTAAGTGGATGGGTCTTTAGGAATCCCGTGGGAACGCTTTGATTTTCCGGGATAAAAAGTATAATATATATTAGGAATCCCCTGGGATATAAGCTGACCCTGTACAAAATTTCGTCAGAATCGGTTAAACTGTTGGGCCGTGAAAAAGTAGCAGACAGACAGATAGACAGACAGACAGACAGGCAGACAGACAGACTGGCACATTTTCGCATTTATAATATTAATACATATGGATTAAAAAAATCAAAAATCGTTCCAGATACAGTACACTATTATAGTACAAGTACATTAAGATAGGCATCCCTGAAAATTGCGGAAAATAAGGATAATAATTAGTTACCTACTTATAGATTTTTTTTAAATTTTCGCGGGATGACTATTAATTTGTGTCTGGTGGTCATGACTACATTTATAGATTTATATTATCAGAATAATACACAATGCTCTTTACACTGTAAAGTGTAATATTACATTGTAGAAAATATTACTGATTTTTTAGCAGTAACGAAACGCAGAAACGTCACCACTCGCCAAACGTCACGCAATTTCAAGTCGCAAAACGTCATTATTATTAATTTCATGTGTATTGTTTTTATTGCGATTTTTGTATTCAAAGACGCAAATAATTAAAAGCGAAGGCATATAATAGTTCATTTGTAACGAAACATTAAGAGTTATGTGTATTTAAGTTGAGAAAAATCGAAATCTGTGACGTTTCCGCCCTATTGCAACAAAGAAACAAAAAGGTCTTTTTTTACGTCGATTACTGAATTTTCAATCGACTTTGAACTATAAAATGGATTATGTGGCTGCATTAAAGATTCTAGTTATTGGAGAAAGTGGTGTCGGCAAGTCTAGGTAAGAGTTTCACCTTTGTTTAAAATCCTGTGAGTCATACAGGTAAAACTAATATTTCGCTGCTAAATTTCCTATGATGTCATACAATTTACCAATGAAATGTAGGTATTTAATCGCTGAAACTATTATCCAAATTAATACTTTGATTGAACACTATTTTACATTGGAAACTTGTAAAGTTTAAAAATGCCAATCATTGTCTATACATATTTGCCCACAAATAAGCATATTGAACTCTTTTTGTATAATATTCAAGGTTAATATTTATTGTATTTTAGCTATTATCTCTGTATTAAGCAGCCTTGACATGATAATGTATTGATCTACTTAATAAAGTTGATTCTTAAGGTTTTTTAAAGTGTAATTTTAAATCTAAACATTCCTTCAGAATCATAATAACTGGTATGAAATTGAATACTCAAGCCCCCAAAAGATTTCTGTGCTTTACACAGACAACTATTGGTTTCTATTGAGTTGTATTGCTTAAGATTATCTATCCACCAAGTGAAAGGACTCTTTACAACTGCTTTTCTGGCACGTTTCGCATTCAAGCATCTTGAACTGCTTATATCAACACAAATTCTCATTTTAGCATCATCCTAGCATTCACAACCGGTGACTACAATGCATCATTCCCAGCCACAATCGGAGTGGACTATAAATGCAAGGTGATGGAGGTGAACGGAATGAAGGTTAAACTTGGCATTTGGGACACCGCAGGGCAGGAACGGTATAGGACATTGACAAATAGTTTTTACAGGTAAACACATCTAGTAACTAAAGATTAAAAATAATTTAATTGATGTAATGCTGCATAAATGAAATATTTAATACACGCAGTAATTTCAAAAATTAAAAATATGCCTGCTCTATGGTAGGTACATAGATTGAATTTTTTCAAAACAAAAATATACTGTCATGATGATGTCACTATGTAAGGATACTAACAAGACCTCAAGACAAGAAGACTTTGTTCAGGCATTAAGAAGTTATTCTATACTATAGTACTTATATACTTCTATAGTACTTCAGTGTTTTGCTACTTGCAAGTGACTAGCCGAGTTGCACAATACTTGCACCATGTAACACATAAAGCAAGCTAAAACTTACAGAATTTGACATTGTCATAACAACATGGAGAGCATTATGCAATAGCACACTTTTTATAAACAATAAGTAATATAAGAATTGAATTGAAAATAATGTTAAAATATTAGGTAAATTAAATACTAAAAAATATTGAGTTTGTAATATGTTGCCCAAAATATATTTAGAGGTTATTTTTTTTAATTTTGTTTTTTATTTTATGAATTCATTATGGTTTTAGAGAAGCACATGGAGCAATTTTAGTGTATGATGTCTCAGAACCAAAAACTTTACAAAAGCTAAATGAATGGGTTGATGAACTACAGGTATACACAACAAAGAAAAATATTGTCTGTCTAGTTGTTGGGAACAAAATTGACAAGGTTAGTATTTTTTTATTAAAAAAAATATGAATAGGAACCAGTGACAATATTGACTACTTACTCTTTAAAATTATTCCTATAATATTTATTAAAACTAACTAAACTAAACTAAATTTAAGAAATCTAGTTTTTTGACAATTTATACTGTGGATATAATATAAATTACTTAAATACTGACTAGTTTTCCCAAATATAGTAGATAGCACCAACTTCAGAATCAGAACTTCGCACAGTCAAAACTCCAAAAAACCATCATAAGTTTTAATTTTTTTTTCTTTAGCCACGAGCGGTACCTAGAGAAGCAGGCCAGGCATTTGCACAAAAACACAGAATGCTCTTCATAGAAAGCAGTGCGAAGACTCAGGAGGGTATCAATTTGGCATTTGAAGAGTTAGTGCAAAAGGTATGGAATATATTTACAGGTACACTTTGATAATAATCAAGACCTTGCGTAAGCAAGAAATAGCCATGATTTTATGATTAGTAAAATTATAAGCAACTTTATTTTAAAATTAAAAAATTTGCCCTTTGACTCTCAAACGCGAATATTATTAATATTAAGTACTTGTTATAAGTTCTAAGGACCTGTCGAAACAAAAAAAAATTACATGTTACGAACATGTTCCTATTCAATTCTTGGCTCAATGGTTGTATCAGCAACTTCTTCAGAATTATTGTAAACCTAGGTATCTAAAAAAAGTAAGCAAATATCGAAAAATGATTGGTAAATCTATATTGATACTTTTATAATACGCCGCAATAGGAGTCAATATGGTCATTATGGTTTCTACAATAATAAAATTTTGAAATAGAATTAACTTTGTAATTCTAAAGATTCGTAATGTTCTTACTTGAATATTTTCTTTTATTCCTAGATCATAGAAACGCCAGGTCTCTGGGAGAGTACCGGATCGTCTTCAAACATTCGCGTAGCAAGTGAGGAAGGGAGACAACAGGAGGAATCTTGCTATGGCTCCTGTTCTATTTAATTTTACACACTGTATAGACATCGACACATACCTTTGATTATATTATAATACATTATTTTCAAATCATGATTAATGTTGTATATCATTTTTATATGTATGTTGGCTACCCAATCTAGACATGAATGAGTAACTTTATATCCAAAACAATGATCAAGTGTGTAAAGTTAAGCAACATGGGTAAGGTTCCTAAAACCTTTTGCTAAAACTTTGGCGGTCATTATTCCTTAAACAGTAGTTTTTCAAAAAAACTGTCTAAGAAACCTATTAATGATTTGAAATGCCTATTTAAACTAGATATCTTCTATAGGGTAAACACTAATTTCGAGACAAATCCGTACGCTTGTGTATGTGACACGCATGCGCGTAGCGGCAGAAATACTGCCGCGTTGCATCTTTGGATGAAACAGCATCTATGAGTATGAAATATTGCGGCCCAGTCTATTAGAAGTCAAAATTGCAACAATTTTTTCATGAAGTGTCTGTCGATAGCTATACAATTACAATAATTGGTTATTGGACGTAGTTATGAATGATAGGACTCCACATCAAAGCCATAGAAATAACTTGTACCATACCTGTAACTTTTGATACTAAACCAATAGGGAATAGAAAGAAAATCATTAGTACAATAATTATTATTACCAATACTATAACGATAATATCCTAAAACTTAATTTGTGTGAATTTAAATTAAATTGGCTCTGTTTTGCATAACGATGTCCAGTTTTATTGAAGTGTGAAATAAGTTTTGCGTTTGTGTAAGTACTCAGTACACACCTCAGTGAAAATTTTACTTAGTTGTCTAGATTTATAAATTTTCTTTTAGAGAGAGAAGCTTTAGACCTCAAATACAAATCATAATACTTGCACAAACGTATAAACTTATAAATTTTTAAATCAACTTTATACATTACCATTTTATATTATAAAGGTTGGCTAAAAATAATTGGTAAAAATAAAAATCACACTCTCTTGTTCTATTATTACTGTTGTGAGTAGGATGGCACTTCATATAGGCTTCACAATTTAGTTTATTATTTGTGTAGCTTTAAAAATAGCGCAATTGTTTTTTAACCCTAAAGTAATTATTAGATACATGCATTAAAATAATTTTTTTCTTTCAATATAAAGCCTACTTTAAAAACAATATAATAAAGGTACAGATAGCATATCAAATAATTTTATCTGTACCAAGTTATCATTTTAAATTAAATAAAAGCCAACCTTATTGTGCGATATGATATTGTGATACTTTATAAAGTCTGCTTTTGTAAATATATTTAAACTTCTTATGTAGCTACCAATCTAAAAGTAGTTAATATGTTACCAATTTCCTACTTCTTATTGTTAAGTAGAAATACATAACATTAAAGAAAAATCACAACTATTTTTATATGTTAATAACAAATTAGTATCAGCTGTTACTCTTGTAAGTACCATTTGGCGATCACAAATTAATTTACTGTCAATAGTTTCATGGTCTTAAATTATATTATTGTCAGATAGCTCAATTCCAAACTGTTAGGCCTCATTCGCACGAGAGCTTTTTTAACGTCCGTTAAAAAAACGTTCAAATAGAACAAAAATTCATTCTCAAGTATCTGTTCACACGTCAACGCTTTTTTAACGCGTACTTTGTATTTTCAGCGCAACGCTTTTTTAACGCTCGTGCGAATTAGGGCTAACAATTCAAAAACAAGTTCATATGAGAGAATCAGAAAATTAAATGACTATGATACTTTTGCCAGTGCATCATTATTATCTTTTTTTTTGTATGTTGAATGGTTTTAAGTAAGCACCTTAATGCAAAGGCAACTTTATAGCGTTTAAAAAGAAGCTCAAGCTTTTTACGCCTAAAATGAATAATCTATTTGTGATCTTTCGATATGTTACAACCAACGTTTTTTCCAAAAAAGTACCTACGTCATATTTTCGACAAATGATACGTTTGTATGGGTACTTTTAGACAGAACTCAGATAATTCAATTTAACAATTTGTACAGTCCTACCTGACGCGACAATACTATTAATTTTTTTTTTTTTTTTTGGGTCAGTCATTTTATTCTTGGGATGTATGTATATAATTTTATTTTGTGTTGTGACGCTATAATGCTATTGTGTTCGTTTTGTAATATATTTTTTATGAATTTGAAATGTTTATTATGAGGTTTACAATAGGACCAAAATGTGCAAATAAAGTGCTGTTTAGCTAATTATAAAGATTTGATTATTTCTTCCACTCTTATTCCTTTGTATTACCTACTGTTTGTATGTCTTTGTATTTAAAATGGTCAAAAGGTCGCTTACTGACCCGAAACGTCGTTCTTATCAAAAAGCACTAGGAGAGAACTTGGTTGGCATCATAAGTTGGAGTGTCTTACAAGGTGATACTTTGGAACCTTTATAGTTTTGTTTATACAGAAATAACAAATCACTTGTATAGCATGTTAAAGTATTAAAATTCAGCTGGCAGATAGCTATCTCAATAAATGAAATGGTTCCAAACAAAGCATCGGATACAAATCACCGTGACAGAGCATGATCGACGCTTAGAGGACGCCATCAATCAACCCGCGCTTACGATACAAGCGCGACAGTCATACGTCCCGCTATATCCGGCCATACGTCATACTCAGGCGAGTTTGACTGCGACGGTTTGTTATAAAACGCATTAATAAACACAATAAATGCCTTTGTAATGGACAAAGATGATGTATGTGATGCATACGCTAGCTTCTAACTTCAAAACATTCTGATACTGATGGACGATGTACCACGTAGGTAAACTGGTAGGTCTAGATTCTAAAAGCAAGAAATTTTTTCACAGGAGTTACTGGTATCTAGTATTTACTATCTATAACCACAGATTACCTATTTGATATTCCATACAATTAGGTTCGACGAAGTTTTCTAAACAGCAGTTGTGCGATAAGTGCGGGACGAAGGAGGAGAATCAAAAAGCGCTCCGATGAATATAACAGGTGGTGACTCCTGCTATTTTTATTGCTAACTTCTAGACACTTATAAAACTATGACGTAAGTATAATTTTTATTGCTAGTGGACACGACCTTATAGAAATGACCTTTATTATAATAAACTCTACTTCTGTTTGGTCGAAGGAAGAGCTTAGCCAAAACAGTCGTAAATAACCAACTCGGCGTTTATTTGTCAACGCTTATCCCACTCTGTGAGTGACGGCGCCTCATTAGTGCAGACTCCGGAGGGCTGTTGAGGGCGGACCCTTAGGGCCAACGCATATCGACAAAAAGTAGTGGAGAAGACTTTGAACTGATTGTTGGACGGTTGTGCAATAGCTCTTAATGACATTATCCTAATCTAAACTAATCTAATGCTCCTTAACTAAGGCTTCTAACCCTAACTAGTTATAGCTAATCTAATTTTAATAAAGTAAAGACCCAAGACGAGGCGCGGTAGAGTACCTAGATGCAGTTCCTCGAATTATAATACACCCCGTTAGTGCATTCGGCCTCATGTTTCCATGGAACTACGATCAGCGATGCGACGGGTAAATGGAAGCGCTGGCTCACTTGTCGACAGCAGCTGGCTATACCTGCGTATAGTATAAGTAGTAATATATTGTAAGTAAACTAATGTAAAACCAACAAGGAAAATACACAAAAAGCACGCGGTGCGCTTAGCGCCTATGGTACCTATTTGCGTGCCGCCTCAAATCGGATGTAGGTAAATAAAGCTTAATTTGAAATCTTATGCAAAAAATACGCTGCACCTCGGCTCCAGCTACGCTTCGGCTCTGCTGGTGTGCGTTGCTCCTAAGGGGCGGACCTCTCGCAGGAGTGTGTGTCCAGGCCGTGATTTATCACGGGCACCGGAATTAGCTCCAAGTGTTGTTCCTGCGAGTAAATAACAGACCATAATATTTCGTGAGACGCTCGGGTTGACCTAACGGCAAATTCCGCGAGAACTGGGACGAGATTGGGTCAACAATTTGGCAAATCTAAATAGATAGGTATACTTACTTAAAAACTGGTTAAGT